>NC_086249.1:6214385-8614385 GCF_021018805.1 Prinia subflava | reverse complement strand
TTTATCATCACACCCCATGGGAAGAGGTATAAAACTACACTTTGCATTTCTAGAAAAAGAACACGGGCAGTGGCTGTGAAAGCAACAATGTGCAGGTGTGAGTACAGTGTGTGACCATAATCCTCTGTTCACAAAATTTTGATGGAAACAATGACAAGTCATTCCATTGGAAAATGAAGAAACAGTTATCATGCCTCAAATTATCAAGACTCTGTGTGAAAATAAAAATCCAAATTATCGAAACAACTATGGAGATAAAAGTTCCAGAAACTTCCATTTTTTTTTTAATTAGAAAATAAAATCCAGAGTGTAAGAGCTGCTCAGTGGCATTACAGGGATAACTCAAGGTAGGAGAAAGATTCATATGGCCATGCTGCACAGAATCCTTGTAATCAATGTGCCACTACAAGAGATTCACTCCAGCTCATGGACCTCCTTTGAAGTAGCTGCCTGTGTGTCAGATGAGATGCAGGATTCCTGCCACCTCAGTTTGCCATCACTGTGTCCATGGTTTCCTGTCTTTTGGCTTCCAGAATTCCACAGCCTAGAACTCTGATCACAGCTTCAGAAATAATCGTTCACAGCTTCTCCTTCAATTGGTTTATTCACTTGTGTATATTTAAAAGGTTGCAGATTAGACAGGCCAATAGTCAGAATTACTTCAATAGAACAGGAGTAATTCCAGAGAGTAAAATATTGTTATTGTCTTCCTTGAAAAACAAAGATGTTGATTTATTGGCAATTAATACACAACTAAACTGCGGGACACTCTCTACAAGAATTGCATGAAAATTCAAAAAAATCCAACAGAGAAAAAAAATCAACCAGAGGCAATTTTGCTTTATTATTTTTATTTTCCCCAATTATTTAATTACTGTTTTCTGGGGGTTTTTTTTAACACACTGCTTGAATTGTCATTTTATTTAGATAATGATCAAATCTCGCTATATCACCAGAAAATAATGCTGCTCAAACAGCCCAGCATTGCTCTGCTCCACAATCAAGAGCTGACCCACAGCCAGCCCGAACCTCTCTCCCAAAAGAGCCAACTGGATCACCTTGCCCAGCTGGGCAGACAAAGCATCTTGTGTTAGCCAGACTCTGCTTCTCCAGCCACTCAGCCCCAGCCAGAGACTCAAACCAGCCAGCCAGAGCCATGTTCCCCAGCTGCTCTGTGAGATCCTCTTGCCATCCAATGTTCCCCAGCTGCTCTGTGAGATCCTCTTGCCATCCAGTGTCACATGTTCCCCAGCTGCTCTGTGAGATCCTCTTGCCATCCAATGTTCCCCAGCTGCTCTGTGAGGTCCTCTTGCCATCCAGAGTCACCCAGCCCAGTCTGGCTCACCACAGCCTCTCTTCAGAGCTCAGAGCTTTCCCCCAGCCACCCAGAGCCTGTTTCTTCAGGCAGAGCCACTCAGCCCCAGCCTACCAGCAAGAGATCCACCCTGCCTGGCCAGTCAGCCACCCCTGCCCCAGCCAGCCAGGCTGTCCTGCCTGGCCAGGCAGGCACAGAGCCCACCCTGGGCAGCCAGCTGGAACAGCCAGCCTGTCCTGCCAGCAGAGCTCCCTTCTCCAGCGGGCAGCCAGCCAGGGCAGTGCTATTCACAGCACAGGATTGCTGTGGGAAACCAGACACGAGCCCCACTGAAGTCCATGCAGACAGCATTGTCTTACCTTCTGCTGTGATTCATCTATTTCAGCACTGAGGCCAATCAGATTGGTCAAGCATCATTTAACCTTAATGAATCCATACTGATCATTCTTGCTCACCTTGTTTTCACTCATTTTGCCCAGAGACAGCTTCAGAGAAGACATGTTTCATCATTTTCCCATCAACTAATGTGAACCTGACGTTCGTAGGTCCCCAAATTGTCCACATGTGTCATTCTCCTGAAATGTGTTCTTCCCTCACCTCTGGTATGGGGAAGTTTTCTCTCTTGAGCCCCCAGGTCTGTTCCCCACTGCTCCCTCCTCGATGCCCCTCCGATTTCTGTCTCCCTCTATGCTGTGGTGTGTGCAGCCATGGTTTCCATTCAGATCCCTCACCAGAACCTTGAGAAATGTTATCACTCCATATCTCCCCATCACAACCTCTGGTATTTGTGCTGCACAGGTCCCTTAGCTCAGCAAGTGGCATTGTTACAACTCAGCTGCACTTTGCATTGTTACAGCTTGCTCTGGAGCTGCAGAGCCAGGGTTTCCCAAAGCCTCTGCAACATTTCCCCTGCAGTTTTCTTGTGCCATTATTTTCACCCTGTTTTTCTCAGGGCTTTGTGCCTGTAAACCTCAACTGTGCTGTTATGGGAAGTTTTCACAGGAATGAACAATTGGTTTTGGAGTGTTGAAAAAAAAAGGACAAAGCCTACCCTTCATTATCTTGTTTTGTACATCTCAGTTTATGCTGGTAAAATCCAACCACACTGCATAACAGAATAAATAAGCCATTTATTTTTTTTTAATTTAGTGTATTTATTTAGTACAATTTAACTTCTTATTTTATCGCTATTTAATTCCTTGTTTAATTCATTATAGATAATTAGTTTTTAAATTTTAATTTTTATTATGAGTATTATAATTCTATCATTGGTATATCTTTTTCCAATAATATGCACAGTTGGAGATCAACTGATGTATGGTACTTGCACCTGATCACCCCATTCCAGTCAGCAGTAGAAGCATCATGAACAGCCAAAAGGGAGATTAAATGAATACTTCTGAAAGCATCATAGCTGTGTCATCCTGCTATCCCTCATGGAGGGAGTCTGCAGCTCACTGAGGACCAAACATCCCAGTGTCTCAGCAGTTCTACACTGTCATAGAATCATAAAGTCATGACTCCAAGATCATTGAGTCCAACCTTTGACTGAACATCACCATGACAAATAAACCATAGCACTAAGTGCCACATTGAGTCATTTCTTGAACAATTCTAGGGATGGTGACTCCAGCTGGGCACCACAGTTCCAAATTCCAATGCTTAAATAAAGCAGACCAGAGCTTAGAGGTCACTTGCCACGCCCTGCTTCCCCAGCAGCCTTCCCAGGCATGCCATGGCTCCTGCTACACCCTGCTCCTCTACCATGGCCACACGGATCCTGGGACACTGCAGGAGGCCCCTAAAGAGGCAGGAAAGCATATTTATAAAAAAATTAAACACACACACAGAAGATTCTGCCCAGAAGAGCTAAATGGCCTTTACAGGGTGCATCTGCAGTCACAGGGCTGGTGTTTGGGGCTGAGAGGAAGGGCAGGAGGAACATCAGCTATCCCTCTCCTGCAGAGTTTTCTCACTCTTCATTTTCCATTATGGTCAAATAACTTTTGGTGATTAAAAACTGCATTCAAAAGCTATTTCCTCCAGCAAATGAAGACGCTATTAAAAGCCTGTTTGATAGACAATGCTGAATCTGGTGACGATGTTCCATGGCTAGGAATAGATCAGCCCACAGAAACATAGCCATGGTTGTGTGGTGCTCCTAAACAGGCCAGTCGTGTCCTTCTCACAGCAGGACTAGCCAGCAAGAGTGCCATGCCCTATTCACAGCCACATCCTTGCTGCAGCTGGTTTGGCTTGGTCAGCTCAGGGTGCCTTGTCTTCCTCTGGCCAAACACCCCTTCTGACAGATGCTACTGCAGCAATGCATTTCCACACCCGAGCAGGTGTTTCTGTGTAAGAGAAAGAGTTTCAGCTTACCTTGGAACATGTAAGGAAGTTAAACTAGAACTTTCTACAGCCTGTTCATTGTAATTGGTTCAGTGCCAGCACAGAGACAGTGACTGGGCTTTGGAAGTGCATCTCAAACCTAGTGCAAATCTCATTGGGCAAGGTACCAAATAGCCCACCTGAACAATCAAGTACTAAACGGACAGCACAGAGGTGCTCAAGGCTTTTTTGGACTGCCTTAGCCAGTGTAAGAGTGTTTTCTACACTGTCTTCAGCTTGTATTTCTTTGTTTTATAATGTTTATTGGTTTTGTCATTATCAAAACCTTTTATTTTACAAAGCATGTCCAGAGAAGTTGTCTTACTATTATTTAGCCATTTCTCTGCAAGGCTGGACCCTGGGAGGTATTGGGAACCCCAATATGCTCCCACCTCCAATCCAACCCACAGGGTTTTCTTGCTGGTGGTAAGTGGGCCTTTCCTTACTCCCTGCTTGGTTTCCTCTTGTGGATGCTTGTGGGCCTGACATTGGTCTGAATTTAGGCTTCAGGCTCTGCTAGTGTCTGTGTGAAAGGCAGGCGAGCAACTTTCTCATGTTAGCCTGAGAAATCTAAAGGAGGAATTCAAACAAACCTTGGGAAGTGAGAAACCATCCGCAGGTGGTGTTTTTCCAACGTGTTTACTGGAAAGAAATGTTTACTAAAGGGTGTAGACGCTGAATAACCAATCATGTTCTTTGTACCGAACTACTCTATAAAAGTAGAATTTAGAAGAATAAAGTTTGCTCTCATCTTTACCATCATGGAGAGTCATGTTGTTATTTCTGTGCCGTCCGAAAACCATAGCAACATCTGGTGACCTGACGTTTCGAAGAAGTTCAGCGCAGCCGGGACTGATTCATGCAGCAAAGCTTGAAAATTCTACCTGCCTCCTTAGAGAGGTAAGCAAAATATCTCCACGTTTTTCTAAAGAATGCTGGTCCTGCTGACCATGGAAAAAGATCACTCCTGCCAAAAAACAGCAGGTCGGACGGCACCCAGCACAGCTGGACTTTAATTTCTAGAACAGACAGCTGGGCAAAGGTTCCAGAAAAACCTGGGGAACCAGCCTGAGAAAGGACAGCTTGTGCCTTTCCTGACAAGAGCTGCTGGAATTCTTCGCTGCCGACAGCTTGCCCAGCACTCCCCCGACCTCTTTCGGTTCTGTCTGGCCGAGATCAAAGCGAGCGTCTGTAAGCCTCTCCCGGCCGGCAGAGACGGCGCTTCCTTGGCTCTTCCTTCTCCTTTCTTCATACCACGGATGGCTGGCAGTGGTTCCTGCGCTATCATCCACTGCGACTAGTCTGTACCGTGACTTTAAAAGATGCTAGCCCGTCCAAGATACAGCTGGTCAGATTCCGACCCGGAGTGTGACACAACGATCGTTTCCTCCTCGGCGTGGCCCAGCATCTGGCCTGCGGACGGGACCGGGATCGAAAACCTTTGATCCCTCTGTATCCTTCTGTGTGTTCAGGGCGAAAAGTTCACTTTATGAGTGTTTTATGCTTTTAACGTTACCTGTGCTTGTTTTTATGATTGCCTGTGTGAGTTTAGGGCTTGTCTTTCTCTGTGTCTCTGTGTTTTAACTTTGTTCTTTCCCTTGCGCGGGGATGGGGGGTGCGGTGAGACAGAGGCATGGCAGCACGGATGCGATCTCCCTGCCTTCTCTCTCTCTCGCTCGGTTTTTCTCCCGCCCTGCTCCAGGGCGCTGCAGCAGCTGCAAAATCTCTCTCTCTCTCGTTTTTCCGTACTCGGTTTTCCCCCCTCCCCACAGGCGCGCGGGTCGGGCGGGTGCGCAGGTCCCTTCCCCGCGCGGTGCCGCTGAGACGGGCGGCTTGGAGCAGCTTTGCCTCTTCGTCCCCCCCCTTCCCCCCCGGGCGGTGAGGGGGGCCACCGGCTCTCCGCTTGAGACAGGCGGCGGCAGGGCGGCGGCGGGCTGAGCTCCGCCGAGCACCGCTCCGTTGTCCCCTCTCCGTTTCCCCTCTATTTCCTTCCCGCATGAATTTGCACAGCAAGTCGTCATAGGAACCGAGGAGCGGTCTCCTCGCTCCTTTTCCCCCTCCCCCCCGCCATGAGCGGCGGGGTTCGCTCCCCCACTCCTTCCCTGCGGGCCGAGCGGCTGGCTGCGAATAGGGCACGAGGAACTTGCCGTTCCTCTAGACAGCGGATAATGCTGTGGGAGTTGCTTCGCTTGAATTTTTTTTTTTTACATAGAAATGGGGGCCACGTTTGTTTGGATTTCCCCCAGCTCTGCGGAGCGGCCCTGGGGCCATTGAGCCCCCAAAGCCCCACTGAGGGAGGGCCAAATAGCTTCGTCGCCTTTGAGGTGAGCAGAAGCTTTTTCCTTTACAGAAAAATGGGGGCCACGTTTGTTTGGATTTCCCCCAGCTCCGCGGGGCGGCCCTGGGGCCCTTGAGCCCCCAAAGCCCCACTGAGGGAGGGCCAAATAGCTTCGTCGCCTTTGAGGTGAGCAGAAGCTTTTCCCTTTAGAGGGACAGTTGAATTTTGTTTGGGTTTTTTCCCTCCCCCCCTCCCTCAAAACATTTCTTCTCAAGGCGTCTCTGTGAACAGATGCCTGTTCATAATAGAAGAAAAATGACAAGAAATACAAAAAACAAATAAGCAACCTTTGTTGCCTTTCGCAGATAACACAAGTATTATTAATAATTCTACAGTATAACCATCAGTTATGAGATTTATCTCAGTTTTTAAGATATTTGATGTGAATTCACAGATATGATAAAGTTATCACAGTTCTACAGCCGGCTGCTGCTTCTGCTTCTTCTTCTCATGTACTTTGCTATTTGTCTATAATTGCCTGTAAGACACGTGTCACCCAAGAATTTTTCCTTGTTTCCTAGCTGTCTATGCTAGTTTTGCATTCATGATTTTCTAAATATTTTCAGATTTCCAGACAAGGTTATCTGAGTTTGTAAGAATGCCTCCTCTGTCCTGACGGTTTGGGATGCAGTTCCAATCCTGGTCACAGACCATCTCAAGAGCCTGCTGAGCTCAGAGCATCTCTACCCTGACAAATTTAGGAGGTGTCAATTACCATATTAGTTTCTTATTATAAGATTTTTAGAAAGTTTGTTTTTAAAATTGGTGTAAGGGATTCCTCTGCAGTTAGAGCTGGGCACTGGCCATGCCTTGGCTCTCTCTGGATGGGAATTGCCTGTTTGCCCAGATTTTTAACAAAAAATTACATATGAGTTATTTGACTCAACAATTTGACCTTTAAATATAATAGCTGAATTGATCTTTGAGGTGAACCTGGAATTCCTGCCCGGGAAGGATGAACAGGATCTCACTGGAAAAGAAGCACTTCAGCTTTTGCAGTTCCTGGGCTGATCAAAATTATTATCAAAAAGATAACAGGCAACAATGTAACATTTATGTTATGAACCTGAAGAAAAAGTAATTCTGAAACCTGGATGTTGAATTTAGACAATGGAGTCTGACAAGTTATCAGTTTAGGGCAGTGGAGCCTGACAAGTTTGTTAATTTAAGGGGAAGATGTGCCTGTGTTTTATCATTAGCAGGTTCAGCAGTCGTGTTACCCATCACCTTTGAGGAGTGAAAAGGGACATTGCATAGCCTTAGTGGCTGTCATATAGACTGCAAAGATGACCATGTGGTTGGAAGTTATGGAGACAACAGAAGTCCTGTGTCAGCAGCATGGTCCTGTTTTCATCGATCTTCCTCGAGTCACTTCCTGCTCCAGACTTCAAGAAGACATCCAGTGATGCTAAGGATCAACATCTTGTCTCAATGGACATTTCCTTTTCATGTGTTTTAATGTAGATGTTGTTTCATTTAAGTTTCCTACATAGATGTAGTTGTATTTTAGGTAATATTTCACGTGCCTTCGGTGTATGTTTTGTAGTTATTAAGGGTTGTTATTTCACTTTGTGGTTTTTGCCTTTCTGGTCTTTGGGATCATGTAGATTTTTTTTTGGAGTCAGATATCTTTTTATTGATATTTTTATTAATTTTATTATTCTTATTCTTTCTTTCTAGGTGACATCCTACAGGTATCATGGGCCAATTGAGTGACCAGTGGTCCAGTCCTGCACATCCTGCAATGGGTCTTTGCCCTTTCAAACATCACATGCATTTTTGCATTTAAAAAAAAAAAAAAAAAAAAAAAAAAAAAAAAAAGGGTCAACTCAGGTTGTCCAAATAATTGGAAAATTAAATCAGTTTGCGGTTGCAGGTAATGCAAGGACCACTGTCCTTTGCTAAAAGGCAGAAAAAGCCCTTGTTATCTGAAAGGATGATTCCTAGAGTGATGGATCTTGACAAATTAGACTGCCATTTTTGAGCAGGCTAATGATGTTTTGTTTTTTTCTGTATTAGAATTAGTAAATAGCTAAGCTTGACACTGGTGCATGGACATGGTTATGAAGGGTCAACACCAAATGCCACAGAACTTCCCTGACCATTTAAGTTGGTGCCCAATGAAAGTTCTATTTAGTGATTGGTTGATTACTAAAGGGACTTCTGGTGTCATGTTTGTTTTTTTCTCTTGCAAGGGCCCTGCAGGAGAGGACACAGACACAGACGCCGCCCTCAGCAAAAACTAAAAGGGGGAGATGTGGGCCTGACATTGGTCTGAATTTAGGCTTCAGGCTCTGCTAGTGTCTGTGTGAAAGGCAGGCGAGCAACTTTCTCATGTTAGCCTGAGAAATCTAAAGGAGGAATTCAAACAAACCTTGGGAAGTGAGAAACCATCCGCAGGTGGTGTTTTTCCAACGTGTTTACTGGAAAGAAATGTTTACTAAAGGGTGTAGACGCTGAATAACCAATCATGTTCTTTGTACCGAACTACTCTATAAAAGTAGAATTTAGAAGAATAAAGTTTGCTCTCATCTTTACCATCATGGAGAGTCATGTTGTTATTTCTGTGCCGTCCGAAAACCATAGCAACAGATGCTGACTGCAGACTTCACCCTCTGACAGAGATGGAGATGTGCTGGGAACAGGTACACACATGGCCCTCTTGACCTCTGCTTAGATACACTCGTGTCACCTAGTGCTTTATCTTCCTTCATGTTCTTAGTTAGGTATAAGTCTCTTGGAAAGTTTAGATTTGTGCTACTAGAGGAAATAGCTCAGGTGGTTACAATTCACACCAGCTGGCAATTCAAATGAGTTTCCTTGCTGCCCTTCAGTAGCTGCCCTGTTAACTACAACTGCCTGTAATCCCTTGTTCACTGTTAAATTCACCCCTTGATCTTCTATATTTCACATCTGTCATGGATAATTACTTCTTCAGTTTATTTACTCATTTCTAATTCCCATGCAGATAAAACTCTGAATTAATTTGTGGTCACCCTGATTTCTGTACCACTCCTCTGCTCTTTGAACTATCATGTCATATTCATTAATATGTATAGATTGATAAACAGAATCTTTGTTGTCAAATAGAGATAAATCATTCTAGTAACTTGCATCTTTTGGGTTGGGGGTTTTTTGGCGTTTTTTGGGGTTTTTTTGTTTTGGGTGTGGTTTTTTTGGGGTTGTTTTGTTTTGTTTTGTTTTGTTTGTTTGTTTGTTTTTTCAAGGTAAATAACTATTCAGAGTATCTTGCTTTTCCAGTATTCTCTAGACATTCCTATTTATATCTCCCCTTGGCAAATCCCAGTACTCACTTTATCTTCCTGTCCACAAGAAATAGAAATATCATTTTTGCACCATCCTCACCCTGCAATAGGTTTGCAGCTGGCCAGTTGCTGACCATCAGACCCTGAAAAGTGAAACAGCAAAGGTACATTTCTGAGTTTTCATTGTGTTTCTCAGCTGGCTGAAGGAGCCCAGTGCAGCAGCTCTGCCCTGCTTGGAGTGACCTCTCCTGTACTGTGCTTCTCTGTTGCCAGCCTCCAATTTCCAACATTTATCCTAGGCCTGTCTCCTCATCACTCAGCCCCAGCCACCTGTTTCTTACTCTGGTTCTATCACCATCCTCAGGCTCATCCCCCCAGCTCCTGCATCCTGCAGTCCCTGCACAGATCCTGCTCCCACCTCTCCAGCCTCAGATTGAGCAAAAGTAGCATCTTGCCCTTCAATAGCCCAATTTCTTCAGGATCCTTTATCCCAGATCCTTGGCTCTGTACAACTGAGCTTCTCTCATGACTCACCATTTCAGCATCTGACTCCTCCCTCCCCAGTCAGTTGTGATTACTGGACTCAGCAGTTAGTGGGTCTGCCAGACACAACCAACCTTGTAGGTCTGATCCCAAATCCATTTCCAGTTTTTAGCATCTAAGTCTGTAGCTCTTCCCTATTTAGAATTGCTGTGCATTAACTTCAGAGCAAACAATTCAGAGATGCCACTATTTTATGAACCCTAGCCTGGCTCACAAAGGCAAGCTCTGGTATGCTGGGTTATTAAATTTTTCTCAATCAATATATTGAATTTTATTTTAACAGGGGGCTGTGGCAAGATCAAACAGGAAAACAACACAAGCTTTCTGTTTAGGATTTGTGCTTCAATGACAAGACCCACGTCTCTCATTATCCAAGAGCTTTCCTTCTTAGCAATTACTCTAAATTATGTTGTTTCTTTCACAAAAGGCATTTAAGATGCTTAATACCTCTGTACCTAGAGAAGCAAAACTGCAAGACCTTAACAAAGGGTAAGGGTTTGCTATATAACCAGAAGAAAGCAGTTCAGGGTGCAGTCCCTTTATCAGATTGCAGAACAGGGCTGTAGCATCTACATTAAATTACACACACAATTCTATGTCAAAAATCTTAAGGTGTATTGGTAAAGAGATGGCCACAGAACATAACTGCAGCCACTTGAAACGCACAAGCCAGGTCTTGTCCATCTGTAACTCACCCAGCACTGGTACAGGGGGGCAATAATCTAGCTACCATTGAAATAGGATAAAGAAAAATACCTTAGATGAGGGTGTAACAACACTCAGAACAATTGGAGGTTGAAGGGAAACTGTTAACAGTTTTACCTGGAGAAATGTTATTTGATCAATGCTACCATCTTGAAAGGGGAGATGTGATAAGGAAAATGGAAATACATCTTGGAAAATATACCTGCTTTCTTGCTATTTCACATAAGCATTCCTTGTTCTGGCATTTCTGGATTTGTTTTGTTTTGGGCTTGGTTGGTTGGTTGGTTTCGTTTTCTGTTTTTTGTTTTTTATGTTAATCTAGCACCAGTGATACTGAAGGGCCAAAATTTTTTTCATATGTTGTTTAAGCATTGAATTACAGCTGCCTTGAAAACACTTTGTCCAGAATTCTGGAAAATTCTTTGTCCAAAATGTGACCAGGAAAATCATTTGGAGATAGAACCTAACATGCAGAACACAAAGCAGAGCTAGTTTATTCAAAGACAGATGGAAGTAATTCCTAAAAAAACACAAGAGTTCAGGAAGTGTTCCATTTGAAGACTGTATTTGCCCTGAAAAGCAGAGAGCATGCTGGATTAGACAGCAATAAAACGATTACTCTTTGACATTTTTTTAGCAGACAGAAGGTGGCAATTTCTTAGATATTTTTTGTGTCAATTTTCTGAGATTTTCCAAAAGCTTTCCCGATATGCTTTTGGTAAAATTTTTACTTAAGAACATAAGGAGTTACCATATTGGATCAGATTTGTGATCCATCTGGGCTGGTAGTCTGTCTACAATAGCAAATAGTACCAGACATGTCAGAAGAAAGTGCAAAAACCACACAGTTGACAGAGGTCATTTCATGCCTTCCCTAATAGTCAGGGGATAGTAAAAGGATTTTTAAACCCTTAAAATAATTAGTCTGCATTAAATAACTCTGAATATCTTTATTGTTGCTGAAAATGGTCAGTCCTTTCACATCCTTCTAAATGGCTTCCAGAATTGGCTTCCATTGTCAGTATGTTTAACAGCCAAACTGGAAAAGCAACTTTCTCCATTTTACATTTGTGCCTTCTATTTTCATTAACTGATAGTTATATCAGTCAGTGTCTCACTGCATCACTGAATATCTTAAAACAGATGGACTCTCTCTCACCCTTTCTACTCCAGGCATTGCTTTGTGTTCATTTCTCTCACTCATTCTCTTTTTACCTTTCCAGAGCAGAAAAGCCCAGTCTTTTCTGCTCCTTTTGGTGTAAGATTTTGTTCCTGTGTCTGATAATTGTCTCTGTGCTTTGAGGGAGCAGAGTGCAGCAGGAGGTCCACCTGACACAAAGGGCACCTTGAGGAAAAGACAGGACAGGAGCAGAGGGGTCATATAAGAGCACAAGGCTTTGTTTTGCAGGAGGTTGAGTGTTGTATTTCACTGAGAAATTATTTGTCCCACCCCAGAGACCCCTGGAGCCTGTAGCCATGTAGTTTAAGCCTTCCTCCCCTTTCTGACCCTACTGGCTGAGTTCCAACTATCTCTCCTTAGCAGGAGCCTGGATAAGGCCCTCTTCTTCTTTATTCTGTGTCTTTCCCCCCTGGAAACCATCTGGAATAAACCTCTGAGACTACATCTGGGGGTTAGAGCCTCTTTTGAATCCTTTGCCCTGTCCCTGAAATATTCCTCCAAAGCCTTCTAGGATCTGAGCTAGCATAGGAACTTTGGGGGGCTGCAAGGGGAGATATTTCAGTTGAGGAAGAGGAAGAGGACATGAACTCAATTCTGTCCTGCAGAAAGTAGAAAAAAAGAAGCCAAAGTGAGGTGGTGAACAGTCTCCCAGAGGGGCTACATGAGGTATCCTAACCTCTTGTGCCTTGAAATCTGCCTTGGCTGGAAACATTGTAAAACCAACCCAAATTTCAGGAATGCTGAACTTTTCCAGCAGTACTGACCATGGAGTGAGTGGAAAATATCATCTCAATAATGAGACAGCCTAAAACACAAAAGCTTGCATTAGAGGTTGATCAGAACGAGCTAGTTCTGAATCTTATTGACTGTGATTATTGCTGTGTGTTTCCTGAGCTACTTGCTGACCAGAGGAATAAATTATTGGATTCAGAACTGTTAAACAAATCCTGTCATTGACAGTAAAAAACCCAAATCTCCAGATTTTGCCAACTTCACTAGATTTCCGCCAGCTCAGATAAATTCTTCCAAGATGCTGTCAGTAGCACTGCTCAGCACCCACTGAAGTAACTTTAAATAATATCCCAAGGCTGTGCACAGAAGAGATGCCATTGCAAAATAATTTCTGGAGGCAAATTTGAATGTTTCTATTTCTTCTTAAACTGTAGAAAGAGACTAAATTTTTGAAAGACTCAAATGTTCCCTATGGGACTGATTGTTTCTTTGACAGGCAGATGTAGGAAATGTTACCACTTTTGTTTTTATAGAGTTTTCACAAGTGTAGCCAAAGGATTTTGGTAACATGAACTGAGCAAATAAATTTCAAAGCACAGAAAAGAAAGAATTGCACTCTTATGGGTATTAGTTGTTCAAAAGTAAAATTACATAAGCAAATGAAGATCCACAAAATATTAATTCATTCATTCAGAGGAAGGACTGTAGAATGAGTAATGGATACTGAATAGAAGAAAGACTGAGAATATCTGTAAAATATCATCTTTTGACTGTACAATTCTGAATTGTCATAATTTTTAATTATTGAATTTAATACATGAGTTAATGCCAGTAGAGAAAGATACAAAAGTCCTTCTTCAATTAGTTAGCAGTACAGTTTATTGGTCTGAATTCAGGCTTTTGCATTAAACTGTGTTAAAAATTCCAGCTTAAATGCCTTAGTTTATGGGATGAGATGTAGAGTTTAGCAGGATCCTGGAAGGTTATTAACACTGATATAGATAAAATCCATCACAAGGTCTTATAGTATGGCAGGACAGTTGGATTATAAAAAATGTCAAATCTGAGGATTTCAAAAGTTTTTGAAAAAGAAAACTCTGTTTCTAAAACAAAATTACACGTTAAATAAAAATGTAGGGGCTTTTTATTCTGTTGGATAAAGGTTTCAATTTAATAACACCTAAAATCACCTTTACTGATCTCTTTTTTTCCTTCCATTTACTTCTGTACTACTGATCTTAGATGTGAGTTGGAATTTTTGTAGTTATTACATTAAATGTAATAAGTAGTGTGTTTGTAGTTGATCATTTACTGATAAAGAATTATAAATTACTCTCAGTTTTATAATTGTTTTAATAACTGATAAGACTTGTTTTGCCTTTGTTCACTGATAGGTTTAATCAGTTACCTGCAATTCAGTCTGCGCTTTGGTGCAAAGCTCTTTAAAACAAAAGGGTGGAGAAAAAAACACTGACATAATGTAAAATGTACTGTGGTGGAGGACTACCACCAACAGTAGATGTTTATGTCTATAGGTATTAGAGAATACGAAAAGAAGAGGGGTAACTTATGTGTGTGTGAAGGAAAAATACACCAAAATACTGCACACATGAAATGTGTACTTACATATGACATGGGAGACGTCATTTGAAAAATTATCTGCAAGATTTTGATACCAGGAAAGCTGTGTGATGTCCATTTGTGCAATCACTGGGGATTTGTTTATTTGTTTCAGTATTTGGCTTTCCTTGTTCAGTCCACAGGCTACCTGGAACGGACCAAATTCACTACTCTTTGAAGTTTTGTGTTTTCTTACTAAGTTTACAAGAAGAGATCATTATGCCCTCTTTTCAAACCCTCTCCTAAAGCACAAAGCAATGTTTATTTTTATTAATTTAATTAACCTAGGGTCTTGGTTTAATGCACTAGCTCCTCCATCTGTTAGTGTTCACAATAATTTTAATCCATTTTTACAAGACATCTCTGAGCAGACAGACAGAGGGAGCTCAAGTACACTTTACAGATGGTCAGCTGAGTCACTGAGAGTTGAAAGTTTCCACCCATTTTCGATGCCCATAAGGCTTTATTTTGTGGAGTACTTAAGATTAGGTTAAACATTATACCTTGATGTTTACCTACCAATATAGTTAACACTATAATTCAAGTTCACCTTGCACCAACTTTATTTTACTGCTGTGTGCTCTGTGTTTCTGGTTTGATTTCAAGATGTCAGACAAGAAACAGGAAAAACACAACTAGTGTGAAAAACTGCAAATACTAAGCAAAAATCAATTTATATTTAAAATAATTTTCCACTCTCATTCTGAACTTCCCCAAATGAAAACCTTTCCACTCACGTGCCTGGGTGCAAACTCAAATAACAGGTCATGCTGGACAACTTGAATAATACAGAGTTCCCTGCCCTTGCCATAACACACATTCATTAATGTCAGCATTCATGACAGGTTTCTGCAGTCAGGGGATGTTGCTGCAGTGTCAGGGATTTTGTTAGGTGGAAGGTACTGAATACAAAAGGTTAATTCTAGTAATTAGTTGATGATAGATTAGGACCATGAAAAGCTGCAGAGAACATCAATATGAACACTGAAGAATGTCCCCAAGGCCATTTAATCTAATTCAGGAGTCAGAGTAATAGCTGAAGTAAAGGAAAGCCTGGCACCAAAAGTCAACCAAGTAGAGACAGCAGAGCCAAGCTCTGATGGGCTGCTCTAGTCCAGAGGTTTAGAGTGACTGAACCAAAGACAGCAACAGATAATGGACTAGTGGACTGTAAGATATTAAACCAAAATATACAACAGGACTAATCTATGAGGAAATGCCACTAGATTTTGATGAAAAGCTCTTGCATAATTAGGTTATGTAGCACACTGTATAGATTGCCTCTGGAGCAGCATCCTGCCTGCCTTCCATCCGTGTTCTGTTCAATACTGATGGAGTCGAGTTGGATTGATTTCATCAATCTAATCTGTACTGTGCCTTAGTTTTGGCTTTCCTGCCATTGCTTTTATTGCCTTTGCATCACACAGAACATATCTTTTCAAGTTGCAGCCCAATGATATAACAGTGAATGTGCCACTGCAGAGACTTGTGTGACTGGTAGAACCTCAAATATGTCACTTCAAGAATAAAAATAGCTTCAGTTCAGCTGTTATTGGGAGAGTTTGCTCTACTTGAATGAATTCACATTAATTTAAATATTTTAAATTACCAGTTCAAATAATCTAGTGTAAGAAGAGGGAAATTAAGCATTTTTGTTTACCAAATTTTTCCATTGGTTTTGACATAAATGGCATTTTGTTCAGAAATGGTTATTTTTCCATCTATTTCAAGAAATTGATTTTTTTTAAAAAATATTGACTGTATTTTATAGGTTTCAGATGTAAGGCTATGATTTTTAATAAGCTTTTTTTTCTGTCCTTTTCTGCCTCTGTTTAATGACCTTTCCTCAGCCCTATTAATTCCCCTCTTTTTGTATACTCTCTATACTTGGGGCTCTTTGGGCACAGAAATTATGCAGGAATATAGATGAATTTGGGGGCAAAATTTTGTATTCTTTAGGTGTGATGGATTAGAATTTGCTCCCTTAGAAACTGATATAAGTGTTTGGTGAGGGCAATGTGTTCACTGGGGGCAAGAACCAAGAGTTCTCTCTGTGCCAGTCAGTAATTCCTCAAATTCCTTTTCGATGGCAGCCAGGTGGGGTCAGCCTAAGCTCCCGGGCAGGTAGTGACAGGACAAGAGGACATGGCCTCAGGATGCACCAGGGAAGCTGAGGTTGGATATCATGAGGAATTTCGTCACAAGAAGTTGTTAAGCATGGGAAGGGACTGCCCAGGGAGGCGGCGGAGCCACCGTCCCTGGAGGTGATCAAGGGATGGCTGGCGTGGCACTCGGTGCCAGGGTCTGTTCGACAAGGGGTGCTCGGCCATTGTTGGATTCGGTGATCCCAGAGGTGTTTTCCAAGCCAAATGATCCTGTGAAATGTCCTTTAAGGATGCCGAAGAGGGATGCCGAGGAGTGCGATGTCGCTGTGTCGCTCCCCGAGGGGTAAGCGACGGGGTTACACTCGGAGGGGAGGGATGCGCTGGCAGCGCCGCCTCTCTCGCCCCGGCCCGCTGGGACCCGAACGGCCGGACCGGGCCCCGCCGCGTTCCCGGCTGGTTCTCCGGGCGCTGAACCCAGCGCCCAGCAGCGCACAGAGCCCGCCAGCACTGCAGATCATTGCCGGCACTCCACGGCGGCTCCTCCGCTTGTCCCCTGCGGGTGGTTCCCCGGCCCTCATCCACCCTGTCACAGCATCTCCCGCAGCCGCTCCCCGCCACGCCTCCGCACACCGGCACCTCCGGCACAGCCACCCCCGGCACCACCATCCATCCTCCGGCACCCCATCCTCCGGCACGCCATCCCGGCACCCCATCCTCCAGCACTCCATCTCGGCACCCCATCCACATCCGCACCATCCCGGCACTCCATCCTGGCTCTTCAGCCCTATCCACGCCATCCCGGCACTCCATCCTGGCTCTCCATCCCCACCCACGGCATCCCAGCACTCCATCCCCATCCACGCCATCCCGGCACTCCATCCCCACCCATGGCATCCCGGCTCTCCATCCCCACCCACGGCATCCCAGCACTCCATCCCCATCCACGCCATCCCGGCACTCCATCCCCACCCCTCCATCCCCGCCGCCCCGCCCCGCCGCTCCCGTTGCGTCCCTCCGCCGCCGGGGAGCGCTGCGAGCCCGCCCGGGAGGCGGCGGCGCCCGCGGCTCCCTGCGCTCGTCCCCGTTCCTCCCTGCGCTCGTCCCCGTTCCTCCCTGCGCTCGTCCCCGTTGCTCCCTGCGCTCGTCCCCGTTGCTCGCTGCCGGAGGCAGAGCGGCCCCGCTGCCGTCGCAGGCTGTGCGGACACGCTCGCACACGTTCCGCGGGGTTTGCCCTTCCTGCTGGCTGCACCCGTGCGCTCTAATTGCGCTCGGTCTAACTTGAATTAATCCAACCTCTAGCTGTGAGGCTTTGGTGCTTTTGGTTCAAAGCTGGAAAGGCATTTGCCTGCAGAAAGATTTGGCTTTTCTTGAGGCCGCTAACTGCTCTAGTCACACTTCTGCCTACAGGCTTGCTTCTGCTTTTCCCGGAGAGACAGACAGAGCTTAGCCCAGCTGGTTCCTGGCGTAAAGAGCATGTACTGAAAGGACAGATATTGGTGATGAGATTGCAGCACCGTGCCTTCAAGAGAGAGCAGGCTGCCTGCCCACCTTGGGAAGAGCAGCCGTGGCATCCTTGGGCAGTGTCTCAGAGTTCATATCTCCATAAAGCTGTCTCAATTTAAATTAGAAGCGACTTTATCTTCAGTGGATAATTTCAGCTTGGGATCTGCAAAATTCAAACTAGATCTTTGAGCCAGGCAAGTGCAAACTCCTCACACAGACAAGATCACAAAAAATTATGTGTATGCAACTGACTTTGATAATCACAGCCAAATGGTTTGTGCCTTTGGTGCAGCCCTTGCAGCTTTTGGTTTGATTGTCTAACCAAATCAGGATTAAGTGATAGGGCTGTGCTCTCATGTGTGTATATATATACGTGTATATATATAAACACCTGTCTGTCTCTTCCATCCTCTGTCCAGTTCTGACCAATTCAGGTGATTGGTCAGAGATGTCAATGTCAATCATTTCAGGCATGTTTTGTATGTTTTGTATGTATTCAGAGTATGTTTTGTGGAGTTAGATAGTCTAATGTAGAAAGAGGCTGCACTAGTCTACAGCTCAGGAAAATCCTGCAGCTGGCATCCCTGTTACTGCCTTATTACACAGCAGAGAACCCACACCTTGCAACATGAATCCACAGAAACCAAGGTGCATTGGTCCTGCTGCTCTTATCATTATTATTTGGTTGCTTTTTCCTGCTTCTCATCCATCAGAGAGTTTAGCAACTTAAAACTCAAATACTTGAGAGAAGAAACATGTCAGAAGCAAGAGCACTGTGACTCTTCTGGTTACCTGCAGGTCAGGAGGTGGTATCTGACTTCAGATACAACCTGAACTCACCAAGGCAAGAGAGAGGTTAACTCAAAAACACAACAGGAACTAACAAGAGGAAAATATATCTTATCTTGCCAGTTGTCAAAGAATGCTATGTCTGAGCTTGGAAAAATGATAGAGCTTAGAGAGCTGGTCATTGAAAAAGTCCCTCACTGAAATGGTTCCTATGGTAAAAATGCTTAGTTTTCTCTGTGGCTGTAAAGTAAAGCTAGATTAGCTCTGGTTTACACATTTCTATGTGGAAGCATTATGTACAGCTGCAGCAATCTTCCTTCTTGCATCCTAAGTGATAACAATTTGGAAGATTTAGAAAACATGTAAGATTAAAGATATTAAAGACTAGATCATTTACTATTAAGTAAAATTGATTGTTAAGAATATATTAAAATACAGGAGAAAGAAAAATAAGCTCTCAACACAACCAAATTGTTTTTCAAGGCTAGCTGCATTTAGGCAAGACAGAGCTAGGCATAAATATAATTTTCTCAAGAGTTCTTAAATTATCTGGAATTTCTCTTTAAAACACAGCTCTTTCCAAGCCCACGGTTAAGTGTATGTCAGCAATGTTTATCCTTTGAGAATTCAGGCTCTCAAATCATGTGGATTCTCAAGAAAAAGAAATCATCTCTAACCTGCTGCAGTGCAGAGGGAAAATCACTTTCCCCAGGTCTCAGGGAGCAGGCAGATCCCATTCTCCAGGCTGGAGAGTGATCCGTCATGTGTGGGTTATCTGTGCTGGGAAGGGGCACATCAAGATTCCTGAGGCTCTGTGGGCATTGTGGACTAATTCCTAGCCACTTTTAAAAATTAAGATTCCTACTCTGTTATTAGCAGGGTTTGCAAAGTAGAACTTCCCAGTAGCCTCGTAATTTCAGGCTTTGCTGCAATAGAATATCCACAGCTAGGGAGCAGCAGCTGCCAGCAGCAATGACAGCCTCAGAGCCTGCCTTAAACCAGCTGTGATTTGATGCACCCACTGTCACTGCTGTCTGCTGCTGCAGAACAGCCTTTGCTTTCCAGTCAGATTCCACACAGAGACAAGGCTTGTGCAGCCTCACTGTCATCACCACCCTTTCAAAATCTTAAGCCCTAACAGAGAAATGTCAGACATAGAGTTACATCTGAAAAACCTTGTGTCCCACAGGTTTCCTGGGAAGTGGTGAGCAGACACTGCTTTATTGCTCAGCCACGCAAAGCTGTTCCTCTTTCTGGGAGACATGTCAGGCTGCTGAGTGAGCAGCATGCCTAGACTTTGAATCAGACACAGTATATAAGGTATCTTTCCTAGCTTTCATGTAAAACACGGAATAGGAACATTACAAGAGAGATACAGAAGGTATGAAAGCTGAGATGAGTGTAGCAGGAGGCCTCGGGCAATACAGGAGGGAGCTACGTGTCTTAGTTGACTTAGGAGAACACAGGAGAAAATTGAGTATAGAGATGGTTAGCAGAAGGAAAGAAAAGAGAGCCTGGGAACACTGCAGCACTGGCTTTATGGGATAAGAAGAGCAAACCAATACAGAAAATACAGAAGATTCATAAAACATGGGGGGGGAAAAGATGGAAGAGGGAAGGCTTTCTGTCTTGCTGCTCACAGAACTATCTTGTGCAGATCCCCTGTAACAGAGGATCAGTGGGGCACTTACAAAAAATGTGGGAATACCTGATCAAGCACGAAAGAAGAGACAGTTAACTCCTGTAAAAAAAAGCAAGGAGTATGTCTCAAGAGAATGGGAGTGTACCCGGATAAGACGAGACAGAGCTCACTTGTAAATGAAGTCTTAATGGATGTTTGGTTACCATGGATTTTATGCAGGTGATCTACTTCCTTTTCCTTTTTTGCTCACATTGCCAGCTTTTACTGTGACAGTCACTGCAGAGAGAAATGCTGCTCTGCTAGAGGAACATTAAAATGCAAGGACAGAGTACAGTGATTCCAGTGTCCCACAGAAGCCTTGTGGTAGGAACCCTTTTTTGGCTTCCACATCATCAGATGGCTCAGTTCCCCTTTTCCCTGACCACCAAATGCTGGCAAAGGGGAGCACAGGAGGAGAGGCAGTATCGCTTGGCTTCTTCTGTTGGTGATCTGCCAGTAAATCCCACATGGTTCAGGAGCTCATGTGAGAGTAATAGGGCAAGCTGGTACCTGAGGGCTCCCCATTTCACACTAGCCACAGCCTGTGGCTTCTCCTGTATGAGTGGTAGCAGTGAAAGCACAAGCACTTTTTTTTTTTTCCCATCTTGAACATGGGTGCTGATAAAGGGGTTCACCTGAGCAAGGCTGTGGGGAAGGTAGAAGAGGGCTTTGCATAATGGTTTTATGTGTTCATAAAGTGCTCTGAAATCCTCAGGGATAAAGCACTGCACTCCTTGTAATAAATTTTATTTTATCAACAAAGAATTTCTTTGAAAAATGGCAATATAGAAGTCAGAGAAAACCACAAGCAAAAATTAGTGCCGAGCCCGGGGTCAGCACTGGGTGATCACACTCCTCAACCTGAATCACCATAGTGCATGCATAGTGCATATTTCTCCTATGCAACTATTAATTATTTGTATTTCTTATTAAATACAAATATTTTTTTCTGCCTAATGAATAAGATCATATAATTATAGTATATGCTGAGCTGGAAAGGGCCCACAAGGATCATCAGTCCAGCTCCTCGCCCTCCACAGGACAGCCCCAAGAATCACGCCACATACCTGACAGCATTGTCCAAACACTTGTTTGATGTGGCCATTATTTCTTTACTATTAATATCATGGAACCTTTTTACTATTAATGTAATGATTAAAGGCAAAGGAGCTGTTTATTAAAGGCAAAGGCGTTTTGGGGGTTGGGCTTGTAATAGTTTGTGATTAGTATTTTTTTCCCCCAGGCTGCTTTGGTGAAAGCAACCAAAGGCAAACCCAGGACTGTCTAAGGACACATCAATCACTGCTCTGTTGAATCCCGGCTTCTCCCGGCGTTTCACGGCAATCCCTGGGAGGGAGTTGGGAATGGCAGCGCTGATGGGATGGTTGGCGCAGGGGCAGGCAGGGGTGGCAGTGCTGTAGTTGGGAAAGGCGCCGGTGGAGGTCAGTGTCTCCCAGGACAGGCGGGCACATTCCCGTATTCCCGGCGCACATTCCCCTATTCCCGGCGCACATTCCCCTATTCCCGGCGCTGCCCGCCCTGCTCCGCTGCTTCTTACCGCCCTGAACTCCGCTTCAGGGGTGTGAGCAGGGGCTGCTCAGCCTTGGCATCCTGCCTTGTCACAGCAGAAATGCTCCTGGATCTGACCAGGAACAAAACCTTTGGGATGGAATGCAGGTTTCAGGTGCCTCCAGCTCACGCATGTAGCTGTTTCAGGTTGACTGTATGCCCCTCGTCCTGTGTGAATGCAATGATCAGCCCCTCGCATGGTATTCTTTAGGCAATGACTCTATGTTTCATGATCCCACCAAAAGCCAGACTAATTTTACAAAGGACATAAGCAAGGCCATGTCGTAACACTGAAACCAAGCCAGAAACCCAGAGCTTTGCCTAGGAGGGAACATCAGGTGGTTAACACCTAATTGTTGTTTTATCCAGTTTGCTAAATGCCGGTCAGTATTTGCATGTGCTTGTGCCTGCAGTATCTGCATGTGCTTGTGCCTGCAGTATCTGCATAAGTGCCTGGTGAGCCGGACTTTCAGTTTCACATGGACTTTGAGTGAAAGGCAGAAAAGTTCCCTGCTTCTGTACACAAGTGCAAAGTGTCCCTTCGAAGGTACACAGCAGGGTACTAAAATATGTAAAGGCAATTGCCAGCAGAGTCTGGCTGCCTGGCTGGGCATAGCTGCATTGGAGACACACAAACTCTCCCAAGCACATAGAGACCCCAGAGGAGAAGGAAATGGATGAGAGCAGCTGGATGAGTTGTGGCCAAGAAGAGAAAGGCTGGAAGATTCAGGCTGTTCAGCCCAGAGAGGAGGCATGTGAGGAGAAACAATGCTGCAAAGGAGGAAATGAGTCTTTCCTTCTGCATGGACTCAGTAACAGGCTTGAACTGCAAGTTGAGAACTAGAAAAAGCAAGGAGATGAGTTGGGATGTACTGAAGGGCTACAAAAAAGTCCAGTGCTCAGCCTGGAAAAAACAGGTTTTGCCATGTGACTGAGAGATGGGACTTCAAAGGAGGGGTGCAAAAAGTAGTCCAAGCAAGAGGCTAAAGTAAAAAGAAGTCGAAGTCGAAGCAGAAGTTGAAGTAATTGAAGTAATTTATTTTCCTCTCAGTTCAGTTTTATATGCTGTTGCAGCTCTAAGCAGTTACATCCTTAAGCAAGAATTTCTCACTAGTTACAGAATTAGCCTGTTTTTTGCATTACTTGGCAGCCTTCAAAACGACATAGTTTTAAAAACCTTGAGATCTGCATATTCTGTACTTTCCCATTCTTCTCATATCTGTGATTGCTTATCCCACCAAGGTTAGGATATAATTAAGCTCTATTGTGCTCTCTGTTCTGTCCCCCATTTATTCCTCCACAAGGTTAGAAAAATGATTGTGACATAGTTGATCCTGCTTTGGCCAGCAGGAGGGCAACAGACCCTCTCAAAATCCTTCCTGGCCTGTTTATATCATCCATTGATACGACATAAATCCTGAGTTTCATACCTCAGGATCTATTGACAGCAAAAATAGGTTTAATCAATGAAGCTTTATGCTTCATTTTGTTTTCTTTCTTGCTTAGATGGGGTGTCTTCTAAGGTTTAAACTTTCTTAATTTAGAAATTCAGGCAATTTATCTCCTAGATAAGTCAGTGAAATTCTTCAACCATCTGGGTGTTAGTGGGAATTCCTCGTTATGTGCAGCTGATGTGTGTGTTTACACATTTATTTTGAAAGATCTGAAAGGTAAGAATAAACCCAAAATCTTGCTTTCTGTCCCCACAATTTACACACACATATATTCCAAAGAAGGCAAAGAGATTGAGACATAATATTATGAAATAAGGCCTTTGTTATTCCTTTTTCTTCTGTAAGGGATGTCCACTACTGTAAATAATTTTCCTTGGCTACCTCTTGAGCAGGGCTGGATGATGGGAAAGCTGGAAAGGACAGATCTATTGCATGCAACTGAGTTGAAATCCAGCACAGCTGCAGCATGAGAGGTTTGGGATCACATTTGCTCATTTTTTGACAATTTTTCTTGTCCTGTTCTGTACAGAAGTTGGTTGGTCAGGGATTAGGTAAAATAATCCTTATCTGTATGCTTAAAAATTTTGTCTGTCACAGACACAAGATCCTGGCACTGCTGTAATGAAAAGAGAGGCTCTTCTACTTCTTCTCTACTCCTGCACTTTCCTGCAGATCAGAAATAAGGCATCTTTCTCTAGGTGAACAAGAGTTAATTGTGCAATTTTCCATTGCAAAATTCTTGCACTTATTTTACTACTCTAGAAATTCACACTGCTACAAGATTCACAAAGTGTTCTTCATATCCTCTTCGCAGGCAAGTCAGAACCCTTAAATGAAAAAAACAAAAAACAAAAACCAAAAAACATTAATTTGGGAAAAAAACCCAGTGAGACTGGGTGTTTCATTGTAGTTAGGCCAATTGACACTCATCCCAGCACAGATATAGTAAACTGGCAAGCACAGGTATGGGAAATTAGATTAGGAGATTAGAAGAACCCCAGATGGGAATGAGAGGCAGAATCATCTCCTTTGTGGGTAAAAGTCAGAGTTGTCTTTGACTCTCTTGAAACTGGTGATATGAGAATTCCTTCATCCCTCCCTCTCTAATCAAGGAATGTGTAATAAGTAAATTTTTAATCAATTGGATTCATTGTTCTGGCATTCTTGCAAAGAGCTGTGAGTGCCGTTACTGCAAAATCTTGGAAAGAAAAGAAAAAGAGGAATAGCTACATTTTATCACAAAAAAGAAGACTGCTCAGTTAGTGTAAGGCAAAAGACAAGCAGAAGGGTCTCTGATTTGTGTCTGGGCTCCTGATTAGGGGTTACTAAGCAACACTAGGCCTGATCTTAACCCTGCATTCCTCCTTGGAATTCAGTGTCTGTTAACACTCAGGTTAAAAACTGGGCGTGTGTATACATTCTTCTGACATCAAAGGCATGCATTGGTGCAAATGAAACAGTGATTCCTGATTTTCAGGGAGGGGTTAACCCAAACACACACTTTACTGAGCATGGCTCGATGGGTCAGCTATCACCCTGCCCAGCCATGGCATGCATTTCGTTTCAGCAGCTGTATTTCCCTCTTTTGCTCCTCTTCCCTGCCTGCTCCCTCCCATCCCGTGCTCTGCAGCCTCTGTGCTCCTGTTGGGGATGGTCATTCCTGTTCATTCCTCAGTGACAGGGCCTACTAGGACATGTCTTCATACAAATACTAATGCAAGAATGACTTGGATGTATTACGCTGAAATAACATGAGGCTCTCTCAGGTGTTTTCCCTGAACACTTTTCCCAGGCAATATTCCATCACCTGAATGATGCTGCTCTCAGCCACAGCTCACTAACCTGCCCCGAGGCCTAGGCAAACAAAAAAAAAAAAACAAACAAACCAATCAGCAGTACAAGGTGCCCCTTTGGGATCTGGAAGAGCACAAAACAACTTCAGTGTAGACAGCCTTCTAGAGCTGCTCAGAGGGAAACCTCTTCCCACAGTTCTTTGGGATCCCAGTGTAATTCACCTTAATGGAGTGAAATAGCCATGGGATATATCCCCAGAAATCCCAGCAAGTGCTGACACGGTAACTCCTGTAGTGCTTTTGGAGTGGCTGCCCTCACCAGTCCCATAAATTAACTCAGCAAAGAGTGGTCATACATAGAGAAAATCCTTCCTGGCAGGATTCTTATGTCCATTCCTAAGAAACTACCTTTCCTAACATACCTCTGTAAAATGAACTGCTTAAAAGAGAAGAGGGTATACTTTCTCTGTTTGTGATGACTTCCAAAAAAATGTCAGTGTGTTCAGTATGACTGAGGTAGCTGCTGGTGATCTGTATAAAACACACTGAATTCAACACAATGTAAACGTGTTGCATGTAAATGTGTTGAATGTAAATGTGTTGAATGTGTAAATGTAAATATTCCATGAAGTTCTATTGCCATTGGTATAACAGTTCTTTGCAATTCAACAAAGAGAAAGTCCATGGGCTAGAGAAGTGCCCCCTCACTGCTAATAAACTTGGATTAAATGCATACGATTTAATTAACTCAATTTCATAAAGCTGCACTCTGGTTTTGCTTGTGCAGCTTGCATGCCAGAGAAACACACTGGCAGGCTCCCAAATAATAAGCAAATACAGAATATTCCAAGGTTGGGCTTGTGCCACCACCAGAGCAGGGAGAGCCAAATCTGCAATAGAAATGTCTGCAAACTGTTGGAGGAGAAATGCAGTGCCAAGGCAAAACCCGTTAAATAAAATCCCAGGCCCACAGGCCCCACTGTAGATCTGTGGGTTGAGAGGTGGGAGAGACAAAGAGAGTATTCAATTGCCTGTGAAAACAAACAAACAAACAAACAAAAAACCAAACAGGACTTTTCAACAAATCTGTTATGTTCTTACACAAAGAAAATGAAGTTTACTTCCTTCTAATATTGTTCTCACGACAGCTATATTTGTCAATATGTTTGTCAATGTATTTATCAATTTGTTTTTTTTTTAATTTGCTTGTAATTCAACTTGAAGCATATATCCAACATGGAAAAAATAGAAATGGCAAAATCAGAGCTTTGATAACTTACTTTTGATAAAAATGAGAAAAAAAAATGATCAGGAATTTAGAGGGTAAATGTGAATAACCTTAACTAAACTTAACCATGACTGCTTTTGCCTATAACAGCATTCCTCTCTGCTAGTTTTTCAATAAACTGGTTTTCATTTACAAATTTTAAACACTGGAATAATTACCAAGGAGAATCTTTTAGACTGACTGCACTTTCAAGTGAAAGTACAGTGAGGTAGTGTTCAGTCTTTGCTCTGAAAATAGCTATTCTAGGATAAACATTTTTTATACTAATTGTGAATCCCAATAGGAAATACATACTGTTTTAATTTTGCTATAATTAAATGTGATAAATATATATATTATAGTAAATACACTATAACTGGGATGATATCACTCTTTTAATTATATTGATATTTGCACTTTTAACACACATTCCATTGTTAGATAAGTGACTCTGGTCTGATTGCAATGTTTTGTGTTTCAAGCTGCAAGTCATATCACTTCAGATCTGCCATGGACTAAAAGCATTCATGTGGGTTGTTTTCATGGCTCACTTGGTCCATAGTAGCTTGCTAAGCCATGATGATTCAGTTATGAGTTTGAGCTGGAAGGGAAACGTTTCAGAGTGCTCTAATAATGGTGCTGCAGCTGTGAGAATACAAGGAGAGGTTTTACTTTAACACAAACCCTAACAAAATAGCACCATCATCTAAACTAGGCCTGCAGAAGAATTAAACAGTGAGTTCTAAATACTGCTGAAATAAATGAGGACTGTAAAGAGAGTCAGTGCTGGTTGGGATACAGCTGATGATAAGCTTGGAACACAGCATTGTTCCTTAGGGCTCACGTGAGTGTTCCACTTTAACCCCGAGAAAGATGAGTTTTGGTTGAGGAAAGTGTCCTCATTCAGAAATGCACTTCAGCATGTACTTGAATTTCACTGAAAGCACTAGGATTCAAGTGTGAGCTTAAAACTAAACATAGGCCTACACATTCTCCTGCACGGGGCATACACTGATTTAAAGGCTGCAAACCATGCAAGTTAACCTCTTTTGAAAGCCAGCGAGGCAGTGCTGAGGAAGGAAATAAAATGAAAACTTCAAAACCAAGGAAGCATTTGGGTTGCTATGTTTCAAGCTGAAAATTGTGGACCTCAAAGTGGAAAATCACAGCGAGATAAGGCAGGAATGACAGAAACTCTCTAATGTCAACAAATATGAATCACCTCTGGCCAGGAGGTGGGGGAGGAAGGAGGAGGATTGCCCGAGGGTAACCTAATACTGATTAGCATGGCAGAAATCACACCCCTGCCAGGAGACCATGTGATGTCAGACTGCTTTTGTGTGATGGACTAGTCACTAACAGAGCACATGCAGAAATGCATTGGTTGTATAACTGGAAGCTGAGTAATGAACAAATTATTGTGCAGCTACGAGCTCTCCAAAGAGGCAGTGCTAGCTTTGGGGACTCTGGCTAGCACCCCTCTGTGCAGAGCAGCATTAAAGGCTGGAAGGTGGCTCTAAGGTCTAAGAACAGACCTTGCTCCTCTTTGAGAGCCGACAAAGTGATATCACAGAGATCTGCTGCACCCCAATGAAATGATACAAATTGTAGGAATTAATCCCAAGGTATTTCTTAATGATACAGTTTGCTTACTGCTTGTCATGCTTTTTAACCCAAGAACTATGTATGTCTGATAAATTGTTTAACTTGGTAGAGCTGATGGAAAGTGGGGTCTTGCCAGTGCTCTGAGAAGCTTACTTTCCCCATTGAACCTCACATATAAACTACCCTGGCTACTCTAATGTGTAAATAAATAAACATGGGAAGAGCAGCATCAGCTCCAGGAGTCTGCTCAGCCTTCCTGTTAAAGCTGTAACATACTGGGATGTGCTCACACATAGGGTGAGCACTTACAGTCAATTACACTCAATTTATTAGATTAGGTATGCAGAGGAATGGAATAATAGTGGAGTCATATGGCAGAGGAGTTTTACCATCTGTTATCTGCCTTTTGCAGTGGACCAGTTCTTACTGTGGACAACAAAAAAGAGGAGTAGTGAAAAAAATAAATGGAGTATATGCTTTTAAATTCCCAGATGGGACTTTGACTCTAAATTCTCCATTTACAATCACACCCTTTTGTGAACGAACTGGATTATTTTCCAGTATTTTACAGCTGAATAGATTTGCTAGCAGGCTCTTATTAATTACATTTAATAGTCTTCTGTTAGAAGCCTGTGCAGAGTGTGCCAAAGGGTACAGGCTAAGGGAAAAGATCTAGATAATGCAATTGACAGCAGCAGAATTGTGCCGAGTTCGTTTTGGCAACCATTCATGTGTATACGCTGAGATTTTTGTATTCGAAAAAATTGTATCTGTGCATAAATACTAACCTCTAAAACAGAGCTGAGGAGATACATATGGGACAAACACTCTCAAGCAGCATCATCAGGCATCTAAACCTGAAATCTGAAGACTAAAACTTCTATTCAGGAATTTTATTCAGCTATTAGTCAACAGTGCCACCCTGGGTGAGGATCCTCAAGAACCAAAATGCCATTTCTACGCAACCACAGCACTTCATTCTTCAAAAAAGAAACACAATTTAGCCTGATGTCAAACCTACCACAAAGCCTCATCTGCTTTTAGAAACCAGAAGTATCACCACATGCTTCCCTGATGGCCATCTGCAGTTATGCTTTATATCCACATTGTGGCTTTTTTTTTTTTTTTTTAACTTGTGTAAATGAAATTTGCCTTCTTAAATCTCAGGCCTTTCTGCCTCTGTGCTGCAACTAGCAAAGTTTGATTTATTTATGGAAACAATCAGTTCTGAGTAATTTTGTGACAGCTTCTGAGACCTATGACATAGCAAAATAAATACAGCATTAGTACTGCTGCAGCTGTTTTGGGAGACTGACGTTCCAGGATCAGTTGATATCCCTGCTTTTCCTCCCTCACTTCACTGGGGATTGGTGTGGGGTGGGGAGAAGTTGTTTGCAAAACAGACCTTGACCTTGTCAGCAGCAAAGCATTGCTGCTGAACAAGCAAGCAAAGGCCATTTCTGGGAATTTTTTCAAGAATTTTGGATTGGGACTGCATTTGCCATCTGCATTTGCCATCTCTTCTGCTTCTGTGACTATTCTAAGAGCTTATAAACCAGATTCTCAAACTCAACCTACCTACTGATAGTTTAAATTTGTCAATTCCTGTTTCTAACCTCCATTAAAACCCTCACATACTTAGAAGCACAGACTCTAAAATTTTAATATTAACAGCTGAACTAACACCATCCTTACCCTTTAAAATTCTATTATTGTAAAAAAAACCTTCAAAATGAGACACACTATCTTAATCAAGACATAGAATAATCTATAAGAATGGTTTTGAAGTGAAACATTTTGTAAATCTATTTGATAAACTGAATTTTATTAAAAGATTTTGCATTTCCCTTGCTTTTAACTTGAGAATCTCAATCCCATCTGTAAGCAAAGATAAATTAACTCCTCCAAAGTAATCAAAAGAGAATGAAACTCCTAGCAATACATCTACCTGCAGGTGTATGTGCATAAAATGTAAAGTTATATTATTTCACATGTATTTGTGTCAGGTTTTTTTTTCAAATTTGCATGTCTGTTTTTGACCACGTTAGTCTAGTGTAATTTCAGAATCAAAAATCATTTGCTGTTGCATCAATGTCATGGGAAATTCTCAAATTGCCAGAAACATCCTTCCCTCCATTTGACCTCTCCAACATGTACATTGGGACAGCTTGGTGATTTTGTGATCTTTTTACCATTAAAAGAGACTTGGATTCAGGGACTTATTGACTTAACTTGCCTGTTTTTTGCTGTTTTTCTACAGAAAGGAGCCTTTTATTATTACACCTAAAATTTCTGTATACCTCTACCTGTGAGTTCTCCCTGTTCCTCTTAGGACATGCCGGCCAGTTTAATTTCACAGAGACATACAAAGGTCTCCAAGACAAAACATGTAGTTTCAGTGTCATTACAACATATAAGGACTCTTAACAATTAACTTGTGTGGCTGCTGTGTGAGCTCAGACCTTACAGTACCCTTGAGTTTACCTGGGAAAGAAGAGAGACAAAGGGCAGGACTCTCCAGCAGCAGGAAAAGCGCCCAGTCATGCATATGATAAATATGCAGGAATACAAGTTGCCCTAGTTCTGGTGCTCCCTGAGAGGCCTGTAGGTGTACATGATGCTCCTTCTGGTCCCAGTACACTGCCTAGAAACCAGTGCCCATCAAGCAGGATTAAAGACTGGCCTGACTTTGCTTGGGTGTCGTTTGGTGGCTGTGGGCAGTGGTCAGGTGGATACCTGCCATAGCTCTGCCATGGCACTTTCCAAGTCACTCTGCCCTGCAATCCTCCAAGTGACTCTTTGGTTTTGCACAAAGTTAAGTGGAACAAAGTTTACTAGTGGCTGTAGTATAAATTCACCAGCGTAACCTAGCTGGTAATACCTGGGATTTATGTCCTTGAACTCGCTCTGATGGTGCGAATGTATTATATTGTGTGTGCTTATAGGCTGTTAAATCAATAAGCTGCTGAAGGGGAATCTTCCACATCATTTATAAATAATGGTGAGAGATGTGCTCTCAGCAGCACAGCTGTACATGCAAAGTGCCTCCATTGACTTCTGCACTATTACACATTTTGAAGCAGGATTAATTGAACCTGTTCCCTCTCACAAACTGCCCACACCAACATTTGCTGCTCTAACCAGAGACAGCTGTACTGCCTTCCCAAATCAGCCTTTCTAATAACAGGGAAACAAAAGAAACTATGAAAATCAGAAGGTATTAACATCATAATTTCTGGTCCACACCAGACTTACACCTATATCCAGGACCTGCATCTGCATCCAGGAATGGATTCTCTCTGCTGATAGAAAAAGTTCATTTGCGCTCCTGCTCTTTCATAATATGTTAGGTTTCAGGTCCATCCCAGGTCCCCTCCCCTGGCTTTGTACTTTGGTGTCAAGCACTCAAAACGTTGAGCCCTGTACTCCACACTCATCCAACTGATGAAATTTCTGGCCCTGAAATTTATTAAGATTATTATTATTATAGTAAAGTATGGCCTACAGCTGAACTCTGTTGGAAAGTCATCACGGAGCTGATGCAAGAAATGAAATGAGCCAAAAGCATGAGTGTGGGCACATGTATTGCAATATTACTGCAGTACACAATGAGAGGAGGAAGTATTGGTGATCACAAATAACCAAGAAATCCTAGTCAGAATAATGAACAAATTAATGACAAAATAATATCAGACTGGTCAAATCCAAAAAAGAAATCTGAAACAATGACAATATAATCAATAATTACTCAGATGTTTTGATGAATGAAGTAACACTATGTTTCAATAGATGAATGATAAAAACATTTAATTGAAGTTATAAAAGTAGTCAAGTTTCATGGAGCAGTTTTTCCAAGTAAGAGGTTTTCTTTTCAGAGCCTCACCACCCTCACAGTAAAGAATTTCTTCCTACTCTCTAATCTAAACCTACTCTCTGTCAGTTCGAAGCCATTCCCCCTTGTCCTGTCACTCCAGACAACAGTAAATAGTCTCTCACCATCTTTCTTGTGGACTCCCTTCAGGTACTGAAAGGCCACAATCAGGTCACCCTGAAGCCTTCTCTCTTCCAGGCTGAACAATCCCAATTCTCTCAGCCTTTCCTCAAAGGAGAGCTGCTCCATCCCTTTCCTACCCACTGATGAATATATTGAATAAAGAAAACAGGCTGTACTGTCAACACAGTGAGACACACTCCTTTTCTTTGCACCCGAAGTTCAGTTGTGCCTTATTCCCACTTTTCTGACACCATACAGGACCCGTGCTGGAAAGGTCTAAGTGTCAGTCAGTAAGTTTGTATATTTTCCTAATATAAGGAATATAAGGTTCTGAATCAGAACATCCTTCTGATGAGTGGGAATTAGCCAGGTCCTGAAACTCATGAAAAACAGGTGGTTTTGCACAGAAATGAGTTTAATTGGTCGTTTCAGCAATCTCTGCTCCAACATTAGCACTCATTTCCTCATAGCAAGTCCTTTTGTAATTGAAGTTACTTTGACAATAGAGAGAAAGGTTCCTTGTTGATCTAGTGACCCAATAAACCACAACAAACAAGGAGCTGGGAAACAACACCAGCAGCCATCTCTCCTCTAGCATTTTTCTCAACATTAAAAGACTATTTCATGAGAAGAAAACAAGCTTGTAAGATTCTGAGCTTAATAAGCTATATTTATGCAAAACTGCTGTAGCACTCTCTTAATAGGTAACCCCACTACCCAATAGAAGTCCACAATCCTCTTTGTCTGCTTTGTGTTTCCTTTGTCCCGATCAGAACCTTGGCTGGCAGGGCGAGCAACAGTGGCTCAGAGGAACTGCTCTTTGCTGTGCTTCATACCTGGCTGTGACTCATAAAGATTGTCTGGGAAAGTTTGTAAACATGAGAAATAGCCATTAGACACAAGGATCGCATTACCAGTCTGACAAATCAAGGCAGTTCTTGCCGGGTCGGGATGAATAACAAAGGGCACAGAGGTATATTTAGAAAGTAAATGTGTATGTATGATGAGTTACATCCATTTCACCGGCAGCAAGACTGAAGTCTGTGAAAGAACCAGTTCTCACAGGACTCCACCCAGACCAAGACAGCAAATAGGCAGCAACGCATGATGAAGCAAGCAAATGAAATCAAGCCATACACACCCAGCCGGGGTTACCTCCAGCACCTATATGATCATACATAACCTAAATGGATTAAATCGGTTTATTGCACGGTGAATTATGAATCTAAGACTGTTTCACAATTATTTTTTGAGACAGAAGTATGTTTCAGTGCAGCAGTTTTCCACTGGGAAACAGGGATGCGTGTAGGCAGCACACCAAATCTTTCTAGAGAAACACTCCACCCAGTAGGAACGAAGTGTAAAATTTTTTATCATTTTAATTCTTTGTGGCACCTCGTCCTCTCTTCCCTCTTTTGTTTTCTTCCTGTACATTTTGATTGGCGATCTCTCTTTACTTTTGCACGTTTTGATTCTCTCTTCTCCTGATGCTCTGGGCAGTACTGCCAGAAAAAAAAAAAAAAAAAAAAAAAAAAAAAAAAAAAAAAAAAAAAAAAAAAGAGAGAGAGAGGCGGGAAAAGAAAAAAATAAATTTAAAAACCACAACCCAACCCTGCCTGGCTCTGCTTCTGTTATCTGGTGCCAGTGATGCTGTAAAGAGCGAATGCCTGGAGTTCTGTTCTCGCCAAGAGCCCAGCTGCGTGGAGGAGGCTGATGGGAGCAGCCCCTCTTCTGCTGATGCTTTTCCACTTTAGCTGGATGGCGGGAGCGGGTTCCTGAGTGGGACAGCCCAAGGAGCTGCTGCCAATGACGGCGGGGGGCTCGAGGGTGTGTTAGCGGAGACAAACCTTGTCTGAAATTCAGCACGGCGATCCCCGCTGGCACACGGAGGATGAGGCGCGGCAGGACTGGCGTGTTTCCCTCAGCGGACCGAGGCTGCGGCTCCAAGCCTGCAGCCCCGCCGCTGACCTCCTTCCTCCTGCGGGGAGCAGGGACGGGGCCGGCGGATGGCCAAGGGCTCTGGGTCACCCTCACGTCCCTATCCCGGCCCGGTTCGCCGTGACACGTGGTGGGGGAAGCGCTCCGTGCCATTTTGGGCGGGTCGTTTTTAGCGTTTTTAGCCCACGCCGATTTGTGAAGGCGCAGCGGAGGCGGGCGCTTTCCTTCACATCAGGCAGCTCGGGGATGAATGGCTGAGGTGGGAATGCCATTGTTCACCCCGGTCGGCAGTCAGGATTCCCAGGAAGGCTCACATCTCATTATCAGCACCAGCGGCAAATAGCGGCATTGTTATTCCCTGGTTGCACCTTTTCAAAGGCTGAATCGCCAGCCCGAGGCTGTGTCTGGGGAAGGGGGTGGGGGAAAGGATCTGCCTCAAGTCCTTCGGTTTCAGGCTGCTCCATTTGTTTTCCTGGAGGATGAGAGTGCTTTGGCAGGCTGTTGAAGTTGGTTTTCTGGGGTTTTTTGTGGGTTTTTTGTTTGTGTGTTTGTTTTTTGTTTTATGGGGTTTTTTGGGTTTTTTTGTTTTTTGTCTGGGCAGGTCTCTCTCTCAGTGTTGAGCCCCGTGTAGCACACTGAGCTCTCAACGAGCCGGTTTTGTGTATATGGAAACAAAAAGAAGAAGAAGAAAAAAGAAAACAAACAAACAGACAAAACAACAACAACAAAAAAACCCCACAAACACCCACCCAAAAACCCCACCAAACAAAACAAAACAAAAAACCAAAAAACCCAAAAAACCCCCAAACAAACCCAAAAAACCCAACAAAACAAAACAAAAACACCCCAAACGTGGAAAAATGTGGAAACTTGCTTAATTACTTCACATGGTCAACATGGACATTTTATCTTCGTTCTGTCCTTCCTCTCCACCAAGCTGTTACCAGCCTTTGTGGTGGGTTTTCTCTTTCTCTCTCTCTCCTTTTTTTTTTTTTTTTTTTTTTTTTTTTTCCCCTGAACCCTGCACAATGAAATGTGATTCAGAGTTCATTTTGCTAATCAGTCCTCCTTTGACCAACAAGTGCTTTACGGAGGCTTCACCCAGCTTGGTGGTGTCAGATTATAGTGTGAAAGTGTTACATTCCTGACTGCCCTGCAGTCTCTTTGCATTTGATGTTGCAGGGTAAAATAAATGGAATATTTAGAAAGAATAATCCCATTCAGAAAATAAGAGGAAACAAAATGGAAATAAAAAGGGGGGTGGGGATATGAAATAAGAATTCAGCTTTTTTGGGTTTTGCATGCTTGATTCCACCTTTCCATGCATTATATCAATTATCTTTTACTGTTGCTGTCCTACATTTTTTTTTTTTTAACCTTTGGTTTACTTAAGGTTTGATACTCCTCCCTGACTTGTGGTTTTAGCTGAAAAAAGCCCTTCTCTAAGTCTCTAAAAAATCACAAAATGCTTTTTTCAAAAATACACATATTAAAAAGTTACTCTGGAAGACAGCTGTAACTTTCACCTTTCACTTCTTGCTGTAGTTCATGACAGAAGTTGCTCATGCTGGAAAAGCTGCTTGAATCATTTGAGAATCATAAAAGTACTCTGGATTTTTACATTTATTTATCTTTTCTAGCATATAGAGAAAGCCTGCATTTTTGCACGTATCTTTTATTTTAAACGCTGCTTTCCCCCTGCCTTTAGTCTTGTCTATAATTGTCTTTTCTGAAGGCACTCGAGGGGGAGGAAGACCATTTGCATCACTGTAGCTTTTTGTCTGAACGCAGTTACACTGGCACAAGATAGTATAATTAGGCTGTCACTATAAAGTGACAAAAATGTTGACTAATTCCTAGAAGAAAAAGGACTTTAATACAGTATTTAGTGTGAACTCCTGACATACATTTGAAAATCTGGAGTCTTCTTTGTAGACAGCCAATTCTTACTGTAAAAAACAAAAACAAAAACAAAAACAACACCACTACCACCACCACTAACAAAAACCAGACATTTTTAATACAAAAAACCCCTTTGCCCACATCAGTAGTGATAATAACAACAACCCCCCCAAAATATTAGAGCATTCTTCTCTTTTGAAAGTTACATTTATAAAATAAGTAGAATCACATTTTGATCCATATACCAAAGAATCTCTTTGTTTTGCATGCAATATAACATTCATGTTGGCTGTTTTGTTGTCTTGTTTTTATTTACTTATTTGTTTGTTTGTTTTTCTTGGAAGAATGGGCTTCTTTTACATTTTTAAAGGCTGTATTTTTATTATCTTCTTTTTCTCTGCTTTTGCCTCTTAATTTTTCCTGAAAGAGCCTCACTTGCTTTAGAGGCACAATTAAGAACTTGAAGATCTTCAGAAAAGGAGCTTTTAAAATGAATTATTCTGAATATTATAATGTATATTAAAAAAAAAAAATAAAAAAGCTTGCATTTCTAAGCATCCCTCCTGGTCTTTCAAAACAGAAGCTGGCATCTGTGTTGGCTTGAATTTAAATGGTCCCTGCAGGCTCTTTAACTCAAAGGGTTATTTTATTCATTTGGTTGTCTCATATTTCTTCCCGGAGGGTAACTACGAACCTAGCTCTTGTATTTGTTTACTTGCCTCACTTTGTTAAAAGATTATGTATTCACCAGCGCTTACGAATTTATTAGTGCTTAAAATGCACTCAAATTGTCAAACAGTTTGCCTTCATCACTGTATTTTACCTGGAGCATTTTGTGCCGTGATTGTTCCCCGTGTATCCCGAACAATAAGCTCTGGGAAGGAGGAAATGCACCGAGTGAGCCGAGCAGAGGATGCAGGGAAGTGTCAAACATCATTTGTCTGCCTTTATTTGCTCCTATTAATACAGCCTTCGTTTGCTCTGCCTGCGGTCAGCATTTCCAAACGCAAGGGATCCTCACTGGGTACCTGACCTCCACATCTACTAAAATATGTTGCTGACACTGTTTAACGGGGACAAACCCATCTCCCAGGCTGTATTTCCTCCCGTGCTCTCCCCAGTTGCCTCCATGGCCAATCCACACCTTTCCCCCAGTGGGAAAAGTGGATTGCATGGAAGGACACGCCACATTCTCCAGCCCAGCCCGAGGAACCTCCTCATCCCACCTGCCCCCTTCCCTCTGGTGTCCAGCGCTGTCCCCGTGGTGGTGCCAGCAGGTTTTTGAGGGGTTGTGTGGGAACAGAGTTTCCTGAGAAGACCTGAGTTAAAGAAGAGGGAGATGTGGTACAGAGTAAGATCAGGGGGGCTCCAAGTGTTTGTCAGCATCGCTGAACTGCACCTTCCCCTGTCACAACCAAAGAGAACGACCTGCAGACAGCAAAGTCTGCCTCTTCTAAAATACCTCCCTGAATTCTACACCTGCAGTTACAGTGGCCAGAGAGGGAGAAGGGGTGACAAAACCATCATGGAAACGTTGGAAATCCCAGGACGAGCTTTGGTCTGGTTCCTCAGCCTGCCCTCTCCCAGGGCCGTTCTCAGCTGGTGGCACAGCAGCCACACAGGCAGCTTTCTCCAGCCAGAAAGGTTCACAGGGTCATAGTGCATGTCTAAAGCACATAAAACCAGTGTCATAATCTCCTAGTCTGTGTTTCTAGCCTGACCAGCTTTTGACGTTTAATAGCTCAGTTTTAAAGTATTTGATAGTTTTATGCTGTGTTCTACTCAGCATTAATTATTTGATAGTTTTATAACCATTAACAAATATAAGAGATAGTAAATATAAGAGACAAGCAATGGAAACATAAGAGTCAGCATCTGGCTCGACCTTTTCCCTCTCTGGCAAGAAAGAATGGCATGTGGGAGTTTTCCTCTCGGGTGTTTGTCTTTTTTTTTTTTTTTTTTTTTTTTTTTTTTAGTGTGTGTGTATCTCACCTGTGATCTTGAAGAAACAATTACGGGGGGAAAAAAAAAAAAAAAAAAAAGAAGAGGGTTATATTTGTGCCAGTGCAGGCAGGTTTGAAGTATTTCTAGGATGAGGTTTGAACTAGATCCTGAAAAAAAACCCTTTCTTTTTCATAAATGTAACAACACTCCTTGTGGCACCAACAGATTGTTACTGGTGTCAGAGGAGAAACTGAAGGCTGGTGAGAAGAACAGCTGTGCTTGGGGTGTACATAAATACTGTAATATTCAAAATAGGCCACCCAGTTCCCCTCTGTATATGAGCAAAGAGACAGTGGAACGTGACAGGGACAGAGATACCTGAATATGAGTTGGTGGGGGGAAGATTTTGTGGTCTTTACTTTAAATCCACGATTCAAAACATAAGACCATCAAAACACCAAGGCTGTTTTGACTGTCTAAAGAGACACTAACCATTTCTAAACTGCTCTGAGAGACTGACACCTACAGAGTAAGGCAACTGATTTTATTAGATTTATTTTATTATTCTATTTGTTTGTTTGTTTGTTTGTTTATTTGTTTATTTTAAATAATTGTTGTGGAGCTTCATGGCAAGGTTTTAAATTGTGAAGTGTTTGCTTCTTATGTTACAAGAAAATCTTGTAGATGAGCTGCTGGCATCATTTTTGTCCCAGTTCAGCAGATACAATCTTATTCTCTAAACCCATGTATTAACACATCTGACTTTCAGCTTAATCAATTTGATCACAGCACATTTCCTTTTGTGTCTTTCCATTGCTTCCTTTTCCCAGCATGTCATAAATACTTCTTGTTTTGGTTCTGCATTCTTTATCTATATTTTCTTACATCCTTTCAATTTGTTCACCTTCTTGTTCTCTGCCTTTTCAGATGGTATAATCTTCTATGGCACATAACACCTTTTTTCTTTCTCCTTTGATTATCAAAGGACATTATTTGGTTATCAAAGTAGCATCAAAGGACACCTTCCACTAGACTCCCCCCCCCCAAAAAAAAAAAAAAAGATAAGGCCACTAAGTTAATTTATTCTACATCCTTACTTAAAGGCTGTCTCTCCCAGGAAGCATATTAGTTTGCTAGTAAGTAGACAGTTATGTGTTATTACTAGTATTATAATCATCTCTTTCCACCTGCCTCATACTCACCTTAGAGGGACTTAGTATTTTCCCTTACTGGAAATAGTTTAATTCTTTGCATGCATTGTCTAAATGGCAAATGTGTGCCATACCTTTCGTGGTTTGGGTTGGTTGTTTTTCTCCCAAAAAATGGTATTCTCTATTTGCAGGGAGAAGCAGGGTCTCTATATTTCAAGGTCAAGGCTTATAAATGCTTTGGTTTAGTTCTGATTTGTCTGTACTGCTAAAGGATAATATAAATAAAATACTTAGCTTCACGTCAGCTAAAGCAAATTATAAACATTTGCTTACAGAAAAAGGGATAGTTTATGAAGGACTCTGCCCTGCTCACCCCACTAAGATACCCCTGCTCCAGTCTTCAGCCACCAAAAGTTACAACATCCAGAAAAAGCAGGAATAAAAAGAAGGGCTGTTCTCCCTCCTTCCCTTTTTTGGTCATTTCTGTTCACTGTGAAACTGATAAGTGCACTTTGATGTTGCAGATTTCAAGGTGTAAACTAGAGAAGCTGAGCTGTGGGTACACTTCCTGTTTTGCTTTTTCTGCTGTTGGAGTAATAATCTCCAACAGAGAGAAAAGAAAGGCATTCAGAATAGTACCATCTTAAATGACAGACAAAAAACATACCAGGAGGCTACACCCTTAAGAAGGGCTTATTATGAAATAAAGTCACAGTTAAAATGAATTGTGTTTGACCTGCTGTGAGGTTGCAATGGCAGGTCAATTATCATTGGAGTACTGTTACTCTGTGGTAAAGTGAAAATACTGTATCTCCACAAGGACAGTTTATCTTGAATACTTTTATCTAGTTAAGTTCATGATGACAGATTAATTTCACACCTTTTAGAGCACTAAAAGGAAACACTTGCTTTGGAGAACAGAGTAGATGTTACTCAGGACATAGATCAATATTTTGTTATGCATATGCACTGGATGAAACAGAGCCATGACTCATAACTAGAACCTTTTAGACTGCACTGTAGCACAGACACAAATAGTATTCATAATTTTGACAGTCTTTTAATAACAGGTTTAGCTATAATAATAGAATTGTTAAGGTTGGAAAAGACGTCTAAGATCAAGAGCAGCTGCCAACCTAGTACCACCATCACTAAACCATCATGCGTCCTCAAAGGTTATAACCACATTGTTTGAATACTTTCAGGTGACTCCACCACTTCCCTGGGCAGCCTGTCCCAGTGCTTTGGGGAGAAATTTTTCCAAATGTCCAATTTAAACCTCCAATTGTGTAACTTGAGGGCAGTTCCTCTTGTCCCATCTCTTGTTTAACCTGGGAGGAGGCTGATGCCCACCTGGTGCACCCTCCTGTGAGAGAGTTGTAGAGGGTGATAGAGTCTCCCCTGGGCCTCCTTTTCTCCAGGCTAAACACCTCCATGTCCCTCAGCTGCTCCTGCTCAGCCTTGTGCTCCAGACCCTTCCCCAGCTCTCTTCCCTTCTCTGGACTCTCTCCAGCCCCTCAATGTCCTTCCTGCAGTGAGGAGCCCAAAACTGAGCACAGGATTGAGGTGTGGCCTCAGCAGTGCCCAGCCCAGGGGAATGATGATGTTCACTTTATCTGATGTAATAATCACAACCACACTGCTGGCCTGACCTTTTTTGGGGGATATGTCACAGCTTCCTGAGCCACCACAAGTTGCTGCCTGGGGGATGACAGGAAGCTAAACCTTGCAAGGGGACCCTGTGACCCATCTGAGCCCTGTGGGTGCTCAGCTCCTCATTCCAGAGGTGCCAGGGCCTCTCCTGCAGCCCGTGCTTAGGGGAAGTATTGCTTAGGTGAAATATTGAGAGCCATCATCAAAACTGATGATATAAAAGTTTGCTCACGTGCCTGAGAGGGGAAGGTCTCAACCCTCACCTGTCCTGATGATTCCTTTTCTCTTGCTAGATTGTGGGATTTGCCCAATCCCCTCTCCCAGTGGCTGCAAGGCACTGAACACTGCCCAAAAACAAAGGGGTAGCAGGGAGCAATGAGAGCACAGGGGAAGGGAAGGGCCAGGACTGCTGCTTTTCATGTCCTTGCAGACACAGCATTAGCCTTTGCTACCCTGTACTGTAAACAAATCTCGGAACTTCCAGGGAGAGGTCATAAAATGCATTAAATTGTCCTATGAAATGGACCTCACAAGCTCCTATAACTTTTCCTGCACTTCACTCTTTCCTGTGTGATGGGGGTAAAACAAAGTGTTTTGGCAACTATAACCTATTGATTTTAGTTTTTCATACTGTCCCTTTCAGACAAGCAAATATTTAATCATACAACTATTCGGATGGATCAAATTGAGAACAGAGAGATGAAGCAAATTGTCCAGAGATTTCAACAAACAGCAAAACTAAGACTCTGGCTATCCTGCCTCTCCACTCTCCTCTCCATGTCAGGCCATTTAGTTTTGAACTCCTGAATTCATTTTGCTCATCCTTCTGGAGCATTTCACTAATTGATAAAACATTAAAATGTAATTCAGGATGACATTCATCACTGAAATCTGACTTAACAAGAGGCAATAAGATGAAAGCGTGGAAAAAAGCGGAAAAATGCTTTCAGAAAAAAAACCCTAAAGTACAAAACTGAAAAAGCAATTTTATTTTTTGGTAGAGGACTACTCACAAAATGTCCCCAGATACATCAGAATCCTGCAATAAGTGCCACACACAATAAGCAGTGACATTGTTCTAGTTTGCCATTAGGTTAACAGTGCTAGTCTTCCAGCTAGGTGCTACTTCCCCTGGGCAAACACTTTCCACAGGCTCTCTGGAGAGCCTTTCCAAACAGGTTTCATTGCAAACAGTTACGCAAGACTTTACAATGGTTGTTGGCCGTAAAAATATGTATTCTGCACACTGTCAGCATTTTTTTCCTGGGCTAATGTAATTACAAAGCTCTATTGAAACCAACCCAACCTGTTTATACAGTAGGAAGGGAAATTACATAACCCTACCTAAAAAACCGAAACAAACCACAAAAACCAACCAGCCAAAAAAAAAAAAAAAAAAAAAAAAAAAAAAAAAAAAAAAAAAAAAAAAAGTGAGATTTTCACCATGATGTGATGCTGAAAGATCTAGCAACTAAAAATGCATCCAAGTCGACCTGAAATACAAACTAGAACTCACCCTAACAACAGGACACTGTTTAAATGCACTGGACAAGGAAAGAAAATCTCCACAAAGGACACCTGAATGTATGAAAGGAGAGGACTTCTCTTCGAGTCAGTGAGCAGCACCCACTGCTCTCTCAAGCAGCCACATCATACACTCCCTTCCAGGAACTGGTGAAGTTCTGCACTGAAAGTTGTTCCACATTTATTTTTACCTCCATGGGGGAAGGCTCCTTCAGAGCACCCAACCAGAAACATCACCCTGAAAAAACTGTGTGAATCCCCTGTGCCAAGGTCTCTGCCGAACCCGGGGGGGTGTGGCAGCAATGAGGGAAGCAATGAAGGGCAAAGGGTGGTTTCTGTCACACTTGGTGCAGCAGGAAAGGGGACCTGCTCCGAGAGTGCATGACCCGTACCCAGGGTACAGGATATGGAGGAGGAAGTGGCATCCACCTCAGAATGGGTTAGGAAAATTATGTAGTACAGCCAACAAAAACCTACGAGTAAAATTCTTTACCACATATCACCAAATACTTGGGCTGAGTTAAAACAAACAAACAAATCTTCTTGAAACAAATTAAGTTAAGAGTATTTTTATTTGGGTCATTTTTGTGATTTTTGTAGGTCTTCTTCCCAGTCTATCAGCTGCAAACAGGTTCTGATTTTTTTTTATTTTTAATAAAAGATCTCTTTTTCATGAGAGAAGAAGCTGACACTTTAGAAGACTGAGCAGCAAAAAGCTTCAATCAAACTGGAGAAAATTATTATTCTGCAACAACCTCATGTGTAGTGACAACAGGTATTCAGTGGAAGCACTGTCAGAATCTCTGTAACTGTGGGCCCCAACAGATCCTTTGTGTTATTTAATTGTTTTGTCAGCAGATAACACCGAGCTACCTTTAAGGAGCTTGGCTGTAAGAACTATTGCAGTTACCCTAAAACACCTAAGCTCCTGTGAGGAGCAGATTTTACAGCCCTGAGCTATCCATCCAGGTTTTCCCAGGAAAGGGGAGTGCCAGACAGACACCTACGCAAGGAACATGTCAGAAGGCAGCCAGCTGAGCACAGAGTGTCTCACACTGGTCAAGAGTGAGAGGTGAAGTGTGAGACAAGGACAGAAGGCATCTCAGCTACTGGCTCCACAGAAGAGCTGACAGACCTCAAATGGCACCTTCCTGCCTGCTCTTGAGCTCTCTTCACAAGCTTGCTTCAGGCTTTGTAAGAAAGGGTAGTTTCCACAGATTACAGAGAATCTTGCCCCAGGGGTTCTGGGATTTCATCCCAGGAAAGAAAGGGCTTTGAGTAGCTTGCTAGTGACCAGGAAATGTCAGCAGTGCCAGCCAGGAGAAACCTGGCTGCCTATTAGGACAGTGGCAGCTGAGTAGCAGTTCAGGAAATGTCACGGGAGTCTTAAGTGGTAGGTACAGACACCAAAGAGACTGGTGAGTGCTAAAGCACCGTCTATGAATGCCTTGCACAAATAAAATAACCTGGAAGTTCATAATGCAGTCCAAGCCACCATCAGCTACTAGTTCTGCACTATTAAAACTGATGTGAGTAGGATTAAGTAGGAAAACCCATGGCTTCTGGCATACCTGTGATTAACTTCCCATTCAGTTGTACTCTCCAAAGAGCTCCTTCCAGAATCTGAAGGGGCCTACAGGGAAGATGGAGGGGGACTTTTCATCAGGAAATATAATGATAGGACAAAGAGTAATGGGTTCAAACTGAAAATCTTCGGCTCAGCTGCTAATGATGCATTTCCTCATCACTTCTGCAAATTGCATCTTTTTTTCTTTTTAAGGAAAGTGTCCTTCAGTCATCCCTGTGGTGAATACAAGCTCTGAAAAATAGTTTGCAAGAGTATGGGTCTGTAATTTCTATTGCATTAATGTTCCAGCCAACAGACATTGCACTTCTACTGCCATCTGCATGGACAATGATAATCTGAATACAAATAAATTTGAATACAAATATATAACTAAGAAAAAACAACACTCATATTTCTCATGATGTACTCCTCTTCTGGACTTCAAACAAAGCAATTCTACTTTATATTACATGTATTTTGCTTCCTTTTCACAGCAAAAGTATAAAGCTTTAAGCCTGGGTTAACTCTAACCACCATTGGTAAAGGACTGCTCTTCCTTCTTTCTCCTTTCTCTGTTTCAAAATGATGCAAACATCCAGGTAACCACTGAGAGAAAATTATTCGAGGCAAATTATTTTTCTAAGCTTTAATATTACATAGAGACAAAGGCGTAAATTGCTGCCCTCTTGAAACATCTTTGCTAAAAACTCTCTCTCCAAAAAGAGGAGTACGGCAAGGTGTGAATTTTACCCTGAGTGCAACTGTCACTTGACTGAGGTGCTAAATGGGAAAGGTGTTATTTTAACTAGAAACGAGACTGGCTCTCAAAAACATTAACTTGAATTAAAGATAATTAAACCTCAGCTATGGCTGGATAATTTTTTCCATTACTCCTTATTTTCCCCAGTAATGGATTGTGTTTAGTTATCATTATAAAAAGGCCATAAGTGATGAAAGCTTAGTTGGAAGCAGCCCAAGGTTGCCAAAGAAAAGGCAAACCCCGGTCAGAGCGTGCACTCCCTGGGGAAGCTGAGGTGAGGCGGGGGTGCTGATCCCTCACTGGACCTGTCCCAGAGGGGAGGCTGGAAAGCTGCTCCCAGGACACTGCTCCGGGCTCTGCTGGCTGGGACAGAACGTGAGAGTTGCCCTCCAAGCTTTATGATTAAATACTCAGCGCTCTGTAACTTTGCCTTCCCAAATCCTTTGCTGTAACCATCCCGAGTTGATGAGAACTTAATGCAGGCTATCTCTCGACTCTGGCAGCTATTTTCAGCATATCAGCCTGACTTGCCCCAGGCTGGTTTAGTTAATGCTGATAAGGGCAGTTAGTGCCAAAAAGCTTAGTAGGACAAGTGCCCCTTCCTCTCATCGGGCCCAAATGCCAGTATAAGCAATGACAAAATTCATTTTGGAAAAAATGTCTGCACAAGTTAGTCCTTCCCATTCACACAACTCTAGATATGGTGCCAACTTAAACTGATCCCAGTGGACTCTCAGTCCTTCCCTTTCCCTGCCTGCCACCCAGCCACTCCTTTTTTTTTTTTTTTTTTTTTTTTTTTTTTTTTTTTTTTTTTTTTTTTATGCTAGCTGGCACTCAGGCAAACCACCAGGAAAACACTTCAGGGAGCTCAGCAGGCTGAAAACAAAAGGTCTTCATCTTTGGGCAGCCTGGCTTCCCAAACTACCTTACCCACCGGTGTCCTGAGCTCCAGTGCCAGCACGCATGGGAGTTTGAGACTTGGGGAAGAGCAGGACTGTGGCACCCCCAGTTTAAATGAGAAACCTCCAGGTGGGTTCACGCTGAACACCAACAGCCTGCAACAGAAATGGTCCTGTCCTCCTACCTCAGCTCCCCAGTCCTGGCCAAACGCTCCCTCATGCTCACTCTGGCCTGCATTACAGAGTAAACCAATGGAGTTTGCTGATCCATCCCTTTTCCAGAAAAATATGTGTCCCAGAAATAAATGCAATGACTCCCTCCTGTAACTAGAAATCCAGACCCAAAGTCCCAAGGGTACTGGTTTATCCTTCTCTTTATTTTTCTTCCCTATTTTTTTCTTCTTGCCCTTCTTGAGAGATGTTGCTATCCACTTTAGGAGATGGTCCTTTGGGGAATTTTGTCTCAGGTATTGCAATGGCTGATGACAGCAGCTCCTCCTGTACAGGACAGAAACTGAAACAGAAAACAAGCCTGTTTTCTTTGCATGGCATGGACATGTCCTGTGTTACCTGTGTTATACAAACATGGATGATTTCCATTGCACTGCTTCTGTATGTCAAGCCTGGGAGTAACTTCATTTGGTGCTCTTTTACCCTCAAGAAAGTAAACCCATAGTAATTTCACTTCATGGAAGGTCAGACAGACAAGGAATTATATAAAATTTAGGGAAGATTATATTGATTTTACACTTTATTTCAAGTTGCCTGTAAGTTCAGGCTGAGACTGATGTAGGGGTAGTACTGATGGGCTTTTTTTAACATTAGACACACAAGATGGATTTTTTATATTTAACATAGAACATAAGATTCTTGAGCATAGGACAGCATTCTCCATAAGAGAGATGAGAAATAATTTTCCATTTGCAAATTGTATGTGGGTCTGGGCTGCAGACCTCTGCTCTGGTGGACACATTTTCCTGTTTGACTGGATTCTGCCTTCATCCTGAAGCTGTATTTGGGCTTGATCCAAAATGCTGGCACGAGTAGAAATTTGTTCAAAAAGTTTTGAACCTGACCTTTTCTTTTGTGAGTGGTCATTTTCACAGTTATCTCTTTCTCCCATTGTGTTCAGTGTTCCAGGAAGTATAGGTCACTAAAAATCTACAGAATGGCACATCCTCTAATAAACCTGTTAATTTCATGTATTTTCAGCTGGACCAATGTTTGTGGTGGGGAAGCAGGGATTTATTTGTTTTCCTTTTTAAAAATAATTATTAAACCCTGTACTGCAGGAGTGTGAACTTGACTGCATCAGTGTTGCTTTTGATTTAAATAAGACCAGAATAGGTCTGTCTAGGTTAGTCAAAATATGGAGCTCCTGTTTTCTAGATGCAGTACAGTATTAATTTTAATTACTAGCTAGGATTTATTTCACAGGAGGGTGAGCATCTCCATTCTAATGACGAATCATTTTCTCTTTCTGTAATGACTGTGATTGCCTCATTATACTTTCCATGGTATATAATTTCTGTGTTGACACAAGTGGATGTGCAGCAGAAAACCTCACTCATCCAGTCAGCCTGGGATACTTGGCTCGGATTACCCTTTAAAGTCTTCAGCACATATAAAAAGCAGAAGAGTGCAAAATCTTAATACCCTCACTTTGAGGTTCAGATTCCTTTAACTTCAGATTACATGAATATTTTCTTTCCTTCACAGAAAGAAAAGACAGTTCTGTTCTGCCATTAAATAAAATGCTTGATTCCTCCAAAATTGAAATTCTATGCTTTACGTATAGTATCCAGCATCTTATTGGGTAGATTTGTTTTTAAAAGGAGATCTAGCAGGCACTGTGAGTTGTCATGTCCTTACAAGATGTAAGAACTGCTTATCTGAACCTTCCTGGAAAACGACAATGCATTTGGCCTACTTATCAAAAAACTAATTCTGAGCTGGCAGGTAAGAGCTGCTGCTTTACTCAGAGTAACCAACCATTTTGAAAGACATCAGTGCATGTTCACATATTCATAATTCCAACAGAAATGGAGACACTGCTGATTTCAGCACTAGAAACCCTTTATTGAATGAAGGTGTAGCACCTAAGAGCATCTGAAACAAATCTTGTATTACACCCACTTAATTCAATGCTTTTGACAGGGGCAGGAAATTTTGGGTTTTAAACTCTCACATCATATACATAGTACGTAATCATATAAAAATGTATTTGTACTTTATTTATTACGGGCATCAGAAAAATAACGAACGGTAACACTTCCAAAATTTGTTTGGAATGCAAATCTGGATTGCACAGCTTTTATGTAAATATTTGGTTATGGGGACATTTTCCCAATAGAGGCAGAGCTGTGGACATAACAAAAGGGCACGGTACCAATACTACTTAACCCTTTGCAAGTGTCAGAAGCACATTTATATCAATCAGCTTTGATATTGCAGCATGTTGTAACACACACATGGCAATAAATTAACGGAAAATAAACCTCGACAAGTGCACTTTGTCTTCTGATAAACGTATCTGATGGTTTTGCTGTGCTGGGCGTGAAGCACAAACCGGCACGTTTTGCTGATACCGGCGAGGGCTGCTGATTTGGACACCATGCTACAGAACCGAAGTCTGCTCCGTGCCCTTTCGCACACGCTCTCGCCTCCCTTTTGTCTCCCGAGCCAGTTTTCCGCAATTCCAGATCTTTCACAGGCAAGACGTGTGCGCTGCACACGGAGCGCACACGGCAGCCGCGTTGCTATGGGGACCGGGACACGTCCGCTCGGCGCTCGCAGTAATCGCAGGGGACAAGCGCTCCCGACGGCAGCGGAGCGCTGCCCGCCGCGCCCCGGGCACCCCTCCGCCTACCGCGGGCAGCCCCCCGCCGCTCGGCCGGGCACTTTCGGGCGCTGCGGCCCCCGCGCCGCCCCGAACGCGCCGCCGGCCGGGCGGGCAGCCGGGGCAGCGGCGGGCGGTGCGCGGGCAGCCCGGGCCGGCCCCGGCGCGGCGGGCGGGCGCTGCGGGCGGCCCCGGGCCGGCGGCGGCGGGCGCAGGTGCCGCGGGCGGGGCGGGCGCTGCGGAGCCGCGGCCGGGGGCGCGGCGGGGCGGGGAGCGCCGGAAGTGACGGGGCCGGGCCGGGCTGATTCACCTGCTGGGCGGTACGCGGGGCGCAGCCCGGGCACGGAGCTGGAGCCGCCGCCGGGTGCTCGCCGCGCCATGGAGCCGCCGCTGCCGCTGCTCGGCGTGTCCTTCGTACTGCTCTGCTCCGCAGGTGGGCGCAGGTGGAAGGGATGGGACGGGACCGACGGGGAGGGGAAGGGAGGGAGCGAGCGAGGGAGGGAGCGGCGGCTCTGTGGGGCTGGGGGAAAGCGCGGCGGGGCTGAGGGGCTGCTGCCCCCCCGGTGTCCGCCCCGGGGGCCGGGGTGCGCCGCACCGCCGCCCGTGCATGTGTGGGGTCCCCGCCGTGAGTGTGGGCGTGGGGGGGTCTCCGCCCCGTGTGTGTGTGTGTGTGAGTGTGCGTGTTTGTCTCGGCCGTGTGCGGGTCTCTATCGCTCGTCTGCCTCCCCGTCCCCGCCAGCCCCGCTGCCCTGCCCGCCCTCAGCCCGGGGCGCGGTGCCCGGGCGGCGCTGGGGCCGCTGTGCCGCGGAGCCGACCTGGGCTTTGTTCGCCCTCGGCGCGGCTGCCGAGCTCTGCCTGCCGCCTCCCCTTCCCCCGCCGCCCTCCCGGGCAGCCCCGGGGCCGCCGTGCCGCGGTGCCCGCCCGCTGCCTCCGGCCGGAGCGGCTGCTGTGGCGGGAGGGCGGCGGAGTCAGGGAAAACCGACGTGGAAAGAGCAAAGGAAAAAAAAAAAAGAAATAAAATCAACCCCAGCCCTGCGTGTGTAGCACCTCCCGTATCCAGGCTGGCTCTGCCTTTGAGGGGTGGCTCCCGGAGAGCCCTCGGAACCCCGTTTGTCCAGACCCGATGGCCACGATTGAGCCCTGCGGAGGAAACGTGAGAGGATTTGAGGGTGGGAGGAGAGGAGCCGAATTAGATGGACCTAAACGCATTTGTTTTCCGTGATGAAAGAAAACAAAGGAGTAGATAGCCTCAAACAAAAAAAGCAATCAACCGTACCCATAACCCACACACACCAAATCAAACGTGCCTGGGCTGCTAAAAAGTAGGCAGATGTTTTTCATCTCAAATACTAAATGTTATTAGGTTCCTGTAATGAACTTGGCTGCCATATCACAATATATCTCTAAAATAAAAGTCAATTTTCCTTAAAGTTGACCCAAACTTGTGAAACTATCAAAGGTGACAAAACACCTATGGAGGTTCAGATTCACAGTAAAATGTGTATCGGTTGTGTCAGGAGGTCAGGTTTTATTTCCTATTGAAATGTTAATGCCCGTGTTGAAGTCACTGCTGTTTTGGGAAATTACTCATGGGGTCAAAATTCTGTGTCTGTAATGGAATGGTGAACTCTGATCTCCTGAATGAAAGGGAATAGGTGGCTCTGTATTAAATGTGTTTCCTGAAGCAGAATTAGAAACAAGGTAGATGCTGTGTAAGAGCTGTGAGTTACTAGTATTTAGTTGACAAGGTTAGTCATCAAGCTTTATATTGAAATGCTTCATTTAACAAAAACCGTGAAAAGAACTTGTAAGTAGAATTATATGTACTGCATTTGCACTGCTAGGTTATCAAAGGCTATGATAATAAAAAATTAGGAATAATTAATGTATGAGGAAATATGATATAAAGCGTAAAATTCTGTTCAATCCAAAACAGAATTTACACTTCACTTCTGCTGGAGGATACAGGTGTCTTCAGACCTCAGTGTGAAATTGGATGACTTTGTATGTAAAGAAATATTCCTAATAAAAACACACATACCTCTTTCATACAGTTATTTGGGTGACTGTACCCTAAAACATATATTTTTCAGTCCTCTGAAGGAAATAATTGAATGATCTGTGTATCATAGGAGTTGGCCTGTCCTCTGAGCTAGCTTGTGTTTTTCCCATCAGACTGAGTTACTGTTTCTGGGTCTGTGCTGCAGATAGACATTACTTCCTTCACCGAAGGAACAGATGTCAGTAAGTTGCTGTGTTCCATATGGACCAGACTTAGAGGAAGCTATTTTTTGTGCAGTTGAGTGAAAGTTGTTGTCAGTGGAGCATTGCCTAGGTGCTGAAGTTACTTTAATTTGTGGTGGTTGTGGTTTAACCCTAGTAAGAAACTAAGGACCACCTACGTGGTCACTGGTTCCCCATGTGTTGAGGGAGAGAATTGGAAGGGTAAAAGTGAGAAAACGTGTGGGTGGAGATGAAGACAGTTTAATGGGGAAAGCAAAATCCCCACATGCAAGCAGAGCAAAAGAAAGAATTCATTCACCACTTCCCATGGGCAGGGAGATGCTCAGGCGTACCCAGGAAAGCTGGGCTCTGTCACACACAAGGGTGAGGTGGCAAGAGAAACATTGTCACTCTGAACATCGCCACTTCCTTCTTCACCCAGCTGTGTTCCGTGTCATGACATCATGTGGTGTGGCACTGTCTCCCTGGTTAAACAGTGTTGGGGAAATAATCTCATTCCGTTTGGTGCAAATTCAAATTTGTGTAGGGTTTTAGGTGAGTAGGAATAACAATGAGTGCTGAACTTGTGATCTCAATTAAACAAGTATGATGATAATTTACAGCTTTTAAACATCTGTAACTTTAGAACACATTTTTTTTTATAATTGAAATGTTAACATAGCCAGATTATACCTATACAAAGATAAAGATACTACATGCATAGTGACCTATTTAACTTTTGGAAGAAGGTTTTACAAAACATTAATGCTGTGCTTATAAATGTCCCAACTGAGGATGAGTTTGAGTGTTAAGGTAAATAATTGGGCAGGAATTTCTTTAGTCTGTATTGGTATCTTTTCTTGCCTCTCTCATAGTGGGTTTTATACGCATTTTGGTTTTTTGTTTGCGATGGTAATAGTTGGTAATTTTGTACTTTGTTGAAATTCTACAGTGTGTGATGCTTTATTAATAGAATTGTAAGCTTTTAAATAAAATCAAAGTTCTGGAAAACTCTAGGGAAATCTGTGATTATTGCCCTGCTCTCAAACTTGCAAAAGTAATTCCAATATCATGCATGCAGGAGTAGAACCTAATGCAGGCATGGTAAGTCAGCATTTGGTGGTTAATACACTTTGCCAAATAGGTATAATAAGGAACTTAAGCCTGTTCATGTTTTTATGCATGCAATAGGATCTTGCAGAAGCTTAAATTATAAAGTGTGATTACCACAGGAGTTTAATGATCATTCCTATCCCAGTCTTTTAATTGCTAAACCCGGTATACTTCATCTGTTGGCAGTAATTGTAACAAGATGCAGGGTTCAAGGTCTTCTAAAGTGTCCATTGAGGTGAGAAGTTACCTGAAATTTGGGACTCGTTTTTTGGATCTTAGAGTTCTAAGAAGTATGAAAGTCTTTCACCAGAAATTACTTAATCAACTGTTAGTCAACTGCTGTGATATCGACCATGACATTTGAATTAGTGATTTTGCCTTGGCTGATCTGTGTTTCCCAGAAAGTATTTTAAGTGTTGAGAATGCTGCTGCAGAGATCATTATAGCTCCTCACCTTGGTCTCCTCTGACTGCCCCCCTGTGTTGCATCAAACTTCAGCAGCCCCTGTCTTCACTTCCAGTTCTTGCCTCTTCCACAGCCAAGCCCACTTAAGAGATGGATGAAACCACCCCTCCTGAATGTCTGGTTTGGCTTCTACTGCTGCTTTACAAAAGACACATGTGCTTGTGTTTTTATATGAGCACATGCTACTGATTCCATTCTTCACACACTTCAAGAAAGCAATCTTGAGTATCTTTAAATCTGCCTCAGTATTGGGGCATATTAAAACTCCTTTGCCACAGTGCCTGCAGAGATTTGTACAGACTAGGGAGCTTGTTTTTGGGGCAGTATTGTTTCGATATACTTCCACTTCCAATGTAATCAATTGTTGCTTGCATGCTTTCGTAAGCTTGTAATGACGGGGATCATTTTTGGTCTTGTTGCAACTTCTGGTTGATTTCTTAAAACTTTTAGATACTGTGTGAAACATTATAAATTTGGAGAAGTTTTAACAACTGTGTGGCTCCCCAGTGTGGAAGAATGTATTTGTCCCCACCTCTTCTACTACAACAATTTAGTCACACTTACTTTTTTTTCTGTTTATTTATTTTCCCCTTCCCTTTTTAGGGAATTCCTCTTTTACTTCTTTGTTCCTTTCAGGGGATGGCTCAGAGAAAAGCCTCTTCAGCCAGTTGCCACGGTTGTAAGTGGCAGGGAAGTCACAGTTCTGTGTAAACCTCTTTCAGCAGCAGCTGCAATATGAGCAGCCCCTGCATCCTAGATGGTGCTTTACTTTGCTGCAGTTGTAAATGGGTCTCAGTTGCAGAAAACTTTAATTTTTTAACTGGTTAGATCACATGATTTGAAACAAGAAAGTGTTTTGCCACCAATTTGTCCTGGTACAGGGCAGGAATGAGTGGCAGGAAGGATGGCAGAAGAGCATTAGGAGGAAAACTTGTTCAGTTTGATCAGTATTCTCCCAAAGTAGGGAAATACCTGTAAAACCTTGGCCTGAGGAGATCTTGGTTGAGGAGTAAGACTGCATGGCTAAATCAGACAATCAGTCAAATGTCTAGATGTCACCTCAAAGATTATTTTTGCATCCCATTTGAAGTTATACCTGGCATTCATCTGGCTCCATGGTGAGCTAGTTCAGGGAGTTTAAAAGTTATAAAAAGAATAAATTTTTTGTGAGGTCAGTTTTCTGCCTGTTCCTTTTCCTGATCTGACTCAATGAGTTCAAGTCTGAATTATAGCAAAGAGGTGTCGGCTGGAACCTCAAATGCACATGGGTGGAATATATTATTGATATTGTTTATTTATTAATTTATTTAAATGTCACCTACTTAGTGTGCCATGTGTTCAAAACTTGATAAAGAGGCAAGATTTGGAGCTTTGTTGGTTTTACACTGGAGCCATTCACTGGTATTCTGATGTCCTTTAGCTGCTGTCAAGAAGCATCTGAGGTACTTGATAGTTTCAAGTTTTGTAGTTGCACTTGCTGCTACATTTTTTAACAGATTTGTTTTTCATGCCCTACAGCTAAAGCCTGTACACTTAGTATGCTGAAATATGATTAGTCAACAAGAACTATTTGGTGTGCTGGAGGAAAGGATGAGGATTTGATACATTCTCAACGGTTTGAACTTGTGCAGAATTAGTTTGCATAAGGAAGTTTCCTATATTCACTTACCCTGCATCTTCAGTTCTTCGTTTTATATGTATTAACACTATAAGCTACAAGGAATATTTAATCTCAGTGTTTTAAGACATGTAAAAATTAACCTGTATATATGTGTGTGTATATAAATATATATGTTTAAAGTCTCCCTAATTTTTTAGATTATTAGTTAACCTTGTGGCTTATTAGATGGATATTCTAGTTCTTTGAGCTTATTTCTTTCTGTCTGTTACATGGTGGGAGTGGGGCAGGGAGGGAAACAAGAGCAGGCAGACAAGACATTTTTCAGTCATTGTGATGCTTCATCTTTATATTTAAACAAACAACAAAAACCCCCCAAAACACACACAAAAACACCAAAACAAACAACCCCCCCCCAAAACCAGCAACAAGCGAAGAGCCCCAAATCAACTCTGTGCTACTGAATCAGATAGTTGTCAATCTTAATGCAAAACTTGCATGTACCAGGAAAAAAGCATTGCTTGTTCAGTAGCTCGGAAGAGCCAAAGCCTCTTTACTCAAGTGAAAATAATATGGCTGCTCAGTTAAGTGTTGGATTGCAGTGAACTCCCTGATGCATTGACTGACAGATGTGCCCAATGCATTCACACTGCCAGCGAGCTGCTTCATTGAGCTCCCTTTTAAATGCCATCAAATTGGCAGGAAAAAGATCGAATCATGTGGCTTGATTGCTTAGTGACTGTGTAAGCCTCCAATATCCGTCCGTGACTTGCAGAGCTAAAGGCAAAACAACCTTTGCAGATTTGGTAGAGGAGGGGCACGATTTTGTGTAAGTCATGCCAGGATTTGAGCTCTGATCTTTTTCTGTGTTCACTGAACACAGTGGTTGTAGTGGTTGGCCTTCATTTCATTTTACACTTCTCAGTGCTGTTTCTAGATGGTTCCTTAGAGGCTCTGAAGTCCAGTCTGAAGGTACAGCGTCACATTACACCTGCCCGCATTACAGATGTGATGTGGTTACCTCTGGTGTGTCTGCTGTGGTTGGTGCCCCTTCCAGCGATGGCATCGGATTCCTTCTCCCCTCCCCTGTGTCACAGCAGCCTCCTGCAGCTGCTGCCAAAGTCCATCCAGCTGATACCGCAGAAAACCTGGAACTCATTGTGATCTTCTGTAGACACAGGGCTAAACGCTCTGCTTAAAACTATACTTAATCCCAGTTTGTGTTACACTATCCCCTCCCCCTTTGGGTTGCCTCCCGAAAGCTTATCCTTCCCTTCAGTAAGGAGATCTGAATGCCCCCTCTCTCCACTTGATAAGCACGTCCCTCTCAGGAAGGTCATCAGCCAGCAGTTGCTAGGATACGGGCTGCTGGCTTTGGGTTTAGCTACCCAAAAGCTCCAAGAATGTGCTGAACAAGTAGGGAGCACAAGGACAGTTGAAAAAGGGAAGGGGTGTTGGAGAAAATGTGAAGGCAAAGGGTGTGTTGAGGAAAAAACAGAAGTTGTGGGTAAATAAAAGAAAAAAAGATAATTAAAGTTTTAGCCTGTGATTTCTACATTTTTACGCATAGTTGCGTAAGTTTCTGCTGATCCCAGTGAATTGTGGTGAGGAGTGAAATTAAGTTCATGTTATGTTATTTGCAGAGTTGGGGTTATTGGTAGTTTTGTTTATATAAGCCTTAAAGTTAAGAATTTTTTTTATTAGATTGAGAGGGTCTGTAACTTGTAACTTAATTGTGCCTTTAAATGGGGCACCATTAAAAGTACCTTTTAAACGGGGGCAGGGGTATGCTGCACCTGCACTACATGAATTGGAGCTATTTATTAATTTAATGCTGTCACAAGACATCCAGACTGAAAAAGATTTTCTTTTTGTCTTTGAAGAAGTGTGTGTAGTCAGTTTGTCTTTTTTTTTTTTTTTAAACTCATGTGATTTGACAAAGGATTTGAGGATTCTAGTAAATGTGCCTCAGAGGAGTGGTGCTTCTCCCGCAGCCTGCTCAGAAGAAGTAAAACTTATTTCATGCATGTAAGTCTTTTATCTGTACCATCTGTGGAAAAAGTGTTCTGAAAACGGGGAGTTAGGTCACTCAGCATCTTTGAGCTGTTGGTGAGGTAGTGAGATGCAATACACAAGAGAGACTTTTAAAAATCTTGCCCCTACTAACATTAAGTGTATAAAATTCTAGCTCTTTCCTTAAAAAATTGCTGCAAAATTCTACAAAAAATTGCGTGGATTTAGTTTCCTGAACTGCTTTTATATTTAGTCTGGGACTAAATGAACTAGGAAGGAGGAGACACTGTGTGGAGCCAAGTCTCTCCTAGGTGAGTGCTTTTATTCCTGGGCTGTCTTTGCTTTCTCTGGCTCCATAAACTGTATGTTTTCTGCACAGTAGGAGAGTTTCACTAAGATCTGTGACTCCAGTTTAGAGAGCACTGACCTGGGAGGTCTGAAATGCAGGGGTGAACATCTTTTGTCTTAATTTTATTGTCTTTCAGGATTAACCAGTGTTCTGCCTAGTGGATTAGACTAGTGTAGAAAGGCAGTTTTTATCTTCTCTCTAACCTTTTTGCACTGGGTCTTTTTGAGGTTTAAGTAGAAGAGTACTTGGTACATTAATGTCACTAGCCCTGGAAATTTAAAGTTTAAGTAGGCTTGTTCCTTTTGCTAAAGTGTTTTGTTTTGAGGGGTGTTTTTACCACTACAGTGAACTGTGCTTATCTCTGAATTTGTATCACTGCATTGTATGATAACAGCGCTTAGGGTGTGAAGCATGGAAAAAATGTGGTCTGTGGAGCATGTTAAACAGTAACTGTTTAACACTTGATATTAGCAGGACAGTACTTTCTTTGTCAGGAAAAGCTTTGTGATTTCCCTTTATCAGCATGGGATTATCCTTAAAACTGAATTCTTTGTGGAGTTCTAAAATTAGAATGTACTAAAACCAAAACTCTTTAGATACATGGATTCAGATGCAGTAATGCTGTGTGACTTTTTCTTCTCTTGTTTTATTTACTGCTGTGTTATTATCTTTTGTTAGTTCCTGACCAATTGCTTACTTGTTCCCATCCTTCATCTCTTGCTGGTTTTACCTCTGTTGAGTTACTGTGAACCCTGAATATTCTCTGATACATAGATACCTGGCTAAATTAATAGATTGTGTATTGAGCTAATATGTGTTTTGGAATCTGTCATGAAACATTTTTGAATTTCATTCTCATATCAAAAATCCCCAAGTCTATTGAATTTGCTTTCTAAACGGAAGACTATTAACTTTTCTTTACCCTTCTATTAAACTTCCTTTTTATTGACATTGTTCCTTTAGTGTTTACTAAGTTAAAAGATACTGTTTAGGGGCTGTTCTTTATGTTGCAGAGTTTATGACATGTGAAGAGTTAGAGTCAGCAAAGCTTCATACTGTTTTGGGCCCAAGGTTCTGAAAGCTGTAACTGTGCTGGGTAGATGTAGAAGCTGAGAATCCAAATCTGAAGCTGGGGCCTTTTTTTTTTGTGAGGTGTCTCACTGATAAATTTAGGATGTGGTTTTGTTTTTCACTTGTGATAAACTGTGGCAAAACAGCATAACTGCAGCTTTGTGGCCATCTCAGCTGTGCCGATGTGACTCAGCTTCTGGGTGCTGCAAAAACCCCTAAAAGAAGTAATTCCAAATATTTGTTTCCCTTTATTCCTTTGTGAAGGCAGCTTTTAATCCAGTTACTTGATCAGCAGGCCCTGCCTTGCAGGCCTTGCCTTTGCTGATGTTTGGTGTTGTGAGGAAGCAGGAGATGATTGTGGGATGGTGGCTGCTTGTGGGGATTTCAGCCTTGGAGACTCGTGTCTGTGTTAGATAGTGGCAGTAAACACCTAAACACCGGGAAGTGTTAGGAGCCAGCGCTCCTCCGTGTTTACCTTCCTCCCTGCATACTCCCTGCTTGCTAAGGGTGTAAACTTGGCTCACTCACTGCTACAGCCCCCAAGTTCAGAAGTGCAGGTTTGAATGAAATGATTTTGTAGAACTTCTCTCCTGGTAAAGGTGGGAAAGGGGACAGCTGGGAAACTTTTGTTCTGTAAAGTCATTACAGCCAGCTGAGAAAAGTAGGAGATGAAGTACTGAGAAGAGGCATATACAGAAATAAAACGGGGATGGTGAGGAGGTAGTTTTTGAGACCAAGATCTGCCTGTTGAAAAGGTTTGATCACAGATACGTCTCAAATCTGCATTTGAAAGAAAAGTCTAAGCTGAAGTGTCTCTTTTGTGAATTTTATAGCTTGTGGCTCTCAAAGCCACAATGTGCATTTCTGGTTGTGATCAACTTGCTACTTAAGGACACGTTCTGTCAAAAAAAGCATTTATATATTTAGAGCCTCTGCTTGTTTGCAGTCAGGTATTGGCAAACAAGACTGGTTTGGAAAGCCTGATAGTAAAGTACTCTGAAGATGCAGTTGCAGGTGGATCACACTAAGTACAGCAGCATCTCTGAACTCAACTCTTGCTCTGTGAAGAAACTGTCCTGTTCCTCATCTAGGGAGGGACTGTGTCTGCCAGGTTACATAACCCTTCTGTGGCACAGCCCTATCTGATGCCAGAAACATTCATGCCAAATTTAGATGCACATTACATTTGTGTAAGCCAGCAATGCAGAATTTCAGTGTGTGCCAATTAAATAAGAAAATATTAAAAGTATAAGTAATTCATCTAATACTTTGCTTTCTGTTATTAGTGTATATCACAGCTCTGCTTATGTCTGTGTTGGAATGAAGAAAGCTTTGCTCCATTTTAATTTTGTGTCTGCTTTCTGTTTTAAAGATTCTTTTATACTAGAAAACAGCTTCTATCAGATTCCATAAAATATTTTGGTTTCCCTAGATTGTTCTTAATAATAATGTAGTTTGCTAAACAGAGTGAACTTACTTAAAGGTAAGTTCAGCTATTCGGAAGGGAGAGAGTTTTTCTAAAGATTGTCTACAGGTTTGCACCCCCTCAGAAATCATATGAAAAACTTGTTCAGTCAAACAGATATAGTTTGCAATGCTCTTTAGGGTCAGATCCCCTGAAAAAGAGTATTTTATTCCGCCTTAAGAAACTTAAATCTGAATGTTCTGAATCCAGAAAATGTATTGACCTCTTCTTACTTCTTCTAATACAAACTTTTGTAAGGGATAATACTTAATATTTTTCATCAAGGGAAAGGGTGCTTGTCTATTCTCATCCAGTCACAAATATTCATTGTTTTGTTTGCCACAGCTGAATATGGCACATGTCCTCCTTGCAAAATACTTTGAAAACGGTATACAGTCATTTGGATCAGGTGCACTGCAAGGTTGACTTTGAAGAGAAAACTTGTGTGCTTCTGAGTCTACACTTTGCAATGATTTATTTGCTGCAGTTAGAAATTAGATATTTTAATGCTAAACATATTTGAATAAGTGGGATAAATTACTTGAGCCACATATGTGTCTAAAACACAAAAGGTGTCTGAAAAGGGTCTGGAATTTTATTCATTAAACCATGCTAACCAAAACAAATACAGACCTTCCTTCAGCTTGTGATAAAATGTCTGCCTGTCATGTACTAGCAGTTGGATACCACAGTGGATCCACTCAAGTTTTGAGGAGCATACTAGGGGAATGAAATAAATAGAATCTCCTGGTTTGAATGGAAACTGGAGGGTTAAATCTTAGGAAAAATGGAGAAAATGTCATCTTGTCATTCTCTGTGTTGGCTTCATGTAGATCTTTAATGCAGTTGCAGAATTGTTTGTGTTGGACGTGACCTCAGTCACGTCCAACCTTCTGCTCCAAACAGCATCAACACTAAGTACTTTGGTCTTCTCTGTATCAGCTGTCACCTGTCCTATTTTTCTGTCTGATTCTTTCCTGCTCGTATAATAGTGGAAAGTTTTCATGTGGCACTGGAGTTCCATGCTGCTTGCAGCTTTGGTTGTGTTTTGACTTCCCTGCCAGGGGTGCTGCATGCCTGGGCAATATTTGTGTATTCTTCCCCTGGCAGGCTGTTCTTGCTTCTTCCTCCTAAGGCCAAGCTGCTGATTGATCTGTTTATTTTGCTGGGTTTTGGGATGTACTCCTGGTGTGGTTAACAATTATCCTTAAATACCACTCCCCTCCCCCAGTTTTCTTGAGCTCTTTTGCTTTTTAGAACTGGATCCCACAGAACTCCAGCTACTGGGTAAGTCAGCCTGCTCATAAGAAGTGCAGGGTCTATGCTGGATTTGCCTTCCTCCTCTCAGGATTTTAAACTTCACTGTTTCACAGTCAAAGGCTGCTGTTGATCCCATGCCCAGCAAGTTCTTAGGGTTTTTCCTTGAAAGTAATTTCAATAAAGTATCAAATGGAGATTGACTCATTTGGTGCTGTTTTTCCCTGAAATCTTTCAGAAACCTCTTCTTAGGTTTTGTCTCCTGCTGTGTTGCACTTCTAGTAGATGTCACAGAGGTGAAATAGTAACCAGTCTCTGTCATTTTTAGAAACTTTCTGAACTGCTGGAGTAGTTTTCATCAGTTTTCTTATGCCAATCAGGTGATTTGTGACAAACTTTGACTGTGATGTCCATACGGTCCTTTCCTTTAATCCTGACCCACAAGCTCTTAGGCAGCCTGTTGTCTGTCCTGTAGAACAGCTTTTTGTGTTCTGGCTGCTCCTGCAGGTAGAGGGCAGGTCACCTGCTGTTCTTCACACCCTGCTTTGTTAAAAACCTTGTGTCCATTCATGACAAAATGCCTCACTCTGGTGTCAGTTCTGTGTCCAGGTGCTGTAGGTGGCTTCCCTTTCAACATGCTTTATCCTCACCAGGGTCTCTGCCTTCAGCAGCCTGGCCCAGGTATTTGCCATGGCTCAGTCTCTATTTATTCCCTCCCTGGCTGCAAAGTTCTATGAACATTCCCTGGGAGGTCTCTCATTTCCAGTGCTCGTTGCCAGCTCTGATGAGGTTGTTCATAACCCCCTTGCTCGAGTGGATCCCATCTCTAACTTGGCAGCTCTTGTTTCTCAGGGGTACTCGTGGCCATGAAAGTTAAAGTGCTCCTTGCAGTGCCAGTCCTGTAGTGAGTTCTAAACTTGAAGGGTGTGTCTCTACAACCTTTTCCCTCTCACAGGAAAAGAGCAAGGAGAGCAAGCGTCACCTGGGATCCCATGGCCTCCTTTGCCCCTGGAGTTTTCTAGTCACGCTTGACTTGCTCCAGGTCTCTTTAATAGCAGGTAATAATTAAGCGAGAAAAGAACAAAAAAGAAAAGGCACTATTGGTGATGATAAGAAGGATTGGAGGACCCTTGACAACCTCTGACATGTCAATTCTGGCCAAGCCTCCTTCTCCAGCATATCTGGCAGCAGATGTGTCTTCCCTGCTGAAGGGATCTCCAGCTAGTATTACCTGCCCCTCCCTTGTGTTGCTAATGCTCAGTCCAAGCTCAGCTAGCTGTGACATGTACCTTAATTGAGATGCTTGCTGCTTCTGCATGCTGATGTTGACTCAAAAAAAAAAAAAAAAAAAAAAAAAAAAAAAAAAAAAAAAAAAAAAAAAAAGTGGAAAAAAGCTTTGTGTTTGCAGCCTTAGTGTAAGAAAAAGAATGTGGAACACTAGTATAATGAGAAAGAGGTGTTGGGAGATGTGCAGTAACAAAGGAATTTTGAGATTTATGGAAAAACTGATAATTAGAAGGCTCAGACTAATGTTTGAGTACCTCTCTGAGCAGCTAGTGTGTGATGGAAGCTTCACGTGCAGGAATGATTGTTGAGCGTTATCCTGAGGATTGTGTGCTTTAGCTTTCATTGATATGTTTACATGCAGTCATTGTGCATGAAAATACTGCTTGGCCTTCAAAAGTATCAAAAATCAAAACTTTAAAAAGATTTTTATGACAGTCTTCTATTTTGGGCAAGGCTCTTCAGGTTCTACTTTTTTTTGGCGCATGGTTACTATGTCAATTTATATGTTTGGATCAGAGAAATGAGTGCTGCAGTTGAAACTGAAACGTTTGCTATTTGTGGCTTTTAAAGCTCTTGGACCAAGCTGCCAGGCAGTGATAGGTGGGGTGACTGGTGTCTAGTTTCCTAGGAGTGTGTCTTTGAAATGTAGCACTTCCAGCTTTAAATGGAAGTTTTCTTCCCAGTTGCCACTTCCTCAGTGTTCTGCCATGAAACTGTGCAATGTCCACTTTGAAATTATACTCACATGAGCTGTCTGGCCATGAAGAGGCAAGAGATAGTTGAAGAATCTAAAGCTTCTTAGCTATGTCAGTACAAATGGGTACTAGGGGCACTTCTAGTTATACTGGGCTGTTATTTCTGCTTTTATATTTGTTTGAAATTGTCAAAGAGATGAACAAGTAACAGCTGACAACGGAGAGAAATAAAACATTGATCGTACAAGTCTCATTTGTTTAGAAAAGTAGTCAAAAAAATCAACATATGGGTACTCATCTGTCCAGTTTGTTTTGGCCATGTTGTGTTTCAGCAGGTATTAACTGAAAATATAGAGGCTGATACTTTTTAGTAGTAGGGATATGTCATAGTGTCCTTAGAGTATGAATTCTGTTACCTACTATCTGCTGTGAAAAAGCAGAGTGTTGCTCTTACATGAATTATTGTCCCATTTGTGAAATTCTCAGCAGGTTCTCTTGTGAGGAGGGGGAAGCAAATGTGTGTGCTGTGGTCCTTTGTTGTGGAACTTCAGGTGACAAAGTGACTGTGACTGGAGATGCTGCCACAGAGCAGCAGCTCTGCTTCAGTGATTTAGTTCAGAATGAAAGCTTCTAATTTCCCAGGCTACAGATTTGAGGCTTTTAAGGAAGTAAGTAACATCATGATGTATTTCATTATCAGTCACTTAAGCTGTACTCACATCCCTTTTCTTCAATATAGTAATGTTGAAGGTGCAATTTGGAGATGAATTTGAGACTATTGTATTACAGTTTGCTAATCTGTAAGGCCATGGGGGAAAGGGAAACAGAAGAGTATGGAAGTCGCTGAAAAAACAGTTTAGGAATTTACCTGAATAATGTAAGTGCTACTGTGTGTTATGGAAAGATGAATGTACTTTAAATCTACCCATAAACAGAAGTATTAGTGTTGTCTTTGCTTATTCAGAGGTTTAGAATGGCTAGTTTGGAAATCTGAAAAGATCCTTTAGGAGGGGATAGGATTGTGACAAGTTAACTGGTATTCATAGAGATCACTGTTATTTAGGGAACAGTATTAATTCAACCTAGTAGCAGAGAATTAATTGTTCAAATCTGTTTACTGTGGTCAGAAAAGAGGTGTAACAAACCTGTTAGAGTTGTCTTTGAAATGAAAAGGTGTATATTGTTGGTAAGAGACATTACACGTAAATGTCTTTCCTACCTTGAGTTGATGTGGGGTTTTTTTGGTTGGTGTTTCTTTTTTTTTTTTTTTTTACCCTCTTCCCCCTCCTCCCAGACTGAAGGTAATGTAATGAAAAGTAATACCATGAATGGCAGGAAACATAATAATCCTACCTAGTTCGTTAGTAGTCAACTATTGTGAAGGCTTTTCTTGCAGGCTGTAGCCCGAAATTTAGTATGTCAAGTGATTTCTCTTCCTAAAGGATTTTTTAAAATAGCTGTTAAAGATCCCATTGTTTTGTCATCAGGAACAGAATTAAAAGACTTGCTAGAGAGCAAATTTTAATAAAGCAGAAAAATATCTGTTGGGTCCTTTCCAACACACCATATTCAATGATCTACTGCAGGATGCTCCTACTGCACTGGAGCTCCTTTACTATATGGAGAAGTGCAAGTTAGAACATAAAAGCACTGTGTAAAAGGATTTTAAACTTTTTCATCTGAGGCTGTTACTTTATGTCTGTAAAAGGCACAAAGCCATCTATCTTCCTCACACTGTCCACTCTCCTGATGGCCTTGCAGCTCTTGTGGCTGTGGTCATGTCTGTGTGTCCGTCTAGCAACCTGCACACATAAAATGACTGAAAATATGAGCTTGGTTTCCAGCAAGGTGGACAATCCAGTGGATGTAACAGTGCCAAACCTTTTTCCATCATGAGCAAAGGGTGTGTTTTGCAGGTCCTGGCTGTGATGGGCAAGCCTTTACACTTGATGTACGGGAAGCCTGCGAGAAGCCTGTGTTTGTGGTGTAATAGGGGGAATCTTGCTTCAGGACTTTTGAGTAGCTCCTTTTTGTGTCACTTTATGGACTCTTTTTTAGGGTTGAATTGAGAAAAAATTGTTGTTTGGAAGCATGTTTGCCTAGAGGCATGCAGATAAGAATTGCACAGCCTTTTTAGAGGAGTAAGACAAGCAGAAAAGGCAAACAAATGCAAAAAACTAATTGAGATTTTTGGAAAAGATTAATTTGCCCTCTGTCTGCCTGTAGATAGCTGAGCCTTTATAACTCAAGGCAAAGTAACTTACTTCCAACCCAGGATTCTCAAGAATTCTCTCTATCCTGGCAGACTTCATTGCTGTTCCATACTTTCGTTTTACCTTGCTGTTTCATACTTTCAACCTAAAGTATTTTACTTCCAACTCAGAATTCTCAAGAATTCTGTCTATCCTGGCAGACTTCATTGCTCTTCCATACTTTCATTTTACAGTGAGGAAGTAATGGTAAGGTGTTGCCATGAGGTTTTTTCCTGGTTTGCCGAGCGTTCATATTGAAGGAGAAATGTCCAGTTTCTCACTCTCGTGAATATAAACACAGGACCATGTTTTGTAAACACTGCCCTTGTTATGAATGCCTTCTCAAGGAGAAGGGGAGGTTGAATGACAGCCTCCTTGGCCAGTGTGGTGGGGAGGTGGGAATTCCATCCTCCAATCCACAGGCCTCATAGGAAATGTATAAAGGTGGGTTTTTGTAAATAAAGTGGTCCTTCCTGCCCTGCATGCCCGATGAACCCAGATCCGTCTCCCAAGTCTCATTTCTGTCCAGGCCCCGCGGTGATAGTAAGGTGATTATATAGTGACTTGAAAACCTGCTGCTGAAAATGTTTAGCTTAGGTTTGTGTGGGACATGAATTGTGCAAAAAAAAAAAAAAAAAGGTATAGCTGGAAAGATGTAGGTGCCTGTTGGATGTAATTCCAAATGAGCAGCACGGGACTTTGCAGTGTGTGGGGTGACAGGGTCTGCACAGGCTCTCCAGCAGGTCTGACTGATGGTGTGATTTCTATACAGGAAAAGTGTGAGCACTCAGTCAACAACGGCGTGTGACTTGTTTTCAAAACATAAAAATATATCTTTTTAGGTCTGACAAGAAGCCTAACTATAACTTCAGTTGACCAGTCAATGTTTGAAAAAGCACAAGGAGAGAAAGTTACGTTGCCATGTACCTTTGAACTCTCGGAAGAGGATGAAGGCCCACTAGATATTGAGTGGGTATTGATACCAGCAGATAATCAAAAGAAGGAACAAATAGTAAGTAGAGACTTCTTTTTGCACATTGTTAATTCAGTTGTTTGAGTAGGTCAATGTATGAGTTTTGTTACTGACTTTTTAAACTTCCACCTTTCCGAGTTGGGATGCTTGTGATCTTAAATTGCTTTGAAGCACCAGTCACATAAAATCTAGTGGAAGTTTTGAAATACTAGATTAAGGATGAAATGCCAAGACATTTTTCACTATAAACTTGCCTTCTAATGAAGAACTCCCAAATTAAATACACTTCAGTTCCAAAAATCAAACTTTGCTTTTGTACCTGCGTTACCTTCTTTATTAAAAACATATTCATGAGGACTTAATTTTAAATATGTTAACTCTTTTAGTTACTAATGCTTTCCTGTCTTTTAAAGCCTTATAACATGGTTCATATTAGTAGGCAGGCTTTGCAGAATGAAATTGGAGCAATTCTAAACAGTTTTCTTTCAGTCAGAAGTCAGTGCTGACATATTGGTACTTGGTCAGGTGTTTGGTTGGAGTATATAATGCTGAGTGTGGTGATACTTCAAAGATGGATATATTTAATATCCATCTCTTTTATTGCTGGGGTTGAAACTATAGAAAGAAACTTGACAAATCAGAGACTGAATTATTTTAATTGTTTGTACACTAAGTGGATTTCTGATTCATATTTCTTTTTTCTTTATAGATAATTATGTATTCTGTAGACAGGGTTTATGATCAATATTATGCTGCTACGACTAGGCGAATGCACTTTTCTAATCTTGATCCCAAATCTGGTGATGGTTCATTGGATATCCTGAATTTAAAGGCAGCAGACACTGGCACGTATCAGTGCAAAGTGAAGAAGGCTCCTGGAGTTCAAAGCCAAAAAATACAGTTGACTGTACTTGGTAAGATAATTTCTTTTCTTAATTTTTCAATGATGCTTTTTATGTGCTTATTTCACGCTATTTTCAGTGTCTGAAATAAAAGCTCCAGTTGGGCAGTGTTGTACTGATTCTGTAGTGATTATGGTCATTATTGAGGCCTTGGGAGGGGTGGGCATAATCCTGTTCCAGGAAATGAAGGGAATGATATTTAGAATAACAAGCATTTTTAGAAGTTCTGCTCCTGACTTGTATTTTGTAGAAAAGTCTTTCTGGGGGTTGAAATGGTTTGTGGCACAAACTTTATCTTTCACAAAATGGACTGGTTACTAGAATACAACTAGTAAACATTTTGATTGTGACTGTTACTAATTCAATGATGTTTTGTTTATCAGTAAAGCCGGCACGGACTAAATGTTCCATTGAAGGATCACAGGAGATCGGAAAAGACGTTACCTTGAAATGTGTGTCACAAGAAGGATCCCCACTTTTGTCTTATGACTGGAGGAGAGTTTCTGGCGCACAGCATCTTCCTGCCACTTCCGTGTTGAGTACTGTCAAACTTCATTTATTACTCTGAAATACTTCAAAAGATTGCAGTAGTATTTTTGGCTTATCCTGACTTGTAAGCATCTGGGGGTTAGTATAACTGTATAGGAGTCAAGATTAAATGTCATGTCTGCCCTCTAACAAAACTGACTTTGAAACAAGCTGGAGTTGATTCTGGTTTTTTAATTCATGCTTTGAAGTGTTTCAAGTTGAGATTCTTACCATTAGGCTGCAGCATGATGTTCACCTGTGCCCAAATGTCAGTTCTGCTTGCTGATGGTTTTGCTTTTGTGCTTAAGTGGACAGTAGGGAATTCAGATGTGGCTTCAATTTGATTTAAAACAAGCAAAAAATCTCCAGGTTCTGCACTTTATTAGAGTATGTAATATCTTAAAAACACAGATCTCTAAAAATCACTAAAAGGAAGAACCTAATACTGTTCTTCATTTTGAACTTGACTCCTGGTCTCCTATTTGATGTCTCTTATTTCTTCTTTTGACAATGAATCAGTTGATCATTAATGTCCTTCTCTGTGCCACTCAAGACTTTAAGCTACTGTTGTTATGCTCCTTCTTTCTCCACATCCCAAATTTGGCTTATGGTAACAAAAAGGGCAATTGGCAAGGTCAGTGCTGGACAAGAATGAGTGGGAAATTGTGCAAGAGTGACTTGTAACTCACTAAAGCCCTGTTAGTTTTGGGCTTGTGAATGTAGTTTTGGGGACACTGAGTGTGTTCTGAAGAATCTAGATACTACCTAACTTATTCAGCAGGTAGAGCAAGTGAAATGTGTGAAATACATTTCTAATGGGGTAAGAGTTACAAACAATAACATTTTACAGCGTGATAAAACTGTTTTAATCTGGATGTTTTTCGAATAGCATTCTTAAGATTTGATGTATGTGCTGGTTTAATAAGATGGATGTGAAATGTAGAATTACATTTAGGACAATGGTAAACCTCTGCCTTCTGTTGTTTGTAGATAAAAATACAGGGGAACTTCTTCTGAAGAACGCCTCTCAGGAGTACTCTGGCAGATACAGCTGTGTGGCCACGAACAGAGTTGGCACGGATGAATGTTCTGTTGAGCTGAATGTCACCCCTCGTAAGTGTTTGCTGTGTAATAGTCACACGGTGTTCTTGTATCAAAACTGAGCAGTCTTTTTCTCTAAACTCTTAAAAGGTTAAAAACCCCAATGCTGTTATGTAACTTGTGGGTGCTGCTTCAAGTCTTATTGTTTTAAATGCATGTGATTGAGCACTCCCCCTCTGATTCAGTGATGTATTATTGACCTGCCTCATGTGAAACATACTGGGCTGAATGTTAAAAGAAAGGTCTTATAACTTTGAGATTTAACAAACAGTGTTGTTATTTGTCTATTCTAGCCGTAAATACAGCTGGTATAATTGTTGGAGCTATTATAGCAACTCTGCTGGGTCTCTCTGTACTGAGTTCTATCATCTTCTGTTTCTGTAAGAAGCACAGAGAGAAGAAATATGAGAAAGAAGTACATCATGATATCAGGTAAACAGTGTGTCTCTGGTTTCTGAGCAGTATTATTGGAAGATTAACTTTTAAATGTGTATTTCTGCAAATAAGTTACTTAACAGTTGAGATTTGTCTTAATCTGGAAAGCTTATTATAACACACTAATGGCTTGTCAGAGAACTTTTTGTGGTTTGTCTAATTTCAGCAAACATTTTAGAGGCTATGAATTATTGATGGTTTGAGGGGGGTTTGTTACTCTAAGGGAAAATATAAGGATATTTTTGACTACTGCATTAGAGTAGGAAAAAAACCCTGAGTATTTGTTTTAAAGTAATGGTGACTGAACTGTTTGTTTTGGTCATTTCAGAGAAGATGTTCCACCTCCAAAAAGTCGCAGTTCTACAGCTCGCAGCTACATGGGCAGCAATCGTTCTTCCCTGGGCTCAATGTCTCCCTCCAACATGGAAGCATATACCAAAACTCCATACAGCCAAGTCCCAAGTGAAGACTTTGAACGTGCTGCTGCTCAAAACCCAGCCTTTGCACCTTCAAAGGTAGCTGCACCTAATTTGAGTAGAATGGGAGCTGTTCCTGTGATGATTCCAGCACAAAGCAAAGATGGGTCGATAGTATAAAATATTATTAATTTAAAAGCTGTTTTTTAAAGTGTTCATTTTAAGTATTAGAGAAAACTACTGTGTTCCATCCCTCATTTAAACACTGGCATGAAATTTTCCTTGAAAAAACTATACAAGTTAGTTTGAAAAGCCACCAATTCTCATATTTAATTTTAGACTTATTCACATATGACCGTTGAACTATTTGCTAAAAGCATTGAAGTTCATGAATAAATATCAGACACTGAAGGTATTTAGACCTCTGGTAGGTTGCTGAGGAGGCTCTGACACTGTCAGCTAATGTACAGTTCTGAATGTGTAACAGTGAGACACAAGTGAGAAGTAACAAAAGCATTTCATGTGTAGACCATGAAGTTTTTCAGAATTCCTGAGACTTTATTCTCAGTTGTGGAATAACAGAAATATTTTAACTTGGCCACTGTCTGGTATAGTTGCAGGGGGCTGAAATACAAGGGATGACTTTGAATTCTGTTTAAATTGAGTATTTATATGGTTCTTTAACCTTGTGATGTTTGTTTGGAGTACTTGAGCTCTTATTTCAAGGACAGACAGTTATTTGATTGGTTCAATTAATTTAATTAATCTGTTCTGAATTTAAAACGGCAGTGAGTGGAAGTGTGACAGGAAACTTTGCAAGTTCTTTGAAACACAATTTTTTCTACAATAACTAATTCTGGTCCTGTCAGATAACTTAACACTTATTATCTGATGCAAGAGGTCCTGTCAGGTTGTTGGTAGAGGTACCAAAGCTCTAAAACCTACAGACCAACTGTTACTGTCCCAGTAAGAATGAATTAATGTATCTTTATACATTTATAAATGTATTTTTTAAGTTAATTGTACCTTGCATTTTCCAATGCCTGGTTAGATACTAAGGCAGTGCTCTTAGGGTTTTTCCAAAGCAATTTCCTAGAAGCTCCATGTGGATTTGATGAAACCTGTTAAATAACTGGTATTTGATGGCTATCCTCTTGCTCTAACCACTGTGGAACAACTTTTCTCAAATGCACCTAAGCAGCTGTCAGTCCTTGTTCACGATGCTAATGTCTGGCTGTAAGAATTTCAAGGAATTCAAAGCTCATTTTTTTCTTGCCTCTTTAACAACCCTAAATATTCTGAACCAATGTTCAGACTGTGGAGAGCAAGAGTTTCATGTAGGTGAGAGGAAATAAGTACCCAGAATTGTTGATACAAATCTCATATTGAAAGACTGAGAAAGCTTCTTCCCAATTTTGCAAACTTAAAGCAATACAGGAGAAACACAACAGTTTCTTGTCTTACTTTCACATGTATTTAAGGACTTCTTTAAGGTAGCTTCTGATGACTGTTATTTACCTGCAAAAGCTCCATTTAAAACTCAGTACAGTTTGAATCTGAATTCTTTCTTCCTTCCTGTTTTCTACGTTTTTTATCTTGTGCTGGGGAGCAGGTGAGGGAGAGTTCTTTTAGCTTATTCCGGCTAGGGATGTTGAACTGTAAGGTATTTTGGAAAACTGTAAATGCATTATGCTATGTGCACTGATGTTGATGAAGGAAAAACCTGAATAGCCTGTTGAAAGATGTTGGTATTATTTGTGTAGCAACAGTGAGAGAAAACATTACCCCAGACTTCTAGGTTTAGTATCTGCTTATCTGTAGCTGCCTATAGATCTGTGATGAATTCTTTGGCTTACTACTAAATGTTTGTCCTCTCTGTAAATAGGTGCACAATTTTTGGCTGGCACTATTAATGTAAAGAAATTCCCCTGCCCATGGCAGTGGTTGGTACAAGGTCATCTTTAAGCTCCTTACAACTCAAACAATTTCATGATTTTAACATACCCTTCATACTGAATTTAGAAACTTGAATGGCTATTAAATAATATAGAATTAGTTTTACACATTTGGGACTTTTTTAGATTGTAAACTGATACTGTTAGAGATCAGATTTTTTATCTTTCATGTGTGCCTTGTCAATAAACTTTGCCTGATTGTAACTTCAGTTTTTATGAAATTTCTGGTGCCTAAACATACTGTATGAACAGGTGCTTAGATGGTACAGTTCTTAAAATATGACACTGTGATCTGATTTCTTGATTCTTATGTACTATTTATACCTCTTCATGCCTATTTTTGGATGTGAACTTCAGTGTCTCTCTCTGTATTGTTCTGTATTTCAAAATGTCACTTGACTCTTCAATTGCTATGTATGATCTGAGTGTTTGTATTCCTGAAAGTTCTTCAGTTGTTGTACCAACGAGAGGGACGACTGACTTTTATTTATGTGGGAAATGATAGGTTTAGTAAATGTGCCAAACATAGCTTCTGCAGAACTATAGATGAGGAGACAACTTTTTTGCATCCAATTATTGTGTTAGAAGAGACTTCCGAGGCGTTAATCATACACTGATTGTTTACCTTGAAACTAAGGCCTTTCTTAATGAAAAGGGTATAGTTACTACAAATACAAGTTGAGTGCAAGACTAAACTGAATCACAGAGTGAGAGAGAGCTAGAAACCTAAGGAACCAGGCAGCAAACCTACTAAATTTGGTTCTAAGCCGACCTATGTGTTTTTTAGTGGTTTGAGGTTTTTTAAAAATTAATTTTTAGTTTGTTTTAGTTTGGCCTGAGACCCTGTAACTTATAGTCAGGTAAGCCCTAGTACACAGACTCAGAAACCTGTCTCAGTAAGGCACACGGAGCAGAGTTTACACATGCTTGATGCTCTGTCAGCTTGTGCAAAATAATAAATGGGCAGAAGGACAGCCTGATGTGCCCTCAGAGCCTGGCTGTTAGGCTTAGCAGCCTTGACAGTGTCTTTCTATTTATGTAATTGCATGGAAAAATGAAATAAATGGAATCCGACACAGTCCTTATCTGAAACAGAGAACCTCTGACTTGAGGTAAACTCTGCCTCAAGTTGCTGTCATCATGCCTTTTGGGGTGGATGCAACACTACTATGAAAACATAATACTGCTACTATAAATTATTTCTTTTGTCACTAGATTGTTCACTTACACTGGATTATGATTCTCAAAAGCAGCTACTGTATTTTAACAAGGACTTCTAGCTGTGTGAGAGATGAACTGGTTAAACATGTGAGTTTCTGATGTGACAGAAAGCTCTGCTGACAGAACACTTTTAGGAAGTGATGGCAGCTGATATACCAGTTAGGAGGTGGCATTTTTAATGTCTCATTTTGTTGTTTTTTTTTGTTGTTTTTTTTTTAAGGGGTGGGGGAAAGGGGGGAGGGTGGTACCATTGTGTAAATACTCTGAGCTCAAGAAACATTTAGTTAATGTCATGACTGTAAAATTGCCTGTTGAGGACTACTATATATAGAAACCCCTCAATTTTAGCATGGTGTGAATAAAGTGTTAGACTTGTAATACTGTAGAGGTTATGTTACACTTGTCCATATATTACAAGAGTTTTCATCAACTTTCTGCAGTGGGTATTTAAAGATACTTGTGTGAAACTTCCTTCCCTAAAAACAAATACTTCTTCCAAAACTGGGTGGTGCACAGAAATGCCTTGTTGGAGGGGTAAAACATGACTTTTGAAAGAAATGTACAACGCATACGTCTTTCTCAGCTCTTGATAGTCTCATTAATATTAGATGTATGCTTCCTGTTTAATAGTTCAAGTAAGACTTCTGAATTGCAAGTTTTTCTGTAATGCTCAATATTGTATATTACTGGTTTCCATGACAAGCTTTTAGTTTTGTTCTGAGCAGTGTATATATTCTGGATCACTCTAGGTCTTTGTTCCAGTCTAAAGATATGATGCTATTTGTGTCACTTAAACCCTGTTTTATACACTTGATAGGTGCTTTTTGGGGCCCTTTGTTGAATAGTCCCCTAGCACTGAGGCATAGCTCAGCTGAAATCGGAGCAATAACAACTTCCTGGGATCCAATATGTTACGATGTTACATTACACTTCTCATGCACAAAGCATGGACTTTGAACATTGATATGAATTTCAGTATGAGGTTTTTATATTCACACTTTTGGGGGAATGGTATTTTAAAATACAGGTATTGTGAGTGAATTTGTAAAAAAACAAAATCCAAAATTTTAAAATGCTGTAGTTCCATGACAGACTTGTGTACTTTTTGAAATAAAACTGTTGGAGAAAACAGTAGTCTGTCTTTATTTTAAAGCAGCACTTGTATATGGCTTCAGCTTTTTCTTTATGTAATTGGAAGTGAACTAATAAATATGGCTGTGTATACCATGCTGGCATGAATAATTTTATTTATTGCTTCCCCCCCCCACCTCCAAGGCAAGTAAAGCTTTAGATATTTTAAAAGATTCACTTTTAGGTGAGGTTTTTAATTGTAGATATAATTATTCTGAGACTTAAGGCTGGAAAGGAACTTTAGATTAGATTTCATCCCTCTTTTACATAGAACCAAAAATTCCTGATTAATCTGTCTTTTAAAGTTCAAACAAGCAAGTTGACAGCACTCAAAGTATGTTGATAAAATGCTCCATGTTTTTATTGTTAATGTGTTAATTCGCATCTCTTTCAATTTTGATGAAGCTGACTTGGGATCCTCTGCACCGCTTGGCTTTGCAAACCAACTGATGATTTTCCTCGTAATTTTACCTGAGATTAATGTGATTTCTCCAGTGTCATCTCAGGTGGAGATCCAAAATCTGGCATGGGCTCTGTTTGCATCACTGGCATGTACTCAGTTCATATAATTGGAGGCATAATTCGCTTGCATTTTCTCATAATGTATGCATGTTCATATGTTATAAAGCATGCCTATCTTCATCTGTGAATGTGTTCTGGGCCAGGCCAGATGTTCTAGTCACTTCTTTGTAGATATAAAAAACCCAATACATGTGTGCACAAGCGTGTGAAGCTAAATGGAGTACTGGTGGATAAACCTCTAGAATTTTTTTCCTTGTTTTTTTTTCTTAATTTCAAAGTAAGACTCATGCTGGAACACCAAAGGAAGCCTAATCAGAATGGAAGTTCAGATTTGTCTCTATTTATAGAGTTCTAAGAAACCTTTCTTACACTGTTTTTAACATTCATGTCAAGACTTGGGAAAGGATGGAAGTGTTTAACTTAGGGTGGCAGTTTAGTCACAGATGGCTCTTGCATGCCTCAGCTGCTCCTCAGGCCTTTCATTTGGAGGCGAGGTGACCGTGAACCAGAAGCTGAGTACTACCTCCAGCTTGTCTGTGGAATTCCAGCAAGACAGCTAGAACTCTGAGTGTCCTGACAGAACAGAGGGCACTCAGCACCTGGTGGCTCTACAGAGCCACCTTTATATGTGTATTAGACAATGCCTTGGATAAAGTGTCATAAAAGGTCCGGCTGTTTGTTTGTGTCTCTGAACACCTTGGCTGTGTCTTTTGAGCTTACTGTCTCTAATTTGTTTCCCTGATGGAGCAGCCTGAGATCTTTCAAAGCTCTATGATAATACTGATAGGCAATTACTTGCTAGGCTCTTTTAAAAAGCAGATAATCACAAGCAATTTAGCCTTGTTTCCTATCTGTAAAATTCATAAAGCAGAAGAGTTTGTGAAAAAAACAGCTGATTAAGTAGCAGAAACAAGAACAGGATGAAACAAAGCTAGGAATGTTGCCTACCTGTCCAAATCTCAGCTTATTCTAAAACTACTTTTAGCTTGTGTATTACTGTAGGTGATTTCTCAAAACATGAAAACTTGCATCTTAATATAAAAATAATGTGTGTACTTGAGTTACGATGATTCTGTTGCTCTACTTAATTTGCTTTAGGCATTTTGCAGAATGTTGCAGGCACAACTACCAGGAGAAGAGTATGAACCTTTAATTTTATAAAATAACCAGTCTGGCAGAAAACTGGCCTGGAGGATTGTGTTGTCTCCGTGTCTGACTTCCATTCAAAGCCAAGTTTCTGGAAATAGGGAGCTTTTAAGTATATTTTGATTTTTGTATCATTGGAAAGCAAAGTCACTGTCACTCTTACAAGTTGGTACTTTGAAGACTTCAGCTTTCAGCTGTTGAAGGTCAGGTTGCTTTGGATATGCAAAGTCAGTAGGATTTAGTGGCACCAGCTACTATTTGAGTCCTCATTTTTAGTAAAGTTTCTTTTGGTCAATGCTGCCTGGCAAAACAATGAAGGACAATTGTACCATATTATTTAAATAAAGCAGTGCAATTCATACAGGAGCCCTGCAGGATGCCAGGGTTGATGGATGGATCGAGGGAGGGAGAGGAGCAGCTTGGTAAGGAAGTTGAGCTTGTTGGTTACACAACGTGGTTATGTAACAGTTTTAAAAAGTGGCAATATTAGAAGAGACATTACCAAAGATAAAATTATGTGCTTTCAGATGTTAATCTAATTTTTTCTTCGGGGAAAAATCTCTGGAGGCAGTGTGTCTGCTGGGAAGCGCGGGGAGCTGCGCGATGCCTTGACAGTTGTCCCATTTCCAGGGCTGGATGCTGCTGCCCTGGGGAGCTGCAGGCAGGGCAGAAGCCCAGTGCTGTACCTGAAGGGTATTGTACTCTTTTTCCCAGAGAATTTTTCCTAATTGCAACATGGGAGAGGAAAGCAGTGAGTCTGATTGGTTTCTGTGGAGGTTTGTACCAGGGATGAGAATTCTGGAAACATGCATGGACTTTCCAAATTCTTGAAGCCTTTTCCTACTCTTGTTTGTAGCAACATCTGGTTCAGAGGTCTTCAGAGTCTGCAAAACATTTTTGCATTCAGAGTTGCTTATGTAGCCAGCATACCTTCACTGGTAAACTGCAGAGTCTTGTACTCTCCTACTATCTGTAATTTCTGCAGGTGATGACTTTGGCTGTATTACTAACAGTACTGTAGAAAGCAGCAGAAGAAAGCAGATTCTCCTGAGCACTCCAGGCAGGGCAAATGGTGACAGCTCAGCTTTTTGGTGTTCTGGGCACAAACAACTTCAGGGGTGCAGTGGTCACTTGGGTTAGAAGTTGCTATGAAGAAGTACTGAATCAGATGGTAAAGAGCTATAAAAGTAATTTAGTGCCATTAGTAAATAGCTTCCAATTATGTCAGGTTCTGTGTGATCAGGAAAGCAACTTGAGCTTTTGTTTCTTGTGGCCAGTTACTGCTGTTCAAGTGGAGGAACACCTCTTTACAACTTGTGACTTGTCCTAGTCAGTGATTTGTAATTGAAACTATTATCCCATCCAGGCATCTGAATGTCCCTATTTTGTGTCACTTGGTAATATTTTACCTGTGAAACAGCAGTTGGGATTAGTCAGATTTCAGGGAAGTGTGCAGCAGAGCATTTATTCCCGACATTTAAGGGCTCTGATTGCAGTCTCAGCCTCTCACAGATGACGACTCAGGCAGCTGAGTGGGTGGTGTTTCAAAGAAACTATTTGCTGAAGTCAAAACACTTAGGCTATGTCTTACTTAGCTGTAGGAGATCAAGATAAAATTAATTTAAGATTTCTGTTTCCTGGTACAATAGCTCAGGTGGGAGGGAAGCTGATACCTTAGACTGGGAATAAAGGCAACTGGTGGGAATACATAAAACTACTGAATTGTTTTGACTGCTGAAGAAGATGCCAATTCTGGGGCACAGCTGGTGGTTCGTGAAACATGTCAAAAAGCTTATGTTGTGGCTGCTAGCACTGCACTTCTTCTCCAGATAAATAAAATGCCCTTCCATGTCACTTCCAATCTTGTAACTGTCAAGACCAGAAACCATTCATCTCATCTGTAAAATACAAAATAAAGCTTGCAATTAGTTTATTTTCACATATTCTTCCCTCTTTCTTGTTGGTACATGAGAAAAATTCAGATTTACTAAAAGGACACAGCTTGAAATGAACTGTTTGGTCTTGCCCTGGTTTCATCCTTGTACTCTGCAATTCAAGAAGTTGCTTAGGCATTATAATATCTTTTGCTTCGGACTTGAGTTTGTGGTTTGGGTGACCTCTTTAGGTAATCTATTTAATTTAATTTAATGATCTTGTATCCCTGTTTAGGATGGGAAAACTCATTGCGTTTAAAACACAAACTTCGGAAAACAAAAATAATTCCTGTGGATTCCCATACTGCCTGCAGCCCATTTGGAAAAAAAAAAAAAAAAGGCTAAATATGAGTGCTTTGTATGGAAACAGAGTAATAAATGTTGTGTTTGGGAATTTTGAGTATCCCCCACAGCTGATGCTTTGGCAGCCTCTGTCCCCATCTCTCTCTGCCTAAACGTGACCGGCTGTTTGGTGCTCTGCAGTGACTTTCTAGGAGTGTTTTCCAACAGAAAGCTGAGGAACCCTCTAAGGTGGTGCCAGATGGTTATTTTCTTATTGCATACTCAGGAAAATAATTGAGGTGAGAAATCTGTATCAGTTCAACTTTTTTTTTTTTTAATGAATTCTAACAAAAGCTCTGGAAATGTACAGCTGAGTTATGAATGTAATTTTTGATAGGTTTCAACAGTTGTGATGAGAAACTATATCATCTGTACACACACTGTTGCTAGGATTGAAGTACATACTTTTACATCCCTTTTATTTACCAGAAAAGTAGGTGTAACTATTGCCCAGTTGCCTAGTATGAAGCAGACCTTAGAGCTTCTCATTAAAATGTCAGTATTGTTCAGACTGAAGTTAAGACCACCAATGGTGGTTCTTCATTTACAGCTCATTTAGGGGAAAAAACGATCCTCAGCTAGATCATCTATGTGTCTGCTGGTTTTCATTTAGCAGCAAGACAATGAAAATTGTGATTCTTGTGTAGATAAGCTACTGATCTTGCTAGATTTGCATACTTGAAAGGCATCAAAATTCTAGACAGCAATTCTATGTTTTTTAAAATCAAGGTTATGTTGCTACTTGAAGTATGTTAGGTGAATTATTTTAAGTATGATCTTTGCACATCTGAACTGGGTGGGCAGGCAGGAATCTCAACTAACCCACTAAAATCCTTTATTCCTAGATGAAAGGGCTGGAAGGAGGGTTACAGCCTTTATGCTCAACAGTTCCTTTTGTTGCCTATTAGAAATTAGCATAATTTCCCTGGCCCTGGTGTTACCTGAGCAAGCTGAGATTTCAACTGACAGTGAAAATTGGGTCGTTACATTCTACATGTGAATTTAATTCTGTCAACATCTCATGTCTGTGCCAGCCATATGAGCTAGTTAATTTACTGCTGGCTTTATAGTTTGTACATGGAGGGAAAATTGCTGAAGGTGCAAGGAGGCTGAGGACATCCTTAATATCTGACAGAAGCTCACTCACCAGCAATAAAAACAATAATAAAAGAATCCCAAGGCAGAGGACTTCGATTAACGAGGTGGAGAATTAGGGTTGATGTCCTGGCTCTGTCATGGCTTAGCTGAGTGGTGTTTTTCTTTTTTTTTTTTTAATTTTCTATTGGCATTGCCATTTACTCTTCGTTCATCATCTCATAGCTCATAGAATGGAGCCCTCTGTTGACTCTTCGTGACTTTTGGAACTAGGGTTTCCCATCGCACTGTCATTTGTTTTTAAAGCTATCCTTGCCAAATCTTTTCAGTCTGCACCAGATGCCCACCTAGTACTTTCTTCAATTTCTTTCATGATCTTAGGAAATTTGAAACAGATATGTTTAAAGATAGTTATCCTGATGAGACCATCTGTGGTTGTCTCTGTCCCCTGCCGCTTCCTGGTTTTTAATTCTGTCCTGACAGCAGTCACTCTTTTCTGGTGCTTCTTGAGTATTGCAGGTTGTAGGAAAAGCAGTAGTTGAGCAGATCCCATTAAGGGGGTTCCCGAGGGTGAGATCCCCCAAATGTGAGGGAATTGCCAATGTGAGGGGAAGTGTCCTCATCCCTCCTCTGGGTCACTTGATTCTCCCTCACCACCTTTTCCCTGCTGCTCACTGCAGGTGCCTTGGAAGGTGTTGTCAGAGCGAGATAATGGAAATACAGCCTCCAGATGTGTTGGGTATTCTCCTTCAGTGTTATCCTCTCACTGTATCTGAGATAGAACCAGAGAGGTGGAAAGCTCCTTGGCATCACTGGCCCTGGCGTTTGGTGTTTTATACGCTTTGCCTACAGCTTCCCACTTACAGTGCTGCCTGACCTTCCTCTTTCTATCACATGCTGCCTTCTTATTACTGACTGTGGTATGGATTTCACTACTGGAGCAGGACAGACTTTTAGGCAGGTTTTTTCTTTTTTTCTGAATGTGGTATGTTGCTTTTGATTACGCTTTTGTGGAGGATTATTCTTTTTACTGTCACTTTCTATCATATTTTTGTTGCTAACCAGTTTTACTTGTGTCTGCTTTAGGCATTAGGCACTTTAAACTACATTTCATACAGTGTGTTTCCAACTGGCTTCTGGTTTTCCAGCTTAAAATTAATGGGGTTATGATTGCAAGTACATGAGCAGACAGTAGTTTCTTATTAACTGATAGTTTTCTTTGCACGATCCAAAGGACTTACCACATCTTGTTTATAAGTTACAACACTGGGGGGGTGGATGTTTAAATTTTTTTATTATTATTTATTTATTCTTTATCACAGCTGCATGAACAAACAGCCCCTAGCTGCATGCTAAGGTTCACTTGCCAGACTGCATTTTTTCTTTATTTTTTTTTTTTTTTTTATTGCTAGAGATTTGCTTGGATGAGAAAGAAAGGCAAAGAAAATCAAGACTGAAAGTATCAGCGCACTGCAGCAAGGGAGAACAGATTTTGTTTGCCTTTCTAGGTCATTTAAACATCAAATTTTAAAGAACACTTGCTTTTCCAAACAACTGGGGTATCAAGAACTATTCCCCCATCCCAGCTCGTCTCTGTGTCATGTAGCAGAATTTTCTCCATAAGCAGGGTATGCTAATGGGCTCTTGACTCGTTCATGAAATGGAGCAAAGAGGAGCTTGATGGAGGGACATGGTTATGTGAACCCCTGCTTGCACACCTGCCCTGGCCCTGAGAAAAGCTGGATTTATAAATGTTGTGGAGTGTAAGAGCACTGTTTCTTCAGGCTCTTCCAGCAGAATGGGAAAGGATGAGCTGTGTGTGGAGCAGCTAAACTTTATTTAGAAGGCATATCCTTGCTAATTATTAACTTGAGAACTATAAATGCAAGAAGTGAGAAACAGCAGCATTGTGCAATCCATGGTGCAAAGACAGGAATACTGAAAGGACACTTCTGGCCTCAGTGTTCAGTCCCAATTAACGTGCCTCTTAATATTCCCTACAACAATAATTATGTGAACAGTAGCCAGAGTAAAGTTCAGAGAACAGCAGGTTCTCGTGCCAGGTAATAGCTTGAAATAGAAAGAAGTCAAATGTCGTGATTTCCTGCCAAGCAGAACTTGGTGCTGCTTTGAGTTACTCTCCCAAGCAAAGTTTTGGGAAGGCACTCCCAGACAGTTCCTTTTACTGTCATGTGCGACTGGAGGATTCCATTTCATGTGTAATTCTAATTGCAGTGTGACAGTGTGCAAAGAAAAAAGTGAGATGTTGCAGAAATAGCCTGAGTCAGTTGTTTTAATTACTGGCCTTATGGAGAAACTATTGTGGCATTGAGGCACGTCTTAAAAATCTGTGAGGATGGGTGTAATTATACAAAGGCCTTTAATAAGCTGAAATTCAGTAAGAAAATGAGATGTTTCCAGTAAACACAATACATCCATATACATTTGTGGATTATTAGTTAGGAAGAGTTGTTTTCTGGTGTATTATCATGTTTGCAGAATTAATATTGGTGAGTATTGGCAGCATTTAGGTAAAGGCAGCATGAAGAAGAGTGCATTTTGTAGCATGGAGATGTGGCAAAAATGCTGAGTTATCATTTTTCTTACAGTACCAGTCTCAGAATATGAACTCAAAGAATACAGAACTGATAGAGAACTGGGACACAGAATTGTGGCAGTGTGTTATACGAACACCTCTCCAGCCCAGAATTATTTTTTTATTGTCTTTGTACAAACCATTATCCCCAGAAAAGTCAATAACAGTAGTCCAGGGAACGAGAACTGATTTCTAAAGAAATGATGAAATGAGCAAGTGTGAGCAGGTTGGGATGAGGCACTTTGAGAAAGCTGAGTGTTCATGGCAGTAAACAACAGAACTGGGTAGTCCTTTCACAATGCCAAGTTACTGGTATGAAACTTAGGAAAGAGCCATTTAGTGGATTTTACTGGTACTTTAAAAGTGCAGTGCAGTAGGTATGCACTGGGAAACCCGTGAGATACTGAAAATTTCCTGTCCAGTTAAACTTGCAGTTATTTATGGTCCACTGATCAATGAAGTTTTCAATCTGCTGCACCGCTGCATCTTTTTGCTGTCAGACACTGGTATAAACCCTAATCTGAATGACCACGAGTTGGGTGATGATTTAATTACTGTGTGTTACAGTATCTAACCTCCTGTTGATATGGATTAATGATATTCTTTCTTTTTGTAGTATGACATCGCACACAAGATTGGTGACATAACAGTGGTATAAACATGAAGAAACAGGCATCAGTTTTTGCATGACTTTCCACTATGGTGAAACTGAAGTACATTATGAAGTGCTGGGGTTTTTTTACTTGATCTCAATTTAGATTCAAGATTTTTAAGTAGGCTGTATTCAGTTTTGTAAGTACCATTTTTTTTCTTTTTCATATTTTTAATGCAAAGTTTACAAAGCCAATCCTGACGTTTTTCTTACTACTTTTGTGTGTTGAAAAGCGTGCACCATCCCTTCTCTCTGCTTCCCCCACCCCATTCCTGGAGATGCAAAAAACTATGAAGTTAAACTAAATCAACTCAGGTAGCAGAAATATAGCCTTAAGCAGCAGGGTGTTAAAGAGATTGTAATCTGAAATAGAGTAGTTCTGGGTTTTCCTAGCTTTCTGGTCTGCTGATTTCATAATGAAATGTGTCATCTATTGAATGCTGTAGTGATACCCATGAGGGCTTACAAACTGTGTGCAAAATGTGCTGTTTTGAGATTGTGTATATTTTATAACAATAAAATATACTTGAACATTACAGTTAACACATGCTTCAGCATAATCTGTTGATGCAGGTGGTGTGGTAATCTGTGTCTGTGCACTTCCTTGTTCCTTCTGCTCCCCAATTTACCATTCAGGTGTCCAGAGGGAAGAAGAGTATGCTTTTTAAACCAGGCTGGTTATGGGGTCCCCATTGCCTCCTGCAGTGTGGAGACTTTGGGTATTGATTTAATAATGAAAATATTAATTTACTTAACCATTTAAGGATGAGACCACTGGAATGTGATCTAATGGGCTGGAATTTACTAAATCAATTTTTGGAGCCTGGTATCCTGTTGGTACTTGGGCATTTTTGGTAACCTGTCACAGTCCACATAAATCAGAGCACACTGAAGGACACGGGGAATTTAGGCAGTAGCAGTGAGCATCTGTAGACTCAGACCTGCCTTTAACTACATCTGCCTGTGTTGTTGAGAAATACTGGTTTCCAACTATTGTAAATACGTAGTTATTAATTTAAACTTTAATCTAGGGGCATGTATTACACTGTGGTCTGAAGGCAACCACATCACAATCCATTGTGAAACTGGTGGCTATCATGCTGAAAAGTTGTTCAATTATTTTGGCTTCTGTTGTTGAGAGGAGCGCAGCTAATTCTAGAGTAAACTCGGATGCTGTCAAGCACAAGTTCCATTTAATGAGTTTTGTCACTGCACATGAACAGTCAAGTAAAACAGTCTAAGGAAACAGGAATAACTTCTTGAGAAAAATAGAGGCGTGTTGGGTTCCTAATATCACAGTAATAATAGTCAAGTAGCCAGTTAAAAAATAAAAAAGCTCCAAATCTAAGTTCAATGTTATAATTGTAGAAAAGATACTTTGCCTTTAAGAAGCACTTGTTTTTGTGCCAAAATATTTCATTCCTTATTCTCTCCTTTGACTCCGTGCTGCCTAAACTTGTCTCTGAGTGAATCTGGCAAGAAATTAATCAGGGTAAAATTCCATTGGGATTGGTATGAAAGTTGCCTGTCAAGAAGCAGCAGCTGCTGTTCTGTTTAGTGTATGTTCTGTAATGTAAGGATTTGTAGACAGAATTTGCATTTTTTGCTATGGTGTGCTCCATATAAGATGAGAAAGTGTCTTTTCCTGCCCTCAGTGATCACCATCATCTAAATGCTTAATTGCTGGTCTTTGAGAAAGTCAGAAAAAGGTAGGAGTAATTGTGCAAACTTAGAGTTTTGTTTCAAAAGTGAATTTTGTAGAACTTTTTTCTGCAGAAAACTTTGCAAAGCTTGCTGCATTAAAGGATGTTCTTAAAGGAATAAGTGAAATAAACATTTTTGTGCTTGAATTCCTATGTAAATTAATACGTATATATTGCAGGTAAAATATATATATATATATAACTGCTGTCATTGAAGGTAAATGTGTGTCAATTTTGCAAAAAAATTTACTTTTTTTTAGTTTGTGGGGGTTTTTTGGTTGTTTTTTGGTTGGGTTTCTTTGGTTTTGGTTTTGGTTTTGTGGGGGTTTTTTGTGTGTGTGTGTGTGTGTTTGGTTTTGGTTTTGTTTTTTTTTTTCCCCCAAGAAATTAGTAATTGCAAAACTTCCTTGTCATCTTTCTTAGGAATTGCTTGGCTCACCCTCATGTTCTTATCAGATCTCCAGATACTGATTTTTTTGGAAGGTGCTTTTCCACCTTGGGTGTTGGGTAGTCACAGAAGTCAACCCTGCCTGAGGTCACCAAATAGGGGCTGTTCACTTTCTGTTGCTGTGGTGTAAGCAGGACATGAGTTTGAAAGCTTGTCTGAGGCCACACAGAAAATCTGAAGATTTATTCTCACTCTCAGTCTGTTCTCTGCCACCTTCCTCAGCCTTGAAAGATACGATGGTTAAGCCTGGGGGTTGTGCCTCTATAGATTATTTGGCCATTTAGGAGTGGCTGCAGATATCAGGGGAAAGTTCTACTATTTTTTCAACCATTTATCCTTTGTAATACATAGAACAGCTCGGTCACACATGGGCAGCAGGTGGGAAACTCCCTGACTCTTGTGCCAACACTATTAAATGAGTAGTGCATTTCACGTACTTTATTTCTTGCCAGGGCTTGCTTGTTCCAGGAGAGTTTAAGCATGTGTTTGTTTGGTAGCTGGGCTCCTGTTCACACCCAAAAGGATCTCATGAGATGTTTTGCATGCTGGCCTGGACCTGGAGAGTCACGAAGCCTGAGTGTCACCGATAGCAGCTGCATCTTTGCTGCAAAGAGATTAACCAGAAGTGCTTTCCCTCCATCCTTGCATACGACATTGGGAGCTGTGAGATCGAGCTGCTCCTTCTTTCTGTTTAGCTCAGACACTTCTGGAGCATTCTGTTTCCCCCAAAGCCATTATAATCACGGGTGTCTGCGGAGCAGCGCTGTGCTCAGCCATTCCCACACTTCCCAGGATCTTCTCCGTGCTGTCCAGGCCTGGCAGTCATGTGGAACTTTGGAAAAAGTGTGTCATTGCTGAGGCTGGTTCTGCTGGCTCAGGCTGCCACGGTGGCATCTTGTGTGCTCTGTGCAGTATGAGGTGAGCCATGCAGTTCACAGGTGAACTCTCCCGTGGTCAGGGAGGGATCTGGATTCCAGCAGCGCCCTGAAAGCAGGCAGTATGGCTTCAACAGGCTCAGAAGCTGTGCCAGTGCAAGGCAGTTTCACATGGCTGCAGCTGTATCCATGTCTCAAGTGGCATCACTGTAAGTATTTACATAAAATTAAGAAGCCTCAAATCGTGACTCTGGCGTGTGCATTTTGAATGGCAGCATTTGGCACGCTGCAGAAAGATTTGGCCCAGCCTGTCTTGACTCTTCTTCCCTGGCCTTGGGCTCCCTCCTATCTTGTCAGCAGAAGCACTGGTGCAGCTGCCATGAGCCACACCAGAGACACGATATGGTTTAAAATTGCTTACATATGGTGGAGTGTAGTTTGAACTCGGTACCTTCATCCTTCGGTTCAGCAGGCAGCTGCACCGGTGTTTGTGCTGACAACGGGAGAAGGAGGAAAGAAGGATCAAAGTACAAGAAAGAGGCAGACAACAAATGACTTTCAGCAGTGGGGCTAAAAGGGCCCAAGGCACTCAACTGCCCTGCTCTGCACGGGGACTTTGCCCAGGCAAACTCCAGAGGAGCTTTCCAGCTTCAGTGCTCCGTGATCCTGTAAAAGGATGCATGTAGCCAAATTCTCCCTGCATTCAAAAAACGTTGATCCTCAGCCGCGGAGCTCAAAGCTACAGACTCCTCAGCTTTTGGCACTGATTTCCAGGCACATGTACCCTGCTACCATGTGCAGAAACCCTTTATTCTGAGCAGGATGCACAGCTTGCATGGTAGTGCACGTGCACCCCATTGCCTGCCACACGTGAGAGCCTCCCCGAGTGTTCCCAGGGCACCCCGCTCCGGCCAGTGCCGCACGGAGCACGCTGGCAGCAGCTGCCACTTCCCTTTTACGACTTAAAGGAGATGGTAGTTGATAATGCTGATGTTGCCATCAACTGTGAGCTTGCAAAAAATAACTGCACGCAGTTATTTCATGTGACTTTGAAGTAAGACTTTGAGTCTGTCCCTGAGGCGTCTTGTGGAACATCCACGTGGGCAAACCACCTTTGGCTTCGGCAGCCACGCAGGTGGTGACTGGCACTGCAGTCCCCTCAGCAGGCTCCAGCTCTCCCGTGTTACTGACAAAATACACGTGGGTCAAACACAAACAAAGGGAAAGAACTTCAATCTCAACTCCAGTGGCATGTGGAAGGTAAAGAGGAAAAGCATTACTTAAAAGGAAGCCCCAGCATCTTTCACTATAATTCATTGCCACATTCAGAGACTGCTTGTTGCAATCTGCATGCTGGAGACCTAGCTCACTGGGTTTTAACAACACTGTTAACATAGCATAGCTGCAACTTCGGCATCATGCATTCCAGTCCATCTCTGTTCCTCACGTGACTTTCATTGTTTTCAGGAAAATGGGATACATTAAGAATCTGAAGTAATTTATTTTGTATAGCTTCCTTTTGCAATACAGTGCAGGCTGCATTAAAGCTCAGGAGGCAGCTAGACATGAGCTGACACTGAATATGCAAAAATATTTAAAATGAGCTGTATGTACCATGTTCTTTATAAATAATTTGCCTGTTACAAAGTAAATGACATTAATTACAATTATCACAACATAGGCTATTAAAGTTTGAGCAGGCAAATATATAATAATGAGATTACTGCCGTTTTCATTAACACTGGGTCACTTCTGCATTTTACCATTTCTGAGTATCCAACTTGACAATGTCTTCTCTCTGTCCTCATGACTGAGTCATTATTAATGCAATAAGAACTTGCTGTCCTTACAGAGAAATAGTGTTCCCTTCATGTATGTTTTTCTGACCTTTTTCCTCAAATCAGAAATCAAACTTTTCCATAAACTCCAATAGTCCTACTTCTGCGGTTAACAGAAAAGAAGGTGGAAATTCTAATAAATCTTATGTCATGCACTAACATGGAGAAGAGGTATATGGAAGCCTTGCAGGAGTCCTCAAAGGAATGAGTTGCTGAAACTGGGAAAGGGAGCACTAACACACAAAATCCTGTCCTATGACAGACAAAAAAGTTTCACACTTTAAAATCCTTAATTCCATAATTTTTATACATTTTTATAATTTAAATCAGGAACTAGGCATTTCAATGATGGGTGTGTTTAGAAGTAGCTAGGCTAGTTTTAAACCTTAGAGCCAAAATTTCAGATTAACTGTCTTTAACAGTGAGCACTGCCTGCCATGATCTCTCTAAGTGCAAAGCGTTGGTCTGGAGTAGTTGTGCCTTGGATTAGCTTCAAGCACACAGTCCCAAACCATGGACACCACGCCCTGTAGTGCTGGCTGCCATCCTGGGTGGTTCTAGTCCCAGGGGTGAACCAGAGCCAACGGGGGACTTCTGTTCTCTGCCTCTCTCCCAGACAGAAATCCTGGCCTTTTGTGAGAAGCTGGAATTGCCACGCTGTTCCAGGCTCTCGCCCTGGACCCTGTGCTGCAGGAGGCTGGGGAGGTTGCTTTCCTTGGACATATCAGCTGTCCTACAGTTTGCTCAAGTTTTTTGGGGGGGTTGAATTTTGTTTTTTTGTTTCTTAAGGATAGAGGAATCCTTTATCATCCCTCAGTGCTGTATTTCAGTGACCAGCATTAGTGTCTGATAGCTGTTTGTCATCCTAGGGCCTCTGCTTTGGCTTCAGTGCAATAAGCTAATGGGGATGGATTAAATGAGCTTGGGTGGGCTTTTGCTGGGGTTAATTTGATGTGTGTGTGTGCAAACAGTTTCTCCTATGCCAGCAGAATGATCTGTCAGCAGAAAGGTGGGTAGGTAATACCTTCAGCTGTTCCATCTGGATACAGAAGAGGAGGAGATGCTGTTGGGAAGCACCTGGGTAGAGCAAAGGTGTGGTAAGAAACAAGCCTGTCTTGATGTCACAAGACACAGTCCAACGACTGATGTACAGGTCTCTGCAGGAGCTGCTCTTGGCCTAGTTTGCATGGTAATGAGAAATGGAAATGCTAACAAAAAATCTGTATTTGTAGTATGAAGTATTTGTAGTAACAAAAATCATTACACAAGATTTTCTACACTGCTGCTAAGAAGAGAAAACAGTAATAGTTTAGACTTTCTTTAAAAAATTTGGAGATATGTAAGAAAGAAGCTAGGAGACATCAGGTGGGTGCACTGGGCTCCTCTTCCACCCACATCCAGGGGCAGTGGTGGTGTGGGCCAGAAAGGGATCCTGGAGGGTTTTGAATGCCTTCTGATGTCGCAGCTTTCTGCAAAAGTGAGGGTTTTCACCTTTCCCAGACTCCCTGACTACTGCTCTAAATGGATGGAAAACTCATGTTTTGTTTTTTTACCTTTAGTAGCAGGATAATGGCTGACACTGCATGGAGCTTCAGAGGACCAAGGGGAAAATGGGATTCAGAACCACTTTCCCTGCCTCCTAGGGAGCAGGATCCACTCAGGATCAACTCCGCTGATCCTTTTAGCTGGAAAGTAAGCTTGACTCTTACTTGACCTAAGCCAATGCTATTCCTATTCACAAAAGGCACTGTACACAAGTAAATTGTTGTCCTGTTGCATTACACTAAAAAGCCATATTCTGGCATGTCAGGGGGTTGCCTGGAGGAAGGGAATGTGTGGAAGATGAAGGATGTGTCGTGCACAGTGGTGTCGGGTTCTCTCCTGTCCTGGCCCCCAGAATGTTCTGGCTCTGCACTGTGCTTCCATGCGGAAGAATGAGGATTAGGTCTGTCCTGCTGTGAGATGATTCATGTGTGGGGAATGTGCGTGCTCAGAAACAGCCAGATTTCAAGAGGGCATCACTGGAGAGAGGCCTGGATTAAGAATCAGCAATAAAACAATAGCTGAGCAGGGAAAAATGTGTTTAATAAAAGGAATTTACAGTTGAAAACTTAAGCAGTTAGGATTGCTTGTCTAACCATTTCTGCTAAAGTTGCTGCTCTTCATCCTATTTTTCTTAAATGTCTTTAGATACACTGTTCATTCTTGGATTTTAGATTCATTTACATATTTATGCATATTTATATCTCACATTTTATGTGTATATATGTTTTTAATTATGCACTCTCTGAGGTGTTTTTTCCAATTTTACTACATGATTTTGCTTTGATACCATGTTGGCATTTACATAGTACTAAAATAGGGCTGGGTACTTAAAGTTAACGTAGCAGTAGCTAGAAGTCAAACTGTTATTTCCTTTATCTAAAATGTGAAGGATGTGAGCTAATATTTGACAAAATAAAAGTGTTTCCCAACTTTGATATTATTCATGCTTTCCCAGAGATGTTAACATAACCCTGTAATTGGCATGAATTCTATCCAGCAATGAGCACTGTAGGAAATGCACTTTGTTTTTAAGGCACAGTAGAAATTCACAGGATATAACAAGCTGTACATTTGAGTATGGTTAATTTTCTCTCTGTGCAATTATTTTTTTCTGATGGGAAAAGTAATATCAAGCTTAACATATTTCTCAGTAGAGAGCTTTCTGTGAAAGGTCCTCATTGGGGTATAAGTGCATAATTTACAAATGGCATGTTATGTTAAACAGCCATGTTCAGAAAATCTGCATTTGAACTCTCCCTTCCAGAAAAAGAAAAAAAAAAAAAGAAAAAAAATCATCAAAACAGTTCTTTTGCTTAGATTCCAGTTCTTGTCTTCATAGTGAACAACCAAAGCATGACAACATGGGTCTGGTGTACAAGCCCTGAAAAATCAGATTTATAAAGCAAAAACACAACTTAGGCTGGGGTTGTCTTTAGCTTGTCAGTTTGGCTTCTGTCTGAGCAGGCCCATGCCACTGGAGAACTGCTTGGAAACCCTGTGTGAAACTTGTTTATACCCCTCACTTCAGTCCCCCTTGCCCAGGTAACCTCACCATGCACTGCAGACCCATGTGTGACTGGTGTAAGAACTGGTGTGTTGTGCTGCTGGAAGAGTATGGCAAAAAGGCCTCATCATCCTCATCACAGCCAACTGCTGCTTGAGAGGCAGCCTCCCAAGCCCCATGGACCCTGCTGCTGCTTTCCTGCTGCCCACTTTCCCTTCTTAACCTTCCCTCTTTTTCTTTTTTTTTTTTCCTGCTGCCCACTTTCCCTTCTCAACCTTCCTTCTTTCTCTCTTTTTTTTTTTTTTCTATTTTCCCTGTCAAGCAACTTCATTGCTAGAGCCAACATATACCATAACTGATAGATGCTGCTGCTGAAGCTCTGTGCCTCTAAACTTGTGCAGCAAGAACCCCTTTGTTCCTTTTTTGTTTCTGTTCGGGTACAATTTGAGTAGGCAGTGAATCTCTGGGAGGTGGGGCTAGAAAAGCACTCAGCATTTTTTGCTGAGTTCCATGCTGCTGGTTTGGTTTTATTTTTTTTCCTTTCCCCATTTAATTTGACTCAAATTGAGAAACAAAGCAAGCCAAATCCAAGCCATTGTTGCTCAGGCAACAAGATGTAGCTAAGAATGAAAACTGCAGCTTCATTAAAAGCGGTGCAAAGGATGTGCTGTGGTTGGCTGTGGAAGTTTCTGTCCATCAAACCTGGGTGCATTATGAAAACATCAATTTCCATCAGATTCACTACATAAGCAGTTCAACCTGCCATGACAAGCTTGCATTTGTTTATGTTCATTGGAACCGTTGCTATTTGGAAGTTAAAATATTTTTGGCAGGCACTAAAGAGAGAAATGTGGTTAATTTTAATTTCTTCTTGCCAATTATCAGTTCTGCTGGGTATATCATACAGCTACCTAGGAAATCTGGAAGGCTTCATAAAATCTGGCAGCCTCAAGCTAATTAGTAATATCAATGTTTTTCAAATGACTGTTGATATTATTGCTGTACCTCATCCAGGGACTGTCACCCTGTGTGTTCACGAGCTATGGCAAAGTGTCATAGCCATGAATCCAAAACTCTCTGAAATATGAACGTATTTCTGTCCTTTTATCTCCTCTGCACTCCTCTATTCCCAGTTTGTAATCCTGATTTATCTTGTGGATTTAGTTAATGTTAATTTAATCTATGTAACCGAAGAGAAAAAAAAACCACATGGCAAAACCTCCTACATTAATGGCTTGATATTAAACATTCATGATCATGAAGTGGCACATACAACTATGAAGAAAGTGCTAGATTCTGCAGTCTTACTGTATCCCATGATACTTGATTTTGTTTCCCTTTACTCTTGAACTTCTGGAAATAATTAATGAGAGGGCAATTTTGGGGGTGAAATACTTGATTAAGAATACAGAACAATCATACAAAAGTAAAACAATCGTATAAAACCCCCACAGTATTTTATATACAAAAACCCACCACACACACATATTAACACGTGCATTGTTGTTATGGTATAATTAGGAAATAGGAATGTAGTAAGGCAGAAATCTAATAATGTTCTTCTCTCAGGTTAACTTTTGTTAAGGTATTAAACACACTCTTATCATTAGCAAACAATACTGCTATTTTTGTGGTAGGCTGGAGTCTAATGTTCTGACCCAGACTGGCCTCACTTTGTGAGACACTACAGGCAAACAGCAAGAAACTTGTCCTCCCACATAGATCCTGTAATCTAAATAATAAAAACAACCAAATGCTGAGGGGTGAAGGAGGGGGCAGATGGTGGTCTTTATTTTACAGAGGGGGAACCAAGTGAGCAATTAGTTCAGTGATATATCACAGATTGAAGAGGGCCCTGCAATAGAAAGATAATCCCAAACCAGGCTGCCTGGATCCAAGTCCAGAGCATTCACCGGATCAGAATTCTTTCCAGTAACAGGAGCTGTGGGAGCAAAAGAAGTGAAAATACGCCTAGGCATTAGTTGGAGAGGTTGACAGAATTGTGAGTCATTAGGTAGAAAGAGGAAATGGGAAGCTGGAGGATAGGATTATGGAAAAGCTAAAAGCAAAGCTTTTAATCTATGAACCTTCCCTTCATAGATAGTTGAGGTATGACTGCCAAAATACGATGTTTATTTTAGGTTTATTCCCAGTGGGGGGATTCATTAAAATGTGTGGATCATGTTTTTTTCAGTTGTATTTCATCAGCTGTTGGAAAGTCTGTGCTGTCTCTTAGTTTCTGGAGATCAAAGTGTAGGCAGTGAAAAATAATCTAATCTGCCACTTTGGAATAATTTGCCACAGCAGGCATTCCCAGTGCAAATCAGAGTACAAATCAGATGGTGAATCAGTGATCTCAAAAGAGGATTACTTTGGATTAGTTGTCCAGTGAAGCAGGCACTTTGTACAATGCAGCAGACAGCTCCAGCATCAGCCAATTCATTGCATGTTTTTCAGTTTGTTTGGTTTTTTTTTAAAGGAACATTAGTTTACCAATGGATTTTCATACACTAATTAACAGTATTTTGACAGTGTTTCTGTCTAGAAGAGAGATTATGTGACAATACCACTAAGCAAACTTAATGGCCAAACTTTCAGGAGAGGGAGGAGGCCTGGTAGGAAGCAGCCCAAGCTGCATTTTGGTTGACAGCAGGTGCAGGTTTAAACACTGGTTTGAAGGTTCTGTCTTGAATGTCCATTTCAGCTTAGAGCTTGATTTGTGGGACAGGAGACAATTTTGTCTGGCCATGGTTCAGTTCTACTGCTTCTCTAGTTTAATGTTTTAGTGATGCTTGACTTATCATAGAATGGCCTGGATTGGAAGGGACATTAAAGATCATCGGGTTATAACCAACCCCTTGCCATGGGCAGCAACACCTTCCACTACACCAGATTGCTCAGAGCCCCATCCAATCTGGCCTTGAACACTCCCAGGGATGGGGCAGCCACAGCTTCTCTGGGAAACCTGTGCCAGTGCCTCACCACCCTCAGAGTAAATAATTTCATCCTAATCTCATCTAAACCTTTTCTGTCTCTGTTTGAAGCTGTTCTCCCTTGTACTGTCATTGCAGGCACTCACAAATAGTCTCTCTCCATCTTTCCTGTGGGCTCCCTTCAGGAGCTGGAAGGTCACAATTAGGTCACCCCAAAGCCTTCTCTTCTCCAGGCTGAACAATCCCAGTTCTCCCAGCCTTTCCTCCCAGCAGAGCTGCTCCATCCCTCTGATCCCCTTGGTGCCTCCTCTGGCCTGGCTCCAGCAGGTCCCTGTCCTTGCTGTGCTGGCCCCCAGAGCTGGGTGCAGCCCTGCAGGTGGGGTCTCAGCAGAGGGGCAGAGGGGCAGAATCCCCTCCCTGCCCTGCTGCCCACGGGGCTTTGGCTGAGCCCAGCACACGGGGGGTTCTGGGCTCCCAGCGCACACGGCCGGGGCAGCTCCAGCCTCTCACCCACAGCACCCCCAAGTCCTTCTCCCAGGGCTGCTCTTGAAGAAAAGCTTTAATACCATTTCACTGATAGTATACTTTGCTAAATTAATCTGCTTTTCAGTTTCACTGGTATGAGTAACAAGGTAGTCATAAACACCACTTTTCTATTTATGAACACAATGTCCTGTTTCTTCAGGTCAATATTTAACTCCATCATGCTGTACCTGTGAGGTCATTACTGTACACAATCAATCGTTTTGCCACCTAACTGTTTACCTGGGTTCTGGACATTTATTAATAAAGATAAAGCCATTCTTGGCTGCATTTTCCATGTCACAAAGCTGGCTTGTTGGCTTAAGAAGCACCATCTATCCAGAACCAGTCTCTGGAGTGGCTGTAAAGGGATTAGAAGAGAAGGACAAGAACTTATTTGGACATCAGGCACTCAAAAGAGGCAAATTGTGCACATTCTCTGTGTGTGAAATGGTATCTGTTTCAGTATGGAAAGCAGTCATTGATGGAAAGCTCAAATTTCCCAGACAGTATAAAACCCCTGTGGAAGAAGAGCAGAAGTAGCCAACTCTTACTGTGACGGCAGAAATAAACCACATGCTATAGCTTGAGATCCAGGCAGTGTTACATTAAGGCAAGCCCAACTCCAGCAATATTTTCTCCTGTGTTTAGACAGTAACAGCTCCAGACCATCATCCAAGCTCTGCCCCCACCCCTTGACACACTGGGGAGAAGCGGAGCAAGCTAAAATTTCAGGAGTCACTGGTGGACAGTGACTTTGCACCATTGTTTCTGTGTTCAGAGCAAGCCTGAACAAGCTCTGGGAAGCTTGGTGTCTGCTCCAGACAAAGGTCAGCACATTGCTTCTGATTCAGTGCCAGACTGGTTGTTCTGCCAGAGGTTTCCTCCCCTGCATCATCACCCTACTCTCTCCTCTGGACTCTGCAGCAGGCTAGAGGTAAGCCAGAAGAGGAAAATATCACAATTGCTCTTGAATCTTCTTTGGAAATGGATGAAAATGTTCCCCTGGTGCCCGCTGTCCTAGGTGAGACACCAGTCTCAGCAATGAACAAAGTACTATGAAAAGTGACAGGGAGACTTACACCTCTAAACTGCTGGGATGGAATGAGGTCAAGTTTGGCACAGTGCATTACATCAGCTGGAGGAATCCTCCTTTAAAAAACAGCCCTTGCCAGCCACGCCAGATACATCCTCTAACCTGCCTAACAAAACCACCACTGAGAGCCTCTTTGTCCACCAGGGCTGTGACAAAGATGTCCAGGTATGTTTGTGCAAGGAACAGGACAAATGCCTGCTGTCCTTTGTGTATGTTTGAAATACAGCTCTGTGTGTTCTCAGTGATCTACAGCGATCGATCCTCTGCCATAAAGCAAACATCAGAACCCATCTTTTAAATAAAGAAATACTTCAAACACGTGGAAATTTGGGCTTGCAGGAATTGCTGGGACAATGACACAGCCCACAGGTTTCTTGGTTGCTTTAGGGATGTTCTAAGTCCACCTGTGCTTAGACCACATTGTTACTTAACAGGAATGGCAAGCTTTAGAAGGATAACAAGACTGAATGGGTTTTCCTCTTGTGGCAGACTGGAAATCTGTCTATGTGTCCATGACAGAGGCAGAATCAACACCAGATTCTTATCAAATATATTTGTCTTCAAATTCTTCCAAAACATGACAAAGTGCTAAAGGCACTTTAATCTTGGCATGTGCAATTATTTCTTATGAAATAAAAAGTTTGTTTATGAAACCTTCCTGTCCCTGCATATCATTCCAAGTTGCCTAGCTACCAGTATAAACCTAACCCTGACCATAAACTTAACCAAGTATCTAAGCAAACATTTCATTTGTACCTATGAACAGTTCTACTGAAGTCACAGGTCTGAAATTCTGCATGTCATTTTCCCAGCCATGTGTTAGTTCATTATACAGAAAGCAAAAATCCAATCTATACACACATATTATGTGAACATATTATATGTACATATATATACATACATATGTATCCACCTGTACAAAAGACAGCAGCCTACTGGCAATCAGATGAATTTTTGAGCATTTCCCAGATGTTTTTGACTCCAGGCTCTCCTGACTTCCTTAGATGTGTGTGCTAAAAGGTACAAGTGGGTCATTGGAATGAGAAGGCAATTCACTGAAATCTGTCATTCACACAATATGGTGAATAGCAAAGCTGTGCTGAATACACATAAATGCCTAATAAGGAGACAACCCTAATATGACTGTCTGTGTGACATCTGATTTTTTTTTTTCTGATGTTCAAATGTAAGTGGGCTGTAATTGACAGAGTGAATATTATATGCATGTAAAGAAACAACACAGTCTGTGCCTTAGCTTTTGACTTGGAGACTGAAGGATTCCTTGGTATCAAACATTTTTAATCTTGTAGAAGTTTTGTTTTATTTAGGACACATTCCCCCCCAAAAAGTGCCTAATGACAGTATGTGAAAGGACAGGAAGGCATATTGCCTTATAATTTATTGCTGGCTGCAGTAACACTATCCATACTAAACATAAATCTACTGTTGCCAAATGTACTCGGAGAAATCAGCAGCAAATAATACCAGCTATGGCTATCTTGCCTCCTTTCATTCCCAGGGCATTTGACTCACTTTTTTATGTTTCCACCTTGGAAGAGGCAAGTGAATTTAGAGTGATAGCTGCTCAGCAGTCAGTGCTACCCACAGAAATTGGATTTGAACATAAGCGTATCTGCTGCTCCAAGCTCTCTCCTGGGGCTACAAAGGCAGATTATATTTTGCTGTGTTAAGAAATTGCACCTGTAAGAATAAGAATAAATTCATTAAAATCTGAGGTAGATTCTGTTTCCTGAGCTCCTGGATGTGTTTGGGCTAAATGATATGTATGAAACCCTCATAAATGCCAATACATGGAAGTTTTCTGACCTCACAGCTTCAGATATCGTTTCCAGCTCACCATGTATAGTGTCTTGTCTTATCCCCGGTGTGTTCAGCTCTGTTCAAACAGGACAATGTCCCGCTCGCTGTTTGCTCCAGTGCCGTCACTAATCCTGGCAGAGCCTGGGGTGGGCTCGTCAGGAAAGGCAGGGACAGCACGGAGCTGCTCGGCTGCTTGGAGTGGGAGGGAAAGGAACCTGCAGAGCCTGCAATGTACCACCAGAGAGAGCTTTTGTCCTGCTGACTTTACCAGGGACACTGCACGGGGCTGTACTGCAGCTCTCAGCTCGCAGTGGAAGGGTTTGTGAGTGTTGAATCATCAGGTGGAGAGTGAGAATCGAAATTCACAGCACTGATACCATTTTAACTGCACCCTTGATCCTTTGAAGTGGTCAGGACAGCTGGTGGAGCTGATGCCAGCCAGGGGAAAGCTGCTACTAAATTAATGTCTCCTATCTATAAGGCCCTGGTCTGACACTGGTTCCTCTGATTTTGGCTGGTACAATCTAGAGAGGATGAGGCACTCTGGGAGTGATGGGACTGCCCTTGGAATTGAGTGGGGACCTGTGCTGCACATCTCTCCTTTGCCATGAAATCATAGATTCATAGCATTACAGAATCACACAGGTTGGAAAAGACCTCCAAGAGCATCAAATCCAACATTTGACCAATCAAGTTCAGGCATAATCTTGCTCTGGGAATATCACTTTTGGTTTCCACAACTGACACATTACACAACAGCAAAATATTTGTCAAATGTATGCGATCACACCTTCATTGAGCTTTGAAATACTATTTTTGTTTGCTCTGGATTTCTTAAGTGGAGAAAAACAGCTTCCGTGAAATGGATAAAACTTCAAAGAAAGTTTTGTTTCACTCTTCATTGTCTGTGTGGTAGAGTTTGGAATGTATTTTATCTGGTATTTTTTTGTGGCAAAATACCAGCGTTGGCTCAGGAACAGAATCAGGTAGGTCAAAGCTCTGAAGCTGTTTCTGGGAAGTGTCAGGAGATGTTTTGCAGGTTTCCCAGCTTCTTTCCCGGGCATTCAGTGCTGCAAAGAGGATACCAGGCAAAATGGATGATAACTGGGATCCAACATCTCCACCAGCCTTGTGGTTTGAGAGGAAGCATCCCCCTCTCTGCCCTCCCCACCTCCAATATCTGTCTCCACTTTTATTGCACAAGAGTTTGCAGTTTTAAAGCTGAACAATACCATCACCACGTGAGCCTCCTGAGACCTGAGTGAAAGGGATGGAAACCTCCACTGGGGCAAGGGTGGCCTTTGTTCTCACAGGAAGGCGATTGCCATCGTTCAGATCTTTCACCCAGCTGGGCCACAGCCCTCCTTCCACACTAAAGCTCCAGGGACTGCTGGGGAATAGGCGTGCTCAGGCCTGTAAAGAGGAATTTCTCACTGCAGGTAGGATAATTGCAGCTGGCTCTGTTCTCTTCCAGAAACTGTCAAGTCCTAGGAATTTCTTAGTGTCTTATGTACTCCTCATTTCAATATCTCAGTGTACTCAATTGTTTTTTCTTTTTTTTTTGGTGGAAAGAGATCAAACAGCATATTAAATAGCCATCAAAGCAACGCATATGCTCTCAGTGAGCCAGGCACATGACCAAACTCCACACAATCTAATTGTATGTAGACATGAACATCAAGAAGCCCTGGAGAAAAACACCATACCACAGGTCACGTGGATTATTCTGGCATGTTATGTCAAGCTAACTTAATTACAGATTGTCTTTAATGACGTGTTGCAGGCTTTAATTTTGTGTGTGTATGTCACTAAATAAATAACAACGCTGGCAGCCTAAAAATTGTGTGAAGTCCTAAGGAAGCTAAGCTATTCATGTTGGTTTGGGACTCATATAGACAAGGTTTCAAACTTCAGTGGCTCTGGCTAGGAAGGGGTGACTATGCTCAAGTGTCCTGGTACAGAAGCAGGCTCTAGTTTATTTATGTGCTCAAAAAAACCCATTGTTGCAGTAGATGTATTCCAATGTAGCTTTCAAAAATTTATTTCAACAAAAATGGATCTCTTAAATTTATTCCACCCTAATTTTCACCCCAGAGTGAGCTCTTTATTTGTGATCGTTGCACTAGCTGCTTGCTGAGAGTCCTGTGTTATTCCAGGCCTTGACACCAATGAGGACAGACACATTGCTGCACTACTTGATTGAGGTATGCAGAGCTGATCATGTTAAAAATTCATCAGCCCCAAGTGAGGTTTTAGAGTTGCTACAGTTGGAGACTGTGCTTGAAAAGAAAGGTGGAAAGTTGTCATAAACAATACAGGATTTGACCCTGCAAGACATTGTGACCCTTTGGTGATATGTGAAAATCTCCTCTTAGCCACCTTCATCATTCAGAGTTAATGATAATAGAATAAAGTTTGGACAGTCAGGACTGATGGGCTGAGGCCGATAGTCTGAGGCTCAACAAGGCCAAGTTCTTGGTCCTGCCCTGGGTCATAGCAGTGCTATGGGCTGGGGCAGGGTGGCTGGAAGGCTGCCCTGGGGAAAAGGTCCTGGAAGGGCTGGTGACAGCAGCTGAGCAAGAGCCAGCAGTGCCCAGGTGGCCAAGAGGGCCAAAGGCACCTGGCCTGGATCAGCAGTGGTGTGGCAGCAGGGCCAGGGTAGGGATTGTCCCCTGTGCTGGGCACTGGTGAGGCCACACCTCAATCCTACGCTCAGTTTTGGGCTCCTCACTACAGGAAGGACATTGAGGGGCTGGAGAGAGTCCAGAGAAGGGAACAGAGCTGGGGAAGGGTCTGGAGCACAAGGCTGAGCAGGAGCAGCTGAGGGAGATGAGGTTGTTTGAGCTGGAGAAAAGGAGGCTTAAGGGGAACATTATCACTCTCTACAACTGCCTGACAGGAGGGCACAGCCAGGTGGGGTCAGGCTCTTATCCCAGGTAACAAGTGACAGGACAAGAGGAAATGGCCTTAGGCTGCACCAGGGGAAGTCTAGATTGTACCTTTGGGAAAATTTCTTTCCTTAAAGGCATCAGAACAGACTGCCCAGGGAATTGAGGGAGTCACCATCTCTGGAGGTATTTAAAAGTTGTATATATGTGGCAGTGAGGGTCATGGTTTAGTGGTGTGCTTGGCAGTGTTGGGTTAATGGTTGGACTTGATGGTCTTAGAGATCTTTTCCAACCTAAATGATTCTATGATTCTGATTTCCAAATTTTAAACAGAGTGCCTGGCTGTGTCTGTGGATGCACTTTGGCTCTTCTGCAGTTGCTCTACAACTAAATCCCACATAGGAAGGGTAAGGTGTGAACCTGGAGCAGGGCATTGCCTGGAGCAGGGCCCCTCCATGCCCAGCAGTGCATGTTCCCAGGAACAGCCCTGCCATGGCCTGTGAAGCAGCATCAGCTCAACCATTTCTCAGACCACACTGTGAATCAGCTCAGGGAACTGCTTTGGGTGAAAATAAGCCAGCAAAGCACAGTGCACGGGGGCCTGTGCCTGCCCACCTGCAAAAGCAGAGGAGGCTGCATAAGGAAAGGGATGTGGAGAAACGTGGGAAGGCACAAAGCCAGCAAGAGCACTCAGACCCTCTGGTTACAACGTGCCTCAGTAGGAATGAGGTTATGGCCCTTTCTCTTCTCCACAAAGGGTGGGCAAGGGTGTGAGCTGGCAGCACCACCCTCCTCAGCCTGCCTCATGCCAAGCAGCTGCACCAACACTCACCCCTTCCTGCTGACCCTCCTCCCTGCCCTGCTCCTCGTGAGCCAGAGAGAGCCAGCAAAGGCTGCAGCTGGCTCTGTGCCTCCTTAAGCACCAGCTCCCAGAAGGTCTGGAAAAGGCCAGGGCTGGCTCAGTGGTTCTGGTGCTGAGGGAGGGGAGCTGGGGCAGTGGGGATGCCTTTGCTTGGCTCAGCTGCCTGGGAAAGCGCTGCACCAGCACAAGGCAGCCCACTTCAAACGCTGCTGCACCTAGGGGCTCCTGGTTTGTTCAGAGTGGGTATCAGTGGGGTTCCATCACTGCTGACAGAAGGCCTCTGGCTTGTATTGGAAGGGACCTTAAAGATCTTCTTCCAACCCCCTGATGTGGACAGCAACACCTTCCACTAGACCAGATTGCTCAGAAGTCTTGAACAAACCCAGTCTTGAACATTTCCAAAGGATGGGACATCCACAGCTTCTTTGAGAAACCTGTACCGGTGCCTCATCACCCTCACAATAAATAATTTTTTCCTAATATCTAAAACATACTCTCTGTCAGTTTGAATCCATCCCACTTGTCCTGTCACTCTAGGCCCCTGTAAAAAGTCTTTCTCTGTCTTTTCTGTAGGTTCCCTTCAGATACTGGAAGGCCACAATTAGGTCACCCCAGAGCCTTCTCTTTTTTTGTGCTGATCAATCCTAATTCTCTCAGGCTCTCCTCACAGGAGAGGTGCTCCATCCCTCTTGGACTCACTCCAACAGGTCCATGTTTTTCTTGTATTGAGGACTCTAGAGCTGGACTCAGGTGGGCTCAAGCATCCTCCATTTGATGGAGTGTTCACTCCAGTGTTCAGGATTTCTTTTCCACTGCACTGTCATTCCCCAGTGTGTCTGATCTGTCTTGATAGATCTCAGCACCTCTTTTCACTGCAAATGACTCCTTCATCCTTTCCAAGTGTACCTTTTCAAAGTTTATAAAGATAAAGCAACACAACAGACAGGTTGCTCTGCACTGCTTTCATAAATTCCAATGCTAGGCTGAGAGCTTATACTGGGTTTTTGAAGCAAGGGACTGCAAATATTACCTTTCTTCCTCTTCTATCAATGCTTTAGCCCAAGGCTTCTAATTTCAGTGTATTGCTTAGCACAGGACATACCACAAAGTAAAAACCATCTCCAAAGCACAGCAGTTCGAAATGGAAGTGGCACACAGCCTTGTGATACAGAACAGCTGAATCATATCAAAGGAAAAATAAAGGAATAAGGAATACTTACAACTAATTTAATGCTGTTGTTGTGGAGGGAGAGGGAGTTATCATTGTCTACAGGGGCAACACAAGCAGATAAACCTGTCAGGCAGCAAAAAAGCCACCCTGTTACAGGTGATCTGGTACCACAGTTGCTTACCAATGACTTGTCCAGCAAGACTGCTTTAAACCATGGGCAGTGGAAGTAGCTCCCAGTGGATCTCAGGCATTTTTGAATTTACCAGAGCAAAGACTGTACTGCACAAAACACCTGTTTGTATTTTGGTTTCTACATTTTTAAATAATTCTGAAGGAATATGCAGTGCATTTCTGGGAACTTTTGGAAGGATTAATCCTCCCAAAAAGTGGAGAAGCAGAGACTAGTGGCACTAGTGGCAGTGTATTGCATGCAGATGCATTTTTTTCTGTAATTTCCTGCTGTAATGGTGTTTATCTTCTGGAAGAGGATACTCAGAGAAGATGTGGAGTATCCAGCCTTTGAGATAGTGAAAACCCATCTGGACATGGTCCTGAGCAGCCTGCTCTGGCTGGTCCTGTCTTGGGCAGGGTTTGGACCAGGTGATCTCCCAAGGAGCATTCCAGCCTCAGCTGATCCCTGGTAGGGAGTGACTGTGTGTGTCTGCTAGCGAGAGAGCAACAGTGAGTGCCAGAGCTGCTCAGTGGCCTGCAATCAGTGCATGCCACTCATCTCCTGATTATTGTTTATATTTTATTTGTTCCTGTTTGCTGGGCGAAACTCAAGCCTGGCTGGGACTGAGAGCTCTGCCAGAGCCCCACGAATTCACCTTTCCCACAAGTGTAAGCAAAGCTGTTAACATGATATGTGTTTCTGGACAGATCTGATCTTGCATCTGAACATGATGCAAGAAGGAAATACCTTTAGTTTTCCCTGGTTCAGTTCAAAATGGTGAAAGGTGTCCTAAAACCAGCGACAAGGTGCTGTAGGAAATGCAGCATGTGGAGCCAAGCTTGCAAAATGAAGCGTTCTGGTTTGCCAGGCCGCAGTTAAAGTTGGCAGTGCAGTGTGGTTCGTCCCTTCGTGGTTAGTCACGATGAGACAGTCTCTGCTCAGACCATCCATGTGGGTGTTCTCTACGCTCCCTGCCTCCTCCCCCTCATTCCCACAATAGCTGGAGCTCACTGAATGAGCAACCAGAGATAGATACTCCTTTAACCTTGCTCAGCGTTTGAGCAGCCTGTCTGCTCCTGCTCTGAGAAACAACAGAGCAGCCCAACACGCTGTGCTCATGCTGACCAGCTCCCAGCCTTGTTCTGGGGTAATTCCAGCTGTGGCTCCCCCTCAGCCTGACTCCAGTGCTCTCCACCCTTGGCTGCTCAGGAAAGGGTTCTGCCAGCACAAGCCTCTCAGGGGACCTGGATCCTTTGCCAGGTTCTCAGGGAGCTGCTGCTGGGGGCTCCCAGTGGACCCAGCGGGGTCAGCTGGTGGCCTACAAGTGCTTCAGGGATGGAAGAACAATGACCTTGTGAAAAATGTGAAATGATTAATTCACGTTCTTATAGTTAATGAAATATTATTGAAAACTATAAAACTGTCGATATATGTGGGTTGTATGAAAATGTATGTTTCAGGACACCTTGTAACACTTTGCTAAACCAAAATTATGAAAAGGCAGGCACCACCCCAGAAGCTCACATTCAGAAAGAGACAAAAGGTTTAGTGGAAAACCGGCAGCCTCCTTGAGCACCGGGAGGAGACCCATCGAGATAAGGCGGCCAAGTGATCCACACCTCTGCTGACACCCTCACAGATCATCAGGCACCATCATCCATATCTCGACCATTCATCAGCCATGAGGATCTATAGAAACTGGACATTAACATATGAACTGAGAGAAAGAACTCTTTCCAGCCTGGTCAGAGACACCCTTGGATTTGAATAGCTAGCCAGGAAACAAAGGGAAATATGGGGAAATATTGCCAAGGGCAGAATAAAGTGTATAAAAACCAAGCCCCGATCTGGGCAAATTTGTGAACCAAAGGGGAGACAGCAGACTGCCAGGTTCTGTGTCTCAAGGTTCACCCTTGACATTTTCCCAGGAAAAAGACTGTCAAGTATCTCTGCTGTTGGTGGGTTTATCGAAATTCTGTAATTCGATCTTTGTTAATAAACCAAATTATTATTTTAATTGGAATATCGTATTGGCATTTATAACAACCTGACAGCAGGGCTGGGGCCTTCACCAGAGCAGCCAGAAGCAGCTCTTGGTCCCAGACCAGTTCCAGCACCATCAGGCCCTTGCATCCTCCTCAGCTTCGTAGGACAAGAGCTGGTCTCTGACTCACTTTCTTTCAACATGAGCCAGGTTAGCTTTGACTTTAACACCATGAATTCTGGTGGTGGTTGTTTCTGTTGTGGGACAGCTGTGAAAGGGATGGGAACAGACATTCCTCACCTGCCCCCGTGGTGGCCAAAAGGTGCCTTTTCCTCACCAGACCCACCACTGAGCTGGCATGGGTGGAGTTCATGGCCAGTTAAACCTCACAGCAGAGCTGGCTTGGGTTGAGCCTGGCATGGACAGCCCTGCCAGCCCAGCTTGGAGTCACAACCTCTTCAGTGACCATCGCAGCACAGGAGGTGTCTCAGAGGTGTGCTCAGGGTCAGCTTTGGACACAGGCTCACAGGGGCAGGAGAAGGCATCCCTCCAGGCAGGGTTCCATGGCCTCATCAGAGCCACAGCTCCCAGCAGTGAGAAAGGAAGAAGACACCTTGTCTTGAGGAGTGTACACCAGCAGTGCCTAACCAGCAACTGAGGGATCGTGCTGTGATCAGAGGAGTCTGAAATCTGCACTGCTGGGCAATGATATTTTCCCTGCTTTTATCAGCTGTGTAAAATGAGTAATTTTTCCTCCAGAGAAAATACGCTGCTACAAGCAAGTTTTCAGGAAAGATTAGTCTTGCCTCAATCACACCTTTAAAAAGGTCTATGAGCAGCAAATGAAACTGAAATGTTCACAAAGCCCTATAGAAAATGGCACGGTGCTGAAGAATTGATGCATTGAAGTAGAAGGTTAATATAAATAATATAAATGATGACTAAGCCGTGTGCTTTCAGCAGGGTGAAAAGCTGCATTTCACAGTTAGCTACGCAGAGTCTAGGATCTGCCTCTGTGATAACAACATGAAGAATATCAAAGCTAAATAGGCAAAGCCTTGAGCTGACCTTGAAGCACCATGAAGTAACTTCCCCATGATGACTTCCTTTGGCAGGGCCTGCTCAGGTCTTGTTGAAGATGACAAACCACGGGGACAAAACTTTTAGCCGTGCTTGTTGTGACAGGACAAGGAGTAATGGTTTTAAACCAAACCAGGCTCTAGTTAGATTAGACATCAGAAAGAAATCTTTTACAATGAGGGTGATGAGGCACTGGAATAGATTGCCCTGGAAGAGAGTAGATGTACCATCCCTAGAAATATTCAAGACCAGGTTGGAGAGGGCCCTGAGCAACCTGGTCAAGTCAAGGTGTCGCTGCCTGTGGAAGGAGACTGGAACAAGATGAGCTTTGAAGTCCTTTCCAACCCAAACCATTCTGGGATTCCATGAAACTGAACCAGGTGTCTCACTGTCACTGCTGGATCTGTTTTAAAGCTCTTTGGCCAGACAGAATAATGAATAAACTTGTGACTGAGATTTGCAGACATATAGGTGTTTTATTTACAAATAAATGCTAACTATTACTGTGTGCGAGTTATCTGCTTTTAGAAGAATATTTTTGTCATCTGACTTTTCCTCTGTGGAAAACACCAGTTGCTAAACAACATGCAGTACAAAACCAGAGCTGGTAAAGAGATCACGTTGCCCATGATGTAGCACCGAATACTAAAATGTTGAATTTAAACATTAGGCACTTATTTTTGATCAATGCAGTTAATTAACAGATTTCTTGTGGTTGTGGAATAGCATGGCACAGAAATAAGGGAATGGATGAAAGCATCTGGCCATTATTATTTTTGTTGCACTGAAACACACCATTACATTGCTGGGAGTGGTATAACTGGTCTGCTTTTCCTGTTGGATCAATGTCTTTCTTTGTCCCACACACCAAAACTGGAAGGCTGTGTTATTTTAACACATACAAAAAACAAGCACAAGCCAACGACCTTGGCCATTTGTCACACTGAAGGAAAACAATGCCAATTGTTCTTGAGCAACAGGCCTGGCTTGTCTCTGTGGCTGAGCCCAAGGCCCTCTGGCAGCTCTGCTGTGGGTCACTGTGACCCAGCAGAAAAACATGTCCTTGGGACAGGCTGTTCTGCACCCCCAGCCCCTCCCTGCAAGCCCAAGGCCAGGTGGTGGGCGCTGGGAGACAGCACAGGGACAAGGACAAGGCCAGCTCAGCCCCGCTCCTCCTGGAGCAGAAGCAGGAGGGAAACAGCCCTATGCCTGCTGGCAGAAACCCAGCTCTTGGGGTCTGCACCGGGGCCGTCTCCAACCACAGGACTGCAGCTTCATGTGGGGACGGCTGGAAAAGAGGAGGTTTCCTCCCACACCTCGGGGTGAGGTCTCGGTGGAGTCAGCTGCAGAATAGCTGATGCTGGAGAGGCTCACTGAAAGCCTCGTGTGGATGTTGACTGCCTCCTCCAAGGGCAGCAGGAGGAGTTAGTTACTGCTGTGAGAAATCTCGTTATCTTTTCAAAAAAGCTAAAAAATGGGAAAAAAGGCCATGCCTTTTCCTTCCTGTTCCTGTTTGCCTCTCAGTATAAAGCACCAGCACCTTTCCTTCAAAAATTAACCTCCTTCCCTTCTGAAGAGAAAATACAATTTTTGAGAACTGGCCAGTTTGGATGAAACTGCTGTAAGGGAAACCTTTGTAAGTACACACAGTAATAAACAGATGAATGCTCATTTGCTGCTGGGAAAAACATTTACAAGAGGATTTCAGGCTAATGAATGAGTTTGACCTGACTTCTGGTTAGTGGTGTAGGTGAGTGCATCTTTCCTGTGACTGTATTAAGAACTTTTTAAAGGCCTTGCCTTGCCTTCCTTTCCTTACCCTTCAGGTACTGGAAGGCTGCAATTCAGTCACCCCAAAGCCTTCTCTTCTCCAGGCTGAACAATCCCAGTTCTCCCAGCCTTTCCTCCCAGCAGAGCTGCTCCATCCCTCTGATCCCCTTGGTGCCTCCTCTGGCCTGGCTCCAGCAGGTCCCTGTCCTTGCTGTGCTGGCCCCCAGAGCTGGATGCAGCCCTGCAGGTGGGGTCTCAGCAGAGGGGCAGAGGGGCAGAATCCCCTCCCTGCCCTGCTGCCCACGGGGCTTTGGATGCAGTTTTGGGGGTGCTGTTGCTTGCTAAGCTCTTTGAGCTTGAGGGAGGAGAAACCTTGCATGTTCCAAAGTTATTTGCAGATTGGCACTATATTGTTCCTTCACCTCTCTCCACACTGAAGGACCAACTATCCTTAAATACAGTCACCTGTGCAAAGGCCTTGGTAATCTTTAACCACACAAAGAACTTAAGCAGTTGTAAGGGCACTTCAAACAGACCTTTAGTCAGAAAGGAGCATAACTGATTTTCAAAAGTGCACTCTACATAAACATCTATTCAGGATCTCCTTTTAAAGCCATCTGGGGAGAGAAGTCCATAATTGTTTATTTCAATTCACAGCTCTAAACAGAATAAATTGCAGCCTATGATCTTTTCACTTTGAAGGCTGGCTGCCTTGGATTTTGAATTTTAATTACTTTACCTACTGGAAGCCACAAAACTGCTGCTTCTCCTGCCCCAATTCCCTTAAAATCACTTCCTACAGTATTTTTTTTAGCAGATTAGTAAAAATCATTGAAAAGGTGAAAATCCTGAAACTATTTTTGATGATTTCTTCTTGCTTTCAGTGGATTAAAAAAGTCCTATCATTTAAAGCTGGGATTTGGCTTCACAGAATATTTATTTTCTCTGCTTTATCAGTAAGAAAACATATTTTATAGAAGAACTACTGGATATGTTCTGCTAAGGACCTTGGACCAAACTGGTGTTATTAAATAAGAAGTTAGGTTACTTTGGCTAATAAAATCTGTCTTTAGCCATGTTTCTTCACTTATGTGATACAGCAATCCATGCTACCATGACAGTAACATACACTCTTATATAAATGTATGTTATATACAGAGATATTTTGTATCCTCAACATCAGTCAGTGAAGGCTGCTATGTGCTTGAGTGACCACAGAACCAACACACTTGCTGAAAGTACTCAGAATACACAGAAAAGCACAAAAAATTTTCAAATAAGAGGGAGGAAATATTCTTACCCAAGTTCTCATTATAGACAGATGTGAATGTATCTCATCGATTCTGTGAGTATGGCCACACAGAAGCCCCGTGTGACTTAGACTGCAAAGGCCACCTCCATCCCATAGCCCATTTCTGCTTCATCTCAGCATTGCACACTTTTGAAATAAGGATGAAGATGAGGATGAAGATGCTAAAGTTGCTGCAATAGAGGTTCACATATGAGCTGCTCCAGGACCAGTCTCTGTGGGCCTTTTGTTACTGCAGAGGGTTTTGCTCAGAGGCATCTTGATGTGGAGTCAATATAGCACCTCAGTGAATAAGGTACTTGCATTCACTTCTTTGTTGTTGTGAGTAAAACTGAATGCTACAATGCTAGCCTAATGCCAAGACTGTATCTTAAAGAACTGAAAAAGGCACTGTTTGATTCCTGAGTTACTGAGGTAGGTGGAGAGGACAGGACAGAACTGCATAAGCCTTCCCTTGTTAGCCATTAGGGGATTATTAATGATCATGAGTGCTAAGTCATATCTTCCTAAAAATAACATATTTTGAACGTTTTCTTAGTCTGTAGGTAGGGACTTTTCAGCCAGCTCTGGGCTTGGCATCCAGTTTCCTCTCAATTTCCTACCTTTTCATGTCCATGCTTTACTCTTGAATCCTTGAGCTACCAATAAATTGCTGTCAACAACCCTACCTCATCCTGCAATTCTGCCTCTCTTTGGGAGTGTGAGTGAAGGAGGAACTGGGGAGTTACCGAAGGTGTTGGAGGGGAAGAGAGGAAATTCTTAGTTGTTCATGCCAACAGAAGAAAATGGCATTTGTCAGGCTTTTCATGGTGACTCAGGACTGCAGAGGACAGAAAACAGGAGAAAATGCTCCTGCAGGCAAGGACTGGGAGATGTCTGATGTGGCTGCCTTAGGAAAGGCTTTTGGGAAAGAATTAACTATATAACTACAACCAGCAAATTAATTTGTTCTCAGTAATTGAGAAAAGCAGTCCTTTAAATAAACATTTAAGCAGATGGTAGATAAACAAGTGATTGAAAGACATTCCAGCAGGTTTAAGGACTTCATGGCAATGGGAACCTTATGGAATACAAATTAAATGGAGGTGAAAAGTAAAGTTCTGTCTTTCATTTCACCACAGGATGTGCCATTGACTTGTGATACTGCTACACTAACAAACAATAGTAATTTAGCAGCATCTTTGTTTTTTCCACTCTAGTGCAGAATTTAATCTACTTTGGGAGCTATGGCCACTGGCATTCCTTTATTCCAACACACTGTCTTTACATACCATCCTTATGAAATAATTTTTTTTAGAAGTTGAAGCCAAGCAACGCTAACACATTTAATATTGCAAAACAAAAGTGAACAGAGGGCTGTTTCACACAACACAATAAAAAAGGGTTTTTTAAAAACAGGCTTCCTTGCAGACTTTATGAATTTAAACCCTGGCTTTCTTTAGCCAGAAGCATTGTGATTTCGAGATGTTTTAGAACCACAGCTATTGTGTGGAAGTTTCCTTAACAAAAAACCAACCAACTTCAATAGCCTCAATGCTATTTCTACAGATACAGCTTCCCTAGTGTAGTTGCAGTTACACGTCATCAATTTTATATGCAGTAAAAACCAGAAACAACATTTTACTCTTTCTTAGAACCAAAAATCCTGAGGGGGAGGAAATAAAATAAGCAATCTGCTAATCTGAAAAAGAGAAAGTAGCAGATTGCTTTATTACTTTCCCCTCAAAATTAACTCCAGTATTTAAGTGTGTATATCTACATCTTATAGCTGCAAACCAAATGTAAATGTCCCTGCAATCCATTACATATCTGCCACATGGAATCAGCATTTCCCATTTTGACAGAAACAGTTGCATTACCCAGACAGGGTATCTAGACAGAATCCTAGAAAGGTTTGGGTTGGAAAGGACCTCAAAGATCATCTTGTTCCAACCCCCTGCCATGGGCAGAAACAACTTCTACTATCCCAGGGTGCTTCAAGCCCTATCCAGCCTGGCCTTGAACATTCTCATGGATGGGGCAATTTTTGCCAGTGCCTCACCACACTCACAGTAAAGAATTTTTTCCTAATATCTAATCTAATATCTAATCTCTTATGTAACAGAAATATAAAATCCCAACCAAACAAACAAATCAATTTTGTTCTGAGGGTTTGATTAATTAAAAAGCAGCAATAGACCCCAAGTTCCATCCCCACTTTCTGAACATGGCTTGCTGGCATGAAAACCTGCACAGACATTATCCACGTTGCTACCAGAATACACCAGCCCAACATGAGTTCCCAAACTGGGAAAGAGGGAGAGCAACATTTTTCTAATGCAGTTGCAAAGTTGCTCCTAAAAGCCAAGATTCTGCATGAAAATAGTCGATTAAGACTTTAAATGGATCTAACTGTGGTGTGCTCTATTACACAGATCTCATTTTGATCAAGACGCCTCCTTGTGAATTTAATTATTACCTAACCCAGCCCCAGATGCAGCTGTGTTCTCACTGCTGGCATCTCCAGGGCACTGCAATACAAATACAGTCACAGAAGGTTTCGAAATCCCATTTCAGTGAATGTTTTATTGGTAATATATTCCTTTGTTAAAAGAATTGAGTTTCTACCCTTTATCAATAGCAATTGCAAAGAAACCCAAAACAGACAACCCCCACACTGTAGCAATTCTGCCTGTTTTCAGAGTATTAATTAATTTCCTTCTGTTAGGTGCCAGTTTCTGGCTAGTTCTTGTTACCATTTAAAGAAGAAATAGCTTGTAATGCAAATGAAAACTAGTAAACTTTAACTGTTAGACTCTCAGATTGCATTTTATTTGAACATTAGAATCAGAGTCACATAATGGCCTTGGTTGGAAGGGACTTTACAGATCATCTCGTTCCAGCCCCCTACCGTGGGCACAGACACCTTCCACTATCCCAGGCTGCTCAGAGCCCCATCCAACCTGGCCTTGAACACTTCCAGGGATGGGGCATCCACAGCTTCTCTGAGCAACCTGTGCCAGGGCCTCAACACTTTAACAAGAAAGAATTTCTTCCTAATATCTGATCTAAACCTACCATCTGTCATTTTGAGGCCATTCCCCCTTGTCCTGTCACTCCAGGCCCTTGTAAATAGTCTCTCTCCATCTTTCTGTGGGCTTCCTTCACGTACTGGAAGGCCACAATTCGATCACTCCAAAGCCTTCTCTTTTCTAGCCTGAACAATTCCAGTTCTCCCAGCCTTTCCTCATAGGAGAGGTGCTCCATCCCTCTGATCACCTTGTTCTCCTCTCTCCAACAGGTCGATTTGATAGGTGCTCATAGCCTCAAACACCCCTTGTGCAAATCCAAGCCTTCTCCCCTTGACCTTTTTAAAGACTGTTCACTACATACTCTCAAAATACATCCATCTCTAAACTGAATATCCTAAGATTCAATTTTCATATACAGAAACAACTCAAATTTAATGCAAGATCTCGAAAAACAGCTCACATTTAACTCAATATTTACACCACACCGATTTTCCAGTGAAAGTCAAGAAAGCAATGAGGAAAGAAATCCTCCTCACATTTTCTTATAGCCATGTCTGTCCTCTTGAACTCCTCTGGGCTAATGATGTGCTACAGCAAATGCAGTTCAGAGCTCACAGACATTGGGGTACGTGTTGACCCCCTCTGGAACTTGGGCCTGAGAAAAAAACTATATAGTTAATTTTTCATTATGTGTGCCAGGTGTACACTTTCCTTTCCCCTAAGTCACAATCTGAGGCAAAGCACGAAAAAATTTGCTTCTCTGTGGCTTAGGGTGTTCCCAAAGTCAGCATTCCTAATTATAATTCCTCTTAAAAAAAAAAAAACCCTTAAACGTTGCCTGGATCAATAACCTATCTAACATAACAAAAATAAAACGTTTCCACTCATAGTAAGGACTTCAAAGTGTAGATGTTCTGCATTTAATTCCCACAAAAGCAAACAGAAGCGTTAAGTATAGCTTAATTCTCCTCACTATCCAGTTGAACTGAAATTGACCCCCATCAGTCTGCTCAGACACCAGGGGAATGCTAAATCCAGCCTCGCTCAGACTGCACGATGGCCACTTTCACAGGCAGGAGTAACAAAATCCCAGACTGGGTCAGGTTGGAAGGGACCACAGTGGGTTACCTGGTCCCACCTCCCTGCTCCAGCAGGGCCATCCCAGAGCACAGGGCACAGGATTGCATCCAGATGGCTCTGGGCTCTCTGCAGTGAGGGAGACTCCACACCCTCTCTGGGTGATCTGTTCCAGTGTTTGGTCCCTGCACAGTGAAGAAGTTCTTCCTCATGTTCAGCTGGAGCTTCCTGTGCATCAATTCCTGCCGTTCCCTCTTGTCCCACTGCCGGGCAGCACCGAGCAGAGCCTGGTCCCTGCTCTGCCCCTCCCTGCAGGCACTGGCAGACACTGATGAGGGCCCCTCTCAGCTGTCTCTTCTCGAGGCTGAACAGCCCCAGCTCCCTCGGCCTTTCCTCATGTGAGAGATGCTCCAGCCCTTCATCATCTTCGTCACCTCCCCTGGACTGCTTCAGGAGCTCCAAGTCCCTCCTGTGCTGAGGAGCCAGGACTGGACACAGCACTCCAGAGGTGCCTCGCAGGGCTGAGCAGAGGGGCGGCCTGGCTCCCTGACCTGCTGGCAGTGCTCTTCCTAATGCATCCCTGGATCCCACTGGCCTCCCTGGCCACAAGGGCACTGCTGGCTCAGGGACAGTCTGTTCTCCACCAGGACCCTCAGGGAGACTTCTCTCACCTGACCCTTGGTCCTGAACCAACAAGGTCTACCCACTGACTTGCACATGGACATTAATCCATCTTCTGACAAGTAGAATCAGGGACTTCCTAGAGCCCACTTACTCACAGGCCTACTTGCATACACAAGCAATGGTGCTACTGATTTTTCCCCTCCTGAACCACCAAATACTCAGAGATAAGCTCAAGTCCCTACTCATGCATTTGCAGAGGGGCTTTGGAACAGCTGGAGGATATGGAAGGAAACAATAAAAATAATAAAAACACAAAACCAACCTGTCCTATGACACCCAGTTATCACTACACATAGGCCAATCACTAAACCTATTCTGAACTTTGGCTTACATCTGAGCTTGAGTTTAAAATCAAACCTAAACCTTTCTTTATGCTAGTCATGCCTTCAGCTCAGCTACAGAAGTTACTCCATTTTCACTTTAAGAGCTAAGAGCACAAAGACTTTTAACTTTTTTGAATGTGTCTGTATCTTCCACTTATCCTCCCACAGATTTTTTCAGTGCAACTCAGCAACTTCCAGCTACTCAAATGCAACCCTGCAGTATTTTTGGCAAAGACTAAGATTTCTTGTCATGGTAGACTGATGTAAGTTTAAAAAATGCAAAGGCTGTTCTGATTTATAATGTATCATTACTACTTGCACTTCAGAACTTTATCAATCTGATCCAACTTTATAAAGAAATCATAACAAGGCAGTGTAGTATTACAAATTTATTGAGTTTCATCAAAGTAATTTTTCAGCATTGAAAATTTCACACATATAAAACAACTCCAACTTCTATGCATTAAAACCAAAGTATGGATTATTTTTTTTTAATTTAAAGCAAAAGCTGTGCTTTTTTAAAACATCTCATGAACCAAATTCTTTAGTTATAAAGCTGATAAAAATAAGTGATACACCACTAGAGTTTTTTCTTCAACATGTGAAATTCATCTCTTTGGGAAACAATACTTTTTAAAATTGTATCATGAAAGATACAGACCTGAAAAAAGATAAACAATCATACACAAGGCATAAAACATTACACAGAGTAATTCAGACATTTTATAAAGAGATCTGGAAAAGTACCTAAAATAGTGATATTTATTTAGTATAAAATTTCAATAATAAAATATTGCTCATAATAAATAAGAAAACATGAGTTTCATTAATACTGTTCTCCCCTTAAAGCTCTCTTGGATGTAACATGATCAGACCTGATCAAAAGTCAAATTTTTATTTTGTCCTCTCTATGAGGGAGGCAGGTTTACATGCTTCAGGTCATTCTTTGCTAGGAACAATTCTATTATAAACAAAACACAGAATTCATTTCAAGGCTCATGCGTAGTTATGGGAAAGAAATAATAATCCCCAAATGTGAATAAACCATGTTACAGTAGATTTTAATACCCAAAATATTTGCCCTTTTTGTTAAACCCAAAGTGGAATAAGACTTCCCGCGGATTATGAATATAAAGAAAGCTGCCCAAGTTTTCTCAAAAGCTTCTAAATATGGGTGCGGCTGTACCTAATGGTTATCAACTCTGTCAGGGACAGTTTGCTCTGGGGGCACGGAAGTTGTCTCCCTTTATATGGGGACGTTGGATTTCATCCCTGCTCTTCCCATCTGCAGGCAGGGCAGTTTGGAGCAGTTCTTCAGCAGCTGCTCGATGGCGATGTGGCGCACGTTGAGCTCGGAGGCCAGCGAGTCCTTCTCCTGCACCTGCTGTGTCAGCTCCTCAAACACATCTGCAACAACAGCACTGGTCAATGCACTGGTCCCTGCACTGACACAGCTCAGGAAGCAGTGACACAAACACTGGGGAAGGGGCACGGACATTTGAGTGGGACCATGCACAGGAACTCTGCTTTTCCTGGCTCCAGCACAGCTTTGTCCGCACTGCAAACTGAACAGCATCACTTCGTTTCTGGTTATAGACAACCTGAGCCACGGGGGTCAGTTTGGAACTCCACACAAAGCTGACTCGGGCCTGGATCAGCAGTGGTGTGGCAGCAGGGCCAGGGCAGGGATTGTCCCCTGTGCTGGGCACTGCTGAGGCCACACCTCAATCCTGTGCTCAGTTCTGGGCTCCTCACTGCAGGAAGGACATTGAGGGGCTGGAGAGAGTCCAGAGAAGGGAACAGAGCTGGGGAAGGGTCTGGAGCACAAGGCTGAGCAGGAGCAGCTGAGGGGCCTCAGCCTGGAGAAAAGGAGGCTCAGAGGGGACCTTCTCATTCTCTACAATTGCCTGACAGGAGGCTGGAGCCAGGTGGGATCAGGCTCTTCTCTCAGGTAACAAGTGACAGGATGGGAGGAAATGGCTTTAGTTTGCACCCCTTGCAGTCCAAAGTTAGATTGGATATTAGGAAACATTTCTTCATTGTCATGCACTGAAACAGGCTGCCCAGGCAAGCGGTGGAGCCACCAGCCCTGGAGGGATTTAATAAACATGGAGATGTGGCATTTAGGAACCACTTGGTTTAGCAGGGGACTTAGCAGTGCTGGGTTAATGGTTGCACTCGAAGATCCTAAGGGTCATTTTCAACCTTAACAATTCTGTGGTTCTCGTCAAATTCCTAAAGAGAATAATACCGTGCCAATTTGCAGCACCAAAGCAGATGACATAATGAAAGCACCCAGAAATCTCTCTGTATCACACACTTCCATGCAAAACAAGAGACTTCAATTAAAAACTTAACTGACAGAAAGGCAATCAAAATTTCTTGTTTAAAACCAGACCTTTTTTCAATGACAAAGGATCACAAACCCAAAACAAGAGTATTGAAAAATTCTCACCCTGGATTTGCTTGAGTAGTTTTTCATTAAGTTGTTTTAACTCTCCTAGAGTCATTGTAGACACTGCAACGATAAAATCAGTTATTACTACTACTAAAGTCACATAAGCATCCCTGAGCAGACTCCTATTTTCTCAAGATCTCTCCTATTTGCATCCTAATAATCAACAGATGCATGGCAGTAAGTCAGAGACAACAGTATTATTTATCAGTCATTTGAGGAAAATTTGAAAATTCTCTTTTTAATGTTGCCACAGACAAGGATTTACTCCATTAGAAAACCCTCTCTTCAATGTCAAAAAGGTGGAAAATCAAGCCCTGAAAACAGTGGCATCCAGAATTGGAACTGCTTGGCACATTTAAATACTCCACCCTCCTCTGACTGCAAAACATGACTTCCCCAGTGCACCCCTCCAAGCAGACCTGTTTAATTGTGGGCAAGAGGACAATTCTGAGGTGTCCTGCTACATTTCCCAGCCTGCAAGAAGCAGCTTCCTGACAGAGTTTTCAGCATGTGGCTCCCTGTTTTGGTAATCAAAGTTTGTGCTTTATGCATGCAGGAATAACATACACAGTTTCCAGTGAGTATCTCAGTGACAAATGATGAAGCACAATCCTAGCCTGATATGAAGACCAGCATTTAAAAATAGGTTTCCTTCTGTGCTCCTGGTGGGAACTACAAGATCCTCTGTATCATTCAAAAGCCCTTCTGTATCTCAGGTTGTGTGCATTGATCATCCTCACAGAAAATACACCTTAAGCCTCAGAGGAGGGAATTGTGAAAGTAATCTTCAGTGACCTTGATCAGCAGCAGGGAAGCACTGGCTGCTTCCTAGGATCCCCTCAACCCTGCAGTGGACACACACGGCTGCTGCTGAGATGTCCTTGTCACCACGGTGAAAAGCAACAATCTGAACACCCCATGGGGCATAAGCTTTAAGACCTTACAATTCTAAAATACTGTTTTTAAACTTCAGCAAAGCTGTTTCTGCTGTAGCTTAGCAAAGCTCTCATTGCATACTTGAGAGAAAAAATGATGTTGCAGCTTTTTTCCAGAGATTTCTCTGTTCAAGAGGTTTCTACATGGCAAATTTGAAGTCCAGAGTTCTGAAAGAGATGGGTTTTAGCTACCCACTGGATTATTTGATTATCCTAAGCCTTCCCTTTCAAACTTTCTCATAGCTGGCAGTTGTGGGATGTTAAATTGCTGACAGTACTGCCAAACCAAAGAAGCTGGCAATAGCTAAGACTCAGTACTTGAGACATAATCCCAGCTAAGAATAGAATAGATTCACCTTTCTCCTCCATCAGCCAGGTAAAATGGTGCTCCTTCCTACCTTCAGCCATCAATAAACCTGAAAAGTCCCTTCTCACACCTTACCACCCTTTAAGAACTACGAAAACCCTGACCAAGTTTAACAGCTAAAAATGTTAACATTTTTCCCCCTTTTGTACCAGTGGTAGGATGTTACTTCCCCATTCTTCATTATTCTGATACAGAAGGGAAAGGGAGAAGGAATGGAGCACTGAATTTAAACAGTAAAATACTATTCTATCCACAGCTGAGGTAAATTCTGAAGAAATACTGGCCAAGCTATTTACAGTTCCATTAGTATCTTTTTTCAGTAGACAGCTATGTTGTTAAGAGTGAAAGCATTGCCTAATTCTGTACCTAATTCTGGCAGTCTAAGTTTTCATCTAATATAGAAACTTTATATAATCACAGAGCCTCCAAAATAAATATCTTTTAAAGGTAAATACTGCAAAATACATGCAAAAATGCCTCAAAGCTGCATTATGCAGTCACAACAGAAGAAAAAAAAAAACCTCTTACTGTGCTCAATGTAGATTTATGTTCCCATCCCGAAATCAAAGACTGGACATAAATTCCAAGTCACTAACTTCAGTTAGACAACCCCATAAACCAGGTCAAGCTTCCATAATTCCTCTGTTATATGCTGTCCTGATTTATGTAATCCCAATTCATGACTCCAGTGGACAGGTGGTCAAACAGCCCAGTGTGTCTGTTTTGATTTATGGCTTTAAGGCTACTAATTCACTACAAATGCAAAATGACACATCATGCAGCAGTTAAGTAAAATCCTTTCATAAAGAATGAGAAATGACTCAGCTTTGCAAGGACAGAGTTGTCAGTTTGTTAAAAAAACATTAGGAGGCTGAAGAAGCCAATTCCAACTTTTTACAGTACCTCTTTCTCTGACTCTTCTGACATGCTGATTCTATTATTATCTTGCTTTTCACCACCTGTTCTTCCCTGGAATATTTTATCAGTGCTTTTAGTTTCTTTCTCATGTCTTTTGAAGTTCAGAAACCCTCTCCAAATACTTTCCTGATCTACAAAAGTAGGAGTGGATATATATCAGTTCAGGACCAAATACTGCCTAAAATGCAGGATGGTAAGAGCCCATACCTCTAGGAATCCATTCCTAATACATTTCATGCAGCCTGATTCCAGAGACACTGGAATATCCTAGATTTTTCTAATGATTTCTTCTAGTGTTCTTCTTAAACAACAGGGAAAATAATTTTCTGTTATTTTCGCTATCACCACAGTCATCAAAAGATAGTTCAGGTCTTCTGTGAAAACCTTTAAGAGGACATGGTGGCAGAAGGCCCTTCTCATTTTCTTATGCTCAACAAGCACAAGGAAAAAACAAATCCAGTAAAATGCACAACAGAAGTCTGCTACTATTAAGATTATTTCACAAGTTTGCTCTGCTACATGACCTCTAATTTCCCGTTACTTAGGGCAGGTCCCTGTGAAATGTAGCTCAGGGCACTGTGCAAGTTCAATAGGAGATTTGCAGGAGCTGAGTAACTTCCACCTCCACAGGCAGGGCTGTGCAACTCCCAGGAATGACATATTGAAATGACTTTTCTTGCATAAAACAGACATGTCCTGTATCACACTGGGCTACAGCTAAGAGTAAAATAAATAAATAAAAAACAAACCAACAAAAAAAACCCCTGAAAAAACCAACCAACATACAAACAAAAACTAGCCAAACCACCCTATTTGCTCAGACACGTAGCTCTTCTTTCCCCACAGATTTTACATGCTGGACTTCAAGATGAGAACTAAAGCCCTGTGGAGACACAAAGTATAGGTATTTGAAAGAATGCCCCTGCTTGCCAGGCTGTGTGTAAATGGATGTATACTCACGTTCCTCCCTGCTGTGTTGAGGATGTCTCCTGTGAACACTGGCAAGAGAATCACCTTCAGCTTTTTCAGCTTTCTGGGCTTGGCTGCGCTTGGACCACAAAACGCTGCTGCAGCAGAAGGTAGCACCGAGTCTGAAATCAGGGGATTCTCTTGGTTCCAGCAGAGTCTGTGAGCAGCTTGAGATGCCTCCAGATTTCCCATCTATCCATTTTGCAGAGTATCTAGGTACTGGGGAGTCAAACTGTGGGAGTAATTTTCTATCAGTCTGATGTCTGAAGCTAAAAAGCTGGTGTTGGGATGGTTTTGAGCTTTCAGAATCAGAGTCTAAATCCTTGTTTTGTGCGTATTGTATGATCCAGTTAATTTTTTTGCTCAAGATATTTTTTACTTCTGCATAAGGACTTTTAGAGAGCTTTGATCGTGGACAGTCCTGATTTGCTATTAAGTGGAATTTTTCAAAACAGTCTCTGTGCCCCCTTAAAGATCTTGTATGTAGAAGATCTGACTTTGGTACTCCTGTAAAGACACAGAAGAAAGAAGTTCAATTACTGCTAATTTTTTAAAATCTTTATTCACAAGCAACTGACAAAACACAAGCTTTGGTGATGCTTTCCTACTAACAGTCGTACCACTGAAGCAAACAAGGGTACCTCACAGTCCAAACTTTGTGAAGCTCCCCTCAGGCTTGAGTCCTTGTCACACAAAGTGTTTTGCACACCATCATCTCTAGAGCAGGACTTCAGTGTGTGCCTCTTGCACGGTGACAGAGATGAAGCAAACTGACAACTCCACACGTGCTGCATCACCCCTACACACAAGTGTATGAGCTGCAGAAGTAAAATAAACCCAACTGTGTATCAGCAAGTTCTATAGAACGATCCTGAAGAGCATTTTGACAGCACTCATACAAGCATCCATCTTTTATGCATAATGTGATGAGCCATCTGCTCAAATACTGCAGAGTGCAGGCTTGTCTCATTCAAGTGGTCAAATGTAACTCAGATTTCAGTCATAGTTTATTATTTTCCACTGGTACAGGCCTGCAGCCTAGCCAGGGAAGCAAGCTCTAATACTGGCAATGCTTACCAACATTAAACTGTCCTGAAATTCATTGGAGGTGTGCTGCTTTTGGCTGGGATAGAGTTAATTTTTATCACAGTGTAATATGGGGCTGAGTTTTGGATTTGTGCTGCAGTGTTTCCATTATCACTGAGCAGTGCTTACACACAGTCAAGGCCCTTCTGCCTCTCTCACTATCCCAACAGTGAGTGGGCTGGGGGCATGCAAGGAGCTGGGAGAGGACACAGCTGGAACAGCTGGTCCCAGCAGACCCAAGGGATATTCCACACCATATGGCATCATGCTCAGTGTATAAAGCTGGGGGAAGAAGGTGGAAGGAAGGAATGTTTGGAGTGATGGTGTCTGTCATCCCAAGTCACCGTTATGCACGGCAGAGCCCTGGTCTCCTGGGGATGGCTGAACACCTGTCCAAGCGTGGGAAGCAGTGAATGAATTCCTGATTTTGCTTTGCTTGTGTGGACAGCTTTTGCTCTCCCTTTGAAACTGGCTTTGTCTCAACCCACAAGCTGAAATTCTCTCCCCATCCCCCTGGGGTTAAACCATGACATCACACAAGATGAATGTTTATTCTTCTCTTTGCTCATCCTCCCTCAAAGACTGTTCAAATAGCTACAGCAGGTAACTTAAACCTCCAAGTAACTGCTAGTGATTGACAGGTTAAAAAGGAACACAATCTGTGAAATTCTGCAGTTGGTGAGTGAACACAGATGGTATGAGAAATGACTATTCCAGAAAGTTAATAGTGCCCCAGTACAAAATTACTTTCTGCAACTTCAGTGGATATTTGTTTTCCTTCAGATTCACCTACACAGTAGATTCAGAATGCAGCTCTAGAGTAATGAACAGTTTGTCATTTATTTCAGTACCCCATATACTACTTGGGAGGTTCCCAGTACAATGAAAACTAATTTTGTCTAACAAATTTGTCACTGCAAATAACAATAATATATCTGTGAACCAGAGATTGAAACTGCTTAATGCCAAAGTACTTAAACTAACAAACAATGTAACTGGATCTCTGAATTGAGGCCCACCTTTTAGCCATTAAAAGTGACTAAAATAAAAAAAAACAACACATGAAATGCAACAGGTATCAAAATCTGGTAAGAGAGACATTTACAGACGATTAGAAGAAAACTACATGTTACAACAGGTCTCAGTTCTATCTGATTTACCCTCTTAAATTCTTGTGGTAAAGTGTAATCTCCCCACCCCAAACAACAAATGATACAATGGGGTTTTTTTTTTTAAGTTATTGAATGCCACAAAATCCCAGACTACTCTCAAAACTGATCTGAAAAGGTAAAATTTTTAACATGAAACTGTGAAAACAAATCCAAGCACTTCATTTTGATTATCTCACTTGCTGTTAGCTGCTGTTTGAAGATGGCGAGTTCAAACATCAAGAGTAGCCATTATAAATTGTTGATTTTCACTCTTTGGGCAGCACTGAAACTTAAGTGCATTATTTTCTGGCTGAGTTTCTGAGAGTGCATACAATTTATGGGGCAAAATGTCTAAAAAAATGGAAAATAAAAGAAAACAGCAGCGGAATTAATTTTGTTCTTAGTGGCAGGGGAAAAAAGGTAAAGTCACAAAAGCAGATGTTCCTTCTGTTCATGAGGTAACTAAGAAGAAAAAAAACTCACACACTAACCAGAGGCACCTTTTAAGAAGGAAGTTCTGGAGTAAAGTACACTCTGTGCCCCCACTCAGTGGGCAGTCAAGATTCTCACTCCAAAACTCAAAATACTTTTCAGCCTCTTTCAGCAAAGAGACATTCACCAACTTTTCTCAAACTCTGCATAATCTGCTGCCTGCTTGCAATGCCAGTTTACCTCTCTATCTTTACAGAGACTGAAAAAACTCCAACTAACATTTCTGTCGAAAACAAGAAAGACAAGCCATTTGTTTTCATGGCTTATCAGCACTATTTAAATAGAGCAAGCCTGCTTAACTCAAGTAGCATGATGGAAACCTTAAATCTTTAAGCCATCAAGGGAAAGCAAACACTGTCAAGTGAAACTGTAAGTCAAATATATCCACAACACTACAAACTCTAGAAAACCAAAGTGATTTGTTCAATGTTATTTGTTTTACCCAAATGATTCTTCAACACTCTACTTTGCTGCTGCTCATAGTGTTTTCTTTTACTTACAGAAAATAACCAATGGGCTGAAAAATACGTTTTGCACAATTTTCCATACAATAATGCTCAGGAACCCACCTAACAAACACACTCGCACAACAAATGACACAATACTGATGGTATCTCTTAAAAAAAGAAATTCCTTTGAGACTGCTTCATTATTTCAATGAGAATAAACGTTACTTGTCCAGTAGGAGACAAGCGTGAGACCACACAAAATAGCCAACACACAAATTGTTACACAAAAACAAGAACAAGTGCAGCATGGCTTCATGAAGTCCCAACTGAATTATGTGCAAGTCTTAAGCTCAAGGTTATTCAAGTCTTTCCTTCTGATGAACTTATCTTTTAAGAGTTCTGACCATTGCTAACTTCCCCACTCTACAGTCATGCTGCTCAAAGATATCTGTTTTATCTGAACTCAGTAATAGAGTGCCTGAAACAAGCAATTATTACAGAAGAAAAAAAAAATCCACGCTACTTCAAGAGTTTAAGCTTTGCTATTTATATGCCACACGTTGGCCACAGTGTCCCCATTTCTGAGCACAGGGCAGGTTATTGCAAAACATTTCCAGTATACAAGATCAGAATTTACATCCTACCCCTCCTCTTAACCCACTGCAAAAACCCCCAAAGGTGTCTTATCTAAGGAATCTTGAATAAAATAAGAAACTGAAAATGTGCAAAACCAAACCAGTTTTGTAGAGAACTGCTAACAGACCTGCTTCAGCTTTCACATAACTGGCTTGGGTTTTTACTGTAACAATCACACACAAAACTAAAACAACCATCAATCTCTCTTTTGTCCTAAGGTGACAACTAGTCCTTTCCTAGGCAGAGAACACCAGCCATAACCTTCTGGAAGAGCTGAGCAGGGACAGCAGCTGCTGTGCCAGCACAAACCAGCAATCACATCCCAGAATTACAGCAAGGGTACGGTTCTTTGGAACAAATCCTTCTGTTGTGGGCAATACCATCAGCTTTATGAGGCAGAAAAGATGTCCATTGCTTTTTGGGAAGACTTCATACTCCACTCAGATTACTTCATGTTTTCTCCTTCATCACAAGTGCAGAAAAAGCTACAATCTGGTGAGCTGTCATGGACCAAGTGATATATAAAGATGATGCAGTTTTATTGCTTTATTCAACACTATACACCAGGAGATGAATAAAGCATGGCAAGATTTCTGTACAAAACAAGAAGCAATACTGTAATTTTGATAAACAGCTATTGTGAGTTCTGGGGACTTTCACAGGGTTTCAGTTCCATCTCCACTTTTCTGTTTAGCAATATCAGCCTGAATCTTTCTTACTTTTTGTCTAGTTCTTCAAGTCTGCAATCATAAAACCATCAACTTCTTTTCCTCCTCACATTTGCAGGTGTGTGTACATTCGCCACTTGTATTACTGTCCAAGATCAGGACTGCAGACTATGTCCAAATATGTCCTCCTACACTTCATTTTTTCAGAGACGGAAAAAAAACCCTTCAAAAAGCAAAAAAACCCCACAACCACACAGAGTAGAAAAGTTTAATCTTCAGAGAAAAAAGAAAAATGGATCCCACAAGGTTCACTAATGTCTAGAAGGCCATATCCAAACAGCACAGATGCTACTAGGAAACAAGCTCATACCAGAGATCATTCCTCAAGGGCACGTGATCCACAGGCTGATGCCAAACCTCCAGACAAATCATAAAACAATGTAAGCACTTACAATCCATTATTTGTTTCTGATTCTAGTAATTCATGTGTCCTAGATGAAATATGAACATATCACTTCACTCAACAGTATCTTTGTATCTTGACTTGAAGAACAGGTCTTCCTAATTAAGTGCCCAATGTTTAGACAAAAAAAAGTCAACTCAAACCCTGACTACCAAGTCATTTTGTAAATGCATGACTAGTAATCAGGCAGTTTAATACACATCTTTGTAACTTCCATTTATTCATAACTATAAAGTATCTGGGAGCAGGGAGAATATTTACCAGTTAACCAGGTGAGCAATCGCATCTCAACAAGTTCTACCCCATTTTAAGGCATTTGTACTTGAAAGCAAATGAGTTCCCATCATATTAAAGTTTTTTTGCTTTCTGTTTTGGTTTTTTTTTGTTTGTTTGTTTTTTAATTTTTGTTTTGTTTTGTTTTTGAGGGTAAGAAACTTACAAAGACTTTTCTTCTGCCTTTGCAACTGATTCACTGAGAAGTATGTATAATTCTTCTTCATTGTAAAGACACAGAACTAAACTGAAATGTTTGCTCTTGTTTATATAAAGCTGGCTAGAATAGTTGTCCTATTTGGAGATTATAATAGTAATCAACAAGTTCAATTCAAAAGGAAAGTTCTTGAATACCAGGATTATTCCACATCCCTTCACACATGTTTCCAGAGAAAAAAAAATAATCAGTGATCATTAGCCTGCTTGTTTATCTTCAACAGTGTTTTTTTTTTCATTTGTTTGCTATTCTCTTTAAAACAAAAACAAACAACCAAACTTCTTATTTGGTCTTATTTCAGATCCATCAGTTGGAAATAACATTAAAGAAAGCCTGCATTCCCTTTTTAGCAATTTCTAATGTAATGCTGTAAACTAATTGTTTTTTGCAGTGGTGAGTAGCAGCTGAAGTGGAAAATGCCCCCTTAGTTTAAGATGAACTAAAATTAACAGCAATACTTGTAGACACATGAGTAGTCAGTGGTAAGTTTGTACTACGCCATTGGTTACTTAAAGCCCCTTTAAAGAATTTACAAGTACTTATGGGTAAGATTTATACCTGACTCGAGTTTGAGTTAGCTGTGGAGATCTGCCTCCACAGCCAGTGAAGAAATGCTTCTCAGGCACAGTTCACCTCATGTGAAACAGCAGATTCCAGAGAGACCTGTGACAGACACCTCTGCTCTCCTCCTTCAGTCCTAGAGTAAGCAAGAGCCCTTGCCTGGGCTGCCCACTTTCACTGTGTGTTCTGAGATGTCCCAGCTGCTGCTCCCCTCAGCCTCACTCAGGAGCACTCTGTAAACAGGGATGTTCAGCCAGCTCATGGAACTGCTCCCGGACATCTGCGAGTGTCCACTGGGAACACAAAGATCAGAGGAGCTCCAGTGTGCTTTACCTCGTGTGCAGGGCCAAGACCTGCAGCAGACAGAAAGGCTTCCCACAACATGAAATGTTCATGTCTAGCTATCTTAAAGCACTGCTACCTAAGCTATTTACCAAGAGTGCTGAAAGAGGGGGTTCCCAGAAAAGCAGATTCCCAAGACCTGTTCAAAATGCATGAAACAGAAGCAGTCCATGAAAACCTAAGACAATAAGTTATCCACACATCTAAATGACAAGGATGGGGAAAACTGATATTCTGCAGCTGTACAATTCTGCCGACACTGAAAAGCAGGATCATTAGACATGTGTATCTCCAGTACATCTGCCTGACAAGATGTAAATCCAACTGCTGTTCTTAAGGGTTCACATGCAATCTTATTTGAGCGTTAAATCTTATGATTTATTAGACTGGCTAGAAGGAAAATGCCAGTGCCATTCATTAACTGCTAAAACCAGACACTTTGTAAAGACTAGATATTATCTTGTTCACAAATTAAAGTTCTGTCCTTGCTTTCATACGATAATGCCTTTCCATGATAATGTACTTTCCATACATCAAGTGTGCACACAAATCACCTCCCACTTCATTTCTCTCAGCTCATTTGTATTTTAGCACAGAGCAAAGATATCAGAACAGAGATCCAGCTGGCCCCTTAAATATACTTTCAAGAATTATGTTCCTTATAAACTACTTTACTAAGAAGAGTTTGCTACTGTATTAAACAGAGCAATGCATTCTGATGAAAACTTCACTGCAGAAAATATTACGTCACATACTTTGTAAGAAAAATCAGTTAAATAGACATAGAAGAGAGTGGAAGTCATAAGCTGGTATTTCTGCAGTCTGGATGATGCCAGGTAACATAAATACTCAATTATTTTGTTTGCATGGACAAACCTCCCGAATGTACACATTAAGAATGCAAAAATGTACTCACTTAACCAGCTCCACAGCATGACATTACTCAGTGGTACTCGTACAGCATCCAGAGTAAGAACAGCATCTCCAATCACGTCCAGACTTGAATTTGTAGTTAACAGCTTTAGTGGTAACTGCAGCTAATTTCACATGCCCATTCAAGTTGGCAGAAATGAGTCATACCCCTGGCCTGCAAATGCTACCTTGAAACAAATTCTTATCTGTCTAGTCTAAAAGGCAAGGATGGAAATTTTTAGCTTTTAATGTTAGAATTTTACTGTTTATCATTTCATTAACACTGAAAATATAAGCATGTGTAATATTCTGGAACAGAATTAAATCAAACAGCGATTTACACTTCTTTCAACTATACCTTACAACACATTTTATTTCAGTGAGATATTCTTCTGTAGGGTGTAAAAAGAAAAAATAACCTGAAATTTGAGTGCTTGCAGCTTGCAACAACTAAACTCACCCCCTCTTTTTTTTTTTTTTTTTTTTTGTAAGGAACACAGAATGAGCAGAATGAGGATATTATACAAGATTTTATAGACCTTAACAGGAAAAAAGCTATATGGTAAGACAGACTTATTTATAATATCCTTGTCTCAGCCTGGAGACTGAGATGCACTAATCTAATGCTGAAATTGCCTCAAAAGCTGAGTCTATCAGCACTTTAAAGGACCATGGAAACCCAACTACTTCAACATAAATCAGGGGAATGGATGCCCACTACTTTACACTGTCTCTTATATTACAGGACCTGCTATGGGAACTGTCATTTGCTATTCAGCTGTTCAGCTCTAAACAGAAATGGAAGTGAGCCAGTTTGCTTGACAGCCAGCATTCTCCAAGATGTTATTGTAGACAGCAGTACTGGACAAGCAAAAGAGTAAAAAATCATCTCAATTAATCACATTTTCCACTTCTATTACAACCCTCGAATACACACACACAAGCATGTATTTTTGAGTTTTCCTGCATTTCTCCCCACCCTTGACGTATCACTGCAGATCTGTTGTTAGTACTGTATATTTGCTAGCAGAGTTCAGTTAATAAATTTCTCATATTCTAATGAAATTGAAAAGAGGAACTTTGTTTTAACTAACACACAACACGTGATTTCCTGGCTTATGCAAAGCAGTCACATATGAATTTAAAACATTTCCTGTTTCAATCCACTGATTACTACTGTGACACCTACTCAGAAAAGCAAACAATGCACAATCTCTGTTGTTAGCTTCATCTGTACAAGGCAAACAAAAGCCAACATCAAGCTCCACCAGATCCTTCCCATCAGGATATTCTAAACCCCATGGAGAACTTTGAAAACTGTCCACAATCCGCTTCATTTTTCAAAATGTTTAGTATTTCACATGTAAGTACTTTGCGTATTTTAAACTTTAAGAAGCACATTCATATTCTACTGTGTTATATCATCTGACTATGAACCCTCAGATACAAAAGCTAATTTGGCAACAGAAGTATTTATGTGTAGCTTAGTCCACTCAGCTTCCCTGAGTGTGAATCCTCAAACTAAGTGAGCAGGATGAGCCAGTGGAACAGGAAAAAATACTGCCCTGTACAGAGACAACACTGCTCCCACCCCTTTCACACTGAAGACCAGAACATGAACATGTTGCTCTTTCCTTGCTCAAGAAACACTGATAACATTTAACAGGGTTAAGCTTAAACTGTATATTGGCTTTAATTATTCCAATGCCACGTTCTCTTTTCTTCTGCCCTTGGTACCACTCTTTCAGTCAGCTTCAGAGAAATAGATCCTATAATCCACATGTATCACTCCTGAATAAATTCTGGGACAGACACCACAGCTCATCTCCCAGTTACACTCACACCAGCAGTTTCTGTGAATTAACTGAACTCAGTAAGAAGCATAATCATAGTTTAGGCTAAGATATCATTTTATTTCACTAAAATACTATAAATCTACTATTAGAAAAATCATGGAGACTTGATATCTGATAAAAATCAAAGTTTTTATGACACAGTAACTGACTTCCTTATTCAGAAATTCAACAGTTATATAATCAAGACAGACTATTTCTGTATAGCAGTATTCTCTAGAAAGGACTGTAGGAGAAACTCAATTTCCCCCCTCCAGTTCTGGAACGTTACCAATCTACTGTCCAAGTGTAATAAAGGTTACAAATAAACGTTCTAATGTCAGGAAAGGAAGGGCTGAGCCATGTCACAACACTAATCCAGAAAGGAGTCATTATTAGAGATGGAGATGGTCTCCAAATCTCCCACTTCAAATTCCTCCTCTTACTGACCCAAGCCAATCAACAACATCACCAGTGAGACAAAGGCAAACCTGTGTCAGCTGCTGAACTCACAAATGCCAGGAGATGCAAAGATTCACCATCACTAGATTACACACTAATGAAGTGCAGCTAAGTAAATTATACTTCTGCAGTATTTTGTTCACAGACACTTGAGAAAGTCTGTTTCAAGGTGCATTCAGCTGCATCAGCTCCCAGCACATGGATTTGCCATGTCCAGGTTTAAGCAGTCAAATGCTGCTGGCATGAGGGGAGACAGAATTGTCCTCATTAGTTTTGTTACAGCATTACAATATGACGCCCTGCTAAAAAACCAGAAAGCTCGGAAGCCTGCTTCCATAATTTCATACCTAGACTCACAAATCAGAAGTATTTAGGTCAGAAATGACCTTTAAGATCATTGAGTCCAGCTGCAAACCTGGCTGCCAAGCCCACTGCTTGCCCTTGCACATCCATGTGTAATGCTCCTTTCCATCCCGCCCCAGCTCCCGGTGCAGACGGTCAGGAGAGACGGAAGAGGTGCCAAACATTCCAATTAATTCAGACAGCACTTAACACATGGAAGTTAACAGGGTGCTGCGAACAGTGGGAGTACTCAAGCATCCTGCAAGATGCTGAGCTGTGACTAATAGCCTGCCTGCTCTCCAACAGCATCTATTTCCTGCTTCTCCGAGGGAGCAGTTCCACATGCACATCAACACCAAAAATGAGCAAGCCTGTCTTAGCTGCTGCATGAGAATCTTTTTAGAATTGCCTAGTTCAGTTCCTGAAATATCTAATATATGTATGGGTTTTAATTGCTGACAGTTTCAAATATGATGCTAAATAAAAAGACAAACTACCAGTGAGATGGACACTCATTTTTAAGTGTGGGATAACACATCTATAAGAGCTGATGCAACTTGCTGATTCTGTTCAACAAGTGTTAATGCATCTGAATTCCATTAAAACATAACCAGGAGGTCAGTATGAAAATATCCAGTTTAACATTGTGCTTTAGTGAATTACTCAGTTCATGCTGTACCCAGAACTGCCAAAGGACTTATTTTAGACGCATAAAAATCAACCTTTGTCACAAAAAAATACAGGAATTTGGAGGTATGTCAAAAGTAGAAAAAGTGTGACCATAGGTATGGTAAAGAAGTGACTCCTGCAGTAGTTCAGCTAAAAAGCCTTATAATGACTCTATATAAAAAGTCAGTGACACAGCCTCTGCCACCTTTAAGCCTCTGCTCCCAATGAGCAGTAACAGTACAGCTTTTCAAAGTGGCACACAAGAGACAGACTATCAGAAACTGAGGCATTTTGATGCTAACATGATCAAAGATATGTATATTTTTATTATGCAAAATAAAAGAATTGCAATGGCCCATGTAACTTCAGGGGAGCTTTTATCACTATTCTATTCCAAGCAGCCTCCTTTTAAAATTAACTGTCAATTTAGAAGATTATGCAAAGCTTTGCACAGATTAAGTCTTTCCTACTATCAAGGCTATTTAGAGAAAAAAATCCCAAACCTATTCCACTTAAAACACATGATCACTTTCTAAAGTCACAGCCATAACAAGCAGCTTTGACAAATCCACAGCTTATCTCAAACAACAGAGCACAGGAACCGTCCAGCAATTTTTTAATGTGTTTTATCACTTCCAACACTTCCAAAACAGAACTAGATTAGTAATGTAATGGAAGTACTTAATTCTCATTGTGCCAGTATGTCTTCAAAGCCTAGAAAGAGAAACATCCTCTCTCCACATTGAGAAGTCTAGACCTAACATTCTAAAACAATAAGAAAACTCAAGCAGATTGGCAGGTTGTGTTAGGTTAGACAGCTGCTCTTGAATTTTAACAAAAAGTGCAAGTACACAGGCATGTCTCTTCTAAACAAAGCAAAAAACATGCCAATTACTTCTGAAGTATCAAAGTATTGTTCAGATTAAAACACACTACCTTTACTAGCAACAGAAGTCTGTTATCAAGAAATACAAACATAAATGATGGGACTACTCACATAACACTTTTGAGATCTTCATATTCAATTGCCTCATAGCAACATAAATTCCTCTGGGAGGTCATGTCTACACATAATTGCCAAAGACCACCCTATGTAAGTGGAAGAAGTTACTTTGTTGGTCCAAAGCCAAGCAATTTGACTTAAAAAAGGGAGAAAGATAATCTCCTGCTCATTCATGCATGAAGAAAAGCAACAGGACGGGGAAATTCTTTACCAAAACAGGTTTAAAAATTTAAAAATACTGTTCTGAAGGCCAAAATGGGTTTACAAGATTAAGCTTCTAAAAGATGGCCAAAATTCCTGCATTATAATTTGCAGACTTTACAAAGTTTTGATAATGAACACTGTTTTATCATATTACACATAACATCATTTTATGAAAACTAAAAGAAATAATCCCCTGAGCAGATCTAGTGAAAGCAAAGTGATCTGCTTCCAAAAACCCAAATACTATGGCATAAAATTTGCAATTTGAGCTTGCTTTATACATAGATCCCCTCTAATTACTGAGCAAACCCGCTGAATAAAGTCAGAACGTGATTCAGATCCCGAGCTCAATATCTGAGGTCTAATACCGGGAGGTGGAATAAACACCAGGGCATTTCAGAGGCTCTGGAAAGGGGGGGCTCACCTTCACGTCTGGAGGAGGAGCAGCAGGAAACGAGCTAGGAAACAAACTGGTTTAAAACTTTCTACAGACAGCCCTTCCCAAACCCAGGACTCGATGGAAGCATCCGGAGGAGCCGGCCGTGCCTCCAGCCGCCGGCCGGGCTGGCCCCCGCTCCCAACCTCACCTTCGATGTTCAGCTCGAAACAGACGTGGCAGAAGGAGAGCGTTTCCTTCTCGGTGCCCAGCTTGCACACGCTGCAGATGTTGTCATCGTCCAAGTCGATGCTCACGAACTGCTCCTCGTTCATAGTGCCCTGCGGAGGCGGCCGGCGGCGACAGGGGACGGCAGGGTTATTGCTCCGCGCCCGCAGAGGGGGAGGGCAGGGGCGGAACGAGGGCGGGAGCGTCCCGGCAAAGTTTTCCCTCTAGAGAAACTGAGGCCAGGCCGCACAGCGGGGCCGGCACGGACCGAGACTTTCTCCTTTCCTCGCCCGTCCCATCCCGCCCTGCTCCCCAGCTACTCCTTCACCAGCTCCACCATCGCTGCCCATTCCATCCCTCCCTCCATCCCTCCCTCGCTCGCTCAGCGCGCCAGCGGCGCGGACGCCCCACCACCGCCCGTACCGCGATGTCGCCGGCTCTGCCCTATCCCCCACCGCTAATCCGATCCCAGATCCCGTCCCCGCTCACCGCCGCCCAGCCCGGCCGCGCTCCGCTTTGTCCGCCCGCCCGCGCCGCCGCCGCCGGAGCTCTCGGCGCCGGCACCGCCCGCCGCTTCCGGCCGCCACCACGGCCCGGCGGCACGGGGGGGGCACCGCGGGGCCCGGGCCGCGCCCCGCCGCTCTCGAGCAGCTGGAGTCGCCTCGGAGCTGGGCAGAGAAGCGGGAGGAGCGAGGAGCTCCGGTTTTCCCGGCCCTCCGAGCGGACGGGGCGGCGGAGAGCGGCCGCGCTCCCCCCGCAGCAGTTGGTGTGCGCCGCGCGGGCGGGCGCGCGGGCGGGCGCTGTGGCGGCGCTGCGCTGTGGCGGCCGGGGCTGCCCGGCGGGACTCGCCGGCAGCGGGGCTGCCCTGGGGACAGCGCTGACGCTGAGCGCCCCCGGCATCCGGGGCGATGAGGTGTTGTTAGAGGTGGGAGCTAAAAAAACAAAGGTACCGTGGTGGAATATCGATTCCGTTCAGGAACCGGTATTGAAACCCGGCCACTGCTCTGCTGGATGAAGCCACAACCGGTCACGGAATCTCAGATTTTGGGTACGGTTGGAAGGGACCACAGAGGGTCACTGGTGCCACCTCACTGCCCAAGCAGTGTCATCCCAGAGCACAGGGCACAGGATTGTGTCCAGACCGCTCTGGAATATCTCCAGGGAGGGAGACCCCACACCCTGTCTGTGCAGCCTGTTCCAGCATGTGTTCACTTGCACAGTAAAGTTCTTCTTCAAGTTTAGGTGGAACTTCCTGGACTCTGGTTTTTGCCCGTTGCCTCTTTTTGTGTTGGTTGGCAACACCGGGAAGAGGTTGATCTTATAGTCTCGGGAGTTTCCACAATTGACGGAAATTACGTACAACACATTCCTATATGTCCAAGTGGGATTATTTATGGGAGAGCTAAGTAATCTTCCAGAGGCTCCTGTGTTGAAACACATCTCTGCAATTTTGATTGTTTCTTTCACTGTTTTCTTGGGGTGTTTTCTTTGATTTTATCAAAAAAAGACAAATGCATATGGTGCCATCCAGAGGGACCTGGACAGGCTCAAGTGGTGGCCCATGGGAATCTCGTGAGGTTTAACAGACCAAGTGCAAGGTGCTGCACTGGGTCAGGGCAGCCCCAGGTACCAACCCAGGCTGGGGATGAGCAGAGCCAGGGCAGCCCTGGGAGAAGGACTTGGGGGTGCTGTGGGTGAGAGGCTGGAGCTGCCCCGGCCGTGTGCGCTGGGAGCCCAGAACCCCCCGTGTGCTGGGCTCAGCCAAAGCCCCGTGGGCAGCAGGGCAGGGAGGGGATTCTGCCCCTCTGCCCCTCTGCTGAGACCCCACCTGCAGGGCTGCATCCAGCTCTGGGGGCCAGCACAGCAAGGACAGGGACCTGCTGGAGCCAGGCCAGAGGAGGCACCAAGGGGATCAGAGGGATGGAGCAGCTCTGCTGGGAGGAAAGGCTGGGAGAACTGGGATTGTTCAGCCTGGAGAAGAGAAGGCTCTGGGGTAACCTAATTGTGACCCTCCAGTACCTGAAGGGAGCCCACAGGAAAGATGGAGAGAGACTATTTGTGAGTGCCTGGAGTAACAGGACAAGACAGAATAGCTTCAAACTGACTGAGAGTAGGTTTAGATTAGATATTAGGAAAAATTCTTTAATGTGAGAGTGTTGAGGCACTGGAACAGGTTGCCTGAAGAAGTTGTGGCTGCCCCATCCCTGAAAATATTCAAGGCCAGTTTAGATTGGAGTTTGAGTGACCTGGTCTAGTGGAAGGTGTCCCTGCCATGGCTGGAACTAGAATATCTTTGAGGGCCCTTCCAACCCAGGCCATTTTATGCTTCTGTGATTTTCTGAAAAAAAAAAAGAGTCCTACACTGTTCTGGAATTCCATCCTTTACCACTCTTAGGCTGCAAGTTGCCTTTAGATTTGTTTCTGCTGGAGGATGGTGGAGTGTGTTTCAGCACAGAACTCACTGAATCTTCCTCAGATTGTTTCTGCCACAAGCTGAGAACTGGATCTAGGAAAGGGAATGCATTTCCTGCTCCCCTCACCATCTGCTTTTTTGATGAAGGGTAGCAAAGAAGCGGCACCTTGGCTTCATTGCAGAAGAAATATTAGGACAGAAAGAGGCACATCACCCTGGGGTGGAAGATACAGAAATAGAAAGGGGAGACTGGACAAATGATGGTAGAGCTCTATAAGATCTATAATTATTGAAGTATTTTCCCCTCCAGAATCTGGTGTCTATTGAGTCTCAACAGCTCATCACCACAGTGCAGCAGCAGCTGCTGTGAAATTCAAGGGCAAAAAAGTCATGAATCTTGTTAATAAATGACATGTGGGAGACAGTATGGCTCTCGGTAACTGAGCTGCTTTTCTTGTCAAATATTGCTCTAAAATATAGAGGTCATTGCAGTAAAAATAGTGAAGGACAACTAATGTTTCAGGCACAAATTTCTGATAAAAGCTAGCAAATACCAAGATGAAGATTATGAAATTGTAGCTGCTGCCCGTGGTGTGGTTTATAGGTATTCATACACATTTGTATTTCCTCCCTTGGTTTATCAGTGCATGTAATTCTAGCTAACAGTTTACTTACACTGGAAAATTATTTTAGTAGGAAGCAAATCTGTTCTGTCTTTCTATGTTTCTTTTTCCCTACTGAGTTTGCATTTTTCTTAACAGGGAGGCTTTGGCAGTGATCGTGTTTCAGTAGTTCCTATTGCTTCACCTTCCCCCAGCTGCTTGGTCATGTTCCCACACTGTTTTCTCTCTGTATTTCTGTGTTTGTGAGGAGGCACAGGAGGCTGGATCGCTGGTTTAAAGGAGGAGAGTTAATTCTACCTCAGGCTGATTCACTGTGCTTCACTGTGCAGCCCTACAAGCGCTGGGGGAAGGCAGCTGAAGGGGTAAAGCATAGATGACAATGAGTACTCTGGACCCTGTATCATAAACTCATGGCTTGAGCTTCATCAGGGTCTTCCCTCCAAACACCAAAATGTTGGAAATGCAGCATTTTATAGGCATAATGAGTTCCAGTTTTTGTGAGCAAAGATTTAGGAGTTCTAAAGCTAAAAGGCATTTTTATTGAAAAATACAGTGTTAAACAGGAATCCAAGGGGAGGTGGAGCAAAATACTGCAGTGGAGATCCCCAGTGGAGACCACGAATAATTGACACTGAAATGTGTCTGTGTAGGTTTGTATATTAAAAGATACTCAAGAAATGAGAAAAGTTTGTCAAAAAATTTGAATGTTAGACTTGGACTAGGTGAAGTATGTCTGCCTCCCTGAATAATAAGTAACATACAGAAATCAGCCTGACTTCTTTGTCTGCCCTCTCTGCTCTCTCCCTTCTGCTCTCCCCTGGGCTTGGGGATATTTTTCCCCTCGATAGGTCAGGCAACTGTGGCTTTTCCAGGCACTCTGGCAGATCTTCATGTTCCTCAGGCATTTCTGTCTGCAGTTAATAAACACATGCATTTTCTCCAACTCATCTGGGTTTTGGTTTTTTTTTTTCCCCTGTATTCTGGTGAATTTTTTCCTAGTTTCTTTTACTTGTTGCTGTCCGTTCTTTTACAGATCTTTTATTCTTGTGTTCTCTGTTCTTTCCTAGTGTATTTTTTCTTTCACCCCTGGAAGACAACTATAGATAGGAATGATTTGCTGTACCCCCTATCCTGTTCCCACTTGTCTATTTTGTGACCTGTTATCTCTTTTTATTCTCCAAGTGCTCTTTCAACTTTCTTCAGTGTGCAACCTCTACTATAGTGTCCTATTTAAAATCTTTATTGACTGGTCTTTGCCCCCTTAGTGTGTAGCATAAAACCTAATTGGAAAGGGGTAGTTCCACATTCCCTATCCCTGCCGTTTCCTTTGTGTTGGATCTGGTGATCCCATGGCTGCTGCAAGGTGAAATGAGTGGCTGAGGTGATACAAAAGAGAAGAAAACAGAATTAAAAAGAAAAATCAAAGCCTTTCTTCACCAGCTCATTGAAATGTCTCTATATTCAGCTATATCACTGCTAGATGTGGTATAAGGGTTTTGGGGGTGGGAATGCAACTGACCTTTCAGCAGCCTGAAATTTCATCAGACTTGATGTAACCACTAGTTTTCTCTCTTTCTCCTAGTCCTTCTGTTCCTTCATCCAGTCCCTTTGCTTCATCTTCCCTCCAGGCCCTGATCTCATGATCCTCTTTTTTGGCAGCAGTGCCTGCTGAGGTAGTCACTGTTCTATCCATTTCCACCCTGTTATTTTCAGGGTATGTGCTGAAAAGTAACCAGCATCTGTCAGAGCCCTGTTCGCTTTCCTGCATGACTGCCCAGACCCTCAAGAGAGTGGTAGTGGAGTCAGTTTGAGCCAACTGCCTGAATACCTGGATAAAGACAGTCCAAGTCTTTCTTCTGCCTTTTTCTGGTTTTCTCTTCTTCCCCTTGTGACTGTTTTTCTCCTGTCCCTTCCCTCCATGTCTCTCCTGTTCTGCCATATGAAACCACACAGTTTCTCCACTACTCTGTGTAAAACACCCTTGTCTGTGCTGTAGCACACTACCAGACTTTATCTCTTATCTCTTTCTTCCCAAGCTCACTGAACTGCATGTCTTCATTAAGATCTCCTCCTGTGGGAGTTTAGTTCTGTCCATTCATCAGTGGCAGAGGTTACAGAGCTGTTCAGAACGCTCAGTAAACTCAGCTCTGGACTTGAAGAGACACTGCAAAGGAAAATTTCAAAGGCTTACCATAATACCACTGGTCTGATTCACAGATGTCATCTCAGCAAAGCAGCAAGAAAAGGATGGGTTACTCATTGGTTTTTGGCTTCAAGATTGGACTATGAAATGAAAGATCAAGCTAGTGTGGAAAAGCGTTCCTTGGAAAGTCATGCTCTGTATTTTTTGAGGTTAGAAAAACAAATCTGCCACTCATCTAATTGGCCACAAAATGAAGGAAGCTGAGCCAACCTCAAATTACATGAAAGTCACAGCAAACAAGGGTGGAGCAACAATTTGTGTCTTATAAACAAAGGCTTGTAGCAGGTTGCTGCCTACAGTGGATGGATGATAGATGAGTACGTGTGTATTCAAACAAGTCATGAATGAGACACAGAGGAGGGGAGTGACTTCTATGCCTTCACTCTCTGGTAAAAGGCTTTCTAGTAACTAGTTTATCCTGATTTTCTGTTCAGAAGAGCACAAGATTTCCTAATCCTAACAAGATCTCATTGATTAATTGTAATGATGAAATAGCATCTAATTTCTACGTGGTGTTTATGCATTCCTTTTTCATCCATAGATTTAGATACCCTTTACAATGCCTCTTGTCCCTTTAATGATCAACAATGCTCTTTAAAGCTCTTCAGACTTCTTTTTTCAAGGTTAATGGAATGTGTTGTGCACTGCCACAGCCTTGTTTCTGGCACAGCCTCATTTGCCTTCTTGATTATCACAGCAATCCACAAAGTTGTGGTGGTCTGCAAGTCACAGAAAGTGCTGTCCCAAGCTGAACATGCCTTCCTCCTGCCCAGACCTCAGCCCTCCAATTCCACCTGAATTTCCCTTGACCTCTCAGTATCACCTGACAATGCAAGTCATTCCATCATTTCCAAAATCGAGATTTCATATTGGCTTCTGTGTTTTGTCCAGTATGCCTTCTAATTCTTGGCTATTTCTCGTAAAGCAGCTGATTCTTAGTAATGAGCTTTTAATTGGGATCTGTAATACATCCCCTGAAGTCCTCATGGCTGTGAGCCTGTCTCTAGGTGTCTTATCCATGAATTTGGTGTTGCCTCATATCTTACTGTGGTGATTCACAGCTCCTCCCTTCTGTTGCTGGCTTGTCTTTTCATGCCCAGTTAAAATCAGGAGCTTTTAGCCACCTCCTTGAGGGCAGCTAGCACAGCTTATACTTGGCACAGTACATTCAGGTCCTGTTTTTTGCTGTCACAAACCTCTCTCCCTCTTTGTACTGTAAAGGCCTCACTGCCCTTCCAACCATTTAGGTATTTAAATTGAGTAGAATGATGCCTTAGGCTTTAGCTTTCATATTTTCTGGTTTCCGTACTGCATTAGTATGTAACTCTGAACTTCATACAAAGTGTTAGCAAGTTCTCCTCACAGTTTAGTTAGAGAAAACAATCATTTTCCAGCCCAAGAACCAAGGACACCATTGCAGCTTCAGGCTCAAAAAATATAAACAACAGCTAAATGAGGAGAGCAATCTGGGAGGATGGGACTTCATAACCTGAAGCTGTAATTGGACAATGACCCAAATATGTAAATGGACAAAAACTTTATGGAAGTGTGAAAAAGTGTGACCCGCTGTCCATCTTGGTTGTAGCCTTGGACAGGCTCTTGTACTGCCCAAGGTGCATCCTTTGAAGGCCTTTTTAAAAAATTCCTACTTTATTCCTTTAACTCTGTCTAGCCTCTGTTCTAGGTAGCCTCTCAAGGCATCGGATCATGCAGTCTCTGTGGAGCTATACATGAATAACCTGCCTGTAGTGTCTTGTTTCTCCCTACGTGTCAGTCAGGAGATGCAGCCTTGTTGACTGTCCCAGTGTCCTTGTCACTTCACACCTCAGCTATTACCAACTTTTCTGTGCGCCTCCTGCGAATTCCACCGTGTTCTCCAAAAGCTCATTCGGAATTGCCCTGTGAGGATTACCTTCCTTGCTGACATAATGTCTGTGTGTCTCTTCTGGCCTTCTGCTTCGTCGGCATGAAAGGCAAGCTCCTTGTCCTCTTCAAAGTTTCTGATCAATTGACTCTGCAGTGACTCAGCCTTACTGTCACATTGAGCACAGCCTCCGCTGCCCTCTGTCAGTAACACTTGTCTTCGCTGTCTCATTAGTCGTTTCTCACACAACCACCTCTGGCCTTTTCACAAAGTACCTCCTCCTTTGCTGGAAGTTCCTCACAAACTTCAAAGGAATTAGTTCTTGCTGCTATCTCACCCAAGACTTATTTCTGCATCATTGCCCAGAGCTGAATGTGTAAAATGCAGTCAATTGTGCTCTGTACCCTCTATTTTCTTCACCAGCTTTACTCCTCCTAGTTTTGCAACCTGCAAATTCTACTCTTCTTTTTATTACAAATACTAATGCAGGTCTTAACAAGCCTTGCAACCACCAAACTGTGATCTTCTGAAAATCATCTAAGGTAGTCTGCTAGTCTCGTTTTGCTTGAGTAAAAGTTTTGTGAACGTTTTAGCTATTCAGTAAATAATATTATGTGAGAAATCTTGGGAAGAGCCACAGTGCCACTGGCTCCTTAAATGTGAGGGTCACTGAGTAGCACAGAAAGCCCCGATTTTTGATAAGGGGAATCTTTATGATAATATGTTGTAATAACATCAATACAGCATTATGAAACCTCCATATACACCTAGAGCATTATGAAAGTTCTGTGGTCTTTAATGGCTTTCCACATGTTGAAATATCAGCATGAAAGGACACAATAAGGAAGTTACCTGTCTGAGAGTGCAGGGAGATGTGTATCACTACCTAATACACACATTAAGGAGTGGCTTCTGAAGCATGTTGTTGTTTTAGTATCTTGGCAAGTGCTCTATACTTTCCTAGAGAACTAGCAGCATCAATTGTGCTATTGGAATTCTGACTGTGCTGTCCTCATACTACAGTCTTCTGTAGCAGCAAGTGCAAGGAAAACGGCATCCTCATGCTACTGTCCTCACAATTTCTTTTTAATCCTAAACTCTGCTTTAACAGGATATCAGAAGGGGCTGATCCATTACATAGTTCCTTCTCCTACTCATTTCCCAGAGTAAAAATTCAATAGATTAAGAAAAAAAAAAAAAAAAGGAAAAATCAGATGTCTGTGTAAGATTGTATGACAAACTAAAAACCTTTAGTGAAGGTTGTCAAAAATGAGTACCACCTTCTATTTCAGTGAAGTTTGAATTATTTCTTCTCCATCCTGTATTTTGGTGATAATAGTCCTCCAAGTGGTAGGATTCCTCTGTGATGGTAAGGCTTGCCTCAAGAAACTTGTACCTGCTTGAACTGCGTGAGTTTTTCACTACAACACCAACTCCAGTTACTGCTGCAACACAACCATCCTCTTTGGAAACTCATTTAAGCAGTGACACTGCTGCTACTTATGCCTCTTGTTGCTGTCACTGTTTATGTGTTCATGCCCACACACACATTTAGAAGTTACTACTTCAATGAAAAGAGTCGATAGGGCATCAGAGGAGATGTACTTGCAGAAGCAAGCAGCAGTGTGAATTTGCACTTGTGTGGATGGTGATCCCGCCGTAATGCTCTGGCCACTGGGGTTCCCTGTGCTTTTCCTGTGTGTTTATGTGGAGACAGTTTCATTGTAGCACGAATGTCATCCCTGTGTGCAGGATATTGGCCTAGCCCTTCCTTCCAGCTCCGGTGTGTTTGGGTGTATTGGCACCAACTGTACATCCAGAAACTGCCTGCGTCAGCAGGAGGAAGAGTTAGTGCCATACCAAGGTGTTAAAAGAGACCATTAGTAATCCAGCCTAGCTGCCTAAACACTGGAGAAAATGAAAAACGAGGGCCAATGTGGGCTGTCAATTTTAGAATCACCTGGGCATGACACACTGCAATATTTGTAATCATACACTCAGCTGGGGCTGGCTGAGTTAGGAAGGTGTCTCAGGAGATTGTCTGGTCCAACCCCTGCTCACAGCAGGTTGCTCAGGGCTGTGTTGGCCTGGGTTTTCAATACCTTCAAGGTTGCTGACTGCTCGGCCTCTTTGGGCACCCTGTGCCTGTGTCCAACCATCCCCACAGTAAAAAGGCTTTCCTTATGTTTCACTGAAATTTCCCATATTTCACTTAGTACTCATTACCTCTTGAATTGTTGCTGGATACCACTAAGAGAAGCTGTGCTCCCTCATCTTCAGTCCCTTCATGAGGTCTTTTTACACTCTGAAGAGATCCCTCTGAGGCTTCTCTGCTCCGGGCTGGACACTCAGCTCTCTGTGTCTCCCTGAAGGACAAATGCCTTCAATCACTGAGGCACGCACAGGCTGTCTCCAGTGACACTACACCTCTGTTGCAGTGAGGAACCCAGGCACCCAGCTCTCCAGGGTTTTGATACTCTCACCAGGGCTGAGGAGAGAGGAAGGATTGCCTTCCTTGACCTGCTGGCAACACTCTGCTTAATCCAGCTCAGGAGGCTCTTGGCCTTCTGTTCAGCAAGGACACTTTGCTGGATTATGTCCCACCTGCCCACCAGAGACCTCAGCTCATTTCTTCGTAGCTGTTTTCCAGCCACATGGTTCCAACTTGTCCTGGTGCATGGGGTTATTCCTCCTGGGGTTCAGGACTTTGCACTTCTGTGTCAGACTTGGAACACCAGCTCATTTCTCCAGCCTGCCAAGGACCATCTGAAGGGCAGCACACCCCTCCCAGTTTTGTGCCAACAGCAGACTGGCTGAAGGCACACTGTCCCATCACCCATGTGGCTGTTGAAGATGTTAAACAGTCTTGGCTCTGCATCAGCCCTTGGGCTGCACCTTTAGGGACTGGTTTCCAGCTGGTATAACTGCTGCTGATCACAACTTTTTGAGTCCAGTTCCATCAGTTTTCAGTCCACCTCAGGTACTTTTATCTAGTCCACAGTTTCTCTACAAGGATATTATCAGAGACAGTGTTGAAAGCCTTGTTAAAGTCAAGACAAAGAACCCCACTGCTTGTACCTCATCCTCTCAACTAGTTATTTTATGGAAGAAAGCTTTCAGGTCATGAGGCATGATTTTCCTTTTACAAATCCTTGCTGGTCCTTCATGTCCTTCATGTGTCTGAAAATGATTTCCAGGATTGTAGGTCCCATCCTCTTCCCAGAGATCAAGGGAAGGCTGACAAGCCTGTAACTCTCCTTCATTCAACTTGTGGCCCTTCTTGAAGTTAGGGGTGACGTTTGCTTTGTTCCAGTCCTCAGAAACCCCTCCTGATTGCCATAGCCTTTAAAGGGTGATGGAGAGGGGCCTCACAGTGGCATTGTCCGGCTCCATCAGCAGCCATGGGTGGGTCCATCAGGTATTGGGACTTTGGCTTTGTCCAGGTTGTTTATATGCTCCCTAACTGATTCTCCTCAAGCGAGGGTTAAGCCCTCATTGCTCCAGACTTTTCCACTAGGTCCCAGGTCTCATGGGCCTGTGATTTCCACAGGCTGCTTTTTACTGCTAGTCAAAGGCATTCCATACCATGGCCTTTTCCATGTCCCGTGTCACCAGCTCCCTTGCCCTGTTAAGTAGTGAGCTCACATTTTTCCTGTAGAAGCTGTTGCCCTTCGCATCCCTCACCAGACTCAACAACCCATTGCTTGTTGGGTTTCCTGAGCCTATCCCCAGACATACCAGATTCCTGACTATCTTACTGATTCCATTTATCAGCCTCTGGAAAATGCAGGTGGTGCTCCAGGCAGCTGCCCAATACACATGTTGTCACTAATAAACTTAAGGAGAAGCAAAGATTGTATTTAGTTGTGTCTTTTTACTTAATTAAAATTAAAATGACACATCACTCTGTGTGCCGGCCAAGCCCCAATCTCCAAAGAGTGCCAGTTGGTATTAGGCTCATTATTGACAGTGGCCTAGTTTCCATTGATGGAGTCATTAAAAGTTTTAGTCTGCAAAGTCAGGAAAAAATGGTGGCTGATAGTCCTGATCTGAAATAAGAGGAAAAGAAAAAAGGCTCAAACCCAACCTGTTTTGTTAATCCATCCACGTACAACAAAACAGCACAGCAGGATTGGTGAACTAATCCCATTTCAAATCAGATGCCTGCTGGTTCTTTTTAATGAGCATTATGTCTGATTCTTTTTTAACCCTAAAATATCTGAATTCATATAACATAATCCTGCTTTTTAAAAAATATTGTATTTTTGTCAAGTCCATTAAGGTATTTGCTTCTATAGCTGGACCAAAGATGGATTGCTAACTACCATTTTTACTTCCAAACCACACCCTGAGCTTCACTCATATGGAAATACCCAGAAAATGGAATTAGCACAGGGTCCTGTGAGCATTGGTACTAATGAAATTTCCTACATATTTGTACCTTGTGAGTAAACTGTGGTGTGCAGGAAGAAATAAAGTTATGGGAGATTGTCTCTAAGCTGAGACATTAAAAACGTCTTTCTCTTCACACATCTTTAGTACTCAATGAATATTTTATACCCTCACACTGTACTCTTTTCCTGTGTAGATGCTCTGTCAAGATCTCTCCACCCTACATGCCCACTTTCATTAAATTTGCAAAAAAAAAAAAATTGTGACTTTTGTCTCACTGCTGAATAAGCCAAAAATTGGAGAAAGATCTAAAATCTATTAGCAGAGGTTAAGAAGGGGCATTTTCACTCCCCTCTGCCAAAGGCCATGTCAGCAGAATGAGTGAGTGTGTCGTGTACCATTTTAATTCAGAAATGTTTATATCTCTTGATAGCAACGCTTGCACAGAGTCCAGGATAATGAAGAAATACTGATCCAATTCTATTGATTATCAATATTAGCTTGATATCATTCAGATACCCATATAGTGATATTAGGGGAAATAAAAGTATATTTATGTAGATTTTATAATCAATGTTGACATTAGCTATTATCATAGTACTGTTTATTCTCCCAGCATTTACTATATTAATTTTTGTCTGCTTCATCATTCCTGGGGAAAAAAAAATACTCATTCCCCAAAATGTCTTTATCCTAGATGATTTCTAGACATTTGTTAAAATAATATAGAACGTGTTAAAATGGGTAGAGACTTCATTAAAAAGTACATATACATGTACATGTACATATGCATATACAAGTGTCTGTGTAAGGGAATGCCTGCAGTAATAATTTGTTCAATTCTCTTCAGCCTAGACATCCTCATCATCCTCTGTTGGTTTATTTAGTTTTTCAAGCCAGGGCAGCCTATTCATGTATACAAGCAGCCTAAAGAGTTCCCTCAATAGCAAAATACTTTCAGTAGCATATTTGCAAAATACCTGATGTCATGAATAGGAAACCTGTGACATTAAAGGTCAGGTAAATAAGGCCAGTGCACTCAATTGACAGCGGACAAATTTTTTATATTTTTCATGTGTTTCAGACTTTGCATCTTGGGGTCAGTGACTTGCATAAAGGTATTTATCATCATCCCAAATCTTTGCTAATTTTCTGTGTAGTTTGAATGATTCTTCCTTCTTCTGTGCAACAGTTTAAAAAGCAAAATGTTTTTTGGAGGATGAAACAAAAGCTTAGCAATTCTCCCTTTTACTATGATACGTGTCCTAACATTGAGAAAAGAATACAAGTTTGCAAATGATGGGCTGTCATGATTATCAGAAGACTTAGAAGTGGCTGGAACTACAGGAGATTTGCACCTGTAAATATATGTGAGGTGTAAAGTCATGTTTCAGTAAACAAAAGCTGCACTCTGTGGAGCAGAGCAGCGAGAGGACAGACATGCCACAGTGGCAGCACGGCTGTGCTGACCTACTTGAGCAGGCTGTGCAGTAACCAGCATGCAGCTCTGGCTCCATTTCAGCAAAGCAGTGTGTGACCTCCCAAATTGGAATGTAATTTGAAACATTAAATGACTAGACATATCTTTTGGCAATGCAGTTATTAACTTTTGACTTTATCTCCAGCCCACAAGGCCACCTCTTACATCACAGTGATGCAATGCCTACTAATTGAAAGTCAATTTTCTGCCAGCCAAGGACACTGGTTGCCAAAAGCAGACACAAGTGTGTGCAGAGGGGAGATATTTTCATTATTTCTTCCTCTGACTCCCTCCTTCTACCTGCCATCTCTCTTTGCTACTCTTTCTCTCTCCCATTTGCTCACACATCAAAAACCCTTAAAGCACAGCTTCATTGGGAAGGAGAAAAGTGGGATGATGTATTCTGGCCATAAGGAATGGCCTTGCTATGAGAAACTGTCAGAAATTTATTCCTTAGGATGTTTCTTGGCAAAGTGAACTAATGAACAGGTGTGTTAAATAACACTGCTGCTCATTTTTTGAAGGAAAAGGTAACAACCGTCTTGAAGAAATCTTGAGCAGAGTCTGAATGAAAATTCTCTTGCTTATTAGAGCAGGTTTGCTTAGATCCTCTTTATAGTCAGAAGACATACAGGATTTAAAACTAACATTTCACAAGTCTGCCAAATGCTCTGTCAGCTTTTAATATTTCTGGTTAGTGTTCTTAAAAAAACTGCTTCACTCATTCTCTATCCTTCCTGATATATTTATCAAAGGCACATTTTTGTAACAGCTATAAAAATCCTAGCACAGAAAGATTGTTGATCTAGAGGTTTTCCTGGATCTTAAGCATTTAGGAATCTCTTTCATAAGTAGAATTAAATTATTGCTGAGTGTAGGAGAGGCCAAGGTAGCATGTTTCTCTTTTGAATTGCAGCAGGTTTTGCACATGACCTGATCCTGAATGCAGCTGTTTGTGACTGCTCACATTGAGAAAAGCACCCAAGAGACATTAATGCTAAAATCCGGAGGGAACTGCCCAGCTGAATAGAGGCAGAAGCAACCAAAACTCTTAGAACATGGTTGGAAGCACTAGTAGGATACAGCTGGAAGAAAGTGCAAATCACAGTCTGCTATTGGCAAGTGACTTCTCTCATGAGTATTGCAAATTTTTGGTGCTACCATTTAGTTACACAGCTCAATCACATAGAACATCATTAATTCAACTAAAGGTTTCCTAGTCATTTCAGTGGGTTTTGGCCCAAAGGGTAGTTGTCTATTCAGTTGTCCTTCTCAGTTTTTCATGAGCTCTCTCACTTGGATGTATGGAAAGTGCCTGTTTCTTGCTGCAAGTCAGTTGGATACTCAGCCAATGTGCTAATGTAGAAAACTTGGCAAATCCGGAAAACTGAAATGGACAGTTATATCCAAAGCTGCTTTACACCTTTAGCAGATACAAACCTGATTGATATATTTTCTAAGTTATCTAGAGCTCCAGACCCTCTTCCACACCTCAGTAGTATCATTCTGGCTTATCTTTACATTTAAGAATGTGAGTGAGGCTTGAGGGTATTTTGTGTTTCATCACTTTCTTGTCTCACAACTATGTTTTACTCTTTATGCTTGTTACAGAACACCTGATGCTGAAGTTCAGCAAGCGAAGTGTTAACATCCAAGGGAGGCTGCCTGACTTGCATGCTGATGTTAATGAAGCTGTGAATTGTGTCATATTAGCCTCATTTGCTTCCCATATGCTTACCCTCATTTTCCCCTCAGAAGCTGCAACTTCACTTTTTGTCTTAATTTGTATGCCCAAAATGCAGCAAGCTTAATTACCAATTATAACCTTGCTCATTTAAAGGCTAAATCAACTGGAAACAATGCTAAAAAGTGTTTCCCTTGAGGAGAACTGAAGGCTTTGTGTTAATTTTCTTCACATATTTTGATTCGTATAAAGCACTGTGTAACTTACAAGTTAATCTCCCCAAATGATGTTAATTTTAAATCGAGATGACACGTGCCCACTCATGGGATGACAGCCTGAGAAACCTGCCTTGTCTTCCTCCTTCAACTCTGACCTGCCATGCAAAATTATCTCTCCCTGGGAAGCTCTCAGTGGAGCACCAGAGCACCCAGGTCTGCCAGCAGCTCTTTATTTATGGCCACCTTCTCCTGCTTTATTTTTTAAATGCCCGACTTGTGCTATTTTCTTGACTTTGAAAGTCCCTTGAGAGTTTCTTTTAAATGTAATTTCTTCCGTCTTAGGAAATGAGAACTCCATAAACTTCCAGGTAGGTTTCATGGGACCCATGGAAGGCGTAATAGCTGTTTGGGTTGATATACTAGTGATTGCCACATAACATCCCTCCAATCAATACTGCAAACCTCTCAGACACTCTAGCTCCTGAGTGAATTTACCGTTCCTAGTGACAATCTCCATTACTGCAATAAAGACCAGCACAAATGGAAGGACAGAAAACTAGATCTGGAAAGCTGCCATTATTATTTATGGAATATTTACTTGCTATAATTCAACTATTCGGAGCGTGCCACCCTCTGTTTATGGCAGATGCAGGACATGTTTTTCAGCTGTTCTTTTTTTTCTGTTTGTGGGTTTTTGTTTTTTTTTTTTTTTTTCAAAGCAAAAACTATAAGGTATTGCAAATTGTATGCTTTCTAAATAAAAATAACAGAAAATAAAGCACATATTTGCAACTGATGATGAGCTCAGTGCATTTACATTTCCTGTAGCTCAAGCTTCTGCAGAACTTAAGACTGTAATGGTTGTGTGCCCCATGCTTGTTGGCAACCCATGTTTTCCATACAGAACCACCTGTGCCCATCCCTTATCTTCTTTTGAAAATGAAAAGTCCCAACTCTGCTTCCATCCTGGGAAAAAAACGTACACAAAGCATTCACTCAAAGCCCCCTCATCTTGTGTGGGTCATATAATTTTTAGCTTCTGACTTAGTGGAAAAGTCCCCTTTCATGCACCTAGAAATGACTAAGCACAACCTCATAATAAGACTAAGATGTTAGGCTGTGTTTAACATTTGCTCTGGTTTGTCCCTCTTTGATTATATGACCTAAAAGTGGTTTATGGGCCACCAGTCTGGCTGTGATGGATAAATAAACAGTAGTTTTGTCATTTTGCAAGGCAGAACTGGGACTTTTCCCTATGTGTCTCTTTTGCTATTAATTATACCATCCTTTCTCTAAAAGTATGAAGGTAAGCTTTTGTTCTGTTCAAGGCCTGAAGGGATATGATTGTTCTTTTTTTAGTACACTGAGTAAATGAATGGCATGGAAAAAGCTCAAACACTGAAGGATGGTGGGGATATAGAAACAAATGTGTGTAAGCTGGCACAGTTCATCTTGAAACCTAGCTAAATGATCTAGTAATCAGGAAAAATAAGGTTCTTGAAGCAGTCTGATGAGAAATCTAAGCTTTCATATGGTGGGTTCTAAAGTTTAATAGTTTAATATCTGTGAGAGCAGCATGTTGGACTAAGTGACTGAAATTTTCCATTCTTGTCTTAATTATCCATAATTGTCTTGTCCTTTGTCCTTAATATCATCCTGGAAGGACAGGGACCTGCTGGAGCCAGGCCAGAGGAGGCCACCAAGGGGATCAGAGGGATGGAGCAGCTCTGCTGGGAGGAAAGGCTGGGAGAACTGGGGTTGTTCAGGCTGGAAAAGAGAAGGCTTTGGGGTGATCGAATTGTGGCCTTGCAGTGTCTGAAGTGAGCCCACAGGAAAGATGGAGAGAGACTATTTACAAGGATCTGGGGGACAGGACAAGGGAGGATGGCTTCAAACTGACAGAGAATAGGTTTAGATTAGAGATTAGGAAGAAATTATTCTCTCTGAGAGTGGTGAGGCACTGGCACATGTTTTCCAGAGATGCTGTGGCTGCCTCACTCCCAGAAGTTTTCAAGGCCAAGTTGGATTGGGCTCTGAGCAACCTGGTCTAGAGGAAGGTGTCCCTGGCAATGGCAGGGGGCTGGAATGTGATGATCTTTGAGGTCCCTTCCAGCCTGGGCCATTCTATGATTCTTTGATCATGGTGTACACATATAAAACACACAAATTGAGATGAAGCTATAGTGCAGGCAATATATGTTTCCCTTTCACCAGTTTTTCATATTTCAGCTTCCCTTTTTTTCATACCACCTGACATTTTTATTTAATTCCTAATTCCTGGGATGTATATGAAATTGTTTTTTTTCTTTTAGCTAAAGGGGAGGCTTTAACAATCCCTGTTAAGACCAGGAGTGCACGACATTGGTTGAAAAACTGACAGGCAAGGAAAAAAGGATTTGGAACTGATCAAGGTACCTAGATGGGGATTTTACCCCAAAGATCTACATAGTGGCTTTAAGTGTTGGTTTTGAGGGAATTTCCTCCCTGGCTGTTACCAAGGGAGCTTGCTCTTGGGAGGAGCTGGTGCTCTTGGGAGCACTGTGGTAGAAATTCACATTTGTGCACCTCATATATTACACTGGAGATGATGGTGTGGCTCAGTAGCCATCTTCTGCTCTTATATTTTTTAGCATGTATCCATGCCATGAAAATTCTGCATACAGGGTTCCAATATGCTTCAAAAGAACACATTTGCAGGGGTTTTGCAGCAGCACTGGCATTTCTGTCACCCATGCCCCACTCTGCAGTGAATGGATCATCTTAATGCCTAGTGATTCCTATAAGCTTTTTGCTTCAAGGTACTCAGCACCTTGTGTGAGGATTAAATTCTGAGAGCACAGCAGGTGTGTCCCTAAGTTTAGCTGCTCTATTTTTAGTGTTTTCCTGTAAGCATAACACAGCAATTGTCACTCACACTGTCTTCCTCCAGTTCTGCATGGCACCAGGTTGGGGATGTAATAAACATCCCTTTATGAATATGGCCTTCTTGGAGAAATGAAAATTAATTGCCTAAATGGCACCATATGTAATTAAACAGAAAAAGCTTATTATGAAGGGAATTTAGAGTAAATGGTCATCAGGAAATTCTGAGCTGAATTTTTAATATAGCAATACATTTTATTTGTTAATTTATACTTTACAGTGATAAATTTTCATCAAGTTGACTATGAAAATGATGTAAAGATTCATGTAGACATATTTTATGCACAACATAGTGAACAACAATAAGAGCACAGGAGAAGTGATTATTGCATTTCAAAATCAGTCATTAACTTCCCCTTAACTGCCCTGTAATTGGTAGCATAAGTTCCACACAGACCAGTGCAATCATTTATTCTGTTCTGCAGCTGGTGAAGTGCAGACTCTACTAAATAGCTTTGTGGCAAGGAACTGCAGCAAGAAACAAGAACATCCAAATCTTATTTTAATTGATGTTTTATGTACTGGAAATGTTAGAATTGGTGTGGTTAGTGATACCTGTTGGCTAAAGGAATTCTTGTGGACTCCTGGAAGCAGCTTTGTTGTTGTGCACTGTGCTTTAGCTCTGCAGACACAGGTGATGGAGGGAAAGTCAGCAGAAAACAGCAGAGGTCAAAACAGGAAATCATCTGTGCACAGACCATGTCCTTGCCCTTAGAAGAACCTTTACAACACCTCAGAAGTGTGAAAAAAGATCAGTAAAACTGGAAATAGGCTTTGTTTTTTTCAAATAATTTGCTGCTTAAGGAGAGTAATAGTCTATTGGTTTAGATAAGGTGACATTTTGAAGACTTTCTTCACAGCAGAGGTGCAGAAATGTAATCTGCTGGTTTAGAGAAAAGCTTAGATTTTGGAGCACTACTTTATAAGAGGCAATTAAGATTGCAGCTAATTTTACTGCAGCTAAATTAAAGAAAATGCAAGGCTCTGTCTTTTAAAACAGAAGCTTACTCCATTTTTTTCCCCTGGTGGTGACACAACATTTACATTTCCACAAATAATGAACTAGGTCTTTCAGCAGCCCCACAAGGGACTCATTCCCGAATTTAAAGTATTATTTTTCTTTCCATCTGCTCCATGTAGAGCTTGAGGTAAGCTGTTCTTAATGTCTTACGAGGATCACTGTTTCTTGAAAGCAAATGCACTTTTCATTGTCTTCTTTAAACAGAAAAGATCTTATTACTACCTGCCATGACTTCTTTGCTGCAGTTGCCATTACTGCTTTTAATTGGCAATTCACCACTTTTAGAGATGAGGTTTTTGAGCCCATAAAACTGCAGGGAGCTCACTCTTAGTCTAAATGGTTCTTCTGAGGATACAGGAAGACTCAACAATGTCATTCACACCTCACAAAAGGCCATGGAAAGCCATGTTTATTACTTTTAAACATTTTCACAGTCAAATGCTCCTTCCCATAACTATGTTTATTTCTTATTAGTCCTTAAATACATTATAGGTAGGAAATTAAGAAAGTGCCAAGGAAGCACACAGCCTTTTTCTGCCAGGGATCTCTCTCAAAGCAGTTCCCTTGCCCTTATCTTCCTAAAGTGTTGTGCCTTAGTCTTTGCAAAGGATTAGCATAAAAGTCCATATTAAGGGCCAACAGATCTGTCTCTCAGTTGTGGAAATGGTATCAGTAGTATGCAGTTGCAAAGCCCTCACAATTTAAAGGTCTCCTCAAGGGCTGAGCCTCTGGGGAGCATTTTGCCCATGGCTTTTTCATGGTGGTGCCTCCCTTTGGAATACCCACCTGGCAATGTCTATAGTGCTGGACCGTGACATCAAGAGGGACCCTTTACAAGAGCTGGAGTGACAGGACCTGGGGCAATGGCTTCAAACTGACAGAGAGTAGGTTTAGACTAGATGTGAAGGAGAAATTCTTTCCTGTGATGGTGGTGAGGCACTGGAACTGATTGCCCAGAGAAGCTGAGGATACCCCATCCCTGGAAGTGTTCAAGGCCAGGTTGGATGGGGCTTGGAGCAACTTGGTCTAGAGGAGGTGTCTGTGCCCATGGCAGGGGTTTGTAACTAGCTGATCTTTGAGGTTCGCTCCAAACCAGGCCATTTGGTGATTCTGTACGTCAAAAGGAAGATCCCATGCCTGATGTGGAGCACAAAGCAGCCAGTGAGTGCTGTGGGTCAGCCACAGAATGGCTAAACACAGCTCAGGCAGAGCATCTTGAGCTGGGTGTCTGGCTGTGAAAAAAGCCAGGCTCACTGGCTGTGGAAGTGTGGGGATTGGCACACCGGGAGAGGAAGGTCAGCTGCTGTTTGCACTGACTCCTTCGAGTGTGATCATGGAAGGCACAGGCTCTTATGTGTGCTGGAGTCTCCAAACACCTCTAGGCACACCTGAGCCCCCACAGCTTTTTCTGGGCTGCAGTAGCCTGTCTGCAGTCCTAAAACACTCCAGGGACAGCTCATAGCTCACGGCTTTTCCTGCTGTCTTTTCCCATGTCATCCTGCATCCCTCTGCAATGTGGGTCATTTTTCAGGATATAGTGCATTTGGTCCAGGTTATAAAGGGGTATGTAAAAAATGGGATCATAGAATATCCTGAGTTGGAAGAGTCCCACCATGTGCTGAGAGGGTTGTCCAAAGGCTTTTTGAACTCTGTTGGGTTTGATGCTGTGACCACTTCCCTGGGAGCCTGTTCCAGTGTCCAACTACCCTCTGGGTGAAAAACCTTTTCCTAATATCCAATCTAAACCTCCCCTGATGCAGCTTCAGGCCATTCCCTTGGGTGCTGTCACTGATCACCAGAGACAAGAGATCAGGACCTATGCCTCCTCTTACCCCCATGAGGAAGCTGCAGACCCCAGTGAGGTCTCCCCTCAATGTTCTCTTCTCCAGACTGAACAAACCAAGAGACCTCAGCTGCTCCTTGTATAAATCTAGGAAATTAGGCTGAGTGGGGGCCCAGTAAGTTCTGCACTTCCCATGGGAAGTCTGTGATGGTTTGTGGCATTTCTGTGAATCCAGGGAACAGCACCTGCAGGTGAAACAAAGGAACACCCCACTCTGAATCTGCAAACACTAAATGTAAGGAAAAGTGAGGAGAAGAGCTGCAGTGACTCTGGCTGGTTTATGTCTCACTTCCATGCCTCTGAGACCTCTGTTAGACATTGCTTTCTCTTTTGCACTCAGATTGGATTCCCACGTATCAACATTTTAATTTCTTTTTTCTCCACACAGAGACACTTACAAATGAAAGATATGTATAGAACTATGGCAAAGAAAACAGACAACTCACAAAGGAAAAAAACTGCTTCCTTTTCTCCACCTTACCTTGTTTTCTAATGACAAAAGGTTTCCGTGACTGTAGTGCAGTGCAGTAACTTGGTAAAAACTACTGCTTGTAACTGGCCACAGGATTTGTACTGATTTTGCAAGACCTCAGGATAAAGACTTGTCAGATTTGTTTGGTTTAAACTTGTCTTGGCCTGCCTGGAGCTTAGTCTACATGTATTTTAGATATAACAGCAACCTTTCTGATGACCAGGTGATTATGCCTGTGCTTTTTGTCCTCGTTTGTCTTTCTACAGTATGACTGCAACTTTACCTAGACAGTTGAACCACAGAATATCCTGAGCTGGAAGGGACCCATCAGGATTACAAGTCCAACTCCTGGCCCTGCACAGGACAGCCCAAGAATCCCACCATATGTCTGAGAGCATTGTCCAAAGCTCAAACGTATTTTAATTTATAATATCAATTATATGGATTTAATTTTATGTAATATCTTTCTGTTTTTTCCCTTAAGATCAAGGGATCTCTATTTTTTCAATATAACAGTCATTGACTTGTATCCTTTGATTTCAATGGCTTCATACTCATTCCATATTATTTGTTTAGGATTCATTTCTAAGGAAGACTAATGGTGGAGGGAGGACATTTCTGTAATAATTCTGAAAGTACATTTCAGCAAGGATGCTAAAGAAAAGAATATCTTTTGAAGTTCAGCTGAATGCCCCAATTACTGTAATTTTTGTAATTTTTTTTTCTCTTTTGAAATTGAAGTGTATTAATTGCAATTTCTCCTCAGTGAAATAGTGGGAAGAGAAAAATTTCTTACTGAGGATAAACTCTCCTAATGCAGCCACTGCATGACCCCATAGCCCAAAAGTCTGAGGGCAGGATTTTTCCCTGGTATTGGAAACACCACCAGAAGTGTTTGCAACCTTATGCCTGTGCAGGAGTGAAAGTCACTTAGGGGGACATTTAGGTCTTAGTGCTGATTAGAACCCTTCTGCAGGACTGTAGAAGTGGTCCTTAACCTCCTACAAGGATAATGAGCCTTATCTATCTGATGAGTTCAAGAGTAGCAGGCTTAGGCCCAGAGTCCCTTGGCAGAGAGAGATTCTAAATTGATTTCTGTACTTATGTCAAATAGCCTTGTTTGATTCCAGTGGGGATAATTTTTCATTCAAGCAAAGATCTTGGCTTGAATGCAAATGTTCCTTCATAGGCATTTGATGAATGAAGCACAATGATCATACCCAGCTTAGCTTGTTTATTGCTAATCATCTCCCAGAAGATACATGAATCTGGTCTGACTTGTTCTCATGCAAGGATGTCACCATTGCAAAAATGATGCAAATGCAAGCGGGGCTTCATCCAAACTATACACAGAATTATTTTGTACTGTGTAGTACTTTTGGAGCATGCCACTCTTGGGGTTGAGTGTTGCTCACTTTAGATGTAACTAAATTATGTCCTGGCCATTCAGGTACATTATTTCTGCACTGTGAGTCACCTTGCAGCACATTTCAGTTAATGGTAGTTAGTCTGGAGAGAAATGCAAGGCCTAGGTAGAAAGGTTTAACCATTGTATACCTTGCAGCAAAAGCAAAGTGCTTTTTCTCCAGTATCAGATCTCATAAGAGAGGATATATTACAGCATACAGGAATGTGATAAAGCTATGTTCTGGGGGAAAACCCGTCTGTGCCCAGCTTGCTTAAAAAAGAATGATAGATGTCTTTTTTTTAGAACCATTCCAAATCTCCTGGTAAAAAAATGCAGTATTGCTAAGAATATATTCATCAATATTTATAAGGAGCAGGAATATGTTCGACAGGGAGAACTTATGGATCTGGATTTTTAGCCTTTTCTTCCCTAGCTGTGTAAGTTCATCTAATAAAATCTGCCTTCTTTGTTTTCGTTAGTATTAGTATTAGTATTAGTATTAGTATTAGTATTAGTATTAGTATTAGTATTAGTATTATTACTTCAAGCAAGCTAAAAGCTAGGAACCTAAAAGTGCATCTGACTGTACAGTAGGTAGTTGTGCCACATATAACCTTGAGAACACCTGGTCTCCCCCAGAAAAATCAGTCCAGAGCTAGGATTTTAGGATTCCTCTGTGATGCATGAGAAGAATTAGACACCCAAGGTGATACCAAGGCATGCAGAGCAGAAAAGAGACAGAAAACGCTGAAAAATGAGTGGTTCTGCACTTATCTTGGCCTTAAACAATGTATTCTGTCTTTCATGGGTCTAACTCTTCCTGATCCAGCTCTCTCCAAAGTCTCTGCTTTATGAAGAAGATATCACTTTTATAAAGTGCATGAAGAGAAAGAAGCCCAATAGCATGTCACTAGCACACATTTAGTTTGGGATGCTTATTTCCACAATACTGCCAAACCTTAGGCAGTTGCAGGCCCAGGTGTCTAGGTGCCTTTAAAAGTCAAGAGAATGTAAATTTTATTTGTATATAATATTTCCTTTAGATGTCAACACATCTACTTGCATCATCTCTTGAGCCACAGTTATGTTCCATTTTTTTCAGCATCCTCGTCCAAAATGTGAAATCCTTGCTCTGCTGAATTGCAAAATTCCTTTGGTTTTAATAGGGCTGAAAATTTATCTCTGAAGCAGGAAGAATGAGGACTAGAGAGTCAGAAAGAATGGTCATCAATTTGAGGGACAAGAATAAGAGTAGCAGTGAAGACAGACTAGGCCTTTTATTCTTTCAGAACAGCTGAATTATAAAATTTATCTCCAGCTCTATGTTAGCTCTATATACAGATCCATGGTCTTCATAATTTCTGCTTAAACCATCCCAAGTTTTCTTCTGACTTCTGGTTACATTGTCAAAATCCAAACAAAAATAACAAATGTAATATTCAAAGTAAGAATATGAAGAATTGGAGAAAACTTGATCAAGGTGCTTAATTATTTAATGACAATTTTTCCAGGGAGGGAAAGAATAGGTCAGATGTTTCACACTGCATAGAAGTGGGAGGAGGCTAGACAAAGGCATAATGTATAATAAAGAGTGGCATATAGGATACACAAAGCATATAGAAACTTCCCCTCCCCTGAAATAAATAAATGATAATTTAAAATTAACAAGATGATCACACACACAATACTACATGGAACTCCTTGCCAGAAGATACAGTCCAGTGCAGACATTTATACAACTCATTTAAGAACAGGAGAACAAACGAGCCACAAGTTCCATTAAAGGAGATTGGAAGAACCAGCAAACCTCCAACTCCTTCCGTGTCTGGGACATACGGGCTCACACACAGTTAGTCCCTCAGGCACAGGTGGTCACTGAGTGCCTGGTGGCCAGGAGAAGCCCTTGCTGGAGAGGTTCCTGGTGGCTGCCCACCACAGAGACTCCTCCTCCTCCTCCTCCTCAGTGCCGGGTGGTGCCAGGGACAGGCTGTTGGACCAGTGTTTGATGTGCTGTGGCAGGTCCTGCACACTTGGAGCCCTGACACTGACATGAAAGGCCTGTGGGGACGTGAGTTGGCTGTTCTGACAGAAGTACCAGCTTTTAGATACGTCAGAGTGTGTCTGAGAGCTGGACAAACAACGTTTGACATCCTTGAGGGCTCATTAAAAGGGCTCCGTGCTTGCTGGGTTAAGGTTTTTTGTACTTCCCACTGACAATGCAGCCTCAAATGCTGCTGTCTAAACCAAGAAATATCAATCCAAGCATAGGAAATATGTGCTCTCTTGTTGCTTGGCAATGATTCGGGGATCCAGGCTAAGTCATTACCAATTGGAAAAAAAAGTTTTTCTTCCAGTGTACAGACAAACATGTCAAAAACCAGGTTGTGTATTTGTCTGGGCATAGAATGATAGAAAAAGGAAACCTATGGCTACGTGGTGATGGAACCCAGGGGTGAATAAGGAAGATGTTCAGATATGAAAAGTCCATCCGTGCTTGCGAGATTGAAATTCCTGTGTCGACAGCTGCAAAATTAATTATAAGCAATGTGCGTGCTTCTAAGAAATAAACTGTGCCTCTTGGGTGCCTCTATGTCACTTTAGTATAAATAAGGGAAACTGAGGTGATAGCAGAATCACTGAGGTTGGAAAAGATGTCTGGGATCATTGAGTCCAACATTTGACTGGTCACCACCTTTGTCAACTAGACCATGGCCCAAATTGCCACTCCCAGTTGTTTCTTGAACACTTCCATGGGTGGTGACAGCTCCCAGGACAGCCCATTCCAAAGCTTGACAACCTTTTCAGTGAAGAAATTCCTCTTGATATCCAACCTGAACCTCTCCTGATGTAGCCTAAGGCCATGTCCTCTTGCCCTGTCGCTGGTCACCTGGGAGAAGAGGCAGACACCCACCTGGCTGCACCTTCCTTTCAGGGAGTTATAGAGGGTGATAAGGTCCCCCTGAAGCTCCTTTTCTCCAGGCTGGGGCCCGCCAGCTCCATTAACTGCATCTCACAGGACTTGTGCTCCAGACCCTTCCTAAGCTCCATTACCCTTCTCTGGACACACTCCCAGCCCCACTTGTAGTGATGCCCCTCTTGTGGTGATGCATTTTTTTTCTGATGGGTTTCCAAAGCCAAATCTTACCATTGGATAATTTACCAAAATTGATCCCAAATGCTAGGAGTACAGGAAGATGTTTTGCCTCTAAAGGGAGATGTGCAATGAGGCAGTGAGGAACTGGAGTGTTACTCCAGAAAAAACAAAGCACACAGCCACTGTATTGTCCTGTAGGATGGCTTCAGGCACCCCATTAAGCAATTCACAATGAAAAACTAACTACTAAACAATGTCATTTTTTGTTTCAGAACCCTTCTACCAAGTCTGTGCTGCCAGCCCAAGCTGAAGGGCAAATCACAGCTTTCTCCAGTGAACAGAGAAGCTCCTGAATAGATGGAAATGTTTTCCACATCTCTGAGTGTGGGTGCTGAGGAGGCGTAGCTGCGTGGCTGTGTAGCTGAAATATGAAGGGAGTAGACTCATATGGACACACTTGGACATATGATATTTTGGAATATATGTTGAGGTCTCTGCTGTGCTGACCACACTCCAGAATAGATCTAGTGAGGACTTTAAAATATGCTATATGAGAGCAAAACCTATAAAAAACCAGAAAGCGCCCCTCCTGTTCAAGCAGATGAATCAGTACAGTTTGTGGAATTTCTAAAGCCCAGAAACCAAACAGAAAAACAGATTTTAAGGAGATGTAGGAATTGCACCTCAGTTTCTACCATCCTCATTTGAGGAGTGATATAATTTCCATTGCAATTCACAGAATATTTGTTTGGATAAAATTGAAGACTATTTAATCTATAGCCCTTTCTAACTTGTGTACTTATTGATGGAATAAGTGATTTGATAGCACTCTGAAATATTTATGATGTGGATTTCAATTCTGAAAAGCCACCAGTGTTCCTTCAAGTTTGTCATAAGTTACTTTGCCTCAACTTGCTGACAAAAATAAGAGGTACCAATACAAAGAAGCTGAGCTAGACTGAGCTATGCCTTGACTGAGCTATAGCACAATCTATAATTTCTGATTTACCAGAAACAGTAAAGCAAATATTCTTTCATTAAAAAATACCACATAACCCCAAAGTATTTAGATGCAAATAAGAATTGTAGTCTAAGTCACTTGCACAATCCCCTGTCAGTCTAATTTTCCTTAAAAAGCATGTATGTATAACTGAGGATATTTTATAATCCCTAGTGGATTAAACCTTTTATCTCAGCATGCCATGATGTCTCAATTTTTCCTTTACATTAGTATGACAGAATGAATAGGAATTATGAATGTACATTTAAGAAAATAAACCTGTACATCAGTGATCACAACCTTTGCAAAGCACAGCTGCTTAATATGGGTGAAAGCCATCTTCTATAATGGACACCTTCAGGAAATTAATTTAATTGTATTTTTCAATGGGCAGGACACTTTTCACTGATTGAAGCTTTCTTTAAGGAACAATTTAATTTTTTCTTCCATTTTTAAATTGCTCCTCAAGAAAATATTTAGTGCCATATTGGAACAGACTAAACTACGATATTTTTGATTCTCAGTTATTTTTTAATCATACATTTTGTGCTACCTGATGAAATTCATCAAGAAAGGCAGGCCTGTGTTCCCGTGTTCCCCTGGCCTTTGTGGTCTGTCTGTGAGATGGTCATACCTGCACTGGTTGCATCTTTTTTGCTATTAAAACACCGTGGAACTAAAACTCAGTGTATCCTTTCCAAATGGACAACTGACTCCAAGCGCTCAGACTGTGATGTGCTCAGGGAGAAAATACTGCACCAAGGCAGAATAAAATATTTGAATATTATTTAAACTCAGTTTTCTCAAGGAAAAAATAATTTCAGGAAGGAAGATTTTTTGATTTCTCATAATGTTTTGGGAATAAAAGAAGATTTTTGAATGGACTTTTTCTTGCAGTGTAACTTGGAAATTTGACTAGCTCCCTGCAGCAACAGAAGTATGTAACACATGGGATCTTAAACTTCTTGCTGCCCTCCGGTGGATGAAAGGAATAATTACTTCAACAACAGTGTGGAAAAAATAATGTAACAGGGAAATAACTTAGCAGAAAGTAAATTCCACAAAAGTTAATAGGATTGTCTTTCTCATGGATTCCACTCCTCAAGAAAGCTGTTGGAATCAGGCAAATCAGATTTATTCTCTGTCACACTTTTCTGTTAAATGTTGGCACTTTTTCACTGTGAAGATAAAATTAATATTAAAATCCTTAGAATAAAGTCAGACAGAAATGCAAAAAAAAAAAAATTGTGGAGCACCCCAATTCTTGCTGTCAACCAACATGTTCCAGGATGACAGAAAACATGGGGCACAAACTAAACAGCCCCTAAAACTGCTCTCATACAGATTTGGGCCACCACCCAGGATGACAAATAATTTTCAGTTCTCCTTTTCTGTCACCATAGGGGAGGATGGATGGGTCAATTATGAAGCCGTCATGAACGTTTTGATCTGGGGAATTCCTGGATTTAGAGCTTCTGACAAATTGCTTAGTGACAAGAAGATGAAGAGAAATGACGTAAGAAGTTATATGTAAAATTACCAACACAGAAAAAAAAAGAGAGAAGCAAAACCAAACCAGAAAGAAGGTCTTTGCCACAGGCAACTAAACTTTTTGTGAAAAATAACATCTCCTTTCTCTTTTTACTTGTTAACAACTTAAGCCCTCTTTCCTCAGACAACTTCAGGTCTACATTTGCTTCTTCCAGCCCAAAAAATCTTCAGGGGCAGTGTCACTCATAACACCAGTGGGCAAAAGGACAGGACTTTTTCACCATGGCACTGTCTGCCAGAGTATCTCATGTCATACTTCTAAACAGCACCTATGAAACAGAATAAAGGTCTTCCTGTAACCTTTTTTCCAAAACAGCAAATTTTTTTTTTAAGGCAAATTGTGGGATTATGAACCCAAACCCTGTGTTCAAGCCTCTAGGTCTTGTGTTTCCCACCTCTTTGACACTGCTCACCACAGGAGCTGTGTCCTCTTTGATCTGCTCAAAGGCTTGTGTCAGCTCAAGGCCTCACTCACAATGGTTCTACTTTCAGGGAACTTGATAAAAGGTGTTCACAAGGTGTTCATGTTCCAGGTGTAACCTGGAATATTCTTTCTCCAGAATCCCATAAGGCCTAGGAAAGCTCCTATTTCTTTCTTGCCAGCATGTGGAGACATAGTTGATGCCTTTTTGGTCACATCCATGAGGAGATTGTCAGGTCCATCCTGACATTTTTTCCCAAGAACAGAATCTGTTGTGTAGGTCCCTTGATTTTGCTTCTTTATGTGTTAGGTGTTGAATCCACACAACCCAGTATAACCAGTATCCCTTTCCTCCTCCTGGCCTTCAGTGCCTGCTCCTGGCTGCAGTATTCACTGTCTGAGCATTTCAGTGCCAGACCAGATCCCTTCTGACACCCAAAGTAGAATACTGAGAACACTGAAAAAAAAAACCCAAAAAACCCCAAACCCTTAAAAGTCCTTCCCCCCACCTCTCCCTTCGTCCTAGGCTTAACTTTACTCCAGATTTCCCTACCTCCTCTGCCTGAGTGGTGCAGGGAGATGTGGAATGGGGGTTGTGGTCACCTCATCACGTGTCTGTGCTCTGCTCACACTCTTCCCCTGCTCCAGTGTGGGTTTGCTGCCATGGGAGAAAGTCCTCCACGAACTTCTGCAACGTGAGGCTTCTCACATGTGAAACTTCTGCTTCCCCTGCTTCCAGGATCTGGCCACACAAACCCAGCAGTCTGTTAGTCTGAAATAATTGTTTCAATTTTCCTATAGCTTTGGGGAGAATAACTCCTTTTAACTTATATATTGATTTGTTTTTCTTTAAAAGTTTTAGTCGTAAAGGTTTCTGTTTAAATTTCTTCTGAAAATTATAATTCAACACAACCACAAGTTGGTTCCTGTTGATCAGGAAGAAAACATAATCAAAATTAAGTCAGTGATTAAATAGTCACTTGATCTTAATTAATGCACTGTTTAGCATATAATCTGATCAATACTTCTTCAACTAAATAATTTGTACTATCAATGGCAAATTTCCTCCTTCATTTCATGAATTTCAAGCTTTTTAAACACATGCAAGGAATGTTCATTCAGTATTGAACCATAATAAGATTGTGATTTATTAATAAAAAGCAATGTTGAAAGTCAAAAAAAAAGGTAAAACTTAAATCCACCATAATAAATTCTGAATGCTGCAATATTCAAGCAATTCTGTTGAGTCTTAGTTCTCTTCAGTGCTTTGCAAGACATGCTCTGCCCTCTGCTGATTAAAAGGATAAGAAGACTAGTTACATATTTTGCTACAATAAAAGAATAAATTGCATTTAAGTAGTTCTTTGGCACGATAACAACCCACTTCTGCTAATTTAAATTAATGTAAAGGATCTGCTTGGTTTATTCAGTGAACAGAATCATCTGAGAAATGCTTATCATTAGATATTAATGATGGATGATATTTAATACTACTCAGTATTTCTTCCTCAGCAGTACCCAGGAGCATGGTGTGCCAAGCAGCACATATCCTTGCTCCCAGTTTTAGCAGAAATTAATTTCTTGCTAATTCACACCATCAGAACCCATGTAAATGAACTTCATTGTACTGAGAATTTCACACTTTCAATATCCTATATATTGAAACATCCCTGTGAACTGAGGAAACCCCATTGTTTCACACCCAGAAAGAGAGATATGGAATGGATGAATTTAGTCAGACATATTCCTAATAACAGCAAGGCAGTAGGGAGGCACAGCTTTCCTCTCAGTCCCAGACAGACTGTTTAAATTTGCTCTGTTGGCAGATTCTTTGCTCCTTCTTCTCTTGTCTGTTGGTTCCCTCCCTCAAGGCATCCCAGATGTAAAATGCCACGTGGGCTCTCACACATGTGGAGCTCCTGTGTCTGGTTCACCAAGAGTGTGGCACTGGTTTGTTTGTGTGAAGTTAAAAATTGAGGATGGGCTTGGAATAAACTGTTTGCTTACCCAGGCATCTTTGGCCTAGAAACAGCTCAAACCAGAGATTTTCTTGCTGTTTCCAGTGAAACTCTCTGTCAACCAGGCCAGGGAAAACTTTCCATACTACTTCAGATTTGGTATTTCTCCTGAACAGGAACACAAGCATATAACAAAACTGAAAGAAAACCAAACTAAACTTTTTTTTTAGTTTCCACGTATGCTCTGATAGAATTCTTGCCTCAGCTGAAGCAGTTCAAGTGTGAGAGGTACAAAGGCATAGAAGGTCCCAGAGTTACAGTCCGATTAAATGTTTTGGGGTGAGATGCTTGTACTGATTGTTCCCTTTTCGTGGGCACTGCTGAGGCCACACCTCAGTCCTTGTTCGGTTTTGGGCTCCGCACTGCAGGAAGGACATTGAGGGGCTGGAGAGAGTCCAGAGAAGGGAACAGAGCTGGGGAAGGGTCTGGAGCACAAGGCTGATGAGGAGTGGGTGAGAGAAAGACTGAATTTCATTGTAGTTTGAAGTCCATGCTCATGAAGTTCATGCTCATGAGGGGACATGGTTTAATGCTGGCTTTGGCAGAGTTATCCTTTAACTAGATGATCTTAAGGGTCTTTTCCAGCCTCAAAGACTCTACAATACTAGCATTTTGTAATTCAAAAGATGCTGCTCCGTTAATAGGTGTGAAAACAAAATGCATAGCTTTTTCTTATCAATAACACGAGAGATCATGAACCTTTCAGAGACAGGAACACAGCTAAAACACAACTTTCGTTTGGTTGGGGGTTTGGGGAGTCGTTTTGTTTGTTTTTGGTTTGTTTTTCACAACACACTGTTATGATTTGTTATGTATGTAGATGATAACACTTTCCCACGATTGGCTTTGTTCTGAGTGTCACTTTTCCCTACCAAAATGCGCCTCTCAGGATGTTTTTCCCGGGTTAGTCCCGGTGGCGGCAGCGGGAGGCTGGCCCGCAGGAGGGCAGCAGGACACCGCGCTGGCAGCGGCTCCGGCATCCCGCAATTCCCGGCCTTTCCCGGCCCTCCCGCACGTTCTGCTGGGCGCACACAGCTTTTGTGTCCGCATCCTTCAGCGCCAGCACCGTGACAGTCCTGGCAAGTGATGGGCTCGGTGGATGCGGGCTCATTCAGGCCCATTTGGGCATGTTTGGACACGGTATTTTTTACACAGAAAGCCAACGCATTTCTTGCAAAATCTGCTGTTTATGTGGCTTTAAACTCTTCCCATGTATTTCTAATATTGTTGCAATTATTAAAAAACAAACAAACAAACAAAACCCCCAACAGATTCAAAAGGATGTTAAACCTCGTGCTTCAGCAATCAAACTAATATTGAATCAGCAAAAAAAAAAAAAAAAGTGATGATAGACATAAGAGGAGATGATATAAGGTCATGAGGACTGACCTACAGGTGATCCTTCCTCTTCTCCAGAATGCCTGATACTGATGAGTGTCAGATCAGATGGATGTGAGATCTGATTTACTGGGGCAAACTCAGCATTCCTGTTCTCAGAGCTGTTTTCTAACCTGATTTAAGATGTTGCTGTAGTTTACAGAAGTGAAATAGTCCATAGGAATCAGGCTGAGTCATCCTGAAGTTTTTAGACAGTGTTGTACCTGTGCCAGGTAAAGAAAGGAATTCCCCAAAATAGGGGGCTTGTTCCAGGGTGCTGAGGTTGTTTCTGTCTGGACAGGAGTGACAATATAAAGGGTGGTTCTGGGGCTTTCCTCTCCTCTGTTCACATTCACTTTCCTCCATTCTGAGCTACCAGGTCATCCTTACTGGAACTGTGGTTTATTTTCCAGTAGTAGAATGCTGTGCTTTGAGATAAAAATTATATTTGAAAAATGAGCAGCAATTCTTTCCTCTCCTTTTTTTTTTTTTTTTTTTTTTTTTTTTTTTTTTTTTTTTTTTTTTTTTTGAGTGTACATACACTGGACAATATTTTGTGTTATTGCCACACTTAATATGTTAACCAGGAAAAAAATCCCGAGCTTTTCCAGGAAGTACACTGAACATAGTGTTCCTGGATGCTCTCCACCCCTTCAGTGTCTAATTCTGGAAATTAGTTACAGACCCTGACTGTAGCCCTTCAGGTGAACTTCTCAGCATTATTAACACATCATACTAAAAAAAACCCCACCACCACCAACAAAAAAACCTCCAAAAAATCCCCAAACACAAATTAAAAAAAAACCCAACTTCAATTGCACAATATTTCCAAATAGGAATTAAGTCCCTAAATGCCTTTCAGGATGTAGCTTTTGAGGTGTATCTGTGCAGAATTTAAGAGCTGTGCACAGACCATCAAACTGGTAATGATCAAGCTAATCTTGAAGCAGGAAACAATCTAGCTGAGTTCATTAGACTAAATACTTGCCCTGATGGAAGCAATTAAAGATCTTACCAGCCAGGCTGATACATCTGCCAGGCACGGTGTGGGGCACAGACTGTGGAAGTGTCTCTGCAGGTAGAGGCCATCTCAGAGCTCTGAGAGCCCTGTCTGTGCTCCATTGCATCATGCAGATGGACCCTTCATTCCAAGTCTGAGGATCCTGATTTTAGCATTGTTGCTCTACAGGTCAACTCCCACGTGTGATAAAAATTTCAGCCATTACAGCACTGGTGTCTTTCTTTCATTATAAAACAGCCTTTAGGAGTAGGTAATTGGAAATCACCAATTTTAACCAGAACTTTTAAAATTTGTAATTTTTTTGTGCTTCAGTGAGCAGTCAATATGAACAAGAATGAAAACAGGAAGAAAAACATGTTAGGAAGAGACATTTCAGAGATGGCACTGGGGCAAAGTTAACATTACAATGAGTTGTGATTAAGAGTCTTTTTATGTGCAATAGCATTTGAGAGAGACAATCACAGAAAATAAATGTTGCTGAGCTGCCATGTAGTCTTCAGGTTTTTTCACCTATTCTCTACTTTATTTCTAATACCAAAACACAATGGATGCCAAATTTTTATTCCCTTATGATCAGAAAAGTAAGATCTTAGAATTCTGTTCATGTCTGAGATAATGGAAGTTTAAGAAGGCACACATAGATCTATATAAACCTGTTTGTGCTTTTGTATGAAAGGATAGCACTCCTAAAGTGAATAGTAGGCAGGTGCTTGAAAGCCAAGGGCTGTCGATTAGCACTGTGAAAGATTCCGGGGAAGGAAATGCCAAAAAATATTCCAGAAGACCTGTACATCTCGAGTTCTGAAGGATAACTCAGCAGCAAGAGGAAAGGAACTGCAAATGAAGCCTGCAGCCCCTTCCTGCCCACCCACCCTCCAGGGCTGGGGCTGTGCTGAGATGCTAATTGAGTGTGAGCCTCCTGCCTGACGTGCTGGCACCAGAAGGAGGGAGATCTACTCCACAGATGTATTTTGGGTTTCATTCAGCCATCCTGTTGTTTTATGGGTTATGAGGGAGCATCGTCATTTTTAATCTAAGGGAAAAATCCTCTCACGTCTGCCAGGCGTTTGTCATACGCATGAGAAAAGACAAATCTTTTCTTAGCAATAGCATGAAATCGCTTCTCCAGATTCCCTCCAGCTTTAAAAATAGCTTTGTGCTACAAACACAGTCACATCAGAGTTGGCATCAGCAAAATTCTGTAAGAAACGAAGGAAGATTTGGTCAAAAAAGGGTCACTTTTACCCCAAAGCACAGTTTCCTTCATATGCTTTCTACTTTTAGTTAGCAGAAAATAGGGAGTGGATAATCTTTTTCTGTGAGATAAAGATAAATAAAGAGGCTTCAGCCTACTCAGAGCTGTAAAAAGAACAGCAGGATATTAAAAAAAATTAAAATCCTTTTATTAGTCAATATTCATCAAGTGAACACGTGATACCTTAAATATGTTTGTATTGCTCATGCTAGATTATAGAAACACTTATTCTTCAGAAAAGTGCACAGATATTTCAAAAAAGTCAATTGTCTGCTATTTAAATGATTCTCCAAAAACATACACCCCAGCAAAAACCTGCCACTGTGAGACACAATAAGTAACCTTCCACATGTTCGTTTTTGTTCAGGACCAGCATGTGTACCTATAAAAAATTCACATTTTCACCTCAAATTTAATAAATATTTTTTGGCAAGTATTTCTGAGTACCGTGCTTTCACTGCAGCAGGATTGTTTTTATCATTGCTTTGCAGCATGACTTTCACAGTGTAATTCAGATATGTGCTTTATCTGATAACATTTTGGGCTTTTGGGTTAGGCTTCCAAGTAGCAGAATCATAGAATTATAGAACTGCCCAGGCTGGAAGGAGCCCTGAAATTTGCTCTGGTCCAAGCTTTCATGAGAAGGGGATCTGCAATGAGAGCATCCAGCACCCTGCCCAGTCACATCTTGGAAACCTGCAGTAATGGGGGCTCTACTGTGTCTTTGGGGAGGTTGTCCCAGTGTCTGACTGCTCTCACTGTATAAAAACTCTGATATCATCTTCACTCCTCTGAACCCTCTGAACCCTCTCCAGTCCCTGTCTTTCCTAAATCGTGGGGTCATGAAGAGCACACAGTGCTCCAGGTGTGACCGGACAAGTGCTGGGTGGAGTGGGATGATCCCATCTCTCTCTCTGCTGGCAGTGCCCCTAGGGATGAGCCCAGGACAGGTTTCTCCTCTGTTGCTGCAGTGCTGAATCATCTGCAGCTCGTTGTCCACCAGGACCCAGGTCCCTTTCAGCAAGGCTGTTCCCCAGCCACAGATCCTGACGTGGAATCCCTTTGCACCAGCGGGCCACGCACATTCTTCCAGACAGACTAGGAGGCCCACTGTCTTGGTTTGGAAATCTGCCAGGGAAAACCAGAGTTTCTCTTGGAATGGAGAATGTAAAAACCCCTCCCTCCAAATTATTATAATTTTGGAATGAGGAGCTTTCAGGCAAAAATATGGGAATAAGAGCAACAGTGCTTTATTAGGAATATTAAAAAATACAAATGCAGTAGTACAAAAAAACAAGCAAGCAAACAAACAAAAGTCCTAGAAACCCTGACAGAGTCAGAGATACAACCTGACACCCTGTTGGTCAGGGTGTTGGAAGGAGTCCAGATAAGTCCTCCTGGAGTGACAGATGTGGTTCCATTGGAGTAGAGATAATGACAGATTGGTTCTTTTGGAGTAGAGATGATCCTGAAGTGGTGGTGACATGAGCCCAGTCGTCCTCTGGGAATCCAGTGCAAAGAGGATGCTCTGCTGTTCTGAATCTCAGGTTTTATCCAGGTAGGAATGCTTGGCTGCTCTCACTGGGGGGAGCATCTCACAATGGAATGATGTAATTTTATCAGTCATGTGGTGAGCCTTAATGGCCCATTAACAGCAGATATCCCCCTGGAGGGAGGATGGGTCGTGGAAGAGATAAGGAACATTGCTCCCCTGGCTTTAACAGCTGGCCCATTAACAGAAGGCATCCACCCCCCTCCCCTCTGGAGTTACAAGAGATGAAGGGAAAAAAAAAATCTCCCCAACTGTTTTCAACAGGTGAAATAGAATACACATTTTTTTGGTTATATAACCCAAGACACCCACAAAGACTCATTTTTCTGTCACTTCCATTTTTACAGTAGAGGCCCATTGATAAACAGCATTCATTCAGCCAGCTCCTGCCAACTAATGTTAATTACATTTAAGATTAAATGTCATGAACTATTCTTTTATTTTAATCATAACTTTAATGGAAAAGTTGTACTGGTGATTTTATTGCCTTCATTATTTACTTTATGCCACTCACTTTGATAAACATTGCAGCTGTGTCATTTATTAATTTCCCCACTCTCATTTTTTTTTTGGCTTTTTTTACAGTTTTGGTTATCAGCTTCAATTACTCACTGTTATAATGAAAAAACAGTAAGTATGACAAAAAGATTTTTGGGTGTAGTGCTTGCTGTTACAACATCTGACTGTTCTGATGTCCTCAAAATATTCATGGCTGTGAGACAAAAGGCCTGTGAAGATTAACCTGCCTGGGATGGAGATGCTCAGATAAGTGAGCCTTTCTCTTCTCTCAACCTAACTGTCTAATTCTGGATGAACAGACATGGCTCCAGTTGTAATTTTCTTCCTTTGGAATGTACTCTTAAATTTTTAATTATTTGATGAAAACCTTCCTTAAGAAGGAATATAATTTTGGAGGTGTGTCATATTCAAAATTTTGAGCTCTTCTTGAGATCTGACTTTGTTTTGCTTTGGTTTTTCCTTCTTTAAATAAAGAGTAGAAAAGGCATAATAAAGATAATTAATCCAAATTCTTGTCAATATATACAATTAATTTTAAATTGCAAGCGAATTTACTGAGGCAGGTTTACAAGTCATAAATTATCTGACTCTCAAGAGTACAAAAATATAAGTCTGGACTGTAGAGAAGTACAATCCATAATGCTCAAAATATTCTGCAAGAAAAATGCTAACGTTTATTTACAAAGTACCAAAGGAAAATTTTCAGCCTATTTCTTATTGCAACAATTATATATATATATATATATATATATATATATATATATATATATATATATATATATATATATACACACTTTAGCCTAAAAATATTTCTGTTGGAGTAGATATCAGAAAAAGAGGAAGTTTCTTGCTGAAAAGTAAGACTCATCTAACAGTTTCATTTCATCACTAATGCCTGGAGATATACACATTATTTCCATGTTCTTTTAATGATATGGAATAGATAAAAAATATAACCATGTGGGAATTATTGTCTTGCATCCATCTGGAAAGCATAAGATATTATTTAATTTAAGAAACTTACTGATACTACTTTTATTCTTTACTTCCTTCCTGCCAATATGGATATATTGACTTTTACAATGCAACATTGTATTAAGCTTGGATTGGAATTTACAGCCATAGCTTACAAATTTCCTACAATAAAAATGAATATATGAGATAATATTTAGGAACCTATTAAAAGTGTGGCATTCATTTGGAACAAAATGGGAAGCAATGTTCTTTGTGTCCAGGTTTTCCATCAATAGTTTCATGTAAGAACTTTGACAGGCAACATGATGTCCTCTGGTTTTGAGATGAGGCACGTGCTGAATAAAGCTATTTAATTGCCTTATAACTTTGCGTGGCCAGTGAAACAAAGGGGGCCTAAAAAGATATTTGCCTGTCCTACAAATGCTGTGGTGAGCTGGAACAGTGACTCTGCTGAGGTACAGGGAGAACATCACTGGGACCCTGTTCCTGAGGTGGCAGAGAGCCACAGTCTTCACCCCTGACATTAAAAGTGTCAGAGACTGCTGGATCCTTTTCTGCAGGACTGTAAGACTCTTCCATTGCCAGTGTAAATATTAAGTGAGCACTGCAATGATTTTTTTTTAATTCTCACACTCTTCAATTAGGTTAACAACGAGAGAGCAAAGAATAGTATAAATATTGGAGATGGGAATGTCAGCTTGATGTTGACATAAATTTAAAATGAAATTAAGAGTATTCAACCCAGATGTATTACACTGAAGTAATTGTATGACTGCTTAATTAATGGGCTTGAGAAGGTAAGAGTTATGCTAAAGCAGGCCCCTTAACCACAGTACAATGCTGTTTTCTCATCCTGAAGAGTCTGGAATAACATAGGGCTGTGTTCTTGCATGATGCTAATTAAATTTGTCTGCCATGGGATGAAACAAAAGGGCAAGTAAAAGGTGCAAAGCCTAATGGGATAATGTGGGAGGGTAGTGGTGGATGGAGGGACCCAAATCAGGTGTACCTGGTGCTTTGTATTGGAAATAGCCCTTGGGGTGTGTATTTCCCAAATGTCCTCCCCACTCTCTGGGAGAGTGTTGGCTGGCAAAGGCTGAGCTGGGGAGAGCACAGACAGGGAGCAGTCTGGATAATCTGGAAAATCGCAGGCCAGAGCTTCAACCTGGGCCTGTACTAGTACAGACATAGCCTAAGGGCCTGATTAGCTCAAAATAAATCTCTCTGATGTGCTGAATTGGCTAGGTGAAGTAGGCCAGATGACTTTACGAAGTGCTGTGATATCACAGAAATGTCTCGGGTGTCTTCAGATCTCCTTCTGTGTGTTCTGTAGTTCCTTACTTTTTCTGCTTCGTACTAGTAAGCTTTTGTTTGCATCCTCAGGGATGCTGCAAAATATGCATGCAGTAGGTGCTCTTGTGGCTTAACTGTGTGTTGTGTTGTGGTGGAAAAGGGATTTGGTAATGCAAATGGATTTCTCAGTTTTGAGCCTCTAAACACATTGTCTGATCCAGAGCAGGCCCTTGATCCCCCATCCTAATTCACTTTTCTTGCCATTTGGCTATTGTGCATGTACACGACAGAATTTCACTTCTGTACTGAGTCTGATCTGTGACAATTTTTTTGGAATCTGGGAGCTCTGATGCTGCTTCTTTTCTTGGGAGATGGCGTGAGGGAGCAATTTGAGAAAGTGTCACAGAAGAGGTATATTTGAAACAAACTAATTCTGGGTAAAAGAAAGGATTAGAGAAAATTATCTGAATGATTTTCAGGCTGATGATTACACGAAACTACCCTGTTCTGTCTCAGCCATCTTGCTTCTATTTTTATGGGAATAGAGGTGACAATAGAAAGAGTGCAAATTGCAAGAACCAATTTTTCTGAATACTTTAAGAGCAAAGAGAAATGTCTGCAGTAATGCTTATTGCAGAGAGGAAGGGAAAGGAAAACTAAAAAGCATGTCTACAAAAGTGTGGAAGAATGGTCCACATTTAGTGGTGAATGTATTGAATAGGTATCACAGTCTAATTTTCACTCCCTTGAAAGTAATTAACCTGTAAACTCATTGTGGTTATAGAGACAAGAAGAGATAAGACTTTTAAATACATCCCATTCTTAGAGCCTTTTATTTCATTTTCATCCCCACCTTTTGATTTTATCTACAAGGCACTTAAAAGCTTATCTGCATAGCATTTAAGAGCCCCTACTCTGAAAGCTTAAGTAGCCTTTCCCTGGCTCTGTGCTGAGACTGAATTGATTCGCTATTGGTACCAGCCCTGGAGATGTGCAGAAGTTCTCGAAGCTGAGGAAACACACTGCTTGCAAGAAAAATCAAATGGAAATCCCTTCCACACCCAGATTCCACAGAAAGAGAAGTCCTTGGCTGTCAGAAAACCCAGCCCCTTGCTGTCTAAAGATCATTCATCTTTTTTAGCAGTTCTGCCTTTGTGGTAATTTGAGTCACGTTCTTTCATCTGCAGTCCCTTAGTACAACTCATGGCATCCAGAGGAGTTTGGAACTCGCAGATGATGGATCTGGAGGGCACTGACTGGTGCCCAAGCCTCTGCAAGCAGCCAGTGCATGGAAAGAGCATGAACAACACTGCTTTTGCTCAGACAGTAATGCTGAAAAGGACAAATCCTATTTGCTTTGACTTAGCATTAGAGTCAGTGTCTCTGACTCTATTAATTTTATTCAAAAAGTAAAAATTGATTTAGTAGGACAATCATATTGATTATAGACAAGAGGGTTTTGTTCTTCATCATTTCATGAAAAAGAAATCTCTCCAAGCATCCATCCCAACCCCTTCATTGCTAGGATTCAATTTAGTGCCCTAACAGAATTTTCCTGTTCTAATGAAGGTATATTGCTTCTGTTGTCTTGCTCCAAGAGACAGAGAGCTGCATTTTCAAACAAATCCAGCTGGGTCTGGGTCTCAGAAAGCTTTTGACTTTGCAAGAATTTAGTTCCTGAACCTGACTGAGCATAAGACCACTAAATCTAAATGTATGGAATGAAATTCAGACACCCTATAAGCATACAATACTTTGACACCTTCCAATAATGTGAATTTTCTACTTGATCAAGTCAGAATCTTGCCATGAATCATCTATAATGATTTTGGTTTTCGCATTTCTTTTTTGTAACATATAAATGAAAAAAGGTCTATATGTTTTATAAACTAAATGTGAAGTCTTGAGTCTCATATTCCTTTTTCATGTCCATTTTTCAACCTATCCTTTCAATGAAGCCCTTGTTATTTTGTGTTCTTCAAGTGCTCGTTTGCTCTGTCTCTTGTTTTCCATCCACCCATATTAAGACCAAGAAAAAATGGAATTACTACTAAGCAGCATTATTAAAGTTTGGCTGTCTGTAAATTTTGCTCATGGTCTTTTGGGTACAGTGGAATTCTATGCCCCTTTTTGCTGATGCTTGCTATTGCTGAACATGTCTAACATATCTACCAAAAATTATACATTTATGCATAAGAAAATTCTCTGTTTTGGCATTCCAAGGCACTGGACCTGACATCAAAGCCATGAAATATGGCAAGAGAGAACAAACTAGGTTTAAGCTAATTTGGCTATCATAATAAACTTCAGCTGCATTTTTAGGATCATGTGGTGTACAACATTCAGGTGAATGGGATAAATGTCAGAAGCAGCTTGAGGCCCTGTCTCAGACCCCTTCTAGTGTAAAGGTACAATATATATGTTTCCTGGGCCTCTGTGTCATCCTCCTTGTGCCAGCACCATTAATATAAGTGGGTAAATATACAACTTGCACATCAAATGGAGTCACCAGGGACAACAGGCAGATGGAGTCTTAAGTGAATAAACTCTCCTTCTCCTCTGGCTTGAAATAAAGCAAAATAAACAACAAAGGCTACTTAGGGCTTTCAGATGGGATTCATCAGCCTTACCCTAGCTTGTCCAAAAGTTAAACACCTGGTTGCAGATAGTTTTTCAGCCTGTTCAGGGCTAAAATGAATCACTGTCGAGAGGTACGTGCACCTCCGGCAGGTGATTCATCCCTTGCCAAGGTAAGCATGTGATACAGATGTGATGAAGTGCTGCTGAGAGGTTCCTGACTTTCCACAGGCTCTCCAGGGAGCCCAGAGAACTCATGTTCTCTCATTTTCAGTGCACCTTTAGATGTCTAAAGTTAGTGAGATGAATCTCTGCCAAAATGGCTTAAGAAAAGCACAGTAATGATATTAAATTACACAAGCTAACTATTTTCCTATGAAACCCAGAGGTAAAAGAAAATATGATGTTCACCAAGGTTTGTCTTTCGCAAAGACACTGGGCTCTGCAGGGAGCTGTTAAGCACCTCCAGGCTCAGGGTTTCCAGGATCAAACCCAAATGAGCCAGAAATAAGCACAGCCTCAGAATCAAAATGATTCATCTATGCAATGTTCACAGTGGACAGTGGGGTTAATGTAATGAAATCTCTGTGATTGTTGAAATGAGAAGAGAAATCTCTGTCTGTGTATTTCAGCCCCATTTATTAATAAATTCACAATCCTTTAAAGCACTTCTATTCTACTTTTTTCTATTGTTCCATGCTTAAGCAGAATGTAAAAGCATGTTCCTATTAAGAGCATTTGCTGAAATTAGACTAAGGGTGTGATTTCCTACAGCTCCCTAGAGTCAGAAAATGTGGAGTTAAGGTTGAAACTACACAGTTGATGCACTGTGCTCTGCTCAGGTTCTGAGGATTTCTTGGGGGTGGTTCTCTTATTGACCACAATGGCTGTAAAGAGAGAAGTAGTGAAAATCAACAACCAGTCACACTTTTGTAGTCCTCATTTGACTTTCAGATACCTGTTTTCTGTCCTGTTACTATTATTCCCATTCAGAAACTGTTACTATTATTCTAACATGCTGTAAATTTTGGTAAATATTCTTGAAATTAAAAAAAAAAACAAAAAAACAACAAAAAACCAACCAACCAAAAACAAACAAAACAACCCCCCCCCCCCCCCCCATAAAGCATCATCTACATTGTCACAGAATTCCCAAGCCCAGTGTACATGGAAGTTCAGATAAATTTGAACAAATATTATTCATGCAACAGATCAAGATGTGTTGAACCCCTGAGGCTGAAAAGGCCTGCTGCATTCTCCTGTGGTCTGTGGTGTCAAGCAGAGGTTAGATTTGTCCAGCATTCTGCTGTCAAACATGTAGGCCAGCAGAGTGATACAGAAGGTGATGGCTTTGTCACTGGAACAGAACCAAAATCTCTGTTTCTTCACCAGTACAGAGGGGACTGAGATTGAATTCCTGAGAAAGACAGTGGTTGCTTTTTTTGTGACATTTGGGTGAAAAAGCCGGTTGACTAATTAAAGAATTAAAAGATATTATTTTCACTTTGGAAAATGATGTTCTATCTTGATTTGTTAAACATCTTTTAGGAAATGTGTCTTTTGAGAGGCACCCCATAATTGTTTGACTCAGTATACTTTCTCTAAGTATTTTCATTTAGTTTTGATTTTTTTTTTTAATGAAACCTAAAAAATGTTTTTTCATTAGTATTTATAACAGTCCTGTCACAACAGTTGGAATGGCTGCTAACACATATGTCCTCCTTTTTCTTCACTATGTGGTGTAGTTTTTCTTTTCCCTGTAGCTCCTTGATTTCATGGCATTCTTGCATGGACTCATCCCTTCACCTCTACACTTTTTGGGACAAAGCAGCCCATCCTTCTGGTGAGTGAATCTTCTGAGCAGCTGACACCAGCTTACAGCCTGTCCTGTGTTTCCAGCAAACACAGTCTGATCAAGCCTCTTTGAAACCGCAGCATTTTATGACCTTAATAATTCAATCACATATTTTAAGCTCGAGTGTATCTGGAGTTGATAAATCGGAAAGAACAAATTGCTCCACTGTTTCTGAAAGGACAACAGGGCACAAGTAGGAGACAAATCCAAGCAATCCACTTGGTATATTCGCTTGCATAGTGGCAGCCCAAAACACACCCAGGCTGTTTGCTGACACCTAGAGAGGAGGCTTTGTGTGCCCTTTGCATCCTGCTGCTCAAGCCGTGTCCTCTGTGTGGTCTGCAGTGGCCTGAGAGCATCCATCGCTTCCCTGAGAGCTCAGCATCGCTCCCCTCTACATCAAATTGCTAACAGAACTACTCACAATTTAAACCATAAAATAATTTGAACCATGAGCATGAACTGTCTGAATGTTTGCTCTTTAAGTGTAAAATCCTCGTTCTTCTCTGTGTTTTTAGACCAAAGGTGGTGGGGAGAAATGTTCTTCACAACAATGTTTTTTACCTTGCATTTCCCTGTAGAGACTTTTTACCAGTACAGTCCATTTACAATCTCTTCATGCTGGTTCCTGTCAACTGAGAGGTGCTTGGAAACATTCTCTGTGCTCTTATTTGAAATGCAAGCGACACATCCATGAAACATCCATGACCAACAGGGATGCAGGCTGACAGTGCTCCTTGTTTTCCTTTCACCTCTCTGTAACACCAACCTGAATTTTGCTCATGACACTCGGGGGTGGCAGAAAATCCTGTTACCCAGGTGCTTTGGGAGAAGTGCAGCCTTCAGCTCCTCATCCTCCCTCCCCCCTGGATGCACACGTGGCCTTGGCCAGGGACAAGGACACTGCAGCTGCACACTGTGGATCTGGCTTCAGTGGGTTTGCTCCTAAATGTATCAATCTCTCAAAAAACAACAAAAAAGGCCAGTCTTGGCCATCTCTTGGAAATCATTACTATTTTAACAGTCGCTTCTCTAACTGTACACAAAGTGAGGTGAACTGTTGCCTTTTGGGGTGTATTATTCCTCACAGGCTCTCAGTGTATATTAATTTTCTCATTCTTTGTTGACCCACCCAGAAGCCTTTTAGACAGCAAGCGTAGGATGTATGTTAAGGAGAAAAGACACCCAGACAGACACAGACAGTGTTTTGGTGTCTGTGGCAAAAAAAAGTAATGTCATTTAGCTTTTCCATAGCTAAAAGAAAGATGTCTTTGTTTCACTGGAGAGTTTTAGTTTCAGAAGACTTATCCATTTATTCAAATATTCACCATCTATGGGTACCCTTTAATGGGTTTTTTGTACTGTATTTCTAGTCTGATCTTAAGATCTGAGTCATAAAGATTATGTAAAAGGTAGGAATGACAAAATTGATTAATGTCAAAGTCCAATTATAAAATGATGTACTTCCATGAGAGCAACAAGAGATCCATTATTTTGTGGATTTCTCCAGTTTATTTGATTTGGATATCTGATAACAATAAATTCATTTTTGTTACTTTTTATTTCCGTACAAGCAGATAAAAAATGTTACAATAACCCTTCCTAAAGTATATCCAGGCTTCTGTTCACAAGCAACACTGAAAACAGGATTTCAGAAGCTACAGCCATGGAAGATTCATTCTGTGACACCAATGTTGAAGGATTTTTCCTGAGTTTAATTGTGATTAATTAACTTCTTACAGAAGAGAGTCTGAAGTCACGTGACTAGATGTTTTCTATTTTCTTTCTTGTTATCCTTTTTTTTTTTTAAATTTAAACTTCTATCCTTAATAATTAATTTTGGCAGCTTGACCAAAATGAACCTCAAAAATATAAGTAGCAATAACCAATCTTATTTCTTTGTGACCAGACTTCTGATTTTTGATTGCTAAAGATGAGCAAGAAGGGAAGTGAACTGAAGGCCAGCTTCATGTAATCAAAACTAATCTCACAGACCTGGCAGAGTCTGGATTTGGGCCAGAATACAAAAAATAAAAAGCTTTACTGGCAATGATAGATGACCTCAGCTGTCAGTGTGCGGAGGGCAGACATTTCCTCTTATCATTTTTGATTTCTGAAACATTTCTTTCTGATGGCCATTTCTTTCTGATAATGCCATTTCACCTGAGAGGAGTGGCAGGGCCTCTGACTACTGCAGAAAATGGATGAAATCCTATTGAGAATGTAAAATTTAAGAAGTAGTGAAGGGCAACCGAGTCCACATTATTGGCCTTTTGTTATCTGAGTCTCAGAAAGTGATTGTTTTTCATTATTTGGATGAGAACTGTCCAGGGATGAACTGAAATCCATCACCATGTCTGAGATAATTCTAAGTGAGTCAAGAGAAAGATTCAGAAGAGCTTAAAAAATGCTGAAATTTGCTTTCTTATGAAAACCACTCCATGTTCACAGTTAGTACTAAGGCCTCTATAGCACTGTCTATGAGTAATGCTTTCTCTCATCTTTAATTATTTCAGAAATTCAACACCATTCTGAGACTGTTTAGACTCAATTATCTATTGATCTCTTTAATTAATTAATTTTGTGTGGTCTAGAGATATGAAAAATTTATACATAAGAAATCCCCAGTACTGCATGACACTGTGACCATCGTGGAATGTTTTAGTACCTCTTCTCAGTGCCTGAAGTTGTGTTGTTCCCCACAAATGACAAGAATTCCATCACTGAATATCATACTGAAAATACAGAAATAAAGAAGAATCTTGTGGTTTTGATCACCAGCTTTTAACTTCCAGATGGATATTTAACCAATGTTCTAGATAGACATTCACTTCTCTCACGTTGCCTCATTACCTCCTTTTAAAATAAGTGCTAGAAAGATGAGATGAAACGAGATTTTTATTTTTTCAACCCAGAGTTAAAATAACTGCAGAGTATTTGAACCAAAGCACAAAATGCTGACTGAGCTAGAAAAGCTATTAATTTATTTGGCATGCTGGCTGAACAAATCCTTGATGAAGCCTATGAACTGACATCTGAGGTGAATTTGGACCATTTCCTTTTAGGAAAGTGCCTTTTTTTTTTTTTTTGGTGCAAAATAATGAGTGCTTTCAAATCTGACGAGGAGTTAATAGCAGATACTTAAGGCCTTGGCAGTGGGTTGCTATTGTTTTCTTGCTAAGAGGTTTTGTGCAATGGTTGATCTCATTCAGGAGGGCATTTCCCAGCTCTGAGCAACAACTGAAATCCATGAACCTAAAAAGAATAAAATTTATTATTACTGCATTAAGGATGTGTTAAAGTGCAGGGCCAGTTAAATATATTTGAATAGGGGCAACTACAGCTTGAAAGAGCAGTTTGATAATTTGGAGTCTAGAAGATGGTGATTTGTACATTTAAATTGGGGTGGTTTAAATATTTGGCTGTATAACTATAGCCTCAAAGCTCAAAAAAGTGTAAAGAAAAGACCAGTTTATTTTCTTGTGCTGTAACTACTTAAATAAGCCTGGGGAAGTGAAGGCTCTGGGGAGATCTTCTAGCAGCCTTCCGCTTCCTGAAGGGAGCCGACAAGAAAGATGGAGAGAGACGATTTATGAGTGCCTGGAGTGACAGGACAAGGGGAATGGCTTCAAACTGGCAGAGAGAAGGTTTAGATGGTATATTAGGAAAAAGTCTTCCCTGTGAAGGTGGTGAGGCACTGGAACTGATTGTCCAGAGGAGCTGTGGCTGCCCCATCCCTGGAAGTGCTCAAGGCCAGGTTGGATGGGGCTCTGAGCAGCCTGGGACAGTGGGAGTGTCCCTGCCCATGGCAGGGGGTTTGTAACAAGGTGATCCTGAAGGTCCCTTCCAACCCAGGCCATTCGAGGATTCTGTGACTCACTTTAAGAGAAGGCACATGATTCACGAAGTCAGAATGCCATGTTCAATAGCTACTGAATCATAGTTGGAACCAGAGAGATATAGATAGAAGATATATAGATAGATAGATACAGAGAGAGATATATCCCAACAAACAAGCAAACAAACAAAACCCCTCCAAAAAACAAAACAAGGAAAAGAGCCTGAAACTTGCTGCAAATATACATTTTTTTTAATCAGGCCTCACTTGCACACTTTGTTGTCCAAGGATATTCACCTTGGATATGCCTTTATTGCAGCTTTAGTATGAAATTTAGTATGAACTTCTATACCCTGCTGATCAACAACTGGAACTGTGGAAAATGGTCTTCAGATAACTCTAAAAACCACTACAAAATTTCAAGTCCAGAAAAATTCCTGAAAACAGGAATTGATGTTACTTGCAATATTGAAATTTCTTTCTTTCATAGTTTTTTTTGTTTTCTCTTCCTGTCTTTTCTTAGATGTACTGCATCAATGCAACCTGAGATGTTCTATTAATTTTCTGAGATGTTTTGATGACAGAGCAAAGTTGATTTTAGGTTGGTATGAAAAACATTAATTATTTCAGTACAATATTCTGAATATAAGAAGAATATCTCATGTGGAAAACTGCTTTAGTGAGCTGACCATGTTCTTAATTAATTACAGTTTTTGACTTTTTACTTTTTGTAAAGAATTATATTTTTTCCCCATGCTTTTACTTTTCTGATCAGTCCTAGAAATACTTTTAGTCGTCTCTTCATTTTTTGAAAAGAAGTATTACCTGGGAAAAATTACAGTATAACACATTTTTGAAAATGGAAATGACAAGCATTAAAATTTTATCAGAACTGTAACAAATGGTAGGGGTGCCCCATTAGCCAGTGGTTGGATGGGTAAGGCAAGAAGTGTAATCAAAACTGAAGGGTATTTAATCTCTGCTGCTGATCACTGCTTTAGCCTGTTTTCATCAAACTAATTGATGGCAAATGGGACAGATGCATGATGAGATTATATCCCAAATTTATGGCACAGTTATAAGGAAATATGAATCTTTTTTTAAAATTATTTTTTTCATTACAAATATTGGAAATTTAGAAAATGCACTGGGTTGGAATTGAAGAGATCTCTCCTGCCTGTCTAATGTATTGCAGATTTTTCTTCTTATTATTCTAAGCACTTTGTTTATCATAATCCATTTCAGAAAAACAAATAGGGTTTTTTAATGTATTTTATAATTAAATTCTTGGCATTGACACTTCTTATGTTTGTTTCTAGGCTATGATTATACATTTAGCATATCTGAGTTTTAACAGAAACAGCAGATCCAGAATATTGCTCACACTGGGAAGGGGAAATTATGCAAGGAAGAACTATACAGAGATATTCAGTCATTAGTCATAATACCTTTGTTTCAACATCTGAAATAGTGGCAATACCTTTTATATTTTTACATTTCTCACAAGTAATTTTCAGGCAACACTCCTTCAGCGTTTTTGAAACTTTACAGCAAAATGTGTCTGTGATGTGTCCATGGCAACCAGCTCCAAACAAAACACTGAAAAGGGGCAAAATTTTACTTCTGTAAGAGCAGGGGATGGATTTGTGAACAACTCTAGCCTCAGGGGAGGTGGGGGATGTTAGAGCAGGAATAACTGAGATGAAAACTTGTGGGGGATCAGCAGCCTGCAGAGGGAAATACCTGAACGGGAACAGACAAAGCAATTCCAGAAGAAGGAGCTGCCATCAGGAATGATCCAGCCTGGGGAGGAAGGAGACGTGGCCAAGCATGAGAAACTAGCCAGAGAGTAAGTTTGTGGTGAGGATGAGGGAGAAATGGGAATAGGGGAACAGTTCTGCTGGGAGCTTGGGAGTAGCAGCAGAATCCAGGAGAGATGCTGCACAGGGAGCTGAGACGAGCAAGAATGTGCTGTGACACCTTGGGAAAGGAACACAGGCTGAACTGGCAGAGCTAAACCTGCCTGGAATTGTGGTTTGGACCATGAGCAGGCAAGGGAGACTGAGGCTACAGGAAAAAAAATAGTGTGAAGGACTAGAAAGGGAAGCCAAACAGCTTTGAAGCACAGTTAGGTGAGGGGCAGAATTAGGAGAGTGGTGGTCAGGAAGGAAAAATAAAGAAGTGATCAAGTCCAGGGAGGCAGAAACTTGGTAAAACAGGTCTGTTCACTACAAAAACGGATTTATCAGAAAATTAAATATGTGCTCCTCTTTCATATGACATATATCCTTCACTTTTCTTTAAGCTAATTTTATTATAGTTAATTTTATTATAGTTGGGCACATTCCCCAACTGACAACAGGCAGAAATACAAAATTCCCTTATCTCAGCATCTTTCAGATCCCAAGGAGTATCAGTAAAACCCACTGCTGAAGAAAATGTTTATTCACAGGATAAACAGACGACTGCTACTGTCCCTTACTCCACTGTGTAAGTGGCATAAATCTGTGCATGAGAAGGTTCCAGTACTGCCTAATACTCAGGTAATAAAATGCTGATCAATAGTGGAATTTGTTTTAAATTTGCCATTAATAACAAGCTGTCGCTCTCACACATGTGCACACAGTCAACACAGCAGAAAACCTTTAATCTTGCACATTCATCTCAAAAAACTTATGTAAACTTCATCCCTGATACTGCCCATGACATGTGAAAAGCGTCTAGAAGGTGACAATACTGAGGCAAAAGTACTTGGCATACCTCTGTTCAATGCCACAGAAATGGCTGGAACTATTAATCAAAAAACCCTTCATAGCTTATTGATTGAGGCCTGTTAATAGGCACTTGCCTGAGAGACAAAGTCCAAATTGAAAATATGGCATATTGCAGTTTTAATAAGGTTATATTCACTGGTGATTTCACATTTTTCCCCTTCTCCATGGAACCTGTCAGCTTCTGCTCTCAAAGCCCTTATCCTTTCACACATTGTTATCTTTATAAAGGGGATAAGACAATATGTAAAATCCACTTTAGTAAAGGTCTCCCTTCATCCAGCATTACTGCTGAGATCCTTACACTGGCAGCAGTTTACCAAAGCACAGGCAAAAATCAATTTTAATTAGTATTTTTGGCTTTAATGAAAAGTGATTACAGAACTGGCATTTTAGTTAATACTGTTGAGATTTATAGTGGGCTGATGCTAATTAATTTTCTGTTGAATTGCTGTGGGCAATGAATAACTGCAATAAAATGGCAGATTTGCTGATAGCAAAACTATATCAGCACTTCAGAGCTTCTTAACAAAAGGGAGCTTAATGGGTTGCAGGTATAATTTACATTACTTCTCATAAACTGCACATTATTGCTTCTTTGTAAAAGTGTTATGAAGAGCCAATTTTATGTATTCTATAATGAGAGCAATGTCTTTTCCCACAATTTGGTGTCAGCATATGCAAGCCTTCTGTAGAGTGTGATAATATTTTAAGAACCTCTGGATAGGAAAGATTTTATCAAGTCAGAAAATTAATCTTCCCTTTAATGCTTTCCTGTTATATATTGTTGTTACTCTACCATTAATTTTTGTGTTTTTCTCTGTAGAAAGACACAATTGAATAAGGTGCTTGCCTTTAGACTTTGAGCAATGTCAGAAAGACTGCAATTTATTGTGGGCTTGAACAATGCCTAGTTCTGGAGGGATCTGATTCCACTTCAAGCCTCCAGGTGCTATCCTAGAGCCTATGGCTCTGGGAGTGTTGGACTTCAGGTAATTTTTTTCCAAACCACAGCAGAACCATCACACCCTCTCCAACTTCAGAGCAGTCATTATTTGTGAAATGTACACTCCCCCCACCTGAGTCAGGAGACAGCTCTTCATACACCCTGCATCGAATTCCAGCTGCCCAGTGGAGCTCATGTGCAAACCTAGAAGTCCTGTTGGTTTGTTTTTTTTCCCTGGAACAATGCTGTGGGATGAGCAAACACTGGCAGAGTGTGACTGCCCTCCAGGAGGGGCTGGGCCATGGTGGGGTGGCAGAGTGAGCAATGGGTGATGCATCTGCTTGGAAGCGCAGGACAAAATAATTGCTCAGCAGGGAAGGAATGGCTTCCACTCCAGACTTCATGGAGATATTATGATGCCTGCATCTGTCCCCGGTGAAGGAAGTGCTGCCAAAAGTATTAAGAAAGTAATGACTTCCTCAAATAGTGAAAGCAGGTGGAAACCCTTTTGTTTTCCTAGTCAAAAACACAGACCATTTCCTCTTTTAGGTTTATACTAGTATTAAGGGGTTTTTTGTAATTATGAGGAATGGAAAGTTTCATAATTTCAAACAAAATCCAAAATTCTTTGAACTTTTTAGCTCTAGTGCATGAGACCTTATAAAATGCACCCAAAAGGAAACGTTTCAGGGAGAAATCATGGGCATTGCCACCAAATAGAGAGAATTAGTGTCCCACTTTTAAAGGCAGGTCCAGCTGGAATTGCCTGTCCCAGACACCATTGAACTCTTCTAATACACATGAAGGAATATAATGAAATTGCATCATGTGCTGCTTACCACAGACTGTTTCAGACAGGAGTACTGGACATTTTTGATGTCTGACAGAGCTAGCAAAAATGGTTCCATCTTGTCTAAGGTAGGTAGTTTCTTATTAATAGTAGTTAAAGTTTTAATAAAACAATATATGATTTAATTATGATAATTATAAGGACATCCTAAACATATTTCCTTATTCTTTGTTGTAAGTATCAGAAAAAATACAAGCAAAAATGTCTCCTAAAGCTATAAGTTGTAGCTTTAGGTATTGCAATACATGTAATGTTAAAATCTTGGAGATCATAAGGATACTAAATATTGACATCTAATAGAATTAGGAAGGTATCTAAACACATTGGAAAATCTTTCTGCAAAAAAAAAAAATCTATATTTGAAGCAGAAGCAGATGAGGTATATCTGATATGCAGTTTTTTACAGTGATGACTGGTTTTATTCTGGTTTAATAAGGAAATTACATTTATGTGATTACTCTGTGTGTGCAGGCACATGTGTGTCTATTGCTACTCTCCTTTTAAATATCTTCAGAATCTCCTGTCCAATTTTGATCAAATCTGACAGACAAGAAGATATTAAGCTATTAAGTTCCTACAAGTGGATGAACAGGGGCAAGAGATGCTACTTGTCTACCATCAGTAACTCTACTGAGGAAGGGGTTCAAGCATGAGCTCACCCTTCAACAGGCATCACAGCTTCAGAGCAGAGAGACTTTGAGATAAAAACCCATCAGGCATCATTAGTTTCAATGTTCACGGACTGACTTGGTCCTCCCCTCCTCCCTGCCTGCACAAATATGTGAAAATTGGTTGTGGGCTCTTTTCTGCTTTGTTTGGATAATATCCATTTGCAGGCCAGATGACACATTAGGCGCTACATTAGTCTCCATGACTGCCACTATAATCCCGAGGGCCAGATTGTTCCTTGCTCAGGATGGGTGCACAAATGGAGAGAGGCTGTGTGTGCCGCTCTACCAGTATGTCTCTTGCTACAGAGAGGTGGCAAAACAGCTTTTATTTGGTCATGGCAAGCTGCTCATTGCTAGCATACCCATGGGGAAAAAAAAAAAAAAAAAAGAGGCTTAATCTGACATTCCAGCCATACTGACTCACATTCAGATTATTCACATTATTAAGGTGGTCTGAAACGAAACAGTTTTATCTTTCATCTAAACAATGCCATCAATGCATTTGTTTTCAGCAGTAGAGAATCCTACAGTAGCACATAATGCAAGTGGTCTAAATGTTGTGATGGTACTTGTGATGTGGGGATGCTCAGCCACCTTTTTCACAGGAAAAAAAATTCACTAGCGTATTAGTGGGTTTTAGTAAGAGGTATAGTCTCTAAGAAAGGTGTGAAAACTGGAATCTTCCTCAGAAACTGCATAGCAAGCAACTCAAAGTATTCAAATTGTCGCATAAACCTGAAACCAAAAGACCTAGCCCAGGGTAACATGGTGACTTGAAGCTGAATGTTAGATTTGATTAACATCCACTACATCAGTAACAAGCTTCCTAAGTACTGAAGCTACTTTCAGATTGTAGGAGATAACACAAAGCTGGTGTGCTTAATGGTTTAGATTGAAATCCATTACCTCATCCATTATTCCAGAAACTCCAGGCTGTCAGTCTCACTGCAGTGCCTGCTAAAGTTATGGAGGAGATTATTCTGGGAGATATTGAAAACCACCTGAAAGACAACGCAGCCATCAGGCACAGCTGGCAGAGCTTCCTGAGGGGAAAGTCCTGCTTCTCAAACCTGGTTTCCTTTTGGGGCAAGGTGACCCGCCCAGCTGATCAAGGGAAGAGAGCTGATGAGATCTTTCTGGGGTTCAGTAAAGGTTTGATGCTCTCTCTCCCAGGATCCTTCTGGATAAAATGTCCATCCCACAGCTGGATAAACACATGATGGGATGGGTGACTGATGGCTCACAGGTCAGGCATGGAGGGTTACAGTGACTGGGGGAACACCAGATTGGTGACCTGTCACTAGTGGGGTTCCACAGGGCTCCTTCCTCAGCCCTGTGCTCTTCAACATCTTCATAAATGACCTGATCACAGGACTGGAGGGGAGACTGAGCAAGTTCACATATGATACAAAACTGGGAGGAGTTGCTGACTCCCTGCAAGGCAGAGAAGCCCTGAAAAAGATCTTGACAAACTAGAGAGATGGGCAATCACCAGCCATGAGCATCTCAATGAGTGAAAGTGCTGGATTCTGCATCTGGGACAGGGTTGTGTGCACAGCCTGGGGAATGAGAGGCTGGAGAGCAGCACCATGGAAGGGGAACTGGGGGTCCTGGCCTATGAATATGAGCCAGCAGTGCCCTGACAGCCAGGGGGGCCAGCCTTGTCCTGGGGACATCAGGCACAGCATGACCAGCAGGGCAAGGGAGGGATTGTCCCCTCTGCTCTGCTCTGGGGTGGCCTCACCTCCAGTGATGGTGAAAGATATTAAACTATTAAAGAGTGTCAAAGGAGAGCCACAGGGATGGTGAAGGGTCAGGAGGGGAAGCTGTGTGAGGAGCAGCTGAGGGCACTCGGTCTGTTCAGCCTGGAGGAGACTGAGGGGAGACCTCAGTGCAGCTACAGCTTCCTTGGGAGGGGAGGAGCAGGGGCAGGCACTGATGTCTGTTCCATGGTGACCCGTGATGGGACTGAGGGAATAGCCTGAAATTATGTCAGGGGAGGTTCAGTTTGGATATCAGGAAAAGGTTCTTCACCCAGAGGGTGGTTGGGCACTTGAACAAGCTCCCCAGGAAAGTGGCCACAATACCAAACCTGAGAGAGTTCAAGAAGTGTTTGGACAACAGTCTCAGGTACGTGGTGGGGTTCTTGTCTTGTGCAGGACTAAAAGCTGGACTCAATGATCTTTGTAAGTCTCTTCCAACTCAACATATTCTGTGACTTTGCAGTCTGGAGTTCCAGACATGCAGCACCCAGGAAAGTATTTAGTTTTTCAAAATGTTTTTACTCTCTGGTAGGTGATGGTCCTCTAGCAAACACATTGCTCTTGTTTTGGCTGGGATAGAGTTAATTTTCTTCATATTGGCTGGCATGGGGCTATGTTTTGGATTTCTGCTGGAGCAGTGTTGATAACACTGGGATATTTTCATTATCACTGAGCAGTGCTTGCAGCATCAAGTCATTTTTTGCCTCTCATACCACCCCACCAGCAAGGATTTGGGACAGCTGACCCCAGCTGAATGAAGGGATATTCCACATCATATGGTGTCATGCTAAGGATATAAAGCTGGGGGAAGAAGAAGTAACTGGTTTATTCATGATGGAGCCCTGCTGTCCTGGAGATGGCTGAACACCTGCCCATCCATGGGATGTGGTGAAGGAATGCCTTGTTGTATTTTGCACTTTTAAAATCCAAAAATGTCAAATTTTTTACTTCTTTTGGGCAGCTTTTCCACTTGGTCAGCAAACAGTTCAATGTACCTAACATCCCCAAGAAGTCAGATTGTGTGGAGCAGCTCTCAATCAAACCCTAAGTAGTCACTGGGGTGGAATTCACAGCAAGCTCAAAACCATCCTCTCCACACCCCTGTGAAAGAGGCTGGAGTGGAAAATAACTGCTGGGTGCTTACCTCATACAAAGCTGTTGAGGCTTCTTTGCAGCAGACTCCATCTGAAGAGACTTTACATTTGACTCCTTAAAGATGCTGATTTTAAACACAGCTTTGTGTTTGGCCCATACAAGAGGTTGTTCCCACTGCAACAAGTCCACAATTTAAAAAGACAGCTCTGACAACCTCTCTGTGGTTTTCTGGTTGCTCTTTAGCCATCCTCCTCCTGTGGTGACATTTTCATGGCTCTGAAAAACAACATTATGTTCCAATATACTTCCTGCCTGAGAAAATGCCACCCCCTTGCCAGTTTTGCTGCCCTCCAGCTGGCCCTGTTTCTCCACGCCTGTCACTGTCTCCTGTTGTATGGGAACGGCCGGATTTGAAGAGGAGGGAGAAACACTTGGCATTAGCTTCCACTCCAGCTCCCCGTTTTTCTGATGGGCAGGTCTGTGAGAGCAGCCTTTTGCTCCCCTCCAATGTGCATCATGTAAAGTACCACAAGACTCAGAAGACAGAAATGCAAAATAGTCTTAGCAATGGGATTTCATTAAGTACCTGCCCAAACTGAAGCTGATGAGAGCTGGAGCACCTTTTTATGGGCTTTTGTGAGTTGGAGCCTTGGCTGCGTGAGGTCCTTCTCACTTTTCTGTGGTTTCACAACCCTTAACTTAGTACCTTCCATGAAGTCCCTGAGTGTGTTTTTTGAAATTAAATGGTGTCTGTGGAGTTGAACCCTGGAGCTGAACAAAGAGGAAAACCCCTTCACTCTCTACTTTGCATTCAGCATGATGATTTCTCATACACACTCCTTTGTTTCTAGCCCTTCAGCTAATTCTTGACCCACATGATTCTGTTCCTATCTAAGGCAATTAAAATAATTCTTAGAACAGGGTATCATGACACACTGATTAAATGCGTCTCTTCAGCTGAAAAAGCCACACTTTGCCTTCCCTACTAATTTCATAATTCTGGCAAAGAAAGCAATCAAGATTTCCTGGCAAGATTGAAGCTTTACAGATTGACACGAATGTTTCCAGCAGTCCTGTTATCCTGTTACATATAGGGCCAACCTGAATCCGATATAAATGTTTTGCATGGGTAGCTTGTAGCTGTGCAAAACACACTGGAGTGCCTCAGAAGAGCAAATCCTCAAGCAGAAATGTTCATTTCTAAGTGGCAGCAGGCGGTGGGTTTCACCATGTGCCATCTGCACCATTTGGATGAGTGCACTGGAGGATAAAATTCTGAACCTAGTCCTCCATCCCTGCTTTCTCTCTCATTCACCTGTCTCAGAGGGAGGATCAGCAGTGCCCATGACTCTTGCAGGTGTCAGAAATTGCTGTTCAATGACAGTGGCAACGTCTCCACTGGCAAAGGGCAAAAGTGACAACTAATTTACTAAGTACAGGGGAAAGAAAATACCCTCTCTCTTCAGGAACTGGACAGGAATCAAAGATCATTAATGAAACGTGTAAAAATATCACCACACCCAAGGAATTTCTTTTCCACCTCTCCCTGGCCTACAGCAAATGGCCAGGTACTGTCTGAGGAAGTGCGTGCTTGAAGCAGTGCACACAAAAAACAAAGTAAGGGAAATATTCATAAGTCATACAGAATGAAGCAGTTTTTTATAATTCTTCCAAATTTGTCATCTGCATTATAATGCGTGCAAAACATGACCCAGGTTTGAACTATGCAAAATACCTAGTGAGAGCACTCCTAATTTTTTTAGAAAACTTGAAAGGAGTGAAACCCAAATTCTTAGCTTTGAAGAGTCACAAGATTTGCTGTATCTCCATTGGAGATTTAAATTTTGCAGCATCATACAAAATTAAATAAGAAATTAATCTGTTAGTGACCTGCTCTGTTTCATCTATTTAACTTTCTATCTACCTTAGAAAGAAATTGGTTTATACATATAAATACATATACACACATATATATATATATAATTATAGTAGTGAAGATGGCAGAATCCCTTGTATTTCCATGACATATAAAAGTAATTTCATTATTTAAAAATTAATGTCATGTTTTAAAGTGCATTTCTACCTTTAGCAGGCCTACATGGCCATTGTTCAATTTTTGGTAGTAAAACTGGTTTTATAGAGGAAAAGAGGTTTTTCAGTGCAGATGGCCCTCTCTGCTCTCAACAGTGCTATGAAACTGCCTAAATATAACCATTCATGGACTTCTGGCAGCAGAAAAAAATCTGGACATAGAAGTGAGGGGGATTTATTAATCATAACCCCAACATTTTAAACTGACATTTTAAACTGATATTTCTGACAAACATTCCTTTTATTACAAAATCCCTGCACAATTGGAACTTGAATTACATAAAAATTCAGGCAAACCTGAAATACAAATTATCCTTCAATATCATATCAATCATCACTAAAGCCTGAAAATTTAAAGTAGCCTACTGGCAAAATTAAATTTTAGTTGTAGTTTGTTTGTCATGATTTCAAATTTCCTCTGCATGCAGCACGCCTGTTTGAATGTATTTCTAATCCTCTCACTAAAGTATTGGGACATAGTCTCCAGACCCAGCTAAATGGTACATATTTAAATAATAGTCTTAAATAGTAAATTGTCTGATAAATAGAAAGGGCAATCTACAATAAGGACAAGATAAGTTTCAGCACATCCTCTTTCACTGAAAATGGAAGGCTCCTTGGATGCATCAGCTCCAGGGTCACATATTTGTAAATTTGCACAAGCCACTAGGATAAAGAAGCCATTTAAGGACTCTGTCTACTCTGAGTGTGCTGTGGAAAGCCCACCCCTACCTGTGCAAATGCTTATCACTGATGTGAATGTGAATCATATCTGAAATGTCAGATCTCTCTATACAAGAATTGAGACTCCCAGAGAGCTGTTCAGTATAATCCAGGGCAGCATGGCAATAATGAATGACAAAATCTCCCTTAGTTTCCAATTTCTTTGCTTTGAACCCAGCAAAGTTCTTAGGCTCTGATTTTGCCTGTGTAAATCTGACAAGATTTGTAACAAGTTATTGATGACTTTGTATTTTTATATTCAGCCGCTTGATTTAAGTTTTTGAAATCTGTCTAAATTCTTGGAGTGATAATGGGTTAGAATGAGAAATTATCTCTTTAAAATAGAGAAAATAAATGTGTTTGAAAGTATGGATATCTGCAGGGTGTTTGGTTTGGGTTTTTTGTTGCTTAGCCTCTGAGTTTTAGAGTTGGGTTTTTTTTTCATTGAAAAAGTCGTGGTGCAATAGACTGGATGTTTTATGAACATATCAAAATCTTAAGCACTGGCAGCAATTCCATTTATTGAGCAAAACATAAAGATGTATTCAATTCTATACTGCCATAGTTCTCAAAGAACTGAGAAATAGGAGCAATATGTAATTAATCTTTTGTGCTGGAGTTTAAAATAGGCTATACAATTTAAATTAAATTTTGTTTATTTTCTTTTTATATTTTTTCCTTTAAAGTGTAAATTTGTACATCACCTAAATTAGTGTAAAGTATGATTACAAGATGGGTTTTATCAGCTGGTGGGGTTATTGATATTTCATTATTGGGGGACTTACAACCTGCAAACTGCTTTATCATTCTGTTTCAATAAATCAAAGCAAGTAATTTCTGGAAACATCCCTTTGTGGAGCAAGGGAGGAAAGTGCCTCTCTGCTTCTACCTCTGTATTTTCCATCCTGATCTTCTGCCAGGTGGGGTTTGCTCTCTGAGGAGCCTGTCAGTGCTAACTCAGCTGGACAGATGGCTGCAGTGCCATGTCAAACTTTCCCTTCCTCTTGGTATTTCTGGTCCTTGCTGGCTGAAAAATTGAGGGAGCTGTGACAGGATGACCATGCCAAGAGATTGGGAGCTCGTGCCTCTACTGCTATATCTGATGGCCACCAAACCCACGTGGAATAAGTGAAGGCAGAGACTGAACTGCTCTTTTACACAGTGGTGTGACAGCCATGCAGAGGGCTGGGCTTGAAATAAAAGGACTTTCTGGGAATTAAGTGGCACAGTGCAGGAGAGGAACATTGCTCACCTAATTGTATCCCCTGCACACTTGCAGATAAATCCTACAGATTGCTGCTAAAAGCTCCTTTTCAGAACTCAGCATCTCCATGTTGGGAACAGGATCAAATCAAAGTGTAATCACATTAGAGTTACTCTTGAGTTGTTTCATAGTTTTTCAACAAATTTATGGGGGATGGATAAAACTCGAATAAATACCCATTATGATAAAGCAAAGAGAAGATATACAATTAAGGATAATATCTGAGCCAAGAGTGGCTGGAATGTATTAATAAACACAGCTGATATTCCATCCCATCTCCTTGCCTGGCCTCTTAATCCATAGCCCCATATTTTTATTGATTTTTTAGGAGAGATAATCAGTTCTGCAGTAACAGTATGAGCTCTTGCTGCCCAGAATTACCAGAAAACAGGTGAGTAGTGGATCTCTCAGCAACAGACCAGGCAAAACTGCTTGGAAAAGGGCAGAAGAGCACAAAACACCACCCTGAGTCACACAAAAGCTGGCATTAAGAACAGCACAGGATTGTGACTTGGGGGTGAAAAGCTACTGTAGGCAGAGGAGGCTGTGAATGAGTGGGATGCTTACATCCTGGAGCAAAATCAGCCAGGGGAATGTTCACAGGAGACGTCCTTTCTGCAGAGCAGGACGAGGATCTGACGCTGGGAAGCATCTAGAGGAATGTGTGTGTGTGTGTACAACTGTGTATTGGGACAGAGGAAGTGAATGAGAAGCCAATACAGACTATAGATAAAAAAAGGATCAAATTTTAGGATGCTGAGCACACAGACATACCTTTCCAACTTTAGTGGTTGTATCCATTAGGTGTTCCCTTGTTCGTCTACAGGGCACTGTCTCCTTCCAGAAATGCCCACTCAAGAGGCTGAGGGAGGATAGGAATAGCACAACTGGGGTGAGGAGAGAGGGGACCACGTACACTTAATGCTCCTCAACTTCCCTCTCTGCTGAGCTGAACACAGCAGTAGGATGTGGCTGAATGCAGGACTGTGGAGATGACAATGACAAAGCTAAATCGATCATGCAGGCAAATACCAGGGTATTTATGAGAACTGTCTTATACATAGATCTTACAGTGATTTAATTATTGCTCCAGCTTTAGGGACCAGTCACTCAGAAGGGAACATTGCTGCTGCAGAATGCAGTAATTTCTGTAACAGGCTATCATTTGTCCTTTTGATGTTGTCTGAGAAGCTCATCTTTAGTCAACATTTGAGTAGGAAAACAGCTGTGGTAACTGTGGGGTTTATATTGGCAAGCAGTCACTTCTTAATGCTGATGAGGGTAGAGGTTAAAATTGAAACATCTATTCCAATTCCAACCATCTATTAGGGGACAGAATTTATTGCTCCTATACACTGTGAAATTTGGCTTGGCAGAAATTAGAAAAAAAAGTCAAGAACTGCTGTAAAGATGTGCCAACTCTCCTATAAGGAGAGCAGTAACATTTGTGGGAAAAAAACCCAAAAGCCTACCAGAAGATATAAGTAAAAATGATGGAAATGTAACTTCAGCTGACAATTACAAAACAGCTCTCTTTTACCTGGAACTGTTCATGCCAGAAATGGCGTCCCAGGAAAAGAATCCACAGAAAAGGATACTTTAGTAGAAAGGATCAAAACAAATAGCAAAGAAAGAGTTGCTTTCAGTTGTGCTTCTCATATACCTCTGCTATGAAAAAACAGAATAATTTTCATAATTGCACATGCAGAGCAGAGAGAAGTGTACCTTTAGGAAGAGGGAGAAGAAGCATCCTACATTCCCAGGGTACCAGTGGGGTACATGCTGATGACATCTAAGGAGAAGGAGACATCCAGAATCTGCTCCACAACTCTCTTCCCCAAAAGTGAGTCTGCACCTGTAAAAGCCTTAGGAGAACAAAAAGCCTCAGGTTAGGAACAGGTCAGCAGAGCCATCCCAACACCCACTCTTACAAAACACTATTGCCTTCTTTAAATCTTGTTATCTACAGGATCCTAAAGGCAAGTCAGACAGCAACACTGAAACAAAAACATTTTTTCTCATCACTAATTTTATCTTCATTTGTGAGTGTCATCACTTATGTAACTTTTTTTTTTTTCTATTTTAGTGAGTATTTCACAGCCATTAAGAAACTTTAATTCTAGTCATGAGAAAAGGCACTCCCATTAGTCTCATTTTTTTTAGACAAAACAATTGAGACTGAGGAGGAAATTGAGTATTAATTTTAGTTTTCAGTATGAGATACTTAACCTGACTTTTCAGGAAACTTGGAATTGTTAAGCCCTTTGTGTATAGATCCATACTGAGGTAGGCCCAGGGTTAGGAATGCAGTTGCACACTGCTGTCAGCATGACATGGTCCATTAACATTCAAGATCTGTATCCCACTAATTTCTCTGCACACTGATATTAAAATCATTTATCTCACCAACTCCAGTTGCAAAAGTGAGTGATCAGCACTTTGCAAAACTTATATCCACACTGCAAGCTGACCAGCTGGAAAATGAGAAGGTCTCAACTGGTCAAGGGTTGTAAAAATACTCCTTGGAGTAATGCACTGAACATCATGCAGAATCACTTAGGACGGATATTGTTCATTCCCTTCCTGAGGTCTGCTCTGTTTATTATACTCCTTTCAACAGATGCAGAAAGATTGTCCAGTATTTTGTAGACATAACTGCATATCACTTCATTACTCAGGAGATCTATTCTGCACAATTTAAAGGGGAAACTACCTATGGAAAAATGTTCTGTCTGAGCATCTTTGATTCTCCAGCTGCTTTCAAACCTTGGCTGAGGTTTTTTTTTTTTTTTTTTTCTTCCTTTAGTCCCCTCATTCCCTTGAGGTACCCAGTAAGGGAAGATCATGCTGATACCCAACTGTGTCTTCTGTCTTGGTTTGGAAAGACAGTTATCTGTCAGGGAAAATCAGAGCTCTCCCTGGAATGGTGAATCTAAACCCCCTCCCTCTAAATTATTATAATTTTGAAATTAGGGGCTTTTGGGCTAAAATATGGGAATAAGAATAACAGTTGTTTACTAGGAATATTAAAAATACAAATGTAGTAGTACAAAAAAAAAAACAAAACAAACAAACAAAAAAACAAACAAGCAAGACAAACAAAAGTCTTAGAAAACCCTGACAGAGTCAGAGGTATGACCTGACACCCTGTTGGTCAGGGTGTTGGAAGCAGTCCAAATGAGTCTTCCTGGAGTAACAGATGTTGTTCTGTGGAGTAGAGATGGTGGTGTAGAAAGAAAGGGTCTAGTGATGGTGAGATGGGTCTGGTCTTCCTCTGGGAATCCAGTGTAAAACAGGCTGCTTAGTGTACCTACATCTCAGTTTTTATCTTGGTAGAAATGTTTGGTTCCCCCCTCACTGGGTGGAGCATCTCACAATGGGATGGTGTAATGTGTCATGTCACTGGTGAGCCTTTATGGCCCATTAACAGAAGATATCCCCCAGAGGGTGGACAGTGGTGAAAGAGATAAGAAACACTGCCCCACCTGGTTTTAACAGCTGGCCTGTTATCAAAAGCATCCACCCCCCTGGAGTTACATGAGATAAAGAAAAACATCTCCCCAACTGGTTTCAACAGATGAAATAGAATACACATTTTTTTTGGTTACATAACCCAAGACATCCTCCTATAAACTTATTTATGATCAGCAGCAAGTGGCCTCGATCACAGCAATGCCCAGCGCCACATCAGGGAACTGGTGTGCTGGTGTGGACTCTGCCAGGTGTTGGATCATGGATGAGGGCACCTAGGCTGTCACAGTCGTCATTTCCATCTTCCTTTAATACCACACATCCCACTTGTCACCTAACTGGGAAAGGGTTGGTGCTCAGCCAATTTGTTTATATCCTATGTGGAATATTTGCTGATGTGGGAAGTCCTGCTCTTTTGAAGACTGCAAACAGCAGTGGCCTTTAAAATGCAAAAGATTTTTTTGTGTTTAATGACCTGCCTCTGAGGCAGGGCAGCTGAGCTTCCTGTTAATAAATCCCTTGAGGTGAATTAGAGTGAAACAGCACGGACTGACTGGTGTCAGTGAGGGAGATTTGTTTCAAAACAATTTGATTGCAACGGAAAGGAGACAGCAGCTGTTTTGGTTCTTTTCTAGAAAAGTATGAGAATACCATGAAGAAAACATACAAGTTAAATAAAAGAAAGAAGAAAGAAAGGACAGAGATAGATAGATAGATAGATAGATAGATAGATAGATAGATAGATAGATAGATAGATAGATAGATAGATAGATAGATAGATAGATAGATGAGGGGAAGGATATCATCAACCATAGATAAAGAGACAGGACTTGATCATTGCAATTTTGATGCCTGTGGTTGGACTAAGGGTCACAGTCTTGATTTGTTGGGGGTGGAGGCCAATGAAAGATAGAGTTCATCAGGTTATCTATATTAAAATTATTGTGGGAACATCTAGGTGCCTCCTGAAGCAGGAGATTCTTTGGGTCTTGTTACAACACTAAGGGACATGTGCAGTCATCTGGTGGAGAGCTCCCAAGAGAGTAGGGGGTGCTTTGGGGTCCTTGTCCTCGGTCCCCTCTAGAGATATGACTGTCATTGGACCCTGCTTCTCTGCAGCTGTGTCTTCTGGGGAAAGGGGGAAGTTGGCCTCAAAAAAGCATTACTCCACCTCTGTAGGATTTGCTTCTTACCAGACATTCCCCTTGACTGGTTTGAAACACCTTGTTTAAGACATCATATTCCTGATAGTCCTGGATGCAACCAAATCTGGGAAAATCTGGATAATGGTTAGGATGCCACACTTGTGAAATTGCTTTCCCAGAATCCAGGGTAAGGCACAAACTAGTTTATAGTTGAGAAGCTTTTTCCTCCCACCCTCTCACAGGCCCAAGTATCTACCACACTGACCAGCAAATTCAGAGGACAACAATGACAACAACGACAACAAAACCTGGGACGTGCTAAAAAATACATAGAGCTGTGATTTTGTGAAGAATAATAGAACATGCCCCATACAATGAATTGCTAGACATCTCAGCCTCAGCTTTCATTTTGTGAAGAAACATGTGCCTCTTAAAATATATGTGGCTTTTAGGATAGAGATGAATACCAAAGTTTCAGCAGAGATAAAAGACATTTATCACAGAAACTCACCTGACAGAGAGGAGAGGAGCAATATCTGCAGATGAATTTAATCAGATGGAGGAGTGAATAATACTTGGAGATCTTTGGATTGAAAATAAGCTGGCATTGGTAAATTGTTTGAAAGGAATCTCATTTTTAACTGGAGTGCAGTGGTAACTTTTAAAAACAGATGCAAGTAAGTAGCTTGAAAAGGCATGCTGTTGATTCCTTTTGGTCTCTCCCTTCAGTTAGTCTGACAGAGATGTGTTCAAGAAAACTGCTGCTAATTTCAGTACAGGAAGGAAGAGGTGTTCATTCTTTAAAGAAACTTTGAAGGTTTGACCAACCACCAAACAAAATCTTTAAATGCAGGCTTTTGGTTTTATTTTTAGGCTTTTGGCTTCTGTTGTCAAAGAAAGCTATGATAACAACAAGATGTGATAGGTAAAAGAAAATCCAGGCTCATTAGAAATGTTCAGAAGCTTTTATGCTACTATGGAAAAAAATCCCTCAAAATCTGAGCAGGACTGTTTTTATTCCTAAATAACAGCTGATCTCACCCTGTGAAAATGTTACAAATCTTGCATGTGGAGAAGTATCATGGCCTGAGAATTTCCAGATGTTTTCCTGGTCTTCATCAGCTATTTCCAAAATCCAGAAATGACTTGTTTACTGGGTTGTAAAACTCTGTTTGTCTGTACTGTGCACATCTCTAGCACTAACCAACACAATACCAGCAGACATTAGACAAAATTGCAATAGGGCCAAGATATCACATGTTTCTGGGGAATTTCAGCATTTCTTTTCTGATGCAGATGACTGACAGGTGATTTCTGCCCCCTGCTCTGTCTACGTCAAGAAAAGCCTAGACATTTCTGGTGCTCCACAGATTTGAGCTCTCCAGAACTCACACAGCCCTTGACTTTATTATCTCTTGCCATCAGTGGAGCAATTCCCATTGAATTCCCACTGGGCTGAGTCCCAGTGGACAGTAACTTTAGGAGAAATTTTCTTGGGCTTGCTTTTCTCTTCCCTGTCACTGGCACTGACTGTATTTGGGGTTGGTTTCTGAAGGTGTGCAAGGAATTACCTCCTGTCAAGATCTGTGAGGGAATTTTTACTGCAGCCTTGGAAAGGCCGGGAGGATGGAAGGAGAGCAGCTGTGTCAGAGCAGAGAGCACCACTGAAATGAGGCTGATTTGTGTGGTGCTAGACCTGGTAGAATTTTTAGGAAGAAGAATTGTATTGCAACATTTTCCCAACATCATATTAGGAAAAGGGAACAGAGTTACAACCAGGAAATAAATTCTGAGCAAACCTGTTGTGATGCAATGGGGCCTTTAACAAACAGGACAATTAGTGATTTAAGGTGATTCAGTCAAAAGGTTTATTTTGAGCTCAGCAGCCCCTAGAAAAAGGCACTGGAACTGACTCAGGAGAACCACTACTTCTTGTGGCACTTTGAGAGGACACAGGTCAGCCTAAATTTTCCCTACTCTGCACTTGAGGTTTGGTAATAGTTTTTGATAGGGTTAGAGGCTAGCAACAGACTGTGCTGTTTCTGCTGTAATGTTTTTTTCTGACTGAGCACAGAAGAAAGTTCAGTAAAAAAAAAAATCTAGCTAAAATGAAATGATGAACTGTAACAAAAAATAAGTCATTGTTGCATTGACTTTAAAAAGTGAGGAAGGTGGAGATTTCTCTGCCCTAGAATCAGATTACCAAGGCAGTAAAATGAGGAATTAGGAACAGAATAGATAAGAATTGAAGAGACTATTAAAAGATTACAGTCTAGAAACTGATAGAATAGAACAATGACAACTCAACCTATATTTCACACTCTTAAAGCAAACTAGGAAAGCATGCAAGAAACCTTTCACGGATGCACCCAGTATTAGACTACTCAATGAAACAAAATTCTGAAAAAAATAAAAAAGATATAAAATAAACCACTCTGCACTCCAGGAACAAAAGTTCTAAATATAGTCTTTAGACTAAGAATGAGAGAATTTTGGATACTTCAAGAAAATAAGTGTGTATTCACAATGTCCAGTGAACACAGGCAGTCATTAGTCATTCATATATGTATGTATACATGTTCCTAGCCACATACAAATGTGTGCTACTTTTTGCAGCATTCAAAAAATATTAATTTATACAAACTCTTTATTTAAAAAAAATCATTCCCTCAATTTTTTTTATGTGCCCTGTGATACAGAACATTTTTTTAAAGTTCAGGTTATGGGGTCAAATATTGCATAAAATAACAGCAGGAAAGGAAGAAAAAAGATTGTAACCCTCTTGGCTATAAGCATGAAAGGAATGCAGAATAAAGCTCAGAATGTCAAAATGATCCTCCTTAAAAGCAAATATCTCATCACTTCAGTTCTAATATGATTATTTTTGCAGGGCTTGCCCTACTTTTTTTTTTTTTTAACTTTTAGGATTAGTTATAGTGCAATGTGTTCACCCTTAGAGCCATTTTGATGACATAAAATGCAAATGAGATTAAAGCACTTTTGTGTTTGCTTCTCTGTGTCCCACTGAGGGCTTGAGAGAGAAGTGACTGTTTCAATTCTGCTCTAGACACTTCCTGGGTTTACACATTCTCGTTTCTCCTGAAGAGCAGGAAATGGGAAAAGGATGAAGCCAGAGCAGGCTGAGCCATCTTTCCAGCTGGGGCCTTTGGGAAACACCAGTGTTTCCAGGCACACTATGTGTTGTCACACTGGCTATAACCACAGACAGTCTATGCCTACCACACCCAGGATATTCTCATTAGGTATCAAAAAAAAATGCAGTCATTAAAATGAAACTTTAGTACTTTACCTTTCCAGATTATGGCATTTATTTGTGAATTTTATGCAGGGTGTTTTTTTTTTTTTTTTTTTTTTTTTTTTGTTTTTTTGTTTTTTTGTTTTTTTGTTTTTTGTTTTTTGTTTTTTGTTGTTTTGTTTTTGGTTTTGGTTTTGGTTTTGGTTTTGGTTTTGGTTTTGGTTTTGGTTTTGGTTTTTGTTTTGTTTTGTTTTGTTTTGTTTTTTTGGTGAAATTTTAGCATTGCCACCATTTCTCCAAATGGATTCAAGGAAGGATTTTGAGATATCCCTGATGATAAGCACATTTAAGGCACCAGCACTGTAGGGCATGCTCAGGGTGATGAGATCTCTTCATGAGCTGTAAAACCTCACAATCAGTGTCACAGAATATCCTGAGTTGAAAGGGACCCACAAGGATCTTTGAAGTCCAACTCTGAACCCTGCACAGGACAACCCCAAGAATCACAGCATGTCTGGAACCTGTGAGAGTATTTTTTTTAAAAGAGAGCATTTTGCTTGTGCTTATTAAAACATAGCCCAGTCTGAAATCCCAATTTTCAGAATGAACAAACCCTCTAGTAGCATAAATTAATGACACATATCTGTAATCAAATTGTCTTTGATGTATTGACTGCGACTAGCCTGCTGATTTCTCCTGCTATACCAGAATTATCATGAATTAAAATAGTGTATCTCTTGTGGAAAAGGTTCACAGTTCATGTTTTTCTGTGCAATGCAAAAATACCTACCAGGATTGGAAAATATCCAAACAATTCTAACAGTAATAATAAAGCATTAGCTATAAATTATAGGAAAAAACAAGGAATAATTAAAGATTTAAAGAAGAGAAGGAAATCTTAAAACAAATTGAAATGTGAAGGAATCCTGCAAATACGAAATCTGCTTAACTGCATGTTTCATTTGAAAGCCCATTGAGGTGAAGTGCACACTACTTACAGAAAACCCTGCTATATTCCTTACTTCTTCACTGGGGAGGGGGCACAGAGTGAGTTCAGAGCACTCTTAAACAGAGTACCTTAATGGATCAGGGTCTAATTGCCAGGCCCCTGGGCTAAGCCATCCTTTTTGAAGCTGACACCTCCAAATGCTGAACAAGCAGAGCTTTCCAGCAGGCACAAAGCCTGGAAAAGGATATTTAAAAACTCTATGAAGTTTCTATGAGACATTCTTCAGGGAATACAGAGATCATGGATCTTGACCCTGCGGGGTCTGTCCAGGCTGTACCAGTAACACATCTTAGATGGTGCAAACCATCAGACTGCCCTCCTGTCTCCGTGGTGAATCACTGCTTGGGTTCTGGGCATTTACTTTCTGTCCAAGGATGTTCTTCATTCTTAACCTCTCTCCTTAACCCAGGAAATTATTTCAGGCTTGTTATTCAACAAAATAGCTTCTATCTTCCTTCACTTTAATGCATAATTTTTATTAAAATATGCATATCAATTGCATGCTAAAGAGAGAGCAAGGCTTTGACACGTGCTTGGTATCAGTCGTGTGTGCAGCCTCAACTGGAGCTCATGGAGGAGAATGGATCTGCCCTGGCTTGCTGGAGTAGGTGCAGAGCTGTGGTATTCTACTACCTCTAGTAAAGCCCCCTGGCAGAGCTGTTGGGCTTTGGGGTTCACCTCTCAGCCCATCAGATCCCCTGTTCTACAGGACAGGGGCACTGAACGTGTGCTGGACACAACTCATTGAGTTTGGTAAAATCAGCTGGAGTTCAGTAAAACTGCCCATCCCCAGGCATGGCTGGTGTTATTTTCCACATCTTCCTTCTCCCACTCCCCCACTCTCCCCTCTCTGCCTGCTGAGCTCTGCACAGGCCTTGCAGAGATAACGTCAAGCTGAGAGAGAGGAGCTCACCTGACTCACACAGGGCATGTTGCACATGTGTGCACATATGTAAGCATGTGCATTTTCAGGAATGAGCTTAAAAATCATAGAATCACAGAATGATTTGGGTTGGAAGGGACCTTATTTTTTTTTTTTTTAAGGAAAAAGCAACACCACCTCTCCATTACTGTCAACTGTTACATTTTAATGCAAAAAATACACTGGAAAGCAGCTCTAGACAAGGCATAGTATAGAGGTTCCACCTCTCCAAATGTGCTATGATGCTTGCTTTTTTGTTACAAATTAATTTTATTAGATTTTACAGCCTTATCAGAATGGAAATCAAAGAATTAAGCCAGATGTTACTGTTCCTCCAGTGTATTCTTATTGTAAATAATTTCTTCATTGAAAATTAATTTTCAGTAGCAACTCTTGGCATCATGGACATTACTTATTAAAAATGCAAATGTTAATACATTTAAGTTATTCTTAATACATGTAAGTTATTCTGTACTGTTAAAATGTTAAGACTTTTTTTCTATAAAAACTCTACAGCACTGAACACTGTATCGATTTTGTAATGCTAAATATAAAAGACAAAAAATGAGACAGACTGGTTTTTTCATAGTTATATTAAAACCTCTCAGTAAATCTTGAAAAGTAAGACAAAGTTTCTGTGAATTTAATATACTGTCATTGCAAGTGCTTTAATTTGGGATAAATCCTGCACTGCTATAGAACACTACCAAAAAGGGAATCAGTAAGAGCACAGGAAGGAACTGGAACAGTTTCTCTAAAACACTGATCAGGCAGGAATGAGGAGCAAGAGCTTCAAACCACTGGCAGAGGTATCAAAAGTAATAATTTCTTACTCTCTTAGAAAAAAACCCCACAACACTTCAACATCTCATCAACCACCCTGGGTATTTTCAAAATATTTTGGTTTTACCCAGAGTGTCTTAATTGCTCTTCTCATGTTTTTCCTTCTCTTTTGCTATATAAAACCACAATAAAATACTCTTCCAGGAAGAAGGAAAGTCTTCTGCCAGCACTGACACTCATCTATTTAAAATTTTGACAAGCTCAATGTAAGTGGGCCTCATATATTACAAAGTTATCTGACATCATTTCTTCAAAGGTCTGTTAAGGTGATCTAGCTCAAAATAACTATACATTTTCAGAATATGCTGATTCTAACTGTGTAAGACATCAAAATCAAATAGAGAACCATAACAGACTTAAATACAGCCTTAAACGAAATTCCCAGAAAGAAGGATCCAGAAGTTCTTTTGTTCTTTCAGTCTCAATAAATGAGACATGTTTTTGCTGTCGATGGTCATTGTTAGGTGCTCTGCAAAAATCCCATCTGCTTCCACAGAGGAAAACACCCCTCAAAATGGTTTGAGTAACAGTAGACACTCATTTTAGGGAAGAGGCTGACAGTCACTGTATGGTGTTTGGGTTCAGAAGACCAGGATCTGAGACGGTCAAATGAGAAACTTCAAGCTGCAACCAATACCTGTGTACTCTGTGAATTCCAGACTAAAAAAGTACTGCTGATTAATTGATGTAATTTTTTTTTTTAATCTGAGCTGCAAGGTCCTGTTCCTTGCTCTCACACTGGTGTGCTTGGTGGGCCTTAAGAGATCACTTCAGCCTCAAAGAGATGGTGTGTGTTTATTACATACCTTTAGTTTTGCAGCTGTATTTTGCAGTAACTATGACTGCTGAATTTGTAAAGCATTTTTGACATTTAATGATACAGAAAGAGGTGACTTAGGTTCCCGTGTTCCTAGTGTTGCTCTGTACCTTCAGAATGCTGTGGGCTGAGGACTCCAGTGTGGAGCACAGAAGCAGCAGAGGAAGCTTCTGGGTAAGAATGGAAGAACGCAGGCCACAGCAGTTGCTTTCTATAACAGAATTACAGACACAACCACAGAGAATTTATCTTGTGCCTATTCCACACAGCAGCATGTGGAAAGAATACTTGTGTTTCTATCTACAGATAATGCCTTGACCATTTGCTCCAGCCTTTCATTGGAGGCACCATACATCAGGGACTTCATCTCCAGCCCTGTTTTGTCTTAGGAAGCATTAAGGGGAGGTGATGAGGAGCAGAGAGGTTTCTGATGGGCCACTAGGGAAAGGAGTTACTGAGTGAAAATGTCAAGGTAAAAATTCTTGGCACCATAATCAAGACAGGCTCTCAGGACTTTTTAAATATGTCTTTAAATCTACTTACAGTCTGGCTGAAACCAGATTTACAGTCTATTTTTGCAGCTGCCAGTCTCCACTTAGGAAAGCTTTAGTGTTGGGTATGGATAGTGCACTTCAAAAGGTAGGCAGAAACCTTTGAAGTGCACACAGGCTGATGTGAAGGGTTGCTGGGAAGCAGAGGTTTCCTTGGGTGACAAAGGTATTTAGAAAAGTTAGGATCCCACAGGTGCTCAGGATTTCATCTGTCTAGGTGGACAAAGCAGTAGATTTTACATCTAAGTGTGTTTATGCATTTAGAAAGCACATTTTCCACATTTACCTTGTTTCTGTGTGTGCACAGGTGAGGGAAAGAAGCCACCTATTTATACTGTGATATTGTTCCATTTAAGAATTTGTTAACAATATCTTTGAACTTATGGGAACACACTTGGAAAATATCTGTAAGGACCAACTCCTGAATCAGCATAGATCAGTTTTTGTTAACAAAGCCCATCTTTTAACATTCAAATTTTGAATATGTACAAAATCTGGCATTTCATTGTCTTCTTTTGAACAATTTTTTAGAAAGTTTATAACATTTATCAAATAACACCCATTGAACCTAAAATTTTCAGTGGAGTAGGTTATTTTGTAAAATACTTATATATATAATAATCACTCTGCAAAGGATGAAAAGGTCTTCAAACTACCCATTGACAAGACCCACTTCTTGTATTTATAGAGGTTTTTTTTTTTTTTCACTTACGTCAAATAACTATCACAAAAAATAAATTCAGGTACAAGCAAATTCCCTTGCCTATAATAATTAATGGTAAAATTTTATTTCAAGAGTCTTTATCTAGAGTCATATGAAGGCAGCTAACTGAATAAGTTTAAGCACTGTTGATACTGTAGAACAGTTCTGTACTATTGGCTATTGCATTTCTACTAAAAATGAGAATTTGAAATAAAAAGTGAATAGTTACAGTATAGCTAAAATTACAAAACAGCATTTTAAAAAAATACATATTTACTTGCATTTTTTGTTTGTTTTTTTAGCCAGGGCACTAGCAATATGTTTAATATACAAGTTTGAGAAAAATAGACAACAAAAGTGTTTTTACTGAAGGCCTGCAGGCTTATTGCAAAAAGATGAAATTTGGACAAACATGTTTTGAAACAATTTCACCCACCTTAGCTACAATAGTGTAATTTAACAGGTGAAGTACTAAGAATCTGCTTAAGTACACACACTTGCCTGTTTATATTTTGTTTTAGTGTAAGTCTGCTGTTAATTGTCATATTGACCCATAGCTACTTTGTAACATCTTTTAGTGTGGGAATGCCACTTTAATGATAACTGACAGTTCATGGAAAACAAAATTAAAGTCTGCTTATAATACTAGAAAACAGTATTTTTATTTTTACTCCCAAATGTTGCACTCAAAAGGAAAAACACTTTGACCCTTAAAATAACCCCATACATTGTTAAGGAAGCACAACAAGTTACCCTTCTACTAGCTTTATTCCCTGGATTAAGAAGAGGAAGTTAAGTACACATGTAGAAAAAACCCCAAATTTTAAGTTAATTTGATTTTAGAAAGTAAGCAAATATATTGGAAGCTTTCTTTCACCTTACAGCCAACCACTTTTTGCTTCCAATATAACAAGATGGGAAACAAGGGGAAAAGAAATGCAGGAAAGCTCACACACATGCAGCAAGATCCACCAAAGGAGGAGGATGGTTTTGCACCAGTTTGCTGACCTTAAAACTAGAGCCAAAGCTGACCTTAAAACTAGAGAGGCTGGCAGCTGCTGGTTTCCTGCCCCATTTCAGGAATCTTTAGCAGTTGCTGCAGGAGCTTGTGCACCTCCTTCCCCTGCCATCAGCACAGGGGCTGGTGGCCAGGGCCACTTTACTCCTGGCTGGTGTCCAGCTGCTAAAGCAGCTGGCCCCTTGAGGCTGCTGGCAATCAGTGAAAATCAAATCAGCCCTGTGCTGTGAACTGGTGCTGGAGTGAACTGATGCTGGGAAAGCACAGAGCTGGTATATTGTTCCTTCTTAGCCAGAAATGTAGATCAGCATTTTCAGACTGCTTTCTGTCTCAAAAGGTGTTTCAGTCTGCTTTAGTGCTTTAGAAAGTTCACATTTAGACACATACATTTAGTCTCATTTTAATGAATCTGGAGAGATTAAAAACTTGTAAGAGAAATCAGGCAGCTTGGTTCTAGTAAAATTGTTCTGAATCAAAATTTATCCTAAGGATGTGCAAAGGCAGTGTTATTTAACCTAAGGATGTACAAAGGCAGCATTATATACACCTTCTGCAACAAGCTTTGTAGGGGGAAGCAAAGGAGAATGTAGCCATGCATACATGTCCTTGTTCTTGTGCTGATGAAATCTGGTTTCTTTTTCACATGAACAATAATAGAATAGATATGGGGTCCTAGTGTCAGACCACACAAATAAGACTTTGTCTCATAAAGCCAATTCTGGACTTCCACTTACTTGGAATGTCTGTCAGAATCCAGCTGAGTGGCAGAGCTGATCACAGCCTGGTTGATAGGTAGGGATTCCAGACTTGTCTGTCTCCCAGGGCACGTAACAGATGAGAGATTCCCTTTTCCTCTGGTGTGTCTTTTCTCCCCTGCCAGATTTAAAAGAGAAAAAGAATGTTTCGTATCAGTCTTCTGCCTCCATCCATTCCTATTGTACTGAGCCCTGCTGCTCACTCTGCTCTGTGGCAGCTTTTGTTGGTTTCCTGCCCTATCTCTGTAAATCTAAGTCAACATTTCCAGAGAAAATGCTGCTTAATAACTTCAAAGAGTTATTGCTTGTGCCTTTGTCTGTGCACAGTACAGCAGAGTAAAGAATAAAGAACAGACACAAAGTGACCTGATCCCCATATTTGTATTGAAGACTATAAAGCAGTGCTTGTCCAAGAAAATGCAGTTTCTTTGGCAAGCATGCTGCTGCCAAGAATACATGTGAATATTAAAATCCCCAGAGAGACAGGGCACTTTCTAAGGAACTGTTTTCCATATCAGGTTTCAGGTGCTGAGAAGCTGTTTCTTTGCCTCATCCATGAGCTGGGAGTGCAAATTCTCTGTGAATTGATTCAGTGGTTTGTCAGCAAATATGACTAGAGCAACACCAGTTTCACTGCACCTCCACGACTTGTTTCATTTCCATCTTCTGAGCTTCCCAAATATTGCTTCCCTGGCCCTTGCTGCTATGAGATTCATCTTCAGCATCCCCAATTCTCTCTCTCCAGTGAAAGTTTCTCAGTTGAGGTAAGCAGGTACCCCACACATGGTGCTCTATTTTTGAGGATTGGTTGGTGTGATGAAGTATTGCAATGTGCAACTGGTGAAGTTGAAAGGGAATTGCAGGTCCCTCCTCCCTCCAGAAAGAGCCTGTCTTTGTGAGATAGGTTATACTTCTCTAGAAAGGCAAACAAAAAGCCTTTATAACCAAGATGCCATGCACAGAACTAACACAGGCCACTGGATCCAAATGGGGAATTCTTGTTAAGATAATCACAAAGCAATCCTGTGCATCTTGCCTGGCAGACCCAGTGTCTAGAGACACTGACTTCTGCTGAGCCACTCAGTGACTGAGAGGGGCCCTCATCAGTGTCTGCCAGTGCCTGCAGGGAGGGGCAGAGCAGGGACCAGGCTCTGCTCGGTGCTGCCCGGCAGTGGGACAAGAGGGAACGGGCAGGAATTGATGCACAGGAAGCTCCAGCTGAACATGAGGAAGAACTTCTTCACTGTGCAGGGACCAAACACTGGAACAGATCACCCAGAGAGGCTGTGCAGTCTCCCTCACTGGAGAGAGCCCAGATCCATCTGGATGCAATCCTGTGCCCTGTGCTCTGGGATGGCCCTGCTGGAGCAGGGAGGTGGGACCAGGTAACCCACTGTGGTCCCTTCCAGCCTGACCCACTGTGGGATTTTGGGATCATCACAGTAGGTGACTGTGGCATCTTTGGTTTGTGCACAGGCTCTACCTTTTCAATTCTATTCTATGCCTGAAAAACATAAAGGGCTTAGTTCTGTCCTGTAAAAGCTCCCATGACACATGTGATGGCTCAGTGACTTTCCACAAGGTTTCCCCACTGTCTTTTCCATTCACCAGTAACCAAATTCCTGAATGGATTCCATTAATCCATAATCCTTCAATACTGTCCATGCTGCCCTAGCAACCAGTACCACCTTCTCTGACCTGAGCCACAGGGCTCTCATTTTGGCCATTTGCTGCTGGTTTAGAAGTTGGCCTTTGTGCAAGTATGGATGACAGCTTTCCCACTTGCATCTTGTTTTATACATACTGGCATGGTGCACCTCATTGCAAAAAAGCAACTGTCACTGTCACAGAATTTAACTTTTTTCCTCTTTGAGAGACTGCTTTTCTTGTTAGCATGCTTTTAACTACTGGAACTGAAACACTAGAAGCAGAAACAGAGCCTTGATAACTGCAGAAATGGGGAAATTCTCTGTCTCAGCATTTAGCACAGGCCAAAGAGAAGTCTGGTATTTGGATGGGATTCCTAAACAGTTACCTGCACAATCCAATAGCTTTAATACATTTCTACTTTTCAGCATCACATCTACCTTATTCACAGATGTATCAAACTGAGAATCTCCCAACAGTTAAACTGCAGACACAATAATAGGAGAGAGAGAGAGAACCTTCAGCCTCATCTTACCCCTGCCCAGAAAATTCAATACAAACATTTCATTTGGAGTGCCATGCCTTGGCTACTGATTGACTGCTGAATTCACTACTGGCATCTCTACCTAAACACATACGGGGAAGATTCTGGCCCTCTATGTTGAAGGCTTACCCAACTGTGCAGCCAAAAAATTGGAACAGCAGCAGCAATTTGGCTTCCTCTGGCCCTTTCAGTTTCATTCTGGGTAGACCCCAACTGCCTTTTAGAGAGATTTGCTGCTGCTAATTTTTCTAACAGGCCATCTGTCTCATTTTGTATTCTAGAACATTCTTCCCCTTTTCTTGTCATGTTTCCAGCAGAGTGAAAAGTTATTTGGACTGCTCACGCTGTAGATAGTTACCAGGCTGCTGTTCTGTTGGTGGTGAAGCAGAAAAGACAAAAGGCCACCCCGTCTGTGCTCCCTTTCTCTGGGCAGGAAATCCTCCAGTCCTCTCAGCAGGGAAGGGTCTTGGCACCTTCATGGCTCCCCCAACAAGTTCATTTGTTCATTTACACTGAAGATGTTGCAAACCCCTCCTGTAAAGCCTTAGCACCAGACTGGAAACAGCAAAGGCAGGCAAAAGGGCACAGGGACTTTTTCTACATCCCAGGGAGGGTGCAGCTCTTACTGCTGCCATGCCCAGTCAGCTGGACCACATCAAGAACAGCATATTTGCTGCAGATCTCCTAGAATTATAGAATCATAGCATGGCCTGGGTTGAAAGGGACCTTACAGGTCATCTATTTTCTGTCCCTGCCATGGCAGGGACACCTTCCACTATCCCAGGTTGCTCAGAGCCCCATCCACCCTGGCCTTGAACACTTCCAGGGATGGGGCAGCCACAGCTTCTCTGGAAAACCTCTGCCAGGGCATTCTCCCAGCAAAGAATTTCTTTGTAATAAACCCACTTTCTGTCAGTTTAAAGCCATTCTCTAGTGTCTAGCCCCTTCAGGCACTTGTAAATAGTCTCTCTCCATCTTTCCTGTGGGCTCCCTTCAGGAACTGGAAGGTCACAATAAGGTTACCACAAACCTTTTTCTTTTCTAGGATGATCACTGAACACCAGGCATAGCAGGGATACAACAAAATACTCTCTGAAGTGTGAAGTACAGCTGGAGAGATTTTAAATAGTGCTCTCTGCTGCTCCTTCAAGCCACAGGCATCATCAAAACAGAAGATAGGCAGAAAATAATTTTATTTGTCTACATATCCAGTCCTGACACTCGTATGTTCAACTGTTTTCAGTTAAAGTGGGTAGGAAAGCTGCTTATTGTACAAACACTCTGGATTTTGCATTCCATGTCAAAAAACTGAAACACACAAGATTTGAGAGAATTGAAAACACAAAAGAACTCACTACTGATATCTGACTGTATGGCATATTTTGCTGTGAGTTCATCACAGATACCTGTAAACACCAATAATCCTCATTTGTTTGCAGATGCCTAGGTTGTTGCTGTTTGTCTGAATGGTGTGTACAGCCATTGCAGAGAAGAATTTTCTTGAATCTGAATAATCTTAATAAATAACAATATTTAAGGAATGCACCTTAGGCTAAGCTGAAGTACACCCTAGAAGTGTGCATTTTCTGTAATTGCACATTCTAAATCACTAACACTGTTGCAGATATCTTTGCTGCAGTGTTCTTATTTGACCAGATAAGTCCCCCCTAAAGAAACTGTTGGAAGAGTTCAGGAACAATCACTTAGAAAGCCATTAGACTTTGGCAAGGAAAGGAAGGCACACCGATGCTAATGGTGGGCGATTAATGCTCTAATTCATCAGGCAACAGGATTGTCCCATCTGTGGTATCTCCTTGTGAGCAGAGCTCCATCACCAGGGCACCACTCTGTGACACTGGCCCTGATTTCTGACCTCATAGAATCACAGAATCATGGAATGGCCTGGGTTGGAAGGAACCTCAAAGATTTTCTTGTTCCAGCTCTTCTGCTGTGGACAGGGATAACTTCCTGTAGATCAGGCTGCTCAGAGCCCCATCCAACCTCATGTTGAACACTTCCAGGGATGAGGCATCCACAACTTCTCCAGGCAATCTGTTGCAGTGTTTCACCACTCTCACAGAAAAGATTTCTTTTCCTAACATCTGATCTAAATCTACTCTTGGTCAGTTTGAATCCATTCCCTCTTGTCCTGTCACTATTTGCACTTACTCACTGAGGAAATTCTGAGCCCACCTGGTCTGGCCAAAGCCTTAGGAGGCTTTGGAAAACCACAATAAACAGGGTACAAGACAACTATAAATAAAGGAGGGGTGTGCCAGCAAGGATAAAAGTGAGTCCTTCAGAGAGGACTGTAGAAAAGCAAATGTCGGGCCTGTGTGCATCATGTGAACAAAGATGCCAAAACAAGGACTATATTTTATTGCTTTGCAAATGTTTGCAAACACAGTGTAGGATGCACAGACAACAACTGAGGGATTCTTTGCAGGAGAAATGGAAAGTGTTTTTGCTGGGCAGTTTAGCCTGGAGAAAAGGAGACCCAAGGGAGGCTTTATCACTCTCTACAACTGCCTGAAAAGAAGGTGTACCAGGTGGGGGCTGGGCTCTTCTCCCAGGCAACAAGCGACTGGAAAAGAAGAAACAGCCTCAAGTTGCACCAGGAGAGGTTTGAGCTGAACATCAGGAGGAATTTCTTCATGGAAAGGGCTGTTAAACTTTGGAGCTGTCAGGGAAGTGGGGGAGTTATCACTCCTGGAGGTGTTCAAGACTGGGCTTGGCACTTAGAGCTGTGGTCTAATTGACAAGGTGGTGATTGTCAAATTTTGGACTTGATGATCTTGAAGCCTTTTCCAACCTAAGTGATTATATGACTCCGTGATTGTCACCCTGGTTTTGAAGACTTTTCTAAGCCTTCTGTAATGTTCTTCATATTGGAGTCAGAAATTTCACCTTATCACACTTTCTACTATAAACAATGGCCATGTTTTGCTAACTGTCTTTCATTGTTTACATATTTCTAGGTGGGAGGAGAAAGGTGATTGACAGTTGGCTTGACCAATGTGGTTTGAGAGGTGGAATTCCATCCTCCAATCCATGGGTCCCATAAGAAATGTATAAAACTGAGTTTTCTAAATAAACTTGCCCCTTTCTCCTGCTTCGCTCACCAGCGTGTCCTCGTGTGGTTCTTTCCGTGTCCACTGTGGCACGTGATCACATTAAAATCAAAATTTTTAAAAAATGAAGCATTGACTGATTTATGCTGAGCACAGTAAAAAGCATCTGGTGCCAAAAGTGATTCTTACAAATAATTTATTTTTATTACAGGGTCACAAGATAAAACAAACATTGTCTTGTTTCTCTGAAATATAGACAATGGGACAAAACTCCTGAGGAGGCATTAAATAAGAACCATTGTAAGAGAAGCTGAACATTACCAGGGGCAAGTGTATTTGCCTGCTATTTAGGATCAGAAGGTGCACTTTGGGTGGGCAGTTTATACTTTTCAGGACACAGGTGAATTTTAAAAGGACTAATACCAGAGAAACTATAATCCTACAACAAGTTCAGAACTTATGCCTTTATAAACCTTCTTGTGCTTGCTTTTACTTTTTCTAAGAAAGATGACATCAAAAGAGAATAGTTCCTAATGCTGGGATTGGGCCATATAGGCTCCAAACCCAAGTAACCCTCCATCTTAATTTATCCTATATTTCTACATTCCTTATGGGGGAAAAATTATTGGGGAGTGAGCTTTTTCCATTTTTGCTGCCTAAATTATTGCCAGGGCTCTGAAATCAGAGGAGAGGTCGAGTTATGTTTTTTTTTTTCAGTCTCTTTGGAAAGCACTTTTTCTAGGAACTACCATTTGGGCTTTTTATTTCACTGAGAAACTTAATAACTTGATTGCATGGATTGAACATGATGAATACAGAAATCACCTGCTTTCCTGTCTGGAAAATGTGGTGAAAACATAGCAACTGGTAGCTTTGAAAATGTGAGTGATACTGAGATGCCAGTTCTAAAACTATCAGACCCATAACTGAATAAATAGGTTTAAATACTGTGTAGTGGAAATTAGGTGCCACAGGAGAGAAATGAAGCCTGCAAGTTATTTCTCTGTGATGTAGCTAACCATAGTACCTTAAAAGCATTGATGTGTAAAATTGTACAGCGTTCAGGGGTTTTAAGTCTTAATAGGCAGCTTGGGTCTTTAACTCCACTGCAGCTCTGTAGCTGAAAACACAGAATTAAACTGGCTGAAAACAATTTAGAGGACAGTTTGAAGTCAATGCTTTAACAAAATACGGTTAATACTGTGGATTGGTGGCTTGTATTTCAGAGGGTGTGAGCAAAACCAAAATAACACCTCCCCAAGGAAAGGAGGTGGTTTTGGCCTTTGTCCATTTATGTAAAAACTGTATAACTTTATTTGTGACTGGCCAGTCTTAGCTGAAACTTCCCATAAACTGATTAGTGCCGTGGTCTGGAGGCACCTGGCAGACTTATCATCTACTGAAAATACAGAGATAATTTTTCCTTTGGCTACAAATGGATGCAAATTGAATGTTAAACTGGAAGAGTCACTGAGAACCTGCAGAGTGAAAAATAGATAAGAGAAAGTAAAATAAAAGTGTCTGACAGGATTTTTCATTTCTATGAACGAACAGTACTTCATCATGGGCAACAAAGGAACAGATGTGTTTTAATAGGTTGCTTCATGGTTGCAAGACATTAATGTCTTGGCTGGACACACCAGAGAGGAGCTGGCAGCATTTCTTGTGAAGTTAAGAAGAGTCAAAAGCAGCACAAGGACTGGGACAGCCAGAGGCCATGAACTGTTCACCATAGCTGATGGTCTGGTCAGAGCTCTGGCACTGGTAGGGGCAACCAGCACACACCCCAAAAACTGCCTGAACACCACAGGCAGCTTTGTGATAGCATCACAGAGAAAGGTGCTCCATTGGTGGAGGACTAACTTTGGGCTTGGGAAAACAGGATGAGTCTCCAGTCTGCAAGGACTAAATTTCTCCTGGAAAATGGAAATTATGGAAAATATGAGCCAGGAAAGCTGCAGCTCTTTGGCTGAGAGCTGGACTCAGCGTGCAGAACTATGCTGAGAGAGATCCTCACTCCTGTAGCACGGGAGAACCCAGGACAGCATGAACCCAGACACATCTGCTGCAGCCACAGGTGACTGCCTGTGACCTTGCTCACACATAGGTTCCCAGGCCTCTTTTCAACAGGGCTAAAATGCAACTAAACTAAACCAAGCAACACTAAAACGTATTTAGAAAACAGCCAAACATAAAAGCAAAACCCTCTCCTAGCAGTAAATGATCACAGATTGGTTTGGAGTTTAAAGATCATCTACTTCCAACCCATGACAAAATATTTGTTTTCACAGGTTTTTTATTTTATTCCTAGTTAAATGTGGCCATGGAGACATAATTGCCAATATAGAGATAGGTATTTTATTAAGGTGTTATTAGTTTAAATTTGACCACTTTTTATCAAATTTATAACCACACAGATAGAGTTCACATTTTATTTACAGAAACATATTGATTTTGCTGCTTCCTAAAAGGCCCTTGGAAGACATGGTAATGGAATGGGAGCTGCTTTTTCTTTCAGATCAATTAACATGAATTTTGGACTGTGTAAAGTGGATGCATTTACAAACTCAGCATATTCCTGTGGCTTCTCATGCAGCAGCAGCACCTGAGCTACTTAGCGCTAGTGGCACACTTGCTGGAAATGCTCATGAAGAAGTGAACCATCAAGCACAGGCTTTTGGCAGGCTCTGACACAGTCTAACTGAGTTAATTCTGCTGATTATACCCCCTGCAGTATGTGCTTGATGAAATACAAGCTTGTATTCCCTCTTCCCAAGGCAGCGCTCACGGGAATTGGTGCCCAGGTCAGCCACTGCCATAGGTCAGCCAGCACTGCAGAGGTGGGGATTCATTTGCTTAATTGTTCTTCCTCGTTTTCTCCAGCCTTACCTATATTCTGTGCAAAACTTGGCTGAATTATTCTTGTGAAATGCCAACTAAAATGTTTATATTCCTTTTCTCGTTGTTTACCAGATTGTCCGACCAGATTGGTTCACACAAATCAATTTTGGGTTTTGTTTGTTCCATGAATGTTAATACCCATGACCTTTATGATGACTTTGTGTTATTGTCTCGTGATTGATCATTAAAATTGCCCTGTAACATTTTGGATGCTTGGCTAACAGACTTTGATAATTTTCTGAACAAAATTATAAAAAAATAAGATTTCACAATTATATTACTCTGCTTGAGGGCTGCTAAATATTTTTAAACGTTGATCACAGCAAAGTGTTTGGCAATTGGGTATTTCAGAGGTTTCTGATATTCTCAGGTTTTTGAATGAAATTAAAAAGACGGGGTTTTATTATTATTATTATTAAAAAAAAAAGAAAGGAAAATAAACCCCCCAGTGCTAAAAATTCTGAATCAGAAGGGAAACTTTGATGCTTCATGGAAATTTTGGTCATTCTGCTGCCTGTTCTATGAAGTGATCATCTCAAACTGTATCTGTTTTCATGCACTGCGAGCAGGACTTGAACATCAGCTTAGCAAATGGTGAGACTCCAATATTTGATAGGAAATAAGAGAAAGACAAGGAGACCAGCATAAAAAAAGAAAATAACGATGTTAGGAAAATAAACAGGAACAGTTAAAGCAGAATTTTCTAAAATAAATTCAGCATTTACATTTTAACATTTCCTAAGCTGTCAATATTTTATTATTACTTTCTCTTTTTGAGCAGCCCTGAGAGTGATATTAGTTGCATATTCTGCTTTCACAGCCCTGTGACTGGCATTTAGCCTATGAGGTGATTTAATTTTAATAATGCTTATTGATTACGAGTCAGGCCTGAGAACAAAAGAGATCTAAGTCTGTTTGGATATGTATAAATTTCTTGAAATAGAGGCTGAGGGACCAATGCTGTGCTGCCACACCTGTGTGTTTTTTTAATTCACAGGGACATTCTTCAGGTGCTTATTGCTGGGGTGTTTAAGCCACACCACAGCTTTCTCAGGGCAGCACAGAATTTCTCATCCCACCTCCCTGCTGCTTCAGTTTGTGTTGGCACCTGGCAATGGCCCAAACACAGTTACAGACACAGAACCGTGGAGTCACAGAGCCATGGAACGGGCCTGCTTTGGAAGGGACCCTGAAGATCATCACATTGTTGGAGGAGCAGCAGACAGACAGGTCTGTCCTCCTCTTCCCTGGGCAGGAAATCCTCCAGTCCTCTCAGCAGGGAAGGGTCTTGGCACCTTCAAGGCTCCCCCAACAAGTTCATTTGTTCATTTACACTGAAGACATTGCAAGCTCCTCCTGTAAAGCCTTAGCACCAGACTGGAAATAGCAAAGGTAGGCAAAAGGGCACAGGGACTTTTTCTACATCCCAGGGAGGGTGCAGCTCTTACTGCTGCCATGCCCAGTCAGCTGGACCACTTCAAGAACAGCATATTTGCTCCAGATCTCCTAGAATTATAGAATCATAGCATGGCCTGGGTTGAAATGGACCTTACAGATCATCTATTTTCTGTCCCTGCCATGGCAGGGACACCTTCCACTATCCCAGGTTGCTCAGAGCCCCATCCACCCTGGCCTTTAACATTTTTCGGGATGGGGCAGAGGTTTTCTCTGGAAAACCTTTGTCAGGGCCTCACCACCCTCGCAGGGAAGATTTTTTCCCTAATATCTGATCTAAACTACTCTCTGTCAATTTGAAGTAATTTCCCCTTGTCCTGTCATTCCAGCCTGCTGTAAATAGTCTCTCTCCATCTTTCCTGTAGGCTCTCTCCATCTTTCCTTCCTACTGGAAGGCCACATCATGAAGCCTTCTATTTTCCAGGCTAAACAATCCCAATTCTCCCAGCCTTTCCTCATAGGAGAGGTATTCTCATCCTTTGTTCATCTTGGTGCCTTGTAAGTTTAATATAATATTTAAATAATATTTATGACATATAGTTTAATTGCTTAATAGGTATTTCACAGGTTTAATTTATCTTTTCTGAGACACAACAGAGAGGAAAAAAGTTGATGATCTATATTTCTAACATTTTTGTCTTAAAAGAAAGTAAAAGATTGCTCATATGTTAAAGTGATGCTTTATTCACTATTATTTTTTAACATTTTCAAATTGCTGGAATTATGTACAGACCTATTTTGTCTTGATTTCATCAGATCAAGAGGATGAGTGCTTTTGAAGAGAAGATGGTCCTAAAATGTGCTTGTTTGTCTCAATTATGTTAATGTGCATTTGGCTTTTCAAATTGTGCATGAGCAATACGCAGAATTGTTGCTATCTAACCTCAAACAAATTTCATTGAATTAAGAGATAATTTATCAGCATTCTGAGGTGCTAACAATCTCTTTCACATGGCTTTTTAAGGTACATCTACCATAATTCTGCTGAGGATAACTAAGATTTTCGAGGGTGTGAAATTGGCAAAAATTATCTTAAATCCAAATTTTACTTTATCCTGTTAAACACCTGAAGCTGTTTTCCTTTCCTTCTTCCTCTTCCTCATCATGGTCACATGATCTTAGCAATCCATTTTTGCAAGTCTTTCTCAAGAAATATTCTCAGCCTCGACATATATGAGCTACACCTTAGAGTAATAGTGTGGGAAGCATTGAATTAGAAATTAAGGAGGTTGAGATGAGTATGTTTCCTCAGAATTTATCAAAGGCTAATGTTGGTACTGAAACAGCTGTAAAACAAACGTTTCTCTGCTGAAATTCTGTTGATCAGTTTGGCAAAAATACTTCCTTAATATGAAAATACACTTAGAATATTTTGTCTGACAAAGCCAAACAAGAATTGTTGTACTTTTTGCCATTTGAGTTGTGAAGCAAAATCTTTAGATTTAAGTAGGGGAGACCTTTGTGTCCAGCTTTCTATTTCATCTATTTTAATTTCACTGACTTACAAGTCAACATTTTTGAAGGACTGGGTTTTTTTTTTCGTTTATTCAAACCAGATTTGATACTTTGAAAGGCACACAATATGTCTGAACAAAGACATTCTTATGGAGGGTGGCATTAAAAAGTCAGTAAATTTAGTTTCTTTATAGTGTCGTGTTTCTCCATAGTGAGCAATATCATGGGGTTTTTGTACTGAAGTTCTTTTGAGAAAGAAAAAGAAAAATTTTGAAAGATGCTTGATCTTTTGTCTTATGGACTTACAGCCAAGATCACAGGTGTCTAACAAAAGGCCCAAATAAAATGCAGGAAGTGGAACTGGACAGCATGCTATATGTAATATTTTCTACAGTTATAATAATACTGGATCACAATCATGAATTTCATATACTAATTTTATTCTTGTACAAAAGCAAAACTCCTCTGGTAATAAATTAGCAAAATCTCACTATAGTTAAAAAATAACTGGGTATTACAGGATTTACTGGTTTGTGGATTTTTTTTTTCTTCTATTCTACTCTCTTACATTATTTCAGTTTGCATGATAGAGGATTAACAGAAGAATTCCTACGAAAGCACTTAAGCTTTCTTTATCTACCTAAAGTTTCACAATGCTGCATTTTTAAGGAGATTATTTCATATAAGAGGAAGAAATATTATTCAGATTTATCTTGTAATGAAGATAGTTTATGTATGGGGAGAAATATCTATTATTAAAATACTGAAATTTGGTTCTTGTGATGGCAGTGGGGCAGAGAGAAGGAAGGAAAGCTATTGCTTATAATGACTTAAAGTAAACTTCTTGGATGTTTAGATATTCCTTGTCCTGATCTTTGTATTATGACTAAGTTAAGTCACTCCAAAGTGCTTTTTTGGAAGAATGTTTAAAGTGGAGTAAATTGTCACACCAATTTCCACACAGTGTCTCGCACATGATTTTTTTTTCTTTTAAATTGTGTCCAAATTTGCACTTGTGGGTGAAATAATTATAGCTAAAAAGGAAAGTAGTTCAGTGAGAATAACAAATCAGAATATTATTTTTTCCTTGAAATTTAGAGAAATCACAATACTTGTTCACTTCCTCTATAACCTTTCTTCCAAAACTGATTGGTACATTTACCTAATTTTATAGGTGTATCATTAATGTACTGCTCTCAGTTTATTCCCCTCATCTTATCTCACATTTTGCACTACAAGTTTGCTTAGGAGAACTATAAAATTAATATTTGGCTTGTTTTGAGGTGCTGAACCCACTCTGAAGAGTCTCTGGATCCCATGACTGAACTTTGGGTAGCACAGCACAGCTGTCAATCTTACACTGACAGCTTAATTTAAGGTCAGCTGACAGCTGATTTAAAGTCAACTGTTTCTTAACCTGCAGAAACCCTTCCTCTTCAAGATTTTTGTTATTTCACTCCATTTATATTGTTCAGTCTCGCCTGTTCTACTTGACAAGCCAGCCTAAGCCCTGCTCAGTGACTGTGGAATAGTCCCCACTGATAGAAATTGTGACAGTTTTGTCTGGTGAAAGGATTTCTTTGTTTGTTATGTATTTGGAAATAAAAACATCATCCCTTCTTTGTAGGTACTGCTCCTCTCTCAGTTCTTCACTTGGTTAGAAAGTGCTGGAATGCAAACAGGTTTATTTTTTTTAAGTTTTATTGCACTCTGGCTATTCCCACACTGTGGCCTGAAAACATTTGTAGCCCCATCCTGCTGGGAGCCAGGCTGAGAAGTCAGCCAGTGTGATTCTGACACTCCAGGAACTGAGGCAGAAAGCACACACACCCTTCTCCCTGCTGCACTCCTCCATGGGTTGCTGTACCCCAGGAGAGACTGTGTACATAGAGAACTCTTCTGGTTTTGTGGCCTTGCTTGCAGATCTTTCTGTTCTCTGACTTGTGACTTGAAGCAGCCATTGGCTAGAAAAGAGCACTGCTCCTCCTCTTCCATGAATCTACCTGTAATTCTATGCAGAATAAGAAATTCAAAATACTCTGTCATTATGCTTTCCACCCAAATACCTGTGATCTTGAGTTCAGCTTCAACATTCTTCCAGGGGTCCAAAGGAGCACATATCATGCATTTTATTGTCATCTAAAAGCTGTGCCAATTCCTCCCAGCTCCCAAAGAGAGCAGGAAACAAAAGGAGCATGGGAAGGTGGAAGGAGATATCTGAAGAGAACCCCTCTCCTCCAAAGGGTTTCAGCAGCCCGGGCCCTCAGAGCCAGTGGGGCAAAACTGCACCCAGAATTTCACTGCCAGGTCTCAAAGATCTGGGCCCAGATTTTCAGAGGTATTCAATAACTCTGAAAGTGCTAGAAAGGGCCCGGATTTCTACAAAGTGCTGAGTGCTATTCCTCTGAAAATCAATTGCCTCTACAGTGCTTCAAGCCAGGCATATAAAACATAAGAACTCCAAATCACTAGTTGGTCTTAAAAAGTCTTGGCTCTGAAGCCTGCCAAGTCAGCACCTTCTTTGCCTACTTGTAAAGGCAGCCAAAGAAAGGAAATAGATGAGCCATCAGCTCTGAGCATAATTTCTACTGATTCAGTTCTTAGTTCATGAGTTAGTTGGAAGGAAAAAAGGGAAGCATATGAAGAGAATGTTTTAGTTCCCATAAGACAAAATCTAAATACCTTTAAAACAAATAAATAAAACACTTGTTAGAGGAGTAGTTACCCCCTCTGTACACTTATCAGGAAAATGAATTAATTAAATTTTAATTCCTAAACGCAGAGAAGTAGTATATTAATTAAGCGGTTTCCAGTTGCAGTAAATGATGCATCAGCATTTTTTTTCTATATCTTATTTCACTGATGACAGCCAGTAATGGACTTTCAGGCTCAGTGCGGGCTCCTAGCACTGGGAGCAGCAGGCTGGGAAGAGCAGCCAACAAATCTTTTGACATTAAAAAGCACAGCTCTGCCACTAATTATGTTAAAAGTCAAGTTTGCAATTGCAAGTAGATAGTCCAGGCAGAAAAGTGAATGTGGCAAAAACCATAAACTCAAGACTGGGTACTGAGACTCTGCTATAAACCAGAACATAATCCCAGTCTTCCTTGGACTAAAGCAGGTGCTCCAAAATTGTAGTGTCTACCTGACAGGGGTTTGATGGAGGATTAGCTTGCTCAGGCTCAGAGAGAATAAGGAAGAGAGAATAAACTGGATGCAAACCCCAAAGGACATGCTGCTTTGAGTGTTCAACATCCCCAGCTTTGCACAAAGATTTCTTGGTAACAGCTTTTTCTTGTTTGCCAGAGGATGGTGGATTTCACTTTTTAAAACTTTCATATACATACCCATCTGAGAAGATTACTCTGGCAAGAAATCTTGTCTTTTTTTTTTTTTTCTCCATATACTTTTTTTCTTTATCTGCAGCCCAAGTAAAGCCTTAAAAGATGTTCTCCAGCAAACTCACTAGCTGACACTGAACTTGGAAATCAAGTGGCATTCTATCCCAGCTTCTCTCCATAAAGATTAGGAGTTACCCAGGCAGAGTGGAAGCAAACTCCTGACCATGCAGAAATGTGTCAGTTCAGTTGCTATAGCTCAGCCTGGAGACAAATCAGAGCATCACAGAGCTCCCTCAGCTTCTGCTTGGTCCTGATGTTCTGCTCCAAATCACAGTTTTAATCTCTGCCTCTCTAGAGAGTTTGATCTTTCAGCCTTTCATTTTGTGTCCAGTCTGTCAATTAGAGTTTCCAGGAGGCCCAGGAAGGAGCCAGTCCTTTTACTGTGCTTGAGTGCTGACAGATGGAGACTTCTGAATCTGTTTATTCTTTTTCCTTGTTGTTTCACCAGAATTTAGGACCGCTGGAGAATTCTGGCCTGAGAGCATCCAACTTTTCCTCACTTGTCCACAAGTAGATTCTGGCTATTTTATGCAGGCAAATGGGTCTGTTTGTCAGACACTTGTTCAGACACTTGGGACAGAATCCACAGCACCAGGATGACTGAGTAAGGAGACATCTAATTAAATTAAACAATAATGCTTGGAAGGAGTATTTGAACTCCAATTCCATTTGAGGAGCATGTGACTTGGAGCTCCTGGGTCATAAATACATCTGCAGCTGGTGACAGCACTTGCAGTGACTATTTTTTACAAAACATCTTAGTCATTGGCTCATTTGTGCCTTTGCCAGAGGTAACTTAAACCTACAGATTTCAGGAGAGTAATCTGGACAATACCAAAAGAGTATCTCTGAGGGGTCACTCTGTCAGTTGTTGCTGTTTATTGACCTGTTTTGCCAACTGACCTTTTTTTTTTTTGCATAGTCTAAAACCTAATAAGAAATTTTCTGAAAACAGGGAAAAAATATCAAAACTAATCATAACTGGAGCTCCATGGTACAAACAGCTCCAAAGAGGTGGCAGGCAACTGGGTTCTGGCCATCATCTGTTTCAGTTTTCACAGAAACAAAAATCAGACTTTTTGAATATTGCCCAAGGATTTCAATTAAACCACAGTAAAATATAAATTCTGTATTCCGCTTGTTCCTTCAACAGCTCATCTAACAATGGTCCCAGCATGTTTGTTTTTTCTCTGCTCTGTGACTACTTCTTGAAGAAATTCAGACAGTGAAAATCTAGACTGACTGAGCTAATAGCTTTCTCTCTGCATTCAAAGTCTGACATGTGCCAGAAACCCCTCAATTAAATATAAAAGCTGAACTGTATAATTATGTTGGAACAACAAAGCACATTTTATGTGGATAGGGAGATCAATTTATTTGAACGGTAAACAAAAATTTTATCTTTAGCTCATGGTCTTGATTTCATGAAATGTAATTTTGGAAACAAAGGACATTTCCTGAGTTAAAAAAAAAAAAAAAAAAAAAAAAAAAAAAAAAAAAAAAAAGAAACCAGAAGTTTCTAAGTTTTTTGGTTGTTGGGGTTTTTTTGTTTGTTTTTTTCAGAAAAGATGGCAAAATTACTTCACTTTAGTAGCTTCTAATATGGTAAAAAAAATTAAATCTATGCATGAAACCAGCTCTATCTTCACAACATGCATCTAATATATGACAAAAGGTTTGCAATCAGTTTTCTCAGGAAGGGGACATACAAAATCAAGCCAAAGGCCTGCAGAAGCAGGTGAAAGCAGTGGCAGGGTGTGACCCAATCTCCAGTCACACACGACAGTCCCTGCACCAGGACAGGCTGGGCTCTGCCACAGCACATCCTGGGTGGTGATCCCCTGCTCCTTGTGGCAATGGCCAGGCCTCACTCAGCACCTTGTACCCGGATCCAAACCTGTGCCCACATCCCCTGCTGGGGTGTGTAGCCATGTAGGGGTCTCAGGACAGATGGCAAAACCCTGAATTTTGGTCATATGCCAGATTTACTTCCAGTCATGCAATACCTGCAACAGCAGGTGAGGAACACGTGGCTGCCCTGAGCAAAGATCCCAGGTACCTGTGCACTGCTGAGGTTTAGCTGGCACTCCAAAAAGTCCTCAAGGCTTTAAAATATCCAGTGCACTGCCAGGGCTGCTGCAGAGCTCTCACCCTACACTCAGCACAGCTTTCTGAGGAGCTCTTGTAGCCTGCCCAGTGCCTCCAATCAGGGACTGCTTTATCTCTCTTTCCTCTTGTAGCTGAAATATGTGCTCAGTAAAACACTGGCAAGGATATGCTGCTGTGTTGCTGCTCTCCTGCTTTCCCCTACATCTTCCAGGAAAATGAGAAGTATGTGTAAGGTGTCTGAAAAAAAAAACAAACCCCACCATCAAGCACTGGATAGGAATTAGACCTGTTATAGAAACAAAGCTTCTGCATTGCACTTGTATCAGTGTAGCTGTAAAAGTCTGAAAGGATTCCAGCTGATAGTAGAGATGAAAGTGCAACAGCTGGGGCACCTGAAACACCTGCTGCCATGTGCACACCTCATCATCATGCCACACTTTGATGAATATTCTCCTGGCATAAGAGGGGGTAATAATAAAACAGAGCTTCTGCTATAATCCAACCCACTAGAAATGAGACTGCAATTAGTGTGGGACTTCTTCTGTCCTGAGGGGAAACTGGATTTGAAAGGAAACCTGGGAATAGGCCAAAGATATGTTGGGGTAATGTATTGTGAGAAGAAAGTGGTCATCTTTCCAGCACACTCATTACCCCATTCTGTGTCATTCAGAAAAGGTGAAGAGACTTGTCCATCTCTAATCAATACCTCTCACTGGCTTGAATGGATTGGACTATATTTAGAATTTCTGCATGGGGCCACACTGTCTTTTTTCAGAAACACCATCCTCTATATCAACACGTCAGTTGAAAGCACAGGGGTTGTGTTAAACCTCTGTCTGGCGTGCCTGGCTAGGTTCCAGGTGAATAATACACTAAACATGGTGCCTCTTTGTTCTCAGGAGTCTGTGACCACAAAGCTCCTGGGGGGAAGAAGAACATTATCAGCTTAACAAGTGATGCTTATCTCTCATGAAGCTGCTGCTAGAATTTTTAGGTCACATTTTCAAGTGCTTTTCCTTTCAGATGAAGCGAAAAGTATTAAAATACACATAAAAGAGTTGACTTATTTCCATGCCTCACTTTAAACAATGGGTAAATCGTGCTCCTTTTTTTCATGGAATTCCTGTGTTTCTAACCTAGTCCATACCCGGTCCTTGCTTTTTTTTGTCACTGGGACTCAATGGAGAAACCAAATGGAACTGACCACTAAATACCTGAAATGATCTTCCAGAAGAAAGAGTTTCTTAAAGAGGCTTTATGAGGAGTGTGACCATCACTGCTGGGCAAAGTGAGCTAGAGTTATGGAGTGTTGTCTTAAGGCTCTACAAAAGGGGTATCAGCTGCCCTCAGTGCTCCTCACCAGCAGAGGTATGCCAGGGAATCCCCAGAGAAACTGAGATGTGAATTCTCCAAGAGGATATAGATTGACACTGCTTAGCTGGCGAGAGGGGAACCAACATCCAGCAGAAGTGCACATGGTCAGGTGTTTCCTTCTTTCTCCCTGCCTCTGAGAGGGGCAGCAAGTCCCGTGCTTTCCCTGGTGGGCTCAGGGAAACCATCAAGGAAAATGCAGTGCCTTAGATTTAATTAGATTAAATGCACTGCATTTAATTTGTTTCTCACTTGGGAAACCTAAGTCACAGGCACAGGTGAGTGTCTTTCAGGAGGTAGGATGCTCTCAAATGTCTTAACCTTTCCTGTAGGCAATATTTTCCAACCAGTTATCAACTTCTTCCTTCAGGATTGGAAATCACTGGCAGTATATGAAGTTTTGGCCAGTCCAATAGTTCCTGAGAAGTCACTCACTATTTCACTGTACCTGCAGGATTGCCTCATCTAATATAAGATGAAGAGCAGTCAATAGCCTTAAATACATTTCAGTCCAATGATGTCTCACCCTCAGCATGACTCTGTAGTGGGCATCATTCCTGTGGAATGCAATTACAACTTTATTTCTAGCCTGTGCAAGAAGTTAGGGCTTTGTGGGCTTGCAGAGAAGATAAATGTGAGCTATTCAAACTGTAGGGAAAAAAGACAAACAAACAACCTGTTTGATAAATTACAGAAGCCTTCAGACATGATTGTCCCAAATTGGTGAACAAATTGACATGTAGCAATTTAGATAACAATGTCCACCTGGTCACTAGGTGAGGTCATGCTTCAAGCTGAAGGTTATTTTAAGCTCTTCCATAATAAAAACAGTGTCTTTGCTACGTGAAAACCATAAACACACTGCTGGGTTTTTTTCTCAGTTTCCATGAATCACCAGCCCACCACACTGCATGCAGAATGATCTCTTCCCTTCCCTCCTCAGAGAATAAAGCCAAAAAATGGTCTATCATATTCTGGATCTAATATTCATTTGTTTGAAGTGAATCGCCTGGCTTGTATCAATTCCAGCATTTCCCATGTTTGTTATCCACACTAAGACCCAAACTTTGGCACCAGTGGAAATGGGAGCTGGAATCTGAAATCTGAACTAAACTAATCCACGAAATTCCAGTATTTCTATGCACTTTTTGTAGTTTCTATATGTTTTTAATGGATTTTTTCTGTGTTTTGCCCATTTTCATCTTGAACTCATCTACAATTTTAAGAAATAAATTCTGCAAAGACAGAGACATCTGCAAACATACCAATCACTGAGCAAAGATTACCTCTTTTCATTTTGAACACACTGAAACTAAAAATGGCTTCATAGCAATGCTCCTATACCCGATGAAGTTTCCAAATATGACTCCATTTAAAATCTATATTTCTTTTTCTTCTTTGTCATAACTGTCAGTATCATGGGTTTATTTAGAATATATTTTAAGATACTTCCTTAGGGGATATTTTCTTTTTAGTGGCTCAATTACTTTATTTTTAGAGGACTGTGATTGGATGGAAACACCTGAGGAGAGAGTGAAACACTGAACCTCGTCCATGTCATTGCAGCCACAAGAAAGATACTTCAGTCACCTATGTGACTCACTGCTTTTTGAAAAGGCATGAATGATTTGAATATACAGTTGGCTGAGCTGTAAACTGATCAGCTTGTGGGGTACATATGTACACAGGAGAAAAATTATCCTTTGGAATAGCATGACTGAAAGAGATGGAGTGAAACAGTACCAATTTACATATGATGAATACCTGATTTATGCACAGTACTTGGATCAAAACCAGCTTTGATTTTCAGCCCAGACAGGAAATTGATTTGCATCAGTTTTACATATGTAGGAATTTGAGTCTATTTGTTTTCTGCTGGAGAATTTCAATGCTCATTCACCACGTTGCTGCACTAGGTATACTTACTAACAATGCTGCAAAATGCTTTTTAAATGCTACAAATACAAAGGCTAATGTTTACTTTCATATAGGAGATCCCATAATTCAAAGTGCAGCCCTAAATCTAGTCCTTTCTGCTCTTTTGTTTGTTTTACTGTTACTGCATTATTCCTTTATTAAACCCCCAAAATTTTAGTAAAAGCAAAATTCTGTGAGACTGTTTTCAGATTCTAATTTGATAACAGATGTTCAAACAAATATTTTCAAATCCATAAAATTGTAGTAAGCAGCATCTTCTTTTTATTTACATTTTTAATATGGCACAAAACTTGTTTTGGTACCTGAAACTGTTGCCAGTAGTATTCTGAAATTAAAACCCCACAGTCTTTGAGTTTCCAGTTCTGTAGTCATTGATCAATAAACCTCTTGCCTGGGGCAGCAATGACTTTTAAATAGATGTATGCACAATGTAGCCCTGATATCTTATTAAAACTTCTAGATTCAGCTGAAGAACTTTTAGGATGACATATCCTCGTCTTCTTGGATCCTGCATTCTGGATGTAGTAGAGCTACAATTCTCTTTCTCTCTCTCTCTGTGAGATTTAAACTAAAAAAAAAACTCTAAGAAGTTAGGCATCTCCAGTTTTCCACTAAACTCCACCTGCTTTCTTCCATTTATTTAATGTCTGCAATGTAACTAAAAATGGTCATTTGAAACTAACAGGCACAGCACTGCCAGCTGCCAATACTGAGAGATTTTCCCAGTGTTGTTATCTGAGTTTCAGGGAAAAAGAAGATATTTTTGTGCCTATTTTCCTCTCGTACAGTATGCGGCTTTTTTTTCTTTCTTTTTTTCTTTTTTTTTCTTTTTTTTTCTTTTTTTCTTTTTTTTTTCTTTTTTTTCTTTTTTTCTTTTTTTCTTTTTTTCTTTTTTCTTTTTTTCTTTTTTTCTTTTTTTCTTTTTTTTTTTTTTTCTTTTTTTTTTTTTTCTGGGTCTGGGAACTGTAGCATACATCTTTGTTCCTTAAGTTCCTTAAATTAATTTAAAAAGCAATTTTCTGGCTTTAGAGGGGACTTTCCCTTTGATACTACCACTTTCTCTCTGAAAAGACTGATTTTCATTTATATCTATTTTAACCTCACTACTGACGCAGATATTTGATGATGTTTTGTGAAATGATCATTCTGTATTAACTTGTTGCAGGAAACTTCTGGGAATCTGGTGCTCAGAACTGTGTTGTGAGACCTGGAATGAGATGAATGTTGGAAGTCCTGTGTTCCTAAAATGCAGTGATGGGAATAGGACTCTGAGCCAGAGCTTTGGCCCCTTCCTTTGGCCCTGCAATCACTGCAGAAATGCATAAGGTATATATTCATGTTCTCAAGGATTCTGCAGTCTTTCTTTGTACTCCCTCCTTTTCTGCATTTCTCCCTTGGTTTCTTGCCCTGCCTCACTCTGCACCGTGGCAGCTTCTCTCCTGAATCATCACTGACTCCTGCAGGGAAGGAACCACCAGCTCCTGCTGAGGGGAATAATCTCAGCCAGTGCACAAGGCAGGGGCTAGGGGGAAGAGGCAGAGGTCCCCCTGCTCCCAAACACTCCCCTTCATATAAGGCACAGCAAGCTGAGCAACAACACAGGCTCTGTCCAACACAGATGTATGGCTCTGCAGATCCAGAGGATATTCCTTGCCTGCCCTCTCTGCTGAGACCTCTGCACAAACAGTTTTTCTTTCAAATACATATTCATCAATATTTAACAGCCAGGCTACTGCCAAAGCAAACCTTGGAATAAAGTTTAGCCAGATGATCCAATTGCCTTAAGTTAGCAGTGAGCTCAAACACACAGCTGTTCAGAAACTAAAAGGTATTTTCAGCAAGGCTATAATTTAGGCAGCATTATCTTAAGGGATTTCTAAGCTCATGAGAAGCATGATTTGTGTTCATGGCACAAGGGATTTGCACAGATAACACATAAATCTATTAGGAAGCAGCAATAGCTGCAGCACACACGGCCAGTTGTGCACTGCTGTAAAAGCTGGGCACATCTTGACTGGGGAGAGGTTGTTTCACAGGGAGAGGTGGAAAAAGTATAAATCAGTCAGTTATTCTGTGATCTGCTTGAAGAAACTGGGGTACCAAGATGTGATAAAATTTCTTTTCTTCATTTTCAGCTAGCAAGGTTTTATTTCAGTCTTTTGTATGTTGTGTGGTAATTAAGTTGAAGTAGAGCCTGGCACATCTAGCTGGCAGAAACGGATTATTTGTTTGGAAGATGCATTCACAAAATCAATATGAATCCATTTGTGAAAGTGGAGTAATTTAGAGAAATACCCGGTATCCTCATTTCAGTTCTGCCTGTTTACTGAAAACAGTGTGAAAAGAATTGGAAAGGCAATGTACACTTAAACACCTACATTTAAGGACTTGCCAGACAAAAGATGGTGTAGTTATTAAGCAAATTTTTTTCCTGGATCCAATAACTCCCCAGTTTTATACCAAAAAAGGCTTTCAAGGAGTTTAATCAAAAATACTTCATGTGGAATTCTGTCATAAATCTTTTGATGAGTTAACATTTATTTTCAAACTTTTATTCTTCCAACTTTAACTCTCTTTGTGGGGGACATTTGACTTAAAGTCTTACACCTAGTTCATCCTAGAAGTTTTCAGAAGAGTGAATTACATTAAAAAAAAAGCCCCCAAACCTTTTCAAGAGCTACAAATTTACAAATGCAAATAAACACGGTGCAAAGTTTCATTGGTATATATAAATATGTTCTTTCATTAGTCATGGTCCTTGCCATTAGACAGGTCCAGCCTTATATTCTGTAGGGTACACAAAGATAAAGGCACAGCTATACCATCATAAAAAATTGTTTGTGAATACTGGCACCTGGAAAAATCTGGCCACATAAGGCATCATGTGAAGTCCTCCTGATCACACAAAACCTGGAGCTTTCAGCTGGCTTGACATTTGCTTGAAGGCAGCTGGCATTTGGTCTACTATAATTAGTAGGTAAAGGTAATATAATATAGGGTAATAAAATAAAAGTAATGTAATTATGTGGTAAAGGGTCTGGAGCACAAGTCTGGCGAGGAGCTGCTGTGGGAGCTGAGGCTCTTTAGCTGGAGAAAAGGGGGTTCAAAGACCTTTTCACTCTCTTCAATACCAGACAGGAGGCTGGAACAAGCACAAGAGGGAACAGCCCGAAATTGCACCAGGGAAGGCTGAGATTGGATGCTAGCAAAAAATTTCTTCATTGAAAGGGCTGTCAGCCATTTGAACTGCTCATGGAATTTGTGGAGCCACCAGCCATGGATGTATTTAGATGAGTAGATGTGGCACTGAGGGAAATGGTTTAGTGGTGGACTTGGCAGTGCTGGGTTAATGATTTCTTTTCCAATCTAAATGATGTTATGATTTTGATTCAAAACCCTCAGGTATTGCCTGTTAACTTAGTTGTTTCACAATAACTTGTCTTCAGCTGTGAAATCATCTTAATTTAACTCCATTTTGAGGATTTTTTACCTTGTTTTCCCTGGTTGTGCACCCAGACAACTTCATTGGGTGGTCATCATATAAATGCAGCTACTGAACTAACCTTAGCACTGAATCAAAACTAACCCGTCCTGTTAAGTCAGTAATTGCACAGAAGTCTGAGAGTCAGTTCACTCTGTGGACCTTAAAAGCTGCAGTGGGACAACACCCAGCACAGAAGGGCAGCGGGGACACAGCCAAGGGGTGGATTTGTTCCTCTGCCCCAAAAGACACTCTGGCAGCACACCGAGCAGTGACCTGCTACTGTCATAACACACACGTCCAGTGGCTGCATGAGAACTCTGTTTCAGTTCTTCAACCTTCCCATTTTTTGTCTTTATGGGCAGATTATCCCATTAAGGTTCAGTTGGGGTGATAGGAACCCACCAAGGATAATGTAGAGGCTTAGTATTTCCCTCGTAGGCACACAGCTTACCTTCCCTGTAGCAGCCTAACCCTCCTGAGCTGGTTTTTCTTTTCTACATTACTCCCATGGCTTCAAAATACATTCCCTAAGCAAGTAAATGTTTGAGCTGTGACTGTTAGCTGGTTGCTACAAGCCCCATGTCAGAAGTTTTGAATAATTCCAAGAAGTTTTGAATAATTTCAAAAAGTTTTGAATAATTCGAAGGGTAGAGCAGCCACAGCTTCTCTGTGAAACCTGTCCCAGTGTCTCATGAACCTCTCAGTAAAGAGTTTCTTCCTAGTATTCAACCTAAACTCTTCAAACTCAGTTTGAAGCCCTTCCCCCTTGTCCTGTCTCTACATGCTGTTGTCAATAGTACACAGTACATGAAAGGGGTTTTTAATCTGTGTGGTTTTGGTTTTTTGGTTTTTTGGTTTTTTTGTTTTGTTGTGTTTTTTTGTTGTTTGTTTGTTTGTTTGTTTGTTTTTGAGAGAAAGTTTAAATAAAGCAAGTGGAGCGTGTAGTGAAAGACTGTAGAGAAAGAGTTAATGTTCACACATTTTATATGAACTCACATAAATGACCTTGTCAGGGACGTACCAGCTTTTTCTTTTAGGTTCTGGAGTTCAAAATTTTAAACTATTCTGAAGTGTACTGCCTCTATTTAAGTGAGCATGGAGACTTGGAAGCAAGGATATATGGGGAAAACAAATCCTCTTGGATCTCCTTCAGCTACGTCCACTTTGTGTGGCACTTCAGCTCTCTGGACAGCCTGGCCCTTGACAAAGTCACACACTGATCTGAAGACAGAAGTTTTCCTAACTGCTTCTAAAACTGCCAGTGAAGCAATGGTAATAAGCTGTACATTTGCTCAAGTCCTTATCCCATATGGGCACTAAATGAGAACATTCTTTCAGCCCCATCAGTAAGAGACAAATGATGTGGAAAGTAATTTCTTGTGTACCCTTCGAGAGCCATCTGAGCTGTGACATCTCCTCTTGCTATTCTATCCTGCAACTTGTAAATAAACCAAAGCTTCCCTAAGCAATTAACTTTGCAGAACATTCTGAGCATTCTCCTGAACTTATCCCTCTGTGGAGCAAGTGCCTGGAATGGGATGGTCCAACTGGGGGAATCACAGAGTGGACCTGAACGCCTCTGTTTTGAAATAATGTGATCTTCCTTTTTCCTGTGGTTATGATCAATCTTATGGAACTTCCTTTTATCTGAAAAACGCTTTGGTTTAGTCCTATTAACATTACCTTGACATCCCTGATTCATTCCTGATACACTTTAGTCCTTTACCGAAAAATGATAGTCAATATGATTCTGAAAAATTAGTTTGATGTAGCTTTAGTATCCGTAATTCAGCTTTGGTAATGCAGATGATCACTAATTATTCAGCTGCTGATCACAGCTAACTTTAAGACAGCTCCTGACACAGGAATCAAGCTTAAGTTTTCAGCTTACACTCACCTGACTTTGCTGATTTTTCTAATAATCATATACATTTTACTGTCTTAGAGGAAAACAACAACAACAACAACAACCTCCTAGTAAGGTTAAAGACTAAAGCTGACTTTGTTCTTTGAAAAAAGATGTCTAGTGGGAACAAGTTGATTCACCAGCAATGCATAGATTCAGAGAAATCTAAATTGTAGAGTACTTTTGACAAGGTAAAAACAGTGGAATTAAATTCAGGATGGTTTTGACCAGAAGTTTCATTAGCATACTCTTTAATTCTTTCAGAGCTCCATTGTGTAGTGCAAAGATGAGTGGAGTAGCTACTCAATAGAGGCCAGGATATTGTCTAATTTTGCATTTGATGCTCTCCTTTTGCTCTGTAAGGCAACTGTGGGCTACTCTTTCATCTTTCTGTGACTCAGCTTGTCCCTCCATCATCTTCATTTTTAACAGATCACCCCCTTTTTTATGGATTTATGAATATTCTACATGTATGCACCTTGAATTTTGACCTTCATTTCTGCATAATGGCTTTTAATCTATTTTATCACAGAAGTACAACTAATATATTGTTAAAATAGAGTGACTTTTTATTCCCTCATAAAGAACAGGATTATGAATGATACTTGGGTTCCTCCATGGATTTTTAGAGAGATTTCAATGAAAAAAGAACCAAAAGTAAAGTAATGCTACTTTTTTATTAATCCAAAATTATACATCTTGTATATTAAAACAAGAGTTGCTACCACATAAAAATACTACCATTTGAAAATGAATCTATTATTTATTCAGAGATTAGCAAAAGCTAAGTCATTATTGTTCCAAAATTACAAATGAAACTCAAGATAAATGCAGGGATATAATTTAAATCTCATGAATTGTTTGAGTAGGATTACTGAAATTTTAAGAAAAATTCCATTCCCATTATGTAGAAAGCCACTCTGAGCTACATCATGCAGTTGAATGGATGTGACGAGAATTGGATGTGATGGGCTTGTGGATGAGGAAGGTGTGATTAAAAGAAGAAGAAAGGCAGGACCTTGCTTGGGGGAAGAAGCAATAGATTAGCATATGGTCTAGATGGTTTAAAGGGGTTGATAAAAAGTCTAGATGAATAGAAATATCTGCCAGGCAAAAAGAAGAAACTATAATTGTAGGAGTACTAGCTCATCTTTACCTTACATGGCTGCTTTTCAAATCAATTAATTATCAGCAAAACAATCCACAGAGAACTTTTGTAAAAAGTTGCAGATGAAGCCTCTTTTTCTTGTGCTGTGAAATTGTTTATACAGAGAAAGTCATTTCTGTTGGCCACTCAGAGAGGAATTAAATAAGCAAGGTTCCTTCAATTTTCTTTGCTAGGGTAAAATGAATGACTATCTTGCATTCTGCTCTCAAACAGAAACACAGCAATAAACACATCTGAAAAATAATGGCATTGCCTTAGACTACTGCAAAAATATATTCTGATTAAGTCATGGCTTATATGTAAAAAAATCTACTTACATTATAAATAAAATTGATGTATCAAAATAGATAAAGACTGAAAATTAATATCAATAAATACCTTGAAATGAGTTGATCACAAGACTCCATGAAATCTAAATGGATCTTCCATGCTTTGGCCATTTTGCTACCTGATTTTTTGTAATAACCATACTTTTACTTTAAAGTGTTAAGCTTGGACAGTTTTTGATTAATTCACCACATATAGCTATACTATTTTCACCTGCGGCTTCCTTTGCTAAAAAGCAAAGATTCTATAGCTGTACAGTGAGACTAAAAATCTAGTCCTTGGTTTCCAAACTCAGTTATTGTCTGTTGTCAAGCATAAAGCCAAGCAAACTCATCATATATGAGCACCATAAGGTTTCTAAAGATGTGTTTAAATGTGTAATTAAAATTCAGCTTTACTAAGCTGAAAAGCTGAGAAAGAGACATCTATATTGAGCAAAGAAGAGTTCAGAAAACCTATTAATTGATACCAAATGGGACAGGGGTAATGTTCTCTTGCAGACAGATGCTGTCCAGAGGCACATGCTTCCCTAAGCATCCTGCCATATTGCTGTGGTCTTGGATGGACTGAGCACCTATGGATCACTGCTCTACTGATCCAGCTATACTGCTTCTGGCTCTGCTGGAGGATGGAAATGATCCCACCTCCTGTCATTTTAGTTTCTGTCAAATTTCCAGCCTCCTTTTCAGTGCGTGGAATTGTTGTCCCCGTCTCTGCTGAAAGACAGTGAAACTGAGACTTGTGGGAATCAGAAGAAACATTTACGAAAAGCAGAATACAGAAATTCTTATAGCTGATACATGAGAAGATTCCCTGAAAATATGAAATAAATGGTGTAAAAGTAAGCAATATGGGTATTTATTATTTTTATGCTGGAGCTCATAGAACCTATTCGGTTAGAAAGTCAAGAATTCACTCTTTAAAATATTCTGTTTCTGTTTAAGTCATTAGCATAGGACATGTTATTCTAATCACCTTTGGCAAAATGCAAATAAAACATGCAGTTTCCTATTCTTTCTCTCAAGTTCCACCCATAGTGATTTGCTAATTCACTCTGGCAGAATACCAGTTGTCCCATTGTGTAAAAATGCTTTTACTCATAAGGTGAATGAAAAGTTCAATTTCCCATTACTATTTTTCCCATCATTTGTTTGTAGTATCATATTTTGCTTTATGCTGCTCTTTCCCACAGCAATAGCCCATCTGCAGTGCATAACTAAGGACAGGCAAGGTGTTTCATTAGAGTGCGCCTTAGAATATCCTTGCTTGGGAAACAGACATGCCCTGTTTTATTGGTAGCTTTAATGAAACCAATTGCTTCCTTACTAGACACAATTAATGGAAGATACAATCTCTTCTATCCCCCTCACAGGAGATACTAGCTCTGTGACATCTGAGATTCCTCAATAAAAGGTACAGTAATTATACTCCCAAATTCTCAGACAGACAATTCTTGTCATGAGATCACACAATCTCTGGTGGAGAGTCCTGATTTCCTTTGTATCTGTATATATATTTCCTTTGTCTCTTCTACTGCATCCCCTCCAGAACAGCTTCCCCTCTTATAAACATCATTATTACAATAGCAATGTTGTTATCAGGTGCTGTTAATGATGTTGCTACTCAGGTTCACTAAAAATTGTAGTTAGCAGGTTAAACAGGCTTTGGGACATAATTTAAAAATATATTGTGATAAAACTCTTCAGTGGTAAGGCTCTCCTAAAGTCAAGCACAGACAAAATTTCCTTTCTGTCTCTTGTCTCACTATGTTCAGCCACAATGTGTGAAGGAAGGAGATAGATTTTAAACTTGAACACCTTTCTTTGAGTTAAAGGTGCCCAAGGCTTTAGTTGACATGCTAATTCACTTTGCAATTTGTCAACTGAAGAGCGGCTTGGGCACTCAAGCAGAGCTCCTTACATCTGTAGCAAAGAAGGGATGGGAAGTGCAGACAGAGACACAGGTGCCATTTATGCCACTCCTGTAATCTCTTGCCCATCTATAAGCATGGTAGGTATCACATACCCTATTGCATACTTACATATCATTATAGAGTGGCAATAGCTAAAATATCTGCCATCACCAAAGATTTTGTGAATGCAGCAATAGTAATTGCATTCAGTGAAAGTATTTCATGCTGCTAGGAAGTGAACCTTGATCTTTCATGCCACGTGGGACACAAATGCCCTGGCCATGTTTTTTGACCTGAACACTTGTGAAAACTTCTTAGAGTGCATTCATAGGTTAAAGAACAGTGGAGGAGCAGGGCCACTGCCTGTAATTATGCAGATACTGCCTGGATCTCTGCAACTGGAAAAGTGCTTGTAAAGCTGCAATGTCATTTATAGTGCAAGGAGACCTCGCTACTCAGGTTTCCATTAAAAGGGAATGCTAGGTGGATAGTCATGGGAAGAACAAGCATGATCCAGGAACCAGGCTGTCTGGCTCCATCACACACCTGCCCTACAGAAAACATCAATCATCCTTCTTCTGGATGTCTTCCAATGCACAGTTCCCCTCTTCCTTTCACTAGCTGGGTAGAAAAACCCCAACAAACTAAACTACACTGTTCTTTGTTTCCAATGCTTTTTGTTTGTTAAAGCTTCCTTTCCATTTCTCTGCAATTTCTTAGACAGAAAAGCCAATAGAAATCTGTGCTTATTTTTAAAGATGATTTATTGATCTCTGCTCAGGCAATTCTAGGAAACGACTTAGAAATAGCTAGAAATGGTAGGAAATGGCATCACAGTTTCTGTTTTGGCCTGCTCTTAACTGCCCACCCACCAACCCAGCCAACGTGAGGGGCAAAAGGGAGACAGAGAACACAGTGCAAAGGTTCCTCATCCAAATCATATCTGCTGTCCAAAGACAGCAACTTGCTTTTTCTCTTGTTCAGTGCGAGGTGTTTCGTTAAGTGTATTTCAACATGACAAGTATCTCAAGAGACTCAAAACACACATCATCATCTTGCTCTGTGGATCCAACAACCTTACTCTTGCATCTGTAAGGGTAGATGAATGACATTTCCAGTATTTTTCCCTGAAGAAAGAAAACAAAAGACATATTAGAAGTCTTAGGGACATTACAAGCAAGCCACAAGCTGAGAAAATGTGTATAAAAATGAGTCAGGTTAGTAGTCACTCCAGGCAGCACCTTTCCCATGACCTGTCAGGGATTAAATGAGAGAAAAACATGATCAGGAAACAGTTCTGGTCTTACACCATGGTCTTACCCTGCAATACACTCATTAGAAAGGCTGCTTAATCCTAGAAAACTTGTTCAAATTTATAACATTTACTATGATTCTTTTTATAAACTTTATTATTAATACTGTATTTCATATTGTCTGTCTGGCTTGGCTTGCTTATCCCTAATAATCAGCAAAGTGACCTGGCTTCTACTTCAAAAAGACCAGGCACAAAAAAGCATTGGCAGTCAACTTCTGAAGTGACCGAGGAACAAAACTGCACAGCAAGTGTGTACACTGAAATGGTGACGATTTTTACAGCTTGCAAATCACACAGGCAAAAAATCAAACCAAACCAAACCAAACCAAAACAAAACCAACAAAAAACAAAAAGAGAAAACCAGAAAAAGAGACTAACAGTCCATCAGTTTTTCTATCAGCTGAGGATGAGGAACTCAGATTTGACCTACAGCTTGTCTAAATTTACAAGACAAACTTATATTTATTTGTCCTATAACTAAAATTTTGCAAGTACAAAATGATACATGGTTTGGTAAGGTGCCAGAAATTGTCTTTCATGTAAGAGGTCAAAGAACCAGGGTGATTATCTCAAGACAACTTAGTTAATGAAAAGCATTTGTCATTAACTAAGGCCATTCCTTATTTGGAGCAGCAAGCAATGGAAGCCAACAGTAGAAAGAAACTGCCTGAAAATTAAAAGCACTTAAAAGTCCTTTGAGGCTAGTTAGAGTTCATTATATTTTTGTTTCAGATGTTGTTTACTTTGGCATGTTAAGCTATCCAGAATATTCCAGCAGCTTGAAAGGGTGCCTTAGCAACCTTAACATCTTGGTTCTTGTCTGATCCACAGGGAGGATGATGGTGCTGCATATGATAGTTCTCCAAAAATGGCCCCATTTCTACTTCTAGTGCTGCCAAAAAGAGCAGCAAACATCTATTCAGTCTTCAAGTACTGATATCTTACACAGTTCTGGATGAAGTAATTGCTATTCCATTGGAAAGAATAAAGGCTACTATGCCAAACCCAGCTAACACTTTCATTTATAATATATTCTTGCAACCTGCTCTTGACAGTGACATTACCCTCTATAGTTTAGTGCAGAGTTTCAGTATGTAAAAAGAACACCAACCCTGTTTGAAACATTCTGCTGTTCATGTGGAAATCGATTTCAGAGTCAAAATCACCCTTTCCCAAACAGGATTTATACTGTACAAGACAGAATTATACCCACACTCCATCCCACTGAGCAGGTACAGTCCTGTGGCTTTACCACATCTTCCCAGGCTCAGACCTTGGCTAGAGCAAAAAACATGTAAATGATCCTATCCACGGCAAATATACAGAAGCAGTTCTTGCCTCCCATATTTAAGAAATTGTATTTTCTGCAGTCCACACAATTCATTAGTATTAATACACTGGTATGGCTATCATGCCACATATTGTTTTTCAGTCAATATCACAACTTGTTTGTTGGGTAGGCTCAGTTCATAATCTTGAAAACCTGATACTGTAAAAACCTACTGTGGGATTAGGATTAATTTAAAACCACCTGTGGAAAAAAAAGAAAGTTGATCTTTAAGACCTCTGATGTTAGGTCAAATATTGCTCATCACTAAAGATTTTTCCTGCATAAAGGAGAAAAGACTCACCTGATTGAGCAAAGAGCAGATCAGCGTGACTGAGGAGGGAATGAATGTGCCAGAGAAATTCAGGTACTGTGAAGCAAATGAGCAAATCAGTGCAGAATGGAGGAGTGGAGCAAAACAGCCACCCCGTCACCTTGGAGAACAGGTGGCTCTTTAGAAAGAATGCAAAAAGACATGAATGATCTTCAGGAAGGAAGGAATATAGAGAACAGGTGTACCTGCAACACAAAATACCTAATGGGAATTGTAAGCAGAGCAAAAGCTGCAAAGACCTAGGAGCTGAGAGACAAGAAACATGATATTTGCACAGGAGACTAACAGCTAATAACAGATCTGTCAAACAAAAAAGTTTTGTACGTAAAAGATTTAGAGCGAGAGAAGTTTGACAGTGAGTTTAGCTGGGACACGGGGAACCAAAGTTCAGTGGTTTACTGAACAGGAATTACTACTTCTTGTGGAAGATTTCACTTTGAGTGCATAAATACAAAGTAAAACCTACCAGTCAGATCTCAGACAGGACATTTTAACACAGTGCCCACATCAATATATACAGAAATAACTGGAAATAAGGTCTAATACTTATTACTTTACCTAAGAAATTAAAAATTCCCACTACTTGTGAAAGATTTATACAATTTATCCTGGGACAACATAGAATTAAAAAAGCCTCTCCTCCTGTCAGCAAAATTTATGCTAACCAGGCATCATTTATCAAATCATCAAACTAAAGATGAAGTGAAAAAAAACCCTCCTTCATTTCAATTGCAATGAAAACGGGATTGAGGAAAGAAAACCTGCAAATGGAAAAACTTATAATTGCCAGGGAAAAAAATTACCATCACAATGCTTCTGAAATAACCTTGTGAACAAAGTACATTTAAAGCATAGAAGCCAAGATATTTAGCTCTTGGAAGCAATGTTGATTTACACCACCTGAGAATCTGCACTGTCCACAAGACAACAATTAGACTCTTTCTTCCAAACACTGAATAGTTCTTGCACAGTACTGTTATATTATAATATGACTAGGAAATGTTGCAAATGGATCTAATTATTATTATAATCTTAACAATATAATCTTGAAGTCCTTGTCAAATGTTATTTCCAAGACATAGAGAGATGTCCTACAGGCAGAAGAATTAAAATAAATAGATTAAATAATTTCCTACTGGCGAGATATCCTAAAAAGCTAATAGGTTTAGATTCTGGATTGGATTCTGTAGCAAAGATATTTGATTTACTTGTCAAAATTTAAAGATCTTACAGTCCTCCATCAATCACTATGAACAAGATAGGTTAATTAGAAAACTCAAACTTAACAATTACAATTCAGACAATATTTTGGCAATGTGTATTAACTAGAGGTCAAGTAGGACTGTGCCTGCAGTCTGATATTTTACATCTAGTTAGTACTACTCCATGTGCGCCATTGTTTCAGACACACAATAGTAATTTTGTTTTTTTAAAAAATGGAGGCTTCCAGATCAAGTGAACACTGAAATCCTTCACAATTTGGATGTCTGGCTTTTATTTGTGGCTGCTTGAGTGATGAATACTGAAACCAAGAAGGCAAAGTAAGTGAATCCATGTCTGCACTGGCCAGATTTTCCCAACTCTGTCAGCCTGCTTTCACCTGAGTTTAGAAAACTGTCCCAATAATTCTTTATCAAAAATCCACTCTCTCTGTAAGAAAAGGTTCATAATTGCTTCAGCTGTGAAGGGATCTTATGGTTTAAGTATATCACTCTGGAAATAAGGCCAGTCATTTAATTTGACCTTTACGATATTTGAATAGTTTCCAGATGACTTCCAGACAACAACAGTTCCTCTTTGGGAGTAATTCTTGCCTGATAAAGGGAGTTGAGTTATTAAAAAACAAGGATATTGCCCTGGAGTCAGTGAGAAAGTCAGGTATTTGAGATGCTGAACAGAAATATGGCTTGCTGCAGTTCACATGAAATGAGAACAGGCAACAAATTATGTCTGAAGAGTCCTAATGTACAAATTAACTGAGTAGAGAGAAAAGGTTGCTTTAACTATTCATCATATAAGGGGAAATGTTAATTACTTGTGCACTTTCTGGTGGAAATTTTTTTAAAACAAATTGATTTTTAGTGATGACTGTTATTAATTAATACATTAGTTATTATTAATAATATAAGAATATAATCAATATATAATACAGAATACATATTGATTATATATTATATAACACATTAACATATATATTAGTATAATATATATTATGTACTAATATATATGATATATTAGTATATAATATATAATATATAATATATAATATATAATATACACTATACACTATACACTATACTGTATATTATCTATGCTATATGTTATCTGTTATCTGTTAGATATTAGATGTTAGATGTTACATTAAATATATTATACATATTAATAATATAGTTATATGATTAAGAATTATAATTATCAATTATATAACAATTAACATCTGACATAAATCAGATGTATTTTCTGCCTGTCTTCGGGTTCTCTACGGTTTTGTTCCACTTTGTGTGTGGGGGCAAGGTCTGACAGTTTAATACCTTGCATTTACCTTTAAGAGGTTTTTTTTTTTTTGCCATGCCTTGTAGGCATTCTGTTTGTCAATAAACTGTTAGGTGTTGTTTTCAATTTCTTGCACTAGCATTCATTTCATATTGGTAGAAAGAGATTGTGGGAACACTTTTAGAGGAGACGACTCATTCCAGAATGTCTTCTCCTAAATTTGTCTCTCCCAGCAGTGACAAGTGTAAGACACTTCCTGGGTGACAATGTAATATTCTTAATTAAAAAAAAAAAAAAAAAAAAGGCAGCTACACTGAGTATGACTATTCTGTACTGACAAACTGACAAAACTGATGGAAAACAGTTGTATAAAATAATATACTCTGTCAAAATAATTGACTTCCTTCTAATTCCTTCTTTGGGAAAATGAACATTACGCATATTCTCATAATGTATTTCATAAAAGATGAGTGATTTATGAAAGACCTGCTTGTGATGAAGAATTAAAAACATGCAGCCACAGATTCAGATCTTAATTGTATTCCTTGTGTTTCCTAGTAATTCGATAATAAATCTTTCATATTTTAGTGGTATAGGCTAATGTTAACAGAAAAATCATTTGGTTTTCAATAAAGAGGTCAGCTACTCTTCTGTTTCATTTCACCACATCCTGCCCTACACAAAATAGATAGCAAATATTTCTCACTTTTCTGCAGGTCTCCAGCAGCAATCTCTCTAATTCCAATATTAAAATCTGAAAAGGGGCATTACTTATGCCTGAAAATAACTCATGGCAGAGACATTGTTGTAGAAGTGTTCTCACACATAAGAAATAAAATATTCCTGCTCCTCGCACGAGGTTCCTGGTAGCTATATTGTTAGCTGTGTCTGCCACACAGCATCCCACTACTTTTTCCTAACAAAACAAAAAAATCTCCCCTGATACATACACTACAAATAGTAACAAGCTATTCTTTTTTCTTTGAATTAAAACATCTCCTTTTGTTTAAATCTTTGAGCTGCTTTGCTTAGTCTAGGACAATTCAATAGCTATTTACATACCATTGATTTTCTTCTAAAGCTAAAGTCATCAGACCTTTGGATCACAGCCTGGATGGATAGAAACCACTGCATAATTTTTAATGGTAGCTAGATTCCAACTCTGAGATTTTCTTCAGTTGTTGGATTGTCAGAATAAATGCTGAACAAACACTCATGTCTCGTATCATTATATTTATTGTTCAAAATTGCTGGTCGATATTTGCTTGCACAATAACTAATAGCACTGACTATTCCAGTGCCCATACAATATTATAGTTAATAGCAATTGTGATGCCTCGCACCTCAATAAAAATTGGCTTCAAAAAAATCAATAGATTCCTTGTTTTGTATCAGGGAAGAGAGACAAACAATAAATCATGAGTTTTGAGTTGATCATTTAGTCTGACAACATGGTATCCAGGATTTCTTTGAATGATAGTTATGATTCTCTGTAGAGTCAAATTCTAATCTGAAATGCACCTCTGAGTGCCTTTGTTGTTTCTGTTTGGGGACAAGTCATTGCAAGAGTGTCTCAACAGATTTTTTGAGGCAAAGTGTATAACACAAGTTTGGAGTTCACACCACCAGGTTTGCCTGGCTGATGTGATTTGTGGATTCAAGTTAGAGCCATGAATTTGATTTATGATACAACTTGAATAGGATATCTTACTCTGGTTTGAAACAAATAGAACATACATATATAATAATTGAAAAGGGATTTACTTAAATGAACCCCCCTAAGTTTCAAATATAAGTGTTCTGAGGTTCTCTCAGAGAGAGAAGCAGAAAAGACATCCACCAGCACAAATAACCAAGCAGGTATGGCATTCAGGCTGTGGCAGTCATCTAAGATAAACACAGCAAAATGGAGTGGCTTTTTGGAGGCTATTTAGACTGAAAAATATTGCTGCTCTTAAGGGAAGAGTTCTCTCAGTTTTATCATAATGATCTGATACAGTAGGTGTTTTGTTGGTTTTTTTTTGGTAATTCACACCCATTTTTTCAGAGCTGATATATTAAGGATCCAGTATCAATGATCTTTTAGCATGACAAATTATCTTCATTCATACTCAGGGCAGAATAATCTCTTATCTTTTTCTATCTGAACAAATAATGGCTCACTGTAAGACTAAAGCATTGGTTACATTGTGTAGAGGCTTAATACATCAGAAATTCAGCATGGATAATTGCAGAATATTCGTGATTTTTAATCGCCTCAGAACCTCCTCATCAGGAGCAGTGCCTTTCCTGCCTATGTGTGTTCATGTCTCCTCTGGTGCTTTGCTTTAAACTCACTCTCTTTATTCCAGAAACATCTGTTCCAGAATCATGTGCTGGAGTTTTGTACCAGCAAATAATACCCGAATGATAAATCTAAACTTGAAATACTACAGTCTCTGCTTTGCTGCATAGGTTGCTTTATTTTTTTTTAATTGTGCAATTTGCATATAATTTTTTCCTACCTAGCCCTAAAATACTTGAAGGAACTTCAGAGATAACACGTGATGAACTGACCACAGCCCCCATTCCCAGTCCCCCTGTGCTGTGCAGGGGGAAGAGGTGGAGAATCAGGAGAAAGTTAAGCCTGGGAAGGGTGGAGGGCTGCTTGGAAGGAGTTTTTAGGAGTTGTATTTACTCCTTAGCATCCTACTGTGATTTTACTGATAAAAAATGAAACTATTTTCCTCCAGTTAAGTCTGCTCTGCCCCTGTTGGTAACTGGTGAGTGACATTCCCTGTTCTTAGCTTGACCCACAAGCCTTTTGTGCATTTTTGCTCTGCTGTCCAGCTGAAAAGGGCAGTGGTAGGGTGGCTTTGGTGGGCACCTGATGTCCAGCCAGGGTAAAATCCCCACAACTAGTTATGCTATTCAACCTTATTATTTCTCCATTTTTCTTTCAGACAGAAGACCATGAGTGTCTTGGGGTATCAAAGTAATTTAAGAGAAATTGCATACACAATAATATTAGAAAAGCATGTACAAAAAACATTCTCAAAAATCCAAGCACTGATAAAATTGAACAATGTGGGTAAAAGGACAACAATGTTTTTATTTTAAATGTTGAGCCATTACTGGTAAAAATCAAGCACCATGGCCAGGATGTAGATGAGGAGAACGGATTGAATGACAGAGGTAATTTTGATGGAGAAACGTTAAAATATGAGAATCGGGACAACGGATAAATGAGGTGTTAAAGCAGTGTTTGTGTAAGTGTCCTAAGTGAATTGGAGACTTATATGCAGAGAGAAGAAGAAAAAAAATGGACACATGGATATGGAGATAACACAAGGGAAGAAGTAGGAATTACATAGGAGAATGAAGTGCTAGGATACTGAAAAATGGTAAAGAATCTGACAAATGGAATGAACAGAGACACAGCAGGTGCCTTTTTTGCCTGTGGATTTACTGACAAGCACAGCACTGTGTGCCTGCACTCTGCTCCCAGCTGTGTGGCAATTGTTGATGCTGTTGTTGAAGGCAATGGATTACATTAACTTGAGGACAGCAGTAAAACAGATTCTCATCTGGTAAAACAGCTTTTGGTGAAGGCTTGAATCGCTTCACCAGTTTCTAACTGTCTCAATGCTATCACTTAGCCAACATTTCAAACATTTTGTCTCATCATTATTTCTTTATTATTATTGCCAGATTCACTAATTGGATGCTTTGGATATGTCTATACTGTGCCCTAAGGTAATTTTATCATACATTTATATTCTTCATCACAACTGATGAAAACAAGAAGAATTTTTAATCTTCACTCCTTTCATGGCATTTCTTTTGCTCTGGTGTCAAATAAATCACTTCATCATTTTGAATTACACAACACTGTGGCTCATGATTTCTCACTAATTTTCTTAACAAAAAAACATTGAATCATCAATTGCCATTGCTCAAATTGTAATCAGATAAAATCTGCGTTATTTTCCTATTTCACCCTCTTGCAAACACAAATAAAACTGGGAAATAATTTTCAGGAAAACATGTGTGGACCCCTCCTATTAGCTCTTGCTAAACAGACCCTGAAATAAAAGCCACTTCCTTGATGATATTCTCCAGATTTTTCACTTTATCCCCATGGTCCAGAATCTGGAACTACTAGGAAACAGCTGTGCTATCAAAGCATTCTTGTACAGAGGTCTCAAACACATCAAAAATACCAAACTGGAACTCAATGTTCAGGAAAATTATTCTGAGCAAGTATACCTCAAGCAGCAGTTAAAACTGCATTTTTTATAGAAATTGAGGAATATTCCTATTTTAAAGGACCCCAAAAATTACTGAGAAGTCAGCAGAGTGGGAAGAGAGAACGGGTGGTAGCAAGTCCCTAAGAAAGCACTGCATACTACTAGTAGCAACTGGACTTAAATGGAATCAAAATAAATTTTAAAAAAAGTGTTTGATTATTAAGGATATCAATTTTATTTTAATGATATTGATTTTTACCATAGGCTTCTGGTTATGGCGATTAGCAGCAATTCCTTTTACCCTGATGTGCAGGAAGATGTGTGTGTGTTTCTAGAAGACAAACTGTACGGAGTTAAGGAATCTGGCTTCAAGGAGACAAATACATTTCTTTTTCCTTAATCCGTGATGTCCAAAGCACTAAGTAATCAGAAAAAAAAAGAATTGGAATAAAATCAATTTTTTGAGACTGTATCAATGAATTTGCCACGTCTTTCTATCCTTTCTGTTATTTCTGCCATATTCTAGAGAAATATGCTACTTGAAGTCAGTAAAACCAAATCAAGATCACAGAAAAGGAGAATTTAGAGGAATTGACCTATTAACAGATCATTCAACCGGTGATTTCCTGTAACTTAGCATCTCAAACTCCATGTTTAAGTTCACAGTTTGGAAAGGACCTCTGGAGGTCTGTTATTCATCCTTCTACTCAAAGCAGGGTCAGCTACAAGGTGGCTCACAGCTTTGTCCAGGGAGGTCTTGAGAACCTCGGGGATGGGGTCTGGGAACTTTCTCTGGACAACCTGCTTCATTGTCTACCTGTCCTCAGGTGTCAAGCACAGATCAAACACACAGGATAACCCTCATCAATATTCCACTTGTTAATGGCCTATGGTTAGGGTAGGAATAACTGCATCACTCAGCTGAACCATAAGTCAGTTTTTGGACCACCCTCTGGGCTGTAAAATTGTGATTTGAACACAAAAGTATGGTGGAGAAAAGTGTCAAAAGCTTTGATAAAGTCAAGGCAAATGGTATTTTATCGAGCACCTCTTCCATGAGGAATGGCTGAGACAATTGGGATTTTTCAGCCTGGAAAAGAGAAGGCTTTGGAGTGACCTAATTGTGGCCATCCAACACCTGAAGGGGACTGACCAGGATGATGGCGAGAAACTATTTATGGCAGACTTTTTTTAAATAACAGTGTTTGTGTACAAAAAAGCATTAAAATATCCTTTAAAATAACATGGTGTTTTTAAGCAGGGTATCAGAAACCAAGCACCCCAAATTTCAAGCATTCCACCTAAAAAACATGTGCACACAAACACTGGAATAAATGAAAAAGGAGAGAAATAACTGTTCAGTACTAATCTATGATAGGAAGAACAATATGAGCAATTTAATACCAAATTAGCTACTTGGAGTACCCAGTAGTTAATTCCTTAGAGAGCGAATGAGAGGGAAGATGTAGCAATTTTTCTGTACAGTCATCTTTAAATAGATCTGAAAAGCATTACTAATGTCTAAAGCGATTTTTTTTTCCTTTTTGTGTAAAGAAATGTTGTGTAGGAAATTATATTTCTCAGCGCACTGAGATGTTTGATAGAGCCTTAAAGAAAGCTAGGACAGAATAAGAATCTTTTTACACCACTAAGAACAACAACAGGCACCATTCAAGCTGGCGACCTTCAGAGCCCTCTGACAGTCACTACTCCTTCAGAACCCGGAGATAAGTTAGGAAATTGTTCAAATGGCACAATTACCCAACTATTTCCACCCTGCTCGACACTTCAGGGGCTGAATTTTTCTCTTGAATAAAGTTAAAAAATATTATACAAACAAACTGAAAAAGGTTTCCTTTAATGCCTTGTTAAATTTAATAACTCTACATCCTTTCTGACACATTAATCTGTGTGATTTATTACAGTAGGGAAGACAAATTCAGAAAAAAGGAAAGAAATCCCAACAGCAAATTCGTGCTAAGTCCACTGTTATCATAAAAAGATAAGAGTCTTTCCTAAGGAGTCTGTCTACAGGGAGATAGGTTTGCTTTAAAATTTAATATCAGCTTTTACGACTGAAAGAAAAAAAACTGAAATAAAATGTGAGCATAAAGGAAAGAAATTATACAAAAAATTACTATAATTATGAACATCAAAGTTATTTATCAAAACTCCATCTTCTTTATGCTAATTATTTTCCCAACAGATTATTCTGAATAGGATGAAGCCATCTCAGTCGTGAAAGAAAACTAGTGTTTTCCTGTTCCCTGATAATTAGTCATTCATATTTAGATAGCCTTCATTCACTGCTGCACAGGTGCCTCAACCTTTGCCACACAACGTCGAGCAGTATTTAAAGAAATACTTTTTGAATACTTGTATAGGAATAATAGAAAACTGTATTAACAGCTTAATCGCCCTGCTCTCTCTGAACAAGAGATCTGTCATGTGAAATTAATCTTTTTTTTTTTCCTCAGAAACATGCACAAAACAGTTCTGACACTAAAATGTGACAACGTTGTATCAGCAAGCCTGCTTCAGCAGCCCTGCTAATTTAACACCCTATTCAGCAGATATTTCATTTCTGTGGCTGTTGGCCATGAAGTTTCAGTGAACTTCTATGGGTTGGCACCTGCAAAGCTTAATTCCAATTCCATAAACGTAAATTCCTGCCTTCCTCATTGCAGAGATGTTAACTGCTGACTCTGGCTACAACTCTCCAGCATGTCCTATTCTCAGAACTATATATAGCAGTCAGCATTACATGTCCATCAGAATTATGAACTTATCTTGGGATAGACCACAAGTAATGACATATTAGTGGGAGGAAAATCAATTAAGAATAATGGAAATACAGGTGTGCTCCGAGGTGTTAAAACTGAAAAGGTTCCCTGATCAATGTATTCCCATCTGAAAAAGTTAGTTACTTGAGGCTACAGGAAGTGGATATTAGAAAAAAAAAATCTTTTGCTGTGAGGGTTGACCCATCCTTAGAAGTGTTCCAGGTGTGAGAGTGCTCTGAACAACTTGATCTAGGAAGGCATCCCTGACCATGGCAGGGGGGTGGAACTAAATCTTTAATGTTCCTTCCAACCCAGGCCATTCTGTGATTATGATCTTCCCATGAGCCAGGATCTTCTAAAGGAGAGGTACAGTTAAAGTGCTACCCCACCTCAGCAATAATGACCTTTTCTCTCCCACTGATGCTGATTGGTGCATCAAGAGTGGTTTAGGCTAGACAGGGAGTTTACAAAAGACTCAATAAGAGGAGAATGCTTCTGAGGATTCCTGTTTGTGCCATCTCAGCCACAAAACAACTTGGATTCTCAAACCTGAGTGACTTTAATCAGAAATAGCTGAACAGCACAATTCAAACTGTCATATCTTATTCACAGAATAAAAATATTGTTTTCACTATTCTAACTCAGGATTAAAAGCTAATGAAATAACCAGTAAGAGAGAAGTCTGCTATTTCAATGTTTCTCACTTAAATAAACATTGTCCACTAATAAAAAGATGTCAATTGTCATCACTGATAACAATTGATAATTGTCATCACTCCACTACTTTTAGTTAAAAAAAGAAAACATTAACTGTATCACTGCAAATATATAATGTGAATGAGCAGATCAGGCTGATTTGCAGGGCTAGGGGAAGAGTTACATGAGATTCTCACCAGATCACATTGACTCATCTACAGGGGTGCTCCCAGTTCAATGCTGCCAGTTCTTTGCAGTTTTGAAGGCCATTAAAAATGTTATAATAATGAAATAAATACAATTGGTTTGTTGCTGGAACGTGTAGAAATGATTTCTTCTATTTATTTAATCTGGATTCTTAGATTCTGTTAGGTCTGTTCAACAATGTGTGCACAGTACAAGTTTTATGGTAGCAGAGATACCTGAATGAGCTTGAAAACACACTGATATGACACCTAGAAACTGCTTTAACCATGTAGAAACAAACAAAAAAAAGACACTGATAATTTCATGCAGCCAAAGTTTCTCAGTGAAAAACACTGCAAACACCTTTATTTCAGATGACCCAAGATGACACCCTTCTGGGTTGTCAGAGAAGTCTCAATTTAACAAAACTCCCCCACCCTTAAGGATAAAGAGCTGCATGAATTCATGCCTTTGCTAGTAAATATTAAAAGAGATTAGAGATTCATGTGCTGTTACTGAATTGATCTGGTTTGATCTTCTTAAAGAAAGGATATAGGTTTTGAATACACTTATTTTTATTATTTTGTTAAACACCAGGACCATTTGCACTTGATTTCAAAAGTGTATAGTCACAGGAGGTCTGCACTCCCTTCTTGACCACCACTACAGTGTCACATGCCTGGCTGCTGGAAGATGAATGACCTGCAGAACAGAAGCAGAAGTGCAGAGAGATTTTTTATTAGTGGACAATGCTTGTTTAAGTGAGAAACATTGAAATAGCAGATTTCTCTCTTACTGGTTATTTCATTAGCTTTTAATCCTGAGTTAGAATAGTGAAAACAATGATATTTTTATTCTGTGAATATTTTATGACAGTCCGAATTGTGCTGTTCAGCTATTTCTGATTAAAGTCACTCAGGTTTGAGAATCCAAGTTGTTTTGTGGCTGAGATGGCACAAACAGGCATCCTCAGAAGCCAGGAATATTGAGTCCACATTGGTCTCTAGAAGTTGTTTCTCTATCCATATTGGCTAGCCAAAAGCTGGTTTTCCATCTGAAACCTTGCACTGGCTGATTCTGTGTTGGCTGGACCTTGGCTGGCTGCCAGGCACCCACCAAAGCCATTCTGTTTTTCCCCTCAGCAACTGCACAGGAGAGAGAATAAGGACAGAATAAATTTTGGGGTCTAGATAAAAGACAAGGAGCGATCACTCACTAATTAATATCATTGGCGAAACAGACTCGACTTGGAGAAATCAATTTAATTTATTACCATTCAAATCAGAGTAGGGTAATTAGAAATAAAAGCAAATCTTATAAAAGCACCCTTCTCCCAACCCCTGCCTTCTTCACAGACCCAGCTTCACTCCCAATTTTCTCTACCTCCTCCCCCCACAGTGGCATGGGATGAAGGGGAATGGGGTCAGCTCATGATGGGTTGTCTCTGCTGCTGCTTCCTCCACAGGGGGAGGATTCCTCACACTCTTTCCCTGCTCCAGTGCTGAGTCCCTCCCATGGGAGAACTTCTCCAGCTAAAGTCCTTCCCGTGGGCTCCAGTTCCTCATGAAGAGCTCCAGTTTAGGTTTCCCACTGGGTCACAAGTCCTGCCACCAAACCTGCTCCAGCGTGGGCTTCCCATGGAGTCACAGCCTCTTTTGTGCATCCTCCTGCTCCAACGAGGGGTCCTCATGGCCTGGATCTCTCCTCTGTCATGGACCTCTCCAGGCTGCTGGTGGATCTCTACCACAGTATCCTCTTCTGGCTTCAGGGGGCTTGCACAGCAGACTTCTTAAACAGTGAGGGAAGGCAGGAGTTGAATAAGCACAGTGTGCAAGGTATGGAGAGAGCAGTCAAGTTTCAGACAGAAAATTCAAGATACTTCATAGATTTGACAAATAATATAGGTATCATTGAAATAGATATTCCCAGATAAAATGGGATTTGAGGTTCATTATTCTAAATCACTAGTGGCTAGAAACTGAAAACTTCAACATAATTATTATCATTATTTTATTAACTATAATTGGCAATTCAGTTTTCCAAAAACCTGCAATCTTCAGGTCTATGCACAGTAGCTTGCCTTTATTTCAGATCTCACCAAGAAAGCTCAAACTGCCCTTGCACTGGTTAGCCTGGACCAATATCACAGGACTCTGATCCCCATCATGGTTAATTTGGGGGAATGCCTCTGTACTGTGGATGGCATGTGACTGCTATTTAATCAATATCTGTACAGTCAGGTACAGTTTGTAGATGTGCCTGCAGCCAAAGTGCATTAATCTGGAGTAAATATACACTATATTGTCTTGTTCTACTGTAATAACTGTTGCAAATAAATATGCAATATGCAAAATATACAATATACAAAAATACAATATACAAAAATACACCTGTTCAGGAACTGCAGCTTTATTAATGAGAATATTGAAGTGCATGTCCAAGGGACTCTTCAAACCTAAGTGCATATTCCAGTCCTGACTGCTGTCACTGATTGAGAAATCTGTATTTTGACCAAGGCTCTGTCAGAATTCCAGGGATCTTTGAGCTGCTGAACCTCACTGTGGCTGGGTTCTACACTGAGAGTTGTTCCCTGACCATTGATCTTTCTCATTCAGCATCACCTCGGGGTTCCCAGCATCAGAAATAAGATTTTATAACTGCTATCACCTTTTTTTGGCTATTAATGAATAGTTATCTGCATTGTGTGTGCATTTCTTACAGGATATGAAAAGAACTGGCACCTCCTGAGGGCAAAAAATCTCTTGATGTTCTCACTGTGCACAGAGGACCGGCCTCTGCCTCTGTGCTGGTAACCTGAACTAACCTACCTGCAGCAGATATGTGTTGCATTTTTTTTCCAGCCCTTCTACACAGCATGATGAACTCTGACAGTGAATTTCATCTCCATAGCCCACTTCTGAGCAGTACCCACAGTAATAAGGAACAGGGGCAAGGAGTGCAGTGGGATATTTTGGAATCGGGAAAACCCCTCATTTTTCTGTAAGACAATAAAATATACTACTGCTTGCAAAAAAAAAAAAAATCACTATCAGGCCTTCAGTGTTTCTTTTTTTTTAACTATTGGAAAATGAACAAAGTGCTGAAGCTCCATTTTAACTGGTTTTCCTCATTAATTTGGCCTCATTTCACAAATGCAGACTGCTTGTGCCAGGCTTTTATACACTGCTTTTACTTTCCCTCTCCAGTGTGCCAATAAAAGTGTTTTTCATCTGAAGTCTTATATTTATTACTTTCAGTGTCACTTAAAGGAATAAATTTATCATGGAGCAAAGTGCAAGTCAATAAAGTAATGTACATATATCAGAAAAACTTTTTACCAGCTAAGGCAGCTAGTATGTTTCAGAAAATAGAATTCTTTGAAATACACTGTAAGGTAATATTCTTAACTGTAGTTGTAAATTCTGCAGTGAACCAATAAAAGTGTGCTTTTATGCTCTAATAAATGTCAGGTCTAAATATCTTAGGATGCCTTAGCCTGTTTTAACCTCATCCCTATAGAATTGCTCCTTTGAGTTAAATAGAAAATACATGTTATCAATTTTTCCTTCAAAAATAATTAAAAAAAAAATCTTTGCTGTTAGTAGAGCTTCCACCGAAAATCTATAATGAAGACCTCTATATCCTAATGGCTCCAGACTCACTAAAACTATATGATTCCATAAAATAATGACCTGGAGGGGAGCTAGAGAAGTAAAATGGATATCCACTGCCACTGTGGATAGAAGCTGTGTGTCTTCTCCTATCCTTCTGGATGGCTCAGCATAAGGCAGAATGATCCATGCTCTGGCCAGAACCTTACCTTAATGGAGTGATCCTTTGACTACCTAATGCAATTGGCACGAAGTTTCACTCCATTTTATTTTATTTTTTTTTTCAGATGTTTTGCTGGGAATTTGCAAAACCCAGACAGCAAAGACATCCATTTGGTGGACTTATCTCTCCGTGTGTGGGCTGAGTGGTTGGCTAGACAACCTTCAGGCTGGCTTCTGTCAAAAATTTTGACAAAACCATCAAGCCATCCATGGGAACAAAATACCATCTGTAGTGGGCATTACGAAAGCACTGATAAAATAGGCAGATGAACAGGCACACATGTATATTTGTGAAGTTAACTGCATGGCAGTATGAAAAGCAGAAAAGGCCTTGGCTCTGTGCAAGGCTCAGCAATAACAAAAACATCTCTGCATTATCCTCTCTGTGTTCAGCACAAACCCAAAACACAGCCCCACACCAGCCTCAGAGGAGAAAATTTGCCCCAGCCAAAACCAGCACAAACTCTTAGGGTTTTCTTTAAGATGGGGAATGGTGTGCAAGACTTGGGTGCTGCAAATAGCTTCTCTCAGACAGGCCATATGGCCCTGCCACACCACGCTGATTTCAGGATTGTGGGTACGCTGTGAATCGGTGACTTTCAGATTACATTTGCTCAGTTCACATGCAAAACAGTGTTTTGTTTGGATTTTATTACTAGCAGTTCTGTCAGAGGATGCTTAAATCTGAAAGCCAAGCTACTTTTTCTTCCCAGCTCATGCATTTTCCAGTAGAAATGAGGTCTCCGGTGGCCTAATTTCACCCCTGCTCAAACTGGCACTAGTCTGGTCCTTAATAAGGGCTTCAATCTGTGCAATTTTACAGAAGGTGTAAGAGATGGGGAGATTATACATATAAAGGCAAATATGTTATGGCAAAAGAACTGACAACCAGATGTAAATAATTCTCTTTTTGGATTGGCACAACAGCAGGAGAGAAAGAGGGAGCCACGTACCTGGCAACACTTGCTCTGTTTAGACGTGCAACAGGAACACTCAGATAAAGAAAAAATCAGAAGTCTTTTTCCCTGTCCCTTTTCTGACGATTTCAGAATTACACCAATTTTGTGTAGTTTGACTGTGATTTGTGCACATCCATCAGGTTTTTTTCTAGTGTGTTTAACACAGCACCTCTTTTAGTACTGAATGCATTTTCTGCCATTATTATTTCTAGGTCTTCTGAACCCGACTTTTTTTTCAGATTGAGCTTATTGGTGCAAATGCTGCACACAGTCTGTAAGTAAACAATATAGTTATTAAAAAAAATCTTTTCTCTGGTTAGCATTATGGTAAGAGTTTGGATACTGCAGTGACTAAATGTGTAAATATTTAGCAGCTAACTTATGAATATTAAATATTGATATTCTGTAATATTGAAGACAATAGAAAAACAGAACTGTTTTTACTGTCTTATCTGCCAGCTGAAGAGGTTGTCAAGATTTCCAAGTGCCTGATGATGTCCAGTGACACAGCTCTAGAAGTCTAATTACCAGCCAACCAAAAGGCAGAAGGAGACATTTTTCTCTTTGAGGAGAAATGAGGCTGACTAATCTGCAGAAGAAATTTATCAACAGAGAGTATTCTGCTCTAATGGTCTGCTTTGACTATGACAGTGAAGCACAATGTCTTAGCAAAGACAATACAGATAAAACACTACTGATAAAATAGAAACAAGAAGGTCCTCTGTGCAAGCAGATACTCATCAGCTCTTTGCTGGAATGATTTGTGCTCACCATTATTATTTGTGCTGCTCAGCTGCCCAGAAGCTCTGATCGTTTTTGTTATCACCTTTGCTAGGATGATCCAGAAGGAAATCCTGCCTGCCTCAAATCAGATGCTTCTTTTGAAAGAAAACACTGATAACTGGTATAGGAGCAGTACTATCAACCTTACTTTGCTGATTGGGATCTCAAATACTGCTAGATACATTTCAGGATGCTGAAAAAGCTAGAAGTGGAGCCCATGTCAAAGCTTGGCCACAGTGACAAAACCATCTTTTCTTATCATTGGAAAGGACAAGGGGGAACGTTTTCAAACTTAAAAGGATTAGGTTTAGATTAAATATTAAGAAAGAAAAGATCTTTACTGTGAGGATGGCGAGGTGCTGACACAGTTTGCCCAGGGATGCTGTGGCTGCCCCATCCCCGGGGCAGGGGAGCTCAAGGCCAGGTTGGATGGGGCTCTGAGCAATCTAGTCTGGTGAAAGCTGTCTCCATCCACAGCAGGGGGATTGGAACAAGGTGATCTTTGAAGTCCCTTCCAACCCAGGCCATTATCAGCAATTACAGTGGGTTGAAGTGCAGTAGGAGCTTTGGGCAGTATCTCTGAGCAAATGTAAAACAGTAAAGAGAAGAGAAGGTCAAAATCTCTGTGCTGAGCACATCAATGATGTGTAAGAAGCCCTTGGGACCTCAGCATGTGCTGCAGTTCCAGAGCACCCTTCACTGTACGTGCAGTACAGTCTGACCCAGCACCAGCAATGGGACATTCTGCCTGGGAAGCTTCTGAAGAGCTGCAGCACAGATCTCTGAGAAGCACAGAGACCCCTTCTTCAGCCTCATTTCAACCCCTAAGTTCCTGGTTGTGTTCTCTTAGAAACAAGCCTAAGGCTAAAAGGCTTCCAGAAAAGGGCTACATATGCTATTTATCAATCCCAGTGTAATTTTGGTTCATACAAGATTTGTCCTCCCCACCTTCCTGCAGCTGTCTTTGTGTTTAGTCTTTGTCATATTGTTGTCACCTGAAACTGGCCACTGGCAAGAGTAGAGGCTCAGAAATTGTCATTCTGGGGGGAAAAACTTCACTTGTTTTGATTTTCTTAGTAGGTGACTCCACTGCAGCATTCAGTTTCAGGTTAAATCCTTTGCTTTCATTATGAACTAGAAGTAAGACATTACTGATCAGATATGAAATGAAAACAAACCTCTGTATTTATACATTTTCTGTGCTCTTACTGCAATTATTGGTCTTGAGTCTTCTCATTTACATTTCATTTTAAGATTTGCAGGTAGAAAAAATTAGACTATTCCTCCAGAAGGAAAATTCTGCTTTCTGATCAAATCTATTTAAATTGTCAAAATTAAATGCACAGCATGCAGAGAAGTCTGTGTTCCAGAAAAGCACCTTTCCTAACTCCAGTACTTTTTATGACCATTTAGTTCACCTTTGTTCTCTTCCTTTCTTTCACAAAGATGACGTGAGTAATGACTATTATATTAGCTCTGGTACCATGAATGCTACAGCAGACTTACAGCATAATTCTCTTCCTCCCTAGGGAATTGATATTTTTGTTCACAGCACAAGAAAACCTATTCTGTGGCCAGAATATTTTTTCCCTATTTCTGTTTCTTTATTTGGTGTTTTGATGCAATAAATTGATTAGATAGACTAGCCAGCAGTTTCATAATCCTGTTCTGAGCCTACCAGAATTAATTAATGTTCACATAATACTATTCAGGAAGTATGTTTTAAAAAGCAGAGTACTCATTATGATACAATTTTCAAGGCTGCCATCCACATGGTACCATTACCAGCAGTTGTGGGGACAGATATATATGCATATTGCAAATGGGCAGCACAGCTCTCAGGTGAGGAGGTGTCCAGGGTGCTGTGTGTGGTCCTGTGTGAGGTTCTTCTCCCTCATCAGATCTGATTTCTCCTCCCCTGGCTGGCAGTATCAGTGTTATGTCAGTGAGTGCAGAGCATGTTCAACAGCTGCAGGAGGGGTCTGGGGGCAGTGAAATGGGAAGCAGCATTAACCATTAACTGGCTTCACAACACCAGCATTAACCATTTACGGGCTTCACAACACCAGCATTAACCATTTACTGGCTTCACAACACCAGCATTAACCATTAACTGGCTTCACAACACCTCATGCCAGGTGTGCTCAGTGTCCAGTCCCAGCACAGCCGGGTCTTCAACACAGTCCTTTGCAAAGGCCTTGAGACAGTTTTGATCCAATTCTCTTGCCTCAAATAATCCAAAGTTAATAAAAAGACATGTGAAAGTGTATCTGGAGGTCTTTTTAGCAGATTGTTTCTGTTTGGTAAACATTTCTCAGCATTCATAACAGAAGTAACTTGATAGTTGCACTTACTGACTGTGAAACTGGGCTTTATGTCCATCTTGTCCAGATTATTTTTGATACTACACTTTTACCTGCTCTGTCCCACCACAAAAGAAGAGGAAAACCTCAGATTTTGTTACTGCACAAACACAGGAAGCTTTCATCAAGAACTCACTAGCACTAGAAATTTAAAATTTCATTAAGTTTATTGCCAAGGTCAGTGCTGAAGGGTTTTCTCTCAGTCTAATCCCTCTAAGCCCTAAAAGTCAGCCAGTGACAACTCAAGTCCTTTTTATTACAACAGCCTCACTGAGCTTCCCAAATGTATCAGTGAATCAAAAGGGCATCTGAGGTACTTAAACACTGTGAAATTCTGAACCCCACAAGATTCTGGAATCCATGGTATTGGAATCCATGGTATATGGATGATTCCTTAGTGTCCTGGCTGCAGAGAACAGGCAGAGCCAAGGGGAAATGAGCAGGCTCTGGGAGGACCTGATTGCAGCCCTGGGTACCTGCAGGGAGCCCACAGGAAACATGGAGAGAGACTATGCACAAGAGTGACAGGGCAAGGGGAATGGCTTCACACTGACAGAGAAGAGGTTTGGATTAGAGATTAGGAAGGAATTCTTCACTGTGAGGGTGGTGAGGCCCTGGCACAGGTTGCCCAGAGAAGCTGTGGCTGCTCCATCCCTGTCAGTGTTCAAGCCAGGCTGGATGGAGCTCTGAGCAACTTGGTCTGGTGAAAAGTGTCCCTGCTTATGGCAGGGGAGTTGGAACAAGGTGTTATTTAAGGTCGTTTCCAAACATTCTATGATTCAAAGGGGATTTTTTGGCATCAAGGTGAAATTATCATTTAGAGAATGATAATCTTCTCTGTCAAAATATAAAGCATTGAAGTAAACCAACATTTGTATTCCTTTGCCCCTTTTGCTTTGCACCTTGCATCTGCAGCAATATTCATGAATACTGCACACCTGAAGAGCTCTGTAGCTCTGAATGCCTGAAACACATTAACAGCATTGGAATGGGCTAAGGCATACAAATCACTGTTAAAGGAAAAGTGGTTGCCACAGCGCTGGGATAGAGCTAAATGTGATCTTCAGAGGCTATTAAGTTAATGCTGTATCATATTGAACAAAGTAAAGTTAGCCACTGATGATTCATGTCCTTTCCACCACAGCTTAATAAATGGATACAGAAGTTATATTGATTTTCATGGATGAGCAAGTAGATCTGAAATCTGAAAACTTGATGAAATATAAATTATGGAATATGGACCATGTGTGATGATCTCATAGCCGAGTGAGAAGTCTATCACTTGAAGAAAGCATGCTAAACTGCAAAGGGTTATTTTAACACACCATCACAATATGCTTGTTTTTTCTTTCTTTTTATTTTTAATACAGTTTATCAAACTTCTCCTTATGCCCATTGGGATTCTCTGAAGCCTTGACTCTAGCTGCAGAAAGCTCTAATGTGGAATACCTAGTTTGCCATAAAGTGGAAAGTATTAGTAGGAAAATAGCATTGTGAAAAGGGCAACTTCAGTCAATAGCACAGAACGAAGAAATATGAAGAAAAACTAAGTTTTTGTTGTTTTTTAAATGAGAATTTGACAAGCAGCTTCCAGAGTCATCGTAATTAGAATCATGAGGGAAAAAAATCGTTTTACTAGATATTTTCTGCATAACAGTTTCCTCTGGATTTACTTTGTGGAGGATTTCAACCATTACACTTCCACAGATTAATGCTTCCAACGAAGATTTATCCCTATAAAATCAATTTTCTTTTTTATAACACAGAAGGGAAACCCCTCAAACTTGTATCTCAAATAGATTTTAACCAAAATTAAGAAATTTTCCTATGTAATGTTTGCCAGCTTGTACTGGAACTGTGAAATTATTTAGTTTAGTAAAGGTCTGAAAATGGAAGCAGACCCTTTCGGTTATTTTTCTATGCTCTTCATGATCAGACCAAAAATATTAAACAGAGGAGTACTGAATCATCAGAAATGTTACTTTGCAGGTTATTCAGAGGTAAAGAAGGTGCAAAAGGGAATTTAATATCCTTGTGTTTCCTGATGTCTGCAAATTAGTTTGAAAAGTCAATGAGAAGCTTTTGGAGCCTTTTAAAATAGAGGTTATTCTCCTTAAGCTCGTTGCTCATGTTTCACTGTTTTGGTCCTTTTCCCTTCATACCCCTGGGGGATGGCAGTGTAGGGACACTCTAGGAAGCAGTAATGGGGCCACAATTTTTGCCCAGTTTTTATCAGCAATGCTTTTTAATTATAAGTATTATTTTTTAAACAGAATTTTGTCCATGACCTTATTCACATTGACTACCATGGAATTCACCCCTCTCCAGAAGAACACATCATGTGGGCTCAAACATCCCAGATACAGACAGCTCCATGAGGTCATGGCAGCCTGGGAACATATCTTAAATATTTGGGAGCAGTTCTGTGGCATCATGTCGATCAAGATCAGTAAAGCCCCAAAGAGATACAGAATTTGTATTATTTGTGGAAAGAGGATTCCGAAGTCTTGGGTCATTCAAGTCAGTAGCAAGCACCTCATGGGCCTCAAGGCAAGGAGGGCAAGGTCTGTGACACACATGAGATGAGAATAGGATGCTTTGAGGTTTTTCAGGTTTTGCTTGTAACATCTAGATCAGAAAAAACTACATTTAAGGTGTTCAGATACTCAAAACTTCTGTAAGTGCATCTCCTATAACAGCCAGAAGAACCTCCCATTCCTAGCCTCTGTGTTTCGAGATGGAAAACAATTTCATGTGAATGGAAAACTGAAGAAGAACTCTTAAGGAGAGACAAGAAACCCAGGAGTTAAAGTAAAAATTAATTTCCACTCAGATATTTGTACAGCAAAGCTGTTTCAAATTCTCAAGGATACCTTGTGATTATATTAATTTCCTTAACATGCTAGGAGACTGTTAGAAATAAAGTACCTTACAGTATATGTAATTTATCTCATACCTTTTTCTGATGTTTTTAACAACTAGACAAGAGCAATTCTTTCCTGAGTTAATTCAGCACCACAAGCTGAATTAAAACAGCACCCATAGTTAACTAAGACCACTAATTCCATCACAGTCCCCATACATCTACTTGGCTGCAATTCCATAGTCCATCTTACTAAAAAAACACTCTCAGGTTTTGCATATTAGGCAGCTGGAACAGCCACAAACACTAAGATGTTTTGCATTTAATGATTTAATCAATTTTGCTCCCTGCTCTCTACAGAGAGGAATTGCGTGCAACAAACTTGGGTGGAGTGGAAGTTAGGGCAATAAAGAGGGATAAAACAGAGGTAAAGCAGCATCCAAAGGAAAAGATTCATCTAGAGAGAGTTCATGATGTACTGGAGTTATCTCCATGAGCGGGAAATTTACCTCTAACTTGAAGAATAACAAATATTTAAACATGAAAGCAAGAAAAATAGAGGATAAAATAGTATGGTTCTGTTGGGAGTTGGATTGCTCAATTTGAGTGCAAGACAGGAGACTGGTCTCATGCAAAAATCCAGGAAGAGAGGAAAGGAGAATCTACAAAGAAAGAAGAGGAAAATCGCCTGATATTAATATTTTTTGGAAAATAATTCAGTGGAGGAATAAGAAAGTAGCAGTTGTGTTTTTATATGTGCAAAGACACATTCCTGCCATCACCCTGACCCCAGCAGGCACACTCCTAATCTTTTAATTACTTGTTTAGTTTTATTTTCCCCCAGAAAAAAAAAAACCAAATAAAACAAACAAACAAACAACACCCCAAAGTCAACCCAATCAAACAATCCAAACACTTAAAAAAGGCACAAGCACCTAAACCTGATCACTTGGCTAAAGTTAAGCTAGGAAGATATGGCAATCTAACATTCCTGACTGTATCAGATATGCCTCTAGAACTCTTTAAATTCCAGCAAAAAGATGGATATATGCACCAAATGGCATGACCAGTGTTCTTTTCAGTTTTATGGATGAAGTAGCTTGTACAGAACATAGGAACTAGGAGGTTTTTGCATTACATTGTGACAGATAAATTCATGCTTACAGCACTTGATTATTTTATAGATCTCATCACTATTTCAGTTGTAGGGAATATTACACTCTAACATGTATACATATGTAGAATATGCACCAACAAATTACTATATAACTATATATAGATTTCTATAATATATATTATATATATATAATATTATATTGTATAATAAATGCATATTCTCTGATACTTGACACATTTGCATCTCCCCGAAACTAACTGTTAAAAATAATTAAATAATAACAAATAAATAAAAATAATTTTCAAGCTTTTTCTACTATTGAAGTAGTCCTAATTAATCAACAACTCCAAAAGATATTTTGTCTGTAAGGTGAGTTTTCAAAGGTGTATGAGAAGGTTTTCTGTTGTTGCTCATAGGTATAGTTTAAAATCTCATGAGCAGTTCTACTCCGATGCTTCCAAAGCTAAGCTGATAGACACCAAGGCTGACTCCATAGTATCTTTTAGCCTTTATTCTTTTATTTTACTGTAATTACTTATTTGATTTAATTTTGCCAATGTGTGAAAATAACTAGCTTTCATTTTTAGTTAAGCAGTATATTTACCTCACAGAAGTCCTTGTTGGCAGTGTTTTGATAAAGAGAATCCAAACATAATCAGAGACACTGGCCTTCACTTGGGAAGATGATCCAAAAGAGTTAAGAGTAATCCCTAATTTTCTCACCTGTGGTACTGTCCATATGGTGGAAGCTTTGTTGGCAATACTAAATCAGCCGTTTCACTACATCCATTCCCTAATAGCTGAGTTGCTCTACAGCTCATTTGCAAAACTGAAGGCAGGGGTCTACACCAGATACAGAAGAATGGCCTGGTGACTCCAAAAGAAATAACAAACATTGTAATCAGTTTTCTGCAGCAAATTTCCTCCAAGAGGACATGAAGCAATTTCCATCCTATCCCCTCATAGACACTACCTGTCATTTGATGTTCAACTCTGGAGAGCTGAAGGCATTCCAAGTTTGGAAACTAATAAAGCCATGGGTCAGTTTGTGCAATACAGTGTATGACAAGAATCATTTTAATGAGCAGATATCCTTAAGGTATGCCATGTATTTAAAGTCAGAGAATGTATTGCACAAGTTTATTACATAGAGCTTTTGTTGTACCAAGTGCAGCCAGCACCCTTGAAGTGCCAGTGTTTGTTTTTATTTAGGTTTATGTAGGACAAAGTCCCTCAGATGTCTGTTTTGGAAGCAGTATCCTGGGCAGTATATCCTCTTGCAATAAAAATAGGGTTTGTCAAATGTTCTAAAGGAACAGAATCTTCTCCTCTGCTATAAAGCCATATACTCTTTTCCAGGCTTTCATTGATCCAACTCTCATACAGGAATTTTTATGTCTTTAATTGCTAGATTTCTTTCTGTGACTCAGATTTCATCAAGTTTTTTTCCTTGAACAAAATCTTCAACCTTTGAAAGAATGGAAGCTTTAATTCAACAATGTAGTCTCACGACTACTTCTCTGTAAGGAGAAGGCAAATTCCACTGATTAAACTTTCTAGAGAGGATGATTTTTTAAAAATTATTATTTTATGCATATTATCCATTCAACTAGCTGATGCAAGGTATTTTATATGGATTAACATCCCCTTTCCCCAAGTGCACTTCAAGAAGTTACAGGGATAAAGTGATGGAAAGGGGGAAAAGAGAACAATTAAGGAGCAGTAGCATGTTCAGATGGTGTCAGTTGCCAAAGCTCAGTTTTGGACAGAAGAACTAAAGCTAAGCCTTCAGAGTTCCTGGCATCCCTAACATTGATTAAATCTCATTGGGAATGCAAGAACAGTAGTTATAACTGGCACTCCTGCTTCTGCAAGGTAGGGAGGATCACAAATAGCTTAGCTCATGAAAACAGAGACCAGTATGTGTCTACAAGAAAATGAATTCTCCTTCCTGCTGAATCAGCCACCTTGTTGCTGCAGAGCTGAATTAGCAACAATTGATATCTGCAACTGAATTAAGCCCAGCTCTCCAGGAATTAGAGTCCTGAAACAGCGAGGAGTCACTGCCACCATTACCACCACCTAAAATACTCAGAGTGGTGGGGCCATGGTAGTTCTCCCTGTTGAAGGCAGATCTACGATGGAGCAATCCCCTGAGGTGTAAGTAGTGTTGCATCTGGAAAATCCCACCATTTGTTCAAGACAACAAATCCATGGAGGTCACTGGTTTAGTGTTACATGGTAGATTAGAATGGCAATATGACATTTGGGACAGTTTCTTCCAGAGCTTCAGCATCACAGCTCACTTGCTTCCAGTCAGAGAACTAGCTCATGTTAATAATGAGCCATACTCTCTAGTCTTTTAAATGAGATGCTAAAAGGCTAGTAAACAAGGCAATGTAGGGTATGAATGAAATGCAATAATCTTACTATGCTGAGCATTTTCCATAATTGGACTTTTAAAGGTTTCATGTGCTTGATCTAACAAGTCCCCGCGTGTAGGTTTTGCCTAACTTGCATCTAGGTAGCAGCTAGACTCTAGTTTTTCTCCACCCCATCCTCTTCTTCTTTCTCAAGCTGTATTCATACAAGCTACCCATCTTCACTACAGAAAACTTTCACTTTTAAACTGCTTCAATACACAAAAATCCCAAGTGTACACAAGTCTGAGACATTACTCAGACAGAAAGGCTGGCACGCAGCTGCCCTGGGGCCCAGTCAGCAGCAGATGAGCCAGAAAGAGCAAGGCAGCAACCTGCTCATCACCTCCCATGACTCCAGCGAGGGGCAGCTTTGGGGAGCCTCTGACTTGCAGGACTTGTGGTTAAAACAAAGCCAGAACTGTGAAGGACTGCTCTGTGCAAGAAACGCGTTGTGTATGGGAAAGAAGACCACGGCAGCAAGGGCAGCAGCACCTAACCATGACTCTTCAGCAATGAAGCTTAAGAATTAGGATGATTCCTTCTCAAAGAGAGGAATTAAAGAGCTAAGCCACTGGATGTGAAGTCCATGGTTATCCTTCAGTGTTCTGAGGCTTTAGCCTGCTGTTACACAGTGGACACCTACAGGGTCTCTGATCTTGGCCTCTCTCCCATCAAATTTGGGTTGAAGAAGTTATACACCAGAGCATCATCCAGATTGTCCTCTCCCAGGCCTAAATGGAGCTCTTTCTGGAAATCTGAGCTTAAGTGACAGCACTTGATCAGATCTGGTGTCTGCAGACACCAGAAGTTGATCAGATCTGCACATGATGATGTCATGAGTTGGGAGGCAACATAAAAATTTCAAGCTATGAGCATTTTCAAGGCCAGCAAGGAAATGCAGGTCAGAGATGCAGGGATTTCTTACTTCTGCTTCAGCCCCAGGGAGACAGGCCTTGCCAGGCTGGAAGGTCACACAAGCACTGACTACATAGTGCTAATGTAAGCTGCCTTTCTTGTGTCAGGCCTCCTGCGTGGAATTTAGGTGTTGCTCTTTAAAAAGGACAAGGATTTTTTTTCCATGAAACATATTTCTCCTCGAGGTTTTTTAAATGGTTCTGGCTGGCAAGAGTGGACCAGAAGGACAGCAGGAAAAACTTGAATCCTCAGCTGTTGACATCCAAGCAGAACTGCCTCTGGAGCCACTTGAGATAATCTTGCTCCTGTGGGTTTCTGGTTTCTCTTTTGCTTTGCTCTTTTATTTCTGCCTCAGCTGGTCCTGACTCCATCAGCTCACAGTCCACACAGCTCAGGCAGCAGAGGGGTCAGAAGTCACACATGTTCACTGCCCTGTGGGTGTGTCCAGCTGGACATCGAGCACAGTTTGGTCTGCTTTGGCACAACACACAACATACTCTCTTTCTGATGGGAAAACCCATCAGTCAGGCTGGCTAAGAGATGTGAGCTGACCTACCTCGACTGGGAGGAATAGACCCAAGCAGCTCCTTCTGTGAAGAAGACCTGGGGTAACGTTGCCAGCATCAATATTGCCCCTTCTCCTGCTTGGAAGAGAGAGGAACACATGCACCACAAACTCATAACACAAAATAAGGTGAGAGTTTTTGCATACAAATTGCAAAATTTGGTCAGAAAATATTAGAAAACAGGACAAGTTGTGAAAAAAAAGTTCTTATTTTCTCTGCTAATCGAATGCTGATTTCAGCTTATTTTGTTAAAAAGTTCAGACATTGACAAAAGCAAAGACAGAGCAACAAGCAGGACTCCTTGTTTTACTTAAGAAATACTAAGTCCTTTCCAGAGAAGAAGAGAGAGAAAACATCCCTCCCACTCCACAGCTGCCTGAGTACTCTCACTTCTTCATCTGATGGTAGATCCCCTGTCTCAGCATCAGGACTTAATAGCACCTTGCTGTTTAGGAGACCAGGACTAAACAGCACTGCAGAGTTGCTTCCATGGCATTATGAGAGTTACAGGATGGAGAAGAAAGAATGAGCTGCAGTTTTATCAGCATCTGCAGAGTTCAGGAGACCAGCTGCTGAAGGAGGGAGGTTCAGACAGGGTAACATTTAAGGACTCTTGCAGAAACTCCTTCAGAATTACCTAACTGGGATAACAGGGTGAGGAGTAGAGGAACAGAACAAGCATTGGTAGAGCCAAGGGAAAGAGAGAAGCTTTGCAATGAAGTGCTAGAAAGAAAACATCACTACACACCCCAAAACAATGCATGACACTCCTTTTGTCTCCACAGCCTTGCACCTTTTCTGTTGGTGGGTACAAATACCTCCAGGGGAAAGAAGAAACAGCAAAACACAACCCACAGCTCAATTCCACATGGAAAGGAAAGACTCTGAGACTGTCAGGTAATCTCTATTGCTGAGCAGACCTGAGTCATCAATCTTTATTGGCCACCACATCTCCTTTAAATCACATTTTCTTTTCAAATGCCTGAAAGCAGTTGGGAAGGAAAGAATGGGTATGTTGGCCTGGTAGTCGTATTTTAAGAAAGAGAGAAAGTTTTTAGGAGAAAACAAGCACAAAAATCACATTAAACAATCACAAGGGTTGCAGCAAGAGGGAAATGTGCAGAGCATCTTTCCTGCAGGGTACAAGGCTTACGTAAATACTGTTAGTAGCTGTAATACATAGAGACCCCAGAAGCCAAACCAGGTCCTGTCATCACCTCTAGTATGCAGGGAAAACAGGTTAACATAGTGAAAGAGGAATATTAGTCTTAATAATTTTACTCTCACAAACTTGCTGTGTGGATTTGACAAACATCAATAAGCAGGACTTGAGATTCAGATCAAGTAAAGGCATATCAAGGAAAGATATGCACATGCCTAAGTTCTATCCAAAGATATGACTTAACCTCCTCCAGTAGAGACCAGCTGGACTTTGAAATTGGGCATATGCCTTAAGAGAATATGGCTACACACTTGTTGCTTCCACTGAGAAGACAGAGAAAGAAAGGGCTAGAAATTTGGCTCAGCTGTGAATTCCAGTGAATTCCAGTATTTTCGAAGAGCACACTGCCTTGAATATGTTTTCATAATAAAGCTTTAAAGTTGTCAAAATGTTCGTTTGGGCAGTTTGAAACTCAGTTTATTATCTCGGTTTGGGACAGAACTGCTGCTGACTTAGAATTTCTGCTGGTTTGAGGATCAGGCTTAATTAACATGCAGAGTTCCATTACTGATTATTCTGATCCAAGCCCAAGAGATATTAATAAGTTGGTTCTCTAGCCATGGAGATTTTGCTGAGGAACTAGATTTAATGGGACTTGAAGGGGGAGGGGTGAGGGGAAGCATGTTATTGTAGTAGATGCAAGATATCACAGTTTAGGAATATTAAATAAATTTGTGAACTTAAAATTTTTGTGCTGATATATTAAAAAAAAAAGTCTTGTGGCCTTTAAGAAATCCTGTTTATCTAAACTGTTTAGTTCTTTATTTTTTTTTAAGCTACTTCTGCTATATGTTACATCTAAATGGATTATAATAGAAGGAAATTCAATTACTTTGGTCCTCCTTGGCAGCACTTGTTGTAGCTGTCAGTGCTGCTGCATTGCACGTAGAGGCACAGTGGCATTTTGTGCTGTGCAATGCAGCACTCTGCAGAAACCCCCGAGGTGCTGCTCAGTTGGCAGCCTGGGGAGCTGGACAGGCTGGGGTGGGAACACTGCCATGGGAACTGGGGGACCACTGGCCCAGCTGTGAAAACCACTAATTCACAGGTAGTTTGGGAATTTCTAAGCCTATTGTGCAGGGTGGACATACATTTTTAAGACCCTTGAATATCAAATAATGGTACACTTCCATTCTCCTCTCCTGTTCCATTTTATTTTATTTTATTTTATTTTATTTTATTTTATTTTATTTTATTTTATTTTATTTTATTTTATTTTATTTTATTTTATTTTATTTTATTTTATCCTGCATTAAATTTATGGGTGGATGGTTAACCTAGGTTAATGTTAAAAGGGGTGAAGGAAGCTTAAAATTTTTGCCGTCCCCTTCTCTCCTTTGGTAAATTTTATGTTTTCTCGAACGTTTTTAACAGCGGTACTGAATTCTTTTCCATAACTACAGAATAAAAAACCCATTAAAAATATAATGCCATTATAGCCCCAAGAAACTTGGCAGAAGAAGCTAAGTAGCTTAAACCGTTTCTGTAAGCCAATGAGATATCAAATTGATGGAGTTCTAGCAAAGTTATCTAATAAATTACCCATGTGCTTTCTCCTCCTACTTTCAGTTGTGCACCCAGGGCAGCTTCAAAGACTAAGCTCATGGGCAAATGACAGAAGGATTTTACAGTGAGAAAACTAAAAAGAAAATATTCATTGATGAGAAATGAACTCAGAAAACAGCTGTAACTCAGATTTTAAACAGTATTTCACAAAAGCAGAGTACAGAGCACTACACTTTGGGGAATCACAAAGTAGAGGAACTTTTAAGTTGCTGCGAAGAGCAACTATTCCAACTTAATGTACTTTTTACCTCTTCTAGGTTTATTTGAAAATTGATTAGTGATACTGAATAGTAGTCATCTTTTTAAATTGCCCAAATCTGGTATTTCAAAGGTTCATAAAGCAACGAGAAGCATTTAATGATCATATTTATTCAAAAAATTATTTACCTACTTTTTGGAACAACACTGCTCAGTTTTACCTATTTTTTGTTTGATTTATTAAATAAGTTCACTCAGAAGAAAAGTTACCTTAGAGAAGTACCCAGACCTGATTTGAAGATAGCAACACTTTGAAAGTTTTAGGTTCAGCTAAACTGTTCTCTTTCCAACTTCTTATTCTCCAGATGAGGAAATAAAACTTTGGAACATGGCAAATGAATGATGCCAGAGAAAACACAGTCCTCCTTCAAAGAGTAATTTTATGGTCATACAAGTTGCTAGGATTTAGCTAAAATATCTATAAAATTTTTATGCACTGGATGTTATTCATATTTTGGGTACCAGAATCTTAATAAATGTATTGTTAGGCTTCAGAGTTGGAATGCAATTACTGTATTTGCTAAAATTCTAGGTTGCCCAGTCATTTCATAATGCTGTCACTGCATATATAATTTTGGCTAATAAACCAGCACAAAGCATGTCAGAAAGGTGATGCATAATTTACTAAAGACAGAATTTATTGTGTTTCCCTTGCATCCTGCTAATTTCTTTGTAAAAGAGGTGGTGTGGATGCCTGGAGCTTTCTTTAGCTGTGCAAATACACAGCTTTTGTATTTCAAAACTACTTTAGGGGCTGGCAAGCTAAGAAAATTTACAAAGGTGCAAGAAAAAGCAGATCTTTTCAGTATCTATGGGTGGCATTCAAGATATGATTCCCATCAATTCAGAGGGGTTTGTCCCTTATTGTCCATACCACATTTCTGAGACAGTAGGAGACTATACACTCCAGAAAACTAGTAACACCTTTCTAAATTTTCCAAACCTCCTTTGGCTGGACATCTCTTGAAATCCAAGATTACTTGAAGAAACTTGAACTGCTCATATTAGCAGCATAGGAGAAGGTTAAAAACATATGGATCACCAAAAATGTTTTCAAATTCTCATCGTATTCATCCTAGGTCTGGATGGTGCTCTTATCTCTCTGCATACCATCAGCTTTACATGAATGAAAGGTTGAACCTCAGATGCCATGGAGATTCAAGGTAACTTCTCCATTTCAGACAGTATTGTTCAGTATGATCACAGCCCAACTTACTGATAGATGCACAGAAAAATTAGGTATTGCCTGTATGAATAAATTCACTCAGAAAAAACCTGTATCAACCAAACAAACAAATAACTCTGCTACTAAATCGAAATAGTTGGTAGCAAAACACAACACTGCTTGACAAAATTTTCCAATGCTACTTATTAACCTCAAGGGTTTGGGTTTTTTTTAGTAAAAAACTGATCCCAGGTAGCTTTAAGGCAGCTAGGAATCCATCAAATGTTTTAAAATCCATAATAATCTGAGATGTATTGACTTGTAAACCTGTCTGTAAATATCCAAAGGGAAAATGACTTAACAAGATGCCATGTATGATCTTTGAGTTCTGAGAAAGATGAAATTAACTGGCAAACCATCTAGTAATTTGCATCCAAGATGTCCCTTAAGCACATCTGCAGTGATCTATCCCATTTAAAAGCATAGTACACGAAGCATCCAAGTAATCACAGAAATGTATGAACTGTATTTGTAGATAAAACCTCAGCTTTGTGACTCTAACAAACAAGCAAGTCTTGAAAGTGGTCCTTTGAAGAGATCCAGAGAATTACCAGAGTGCATTTTCAGAGTGACAGCCTTGTGGACTTAACTACAGTATCTTCTGAAGCAGTGAGAAAAGGGGACTTTTCAGAATATATACTTATTGTTTAGTGTGTATATGTGCTTTCCAGGTATATATATCTGTATATATATATATTCCTACATTTTCCAGCTGGCAACAGGACATTTCTATTCTTCTAAGGGAAGACACGGACCAGGAAGTTCTACAAAGCTCTTCACAAATATGAAACCCCGACAGACCTGGGTTTGGATCACACTCAAAGCCACTGGGACAGTGACTAACCCTAAATGACCTGGCAGCGAGGCTTCTAACCAGGAGCGGGGAGCGCCCGCACACCGGGCACCCGTACCGGTATTTCTCCGGAGCAGGGGATGGGGCAGGGGATGGGGCAGGGCAGGCTGGGGCTGCGGCCGGGAGAGGGGCTGGGAAGGTTTGGGGCAGGGGCTGGGAAGGTTTGGGGCAGGGGCTGGCACAGGTTTGGGGCAGGGGCTGCTGCAGGCGCTGGGGCAGGGGCTGGCACAGGTTTGGGGCAGGGGCTGGCACAGGTTTAGGGCAGGGGCTGTGGCTGGGAGAGGGGCTGGCACAGGTTTGGGGCAGGGGCTGCTGCAGGCGCTGGGGCTGGGGGCGGTGCGGGGGCGGTCCCTCGCCGGGGGAGCAGATAAAGGCAGGGCGGGGGGATGCGGGAGGTGGCGGAGGGCAGCCGTGGAGCCGGGTGTGAGTCCCTCGCTCGCCGGCCGGCATCGCCCTGCCCTGAGCGCCTGTCGGAGCCAGCGGGGCAGCGCCATGGGGGCCGCAGGAGGGCTGGGGCTGGCGGCCGTGCTGGCGGCCGCGCTGCTGTGCGGGCCCGGGGCGCTGGCCGGGCGCGTCCTCAGCGGTGAGTGCGCGGAGCGGGGCGGACCGGGACTGACAGGGACTCGGACCCGGACCCGGACCCGGACCCGGACCCGGACCGGGCCGAGCCTCCCGCGCGTCCGCGGCAGCGCCGGGAGCGGCTCCGGGGCCGTGCGGCTCCTGCGGCAGCCCGGAGCCCTGTCCGGCCGCGTTCGGAGCGCCTGGAAACACCGAGCGTCCTCCCGAGGAGCGCCTGTGCCGAGTTTGGTTGGCGGCGGGGCAGGGATGTTCCTTTGTGTGCGATGTTGTTGGAAGGAGAGGGCAAACTTTTGAGAGCGTGCGGCATCAATAGTTCTGTTGTGTGTGGGTGCTCTCCAAAACCGAACGGAAGGCAATGCTTTAGAAATCTGTACCTAACATCGGAGCTTAGGTTTAATTTAAGAGCTGTAGACTCCCGCTGTGTGTTTGCAGTATACAGGTGCATATGCTCAGAAGCTGCTAAATTTAATGAAAAGACCCTTTTAGGCTTACTTTGCTTCAGACCCTCCAGACTAAAGCTCTCGGCGGTGTGTTGGATGCGCTTACACATCCATGCATTTGCCTGGAAACAGATTTACACGCTCCGCTCTGCTTGTTAACAAGTTGCGTGTGGGTGTAAGTGGGGAAGAACACGGCTCTTTACAAACTGTCTCCAGAACAATGCAAATTATTTGTATACTATCGTTTCAGAGGCTGCAATAGTAGCATATCCACAAAACTTTTTGTGGGTTAATATTTTGTTGCAAGCATTCGATTGCTGAATTCAGATAACTCTGTTAGTTGCTGAGGGAGGGTTGCTCTGCACTATTTTCATCATGCTGGGTTTGAAGCGTGTTCTGATGTTACAGCTGAGATGGGCTGTTGGGCTTTTGGTGAAAAAGCATCTTCAGGAAGCAATAGCTAAGTAGCGGTACTTCCAACACTTTGAAAAAGCTTGTTTGCCTCAACAGTAACCTGAAATATTTCATCTGCCTCTGTTATACTGCGAATTATAGTGGTTTATATGATACATCAAAGCTCTGGGTGGTACAATTTATATGACTGCTATATAACTCTGTTATTTTTGAGGAATAGTGAAGATTAATTATCTACGAGATGCGTTTGGCAGTCTCAGTGCAGGAATCCGTGTGTGGCTGAGGAAACCCAGCCCCTTAACCTTCCAGCTGCAGCTTCTGTGTTTCACTGAGTGGTAGGAAACTGCGGTCCAGCTGTCAAAGCCACGTGTGTGTACTGCCTTGTCAAACTGCTCCTAGATGCACGTAAGGCTTTGGGGGCTTTGAGAGGACACAGACTCTGCCCTGTATTTCCCTGAATCATCTTAAAGCACATGACAAGCCTCACATCACTGTAGTATGCTGATAATACTTGTCTGGTAGAATACAGGAGACAGGGTTTGAAGCCACTTACAGAAAGAAGCATTCATGTACTATTAGTTTATTTGTTGAACTTGTATTCATTAGATAAAGGCTTCCTACACAAAAAACAACCACATTTATTTGTTTATTCTTATTGCAGAAATTCTTATGTACTGGAAGAACTTTATCCCCCCTTTCTTTCTCTCAAGGACCACACCCGTATTCTGGCACATGCACATGGGTGGGTGTAGTACTAGCAGTAGCTGACATTATTTCAGGCAGGAAATAGTACCACTGAATAATTGGGCAGTGTGTGCTGTCACCTGACTCCCATCTAGCTCACCTCTCTCGTATAAGAACCAGCAGTTTGGACTTAAGCACACTTATGTTTGAAATCATAAATCTGTGTCTTAAACTGACCTATTCCTAAAAAAAACCACCCTGTTTATTTATGCTTCTGTCGTGATTAATAATTTGGCATAGTAGGAAATTTCACTGCTCTCATTCCAAAGAAATATATAGCTCCTGTCACTCGCCTAAGGTGTTTGTGAGACTGCTTGAGTACTGGTTGGTCCTTGTGGAAAGAGTCCCACTGACTGCAGTAAGTTTGCAGCTGATCTAGCAATAATTGCAAATTTGCTACCATTTTGGTCACAGTGTCAAGAGGACAGAGAAGGAAAGACCTGCCTTTTTGAAATGCCATTTTTTAAAGTAAAGGCTTTCTGTTACTTTTTCCAAATCTGTTAGCTTTCCTAGGGTACAATTAAAACTACTGTTGGCTTCAAACAATTCACATTTTGCTGTTATTTCTTTGTCATCTTTAATTTGGGAAGTTTTCAACAGTGATGCAAAATGCTTTTTAATTTTTAATATAGCTAGACAGATGTTTTGTGAGCAGTGCTCACAGCCTCCATATCAAGCTATCCAGTGTTGCCAGAGAATTGATTCCTATAGGAAAAAAACCCAAAGCAGGCTCAGGAGAAAGTGCTGAGTCTGCCTTGCTGTCCCATGACATCATAAAGAACATGGAGTGATGATAATGCAGTTTGCAAAGATGCAATTACTTTAAGTATCTATTGGGCAGGAGAGATGCAAGCTAATCTTATTACTAATCATTTAACAGCCTATGTATTAATCATAGATATTATAGCTTAATGACTGCTCTTTGTCTAGCTGTATTTCTATGGCTTTTAAAGTTTTGCTCTTTCCTATTGCTGTGCATCAATAGCAGATTAAATAGTGATGTAGTATTTTAAAGCAGTATGTATCTACTTTGGTGCAAAAGTACTTGGATGTATAAAACAGTAAATGAAGAAAAATACTTGGTGGATCAGGAAACTACCAGAGTTGCCCCTAAACTATAGACTTTGTTGCTTCAGATGCCTTTAAGGAAGTGGATATGTTTATTGACATGGCTTATGATCATATTTGAGTTCTACATAAAGTACTGCAAAGTATGAGAATTGAAGCAGTGTCTTCATGGGTACTGGATTGACTAGAGATACCAAACCCTCTCTCAAAAGATGTGTAATTTAATTTAATTTTCTTGGCCTGCTTATTGCACCGTGATTTTTTTGGTCAAAGTATAAGTGTTTTCTCTAGATGAAGCCCTCTACTGTAAAGTTGTGGGGTTTTTTTTAATGGTGTATGAACTGTAAATTTCAAGATACACTTGCAGTTCAGATTTTGAAAAGATATAACCTGATAAAAACACTGCCATCTCATCTAAATGGACAACAGGTGTGTTGAAATGTCCAGCTTTAGTTCCCTACTAGAAATGCTTTTCTTGGTTAGGCATGCCCAGATAGTACAAGATGCTTTTGCTCAGTTGAAGGTCTCAGTAATCACTAAAGCTGAGACTTGGAGAAGTGCAGGAGAAGCTGGGCATTGAATTCCCATGGACTCCTTTATTATTTCCTCTCCTTATCCAGCTGTACTGAGCACTGTGTTCTCAGGGGCAAATCAATGAGCTTGGCTCTTAGAGTGGAATGAGTGATGCTTTTGGATATAATACATGTTTCTGCTAAACACACCTTGCCACAAACCAAGAAATTCCACAATACCCTGTGGAATGAGAACCCAGTTTTGATGACACCTTTGGTGGTGGAGGAGTCCTCCTTTAGCAGGGTAGAAGTATCCAAGAACTTAATTCAGTTTCAAGAGCCAGACTTCTGTATTAGAAGTGATCCCCCTCTGTCAACCCCCTTTCCTATGGGTGAGGGTTGTGCAGGTTGGCCAGGCTGCAGTTCTGCTCAGGGATAGGGAAAGAGACATAGAAAATCCTAGTGAGGAGTCTCAGACCAGCATGCTGCTTTTCTAGGAATACAATTTTTTGCTCTCAGCATTTTGTTCAAAAATAGAAAGGCATTGCAAAGCTCAGACTCATGATTGTCAAATCCCAATATTCCACTTGGCTAAAGAGCCCAAGAGGAAACACCTACCATGGAGGGAGCCATGGTGAAAACCATGTGGAATGGTATGGACAATCTGCTTGCTTTCACATGGCTTTTGTTGCTCCCAGAGAGAGAAGGCTGGTCTCTCCCCTGGTTGAACTTGTGTTCTGTACCTTGATTTTAACTCTGTGTGGTTCAGGTCTGATCCTATATAGATCAAACTTCTCTGTTATAAGAAAGGGAACATGCTTTGGTTCATAAAGGGTTCTGTACAGCATTATTTTCCTGAAACTAATTCCTGTAATGGCTTTCTCTTTGCAAACCTCTGATGGCTCAGAAAAGATGGAACATGCTAATGCACAGTAGGTAAGATGAAATAATCCTTTGATAGTAATTGCTGCACTCTAATCCCATACTCTTACCAGTCACTCAGTAGTGGGAAGTTGAGTCTCTTGTTGAAGCAGTCCCTGCTCCCACCACTGACAAACACTGAGACCTTCAGTTCCCAGCAGTCTTCAGAAATAATGAGTGCTAACTAAAAAGTTGGCATGGCTCTAACTAAAATCTGAATGTAGCTGCAGTGTCCAGCTAGGCTCACGTTATAAGAAGGGAAGGAAAAAGTTGGTATTTTAAGAGTGGGATTCATTTAAATTTGGGGTTTGAATATACTGCAGACCTGTGCTAACAGATACTGCTGTCTGTGTTTTTGTTCAGTTGTCTACACAGTGAGGTCAGTGAGCCAGTTTAGATATGGACAGGTTATTAGGAAGACCTAAAGTTTGATGAGATGAATCCCACACTGTATCTCAAGGACTACATGTAATGTGAATTAACCAGTGATACTTTACCTCTGAATTTTCTTTTAGTGTAAATTATCCTTTATGATATTGAAACAGATTTCTCCTCCCCTCAAACTTGCCCTCAATTTTTGCCTGAAGTGAACTGTCACCAGTTTTAAGATTCCATGTGGATTGGCTTTTCCCACTTTCTTAAGAGCAGGTGAATGAGCAAGGCTTTGCTTGTTTTCTCTTTTAATTGTGGAACTGCTGCAAAAAGAAAGAACTCTACACTCCTGTACTGAAATACTTAAAAGGTGTTACACCCTAGGAAGCTCTTAAACTGAGGAAATTAGTATAAATTGTGCCCATATATATATGTTACCTAAATCTATTGCAAATACTTTGGTAACAAATTCATGAAAATACACCTACTTGGAAAAAAAGACATTCAAATTCCACTGAATATTACTGAGAATGGATGATGCTTGCTATGAAAAATAATCGAGAAAGAGTGTATTTTCTCTCTCCTCCTTTTTTTTCTTCATTTAATTAACGTAGGGTGGATCTGTTGACTGGGGAGATTCGTGTTGACTGTCAAGGAAAAGTTTCTCTCCCAGAAGGTGTTTGAGCACAGGAGCAGGCTCCCCAGGAACGTGGTCACTGCACCAAGCCTGACAGAGCTCAGGAAGGGTTGGCCAACCCTCTTGGGCAAATGGTGGGGTTCTTGGGGATGGTGCTGCTCATGGCCAGGAGGTGGACTTGATGATCCTTGGGGGTCTCTTCCAACTGAGTGATACTCTGTGATTCTATGACCAAAGAGTTACAAACTATTTCCTTCTAGAGGCAAAAATAAGGAATAAGCCATCACCAGAAACTGTCAAAAGGGCTTACATTTATGCCTAGGAGAAAACCTGTTGAGGGAACCTACTGATGGTAAAACTGGGTACTTATGAAAATGTCTGCTGGTTTGGGATAGGAGAATAAAACTATTCCCTGCTCCCCTAGGCTGGCACACATACTCAAGACATTCAGACTGCAATTTTTGTCTGTTATGTCTATTCCACAGCAAGTTAACAACTTCTTAGCTGCCATAGTATGTCTGTTTTTAAAGTTTCTGTGAATTCTACTCTGGGCTTCATGGCTACACAGAAAACTATTAATGAATGGAATTAATTTGAATCACAGAATTGTTTGGGTTGGAGGGGACCTTAAAGATCCCTTTAAGGATCCCAGAGCAGACTTGAAGATGTGTAGATCTTTCCAGCACACTGTATTTCCTCTTGTTTTGAATAAGTTCAAATAAATGCTGTTGACACTTGAGTGTTATAATTTGCCTGATTGTATCCAAGTTCTTCCTTAAAAAAGAGAAGGCAATTGGCAGCTTTAGGGGTTTATTTTAGCAGCTATGTTGGCACTTTTTGTGAATCCCCAGGACAGTGCAGCTGTGAGCTGGCCCCTTAGGGAAGGAAGGGGCTGACTGCCATGGACAGACCTGTGATGTACACCTGTAAAGTTCACATGATCAGAAGAAAGTAAAATAGTTATTACAGGAAAAGCTAAATGGGTCTCATGCTTTAAATTTATGATGTGTTAGATAGCTGAAACCAGAGCTGATGCCAAAATGAAGGTATGTTTCACTTAGAAGAAAAGAAATCTGTCAGGGCTTTAATAGTTTGACCTGGGGGGGAAAATACTTTTTGGGAAATACTTTATAGATTTTTTTTTTTTTTGGTGCTGAGTTATGACTTGAATCGATGACTAAAATATTTTTATAAAAATGGATATTAATTTTCCAGTTGAAGACACTTAGCCTGTATTAATTCACATAATTGTAATCATAGTTTTTCCTGCAGTGGTAGTTAAGGAGGGTGAAGTGTTGATTAGCTTCTAATGAGATTTAAACATCAAGCTACTTCTTTACAGCTCTGTTATCAATGGCCTGAGATTCCTTCTTTATGCATCAGGGTTGAGAAGCTAAGTATAAGAAATAAATGTGTTGTTTTCTTTGGAAATGAATGAATAGGCCTGCCATTGCTGTGTGAGGCTGGCAGCTTCCATGCAGGCTGCTGTTCCAGTTCCCAGTACATGAAGAACAAGCCTGGAGCACCACATCAGGTAGTTTGAAAATCCAGGCAAACTTTTCATCTACTGTGGAAAAGACAAATTCTCCCAGCAATTTATTCAACGCAATGGAGAACATTTTGCAGGACAAGGATTCCTCTTGCCTCCTCCCAAAACCTAGAACAGTGCAGGTTCTGAGCACACAGAGGCTTTGACAAACCTCCCCAAAAATAACCTGCTTAGATCAATGCTTGTCATATGTGTTCTCTTAACTACCCATTTTTGTGACCAGCAATGCTGCTGTGCTGTGCAGGGAAGCTCTCAGATCCAGTTTTAATTGCACTTGTATTCAGCTGATGGCAAAATCCAGGTGTTAGGAATGAGTAACATTTAATATGTAAATGAGCATTGCCAGGTGCTCCTTTGCACTGTCTCCTTTTTGATTGCTTGATTTTTTTAAAGGTTATTATGGGTCTGTATTGAGGACAGTTGTCATTCAGAAATAACTCCACTCCCTGTCCCCAAAAGTGCTTAGAAACACAATAGCTGAACTAGTAAAGGCTAACATACAGGTGAAACCCAATTTTCAGCAGTAAATGTACTGAAAATCACTTTCCATGGACAAATGCATCTTGTGTAGCTTCATATTCTGCATAACTGTACTAAATCTCTACATAAATAGTATAATACAGTAATTTAATTTTACTTAAAACTTCATCATCCCTGTGGTTTTTTTTCTCTTTGCAAAAGTTGCATTAATGCTAGAGACAACTGTTTGCCTGGTATATGAGGTCCTCTTGCATCATCTTTGTTAATTCACAAGATATGGGATGATTAATGGCTAAAGTTACATTGTCTGACCTGTAATTGAGAGAGAACAAAAAAAAAATTCCTATTTATCATTTTAGACTTGCTGTCTATAAATGCATCTATAACTTCTACTTGCCCAAGAATTTAGCAAGAAAGATACTCCATTACAAGGAATTTTTTAAGAATGGCTGATAGATGAGTTTTGCACGAGAGGTTGGGGCAGCCTCCGTTTAGCCACCTTAGACATTGTCCTCATGCTCCTGACTGTGATATGATGCATACAAAACTGTCTGCTGAAGCACAGCTACTGAGTAGGAAAACGTGGCCCTCGGGGTTTTATAGATAAGCCACTAAAAGTGACCTGGGACCTTTGAAAATTTTTCACCCTGGGAAATCACTTAAGAAAAAAATGTGTGATGATAATTTAGGCATAATCCCTAATCCAGAATAAATCAGTAATGACTTTATCTTCTCTCAGAAGGTTTGGTTGGTAGAAGGATTGGAGGAAAAAGTAGCTGCTAAGGTATGGAAGAGATAGCTATGAAGATATCAGTACAAGTACAGGCTGGTTTGTGATCTCTACAGCAGTTTTATTTGAATGTCAAATTTATGAGCACATGGAATTCCTTTAACTGCTCGGGACTGTGAGCTGAGAAACATCAGTGGTGTGAGCACTGACTCAGCTAGAGAGTGATGTGTCTTCAGTGTTACAAACTTTGGGAGAGAAGATGGCAATTTGCTTTTATCATAAATGCAGACAGACTGTAATTATGAAATGTTATCTATTGCCATGAATTTTCCTGGTTTGCTGAGCGTTCATATTAAAGGAGAAATGTGCAGTTTCTCACGCTGGTGAATTGTAAACACAGGACCATGTTTTGTAAATATTGGCAATGTTATGAATTCTTTCTCCAAGAGAAGGGGAGGTTGAATGACAGCCTCCTGGACCAATGTGATGGAGAGGTGGCGATACCCTTCTCCAATCCATGGTCACCTTGCCACAGATATATAATGGAAAAATAAACTAAGGGAGGGCTTCTGCCCTGCTGCTGTTGTTGCACCCAGATCTGTGTCTCCAGCCTGTTTTTCCTAGTTCGGCCTCCATGGTGATAACTGGTGAGAAACTGCACATTTCTCCTTTAATATGAACGCTCAGCAAACCAAGAAAATTCACAGCAACAGTTATCACAGTTTTTTTTTTTTTTAAAGTAATATGAATCATAAAAAAAGTTATATTTGGTAGATGGACGCAAATATGATGCAGTAAAACATTAACAGCAGTAACATAATATAGCAAAATATGACCAGCAGTGGACCCAGTCAAAGCCTGACTGGATAATATAAAGACTATCTGACAAGATGCATCAGCTTTGAAACAAAATGTGATTAGGAAAATTTATTACCACTTAGTCTCTTGCTGGCCACATTCTGGAGTGCATCACTGGGACTTGGTGTGGAGGGCCCTGTGACATGGGGACAGGTGAAAACAAATTGTGTTGTGTCCTGCATGCTGAGATCACTGTGCTCATGCAAGATCACGACCAAGACTAGTCTTCATAACACATGCAGAGAATATTTTGGTAAATTACCATATGTTTCTGGTTTGCTATTTCATTATCACTTAAGTCTTTGTGTTTTTATTTGTCACTTTGTTTTCAGAGGTCTCCATCAGGCTCGTGCTGTTCTCGCTAATGTTAAATATTTCACATTGCTTTTTAGCAAGTGCCCTTCTGTGTTTTCTGCTGAATCCATTGTCCTGGAAAGAAAACAAAAAAGTCAAAATACAAAAATGTAATGGAGTTTAGTACATCAGGCTTTGTGCATTCATTTTTGTCTCTCTTCACATATGCTGTGCACGTGCAGTGGGTGACCTAATCTAGATGGATGCTAATGGTATCAAACCCTGGATTGCAGGTCAGTTGTAGGGCTCAAGAGGAAGAGGAATGGGATTTATCAGCAGGGAGCTTATCTTCTACCTGACGTCTTCAAAGACTCCAGCTAAGCGAGGTGTGTCACCCAGAATGACATTGGTGCCCCTCATGGGCACCCTGTGGGGGTTTAGTTTAGTAATAATGCTGATGCTCTTAGGGAGAGGAGTCTTTGACCTGGGTATTTTAGCACCAATTTTACTCCTAAATGACACTTTGCTGTAACTTCTGTCTTGATAGAAATCAAGGAACCTATTACTTGTTTAATGAAGCATGATTGTTAAAATATAATGGAGATGCAAATGACTGAAATAACAGCTTGCAATTTGCTTATTTATTTTTTTCTTGAAAGGGATTTTTTTTCCCCATGTAAAATTATCTGCAGAAATATTTTGATGAGTAATTTAGTTTCAAAATGTCTTTGTTCTGAGGCTGATGTCTAAACACCCAAAGATGAGAACTGACCCATATGGATGGAAATGGTAGCTAGCACTTTCTGGAGCAAATACTGTTCACTTGCTTTCATCAGCTAATGGGATAATGAGACAAAGAAAAAAAAGATTCACATTGCATAGTGTCTTAACATGATTCATTCCAATACTCTTGCTTGCAAATCTAGTTTCTATTCAATTGTGAAAGAAGAATTGGAACTGAATTTGAATGGCTGAAATAGCAAAATGTTGCTTTAGAACTAACTGTGGAATCTGCTGTTAGAATAAGGTAAAATAGCACATAGTTGGTATTTCCATACTTATCTTGTCTCCTGTACAAGGTGGCCCCTTCTGTCATTTTTCAGTGGTAAATTATTTCTGCTTTGTAGTTCAGAAATTAGTAGTGAGAGAAAAAATGAGGCTTTAAAACCTGGCATCTCAGTGTGTTCCGAGAAGAGCACTAAAATGTCAACTGGTTTGCCAGCTATTAAGGCACAACTGCAGATTTCCATTAACACATTCATTTGCCATAGTGGAACTGGTTCAAAGTCTGCTTCAAAAGAAGAAAGAAAATATTCAGAGTAGGTCACTGCCTACACAGGGATTAAATTAACTAGAACAAGAGAAATTCACAGCTTCCTCTAGAAAGATTACTGCTCTGCCTCACACACTTCATTCACACTGCTTGGGTCTATGGGTCTTAATGCCAATTATTTCTTTGTTTCTTGCTGTTTTCTCTGATGGTTTCTGGAGGTGTATTTTATCAGAAATGATCAGCCTGTAAGGAGGAAATTATTTCTCTTGCCACAGGTAGAGAGAGCAGTAAATGAAAGAGCAGTAATTTAGGAGTTGGATTTCAGGCAAATTTTCATTTGTTCAATTCTTTCACTTTGTAAAACTTGATTTTAGAGTTACTAGAGTTACTAGAGTTACTGCCCAAATGTCTATAATAACAATGCTGTCCTTAAAAACTATTCAGGTCAGTTTAAGGGAGGAAAGAAAATGTCTTTCACAAAGCTTCAAGATTTTAACTTGCAAACCCTTTCAGAGAAGCCCTTGGGTAGGAATTGGGTCTCCACATCTGTATTCTGATGGCTCCAAGAGGGCTCCCTGTTTTGAGTGCACAGTTTAGGGGCTGCAGTAGCTCTCTGCCATTGTGCATCACAAATGCTTGTCATCCTCCTTGCTGCTCCATGCAGTCCCACCTGCTTTCCTTGGGTGATGGAGCCGAGCCTGGATTTCTGTATTGGACAAGGGTGCAGCACAGTTTATGGGTACAAGCCTAGGAGCAGGTCAGGAACAGCACTTGCCATGACTCCATGGTCCTCAGGGTCTTTGCCAGCCTGAAAGGTTCTGTGATTCCACTTGAGTCTCCCTGCAGCAGCTTGACTGGCAGATGAGCATCCTGAGAAAGCTCAGGGAGCCAGCAGGGATCTGCTCGTGTTCTGCTCGAAAGTTTGGCTCAGATTTTGGGAGAGTCACAGAAGAACAAAGGCAGTGCATGAGAACAGAGAGTGAGGGCAGCACTTCAGCCACCTGAGAAACATGCAGGGATGGGGAGTGGATTGTGTGTTCTGGAGGCAAAGGTAGATATTTTCCCATGAGGGGGGAACAGCACAGAAATTATGACCCATAGTGGTCAGCCTGATCATTGCAATTGGTTGAACATTCCTGCATGACTGAAATTGTGGCCAGGATACTTTGACTCTTGAATTTGCTCATAACTTACTGCTTAGTGTCAAGGAGGAGTACATGCACAGATGGAAAGGAGTCATGGAAGAGTTTATTTCAAAGATTGGCTGGGAAAATAAAAAGAACAAGACAATGGACAAAGCATTCTTCCTAAATTTTCATGCACATCTTGAATTAATGCTTTGAATGCAATCTTCAGCTACAGGGAAATGTTGTGGCTGCTTTTCCTTGGAAGTGGTTCGTGCCCTGCATGATTCAGTGCTAGGCTTTGGATGTTTGTGCTGTTCTATACACACGTGTACTCTGGCAATAAGCCATTGTCACCCACCCAGCAGTGAGGGTCGAAATGTTGATCAACTCCTCCTTCCCCGTGCACTCTGTCCTGTCAGTGAGACAGAGCTCCTGGGGAGAATTGATCATGTTAGCAAAATTAGAATGTCAGCATTGTAGAGGAAGGGAGTGAGCTGGGATTTCACCTGCAGCTTTTATTTTTGTACTTCCCACTTCACAGCATTTAGACTTATCACTTTGTTACTTTGATAATAGTCGTTCTTTTGTTCAAAGAAGTCCAGGAAGAAACCCATTATTTTATAACTGTTTAAGGGTCTGTCCCTTGCTTCTTCAGCCCCACTGCCCAGCTGGGACTATGGCCCTTGCTACATTTATTGGGAGCAAGGCTCTTAACCTATATGAATGAAGGGAAATGTCAGGAAAGAAATTGGGGCATACATTGTGTTGCTAGGATGTTATCAGAGAACATCAAAATTATCAGTCTCTGCCTGATCTTGGAGCCTGGCTTTTTCCATATCTGTGGCACAAGCTTGTCCTTTTTTTTGATTGTTTTGTTCCTGTGTTATTTTGATAGATTAATTACTGATAAACCACTAAATTTTCAGAAGTCTGTCTGCCAGGGTAAGAATGAGATTAAAAAGATGCTTTTTTTCCTGATTGTCTTTTCCAGATGGACTTTAATGGGGTATTATAAAGTGAAGGTTGCAGAGTTTGTTGTTTGTTTTTTTCAAGAAAGATTAGAAGAATTGTTGGAAGCCTTAGAAAGTTAAGCACAGTCTATCCCTGCTGCCCCTATAATTTAGCTTTCTATGACAGAAGTTGTCCCAAAAAATAGGAGTTACTTTAAGATTTAGCTAAAAGTCAAGAGCTCATCCTGTGTTTCCATTCCTATATTAATGCATCTTTGATAAAATCTATGTATTCTCTGTAAATACTTGAAACTATGCTCTGTGCAAATACAGGTCTTAATCTCAGCCCTTGTGCTGTCTGCTATTGGAAGTATCCTACTTATTAAATACAGAAACAAAGCAATTCTTATGCAAAAAGAATAAACTTTTTTGTAGGTTTTAAGGTCATTTATTTACTCGTACATTTACTCTTTGTGTATAGAAAACCATTGCCTAGGAAAACTTAAATATAGTTGAAGTTATGTGAGCATGTTGGTGTTTCCCAATCACAAACTACAATTTTTTTTTTTTTTTAATTTAGGGTGAAGCAAGATAAATCTCGATCAAATGTTATTTATGTGAGTCATGTATCTGGGTTTGCTTAAAAGTAAGACTAAATACAAGATTTTCAAATGCAAACCACTGTATTTTGTGCCGATGTGGCTTTACCTCAAGTGCTGTGAGCAGTTTTGGGTGCCTCAATATAAGATGGATATAAAGCCCTGAAAGAGTGCCCAAAGGAGTGCTGTGAGGATGGTGAAAGGTCTGGAGGGGAAGCCCTGTGGGGACTGGCTGAGGTCACTTGGTCTGTTCAGCCTTGAGAAGAGACTGAGGGGAGACCTCATTTTGGTCTTCAACATCCCCCCTCACAAGGGGAAGTGGAGAGGCAGACACTGATCTCTTGATCTCTTCTCTCTGGTGATCAGTGACAGGACCTGAGGGAATGGCACCAAACTGTGACTGTGTCAGAAGAGGTTTAGGCTGCATGTCAGGAAAATGTTCTTCACCCAGAGAGTGGCTGGGCACTGGAACAGGCTCCCAGGGGAGTGGTCACAGCACCAAGCCTGACAGAGTTCAAGAAGCTTTTGGACAACACTCTCAGGCACGTCGTGTGACTCTTGGACTGTTTTGCACAGAGCTGCAAATTGGACTCCATGGTCCTCAATGATCCCTTCCAGCTCAGCATGTTGTGTGATTGTCAAATTTTCCAGTAAAATAATGACTTTTGTTGATTTTTAAACAGTCTAGATAATGCCTGGTAGTGTTTGTTACTTTGGTATCCTTCAGTCATTCTTACTTATAAAAATAAATTTTTCTACTTTTCTCCAGTGATAAATTTCTATACTGGAAAAACTTGATTTTGATGTGTTGGTTTTTTGGGTAGGTTTGTTTGTTTGTGGTTTTTTGTTTGTTTTTTTAAGAGATGGTTATATTTAGAAGTCTTCTCCTGTCCCTAAATAAACATACTGGTGTTCAGTTGTGGCTGATAAGGGAATGTGTTAATTCCTCATCTTGTATAACTTGAATAAACTCTAGAGAGCCTTAGTAGTTGAAAATGATAATTACTTTCCCTTTTTAGGAAAGAGACATATATTTTTTCAAAGAACTGTAAGGAGCAGACTCCCTCCTGCTGTGGACCTTTACAGGTTGTACTTGGGCACATTGTAGTGAAGAGTTGCTGTGAGTTCATCTCATATACAGCCTCTCAAGGTTAACTGAGGGCTTCTCGCCACTAAACATGTGGGTTTGAAACTTTTTTTTTAATTGAATCACTCTAATTACAAAATAAAAGTGAAGTTGGTGCATTAGTACGAAAATAGTCATGGAAATATTCTCCAAACAGATCGTGGCTATAACAAAGAGGCCTGATGGTACAGTCATTAAAGGAGAGAATATTTTCCTAGAACCTACTGGGAATCTTCAGTGTTTTGGAGAGTTTCACTGGCCATTACAAGATGGCCTGGATTCTCATGAACTGTGTGCTTCTGAAATTTAAATTAGAGCAAAGGGTTTCAGTGGTGCCAGGGTTACCACCATGAATTCTCTCAGACAAAAATCTCCCGTCCTCCACCAGCACGTGCATGATGTGCTGTATCTTTTCTTGCAGCTTTGCTGTTCATCACTGCCCTCTGAACAGTCCCATTTTTGTTTTTCAGGCCAGAAGGTGTGCTATGGTGCCTTCAAGCACGCGTGTTACAAGCTAGCCTATTTCCAGGACTTGTCCAGACGCGTGGGCTTCCAGGAGGCGCGCCAGGCCTGTGAGATCGACGGCGGCGCTCTGCTGAGCTTGGAGAGTGAAGCTGAGCAGCAGCTAATAGAGAACATGCTGCAAAACCTCACCAGATCAGGCTCTGGGGTTTCTGACGGTGACTTCTGGATTGGGCTGTGGAGGAGTGGCGATGGGCTGGCCACCTCCAGTGCTTGCCCCGACCTCTACCAGTGGGCTGATGGCAGTACGTCCCCGTTCAGGTGCGTGGGTGGAATGGTTTATTGAGGGGGTTTTGTGGAAAGGAATGGAGCCTGCAGTGAGTGCCAAGCCTTGCCTGAAGGCAGGAAGTTTGTAGCACCCCCTCCTTGACTTCTCCTGGCAATCAGGGGTTTGAATTTGAAGCTATGACAGGATGGCGTTGTGTGGCTTCAGCCTACAAGTTTCTTTGCTCCCACTGGCAGAGTTTCCCTCTGCATGGCGTTTGGAGGTTGTTCTGCCACACATGAAGTCTTTTGGGCATGGCCTGAAAGCAGGCAGGTAAATTCTGCAAGTCTCTGACCATCTCAGATCAGAGAGACAGCCACCAAGTAAATTACTGTGAGATGCTTAGCGTAAATGGTTCTGTTTCTACCCTTTAATTTCCTGATAAAGCCAAAGGCCAGAGTAGCAGCAACTCACAGAACTCGAGACAAGGGGACAGATAAGAGTCTAATAGCAAGGAAAGCAGAGCAGTAGGGTGTTATTTCTGCAGAGGTGCTTTGATCAGAATTTTTTTAAGATTCAGAGGTGTACAGCTTGGGCCTTAAACTCCTTTTACAGAAGGGTTGTGGGAAATGCAGGATGTCTTTGAAGATGCTGGGAGTGTTGGGTTGAGATTTCTTCACTGATGTAAACTCTCTTCTTTGTCATCCTGATGAATCTTATCTTCAAAAACCTAGGAATTGGTACACAGATGAGCCTTCCTGTGGAAGTGAAGCCTGTGTGGTGATGTATCATCAGCCAACTGCAAACCCTGGGCTGGGAGGGCCATACCTCTATCAATGGAATGATGATAGATGCAACATGAAGCACAATTTTATCTGCAAATACACCCCAGGTAGGTAAAACTGAAGTTATATTTCAAGGGTGGGACATGGTCTTAGAAAAACAATTGGATCTTGGTTTGTGGGGGAATCTTCAAATATCTTTTGGCCTGCTGTCCTGGTTCCTTTGGTGTGTGCCTGAGCTGGCATTAACGGGATATAATATGTCAATAACAATTATTAAAATAAATTTTAATACCTTTAAATAAACCTGTTTATATCTAATAAGAATGTTTTCAAAGTTAGCTTCCGTATCATGCATACCCAGGGTTTTTTTTTTCTTTTTTGATTTAATTAATTCCCTCAGTTCACAAAGAATTTTAAGTGTACGTTTTCTACTTTCTGGGTAGGATGACCAAGACATCTCTTGGTTCTCCAGTAAAAAATATTGCACTGTCCTTGTAGTTGCAACCCTGCCATTTTATACCAATGTACGTGTGGTGGTTGTTTCCAAAAGTTATGGCTTGAAGAATGAAGTCCAGAACAGCAGGAAAAATTTCTGCATTCATGCATGTAGACTTAGAGATATGAAAAGCAGATGCATGCTAGTTGAGATGGTGACAGAAAAAACAGATCTTAGGCAATTTGGCTGTGCTTTCAGACATGACATAAGTTCTGTATATGTCAATAGAGGAAAAGTGAACTATAAACTAGAAATGTGGTGCAAAACCAGAAAGGACGTGAAAAGTAAAGTTTCCAGTTTCAGCCTGTAACATTTTCTATTCTTGGCGGTACTTAAAGTAAATGAAAATGTGTTTTTCAGCAGGATCATGAAAATGTTTTCGAATAATTTTTGATGGGTTTGTTTTTCAGAATTAAGCTAAAAGCCAGAATGCGTCTGAAATTATGGATTTATTTCATTTATTAATTAATAAAAACTCAAGTGGTGGCCCATGGGTTTAACAGACCAAGTCCAAGGTGCTGCACTGGGTCAGGGCAGCCCCTGGTACCAACCCAGGCTGGGGATGAGCAGAGCCAGGGCAGCCCTGGGAGAAGGACTTAGGAGTGCTGTGGATGAGAGGCTGGAGCTGCCCCGGCCGTGTGCGCTGGGAGCCCAGAACCCCCCGTGTGCTGGGCTCAGCCAAAGCCCCGTGGGCAGCAGGGCAGGGAGGGGATTCTGCCCCTCTGCCCCTCTGCTGAGACCCCACCTGCAGGGCTGCATCCAGCTCTGGGGGCCAGCACAGCAAGGACAGGGACCTGCTGGAGCCAGGCCAGAGGAGGCACCAAGGGGATCAGAGGGATGGAGCAGCTCTGCTGGGAGGAAAGGCTGGGAGAACTGGAATGGTTCAGTCTGGAAAAGAGAAGGCTTTGGTGTGACCTAATTGTGACCTTCCAGCACCTGAAGGGAGCCCACAGGAAAGATGGGAGAGAGACTATTTACCAGAGCCTGGAGTGACAGGACAAGGGGAATGGCTTCAAACTGACAGATGGTAGGCTTAGGTTAGAGATTAGGAAGAAATTCTTTACTATGAGGATGTTGAGGCCCTGATACAGGTTCCTCAGACAAGGTTTGGATGCCCCAGCCCTGGAAGTGTTCAAGGCCAGAGTGGGTGGGACTCTGAGCAGCCTGGTCTAGTGGAAGGTGTTCTTGCCCATAGCAAGGAGTTCAGATAAGTTATTATTTAAGGTCCCTTCCAAGCTAAACTATCCTATGATACTATGAAATCATAATCTTAGCAGCTGCTTCACCTATATAATTCTGCAGTTTCCTACCTTCTTTGTCTATGCTGATGATCAAAAATAATCACTCTCTGTAGAAATCTGTCTGTCTGAGAGATCCATTTTGTTCCTCTGGTTTTGGTGGATGCATAACTTTTCCACTTTCTGGCCTCTTAAGGAGGATAATAATTGCAATTAATATTGCAAGCAAATATTAAATATTTGGCAGAGTTGATATGCCAGCATGTTTTGGTATACTATCACCCCCTAAATCTGTTCCTGCTTCTGAAATTGTTAGTGGATATCGCTACTTTATGATGATCAGTAATCATCAGAGGCTCTTTAGGGAAATGTGACAGTTTTATCCCTTTTAGAATTGTTCAAATTATTTTGAAATAATAAAACAAAATAAAACTGTTTTATGCTGTGAAAAACCCAACATTATGTCAGAAATTGCAGACTTTCATAAAAAGGTTTGGTTTCGGGTGTATTTTGTAGCTTTAAAAGCAAACAAATTTAAATTAGATAATTATTCTGTAATAGTGAACTACTTACCATTCTTGTTGAGATGTGGTAAAGAATTGTTTTTTTTATGGTTTTTACCATCTGAGAAAATGCTAGGTATTTTGGATTGTTGGGAAAAAAAGTGATAACAGTAACAATGAAAATACATTTTTATTTCTTTCTCTAGGTAGAAATGGGTTATTAGTTTATAATGAGGTATATAAGGCAAACAATGTATAGGTAAATTATTGTTAGTATCAACATTGTTATGCACCCAAATACAGAACTACTGAATTGTAGCTATTTATTTTTCAAACTGTGGGAATTGTGCTCTTTAGCAAAACAGACTATTCTCCAGAAATTTATTTCTCTGTCACATGGGGGAAAGGAGTAGATGCAAAAATGTATATAAATAGATATATGGCATTTCTTTCACTGCCTGAAGAAAGTAACACAATGTTTGTAGGAAAATTACATTTGTAATCTCAAACCAAGTGAGACTAACAAACGACCTTCCCCCCCTCAAATCACTGCAGAGGCTTCAATGTCACCTCTTGGCAATGCAAAATACATCCATTTCACCAGGAGTACTGAAGTGCCACATGCACATTGGATTTCAGTTTGTTATGTTGTTTTTCACAACTCTCCTGTCTGTACTCGGTGTGGGGTGTGTGATACCAGCCGCAGGCCAAAGCAGGTTGCAGGTGACTTTGATGAAGTTGCATCTAATTGTATCATCAGTGAGTCCAGGACAGTGCTCATTAGGCAGCCTTGCTCAAGCAGCAGCTACATTTCTGGTAGACACTTTTATTTTTCCAAGCCCTCCCTTGACAACATTTACTGTTGCAATGTTCAGTCTGGCTTTGGATCATATTGATCATTCAGCAATCCTAAATTTAATTACAGGTTGGTAATTGCAACCACATTTAGTTCCTGTCCAGCTCCTGTGGGGTTGATTATGCAATCAAATTAAAAACTCATCTCCTCTTCTGCTGTCAAGAGACAGCAGCTCAGTTCTTTGAGGTATCTTGGCATCTTTCTTTACATAAGGTAAAATGTAGCTATTTTTCACCAGGGTAGGTGAAATAATTGCCTTTATTTAGTAGGGTTTATCACTGTTTTGATTTCTCCCAGCAGTTTGTATTTATCAAGACGCTCAGAACTGTAGTCTCATAACACCACTAAGTTAGTATAACCTTATGATAGAGAGAACTTGTGTTCTTTTACAATTGTCTGCACAAATGAAGCTTTGGATGTGTTGGCCACTTTATTCTGCACAAGAATTAGGGTGTTCAGAGGCTTAGCCTTTAACCATTAGCCATTAAATCACAGGTCACCAAGAACTGAAGTTAGACTAAACTATAGCCTTCTTCTAAGGAGCAAAAGGTGTGAACTAGAGGTGATTTGACACTAGTTTGAAAAGAGTCTTTGGTAAGAAGGTGAATGCTGAAGAATTAAGCAATTATTGTTTTGGGGAATGTATCTATTTCTGTGATACTGCATGAAAAAAATGGAAACGTCTGTTTTATTGCACACATTTTTCATTCTTCAACAATCAATTTCAAATATTGATTTAACAGATAATGTCTTAGAAAAAGAATTAGGAGACAGAGCAGAGCCAGAATACGGTAAGAAATTTTGACACCTTAAATTCCATTGCACTGGTAAATACATAATTATAAGGATAGAATACAAGAGCCTCCAAAATTACTCGAGTTTAACAGGCACAGTTAAGAACTGGAACACAGGAAAAATTAATTCTTCAGAGAGCAACAGCTACAAATATGTGGCTGTTGTTCAGAATAACACTGCTTGTTATTCTTCTTCCAGATATAATTCCAATTTTGTGATTAAAATCCTGTTTACATATATGTTTAATGTACCGTGAAAGTGTTAATTTTCCCAATACAAATTAAAATGTAATTACTATTAATTTATTTAACAACATAATGGCCATATTTTTTACTACTTTCCTAAAATGTCTGATCTCCTTTTCAGATATTTTTCCAACAGTGCCAGCAGGAAATCCTTATGACACAAGCAAACCAGAAGACCAGTATCATATTATTGCTACTGAAACAGGTAATGTGTTCATATGAATGTAATGTTCTGCTAAAAATATTAACAGTGGAATTAAATATTTCAGTTTCCATTTTTGTCAATAGGAAGAAACAGTCTGTTTCCCTGGGAAGTGCCCTGAAAATACCTATGTTTGAATAACATCTCAAGAGTCTTAGTTCTCTTAGTTACTGTGAAAACAAATTGTTTCCTTGTCTCACCAAACTTAGAATAAAGACTGTGTCCGTAGCTCCTCCAAATATCCTGTGTTTTGGGAAGATGTTCCCATTTTTTCCACATGCTAAGTGGAGTTCAGTGCTTTGCTGAGATTCCCAGTAGAGAAGACACTTGATATTTGAGAAATGGATACCCACTGCTCAGGTTCTGCAAAGCCCCTGGCTGCTTCATTCAGAATTTAATCTTCTGAATGGAGTCCCAAGGCTCAGGAAGAGTTGTGGCAGAGCTTTAGTTCAAGGACCTGAACATGTCTGAGGAGCAGCTCTGGATTTTACAGGATTGCACCATGGGATTATGGAAATTGGGTGCTTTGTTTGCCCACTGGTTCTCTGGACTTGGGCCAGGTTCCTAACTGGTGTTTCCATTAATTGTAACTCCAGAGGAATTATTATATTGATGAACTGTGGTTTGAAATCAATAATACCATTTCATACAAACTGTTCTAAGACTCTAAAACTCAAACACAATCTGGATATTCACATTTATTCTTGCACATGAAAAATATGTTCGAAATAGGACAATGGGTAAGAAAATCTCCACAAATTGTGCATTAAGTACTAGTATAAAACATGAGCATATAGCTACTGGGAAACAATACCCTTCTGGAAGTTGCAGACCTCATCCTCTACTGCAGACAGGAAATAGAGTCTCTGCTCGTACCATTTCCAGCTCCTTTTGTGCAGGGACCTGCAGAGAAGCACCTTTAGCTCTCCTCTTTAGACAAGGAGAGGCTACATGTGTCTTTTAAGAGGAAAGGACAGATGAGAGCCAGGCTTATTCCTCCTCTGGTCCTGCATGGGCAGGGAATCCCCATACAAAAAAATCAGGCTGTGAAGTGTACTCCATGAAAATACTTGAATTTTCAATTACAAAATTGGAAAATATCAGGATTGAAGGCCTTAAGATATGTTTATGACCTAACTCAAGTTATATGCTTTATTCTTGATACTGCTGAGTTCTCTTTGGAGCTCTTCCTATAGAAGGAATATATGTCTTCTTTTGTGTTAAGGTAATGTATTCCTGTTATTTTACTCCAGACTTCTCCTCACACGATTAAAAGCATTTCAGCACGGGAGACATTAATGAGAACTTTTGTCTCGTAGGTATAATTCCGAATTTAATTTATGTTGTAATACCCACTATACCACTACTGCTGTTGATACTGGTGGCTTTTGGGACTTGCTGTTTCCAGATGCTTCATAAAAGGTAAAATACACTCACTCATCCATAGTGGTTTTGTAATGCAGAATTCATATTTCCATTGGCAAGCTATTCCTACTGAAAGACTGCTTACATCTGTCCTCAAATATGCAGATAAGGGCCTTTTCATCTATTAAAATGCAAGTAGTTTACAGCTGTTACAGCTGAACATTCACCTTCAGGCTTTTTCCCAACATGCTGAGGTAATTCCAGGTCTCAGAGTAGCTGTTGGGACTCCACCTGTTTCTGAAGAAAGTCTCTTTGCACACCACTTGATAGGCAGAGCTGTTGTCAGCCCTTTTACCTCCCTCTGTCATTGTGGTTAGCACTGTAAGGTACCTGGGCTGTGGGAATTAGGAGAGGGGTCCCTCACAGATACAGGATGAGCCCAAGGACTCACTTGCTAACCCAAAATAAAAAGGTGTCCCAAGGACACACCTAAGGGCCAGCAGCTGCTTAATCCTGCTCCACTGCACATCCATACAAGCAACAGATGGACCACTGGAGCACAGAAATTGAGAATGAAATCAAAAGCTTCCTTTGAGCCACACGCCAGTGTGACATCCTTTGTACATCATGTACGTGCTAAAGAGGATGCATAAAGTAAATAGATATGTGTTCATAGCTGTGGTATCAAGCAGGTGTATTGTTATGCAAAAAGGAAATATTTCAGCCTTTGAAATACAAAATACTTTGCTTCATGCTTGAAAATCCTTTAGACTTTTAATTTTTCTCAAAATATGCTACAGGTACAGAAAGATATAGCAGCCTATAATTTTTGGGTTTTTTTTTTCTGAACTAGTATTTCTGAAACTTTCAAATATCATTTTCATCCTTTAGTTCAGGAAGTGTTTTCAAGTTAATGTAATCCAGAAGAGTCTAAACTGAAATATGTTTTATGGATAAGTGCTATTTTCGTAAAATATCAAGGGTAATAAGTGGATTCATAAGTTGTTGTCCCTCTTGAAGAGCAGGAATAACTAAAAGGAATATACCACTGTTTTAAGAAATTTTTAAAAAAATCCTCATTTTTAGCCTTTATTTTTTTCTTATGGTTTTTATTAACTTTATTTCCTGCCAACAGCTGCAGTAACTTATTTCAGGTGAGAAAACATTCCAAATGTGAAGACTGTTTGTCTGTATGAGTGAGTGCACAGTGATATTTGCAGTACTCCCTGGTACCATGCCTCATTGAAACAAATAGCCATAAAGAACAGAAGTTATTTGGTCTGCATAACAAAGTTGATAGTGTTTGTATTTTTTGCATTTTCTATAAAGAAAAAGAAATGTGCACTTTCCAACCTGTCTTGTGACAGGCAAATACAAGCCTGTGAAATGTTGTGTATAAACCTCACCACTGGGGCTGCAGGAGGTTGGAAGCTCAAAGCAGAAAAGAGTAGAAAAATAATATATATAACACTAGCAATTACATAGTAATTGAATTCTGGAACCCTTATTACAGTGGCCCTGGATTTCTTGGTAAGTGTGGTACATCTTAGTGCCTTTCCTGGCAGCTCTTTCTCTTCTGAGAGAAGTTTCAGCCTTTAAATGGTCCTGGGGAAACAATGAGGGATTCATGGCCCACTGAAATCAATGGAAACAGTGGTGTTGACTTCAGTGGGCTTTGATCAGGCCTGTGATGCTATAGCAGTTCATCCAGAAGTAACTCATCTGAACTTCTAAGACTTCAAAATTGCATGACACAGATATTGGAAATTCACCTTGGAAGATTGCCCTTTTTTCTGTTAGCTCATTAGTTTGATAGATGAAATGATACAAAAATCAATCACAAAATGGTTTTGATGCAAAACAGGGTTCTCTTTTTTTATTGTTTAGTTGATTTTTTTGTGTTCCCAGAAAGTCCATTTTAAGTTGCATCAAAACTTTTAATTAAAGAAATGAAACCATTTTTAAAAATCATTTAGGTCAAAAAATTATCACCAAAATTGAATTATTTTATGTGTTGAAACAAAACTTTATTATTTTTTTTCCTATCTATTTTCAATTTCCACTTACGACCTGCCTTGCAAACCATTTTACTTCATCACAAATATGCAGTTTTCAGCAAAAACCAAATCAAAAAAGAGACAGTAGTTTGAACTTATCATCTGGACACTGTAGAGCTTTAGGAAAGGGATTCTGCCCTGCTGGGGAAGGAGGGACCCCCAACTTTCCACATGAACCTGACTTCTCATTCTTTTTTAGGCTTCCACAGCATGGTGACCTTTCCTCTGAAAGCCACAACCCATGGCCAACCAGGACATGCCTAGCTTGAAAGGTCATGACTAATTTTGCCTGGCATTGGGCTCTTGAAGGGTAGTAATGAGGCAAAGCAACACCTCGTCCCTGTAGCTAGCAGAAATGATCAGCTCATTCATGCTTAGATGCTCTCCCTTTCATTTCTTCCAGGGAAGCAAGGAGAAACTGCTTCAAAGACCCATCTCCATTATCATCTGAATGCCTTGCAGAAAGTTTAAATTCCAACCTGGTATATTTCTCAGTTTCTATGATTGCATTTGATGGTCAAAACACCAAATATGCTCAAGATATTTATTGCATCTTACGTTTGTCACTAAAATCTGTTTCCTGAGCCAGCTGTGATAATCAGCGTAGGTTTGCTGAAGATAAGCTCATTTGATACAGCTCGAGTTCTGATCCCAAGGTATTTAGAAATTGTTTCTGCTGTGTGGCAAGGGCTCTCCATTCAAAGCCTTTCATCATTAATTTATGCCTGCTCTTGCTGGATTAATCCAGAAGGTAGTAGTGACTTCATTTCTTTAAGAAGGAAGCACTGGAACTACTTGATTCATTGCAGTTGCTTTGTTTATAGCATTGTGGCCTGATCTAAAGTCCACTGAAGCCAAAGGGAGTCTTTTCTATTACTCCAATGGGCTCAGGTACATAATGCATTACTTGGTAGGACTTCAGAGGTAAGTCTGGAGGGATTGAAAACTACTGTAGCATTCAGCACCCTCGAAGCACATTTTAAATCAACTCAGACTTGCTTGCATTTACGCACCAGGAAAGGAGTAAAACTGAATGTATAGGGCTGTTGGGACTCCTAGCTTTCCACCTTACAGAGTTATATAGGGCTATTTCTCTTCCTCTGGTTTTTACTTAATTGGGGGAAAAAAAATATCGGTGTGAAATACTCTACCCAGAGACTGAAACATTTTTGTTGAAATGCAGCTGCAGTGGCTCCTGAAGTGGCTCCTATTTCTGCAGACAGTCTGCAGTGCACTGTCATCTGCCAATCTAAGTGAGGGGAGATGGTGTATTGTGGCAGCTGTAGCCATGTGAAAGACTGCCATAAACTTTCAGGGTGCCTCAGGGCTCCCTGGAAAAATCAGAGCCAACACTTCAGAGCAAGTACTTTCTGGAACCAGTTTTATCTTTTTTTTTTTTTTTTAATTGAAAAAATGCCAGGCACGAAACCTACTATTGACAGTTTTGACTGAAAACCAGCCCTAAGGAAGCTTTCTACCAGTCATTCATTGCCAGGAGTCTGATTCATGTGCCATCATTCATTAGATGTCGGTCAAGCCCTGAAGGGAAGAGGCTTGCTGGTGCAGGGGTGTGCAGTGAGCCCAGGGTGGGCAGGGCTGTGGTACCCACTGGGGTGGGTGGGCTGCACCTTGGGCATGGATTTAGGGGGCTGTGTGTGCTCTGGTCCCCCCCAGACAAGGGAAGTGCTCAGCTCCCACCAGCCGTGGTCAAGCTGAGTCCTTCTCTGAAAAGACTACTCTGTACGAGAGGTGTGGTTGGATGGGAACTGGAAAAAAATAAAATAAAAGCGATTTTTTATAACAGGCCAACTCAGTGCAGTTCCTGGGAGCAGCACTGCTAAGCAGGGTGGTCTGGTATTTTTGATAACAGTGCCACTGTGGATGGGGAGCCCACACTGTGAAAGCACCAAGTGTGGCCTTGAGATCCGGGGATGGAGCGCTCAGGTCTGATCACAGAGCTGAATCAGGACTGCAAAGGCACACATGCACTGAAAATAGTTTATATTTTTATTTTTCAGTAAAGGAAGAACAAAAACCAGTCCAAACCAGTCCACACTATGGATTTCAAAGACGCCTAGGAAGGACAGTAGCATGGAGGTATAATGATTTACTGACTGAAAACAAAGCAAAAATAACATTTTGCAGTGAGGCTGTATTATAATGTCGTCAAAGAACATTAGCTTGGAATGGCTTGAAAATGCAAAGGACCTACAAGAATGAACTGTAAGCTCCCCCTTGAGGCAAATGTTCAGATCATTTTTATATAATGTTTGTTTATTAATTCAGTAACAAAATATGCCATGCTAAATAAAGGGTATGTGTTTATTTTGCTAAGAGATGTAAGTTAGCTAGTTGTGAGCAATGAAATGAACAGAGCATTTGAAGTTTTTATGGGGAAATATCCACAATGTATGTCAGTTTTAAGACTGTTTGTAGTTAAACAAACCTCCTCTGTTTCTTTTAGTCTCCCACGCATTGTATTGTAGTCAATGTACAGTAAATGGAACTGACAGTTTTACAGTGTAACAATTATTTATCTTTGCATAAAAGTTTGATACAAAAAATTTGTTTAGTATTTATTTGCACACTTAACACAGTTTTTGAACCTTGGGAACAAACATTATTTTATTAAATACTAACACAGTTGCTGAGAGAAACAGCCACCATGTTATGACATCAAACCTGATATGCGAAAATTCAAGGATTCATCCAAATCCTTTGCTGTCATAGAATGAATTCATTTTTCCAGGGAATGACTGTAACTTTTTGTCACATTGGCCCAACGTCAACATAAATAACTTGGAAAGTGATACCTCATTAATGGCGTGGCCTTTGAAGACAGCTATCTGTTGTTACTTGAGTAAAATATTTTTCTGATGGAAAAAATTCACAGTGGGCAAGAGTTTAAGAGTAAAATCACTGCTTCAGTAAGTCTACATAAGAAAGACATTAAAAGTCATTTAAATATTGCTAATAGTTTCTTAGGAATAATATGTTGGAGCAAAAAGAAGACAAAGGCTTTTTCTTGGAAGTGGCTCTCATAGATTGATTCCAACATTACTCAGGCTATTATCTAGAAACACATTAATTATATTAATTGGTGGATAGATTTAGAGGTAACTGTGATGCATTTAAAGCTGTCTTCTAGAGTTATGATTAACATCATTAATGTCCATTCTCTTTGGTTGCTTAAGAGCTTTCTGTGCCTTAGGAATGGTTGTGCCAGTCATTAGGAGCAGTCCAGGGTGGTGACAGGAGCACTGTGGCTGATTTGTTGGTGACAGTCTGGTGTCAGAGCACAAAGTTAAGGGATTTTACTGCCATTGCAGCAAGGGTTCAAGAGCCTGAGTCCAGCCTTGCTGGCTTTAACACAGATTCATAACTACCACTGGGTGGATGTTGGGGAGAGAGTGACCAAAGCAGAACTGAAGGGTTGCCTGCACTGTGCTGCCTGATGTGCACCACATCATTTCTGACACAAATGTGTCTCAGTTTTTCTGACTACAGAAGAAGTATTCGAAAGATCATTGCCATTAATACTAATTAGTTGCTGAAGCACTTTTGGAAGTGTCTTAAAGCTGCTGTTATGCACTGGTTTAGCTTCCTTTTCAAGGAAACTTCTGTAGTTCAGGTTAAATATTGTTATTCCTATTTAAAATATTATGTAGTTTTTCCAGTCAGTAGGATTTCTTTCTTTGTTCAATCCCCTACTTCAGTTTCCTTTACAGTGAGAAAATACTATGATCCTACACGATCACCAAGACTAGAATTCTTTTACTACTGATGTAAATATTGATTAACTCAGCTGAGGGAAAGAAAGACCTCTTTCTTGGGAAGAGTTGTGTTAGAAGGAACTCGGCTCATTTTTATGGTCTTGAAGGATTAACTCCCTTTAACTTGAGGACTGACTGTTTCTTCATACTTCCAAAGGACATGTAAAGTTGTCACTATCAGTATCATGGTTAATGGCAGCAGAAGTGATTTTGGAGCAGCAATTAGGAGAATGAAGATACCTTCAGGAGTGTTTTTTACACTGTGAAAGTGATGGCTGGGCAGGCATTTGTGCAGACCTGTCTCAAACTCTGTGTGAAGGCAGATGGGGAAGCGGCACCAGTGCTTCTGTCGTGGCTCAGGTTTTGTGTAGAAATAAGAAATATTGGCTGTTGGGACAAAACACTTCCATATTTATCACCATATCCATCCTCTGTTTCAAAGCATCTTGTTCTGCCCAAGTGTTTTAAGACTGTATTGACTGGTTTCTGCACAGGTTAATTTGCAGACAGCTGAAACAGTGGATGTTCATCAAAGGCTAGAATGTGATTGACTAAGGTTATGTTAGTTTTATCTAGACATAATTAGTTGAAATAAAATGGCTTTTTAAATTAAAATAGTTTCTATGCTATATCCTTTTATGCCAGGTTTTATAATAGAACTTTTTCAGTCTGATGAGGTGGTTTATCAATGTATATCTCAAAATACATTTATATTTTGCATTTTGAGAAGCAAGAAAATGCACACAAATAAAAATATCTTACTGTATTCCTGGGAAAGCACATTTTCTAGTGACTGGATCTGCTTTCAGTTGGCTTTTGTATTTCATTAACAGACCGAAACACAATGTACAATAGTGATATATGGTAAATAATGTAAAAATCAGGTCATATTTTACTTAAGCATTTTAATGTAATTGCTTCACCTATATCAATTTATACAGATAGCAAAATTCTCTACTTTTCAGAGTGACAGGAGAAACAATGGTCTTCTATGAAAGATAAAATTTGCAACTTTAATACTTTGATGTTAAAAAAATATGTCTTTCATATAAGAGACTGTCTAAAACACCTTCTTACCGCCCCTCTGTCATAATTATGTTTATCTATGTTCTTTGTGATCACAGACCTCTCGATAAAGCTACAGATTTTGGTCTGGACCTAGTTCTCTAATACTTACAAAGACCTGAAAGCAGTTTGGGATGGGGTTTGTTTGTTTGTTTGTTTGTTTTAATCAGTGACTGCCAACCTCTATTTGCAAGCATTTCATACCTGCATTTAGGGTTGCAGGAACCAAATCCAGGTGAGTACACCAATCATACACCTGTGTGTAGGTGTAGCTACACAGTGAGAGTGCACTTTGTAGTTCTGGTGCTGTGGAATGATAAATACATTAAAGTCCTGCACTGGTCTGACAACAGAAATGAGGAAGTGAATCATGTTACACTAAGACACCATAGACTTTAAGGCGCTTGAACAAATAAGTAATTATATTTTAATAGAAACCTATTTATAAAAGAGCTCAAGATAACCCCCTTATTTCAGTTTTCATATTCTTTTCCCCTTTAGAATGCTGTAATGGGTTACCCTGCTAGTATAACACTTCTTTTTTTTATAAAGCACAAAATATGTATTAAAAATCACCAGTACAGAAAAAGCATAATATAGGAACACTATTATTCATGAGGGAGAGCTGGTACTCATTATTGTCAAATGTTTTTAAAAACATCACTTTTTATGAGAAGAAGTTGTGGTATTGTGAGTCTGTGGTTGGGTGTGGACAAGCACATCTCTATAATTGTTTGAATAATTGCCAAACACTTGCCTAGAAAGAAAACTAAAAAGCTCCATTCAATCCTTTTTTTAACTCTATTAATTCCAAACACATTACACTAGAGAGAACTTTTGGCTGACATTCAGTTTATTCATTAGAAAGCAGCATGATCCATGGTCAGCCTTTCTGCACAATCCATAAATTCCAGAGCCTGTTGTAATAGGCAAGGCAGAGGAACTCCCATGAGCCCAGTTTAAAGAGAGAACATACACTTCTGTTTTGGTATGCAGAGAGATTGCTGGGAAGAGTTGACTCTGCATTATGATGAAATTGCACATTGAAAAGCACAATATAAAAACCTAAACATAAAAAAGATAATATTTCACCTGGTATTAATAATTTTGATTCTTTTCCACTACATTTACAGTTTGCAATATTTTTTTTTATTTCCTGTGCTTTGTAAAGTCTTCCACTGTGCAGTTAATGCACTGATGTTCAAAGAATGCCTTCCTAAGCTCCTAGATAAAATAAAAAGTAAAATACAAAACTATTTATTAACAAAACCACAGCATCTCATTTGAAATATTGTGCTCACTTGGAAATGGGTCTTACTAACAAACAGAAGTTATCAATGTTTTCCTCACCAAGATTTACGAGTTTATTCAGTTCCTCTGTGAGATTGAAATGGCAGCCTAGTTTATATCGTTATGCAATGTCTTACTTTCAACATCTAAATTTCATTTCTATAATTAAAAGTTATCAAGCTAATAGATGATGCTTTTGATCCAGTCCACAAACATGGTGACTCGAACATACACTCCTGGTTGTTGGGGAAGTGCACACCCGTCTCCAAAGGATACCACACCAACCAAAAACCACTTGTCCCCATCTTCAAATGTCAGAGGGCCGCCTGAATCCCCCTGCAATAACAAATTCAGAAGTTAAAAGTGAACAGTGTCAAGTCTCAAACAGAGCCTGTTTATGATGTTTGTTCATTTTGTCTCTTAAATCACAGATGCTCTACCCTTGTATTTCCTGAGCACCAGGAAGTGAGATCGAGATAGGTATTTCCATGTGGAAAAAAAAAAAACTTGAAAGGATCAGTTTCTTTTCTTCTTTATTTTTAAATTATGTGAGCTTAGGCTGACCTTAGTCTTCTAATAGAAGACTGAACTTAAAGGGATTTTTTTTAAAAAATCTTATTCCTTTTATGTTCAGCCCTTTGTATTTCATGAAGCCTGGGTAAATGTGGAGGATTTTTTTTCAGTTGAATATATCCAGCCAAAACACTAGTTCTATTTTCAGAGTTTCCGCAGTTCCAAATTTAGAGAATAAAATAACAAGATTGCCAGAAGAGGTGCCCTTTTCTCTCACCTTCTTTTCAATAGTTTAGCAGATGTGGCATTGTAATAGAGACTGAATTTGATTTAGCTTGAGTGGGAATGAGTCAGCCATGGATATCTTGTTTTGATGAGAAAGAAAACAATTACTCTTTTTCATTGTCTATCAAGTTAGTTGAACCAGTATTAATTGTGTCTTCCCTAGGCCCTGTGAATGGATCCTTACCAGAGAATTCTGCAAGGACTCAGCCATTAAAATACTTCTGCATGCCAGAACGTTAAAGGCTGTGACAGCAGCCTAAAGGGGGATGTGTTATCAGGACTCAGTTGTTCATCTTTGCTCATGGCTGACTGGTCATTGATCACAGTGCTGGTCACTTGTACTCTCTATCAGCCTGTGGTGCTACACTGAGTTTTTTTGTGTGAGTTTTTCTGTGGGTTTTTTGGGGTTTTTGTGTTTGTGTGTGCTTATGCTTTTGTTCAGTAAAAGGTTCAGTAGGAAAAAGGGAAAGGAAAGCCATGAGAGGAAAGGACATTAGGCTTGAACATAGTCCTTGCTCTAGACTGAACTGGGCAGTCAGGGGACGTGGTGAAGGCTTAGGTTGGGAGGGCAAGGCAATATGAAAAACTTTGTGAGAGTGCTCCTCATCAGGCTAGAGGGAAGCCAGCCAGTCTCCATGCCTCAGACTCTGTATTGCTGGAAGAAAAACCATGTGGCAGCCACCTCTGAGTACATCCTCAAAGAGAAGCAGTGAGTTATAAAGAGAGCTGGCATGGACAAAAATTAAACCCACAGGAAAATATATCAGTGCAGAAAGGCAGCCTCTTTGAAATACTGGTGTCTGCTCAGGAAAGGTCTCCAGTCTACAGATTTTGGGGAAAAGCAGCTTTGCTCTCTCTCCTTCCCTTAATGAAGGATTTCTAAGGCTTCATTCTATTTGGTATTTATTTCTCTGTTATCTGCATTTCCCTAAGCAAGTGCCTCTTTACTCCATGGAATTACTCTGCAGGAATTATTCAAAGCCAAGTGCAGAAAATTTCCAGTCCTCATATTTATCTCCCTCCATGATTGTTTATGCCAAGATGAAACCAAAAAAATATATATATTTTAAACTTGTATCCTGAAAAATTATTAAATGGGCAAAGTATCATGAGCAGAAATTACATTAATAGACAGGGATTGTTCTGCTTTGCGTGAGTGGAGGATCGGGGAGCATTTTATTCAGTAACTAGATGAGTTTTATGCCAGCAGTGGAAATGAGTTGCTTCTACTTACCTGGCAGGAATCTATTCCTCCCATGTCATATCCTGCACAGAGCATATTCTCTGTAATATTGTATTTTGGCATCCATTCCTGGCATTTCTCATTGGAAAGGAGAGGGACCTCTGCTTCTTGCAATGCATTTGAAATGAGACCTGATGAAAATACAAAGAACATTTACCTGCAGCATTAAATGTGTGCACCCCGCTGGGAACGCTGCTGGTTTTGTTCCTGTTCCAGCATGCTCGGCACGCTCCCGAGCAGCAGGAATCCCTGCCTTACTGCTGTACTATCCAGGCTTATGCCCCTCTAACACAGCCACTGATTAAACAGGGCTTGTTAACTGGATTCTGTCTTTCATTTGTGTAATGGGACTGAATTTGGTTATAATTAAATCAAGATTATTAAAATCAATGACTATGAACTCGCAGTGGGGCTATCTAAAAGATAATTAAAGGCTTAGGAACGTGGGTTGTCCAGTATTTCCTCACTATTCACTGTGTAACTTTGGTTATTTATTTTTAATTTTTTTTAATTAATTCTTACCCAAAAATTTAAATGCAATTTAATGTAGAAGTCAATGTATTCAACTGTGGAAGTGAAATGGCATGTTTATTATTGCAGAGAGACTCCAAATCTGGAGCATGTGACATACAAGCAGAACATACATTTCACACTGCAGTCAGTTTTCTTGACTTCTAGGGAAAATCATTTGCACATTGTCAGAAAGACTAATCTTCCTCTTCCTCCACCCAATATCTGGAACCAAGATGTACATATTTCATGTTGAGAAGAGTAGTCATCATAACTCCTAAGTGGATGTAATAAGCTTTCTTCGTAGCCTAATGAACTTAGATATGCATGCTTGCTTCTAATAAATATGTTATAACTATAATTTTGCTTCAGAGAAGGAATAGTGTTATAAGATAGTTTCTAAATTTCCATATGGAGAAGTAACTCTCTAAACTATTTGACCTTAACTCCTGTGGAACAGCAACAAGCTTTCCCTCACAGCTACACGCCTGTCAGAATTTTCCTAGCAGATGACCCACCTTCATTATTAATATATCCCCAGCCAGCAATGGAGCAGTTGATTCCTGGTAAAAACTGTTGTTTTTTTTCTGGTAGGCAGATAGGCCGTATGTAATCTGTGAATGAGAAACAAGCAATCAATTTCAGCCTGTTCCCTGTATTCAGATTTTTATGAAGTCACACTAGAAAACTTTTTAACTCAAACCCACCTTTTGGCCAAGATATCCAGGAGATACTGGCAGACTCCCCACCACCCTCATATGCTTTGCATATGTTTTGCATAAGGAATAAGTGGGAATAAATGGAAATAAATGGGAATAAATGGGTCTTTTGGGAAAACAGAACCTCACCTGTGTACTGCACTTTGTGTTGAAGGTGCATCAGAGCAATATCACTGTCTTTTGTTTGCTTCATGTAGTGAGGATTTATGATTATTCTGTCGATGTTTTGAACCACTGCAGGAGGCTGTGCCAGATCTGACTGAAGGTACAAGCCAAGAACCGCTTGCCAGCGCGACGGCTTTAATTGTCTCCTAGGAGTGCAAGGAGAGTATTCGCAATTAGGAACTATTGATGGAAGTTTTGAGCTACACGTTACCAGATGAAATGCTGATTTTTAGCCTCGTGGTACTCCACAACATTTGCCTGTTTTGTCAGATAAACAGAGCAGAGTAGATGTGCTTAGAATTCTGTGAGAATCGCTGTGTTAAACACCCACGCTGCAGATAGGCATTGCTGATTTTTTTATGGTGAGCTTATAATTCATTATTTAAAATGAATTAATCAGACGGTGGTGCAGAGGAGGAAAATACATTAACTAAATTACCATGGCTTTTTAAACACGATGAAGAATACTGCTGACTGCCCAGTAGGCAATTAATATTGGTCCCAGTGAGAAGATTGTAATGGAATGTCTAAAGAATAAGAGATCTGAGATGTTATTGGAACTGCTGCAGCTCATAGACTTGGAAAACTAGTCTCAGTTTTTAATCTCAATGAAAAAAGATACACTAAGGCAAAATATGGCACAATCTGCATTTTTTTTCCTAATCTACACATGCTGGTTTGAGCCTGCATTCATCAGAGAACTTAAATATTTTCTGGTTTTTAATCAATCACTTTATGGTTTAAAAAGTACATTTGCAGCCTGATTGTTGGACTGAATTGGTTTCTGCTCATCTTTGGGATTGACATCAAGAGGTTCTTTTGTTCTAAACCAGGGGTGTTCAAGTTAAATGTTCAGAAGGTGTGAAACTGCAAGCTTCAATTTAGGAAAATTCTAGAAAAGGCAAGATGATAAAATTAGATTTAGTTGAAAATAGAAAGGTGATTTGAGTGAAAAGGAAGTATCAAGACAACTGAGGATTTATTGTGTGGAAACCAAGAGGGCTTAATCCTTTTCATTTTAGTGTTTTTGTGTGGAATGTAGTTTCTTTCGTGCCATGAGGCAGCATTAGGATTTTGGCAGTCTCCATTGCCTTATTATTTAGCTATTTGTAGTGAGAACTGTACTCTAATTTTGAATTTTCATTTTTTATTTTTTTGCCATTCCAGTTTCTGTATGTCTTTTACAACACTTGTTTTTACTGTAGATATTATGAAAGCAAACCCTAGAAAATATTTCAGTATACATCTCTTCTTTGAATGGTACAAATAACACCATCAAGAGGACATCCAGTATTGACTAATCAATGCACTTGAATCAAGATTCATTCCAGTGATGCACTGTAAATCTTGATCAATCCATGATAACATACAGGAGGAGCGCTGGGTTTAATTTATGAGATATGATGTCACCTTTCATACCACTGGTAGGGATTCACCTAGTTTATAATCAGGTTCACCTAGTTCACCTAATTTTTATAATAAATTATTGTTTATAATTTCCATTTATAATTATAAACAATAATTATGGATTAAGTACCTATGCTCAGTATTAACACCATGCATTTAAAGTGCAATTCCTTATTGTTCAGGAAATGCTGCTTGGTTTCCACAATCCTCTTACGTTGAAGTAAGGCCTGAGGATTTCCCAGGAAGTAAAGGAATGTTCAGCTGAGCCTACAAGTGGTTGAAAACACGGTAATTAAACCAGGAGTTTGTTGTTAATTTTTCACATCAGTGTCACAGTTTGTTCATGATCAGATGCTTTCCCAGTGAACTTGCCCATCAAAGAGCATTACCCATATACACAGTGTGCTGCTGTCACCAGCCACTCATCGCTGACCAGGGAAGCTCCACACACGGGCTGGAAATTAAAATGCAGCGAAACTATCCAAGGCCAAGCCTCTCTTCTGGCATCACTTCCACCCACAATCCTTGTTCCACCATTCTCAGTTACCAGGTGTTTTCCACAAGCTATGATAAAGCAAAATAGAATCAAGTTTAAAAAAGTAAATAAATAAAGGGATGTAACATATTTTATTAGACCTGTCAATTTTCTTGGGGAAAAAAAAAAAGGCTTTGTAGAATCTAAACTGCTATTCAAAAATACTGTAGAAAAAAGTTTGGGTTTTTATAGCTGAAATCAAGATGCAACTGCCTAACTTGGATTTAGATGTTTTCTTTCCTCAGACCTTCTGGAATTTTTATACATTTATTTTATATATATTTTCACTACAGATCCATCTCTAGTGTACCCTTAACACTGAAATCGAGTGAAGACTAAATTTTCCTGTGTTTATATCATTATGGGTATGGCATTTATAGCCCATTCCCTAACCTCTCCATTCAAGCTATAAACATTAGGCTTTGTGGTCTGAACAATTTGATCTCTCTGTGAAATAGTCCTGTGTACTTACTTTGAATGTTACATTGCAGATGAATCACCAGGCTGTCCAAACAGTGCTCTCTAGAATGAAAGTGCAATTAATTCACAAGTATCTGCACACCAGATAACTCTGACTGTCAAATATATATACATACAGAGAGAAATTTATACAATCATATATATGAGTACATTCTTTTAGCAGTATCAGCCTGTTAAGTGTAATAACTAATGCTACAAGTTTAAATTATATTGTAATTATAAATATACATTATATGTTATACTATTTTAAATGTACATATTCCCCTTCACTGGGCACTTAATTTATTTATATTATGGAAATAAAAGTAGACTTTTCTTGTGTTTCAGGGAAATGAGTCATCTGTCCGTGACAGATTTGCAATAAAATTACAGCTGCCTATGGTATTTTTTCCTACCTTTTGAGATGTTTTCAATAGCTTACCACTAGAGATCAGTGTGGCCAAAGAATTTAAGAGGTTAGTTTTATATCCCTGTATCATTTTACTAAGAAAATAATGTTACTGTAAATTACATAGTTGCATATGCTAGGTTAGAAATTATTTAGCAAAGATATAAAGCCAGAGCCTGAAGAGCACAAGACCACAGATCAAAACTGCTCAAGCATTTCTGATACCCAGAGGTTTTAATATTCTGTTCATAGTCTGTAATGAATCTGAAGCACTTGGGACAGTGTGTGTGCTAGCAATTCAAATCTGATACACACAGAAATATGAATGAGAGGAAGATAGAAACTGGAAACAAACTGCCAATAGTTTGTTTGCAGTGAGCATTTCCACAATCCATTTTTAAATAGAATAGGTGAAGGATGCTTTAAACATGATAGGGAAAGATGCAACCCTCACTGTGTTTGCTCTAAAATTTGATACCTGCTGTGAGGGAGATGTGACCCAGAAATTTCCCAATAGCACAGTGGTACAAGAAATTAAGTTTGAGCAGTAACCACCCACCACCTCTCCAGTTAAACCTTCACTATAGTGGGATGCAAATGAGATATTCCTCTGGCCCTGAATAGGCCCACATTGTCATTTTCCATTTCAAGGTAGGTACCTAATTTTAAAGCTGTAATTTAAAAGGTGGGAACCAATCTCTGTGATTTATATTCAAATCTGTATTGACTTCATAAGGGTGTCCCTTTGTAACCAGATAAACATGAAGGACAACCAGAAATGCATAAACCCACAGGAAACCAACACCATCTTCTGCATAAACTTCATAGCAGCTAAATACTCTTATTCACAATGCCTTCATAGGCTTTCAAAGGGGGGTCAGTGCTGCTGCATATTAGGGTTTTTATCTGATCCTATGCCTTCTCATAGGTAAATGCATGAACTGCCCAACTAACAACCAAAATGTCAGATTTGCCCCTATAATTTTACATTTTCAGAGTAAAGAGAGTTGCCTGTCCCACCACAAGTATCTACTAGGTGGTTTAGTAGAAATTACTTCATTTGCCTCTTTTTTTCTTCTTTGTGAAGCTAGCTGCTAGTAGGAAAAGCACTTCCTTGCCTGCACTTCAGGCCAAGAGTCCTCAGCTGCCTCTTGGTCAGCACAGGAGTGGCCAAAAAGCAGCAGAGACATGTGCTGCACACCCTCCTCTCAGTGTCAGCTGTCAAGCAGCACGCCAGGCAGAAATCTGGAGTAGTTAGGATATCTGTGAGCATGATCTTCACTTAGAGCTGGCAAAAACAATTGGTCCCTGTGGAATCTGCTCACATAGATCTAAAAGGCAGGCTCTGAGGCTCTTACAAAGCTATCCTGCCAAAAATTACATTACCTAAGGGCACCAGAGAATGCTTTTGCTGTCTCTGTCACTGCAGCTTTCAAGCCCTAATATATGTGCCCTCCTTTGTTTCAGTGGTGGATGCACTTGAATGAAAATCAAAGACAATGTGAGAAATACATTTTCTAATTAGATTACCAGTTAATGAATTCAGTTGCTTAAATTATCTAATCTGTGTGATCTTTCTAGCATTCATTATATGTACAAAAACCAAGTGTGAATCTGCAATAGTGTCGCCCTGCAAAATGATTCCTATCAGCTCTCCAGATGAAACATGGGAGAAGACACATATTTCTGCAACAGAAATACAACTAAGATAAATGAATTTATTCCATTTCCTCCTGCTTTAATCACTTTTAGTATTTAATAGGTATTGACAGAAGACATCTTTAAATCATTACTGCTCTGGTTTAGACACTCACTCAAGAAAAAAGGAAAAATAGCCTCCAATGATATTCCATTAGTTTAAGATAACTATTCCATTAGTTTCACCTCCCATGCCAATGATAAATGTTTGGGGTTAACAGAGTATAACTAGAACATAAAATGTAACTTATAATATTTTTCCTGTAGACAAAATAATAGACCACAGAAAATTAAGAAGTGTCTCTTGCTTTATTACTATGTGGTATGTTTGTAAAGGGAAACTGAAAGAACATGGACCCTTGCTGTCCTCAACATGGTTTCAGCATTTTAGCAATTAGACAGTAATTTTCTGGCTCAGTGTTCTGGTAGAAATCCAGAAAAAAATTATGCAGTAAACCCTCTTATAAGCAGAAAACAGTAATTGAAGTAATTACAATTCTTTAAATTGATGATGGCAAGCTTTTCTCCTTGGGAGTTGCATTGTAAATCTCACCATTTCCTGAGGATGCAATCCTGTGCTAATATCACATTTTCATTGAATCTACAAGAAAATACCCTTTTGTAGCATCTTCAGAATCACTTCAGCTATTATTTGGACTGAGAAAGGTTGGAATAGAACCAAATCTATTCTGAGGATCACATAATCTAATGACTCACTTGTAAACATGGAGACAAATCCAGAAGTCATTTTTTGAGTGGGGATAGTTTGCTTGAATATAGATATCTGTCTGTGGATGGCTTAAATTAGCAATCCTCAGTATGTCCACAGTCTATATCAACATCAATATGCGATCTATATCTATTTCAATAAAGTCAAAGGACTATAGAGTGTGACTCATATTTCAAGAGATGCTTTGATGGATCACATTTGGGAGTGCTTATTTTTCTCTGCTGATTACAGAGAACCTTCTGTAACTACGGGTGAATGTCACTCCATCTTAATTCTTCTGTGTTATATATAGGTAGTCTTAATTCTACTATATTATGTACTCATAATTTAGAGATTTCTGGATAAATATTTTGCTAAAAGAACATATCATTCCCACAGTAAATGGATAGAGACTTCAATTAGGATTTGAGCTACATATTACTGCATAAATAATCACCACCATACTTAAAGACATCGTTTGTATGAGGAAGAAAACTCACTGTACCCACCTTTTTGTAAAAATCAGGCTGTGGTTACCTCCTTTGGTGATGGTGACAAATGGGCCATCTCCAGTGAATAATACTGCTGATGACATATTTGCATCCCTGGGACAAAAAGACACATGCATATTTTTAGATACATGCCCTGTTCCACCAGTGGAGCAATATTTGGGAGATGATTATGCTGATAGAATAAATACCAGCTTTTTTTTGCTTGTTTGTTTTCTTTTTCTTCTCCTCAAATAATGACTCTTTAGCAAGAAATTTTTGGGATTGAAACTCGTTCAGATTAAAATGTGAGTTACTTACTTCCAGTCTTACATCTTATTGTAAGATTTCTAATGCTACCCTAATACTGAAAGAGACTTTAATTCTTTTGATGGCAGTAAATATTTATTTTGGCTTTTCAGTGCCACAGTGCAAGGTTTGAGACACCAGTTCTTAAATGTACGGAGCTAGAACTTAGAATGCCAAACAGGGCAGTAAAAGCTGAACCTTGGGGTGTCACAGTCTTGCTTTTTTGAGGGGTGCAGTTACATTTATACTATACTGTCTAGGAAAGAAATGAAATTATATTTTGTATCATGAAGAATCTAATGGAGTAAAAAAGAAGTTAACTTGCACCTCATAGATCTGTTGAAATCAGAGTAGCTGTGGAATAACTCAATAATGTTCATGTTTGCTATTGAGCAGGAGTGGGCTGTATTCATATAGTCACAGATTTACAGAACAGTTTGGGTTGGATGGGACCTTCAAAGGTCATGTAGTCATTTTACAGGCATCAATTAGTCTATTCTTTGATTTTTTTTTTTTTTTTTTTTTTTTTTTTTTTTTTTTTTTTTTGGTTAGCAATGGCCTTTTGAGCTAAGAATTCTGTGTACTATTAGTGAGACAAATTGTTTTGACATTTAGAACCCATATCCAGATTTACTCTATAATCCATTCTGCATCATGTACTTTGTGATACTTCATATGACCACTTTGGAACACATATCTGTGAAACATATTTGCTTTCCCTTGATGAAGCATGGGGAAAAAAGATAGCTGTGGTTAGACTGCACAATTTTTTGGGGGGTGACATCCTTCCATCTGGCCCTTTAGCCTTACACATCTCAGAGCAAGAAGAGAACCATTTATTTAATACACAAGGAGCACCTGCAGGTTTGATACACAGGGAGCACTTGCATTGTGTCTTCTCTTCAAATGCAGTAAATCTCACTCTCCTGGGAAGGTTGAAGTCTGGAATCTGCCTGCAAATCTGCTGTGTATGAAGTAAAGAGGTGTTCAACAACCCTGCAGTGCCACCAGGAGAGTTGGGTGGTCCAGCTGCTGGAAAAGTCACTTCTGCTGCATTTCTCAGCCTGGAAGTGCCTTTTAGACAGTCTGAGAGAGCAGTAAAGTGCCAGGCTAGGTAGGCAGAGTCAAATTCTATGATGAAGAACTTTGCTGAGACCAGCAAAGAACTCGCAGGAACTAATTTCCTTCTGAAGAGTGCTGCAAGTTCATGAAGAAAATAGAATGAGGGGTTTCAGAGGAAAGCCTAAACTCTCACTCTTGTTGGACTTTTAGATGTGACAAAATTGCCAGGTCTACCCCCATTCCTGGGTACAATTCAGCAAAGACCCAGCTGGCTCTGGTCCCAGGGAAACAGGGTTGTTTTGCATCTGCCCAGTGGAATGGCAAAAAGCTCAGTGTGTGATTTTCTTGGTTCCAGGAAATAAGATGCTGACAACAGATTTCAGCAGTGCTGCCAGATGCACAGAGCTAACACTGCAAGCTGAGCAAAGGATTATTTTCAGGTTTCCCCAGAGCATCAATTTGTTCATCTTGCATCCCAGACTCATTAAGAAGATTTGTAAACTATTTGCCTAAGGTATATTTTGCAGATGCCTGATATGCATGTCCCCAGGCTGGCTTCTTATTTGGTGCAAATCACAAATGCAACAGCCACATATTTGAAAAATGGAGGCAAAGGGATTCACACGTGAGATTTATTAGAACCTGTGAGGAACATTACACTTTCTAGCCCAGGTACATAAATATGATCCAGGACTCCTATCAGCTCAGTCCTCTTCATAAATTAAACAGCAAGTGAGACTAGCAAATTTATAAGCAATTAATAGTAAAATTAAATTTTCCTGGATGAACTTTAGCCTGTCTTTCTAATAAAGCATGATTCTAGGTTGCAATTCAGTGTAGAAGCATGAGCTAAAGCCTACTCAGGAGCTGTTATTGCAAACATCCATTTAGTAACAAATATGGTGACTCTTATTAATGCTACAGGGGGATTCAAGGAAAACAGAAGTGTGATGTTCACAGGAATTACATATATATATATGCATCTATTCATATATCAATACATAAATATAGATACATACATATGAGAATTTTGTCCTATGCTATAACTGCAGTAGCACCCAGGTACAAAAATATCATACAAGTTAGGTTTAAAAATATTTTTCTTGACAGTGAGAATATGTAATAAAACTAGAAATGGAATTAATAAGAAAAAAATAGGAAGCTTAATAGGAACTCTTTTAGCAAGTGCACCTGAGTAGTTTATAGAGACAACCTGAAAGATATTGCCACAGAATGTTATGGGCACAAAGCATTAAGTAATTTTTAAAAGGTAGAATATCATGGAAGGCTAAGTTTGTTGCCTATCAAATGTGTCAATTAAATCCATAGACTACAAAACTACTTCTGTCCAGAAGGGAAAGGAGGCAGGGCAGGGGCAGAAAGAACCAGAAGCAGAAGGCCACTGGCCACTCTAAAGAACAAGATATTTGATCAGAAGCACATTTAAACACAGTTTGTATGTTCTTACATGTATGCATACATAAATTACAGTCAGGATTTGTGCATGTAGCTACCCGACATTTATGTAAACTCAGTACTTACCCAAAGGAAAAATAAAAAACCCACCAGCAGACATTAATCCAATTAAAAGCATTTCTGAAATAACACTTGTGTATTTTTCTAAGTAATTCTAACTCTGTGATAGCTGCAATTAATTTATCAGAAGGGGATTTGTAGGCATCTTTCTTTGGTCAGAGACAAAAATAATGAATTGCAGGCTTAGAATTTAGTCTGATTATTAAGTGGGTGAGTGACATACCCTAAAAGTCTCAGCACTGCAAGAAAACTAATTATTATTCAGTGGATGGCAGTGGAGTAGAACATGATTTAAGGGTAAAATTTAGGCCATAAATTGATGGCCTAATCAATTGAAAAATGCAACACCCTGCACTCAACAATCCCCATGTTTCCCCTGGAAATACTTCTGAACACTGACTAAAGCCAAATCTGTTTTTCTGTCATATACTTCCCTACTCCATCCCTGCTCTAAGTCCATCTCAAGGGAAATTCCATCTCCTCTCCCAGCAGCTCATATCTAATGATGGGAACGAAACATGTTGGGAGCCCAGCAGCAGAATATCCAAGTGCTTATCTCTACTTGGAATGAACAGCAGCTCTAGGAAAGCAGAGCAGCCAAGGCTGCTGCTGGCTCCAAGCTTTACTCTTGAGCCCTCCTTATGAAAGTGAAGCTGTAAACGGTGACAAAGTGATAAAAGAGTGATGCATCCACAACACTCCCCCAGTGTTCTCCAGTATGTATCCTCATGGCCATGCTCAGAGTTATCAATCCTGTACTGAATACCATCAAGACAGCGTTTGCCACACTTTCAAATTTGTTGGCACACCAAGCACTCCGCCTGCCAGAGACAGATACATCTGCCATTTTTTTGAAGAGTACACCAGTAAAAAGTGCCAACATACACTCAACAAATCTGCAAGCAAGTTACAAAGGACAATGAATATTTATCACTCACCCCAACCCCAACAGCTGGCAAACACTGTCTGAAATCTCTCCACTCCAATCATCTGCACATGCCAGATGCCACGTCTTCCCAATCCTGGCCTGTACCAGCCCTTGGGTGCTCAGAGAGCCATTGAGTAATCTCACTGGAAAACAAAATGGGCAGAAGCTTTTTAAGTAGGTGGCAAGCCACTTTCTCCCTGACCCCAAGCAAACAAAAATGTAATATAAAGAGATTTATTACTGCCAATGAAGAACAAGGCAAGAAAAGTTAAAACACATTACGGAGGTAGTAAACCCAGCATCTCCAGGAGGTTGTGTTCCCACAGGAGGGCAATGCTATTGTTATTTCCTACATTTCTGCCACAGGAGAGTTTCATATCTTGTATTTTGCAAATGTGTCAGAAATAGACAAAAACCAGCACATTTTCCATCAACTCTAAACAATGCATTTTTTTTCTCAGTCAGCATTATTTTATTTCCAAATAATGAATGAAGCTTTAGCTCCATGATACTCAGTAACACTGACTGGAAATATGGTTTAAATGAGTGTCGACAAAAAAAAGTAGATTTCCAGTTCCAATTGCTGCGTTTTCATTGGAGTTTTAATTAAAACATTCTCAATAATTAAAAGCTCATTGAAAACCAGTCTTTCTATAAAAACTTTTCCCAAAAGAAATTATTCAGGACAAAAATTCAGAAGCTCATTAACTTACTGCTATTGGCATAGTGACTAAGGAAGTTGGACTCTAATGCCAACAGAATCTCATGTATACTTGTGTATAAATTGAGAATTTTATTATATAATATTAAATTTATATAAAATAATTTCAATAGAGTCTCTTATGTCTTAGCATCTACAGCTTAATTTCAGGCAGGTGGCAAGTATTGCCATTGTGAAGTAGATGAAAGCATGCAATGCACTGACATTTACTTATTACCAAAATATTTTATAAAAAAAATCTTGTGCAGAAAACCTTTTTCCACCAAAACGCTTTCACAAAGAATACCCACAATAGTAAATAAAAAAATTTAGATTTTTAGAAATGCCTCTGTGACACCTGGACTGCATGAATGAAAGAGGTGATATATCGTGATAATAATGGTAAATATTAGATTAAATTAAATAAAATTTTTGAGTTTCTTAAACATATTGGAATTGTATGCACTGCAAGATTTCTCCAAATCACTTTTGACACCTCTCTTCTTGAGAGAACTTGAACTGTAACTCCTTTTTCTTTCTGCTTATCAGATCCATGTTCTCCTCCAAATACATTACTGGTAAGGAATAATAAAGTCACTGAGGATCCAACAACTGCTTAATTCAGATATCATATATTTTAGAATTTTGGCATTTCTTTGCAGTTCCTGGAAGTTTCAGAAGTTGGGGGACCTGAAAAGACAGTTTTTCTATTTCAAATTGCCACTTCTGATAAGACATTGAAATTGGTTTCTGGAAAATGAGCAAGGCTTTTGGACACTGGAAAGACTCAATGTGAGAGTTTCTAATTGAATTTTCATTTTGTTTTAAGACGTAGATTGATTTAGCCAAAGTTCGGTTTAAATGGGATTTTAGAAACAAACCTCCCAGGCTTTTCATGTGAGGTAATTTGTTATGAAGTAATAGACAATCAGTGGCAAAATAAATCTTTGGGAAAATGTACGTTCTGTTAATGTAGGTGATGGTTACCTTATTCAGATCTTCTTCAGCAATGACTGGAAAAAAAATCAAGTTTTCTTTGCTTAAGAAGAAACTGAAGTGAATTTTATTTTACACATCTTAAGAGAAGGATATGTTTGCAACGAAATACCAATGGCACTAATTTGAGGAGTGAATCTGTCTTCAGACATCCATCTATCTATCTATCTATCAATTTATCTATCTATCTATCTATCTGTCTGTCTAACTATCTATCTATCTATCTGTCTATCTAACTATCTATCATCTACCTAACTATCTGTGTGTATTTCCATATGCTATGTATATTTTTATATATATGCATATAAACATGTTGAAATCAATGGACTGTCAGCACACACCTAAAAACATATTGGATCCCTAATAGAGCTCTTTAAAACAAAGGGATTTTGCTAAGCATAAAGACCACTTTTAAATCTTCTGTTAGTTCTCCAAAGATTGTAAGGATGAGCAGCTTAACTGCTGTGCTAGGCCAAACATGATTTTAGCATTAGTCTTACATTCAAATTATTGTTTTAGAGAATCTTGTTTCCCTGCTATGTGAAATGAATTAATATACAGTATTATATATACTGTATATTAATGCATTTTGGAAAGAACTACTTCACCAAAGGGGTGAGGAATAGCAGTGAACAGTGGATGCTGCTTTTGAAGCTGTGCCATCCATTCCCCCAATGGAGTCCAGACGGGTTGGAGGGTGGGTGCCACTTGTTAGAGTTTGGCTTCACACCCACAAAACTATTTGGGAATTTCCACCAAGAACAAGTTTACTCTCTACCCTGCACTGCAGAATTTTTACTGCTGTGACACTCAAATTAGTTACAGCAAAACCCAGGAGAATTTGGAAATATAGAATGAATACAGAAGAAAAGCATACGTTGAGTTTTCATTTAATTTTGAGGCCATTATAAACAACTCTATTTTTGAGCACAGAGGAGCTTCCTACCTTTTCCAGAGTTCTTCACCAGATTCCATACACTGTCTCAGAAAAGTGACTGTTTTCCCACCCCTGACAAACTCAATGAGATGCTGCTGTGCAAACTGGCATGGCCTGCATGCATCTGCAATATTCTACATCAGCTGTGGCTTTTTTCCTGGGCAATTCCTGCCAGATAGGCATGGCTTAGGTTGGATACTAGGGAAAAATTCTTCACCAGAAGAGCTGTCAGGCTTTGGGACAGGCTGCCCTGCCAAGTGGTGGAGTCACCATCGCTGCAGGATTTAGGAGACATGTAGATGGAGCACTGGGGGACATGGTTTGTCTCTGAACTTGGTAGTGCTGGATTAATGGATGGATTCAGTGATCTTAACAGTCTTTCCCAACCTAAATTATTCTATGATTTCTGTTTCTGAAGGAAAGCTTACTGCATTTTGCTTCGTCAGAGCCATCTTCACACTGAGGTACGTTGTCACACAGGTTGTGCAATGGGATGCATTTTCCACTACCACACTGATGCTCATCAACTGTGCAAGCCCCTGAAGGGAAATGAGAGGAAAATTAATCTGTAGTTGTGAGGAAGGTTGATGTTCACAGGAGATCTTACAGTTCATCTGAAGAAAACTATGCAGATAGTATGAAGAACCTTTAATTTCCTTTTCTTCCTATTTCTATCTATCTCTCTTTCAAAATAAAGATAATTTTCAGATAAATAGAAGCTAATTAAAAATAAAATCTGTGGTACTCTGCCTTGCAACTTCTGCTCTAGTTAGAGTTGCTCTGTTAGTAGTGTTCTTCCATTGCAACTGATAAACATGAGAGTGAAGAGTCAAATCCTGTCTAAAGTGACTAATGATTTAAATTTTCAAATGTTCAAGAAATGTTCTCACAAATTTTAGAGACCTTAAACTCTGTCAAGTCAAACATATGAGCAAAGAGGCAATGAGAGTTGAGAGTCTCCTTCTGAAACCTGTTTGTTAGGAAAGGTGGAAGACACAAAAGTAAATGGACTGAATGAGGAAAGCATTCATAAAAGTAGGATTAAGCTACTTCAGAATCAGTTATAAAATAAATTAATAAAATAAAAGCAAATGTGGGAGAGAGTAAATTTAAAGTTATAATTCTTTCTGTGGCCAAAGTGTATTTTTAATGGCTTCATTTATATTACAGGAAATATACAGTCATAAGCTCAAATTCTATAAAAAAATTGTTTCTTTTACCTTCCTGGACTTACTGACAGAAATATTTAATTATCTAGAAGTCTTATTTAAAGCAAGATAATTGATTTACTTCTGAATTTTTAATATTCCTCTAAAATGATTCATTCATCTATCAGCATGGCCTGTATCAAATGGAAGCAGAAGAATATGGTTTATAAAAGGCTTGAACCAGATTTTCATACATTTAATGTCCATAACTAATGACATATATTCCAAAGAACTTAGTTCTTAATTGACAGTGTTTTTTATTACATTGCATACTGCCAAAAAATATTTCTGTTCAAATAATTCTTACTTAAAAAAATAGGGTATTTCATAGAAAAAATAAGATACAAAGAAAAATCTGATTTTCTTCTAAAGTTAATTTCTTTACTGACAATCCTTTTATCCTTAGGCCTGCATGCTAATGGTATTAGTCTCTGTCCTTTGGCTGCAAAGACCATGAATAAGCATAATCATTTTGCAAATGGAACTTTTTAAAGATATTTAACCAGAATTGGCAATGGCCACTCTGAGAATTCTGCCTTGCTAAGCTTAATTTTCACTTTACAAAATATGGGCAAGGCTGGGCCAGCAAAGATGCTGAAACAGCTAAAGCAAAAAGGCAGAGAGGTGTTGGACCGAACAAATGTGATAGAGAAGGCAGAACAAGAAGCACTACAATTTTCTTATTAACATATGAACTAACATCTCAGTCTTGTACACTGGGATTAAACAGAGTTAATTTTACAAACATAGACCAAAGGTGAAGATTTATATATATAGATATATATTAAATAATATTATTATTACTACTGTGAATCCATTAAAAATCTGTCACTGGTTAAACAAGCTGGGAGAAATTTACCATTCCTGAGAATTAAAGTAAGAAAAATAGCCTAAATCCTTGACTTTCTGTTCAGGTAAGTGAAGGGTACTTCACACATTTCTCAATACATATTGCTTTTTTTCTTTGTTTTTCTCCTGTCAGACTTCCATAAATACAAAGCCCCTAATTAATTCAGTCAAGATATGGCCTAGATTAAGTATAATGATTTGTCCTGCTAAGCATATTACTGTTCCATGTAATTTGCATTATGCTTCATTATGCATATTTTGGAGAGTTGATTGCTGAATTATGAGTGACAATTCTAATTGCAGTCCCCAAGAAAATCAAGAGCCTTTCAGAAGGGATCTGGCTGGAAGCAAAAACACTGCTGTCCAAATATTTAAGAGATTAGTTTTTCTCAGGTTATTCACACACCAAAGACATTTTTAAAGAATCAAGAAGAACCGTATTGCAAATATTGATCAGAGTTACCACATACAGTTTTCTAGTGCATGTTATCAATAGTAAATATTTTATAAGTGCATTTAAACACACTTTAATGGCACCCTGAGATTATTTACAAAGTGATGTTGTTTTCCTCAGGTTTTTATAGGGAATAGTTAGTGTTTGCCTTCTTAACATCTGAAGATATTTTGGTCAAAATACTAAGTAAGTTTTCCATATAACCTCACAGAGTTGCACATGATCTAGACATTGCCCAATTACACTAAGAAGCAAACCCATCATTTTCATGCCAGGAAATATAAAATACAGAGGAGCAACCAGCCTTTTTAACATTTACATTTTTCTCACTTTGCCCTCTCCATGTTTTCTGAAATATATTTGGCCAGTGGTATAACCTCTTAAATACAAAGGTTCAGATGCTTACTTAGGTGGTAGCCAGTAGTAAAATTTGCAAGAAATCCCTTCCTTGTGGTAGACTTGTCTGTCCGGAGGATCACTGTCATCTGGTTTGTGGTAGAGAAGACATCTGGCAGTGGGCCTTTCTCTGTGTAGACAGCTATTCACCAGGAAAACATGAGCACATTCAACCTATTCTGTTCACATGCATTTCAAAATGTTCTGGGTTCAAAAGCAAATACTGCCACCACAGGGATGGAGCTGCTCCCCCAAACCTAAGTGCTGTCACACTGCCATGTCAGACCCCACACCAGATTTGACTGATGAGCACAGAACAAGGAGGCTCAGCTAAGAGATTATCCATCTGTTTGCCCACACGTGTAAACAGTCTGATTTACTGAGAAGTTAATTTCACATGGATTGCACGGAGAGCTGAGTGTGTGCAAATGTTTTGGAAACCTGATGTCACACAGAATATGCTTTCTCAATTTTTACTCTGAATTTCTGAGGCCCTAAAAATGCAAAAGAAATGAGAGGAATTTAATTTCCTTGGTATTATATCCATCAGTTTGCTCCAGCAAAATTACATTCATTTTAGTAAAATGATAATGATTAAATGATTACATTCATTTTAGTACCCACTGCTGCTACTTGCCCAAAAGTAAGGAATCTGGTCCTCTGCCATCTCTGACTTCAACCACATCATGAAAACTTTCCAGATCAAAAACCTGAAAATGAAGTTGGATGTTTTTTCCATTTTCAGCATTCAAGTACCACACACCTGGAAAATAGTAACACACACAAATTACCTTTTCAGTAGTGACATTTACTGTGCTATTTTCATGCTGAAGTGTTTTGGGGGAGAAAAGAAAATAATTCTTAAATTCTTAATAATAACCCAAGAAATTAAGAAGTTTAAATCTTGTATTTATAAGCTGCCAAGATCCAAAATTCTATAGTTTCTCATTCTTAAATCATTTTTGAAAACTAATTTTAGAGATCTGCAACTTATACACGTGTTTTTAATCATTCATGTCAGCTGTGAGTTTCCCCAAAGTGGTAAAGCTCATTCTTTTCTGACTGTGACAATGTGACAAATAGTCTTGTCACTTAAGTCTCATTTGATAGTAAAATAATTTTTATCATCAGTCACAGAAGCCTGTCTTCCAAGTTAAAATAGTTCTTTGCTTCTGTTTAGCCTATACTTTCTCATATTTAATCTAAGTGTGGATACTATGGAAATGTTGTAAAGAAAGTAAAAGAAAAAAGAAATCATGAAGTGAAAAGTATTTTCTCACTAGAAGGAATCTCATTTGGGAACTTGTGGAATGAATTCTGGAAATGAGAGCTGTATCTCAAGCAGAACAGAAACATAAAATGGCAACTCTTATGATTACCATCCCAGCATAATTCCCCAGGATTGAAGGAATTGAAGAAATAAATAATTAAAATTTCACTTAGAGGCAATGATAAAGCTCTCTTCCTTGTTTTATCCATCAACAAGACACAGTGGACCACCTTGAAGCATTCACTTCTGCCAGCTCTCTAATCTAAATCAAGTAACATCAGTGAAATAACAATGTCTTCTCTAACTATGTCAAAAATATTCAATAAAGAGAGGATTCTTTACAAAATTCATGCACATATTCTTTGCCTCTAGAAAACCTGAGCTATTTAACAGCAGAAGTGATGATATTAACCTGGCAAATGCACCAGTTATGGTAAAATGGAGACTTTCATCACCTTATGTGGTGCTGCATTGACATAAAGACATTTGACATAATGGGCAGGATGGAATTGACCTGCCTGGACCCATTCCATTGGATTCAGGTTCTCTTCATCCCTTTTTAATCAGCTGGCACTTGTTTCCTTAGCTTCCTCTCAGTACCATACAGAATGCAGTTAAAAGATCCCACTCTATATACCTTAGATCTCTTTTTGTTGTTGTTTTGTTTGACAGCATCTGAGTTGGAAAGCAGATTTAGTATCTCTATTTTTATATGATTGAACTTCTCCTGAAGATTTGGAAAGGAATTACTTACAAAAAGCTAAGTTAGGGTAATTGTTTGGAAAGTTTGCAGAGCTGAATGTACTGTTTGGCTCCCAGAGTTCAAACGGCCCTCCACAGTCAGCTGAAAAAAAAAAAAAACATTTCAAGAACATGATTAACCTGCTGTCTTCATTTTTTAATGATAATTTGTAAAAGTAATTTTCATTATTATTGCTCTGCACACTGTACCCATGACAGATATATGAAGACAAGAATGTGATACAGTCATCTTTCTCATTTACTAGTACAGTAGTAAAAAAACTAGGAAATATCAAGGATAAGAGAGGCCCCCAAATATAACCAATTCATACTCTTTGCTTGTTATCTGATCAATCTTAGCTCACAGAATCATTAAGGCTGGAAAAGACCTCTGGGATCATTGAGTCCAGCCTTTGACTAATCAACAGGACCTGGTCAATCTTGTCAACCAGATCCTACACTGAGTGCCACGTCCAGCTGTTCCCTGAACACCTCCAGGGACAGTGACTCCCCCACCTCCCTGGGTATCCCCTTCCAGCGCCTGGCCACCCTTCCCATGGAGAAATTATTCTTGCATCATCAGCAGAGATACTCAAATCTAAAGCTCTTTTTGTCATCTAACAAGTAAACTTAAAAAACAAAACAAAACAAAACAACCAAAAAACAACTACAAAAAAAAAAAAAGAAAAAGAAAAACAAAAAAACCCCAAAAAACCCCAACAACACCAACAAAAAACCAACAACAAAAACAAAAAACAAAAAACAAAAAACCCAACAACAACAACCAAAAAAACCAACAACAAAACCAAACAAACAAAAAAAACCCCACACAAAACCAAACCACAAATCCCTTATACTGTTACTTTGTTTTCTTCAGGACCCCAAAACCTTTTTCAGCTAAACCTTGTCAGTGGTTAAAACAGTCATTTGCTTTTTCCTTAAAACAACTCTTCTAGTAGGAAATGCCTTTGTCATAAAGATGTATTTGTATTTACAGGTAAAAATTAATAAAATTTCTGTAAAAGCAAATATTGTAGATATGTGTGCACACATATACATGCACTCACAACATGGACACAGCTAACTATACCTTATGTATTCAATATTCTGTTTCAATATATAATTTTGATGGTGGTTTACACCCCAAATATGTGACCTTCATGTTCAAAAACTTTATTTAATATTGAGAAATATTATTTACTTTCATTTTAGCCACCAGAATGACTGAATTAACCATGAGAATGAATTTGGTGTTTTCCCACTTATGTTGCTCACAATTACTCCATTCAAAAATGAACACTGCTTCTCCACTTGCTTCAGGAAATAATAGTTAAGGCAAAACAGCTTTACTTTCTTTATTCTGGTATTTTTGATGTTTTATTCCTTGAATTAAAATTAGGGGTTTTTTTAACTCTCAGACTTTGGCTGAACTTTAATGCTCTCCTCCCCACCCCTTATAGCTCAAATTTGCATGCCATGGTGTGTGGCAGCATGTCACACTCTGGTCCTCTTGGTTGGGGACTGCATAATCTACAAGTCCTACCAAGTCTGACCATTGAATCCCACTGGGAGAAAGCTCAAAAAAACCTAAACCCTCCCAAAACCAAGAAAAAAACCTGAACTTCCCCACAAGAACCATGCTCTAGAATTTTCTGTTTCACTGAACAAATCCTGGCAAGAAAAGCTGAACTCTTGTAAAAGAAAAGGAACTGTTACCGATCTCTTCCGGACTATTAAGTATATTTTGTTTCAGCCATATGCCTCACGAGGAGGATTGCTTTCTATAAATACCATAAACAACAGATAAAGATTACACTGGGTTTTTTAAAATGGAATATTACTGCATGTGAAATCTGATGTGGTGTTGACTACATGTAAGGCACATTAGCAGTGATCTCATTCTAGCATGGAAAAATGAGAGAAGAAATTGAAATCACTCATGTTTTTAAATAGTGTTTTAAAAATTTCCAGTGATCTTTAAACATTTATTCACATGGAGTTATTCATACAGTTGTTACTCATTAGAGAACCAAATAGTAATCACTACCAACAATCTTGGTTGAGCACAGCAGATGATTTTCTCAACAGTTTAGAAATTATATATGACCTATATCTCTGTGCTTTGGCCAAAACTTCAGTTTGCATTGACATAGATATCTTAAGTGAGGAATGTACACTGTCTTTTCCTCACTGTTGTTTGATTATAAATTAACATGAAGATGAAAGCAATCCTTGTTTTAGATGAAAGTGTAAGGTGACAGTCTTGTGCAAAAGACAAAAGCAAATCCGCCTTTCCCATGCCACCATCAAAAATATCCTTTTTTATGTTTCAAGGAGCTTTTGTGGCACTGTGAATGATGCCAGTGACTTGAACTAAAGCTCTAATTCTAGAAAAAGAAATTGACTCAGCTCAAATTCTTTTATGTCTGGTTTATGGATGTGACATTTGTAGTGAAATCATTAGTGTTAGTAAGCTCGTACACATTCATCAAAGTAATTTCATCCTTCCTTGAGGATGATTGATAACATTCACTTTCTTTTCATCGGGTTACAGATAACATGTGGAAACATGTCCCAACAAAATTAAGAAAACAAGTTATTTTTTCCCCAGCAACAGCTTAGACTGTCCTTTTGTATCATGGATCTCTTTAATCTCTTTCATAAGAATTCATAAGCCATATTGTCATGTCTCTTTTCTGAATGCTAAAATTTTATGACCATGCATTGAGTAAAGATCTATCGTTTGATATTCCTTTGGTGTTTTTCAGAAGCACTCAGCTACTATTTACCACAGGGCTATTCTACCACTAATCATTGTAGTGGTTCTAACCTGTGAGTTGTGTTTACCCACAGCACCCAAAGGTTAGCTGGAGGGGGCAGACATCTGCATCTCTCCACAAAATTACTTTAATAAAAGCTGCTATTGAATTTCAAAACTCATTTTGAGAAACTATGACTGAAATTACTACTGCTATTAAAATTTAATTTTTCTGACAGACACACCTTGTTAGACTTTACCTCCCCGTGTCTCATGATGGAGCTCTAAAGCTGCCTTGCACTCTTACATTTAGAAGATTTTTTCTTACCTGTCCTGATGCAGTGGATTTGGAGGTGACAGATTTGAGAGAATGATAATATTAGTACACAGTGTTTCAACATGAATGCAATGCAAACAGTCTTACTACAATTTTAATTTTAGATCCTTTTATTTACCATATGTCGTCAAGAGAGAAACCAGCTGTGCTTTGAAAGGCACAGTAAATCTAATAAGAGGCAGTCCTGGAACATGCCCAGTGTTTGATTTAATAATTTGAAGCCATGTCTAAATAGGCCTTTTGTAGAAATTTTTCTTTCCAAAATTTCATCCACTTTCAGAGTAAATTACAAAGCAAGCCCCATCAGATATTTTAATGATTTTTCCATAAGCTCTATTTATATTTATATTGGTTTTTGCTTTGAATGTGCTTGGACTTGTTTAACATCACACACAATCTTTCTTCTCACGTTTATGTAAGTTATCCAGATTTATTAGGATGGTTACAGGTATTTTCTCTGTTTTTTCTGTGAGATTTTCCTGCTTAACTCTGTCAAGCTGGAATGTTTTGAGGAAGCTTAAACCTCTGTGCATTCCTCTAAAATACTCTGCAGCTGGAAGGGTCTGGATCAAGCTGTACAACCTGGAGAGGCATGGAACTCAATCTTAGTGTGTCATCCTGAAGATAACTTCATAAAGCTGACAAGATGTTTTTATAAAACTGACACTGAAAATTCTGACCCACTCAAACACAAACACAGCAACAGGAAATCAACAGTGATTTATTTAGTGCTTACTTACTAGGGACTAAAGGCGTGGTAGCAACAGTTGGCCTCACAGTTGGCTCCACATAATTCTCTTCGTTACACTTTCCCTTCGTCAGGCCAATGTCATCCACGGCAATATCACTAGGACCACGCCTTTTAAAGGCATCAAAAATAACCTGAATTCAGGAAAAAAAATTATAATTTAATGAACCGTTTTCAGCTTGCTATGCTGTACCATTCTGTCTTTCCTTGAATGTTCTTATTTCCACTGTAATCCACTGCTGCTATACTCAGGGGAAACAATAGGGATGAGACAGAATTCCTCACAAAAGGAAACAGCACTATGCAAACTGAGTGGATCATTCCAGGGAATGTAGTGGCTTCTTCATTTAAATGATGAACATGATTTAAAAATATTCAATACCTTTATACATGTAATTTTATAAACAATTTTTCATTGCTCATCAGCCCAAACTTCCCCTGAATGAATGGAACAAAAACTGAAATTAATCTCATTTGTTCTTTATTGATAATACCCACATATTTAAAGTAATTCTGCAAACTAGGAATTAGTTCTGGTGAAATACAGCTGGCATAGCAATCTTCTTGAGATCATATGTGGTTACATATTTCCTGAAAGTCTGAAGCAGCCAGGCCACAGATGCATTTATTTCCTCAGATGTTAAATGCATCTTTCTAGCAGTGCTTGCCAGAAATAAATCAAAACTATAGTAGCAGGGCAAACCATCCCAAATAGCTATAAAAATAAATTGTTTTCAAAAGAGAGGTGCTGAAATAATCATCTGGAATAAATCTCCTCCTTTTGTTTACAGAGAAGTCAGTTGTTAATCATGTGGTGTCAAAACTAGTTCCACCTGCAACACAGTTTCAGTGGATTATTCTGTAAGTAATTAGTGAAAACACTGATTCACAATCTGAAGCAATTTAAATTTACATCTTCTCATGGCTAAGTGCTTCACTTTGCCCTCACTACTGAGATTTTATATTCCACAGCAGATTTTTATAGGCTTTGAATGCTTTTGTTTTGTGGAAACCTCTCATGATAATATTCATTGTTCCTTGACAATGATCAGGTTTTCTGTTTCCTGAAATATTAATACTTTAAATTCCAGAGTAAGAAAAGGGGCTGTGAGAATTGAAATGGGGCTTCCAATCTTCTGCATGCTAATATCTACTTGATGGCATGATGAATTGTTAAATGATACTAAGAATTATCTTTCGAACAGTGGAATTTTAGGTTCATTTCACAGAAAACTCTGATATCAGTTTAGCTAAAATAAATGAAAAAAGGAAAAAGAAAAACCAGCTCAACAAACCTTGAAATCAGATGTTTCGTTTAAAGTTACTTGTCCATAATTCCAGTTGTTTCCATAGTTTCCTTCTTTGTTGAAAATGATCTTTTCCTGGCCATGCTCATCACTTATGCTAACTCTCAAAAGGTAAACATTATCTGCATACATGAAATACCTATGGGGGGAAAAGCATTTTGGTATGGTTAGAACAAAGTCCAATTCCTTGAAAAAAAAGTCACTTTTTTATTTTATAATGTTTTATGAAATTAGGATTAATTTGAAGCAAGCGTGAAAATAATATTAATTGTATGTTTAAGTTACACCTGGAATAGTAGAGGTCTAGTTAAGCTTCATGACAAAGCACGTTTCAGGGATTGCTTATACCATTTTTGTATAGAAATGAATATTGGATACAGGGTGAAAAAGAAAATACATTATAGCTAACTGCAAAAGTCAGAGCTATGAAGGAGTTGAACTTGATGCCTGGAGCTGAGATTGATTGTGGAAATCCAAACAGAACCAGGCTGGCGTTGCTGGCATGTTGAGTGGGATCAATATTTTATGTGAAATAAAGCTCTTTGGGTATATTCTTAAACAAAATACAGGTTTAGAAATTATGTAACCATACCAAAAGCTTAGGCAATACGTATCTGAAGGGACCAAAGGCAAACTCAGAATTCGGACTCGCTCTTCCATTAATCCAAGTCCAATGGGCGTTGAAATATAAAATCCTGCAAGATAATGATCACACTTTAGCCAGGACAGAAGAACTTTCTTTTTACTTTTTTTCCCACTGAATTAGAGTTTTTACATTTAAAATAATGTCAAGCACAGATAGTGTTGCATGATTTGGAAGATTTCTGAGAGAGTAAATGTGAGTGATTATCCCAAGATATATTTATCAGTCAATGATAAATTAAATTGAGCTTTTAAGCCTCTTGGATACTCCTCAGAACTAGATAAGCACTGGGAAACGAGTCCTTTTCAAGTCAGCAGGAATCCTGCCTTAAATTCAGGGAAGGCAGCAATTCTCCTGGGTTTATAAAAATGTCTTCCTGTTTGATATTGCTTGTGATTTTGCAGAAGAATTTCCCAATATTTTCACAATTTGTATCCATGTGACAATGGGAAATATGGATTGTGTGTTGAGAGGGTGGCAGAATGACTATGTGAATATTTTATAGCAAGGTGAAACATTATAAACAAACAAACCCCCTTTTATTTTTGGAATTGTGCTGTAGCTTTCTCTGAGATAATTTGTTGCAGCTGGGAATTTGGACCTCTTGTTGCCATATGAGGCCAGGACAGAGAAGCATTGAGGGATTTGTCATAAGAAATGCAAACTTAGGCATTTTAAATAAAATTCTTTCCTTATTCAAATCATGGGTGTAATCTCATATTTTCTTCTATCTAATACATATATATGCAAGTATTATATTAATAGAATTTTCAAATGAATATAATTATATTAATTACATTATATACATTGTATTCTGTTATTTATACTTCCAGATTGCCTTGTTTTCTCATGTCATAGGCTAAAATTCCTGAAAATTAATCTGAAATTTGAACCAGGCCTTTAAATTCCTCCATTAACTTAGAGAGCACACACTAAAATATACACAGTGTGTGTCTAACTTAAAGAAAAAAGTTATTCACATAGTCAAAGGGACAGTTGTCTATCTGTGTTTCATCAATTCTCTGAGCATTCAGATTTAACTTTTGAATGTGTATTAAGGTATTTACTTTTCAAGAGCAGAAAAAAAAAAGCTTCACTGAATGTTGTAGCTATATTATTAATTCAATTTACTCAAAATACAGATCATGGAAATTTAAATATGCAACACTATAGTAACATTACACAGAGGAACATTACATATGCAACTTGGACTTAGCACACGGAAACAGAGAGCACCTAAATTAGATAAATGTTTTTGAGAGAGAGAAAGCACTGTCAACTGTTTTATTAAACCATTTTTACATTCTTTCATCTGATTTGCATTCTAGGAGCCAAGTGGGAAAACAAAACAGCATTATGAAGATTGTTTAGAAAATGTGCATTTACTCAGAGAGGGGTGAATAATTTCTATCAGATAAAGTGCAGAATACTATTTTTCTTTTCTCGGGATTCTTTCAGAATAATTTATAATTCTTCCACTTATTTGTCACTGAGTAAGTTTTATATAAGTCTTGCACAGAATACATATAACCATTGCAAAATCCAATTTATATTTTATCTGGTTTTAGCTGGACTGGCAAATCAGCTGAAGAAGTGATTGTTTGGCTTTATTGCTGAAGGAGAAAAAAACTCATGGAGTCTAATTCTGGTATAAGGATTCATGAGACACTCAAAATCTGATTCCTATCAGTATTGTCTCTTTAAATAAATTCCACTTTTGATATGACCACTCTTCCAATTAAGTTATTCAACTATAACAGTTATTGGAATGTTGGTGTTTTTGGCACAGTTGGTGTGTTTGCTGTGCAGTAACTGGGAACACAGATGCCCCCTATAAACTGCAGGTCAACTTTATTTAAATCAAAATTGTTTTGTGACAACGATGAAGATGTCAGAGAGGGTTGAAACAGAAGTGATTTGCCGAATAATACAATTATATATTTTTTTCCCTTCAAGTTAAACATAGTTTTTAACCTATAACATTTTTGACCAATAAAATTTCCTTTCTCAGATAAGGCACTTTGGAGTAACAATAGCATTGAAATTTTTAGTACCTCCCACTTAAATAATTTTACTTATTCTTTTATTTTTTTCTTTTAGTTTTGGCTATTTCCACAAGATGGCAATCAGTGGTGTAAAACTGGTAGCCCTGACATTTTTATGGCAGAATAATATGATATCCTAGTAAGACCACTATGAAGAATCCATAACGCAGTGATATAAGCTAAATCAAGTTTTCTCTTTAATCTTCAAGCCACTTTTTTGATCTTACCTGACAAGTTGCCAAATGTGTGATCAAATTCAGGACCACTCATGAAGGGAAATGTAGGACCCTGAACTCTGTCCCAGTCTGAATCATCATCTAAATCTTGTATCCAGAAACAAATGCCGTCTTCAAAAGTGCAATTGATTTTCTCATAATCTGTGAATAAGAACTTCTAGTAAATAAAAGATGACAGAGATGGTAAGTATTTTCTCAAAATTACACAGGAAGGAATGATGAATAATGTAAATTTTAAAATATGTTTGTAAACCAGTCCACAGTGACTTAATTTCCTCTTTTTGCAATGCATCAAAATTACTCAAATAAATGGGTTGTTTGTACTTGTTAACAAAAGACTATTTTTGAAGGGTAGCCCTAGACACTCAACCTTCATTTCTGATCCTTCTTTTTCGGCTTTTCTTTGCCAAGGCCTGGATTGCTCTAGCAGAAAGGGCTCACCCTTAGAGCAGAGTGCTGTGCCCCGTGTCCCTGGGATGCCCCTTTCTGGCTTCTCATTTTCTCCCTCTTTCCTACACTCATCCCTTTTGTGCTCATGAGATTTCGGTGTCTGTCCATGGTGCCTTGAAATGCAGCTCAGGCAGGGCTTCCACAGGACAAGAAGTTGCTTGGCTTCTGGAAGCTTCCTGCAGCATCTTCCATCCCAGCCACATTCCCTGTTCACCTCCTGCTCCAAATTTAGCAGCTAAAGAAGCCTTCACTTCCCCAATTACCAAAGCAGAGTCATATTGCTGCATTTTGTTGTCACATTTACCTCATCCAGACTTCCTAAGGCCTGTTTACTGAAGCAGGTGTTTTCCTGAATGTTATTTCTAAGTGTTGTTTTGAATGGGTTTTTTTAATAAAGAAATTGTGGTCAATGATTTCATAGTGTTGATTAGTGAACAAACTGCCTGAGAGGAATCTGAAGGAGGTGTGGACACAGTTTTATTTACACGGATGAGTTTTGTCAGACATCACCCTGCTGCTAGATACAGGCCTGTAAACTTGTAATGACCTCACAGAAATAATTTATTTGATCTTTAAAATAGTGTCACATTATTCAAAATGGATCTAGGTATTGGACTGAGGACAGAAAATGCTGCTTCCTTTTCCACCTCCATTTTCTCAAACTGAAAATGTAGATTCACCAAAATTTTGGGATAAAAAAGAAACAAAAAAACAAACACACACACACACAGAGAACACTTACTGTTTAGTTGACTTGCATTAAATGCAGTGTAAGTTGCATTAAAGCCATTATAATTCTCTGAATAATCAGACATAAACTGAGCTGTAGCCTCATGAGAAAAAATGTAAATTGTTTCAAGATTGGTCCCTGACAGAGAAGCTGAAAACATATAAAAAAAATAATATTGTCAGAAAGAAAATAATCACATTCACATTAAAATTTCCAGTTTTGTCACAAAACCACAGTGGATCAGTTTACTGAGTCTCTAGAAATGGTTTTCCTGTTGTACTGTGATTCTGCTACAATAACTTCAGACCCTTGAAGTATTTAGCTCTTTGGCTGAAATATAAATATTCTGCATATTCCATCTCTCATATCCATCAAAATGGATACCAGCTAGTGTTTTACCATTTCCCATTCCCATGCTCTACCTATTTCCAAAAATAAGGATAAATAATAATGTATCTTTCTGCCCTATCTTCCTATAGTTTATCTTCAGAATGTTTTCCACCTCTCATGGAATTCAGCTGTATAGACTGAATCTTGTGAAAAATGAGTACTGAAAATCCCAGTTTCCAGAGCAGAATACTGACAGAGAGATATCATCAGTATTTCAAGATGTGAGGAAAACAATGCCATACTTGTAAAGATTTTCAGGAAGTTTTGTGGCACTTCTCCCACCAGTTCAGTTTAGATGCTTTCATTTTGTGATACTGTGTATGATATTACAGGAACTTCTGACAATGTATTTCCAATGAAACATGGACCCCATAATACCATGAGGATGTTGAAGTTGTCAAGGTCTTTCAAATAAGGTTTTGAAAAACAGGTAGATGTTTCATACTGTATAAGGATTTTATATCTATTTTATTTTAAGGGGCAGGCAGGTATACTGAGATTAATTGTCTAACACAGTAGATTTATGCAGATCCAGTCTTCCTCTTAAACATACATATAAAGCTTTTGATATCTCAAAATGCTTATTTTACTACTTAGATTTTATTAATGGAAAAGTATTATTAGCTGAGAAATAAACTTACCTCTTAAAACCTTGTTTTGTCCTAATCCTTCAAAAATATTCAGTATGTCTGCATATGGTTGGGTTTCAAAAGAAGTGAAGTTCAGTTTAATGGACAACCCTTGAGGCACTCTAAGGCAAGAAGAGAAATGTAAACTCAAGAATGAAAATCTGTTCTTTGACTTCCGTAAAGTCATTGAAGTCATTGAGGGCTTGAATAAGTTCAGAAGCAACATGAAATTATATTAATTAAGATTATTAATCAAGATGTCTAACTCTTAGCTTGTAAAATTACCAAAGGAATTTGGCATAAAACTTTGGTAATAGTGTGCGTACACCCTTATGCACTGAAATTAAGTGTATTCTAGAAACTGTGTGTTCTCAACTCTAGAATGTGATAATCAGTCCTAGAAGCAGTTTTTTAGATGGTTTTGACTGGGTTTTGTTGTCCTCTGCATCTCATTGAATTGTAATCACTTTTTCATACGTGTTACTCATAGATACCTCATTGCTCAGGTAGACTTCCCAAAGCCAGAGGAACAGAATCAAAATATCAGTATGAACAGCAAGATATCAAAATCTCTCTCCTGAAAATCCAAAACACTGTCTCTTATGACAAAAACAGGATTTTCATGAAGATCTGATGATCTCAAACTCACTCTTTGGGAAATTATTATAAATTCAAACGATCACATACAAATTTTAATGACAGAAGTCACTTGAAGTAAAGTGTAAAAATTTTTGGCCTTATATAGCTACCGTTATGCTCTATGAGTAATCTATATTTATTTTGTTCTCCCATTTCCTTTCCACTAGACACATATGGTAGTCCAATTTCTAAAACATTACTACCACTATCAGCTTAGCTACCTCTATGTGAAATTTTTTTGGAATTGAGAGACTCTACGAAAATAGGCTTTCAATAGCAATCTGATGGTGCTTATCAGTAATGATTAGTAGAGAAGTGTGAAGTAAATACTTAGACATTTTGCCTTTTAAACTTTGTTATTGTTGTTGTTGTTTTATATTTCTCTAGAGGGAAGAAATAGCCTTGGTTAGAAAAGAGTAAAACTTATAGCTGAAAGGTTCAAGCAGCTACACTTTCAGGGAAATATTGAGCATATTGATCTTTTAGAAGGAGACGAGATTGGATCTTCATTTGGAGTTAAATGGCATTAAAATGTAAAAGCTCTTCCTAAAGGTAATGGGGAAATATATCTAGACAAAGACAGGCACAAGAAAAATCCAGTCTTGGATGTATTATAGGTTGACTTTTAACATGTTTTTATAGGGATAATAAAAATTAGTAGATTTGTAATCTGCAATTACACACATCTGCAGAACTCTACCATATCATTTGCAATTGCTCATGAGTCTTTCCAAAAAGAAGTTTTTATTGGCTACATACATTTAGATATCTACCCAAGACTATGCTTCTTGTAGCTGTAGCAGCACTTGGAGCAACATTAACAGTTCAGAAGGAAGGAGGGCACTTGGGCCATGTTTATTTACTGAGAATCTGCACTGCCATGAAATGAGGAACAAGGCTGGAGTATTCTGAAGGAAAAAAAATCTTGTTCTTTTCCTGGGACACACCTGTATTTTAAAGCCAGGTGTTTCCAGTAATTACTGGTGAGCAGTACCACTGAAGATGGGAAGAAAAAATGTATTAAACAGAAGAAAAACTAGGATTTCAAGATAAAGATGAAAGTTCTGAACAAAATCAAAGCCTATCTCTTTCAAAGTAGCCTTTGGAATGAGAAACCCAAACCTTTTCCAATTTTAAAGGCAATTTCTTAACCTCCTTTGAAATCTTCTGCCAAATTCATTCTTCTCAGAATCAAAGAACAGCCATTATTACAAAATCATAATAAGAATTACTGCCTTTCAAAGCAGTAACTTCTGAATTGGCAGTAATAGGAGGGATTTTTAGGACGTCTAACTTGTGATCATCTGATTTTTTTAGATATGTATTTTGGGTGAGATTTATCATGTAGTGTGGCTATCTTTTTTCTCCCTGGCCAAAGAACTAGACTTAGAGAGTCAAAACCAAAGAGTTATCCCTGTCTGTAGGTATATATCCTTGATTAAAAAAAAAAATCCCCTTCTTGTGCCTAAGGCTTAAAAGGTATTTGCTGCTATTATATAAAATGCTAAATATACAATTCTAAAACATATTCCTAAATTACATAGATACACAGGTACTCTTAACTCACAGATTAAACCTTTACACCTAAGTGACAAGGGAATTCTTGAAAAGTCTCTCTTTTAAATAAGAGTTACATCTTAAACTATAAAGCTATTACTGAAGACTATTTAATAAAATCCTTTGAAAAGAATCTTGCAATTATTTTGAGTTATATGATTTATTCTGAATTTACACTTATGTTCCTCTGGATCTATATAACATTCAAGATGTCTCAAAATTGTACCTCAAAACTTTTGTAAGTGGAAAAATTATTGATATAGTTATGGAGCTTATGCATAAAGGTTTTTAAATAAAAGTTACATAAATACAAAGGAGAAAATGGTTTGATATATTTTCCGTGCTGGGGCATTTGGGAATAAAAGCAAATGGCATAAGACTATTGTGCAGGAAACAAGATCACCTCATAATCAGAAAAAATGTTAGGTACAAAATTATTGGAAAATGACTTACACTATTATCCATTGACAAACAGTGTTTTCATTATATGGGTTTGGATAATTCATAGAGTGAAAAAACCCAGAGGAACCAGTCAACATGAATTTTCCATCACAAACAGCAGCTGTAAAGATATAATGAAGAACATTTGTCAGAATGACACTTGAAAAACAGAATCAGAGCCAAAATGTGGGTGACCCCGGATATTGGTTTTGCATGGATTACCTTGGAACTGCTTTGTAAGCAACAATAGCAAGACAAAGTAAAATACACTATCAACATATTCCCATTTCCAATTCTCATCACTGTTTGACCTCAAAGTACTATATGAGAAGAAAAGCAGTAGAGAAAATTAACTTCTAAATTAGACACAATCCAACTAATCCAAACGATTCTAATCCAATCCAAATAATTCAAAACCAGCTACTGGATTTAGCTAATCCAATTCTTACTTTCATTTTACTCTATTCTTTTATAAGGAAACAGGATCTTGCCTTACCAGTTCTTATCTACAACCACTTTAGATCAGGAAACTGTGTTTGTACTATCAGAGACAATTTGATATCACGTGAATAAAAGGAAAAGGAGCTACAGTTGACTATTGTTATCTCTACTTTTATGAGCTTCCTAGTTCCTCGCCTTATATATTATTGAGTACTCAAAGAGATAAGTGGATTTCCCAAGTTTCCTGCCAGCTGTTGAATTCATTCTGCTGAGGTAAATGTCATTTATCATCATCTACTTTTTCCAAAGGCTTTCATTAGTTTTGTTTCCTTGGTGTTAGTATTCCATTCTATGAAAGTTCTTCACTTAAAAAAAAAAAGGGGGCAGGGGGGAGGAAGTTGTTTTAAGCCTCAGCAAGACTGGAAATGATAATTCATGTAGAGTTTTTTTGTTTCAGTAGACACTGAAGAACTGCTGTAGGTTTTGCTGCATCTCTTGAACATTATGTTAGGAATCTGCCTAATGGTGTTATCTCTTCAGTTGTTCAAAAGTATCATAGGGCTTTCACATAAGGATAAAATTTGTACTACACATTATTATCTGGAGAGGTAAGGACAATTTCATCAATTTGAGGCCGATGATAAGAAATTAGACAGGGCTTTTAAGTAATTTCAGAAATTAAATCATACCTATAATGATGGTCCAAATTATGAATAACCAATCATATTGAAAATAAAATGGGAATTTTATTGAACACAGCCGTCCTCTGGGAAATTATATTCAAAAGAATAAATTTGGATCCTTGTGTGTTCATTTTTTAAATTCTTTCTGCCTATCACTGTAGCAAACACAAAATAAAAATCAAGCTTTGTGTCAGGCAGCTGTAAACCATAAATAAAGACTGTGCAAAATGAACTTTGCCAACATGCCTAATGCATGAGCTGAAATAGAAAAATATTCCCTTTTGTAATCTTCGAGAGGAAAACAGAACACATAAGATTTTAAGTACATAGAGGCAAAAGGTCTATGAATGATAATTATTATTCTATGTTAGCATTAGAGCTGGGTATTAATATAGAAGTACTTTTTATCTCCACTTTAATTCACATATTTCCTGTCCTTACCAATGAGAAGAAGAAAATCAGTGTGAGAAGAAGAAAAGCACACAGCTTGTTATCAGTGAAGATTACGAAAAAGTGGCACTGTTAACAAGTAAGACATAATCTGATCCAAAAGGAATCTTATAGTATGGACAAAAATAAAAAAAGGATAAGCATACTGATCTAATAAAATCAATAAGCGTTTTCTCATTCATTTCTGTTGGAATCACAGAGTGGGTCAGGCTGGAAGGGACCACAGTGGGTCATCTGGTCCAACCTCCCTGCACAAGCAGGGTCATCCCAGAGCACAGAACCACAGATAGTCCTGGAATATCTCCAGTGAGGGATGCTCCACAGCCTCTCTGGGTGATCTGTTCCAGTGTTTGGTCACTGTACAGTGAAGAAGTTCTTCCTCATGTTCAGCTGGAGCTTCCTGTGCATCAATTCCTGCCGTTCCCTCTTGTCCCACTGCCGGGCAGCACCGAGCAGAGCCTGGTCCCTGCTCTGCCCCTCCCTGCAGGCACTGGCAGACACTGATGAGGGCCCCTCTCAGCTGTCTCTTCTCGAGGCTGAACAGCCCCAGCTCCCTCAGCCTTTCCTCACGTGAGAGATGCTCCAGCCCCCCATTATTATGATTGTTCTTATCTTCTTATTCTCTTTTAGCTTTTTTTTCCTTATCTCTGAAGAGACAATGAGTAAATTCAAACAGGACAGCACAACTCTGGAAAAAGTCCTTGGGTAGGTCATCCACAGACTAGCAATAGTCAGAGCTTTGTGTCAGAAATGAGCAGGAAGAGAGCAGGGACTAGTCCTGTTTCCCTAGAGAACCTCCTGGTGCTTCCTCCCTGCAGGGAGAAAGCAGCTGTGATCAAAGATGGGCAGGGGCATGGAAGTCATTGCAATTTTGCCTCTTCCTGGAGCCCAAAGAAAAGCTGCAGTTGTTCTCCTAAGGGGACAGAAGATATCCATTGTAGGAACCACTTCCACTCTTTCCCCAATACGCATCTTTCTGTCCACTTCTGTTTACTAATGTTCTGTATACTAATGTTCTATACATGGGGCATTATGAGGGTTTTATCCTGTTAGCCTTGAACTGGAGGGTGAAGCTCCCCAAACTGTTCAAATCAAGCCCACGTATTTCACTTGACAGGACCTTTCCCTGCCAAAGGCCAGTTCACTACTTTCTGATTAATGTCTCTCAGTGCTGTGGTGATGCTGGGAGGTGAGTAATCACAAAATGATAGTATAGACATACAATAGCTGCAAAGAGTCTGCAGAAACCCCTCCTGGGATCAGCCTCCAGTCTCCCTTTCTGTACCCCTACGTGCTACATGGCTGCTTTACAGCAATGCCTGTCAGTATTAGTAGCTGCTGTTCAGACTTCACATTTCTCTAGAGACCCTTTCACTGAAATTGCTAGCTGCACTTTCTTGAAGCCTTTTGTTACTGCACTGCATTGCAGAGCCAGAAAGAAACATTTCAAGATAATTTTAATCAATAAAATAAACAAAAAAAAAAGGGTGTTCTGTTGCCTGAATCTCTTCTGAGAATCTGAGATTTTACTGAATTCTCTTTAACGCAGGAAAGAGAAGATTAAAATCACTTTTTAATCCTATATTTTTAAACCATTGACATTATGAAATCAGAAGTACTAGAGGGAATAACAATCAAGATGAAAAACAAACCAAGTTTTTTAGAGGAGAGCAACAGTTTTGTATGCAGGAGAACTTGTAGCATGAATTATGAATTGTTCATAAATCTCACTGTGAAACTCTGAAGAACTGAAAATCTAAACAATTTTAGCTTTCATATGATCATATTAAGTTTCTCTATGAATAGGACAAAAGTGAAACATTAAAGAGGTAGGAAAACTGGCAGGTATCCCAGAGCTGCATCTAGCTTCCTCCCCCTCATTCTACTGGTTTCATAAAATCTGCTAAGAAACTTAAATACACAAAATTAGAGAAAAATCTGAGGGTTTGGATAGAAAAGACTGAAAATGCAATATAAGAAACATGGATCAACAATTTGTCCTCCAGCCAGAGCTGTACTTCTATAAGGTTAGGAGGCAAAACTGGTGTACTAGTGGTTACTGACCTAATTGCCTGGAAATACCAGGCAGCAGTGAAGATGAACAGGGCCAAATCATCCAGCTCTCTGGACTGCAACTACAGCTGTTTTCCCTAAGACCCTGTCTATTTTTACTCTTATTCATATTCAATTTTTTTTTGCTTTTATTATTATAGTTATTATTTGTACTTATTTATTTTATTTACTACTTTTATTAAGTATGCACATTCCTGAGATTTTCAGCTCAGTTGTGCTGAAACTAAGAACAGCATCCTCAGTTACAAAGGGGAAAACATTCACAAATTATATTTGGTAGAGATTTGGGGGAGATGTGCAAATCCCATCCAAAAGCCATGTGCATAAGAGTCTATGCCTCAGTGAAAAGCTCTACTCAAGCACAATTCATAACTTAAACCACTGTGTGACCTCCAAGGCACAGCTGAGACATGTCTACACAGCTTTGACTTCAACTATTTGAGCTTATTTTTGTATCTACCAATATATGATATCAATTAAATTCTTTCATATATAACAGGTATGAATGTAATAGCTTCAATAAAATGTGGATTAAACTTGTAAATTCAGACCTAATTAGGATGTTGACCTGATGGAGTGAGCCCAGAGGAGGCCACCAAATTGATCAGAGGGATGGAGCTCTTCTGCTATGGGGAAAGGCTGAGAGAATTGGGATTATTCACCTTGGAGAAAAGAAGGGTTTGGGGTGACAAAATTTTGTCTTTTATCTGAAGGGACCCTACAAGAGAGATGGAGATGGTCTATTTACAAGGGCCTGGAGTGACAGGACAGGAGGAAATGAATTCAAACTGACAGAGAATAGGTTTAGATCAGAGATTAGGAAAAACTTCTGGAAGAGGTTGCTCAGAGACTGTATGGATGTCCCACCCCTGGAAGTGGTCAAGGCCAGGCTGAGCAGCCTGGTCTAGTGGAAGGTGTCCCTAGGTGTCCCTAGGGGGTAGGAACAAGATGGTCTTTAAGGTCTCTTCCAACCCAGGTCATTCTGTGATTCTATGATGGCAAGGAAAAATCATTCATTTTATGAGATGTATAATATTACTTTATGACTATAAAGGGCTACATTTTCCTTATTTAGCAATACCTAAAAAAACCCAACAAACAACAAAACACAACAACAACAAAAAAACACCCACCCAGAAAACCCCAAATATACCAATAAGATAACTGTATCAAAAATAAAAGTTATATTACTTAATGCTTTCCATGAAACTAAGCTCTAGCTGAACCTTAGGACCTTCTGATTTCCTCAGCTGTAGAAGGACCAACTCAGAGCCAATAATTGTTATGATCTAGCTAAATGCAGCTGTTACGATAGGTAGACATTTTGATGTGCTTCAGACGATATACTACTAAAGAATTTTGATGGAGGTTTTCCCCAAAATGTTCAGCTGCATGCCTCCCCTGCAGAACTGCAGACCAGCTCGGTAAGGAGCACTGTAATCAAACCCCTTGGTACAAAACTTTTCTTGGGGAAACCAGGAAATCAGATGGAATCATAAAGTAGAATCACTTTGGTTAGTAAAGGCCTCCAAGGTCACTGAATTCAGCCTTTGCTGGATCCCCACCTTGTCAACCAGACTGTGTTCACTCGTTTCTCGAACACCTCCAAGGATGGTGACCACATCTCCTCCCTGGGCAGCCCATTCCAATGCTGGACAAGCATTTCTGAGAGGAAATCCTTCCTGCTGTCCAGCCTGAATATCTCCTGGTACAGCTTGAGGCCATTTCCTCTTGTCCTGTCCCTTGTTCCCTGGGAAAAGAGCCCCACCTGCACTGGCTCTACCCCCCGTCAGGGACTTGCACAGTGAGAAGTTTCCCCCTGAGCCTCCTTTTCTCCATACTGAGCTCCCAGCTCCTCACAAGGCTTGTTCTCCAATTCTGTTGCCTTTCTCTGGACCCTCTCGAGCCCCTCAATGTCCTTCTTGTGGTGAGGGGCCCAGAAATGGACACACTACTAGAATGTAAAACAAAGGCAAACAAACTGACTGGCACTGCAGGATAAAAACCTTTTATCCTAAACTCCAGTGGGGTTTCAGGTCCAGAGTTTCATAAAATCACAGACAGGCTGAGGCTGAATGAGACCTGGGGAGGCCATCTGCTCTGAACATTGTTTGGTATCACTGATGCAAATCTTCTTATTAAATTTCTAGATTATTGTGTGATTTACACAGTATTTATGTTATTTATATTTCTATAGTTAGCAACAAATTCTATAACTTTATATTAAAACAGAAAAGCTCTAATATTTCATTATTTATTCAGTATACTCTTCATTAGTGAGAATTTTACAGAACATTGTTTCCTTTTGCAAGACAAAGATTATAAAAATCACTCTTATTATTATTTTTAGTAGAATTTATTTGGACTTCATTGTGCAGTTTATTGCCCATAAACTATTTACAAACTACTGACAGTGTTAAGCGTGACTAAAAAGACTGATTTACAGTTTACATTCTTACCACATCTTTTTTCAGATTCATCTGAACCATCTGGGCAGTTCAGGACTCCATCACAAAAGAAATCTTGGCTAATGCAGGTTACACCATCAGCACAGAGTTCAGCAGGTGGCAAACACTCAGCTGGAATAATAAAGATGAGAGCAATAACAGCACAGCAGTAATGCAGCCTCACTACAAAGGAAAATTGACTGGTTGCTTTAACACAAATCAAATCAACCACTCTATTGTGCTTTACAAAACCCATTTTTAGAAGCCTGGAATGAAATATCACATACTAAAAAGATAAATTTGGCACAGAATGGAGAAAGTCCTCAGAGTGAAATATTTTTTGAAACTAAACTTGAAATAAGGCTGTGAATTCATTTTTCCCCCTTTACACAAATAAACTACTTTATGCAATGTAATAAATGACATTTTCCAATTTCTTATGCTCATATAATGTGAGAAAACTGTACTTTGATTAAAAAAAACCAGTGAAAAATCTCTGGGTTTAGGGAAATACAATTTAATTTCACACTGTTGCACCTCATGATGCTAAGGAATCTGAACCAGCATATCCTAAAAAAAAGACTTTAAGACTAGACTCTGAAAGACCAGGATTATCAAAAAACATATTCTTTTCAGATTTACAAATTAAATGTATAATTTAAGAGCAAATTTTCTGTTAGAAGAATACATGGACAGATCCTTGAAATTGTAGGTCTTACTAATAGTCTTTTCCTAGAGCATAAATATTCATCTACTGCAAACAAAATCTTTTAGTCTTCAGAGGGTTTTGGTCTTAGACATCTGTAGAATTCAAGTAGGTCCTATTAAAGTGAACAGGAACATGTAGCTGAAACAGTCTTTGGAGAAGTACTAACATCAAAGTTTTTAAAATTGCTTTAAATTCTATATAATTATTCACACAGTTCCCTGTCTGTACTTCAATGAATCCTTACAGAAAAAGGTCAACATTTCTGATGCAAGTAGGAAAAATAATTCTGTAAAATTTCATCTTTTTCATTTTTTTTTCATTAAGTTGTTAGTTCTGTAATCAGATTAAGCATGGTTTTGTGTTATGTGTCCCAGACTGACATTGGTAGGGATGTATTGTAGCATTTCAAAGCGCTTTACAAAAAACTCTCAGTGTTTGCAATGCAAATTTACAAAGCCAAAGGATTTTCCATTTTGCATCCAACTGGAAATTAAAATATACAAACATACTCCAGTCAAGTGTAGAAGGTGACATAGGGCCAGTGAATGAATTTCCACAGATGAGCAGAGACAAAATTGTGCATTCTAGACCCAGAGCAAAAATTCCAGCCAATAACCCAGGAAGAGATTTTGCACAAGCCCAGCAGGCAAGAAATCATTGTTTACATACAACATGATCAATTCTCTATTCAACTCGGAAAACTAAACAGCACTGCCACCTCCTGGACTGAAAGAAATCAACTTTTCCTACTAAAACCTTCTGACTTCTCTTTTAAATGGCAAATTACCCTAAATTGTGCTGTAAGTGCTATATTCAATTAAATAAGGGCAGTAAACACATAAGATTGAACACATTAGATTTCTTGTAGATATCATATATATTTCACCATGTAAGAAGGCTGGAGAATGTTTTCAAAGATTCAAACATCTTCAGCTTTCTGTCCATTGGAAGTCATACTTTGCTATAAGTTTGCTTATTTTATTTTTATCACAAATTAAAGAAATAATGTATATAAAAAAAGAAGAGCAGCCAGTATTAGTGTGAATGTGTGCATCAAAATGCATAACACATGCACCAACACATTTTTGTAGCATGCACACTCTTAGAAGTTCCTTCACTTTAAAGAGGTCTCCTTGGTCTAAGGCAAACCTGCAAATCCTGGATTTTCAGGAATGAAATACAAGGATTGAGTGCTGTGGGGAGAAGCTGTACATGAGCAGTGAAATTTTTCCTTCTCAGATTATTCAGTGTAACCTCCCTGCTCCTCCACACACAGAGTTACTCACCCACTGCTGTTGAGGACTTGCTTGTGGTGAGTAGTCCTGAACCTGGACAAACCCAGCCCAAGGTTAGAACTCTGCTTCTTGCTCTCTGGGAGAACCTCTGTGGTTGCTTGGGCAGACTTAAGCAGCGGTTAATCTGCTTTTATATCTGCATTATTTGCTTCCCACACTTCAGGTGATTATACAATAGTGCCCGATTGAGTGGCTTGGTCCAGAAGCTCAGTGTCACAATAAGCATAAGAAAAAATTATGTGAAACCCAAGTGTTTCAATAGCTTCAAAAGGTTTATTTCCTCCTTCCACCTTGCCCCCACTAAAATAGGAGCTATGCTTTCTTGTCTTCCCCTGTAAAAGTTCTGACCTGAAGTTGGTGTTGGGGAACTTGTAATTAAAGTTGTAGGATCTGCTGAAACAAGAAAAGTTATGACAATTTCAGCATTAGAACTAAAAGGTAAATGTACATTTTCTGACAAATAACATTGCTCTACAAATCAATTAGGAGCCTCAAACCTATCCAGTATTTGCCTATTTACATACAGGTGTATGTATACATACCTGTGTGTAAATATTTACACATGAACAAATGCCCAGATAAATAAGTAGAATTGCATTAATGATTGTAAACTGCAAAACATTCTGGAAAAATGGAATGTGCATTTACGATTGCTCCAAAAGAAGTTCCACTTCACTGAGGATGCAGCTGGCATTTCCAGCTCCCAGTCTTTTTTCTTTTCCTCTTTGAATCTGCTTTAGCATCCTTGTTTACTATTTTTACTTTCTAAATTAAGACTCAAATATGTGAGTAGGATGATGATGTCTTCATCTGAAATAAAATGCCCATGTCACTGCAGGTACTGGATCCTGTACCTCAGTGTATAAGATGAAGGGCCTGAAGGAGTCAAGTGGGAGAGGCAGTAAAGCTTTCTCTAGAGTTTGTCATCTGTAAGTTTTATGGTCAGAAGCTGCTGACCACTGGCCATCACCAACTCACTTTTGTTAGATATTCCTGCTTTCCCAGACCTAGTGCACAAACTTGCAGGAGGATTTCCCACCAATTTTTAATCAAAACATGCTTATTTACAAACTATTAAGCTAAACTAGATCATTCTGGTTATAGTGCATTCTGTCAGCAAATTTAAGGACACGGTTTCTTTGGCAGAGAGAGGGAGAAGAGCAAGGAATAGATGGACTTACAGCAGAGGAAAAAAGCCTAATTCCTACCATCACAGGTTTTCAAAGAGTTATACACCCCCATACACCTTATATATATATATATATATATATATATATATATATATATACACACATACACACACCAACATGTCTGTTGTTATATATACATATACTTTTACTACTGGATAACCAATTTAGAAGGAATTAAATGTTCCAAGACCTAAAACATAGATGCATGCAGGAGCAAACTGTTCTAAGAGAACAATTATCAGGGAGCTACATCTTGAAGGCTGTTGAAAAGTTGTGGTTGCTGCAGACATTCCCAAAAGGGCATGCACATGTTGACAGCAAAATCCCCAAAGAAAAACACAGGACAGCGACAGAAGCAGCAGTGATATAAGCACGACTAGAAAATCTCACTAAAGTAACAGGTAAAGGATGTTTTTAGGGTCAGTAGAATCATAATCCTGCACCCAGCAGGTGTAAATGTGCCCGGTGTGGTACATGGGTATATCGTGACATTTGGACTGAAACAGAAAGAACAAGGAAGTAGAAAATACTAACAAAAATACAAAAATGGCCTCAAGCAGACCCAAGGCCAAGGGAGAAAAAAATCACAGCAGGAATATGGTTGCCATTCCAGCCTCGGGTGCTGACAATTACCAACTCCCTTCCCCTTTCCTTAGGAACCTCCCTCGAGCTCCAGATTTTTGCTGGAGGATGATTAACAACACTAACCTTAGGACAAGGGGAGCATTAAGATAGCATGCCAGAGGAAGGGACAGATAGGGGACAAAACTGAATGCCAGCAGTTTAAGCTGTATCTTTGGGAATAGTCTATAGTACTTGCACACTTTGGACTGTACACATTAGTAGACCTGTAACCAGACTAACAATAACTCTTTCATTACTATGGCTGTAATTAGAATATCAATAAATACTGGTCTCCCATATTTATAGGGGCAATTGTTTAGTTTCTGGTGTGGTACCCTGCCCTGGAGAGTTTATGTGTGACAATTTGCATGCAGTTGTGACTACCAGCACCTAGTGCTATAAAGTGCTGTATTGTTTATCTCTCTGGCTGACTTTTGGCAGGTTTGTGAGATCAAAGAGTTTTGCCTTTTTCATGTCTTATCATTGTAAAACTTCCAGGGATAGTGGAAGGAAAATCTATCTGTCAACATTGCTTAGTAAATCAATAACCACAACATGAGAGCAGGACTCCCTAGCCTGATCTACCTCCCTAAATCAGCAGAAACTTCAGCTTGCAGCTCAGCTGGTTAATTGAGACTCAGCTTTTGGTTTGATACCCTTATTAAGCACCTACAGATTTTGTACAGGCTTAGATCACTCACTGCTTTCTCAAATAGTCAGAAATGGTGAAAGCAGCTAATTATCCCTGAATGGACCCTGGCAGTCAAACCCCAGCTACAGCCAAGGCAGCTTTACTAAGCTGTGTGAGCTGAACAGCAAATCTTATTTTCCTTCATCTTGTATTGGTAATAAAAACTAGTGCCTGTTTTGTGAAAGATACTGACCTGACGAGGTTAAAGGCATCGTTGTAGTAGGATTTTCAGCAGCTACTGGAAGAAAGCAAGTTCATTATAAGCTTCTTTTATAGCACAGTGTCCAGTTTTAGATGACAGAAACAAAGATTTAAAAGAAATCAGCTGTGACTATTTCCCATTGAATCACTGTCAGTATCCTGCTTCCCTCCTTTTGCCTCATCCTCTTCCCAATCCTTTCTCTAACTCCATGAGCTTCCCAAGGAGGAAAGATCCCAAAAATGAGTTGAGGTTATGAGGTTTCAAAGCCACTGCAGTTCCTTTCAGTCCTCAATCCCTATTGATTGTATTGCATACAGAATGTCTTCACCTGGGTAATCTCTCTCTTGAGGCTTTTTGTCTATAGAGATTTTCAGAGCTGCCTTAGAGAGCAGTATTTAGAGGAGATGAATGAGTTAAAATTAATCTGGGATAGTTTACAAGAAAAAGAGTTACTTTTAGTTGCTTGCTTAAAAACTCGTTTCAAGCAAGTCACACCTGTGTGGCAGCTCTCTCCCTCTCTGAAACAGGAATGTCTCTGGCAAAACGTATTAATAGACACAATGCACAAGTGCCACATATGATTGTGATTGTTAACTAGTTTCAACTATTTTATTGAAGCACTGCTGGTGGAATGGACAGGTGATATCTCATGTGAAAAGAGGCATTTTAATGATCCACAGCAGAAGTTTGTCTACTTCAAAGTTCACCAATGGATGAACCTTTTAAGAGGCTTTTCATTATTTTTTTGGTGGCACTTTTGAAGTATAATGAGCAATAAATTTCCACAGTGTTGTGCGGTAATTTGGAATAAACAACTAATAAAGAGGACCAAATACGCCCAGACCCTGAATTTAGCCATTGAATACTTGAAATACTTAGCAAATAATGCAGCTTTTAGTGTTGAGTAAGAGACATGGCACACCAGATTCCCACTCCTCAGTTTCTACTTAATAGTAACTCCAGCAGGTTTTCAAATGTCAGCTAACTGACTTCTACTTCAAAGAATTCAGATTGTTTTTTAACCTCATCCTCAGTGAAGGGCTGTTTTGAAGCTTTATTCAGGTAAAAAAGGGATTCCCACTGATCTTGAAGGGTTTCCATTTAGGCTTTGATAAGCTTTCTAGTAATTACCTACTCCTTAAAGTCCTGTTTCTTTTTTCCCCCACTTTTATTTACCTGCAGAAATCTGGAGCTCTACAGGAATATGGAGCCAGGTCCCTGGGTGCACTTCTCTCAAAGCAGTTTGATTTTCTTCCTGACACATTTTCAGTAAATGAGCCTCTACTCACTGCAAGTCTGAGCCCTTTCCTTATTCTTTAGCAGAACAAAATTGCAACTGTATTTACTTATGAAACAACACAGTTGAGGCTTAATTGCTTTAATTAGAGGGCTAAAGAATTACAAATATTATGCTTTTGAAACTGAGTGGTTTTCACTGGGAAATCTCTGCTTTGCCCTTTACTCCCTCCTCAGGGAATGTACAAAATGCTGGCTCATACTTTCAGTAGAAAAGATTGTAAATTGTTCTTTCAGCTGCTACTGAAAGTTATGCAATGGGGGAGGAGGGCATCCAAGAGAAAAAGTAACAATCCAGTTGCTGTTTGGGAGCCAAAGCTTTTATTCGTGCTACCTGTAGTTCTAAAGGATTTGTAGAATCAAAACCCCCTCAAAAACCTCAAACAGAAAAATTACTGACATTACCTGTGATTTGTATGCTGTTCACATCAATTTTCAAAGTCTTGGTAGGATCAGGGTTATTTGCAATGACACCCAAAACCAGCTCATTTTTTACTTTCTCAGCTGTTACCGTCTGGGTAAAATAAAGAGTGAGGATCACAACCACACTAGCAACACAAAACAGAGAAATTAATTAGTTATTCAAGTGGATGAAATAAATCTGCTGTAATACTTATCATCTCAACAATGTTTCATTCTAACACTGGGTCCACTGGAAAAGGCAAATTGTTTTTTAAATATTGGTTGGCAAAGATGACATCAGAAAACATTTCTTAATCATCAGGTCAGTTTGAACCTTGTAGAGACTGTTCTATATTTTTAGCTACTCTTACTTGTACTGTTGGGGAAGAAAAAGACAACATTCATTTCAATTGCTATAATGGACCTGAACTTGAGGAAAACCAAAGAAGCAGCTTTACTGTTGGTCAACAGGTCTGTTATTTTTAGCCCTAAAATGTTGACACTTAACCCTGAGGTATTATGAAAATTGTATAATACTTTAATGTGGCAACATATAATACAAAGTGACCATTTCTATAAAGCAAATACCCTCTGTGGATTCTGCATTTTTGCAGATCTGCTGTGTGACTGCCTGGATTCTCACAAGGAAACAGTGATGGCTGAAATTAGAGCTGTTTAGAAATTGTGGTTAAACTGCATTTAACTTCTATGATTTTTATCCAGAGTGTTTTCTGTCTGTTCTCTCCCATCTTCTCTAGACACTATTATGAAGTTTTATGTTTGTAGCTAGAGTAGGATAATGTTGAAGTATGAGACTTGCCAAAGATAAAGGTTTTCTCCTTTTATTTAAATTCAGGTGTAAACTTTTTTTATCCTTAAACCACCCATTTGCAACTGACTCAGTGGTGCTCTTTGTAAGGAGTGATTATCCTTTCGTTTTGCTGAGCAGTGTTTGTAGTTTGCAATATGTAGAAAAACTCTCCTTCTTGCATATTTCTGATAACCTCTGGGCCATGCTGAGCAAACAAAAGCTTTTATTGCTGTCCTTGTGACTCAGCAGCAGCAGCGTTTCAAGGGTGAAATACCAAGCAGACTGCCTGAAGGGGTAAAGACTTTTTAAATGGAGAGAAAGTAATGTCTGAGACAAAGTTATTCAAAGCAGAAGTGAAGACAAATGCTGACTGATGTATTGAAAGCCAGATCCAGCATTCAGAAACATCAGACTTTCTGTGATTTCTGTGATTGTTGTGTCAAGATACAGGAGTGGAATGAGTTTTGCCCAGCATAGTTATTTACAGTGCAGATATCTAGATTCCCATTGTGGCTGACAGAAAAAGACAAGCTGTTCTTTGTCATAACTCTCCTAAAAAAGGCATCTAAATTGGCCAGGTGAGAAAACTAAAAAAACCAGCATTGACAAAGACAGTCTTGAGCAAACTGCTCAGAGATGTCTCCATCTTTAATGCCCAATTTTTGATGATAAATATCCCTTTCTTTGTGCAGAAACCAAATTTCCTGACTGGATCTACCTTCACAATGACAGCACTTTGGAAGTGGCCTATTCCTGCTCCTGTGTACTCCATTGCCTTAACATTATATAATCCTTCATAAAGTGATCATACTCCACTTTCTAGCTAATTAGGGTTATGTCCACACTATTCCAATCAAAAGATTGCTTCAATTCAAATCTGCTTCCCATTACTTATTGATATTCATGGTCAGCAAATATCCCAATACCTTGTTGTTTGTTTGTTGTTTTTTTTTTTTCCAAGGGCAATTATTCAAATAAACTAAACTCCTCTGCATACTCATCAACTTTATGTATTTACATTGATATCACAAGAACATGTGCTAGCACAGAACTATTGATCTGTTTTCATGTATTGTGTACTTTAATTTTCAGGGATAACCTGTGAGACAGCCAATTAGGCCAATAATTTCTCAGGGTTCAGATAGAGTCTTAATCTTTTGTCCTCTGTGTTGTTCTTGCTATCACAGTGTGTCATTAGACTTGATTTTCTTGAGTTTCTAGTAATGACATGGGATCTGACTTCAGTTCAAGCAGTTTTACACAAGCAAACTCAGCACAAACCTATATCTTCTCCTTTCCAGATAGTTTCTTACTTTTCTTACACTTCCATTTTTCTTTCTAAATTGACAGTTTCAGGGACTGTATTTTTTTTTCATCTAATGCTAAAGGCAGTTTTTAGAGAAAAGATATCTCTTGAAGCTTCATCCTGTTTAGAGGGCCTTATCCAAATTTTAAAAATGTTTGGGTTTTTTGTTTTGTTTTGTTTATAATCTATTCACAGTCCACAGAAGAATTGTTCACATTAGCAACATCATTGTCTCTTTCCCATATTTTAAGTAATTTTTTTATAAACGATTACCCAGTCAATCTGTCATGCTCATCTTCAGATTTCCTGTAAAACAAAAAACAACAATAAAAAAAATAAATAGAAAACCACAGGCAACACTGCAGGGTTCCTATTGGGATTATAATCTTTTGGACAGAATGGATGCACATCCTGGAACTGTTTAATAATAAGCGATAGTGTTACACGTATTTTGCTGAATCAGGACTTTATTAAGACCATATTAAGAATATTCCTTCATAAGTAATGAACACCACAGACCTGCTGGTGTAACCTGGACATTTTTGCCAGCTGGCCTTCAGTAGGACAACCAACACCCCAGGACACTGAAAATGAGGATAAACAGATGGGTACCTGAGCCTCCAGGCTTATGCCAGGAGATCTCTAACCTGAATTTTCTTCCAGATGGCAAAAGGATCAGCAACCCTGCAAACAGCACCTTGGCAAAAAATACTCCAGCAGTTCTTTAAAATATAGAATTTTTGTGAGTGGGTCTTGGGGCTCAGCCTTGCTGGTTTGGTCACATCAGCTTGAGAAGGAAATTTGCCCAAGGAAAGACACTGGGGTCAAACTGAGCACAGCAGCACTTGGAAGATGGAAGATGTGAAAGGCACAAGATAAGAAATTCCCAAGGAAGTCTTGAAAATCAAGGTAAGAGAAATTATCTTCTTCTAAGAGAAATATCTAAGTGAAGACTTCTGACATTTATTTTCAAAGTTAAATTAACCTGTACCTACTTGAACTGGGAAATTTCACATCTCTCAAATTCGTATTTCAGATTACTTTCTTGAAAGATACTTTGTATCTATATGAAAAAGAGAAATCTTGAAACAATACAGTAATTAAAAATACACACATTCTCACATTATGATCGTGGATTTAGTACAAAATAACTTTTTCTAAACTACATAAGCAAAGTATTTCTTTTCTGATTCACTGATTTTCTCAAATAAGGAATATATTGAGTTCTGACTAGGCTTAGGACATGAAATATCTATTTTTTAGAAAGAAAAAACCCTTAACAACAGTTAATGTTAGGGAATTAATGTACCTACAAATACTCTTGAATTAATCATAAGCTGCATTTCAGATCACTTTCTTGAAAGGTATTTTGTATCCATATGAAAAAGAGAAATCTTGAAACAATACAGCAATTAAAATACACACATTCTCACACTATGATCATGAATTTAGTACTAAATAACTTTTTCTAACAACAGTTAATGTTAGGGAATTAATGTACCTACAAATACCCTTGAATTAACCATAAGCTGATAGGTTCTTACCAATTTTTCAACATCAAAGGCAAGGACTTTGAAATCAGCTGATGAACTGTTTTGTAATGTTGGAGTGAAAGATGTGCCAGAGACTATTTTAAATATTCCCATATAGCCATGAGTATTCACATCTGCTTCAGCTAGATAATTAAAAATAAAGATGTTTTTATTATATAGAAGTAAATGAAAAATATTACATTAGATTTTATTTCACACAGATCAATATAATAACTTCTAGGGTTTTTAAATTGTTTTGCAATCAGACATGTTCTGCCTAGTGTTGAGTTTAAAGAAAAAACAGACTTTTTTGATGTTTACAATAGTTATAACTGTAATCATATTTTTATGAATACTATTTGCCCTTAGTTCTCATTACTTTCGATTTTGTTTTAGATGTTGTTTTCCAGCAGAACTGTGAGTGCATAAAAGATACAATGATATGCCCAGCTATGTCTAACACAAGGGACAGAGATACATGGGAAGGCAAAAAGTGAATTATGAGTATTTTGCATGTTCTGGATAAAAATATTATTAATTACTCCCTCACACCTTCTATATTTGTGCTGTGCCCTTTTTTATATGTGTAAGCTAGTTTTGATGACAACACTGGAAACATCCAGTGTCAGAGTAGTTAAACTGTTTTGGACCTGACCCTTCTCACCAATACATATATGAAATTTTGGGAGAATTTATAAAGAAGTTGGACAACTGGTCATTGCTGCAAATTTAGTCTTGATTTTAATACACTGCAGGACATGAGGTATACATAAAGCAACTCCTTATACATTAAAAACATATTTCTTCATTGGGTAACACACCTGAAATTCTCAGTAAATATCTGAATTAAAGTTGATTGACAGAAAATGTGCTTTGCTTTACCACAACCTAAAATACCACAGTTGCAGTACTGGTGGTATTTTAGGTTGTGTTTTGTGGGAAATATGGTTATTTAATTCATGTTTTATAAATAATTATAGATTGGGAACTGTGATATATATTGTATGAATTTCTGTAAAGCACCTCCCTGATCTTCCGGGTTCCAAAAATGGAAGGTGAGAACGACTTGCCCCTGCCTACGTGCAGCTCAACTCATTGGGACTCGCAACAGGTCAAACGCTACGTGCCAGCAAAGACGTGCCAGCGAGGACTTACACCGGTCATCACACACCTCTACGACAGTTACTCAAAGCAAGGACTAACTCTGGACATTAGCATTTGAATGTGCCCGGGGACCCTTTCGGGAATTAATGTAAATAAAGTTAATGGTCGATGATTAGAGAAACAATGGGAGGAAAGTTGCCGAGGGGGAAACTAAGTGTATTTAAGTTGGGTCTTTAAGTGGGCAAGTTTGTGAACCCAGCTAGAGACAAGGCTGCCAGGTCCTGTGTCTCTGGGGTCACCCTTGGCTCTACTTTTCCCGGGAGAACTTCGGTCAAGTAAGTTTGCTGTTCGTGGGGTTCGTATTGTTTTGTTTTTATTGTTTGAAATTGTTATAATTTGATTCTAAATTTTGTGATTTGGATGTTAATAAACCAAACTATTGAATTTGGCAATAAATTTGTCCTGGCGTTTATAACAATTTTGGCGCCCAACGTGGGGCCAGTTTTAAATATTCTACAGATCCCTGCTTCTGACCGGGGGGCGCCCCGCCGTAAAAAGCGGCCTGGCAGAGCGGGTAAGTCCGGAAGAACGAACTGGCTTTACGAACCCAGAACCCACAACAGCAAAAGGATTAGGCATTAAGACAAGCTAGCTTGGGGGGGCTCGGGAACTCAGCAGGGGTTTTCCCCTGGAACCGCGGTATTGTTTCACTCGTAAAAATCTAAGTGCACGAAGAATCCACGCAGGAAAAAGACCGTAAGTATAGCGTAGTTGAGTAGAAGTGACCAAGTGCTTGAGAACGTGTATGTGTGTGTAAGTGTGTGTGTGAATGAGACGTGATTTATCACGAAGCGAGAGCAGACCTTAAGGTCGCGTTTCCGCTGCTCCCGCGAGGGACACGGCCGACCGACGGGGAAGCGATTAGAACGTGTGATATTTCGCTTCGTGTGTGAGTGCTACCCGACGGGGTGGGAGAAGTCACCAGGGGTCCTGAAGGAAAGAGGACGTCCCTTTTTGAGTTCAGAGACGAGTAAGCCTTCTTGACCGCGACCAGGGGAGTCGCTTAATTTTTTCGGTGGCAGTTACAGAGCCCCGCCGTTAACCGAACATCCACGGAACGGTCATCCGCTAGATCATTAAGTTAACGGCATCGAGTTCGGAAACTCGGGATTTAATTTTTGGTATCCCATAACTTCTGTGCCACGGAGAGTATGAGATCAGATCTCAGCAGAGATCGGGAAGATTCTTTAAAGGAAACCTCAGCGAGGGCTAATCTTGAAATTCCTCAGAAAAGTCCATTAAGAAAGTTGTTGCAAGGTTGGCAAGAATGCCCAATTAGGAGAGGAGCATCTAAAGATCAGATGATTTATTTGTGTATGAATGTTTGGGGAGGAAAAGAGATAAGACCTAATATTATATGGCCTGTGTTTAGTACTTTTGACGAATGGGCGTGGAAAGCTCTGTGAAAACATGTAGCGAAGAAGAAAAGGAGAGAATTTGAGGAATTGGCATATGTTCTGTTATGGTATGAGGTACGAGTAAAGCTGTGTTCTGAGGAAAGAGAAACACAGAATAAACTGGACTACAAGATAAACTTCTCTCACGGCTCGGTGGCCCCCGTCCTGCCAGCCCCTACCCCTACCACTTCCTCCTCCCCGGCCTTCTCAGGGGCAGAGTTAACACTGCCATCCGAGACCCATGCGGAGCCCCGAGCTCAGCGGCCACTCCAGAAACCTCCCTCCCGTTCAAGGAGATTCCCGAGAGGGAATCCTGCCCCCGTTTCTGGTCCTGACCCCGCACCTCGGCCACCGACGCTAAAATATAGAGAAAAAGAGAAGAAGGGTAAAGAAAACGAAGGGTGGAAGAATAAACCAGACAGGTATATACCAGTTAGAGCCCTGGCTAAAACCAGGACCCCCGAAGGAGATCTTGAAGAGCCCGAGAGAGATTCGGGGTAAGACAGTTGGTGTGAGAACAAGAATAGCCCGGGAGGAAAAATGGGGGAAAAGAAGCATTCCCGTAAGAAATTTGACAGTAGAGCAAAACAGAAATTACCAAAGGTGAATTAGAATGCATTAGAGAATAACTAGTAGTGTTAGGAAGCGTGCAAATTAAAAATGCGAAAATTCACGTGAGTCTGCAAAAGGAGAAAAAGATAGAAAAGGGATTAAAAAGAATCTTGCCTACTCTTTTCCTTAGTAGTAGTAGATCTTTTACTTCAAGCTGAATACATTTTAGAGACTCCCTAGAGTTGTGTATTTTGCTTTAAGAGTTTTTTTTCTCCTGGACGAGATCGGCGGAGTTGTTTTTTTTTCTTTTTCTTTTCACTAACGTGAGAATAGAACGAAACCCGCCCCTTCCCGCAAGCGGCAGGGCGAGTCAGTCCATAGTTGCCGGGAGACGAAGGAAAGCGGCAGTTTTAAAGTGATTAGACAAGGCTGCCCGGGGCAGAAAACCGCCCTGTAAGGCGAAATAAGAAGCAAAAATAGATAAAAGTATTGAGAGAAGAGACCAAGAATGAGAGCTATACTTATGCGTAAGAAATACCTAGGTGTTTGTTCTTAAAAAGCTGAAAATATATCTTCCTTTTAGTTGTCTGTCTACTGTATGTGAAGATTTTGTGCAAATCAAAAAGTTGATAGTATGGTAGATGTAGCTCGTCTATGTTTGAAACAATTGCTACATTTTAAATTCGGATTGTCAGCTTGAGCAAGAATATAGCATTTGTGTTGGCAGACAGTGTACTGCAAGGGTTTTGTGTGTTTCAGTTTTTCTTTCAAAAGGTTGAAGCATGTGGCCGGTGAAGTCCAAATTAAAGCAGCTGTTGAGAGGCAAGAAACTAAATCTTTCTGTCGAAATAGTGTTAGAATAGTAATTAGAGTCAAGATTCTAGTATTAAGTTAGGAAAGTGGTATAATTCTCTGTGTTAGTAGTTACAAGATTTTTCTTTATTCTTTGCAGTTCCTATTCTGTATGTATTTTATCTAGTTAAGAACCGAGATTCTTAATTTTAGATAGTTTGTGTTGTCCCTTTGATATTATGTCTTCTTACTTGCTCCTCAATTTAGAGGATGTGAACCTTGAGGTTGCCCTAGTGCCTGTGTTTTTCTAGTAGAGAGTAAGTGATGTATGAGAGGCAGCATTTTGTCACCGGTGTTAAGTTTAGTCAGTGTTTGCTTGTGTATTTAAGTTTAATAATACGCAAGAATGTATAGCAAATACAGGAGCTTTACTTTAAGAATTAGGCACAAGTTATCTCGAGTTTGTTTGTTAAGAAAGGCTAAGTTTGTGAAGTTTTTTTGGACTGAAGTAAAAAGCAGTAGTGTTAATGTTCTGATAATTGTACTAGATAAAGCTGTCTGATTACCGAGGCCTGATGTTTACAGTGACTCCTGGCTTTGGAAAACTTCTGGGTTTTAAGTTCCGAATTTAAGTAATGTATGGTTTATTACAGAGTAAGTTCTGCTCTTTGTAATAGTTTCTTCTATTTAGTGTGCTTTGTTTTTTTCTGTCTTGTTAAAATACTCCCCCAAGATTATAGGTAAAGTCTTAAGTTTTTCTCTTAATTTGTACAAATTTTGCTTAAAGTTATCCTTTATTAAGTTGTACTACTCACTGACTGTTTGAATTAGCTCTCTGATGAAAGGAAGAAGTCACTTCAGCTACTGCTGCAAGATTGTATCTTGCCACGCTGAAATAGGGGTCTGCAGCTGATCCTGTCTGTGAGAAATAGTTTGTAGACAGATCTGCACGAGTAGTTGATGGGAACTGCCCCGGTATATTAACCGGGAGTTCCAGCTTTTCGTAGATGTTAGCAATCACACGGCGTATAGAGTTCTTACACAGGAGTGGGCAGGAGCCAGGAAACCGGTGGAGTATGTTTTAAATGGCTTACTGAATCCCGGCTATTGAAATATAAGGCAATTCTGGTAAATTCCCCGGAGTTAGAACTCCGTACTGCTGCTGCTTGAAACCCCGCCCAGTTTCGGTCCTGGGGAGGATCTGAGGAGTGTAGTCACAATTGCTACGAGGCAGTAGAATTACAAACCAAAATAAGAAGTGTCGCCATCAAGCTAACAGCAGAGCTGAAAAGTCCGATAGTGCTTCTAGAATTGTGTTAATTTTGCTGATCATTAGGGGTGGCTGAAGCAAAAGTGAGAAGCAGTTGTGAAGGCAGATGCTTCTTGGAAGCTGAGTAAGAATAGCCATGGCAGGGTGCACATCGAAAATAAAGACAAGGTAGTCTCATTGTCTCACTCAAGTTGCGTCCTTCTTTTGGCTGTGTGTATCTGAGAATGTGCTGAGTAGGGGTCTGGAATATAAATTTGTAGTTCAGTTAATTAGCAGCAGTGCAGACTCATTACACTGAAGCTGTAGAAACTGAGTGAAGATGTGTGTAACCTTAACAGCTGATTGTCCTAGAAACTGCTGTTGTCACCGAGCATTGTAAGATACTAGGTTTTATAAATGTTTGTTTGTATGCCAAATCACTCTGAATGTGCTGAGTTTGATTCTTGAAATAAGCCCAAATTGTTTGTGCTCATCTATGATTTTTTAAACTGAATTTTTCTTTAAAAAGCTAAAACCTGTGTTAATACTATGGGATTTAGAGTAGTCTTAGTGTTTATTGTTTGCTCGCTATATATCCAGTGGACACTGTCAGAAGTATTGGTAGGATGTAAAAAAAATTGTTTGTATGTTTAATAAGAAGTAAAATTTTCTTTCTGATTTTTCCTGTAACAGTACAAAAAAGGAGAAAAATTCTGGATAGTATGGTACATTGAGTAGATAGTGAAGTAAAAATCATAGTGATCCAGGGACAAAATTGTTTTTATAGTAAAGGTGTGAATGTACTATTAGATAACTTGTTCTAATATTCAGATTTTCTGAATAGTAGACATGACAGAGATTCTCTTTATACAATATTCTTGTAGTATTAGGCTAGTTTAGAATTTTGTATTAAGTAAATTCAATCTGAAGAAGTTGCAAGATTTCGATGTATATTCATGAGATACAACCAGGAGGTAAAGTACTGATCAGAGCTTAGAAAGCGGTGTCATTAACCCCTCATTAGGAGGGACCCTTTCTTGTCCTTTTAACTACAGATACAACCATCCGAACAGCTGAAAGAAGCTAGACACACGCCTCCAGGGTTAAGAAACTAACAGCCCCGAAGGAAAACCCCGAATGGAAAGTCATCTCTTCCCCCGGAGATCTGAGGGTCCGGCTGCACCGAAGATGCCAACACCCTGGAAACATTAAGCTGCAGCCTAGAGGAGCCTCAAAGGAAACTTAATAACCACCCGACAAGGAGGACTGAGAGAGGGAAGGGTAACCAGAAAGAAAGTGTTAGAACATCAGGAAGGGTAAATCCGGAGCTCCAAAAATTTAAAGAGAAAGAACTCCAACCCCAAGATATCAGAAACAAATGGCAGAAGAAATATCCATGCGCTGCTCTGAACCTAGATGCCCCCCTGCAATCCATATATCCATTTCAAATACAATTATTGTCTTGAAATTTGAGTAGTGCACTGCAAGTGGGGGTGGGGGGGCCGCTAGAGTTATGCCCCAGGTGTTCTGAAGAAAAACAGACTCTGACTATGCGATTCTTAAACTGTGCCACACGTTTAAGATTGATAGAACCAAATTATCCCGGGTGGTATTCAATATACGAAAAGGGGTTAAAGGGAAAATTAGATCTAAAGGCCCAAGTGTTAGCCACGGAGTGCCGTCGAACTAATGTAGTGCCGTGAGTAGCAGAGCAAGTAAAGTAATCTCAGTGGAGAATTTTTAAAAAAGGAGGTGTGCCGTCCGAACCACCCCGAGGGTCCGAGCAGAGAGCCCCTGCTGTCGCGAAGAAACTTCCCCGTTGTTCAGTTGCAACCCGACAGACGCTGAGCCAGACAGAGAGAAGCCTCTGCGGATCACTCTAGGGAGTGTGACATAAGGCTCCTCCAAAAAGTTACCCCTGTTAAGACACAAGTAACTAGCTGGCACTCAAAGGCAGTCAGGGACATGGGAATTAGAAAGATAGAAGAAAAGCAGAAAAGGCAAACATGGTTCAAAAATCGCTGGTCAAGTGTTTCTCCAAAGAACGGGAAACTCGAGAGAAGAAAACAATTAAGTTAAATACAAAACATGAATTAAAATTATTGACAAAAGAAAAGAAATGGGGGAGTTGTGGGAAATATGGTTATTTAATTCATGTTTTATAAATAATTATAGATTGGGAACTGTGATATATATTGTATGAATTTCTGTAAAGCACCTCCCTGATCTTCCGGGTTCCAAAAATGGAAGGTGAGAACGACTTGCCCCTGCCTACGTGCAGCTCAACTCATTGGGACTCGCAACAGGTCAAACGCTACGTGCCAGCAAAGACGTGCCAGCGAGGACTTACACCGGTCATCACACACCTCTACGACAGTTACTCAAAGCAAGGACTAACTCTGGACATTAGCATTTGAATGTGCCCGGGGACCCTTTCGGGAATTAATGTAAATAAAGTTAATGGTCGATGATTAGAGAAACAATGGGAGGAAAGTTGCCGAGGGGGAAACTAAGTGTATTTAAGTTGGGTCTTTAAGTGGGCAAGTTTGTGAACCCAGCTAGAGACAAGGCTGCCAGGTCCTGTGTCTCTGGGGTCACCCTTGGCTCTACTTTTCCCGGGAGAACTTCAGTCAAGTAAGTTTGCTGTTCGTGGGGTTCGTATTGTTTTGTTTTTATTGTTTAAAATTGTTATAATTTGATTCTAAATTTTGTGATTTAGATGTTAATAAACCAAACTATTGAATTTGGCAATAAATTTGTCCTAGCGTTTATAACAGTTTGAAGACAATAATATCAAAGCAAGTTTTAAGACAAAAGCAGATGTCAGATACTGAAATGTTGTTGTTCATGGCTTAAACATTGTTGTGAAGGAGTTTTGCCCATTATGGCAAAACTGCATAAAGAATCTTTGACCACCAAAGCCCTCTCCTCCCTGAAGACACCTCCTAACAGGAGCCTGGGCATTCCCACCTGGCTCAAGCATATATTAGATTCTGTGTTTTCAAGAAACCCTCACCACCAAGGAGAAGATCAACATGATGCCATCGGGATCCACTAAATATGGGTATTTTCTACTTAATCTGTTTTCACCTTACTCTGCCCTCCTAATCCCCTCTTTCCTGTTTATTCCCTTTTTTTTTCTCTCCCTTGTTTACTGTTAAATAAAACCTATGCTATTGACTTTGGCATATGGTCTCATTTGCACCTTCGTGTGGGCAGAGACATTTCTAATAATTTTAATAACCCAATCATAACAGCAGATAAGCAACAAATACCACAATGAACAATTTATGATGGAAGGCACAGCATAATGACACCAATTTAATATCAACTAGTAAAAGCAGACTGCTGTGAGCTTCTCTAAAGGCTTGTCTTTAAAACAACTGCAAACCTGTTTAAAAATATTTCTAAATAGCAAAAGCCTTCTTTAATTATCAACTATGATTAAAAATATTTTATAATAATATTTGTACATGGATAAATTTTTGCCTCTTTATCATCTAAAACCAAAGTTTTTTGTAAGTTAAAGTCTGTCTCTAGATTCAATAATACACCTTTTTATTTTACAGGGGTGTGATAAGATTCTGGTAAGAAGATAAGAAGGTTGGTAGGTGGTAGAGTTTTTAAAATCTGGAAATAAAAACAATAGCAACTGAAGGAACAAAGATGATATTCTGACAAAATGGTTTTGGTGTTTGTTTTTTATTTTTTTAACATAAGATTCACTGAAAGTTTAGTTTTCATGAAAATTTAGTCTTAAAGAATGAAATAGTATGGATTTTTGGTTAATGAAAGCAGCAAAGTCATCAATGGAGCAGAATATTTCTTCAACAACAAAAATCACTTTGAGACTCTTTCCAGTAGCTCCATATCCCTACATTTTTGGAGCCCTGAACTGAATGCAGTCCTCCAGGTATGTCCTTCCCAGTTAACTTATATCCACAAGATTTCTTAACCAAAATTTTAATTCCATTTGAAATTCAGAAACATTGTTATTTTAATTTAGTTTGCTTTGAGTATCAATAACTTCTTCCATCACATTCCAAGCACTGAATAAAGAATAAGACTGAATTTACCTGAGCTTTACATGGGCTGTCAGCTGACTGTCTAATGTAGGAGCTCTCTCACACCAATAAATGAATTAAAAATATATTTTTAATAAAAAATTTAATAGATTGCAAGAGATGAGCCCCACAAACTCTAGGAAATTATTAGTCTTTTAGTCTTTCAGTGGATTATTTGTCTTCTGACTTAAACCTCAGGCATGGAGAAAAAGGCAAAATTTCATCGTTTTCTATATTGCACTTACTGGTTGATTAATATGGTGGGATAACCAAAGCTTTATAGCTGGATTGCATCTCAGGGACCTTTCCCAAAGCCTAACCATGAAAATTATTTTATATATCTTTTCAGAGCATGATTTCAGTGCTTGGGTTTTTTTCCCTATTTTGTTCACAAGAATTTCCAGGGGAGAAGAACACATAAACCCTAAAACACCACTTCCCTTGCCCCCAGCATCAAAAGCATAGCATGAAATAAAAAATACAATTACGATTGTAAGAGCACTGTCTTCAAAGTCAAAGGAATTCCTAAAGGTCTGTAGCTAAAGGTTGGTTACTTACCTCGTTCCAGCTCCTGGATTGCCAACCAAGAAAGCACAATCAGTCCAACACAAACACACACAAAAATTGCATGCAGAGAAGCAAATAAAATCTCATAGCTATTAAGAGGAATATATTTCTTATCAGATGGGTTTTTCTGCTTCATTTCTATCTCAAAAACTTTTGTGAATTAAGGACTGACAAAAGACACAGCCTGAAAAGGAGGGCAATAATCCACCTGAACAGATATTTATAGGAGATGCTTGTAAATTAATTACACCATAAAACTTCACTGACATAGGTTTTTACAACATTTCTGAACAGTCATAATCATGCACAGGATATGCAAATAAGGAGAAAAGAAATCCATTCAGAGGGGAAGCACTGAAGATTATGTCTCACATGCAGAACAAGCAAACCCACAGAATGCAAGGTTAGTCACTGGATTTGCACTTTTTTCTTGTAATTTGATATTTTTAAATGACCATATAAAATATTAATGCGAAATTCATTTCTTATACAATCTCTTTTGTTAATTCCTCACAAGGGGCAATCACAAGGACAACACTGAAAGCTGTATCTTTCCTCGTTCTGCTTAAAAATTTCCTTTAAAGTAATTTTATTTATAAAGGAAGTTCTGGGGAATGAATTGTTTCGTAATGTGCTATAGCTCAGAAACGTGTTCAGCACTGAACAGTAATTCAGCAGCACAAATTTAATCTGTGTGAGGCATGGCTCTTTGGCCACAGAAGTGGAGAACTAATCAGGGAAGACATTATGAAATGTATGCTTGTTTTGTATTTTCTTTCCAGGCATAAATGTGCCATGGGATACAAGTCCTTGATAAAGTTAAAGCACTGTGGATGGCCAGAGCTGCAGCCTTAGTAGAGCAAGAGTAAATTAAACAGGCAGTGTAGCAACCAGTAAAACTTGCTTATAAATTTGGTTATAAATTTAATCTGTCAAAATTTTGGAGCTTCAGAAAAGTAAAGTCATGCTGATTCTATGTTTTGTGCCCTGGGAGTTACTCTTTTTGACTCTCAATCAGAATGCCAAACCCAGATTTGTGGTATGACACTCTTCCTTGTGGAGAATCTGAGCACACCAGCCATATTCCTGCCTGTCAAAGGAAAGGGAAAATTCTGAGTCAATCTTTGGAAGAGAGAAGCTCTATCTAATCTGTTAATTGACAGAAATGGAGATAATATAAATTGGGAAGAAATGAGAAAGTCTTGAAATGAGACTCTTGGATGACATAGTGTTGTCTGTCCAGTCTTTGAGAGCTGTGGTATTTGAAAGGATTGCCATACAACTGATTGGATATAATTGGACTAAACCACAATCAACGACTTGGCCTGACAATAGGATCCTCCATTTAGTGCAATATCATACCATAATGAAAGCAATATAGTAATATTTCACTTTACTAAAATTAAACAATTATTTACTTAAAGTTTTTAAACCAAACTTCAGTGCAGCTTAATCATACTGCCCCTACAGAGCTAAAGCAAACTGAGTCTGTATCTTGCAAATGGATGAGATCTCTGGGTCATCATGCTGGATAGAGCAGGAATTGCTTTTGTAGATATTGTGTATCACAGACACACACAAATATGAATACAAATGTGTGTAGATAGAGATGTATACTTATGACCACATCATATTTGTAGTGCTGAGCACTGCTGAACTGTGGCAGAGGAGGTTCTTTGTAACTTTTTGTGCTTTCTCAGCAATAGTTTTAATATCCTTCATTTCAAGGGGTTTAATTTTCTACATCTTTCTGAATACTGACTCTATCACACCAACTGACGATGCCTCTAAATAATTCACTTTGCTCAGCTACACGTATTGGGTTTTCCCACACCTAGCAGAGTTGTGCCATTACAGGGAGCAGGGTAAGAATGTGAACAGGAGGGAGTGACAGAGAGCTATTATGGACTGACCACAAGCCCTCAGTCCCCATTTCCCTGCACCACTTGGGGGTGGTTATAAATGATTTCTGTCCTGTTCTGTCCAGGAGGGCACTGCGAAATCATCTGAGTGGGCACCTGGCAGCCAGGCAAGGTTAAGTCATTGCAGTTGTCCATGCTGTCTGAAACAACACTAATTTAGTCCTGTCTTATTCCTAATCAAATATTTTTTATCACAAATCCGAAGAATTTTGTGCAGGTGGACTTTGGATGCCTCTGTCATATTTTGTCTAATTTCACTATTTGTATCATTGACACTATATATCACTAATAAATGACAAACACTATTACCCAAAGATGCCACTGCATTTTAAATTCTGAATTTATGCTCTAATGGTGAAGAGATTAACCCAGAGGAGTAAAAACTGTGGCCACTCACAGTTCACACAGATTGATTACAGTCTGGCCGAAGACACAATTTAGCATGGGTAGTCTCAAGTTGGAGCTGTGACTCCTACAAATGAAGTCATTTGCTAAAGAGTTTTATCTAGCAATAATGCCGTGGTAGCAATAATTAATAGGCAAGCCTTGAACACTGAGTCAATAGTAATTAAAAGTGAGTTCTTGCATTAATTTTTTTGCAAAATATTATAGTCTGTACTAGTAGGAGCTAGTTATAAAACAGTATAAGGACCCATGTTTCCACATTTTCATTTTATAAGCCTTCAACACGAGGGGAGCTGAACTCATCAGTGCACCAGTGCTTGCTTGCCATCAGTCAGGAATTGCAGAAACAGAATGGTTTGTGCTGGAAGAGACCTATGACAGGCATCTGGTCCCACCTCCTGCTCAAGACAGGGTTAACTGAAGTTAGATCAGGCTGTGCCCAGTAAGATCTGAATACCTCCAAGGTGGGAGACTTGATAAACACTATGCATTGAGTCCCTGCACAGTGATTTTCTTCCTCTGTGTCTCATTGGACTATCAACTGCTGAAATTTGTGTTTGTTGCCTCTTGGGCTTTCCCTTTGCAATTCTGAGAAGAGTCCATTTGCCTTCTCTGCAGTCATCCCTTAGATATCTGAGGGCAGCAATTAGACACCCCTATCATCTTGACAGCCTCAGTCACTGCTGGGACATTGGGTTATTTCACCCCAGATGCTGGACTTTGGACTCGTTGACCTTGGTTGAACATTATGAAGTTTATTCCAGCCCATTTCTATGCCTCTTAATGATGAGTACATCCTGTGACTGCAAACTGCCCTCTAGACATTGACTTCACTTGCTTCTACTTTTATTCCTCATTTGATTACTTTTCTTGTTCATTCTTCTGCAGTCTTAGTTGCATTTTTTAATTTTTTTTTTTTTTTTACATAATTCTAAAATTTGCTTTTCACTTTAATTTCCTCTGTGGTTTGATAGGACTCTTGAAAATTTGATTTAGTTGGTTTGCTACATGACTAAACTGATGAAATGGTATAAACCATTCAGCAAAAAAGAAAGCATTAACCACTGTTACTAACAGATTATTACCACCTACTGCAAGTTGTGAATATTCACAAGTCATGGACACGCTGCAGCAAAGAAATTAATCACCTAAGGAAAAAATACAAAATTAAAAATAAAAAATGAGATTACTCAGTTGAAACTAAGAAAATCAGTTGCATGTTATTTTCTAAACTCTAGTTTAATGACACTATTTGTTAACTATATGATAAAATAATACAATATGATTTTTAAATACTTTATATAAAGGCAAATACTCTATTTATGTGATAAAACCCAGAGAAAGATGACAACTTATTTAATATTGATAATTGAGGTTTTTATACTTATTACTGTAAATATAACAAATACGAGTGAAATATCAGGTTAGGTAATTTTTAAAGAAACAGGCCATTGACTTGCCAGAAATCTAGCAGATTCACAATTTAGGTAATTTATACTGCATCCATATCTGCAGCTCCACAGGTTTTGTGGCCTTATTGGGCTGCTTTTATTTCCTTGTTGGATCAGTCTCCAGCACAGGGTGAAAAGACTGTTGACATAGGAGGAGAGGGGATGTTGTGCTCAGATAATTCCAAGACTATCACAAACATACTTAAAGCCTGACATTGCACTTATAACTAGCTCTCTGTGGGAAAACATTTTGTCACCCCCACAGACTTGCCCTGCCCTATCAAAGTGAAATGAAAATCAGCTTCTTATGGCAGCTCTTTTCAGATGTCTAAAGTGCTTTGTCCCTTTCTCTGTGCAGACTGCCAGAGAGAGAGATAGAAAGCAAAAGCAAAAGCAAAAGATCTGCTGTGAAAGTGCAGAAATGGACTATGAGCTATTTTCATCTCTGCAGCAAAAGGAGAAGTTTAAAATGGAGATCATATGGAAGAACAACTTCTCAGTAATTGTAGAATCATAGAATGGCCTGGGTTGAAAGGGAATTTAAAGATCATCTCATTCCAACCTTCCTGCCATGGATAGGGTCACCTTCCACTAGATGAGATTGCTCAGAGCCCCATTCAACACCTGTTAGTGCCTTACCCCCCTCAAAGTAAAGAATTTCTTCCTAATAGCTAATCTAAACCTACCATCTTTCAGTGTGAAGCGATTCCTCCTTTTTCTGTCACTCCAGATGCTTCCAAATAGTCTTTCTCCATCTTTTCTGTTGGCTCCCTTCAGGTACTGGAAGGCTGCAGTCAGGTCACCCCAAAGCCTTCTGTTTTCCAGGCTGAACAACCCCAATTCTCTCAGCCTTTCCTTGTAGGACAGGTGCTCCAGCCCTCTGATCAACTTGGTGGCCCCTCTTTGGATGTGCTCCAACAGGTCCATGTTCCTCCTATGCTGGGGACCCCAGAGCTGGATTGGAGTAACACCATATTTAAAAACAAACGAACAAACAACAAAACAAAAACAAACAAGCAAACAAAAAAAAAAAGAAGGATGAAAAATATCTATGGTAGTGTTCATCCGACTGTGAAACTTCATATGAAAGGAAAAACATGGACCTCATTTACTAAACAGGTTATCAGAATTTCTAGTTGAAAATATTTAATTCTTTGTGTATTTCATTATTAAATGCTGCCTGACTAGAAGTCACATGATATACATGTGTTATTCTCTCCTCAAAGATCTTCTCATGCATGTTTGACCCAGCATGACATAACTCAGCAGAGGAGTCATGGTAGCAGAGGAGTGCATAGTGTGCATTCACCCTCTTTTCATCTGTTTCCAGAATAGCCCAACTTGGAGGACTTGTTGAATCTTCTGTTTTCTGGAATGCTGTTTCTTATCCTGAGCTTCTTAGAGACGCTCACAAAATTTTAAAAGTGCATGCAGTATTAAAGGTGTCAGAAATGAGCAATGTTATTCTCTTTAAATCAGATTAGAGATAGTAAGCAAACTGTGCTATAGAGCACAAAAGTGTTGAACAAATTTGAGAATACCTGTATTTTAATCAAGAGAAAGGCATGAAGGAACAGTGTCTCCATTTCCCCCTGAAGTCATACTGTTAATGATAATTAAAAATCTAACCAATTGACCATCCCAAGCCCTCCAAAACCAAACTGAAAGAACCCCAACCTGCTTTCAAGGCCGTGGTACAAGTGTCCCTAGGTCTAGGTTATTTAGGTCTGCCTTTGGCTGTGGTATGTCAAAGGTGGGAAGATAAAGAAGGGAATTGGGCCTGATATCTGCCTTCGGTCCCTAAATGTTCCCTCAACTTTCCCCAAATCCTGGGTCTAAGTGTATATTGAGCTAGCAATTATTGAAATCTCTGAGTGGATGTCTGGTGGCCTCATCCCATTGGAAGATTTACTGTTGAGGGAAGGTCTTCTCATGGAGCCATCTGAATGTTTGCTCTGAGACATTGCCCAAGAACTTTCACATGCACACCTAACATGTTTCTAGGGTTAACTGCAAAACAGAGGGGACGTGTAATGTGAAAAATACTATGGTAATGGATAATATAGTAATGCATTAAGTAACCAATACGTTTGCTTTGAATGGAAGATCGTATTGAAACCGACAAAGGGTTCTGAGGAGTTTTAGATTCCTATCACACAAGCAAATATCTGTGTTGTTTTGTGCATTCATAGTTTAAATTCTGACTTCAAGTAAGACCATTACAAAAAGGAAGGAAAAAAGCATAAATCCCTTGAAGACTTCATAGATCCCTTGAAAAGTGTTCAGAAATATGGATTAAGCTGAACTATTTAATTAAAAGATCTAAATAAATTTCTGGTGAGTAATCTGTCTTCATGTTAACAGATCTATATCAGGAAAGTAATTAAAAATGCACTGCTGTCATTAGCAGTGGTTCTTCAGACTGTCTTGGGGAAAACAAAAATTGCACAGAAAGAAAAAATGGAATCTATTATCTTTCCCTCAGTGTGGAGGAAGCCTTTTTAAAGCAAACTAAAAGCTCTCCGTGTTTAAGCACATCTAGGAAGATCTCACAGGAGAGCACTGAGGTTCTTTTCTGAGTCAGTCCGTATCCTGACTGACTGGTTACCTGCAGCTCAACTTCCTTTTCCCAGCAGTTCAAAGTATCAAAGAATCTTGTTTTAAGCCAAGCTCAGAGAAATATATTTGAGTACATTATAAAAAGTGTGGCAAATTAAAAGTATCCAGAACAAAAATCTATGATAAATCCAGTTGACTTCAGCAGAAGTGATCACAGAGCCAGCAACAGGCATTGAGAATAAAGGAAGGTTTTCACCTAACTTTAGAGACTTTAGCGAGAGTAAGAATTTGGTTCTGGAGGCAATCAAATCCTTCTGCATTGACTAAACACAATAAATAAATATTTTATAATAAATTTCTAATTTTTAGTAAATTAAAACCAGATAAAATGAGAATAACATGATGTCTTGCATTCAAAAAATAAATTAATAGAGCACATTTAATTGTTTACCTGAGTTTAATCCACTACATGCACATACTTATATTTCCAGTTATTATTAGGGGATAATGATCACAGGAACAAGGTGAAGACAGCAATCAAAAAGAAAACAGAAAACATCATGAACTATCTGAGCAATGGATAAAACATGTCAATGCAAAGTTCTCTGTGGCAAGTAAATGAGATGAATCAGGAACAGATATGGCACACACAGGAAAGAATTAGAGTCTTAACTCTGCTGATAACACTGCATGGCCAAATAGGCAGGTAAAAGACAAAGGTCAAGAGGAAATGGCAACATTATTGCTTCTCTGAATTCTCTGATTAATGGATGTAAAAGTCAGTGTGGAGCAGTCACTGAAAACAGCAGTAAATTTACCACAGTGTAATAGTTTATATAAATAAAACAAATCACAGGAACATTGCTGTGTCATAAAGATTTGTGCCTTGTAGGCTAATATGGGAGCATTGAAAAGAAAATTCAAGTGGCAAGGGAATGGTTGTTCTCTTTCATTCTTACCTTTTGTTCAGAATGATAGAATAAATGCAAACTGGTTTTTCTGTGCTATACATCACCGGGCTTTGTCAGTGTAAATTTGTTTCCAAAGAAGTTTGAAAGAAAATCTTCATATTTGTTTCAGGTTAAAGGACCACAAAAACATGGAAGAGGGAATAGTCTGAAACAAGGACTGAGACAGGAGCAGTTTAGCCTCTTTCTGTCCTCTGTAAACCATTTCAATATATCCATAACCTCTGCAAAATCTGGAGAAAAATCTGGGGAAAATTTTGCTGACATTAAAATGCATCTTCATCTGTTGTGTAGTTTCCAGCAATCTTTCCCGAGTTTGTCCATTGTACTTAGAAAATTGTTATTCTTGATGAATATTCAGTGATTTTTGTCTCAAAAATCTGAAAATGGGAAATTTCATATTGAAATAATAATTAAAACATTAAGATCTGTATTTCATGAGTGTTATTTCAACTGTTCAATGAACACTCTTGACTGCAGATCTTGATAGGCTTTGCTATGCCTTGTTCTACAGATCAGCTTGCTGCAGGTACTCAAAAGGTCATTAAATTTTAACAATTAAAAATGTGAATAGCATCTGAAATTTAAGTACTTTAAAATTCCCAGGTGCTCTTGCTAAATACCCATCTCTTTTAGGCCAACTCGTATTTAAACTGATCTTTTTTATTATGACCTTGAAAACCCTAACCATAGATATCTCCATAACAGGAGAAGTAAGAAATGCCTAAGGAGCAATAATTATATCTGTTGATAACTTATATAATCAATAATACAAAGATAGCTTGTCTATGACCCTTTGGAATGATTCTGGAAATCTGTATGTTAAATCCAGTCTGGTTTTATGAAACATTTGTTCTCCTGTGTATTTGTGTTACAGATGTAACATTCTTAACTGCCTGGGATTCTGAAGGGCAGACCACAAGGAAAAAAACCTCAAATTTCTCCATTATTATACCTTTTGTTGCCACCTCATGTGGTTACTTTTTTGTTGTCCACGACAGGCAGAGCAAAGGAAAATCAGATAGGTGGGTCAGCACCAGATTACTCAAATAAAGGGAGAAGATAGGAAGAAGCAAATCTGAACTCCTTGCAGTTCACTCCCAAATAGCACAGAAAATGAGGTGAAAGCTGAGGCCAGAGAAGCTGTAAAAGAGAACTGATAAGCATTTACCTAGTGCTCAGTGTGTCAAGTGTAAGCATAAGCTTACTCTCTAAATACACATATTCCAAAGCATATTGGCAGCATGACATCTTTTTGATGTTAAAAATTATCTACACGCCCTTCCAAAAACATTCAGCCTCAGCCTTCCTCCTTTCCTTTTGAAATTTTTAATGCAGCTTTCAGTAGGAGCTGAGCCTGGCTTGAAAAAGATTTATATTAGGGCAGAATCCTTTGAAAAATCTCACTTTACACCTAACATAACAGCAAGACAACAATTACGTGTGGGGTTTGGAGAAAAGGTATGACAAGGAAACTACTGTACTTTATCTTTAATGATTCCCCAAACCAGGTAACACAGGTCTCAAGCTAGAGCACTAAATGATTTGGTCACTCTTATTTTCTTGTTCTCTGCTCATACAGGACTCTCAAAATAACTACTGAACTAAAGGTAATTTATATCCCTTAGACACATGTGGAGAGATATGCAGGTCAGACCTCTGTGATAGTCCACTTCTTGCACTAAATTAACTTTTCACACTGGATGTTTGACAAGATGATAAATAAACAAAATTATATACAGTCAGTTTCTTATTTTTATTTTTAACACAATAATTATTTTAACAACATGTAACACAGAAGGATGAGGAAAATGCTGTTGGATTTTGAAAGCAACTAAGCATGTAATTATTTTTGCAGAGGCTGAAGTAACTGGGCTCATCTATTTGAACAGCACTTCAAATTTTGGCCATTGTGTTGAAGTTGTTCCTCATTACCCATTGCAAGTATGACAAAGATAACACTTTTTATTTCAAAACTGTTTAAATGTTCCCAAGACACTGAATGGAAAAATGTTTCATAACCCTCAGTTGTTGAATCTATCAACAACTTCTTTATTTTAGTGCCTATCTAAATCGGGAAAAAATACCTGATTCAAACACAGCGGCATGTAGGAAATACTAACAATGGTATTTGAAATTTTATAGCTATTACAAGTCTTCAGCCTCAATTTTTCTTCATTTAAAAATTGGAATTGCCTCTGAAAAACCAATGATAACTGGGCAACTGAGACACAGGACTAGTCTGCGTGGAAGGATTTACATCCCAATGTAAATTAACTCTGACAGGTTTCATATGCTTTGGAGGAAAAGAAACAAACAAACAGAAAAAAAACCCCAAAGCTTTGCTCTTTTAAGTCAGTCTGAAACATGGAAAAAGCATAAAAATTATTAGAAATAGATCAAATGCAATGATGCCAAAAACAGGACTTACAAAACCCTTATAGAAGTGACCAGTATTTCAGATTTCACATATTTTTTTCCCTTGTAGGAAGGAAGGGTCAGGCAATGGGAACAGGATTATTCGGTGCAATTCTACAAAAAGTATTTTAAAGCTTTGAAATATATCTACCTTTTAGCTTCTATTCATCTATAACTATACAATTGCACAAGAGTTTTAGCATTTCCAGCTAACACATTTATCAATTATTTCAATAGAAAAGTCAAAACCCTGCAAATATTATATTGTCCATAAATCCCCTGATTTTCTCCCAGCTTTGCAGAAACAACACATTCTGAATCAATTTATGTTTAAAAATATGTCTTGTTAAGTACAAGCCCAGCAGATGGATTTGAGAGCTTTGGTTTGTGTTTTTTTTCATTTACATATAGAATTGATGAAAGATTACAGATGTGGAACCAAGTTGGAAAGTCTATTGCTAAAAATGGCTGCAGTTCCCACACTCATACCTCTGTCAATTCTTCAAATTATAAATGGAAAATTAAACTGTTTCAGTCACAAAAGACTAAACTTGAATTTAAAATTGCAAGATTATATTGAGTTGAAAATATAATTTTAGGAATCATTTTTAGTGTACAATTGTATTGCAAGATTTTCCTGTTACTACCAACTGAAAAAAATCCATATATATTTACAGTTTACTTATTGTCTTGGGGACAAAAACTTTTGGCACAGTCTGCCATAAACTGGCCTGAAAGTCTCTGCTCTGGAAGAATAAGGACTTTTAATTCTAACAAGTTTTTATAGATCTAAGTTGAGAGAGCAACACAGATATAACATGCAGATTCTGTAAATGCTGAATAATTCCCACATATTTTATAACAAATATTAAGCCTCTATTCCTTTTCCAGAAGTAAGAAAGAATAATGATGATAGATGACTGCTTCTAAAAGAACAGACATGACAATTTAGGCTTATTTCAATGTGTTTGTGTTTTTCTTATTTCTTAAGTAAAATCTTTTCCTACATTGTAGCACTGCAGCACATCCGACTTTCTTCCATGAGCTTAGAGTCACAAATTTCTGCATTTTCCTTGTGTCCCCCAGAAATACTTGTTCTTGCTGATTATCTTCGAGATTTTATCTTTGAGATCAAGTTTATCCAAGAGAAAAAGGTGGTCATAAATAATAAAGTCAAACTGTGTCGCCACATGCATTTTTGCAGCATTAAAAAAAAAAAAAAAAGATTATGTGGAGGCTGAAAAAGCATAATCTCTCACAAGAAAGATTTTCACTGCAGTGACACGTGAACACGTGAACACATGAACAGCCAAATACAAAGAAAAAGGGTAACTTTTCAGGGGGAAGTGGGCTGGTAAAATGCTTATTAAATGGTGTAATAGGACAACTGTTCAAAGAATAATATTATACAAAGTCTAAACACTTGAGAAGTAAAAGGATAATGGAATTATAATTTCTTCCTGTTGTATATTTTCATATGTTCTCTATTGGCCAGGAATTATGTGAAACAAATTAAAGTATTTAGAGATATTTTTGTTTAAAAATATTTTTAAACCATCTCCCTAAACACATGAAAATCATGACACTTTGAAACAGATGAGGTAGTTAATAGCATTTATACCACCCTCAGAAAAGTCAACAAAGAAAACCATACTTTGTCATTTAGAAGTTACAGAAATTGAGACAATCCATTTGTCAAATAAAGGAAAAAAGCTGAATTTTCACCTCATTTCTAATAACTAAAATCCTCAATCATGAGAGAAAAAAATAAAAATACAGAGAATTAGGAGACAATCTGTCCAAAATGAGGTTTAGATTTGGTAAGATGAAACTTAGAGAGGGAACATGTTGGAAGGTTATGCCAGAAAACTAGAAAAAAATACAATTCAGGTAAAAAAATACTAGAAATATTAGAAAAAGTAAAACAAAACAAAACAAAACAAAACAAAACAAAAAAAAAAAGAGAGAGAGAGAAGACAATGAATTTTGACAACAACACAATGCATAGACTAATCTATGGCATGTGGAAAAAAAATTCTGTCAACTATGAGTAATTCAGGCATTTATTATTACTTTTTTTCTTTCTTAATCTCATTGTTTAATCTTCTCTACAGTATTGTGAGATTTTGCATGTGACAATGAAGAAAATATCTGTTAACACTATTTAAGCTGTTGGAAGACACTGTGAGTATATACTGGGAGGTTGAGGAGGAACATCTCATCAGGATCTGTAGTGACAGGATAATGGGCACAAATTAAAGGAGAAGAAATTTAGGTTAGATATTAGGACAAAATTCCTCCTTGTGAAAATGTTGAGGCCCTAGAACAGGTTTCCCAGAGAAGCTGTGGCTGCCCCATCCCTAGAAGTGTCCAAGGCCAGGTTGGATGGGGCTCTGAGCAACCTGGTCTAGTGGAAAGTGTCCCCACCTCTGGCAGGGGTTGGGAACAAGATGATCTCTAAGGTCCCTTCCAAGCCTTTAACATTCTATGATTTTATTCTGACTTGCTGAAGAATGAGAAACACGTTCACCTCTGAAATTTTGTACAGAAATCTGTCTACCAAACGTGTCAGAGCGCTGCCTTTGCCCGCAACGCTGGAGCCTGGTTGCAGGGATCTGGGAAAGGATGCTGTAAATTTCCCTTCCTGAATGTGACTTTGTTGACATTGAAGCTGTACCTGCAGCACAGCTGGACAGGGACAAACACACACCCCGTGACTCCTACAGAGGTGCCATCGGTCTTGCATTGACACCGCGACTTCCAAACCATAGCGAGGAATTCCCAAGGTTCAACGAAACTTCCCTGACAAGATTAGCTACAAGGGTTTACACTGTTTTTCATTGCTAAGCATGATGTTAAATGGCATGAAATATCCCTCTGACCTTTTTCCCAACCTAATAGCTTGCCAAGCCCCACCCTGCTCACTGTGGGAGTCAGAATGGGAAACAGAGAAAACCTTGGCACCGCTCAGCCACAGCCAAAGTATGAGAGAGTTTCAGACATGATTACAAAACACATTATTATACAGGCTGCTATGAAGAAAATTATCTCCACCTCAACTGGGAACAGTATGATAAAAAGAATATTATTTAATCTAATGATGCAATTTAATGAGTAAATAAATATTAATTAAGTAGATATGATAACCACTACGTCTACGTCTACATGATATGAAACTTGCACATTGGTGACAGCTCGTGACACTAAATGAGGATAGCTGGTGGCACTAAGAGAGGAAAAAAAGAAGAAGTGACGTTGATTTTTCCAATACTTATCACTATTTAGGTAATAGGGAAGCTTAACCTCCTGGGAAGGAAACTCTTAACAGCTCAATTCTGAAAAGTACAAGAAAGTATGAATCCCTGCATTAACAAAACTCACAGTCAGACCAATACTGTTAAAAATCACACTCCTTGCTTGATCTGCCACCCTTTTGGAAACAATATATTCAATATCAGGAGGCAGCCACCGTGTTTATTGTTGAATTTTATTTTCTGCACAGCGTTCCTATTTTAACTCACAAATAAAACATAGTTTTCTTTTTCCCTGTTAGAAAACAAGTTTTAAGTTCTCATTGATCAGGTTTTATACTACTGCATGAACCGCTGGGATTTCTGCTTTGTGCTACAGGATTTAGACTGGCCATCCCTTCTGTTTAATATTCACAGTCATGTTCCACTGTGCATTGAAGTCAGCATTACAAATTTGAAATAGAAATTTGACTGTAGCATATCCACTGGGCTCACTGAACAAAACACCAGTAGTGATAAGTTTGGGACTTGCTGCACAGAAGTTTATTTTCAGATACCTTAAAATATATCTTTCTAAAAGTCCTCCTTCACAAGGAGTGGTTAATGTACACAGATTTTAAGCTTCTGGTACAACAAGAGAACTTTTTCAAGAACTTCTGAAAGTTTCTGAATTAGTGGAAAGTGTCTCTGTCCACTGCAGGGGACAGATGATCTGGAAGAGCCCTTCCAACCCAGGCCATTGTGATTCTCTGATAATGTGTAATAGAATATTAGACTATGTCAATGTGAGTGGGAAATAGCTTGTTTCCAGCTGTATGACATCCTTCCATTGGCTAAGTGCACATTTATGCAAAGCCCATAGATCTGTACCCCTAGCAGATTTCTCTGGGTCACACAATCTTTTATGTTTTCTTAGCAGATTCTGGGTTCTCTAAAGAAGAGGGTTTTTTTGCTACTGGGCTAGATCAGATTAAAACTGTGCTCCTTGAGCTGGTTCAGCTACGCCAGACATGACAGAAGAGGGGTCAGAGAGTATTGACCCTTCACTCCACTGAACTGCTCACAGAACATGGCATGTGGCCTCTTTATGCTGCCTAAATACATCAAAGCAAACCCAGGCAGGTGATCCAGGGGGTTGTGGTGCTGATGAGGAGATACATAGGTTAGGCAGCATGGATAAGGGAGACAAATTCAGAACCTATATTCAAGCTCAGTTCAGTGGGCTACATATGGAACCAGAGGCTGCCAGCCCTGCCAACACCCTGAGTCATTTGCTGCTTCCTTGACCTTAGACAGTAAGGCAGGCAAAGTGACTAAATTAATTATAGATTTTTTTTCTAGAATTTTAAAGAGGGCTTTTAAGCTGAGAACTGAAGCTTTCAGGTCTTGAAGCTTTCAATTCTTAAAAGCTTTCAATTCTTAAAAAAAGGGAGTTTTGGAAAAAGTCAGTCTTTCCTATTTGTGAGTCAATAAAAAATTCGAGCTAAATGAAAAGTTGAGGGAAAAAAAAAAACAACACTGGCTTTTGATGTGCCAGGGTGGTTTTTTTGTTGTTGTTGTTTGGTTTTTGATGTTGTTTGGTTTTTTTCTTTTTTGTCTCTGTGTTGATCTCATGCAGACTTGGCCTTTTGCCTGGTCATTTCCTACTGCCCAATGGGAAACATCAAGGAGGCTGATGCATCAACTTTCACTATCTGGAAACTAAGGAGAAAAAGGAAAAAAGGACCAATTTCATGGCACAAAGGGTCTAAAGTGGTAGTGTAGGGAAAAGGTTTCAAATGTCATTACCTGCTGTCAGGAATGGGTCTTTAATGGCAGATAAAATCTGATCATGTCCCTAAAGTAAAATAAACCAAAGGATGACAGAAAAAGATATTAATAGGGAGTGAAAAGAAAGTTCTTTGCTTTGGAATCAGGCCATAAGGAAAAGTGCAGCTAAGGATAATTCATTTTACAGTCTTCCCCAGGCTGTATTAGTCCTCTTGCAATTTTGGAGAATAATAGAACTAAAGTGTTCTTTCCTGGAGCTGTGAGTTCAGCTTCATTAGGTCTTCTTTCTGTATATTGGAATTTAGATAGCAGGGAGATATGTCCCTTTCACCACCCAAAATGGACAGATACAGATCATTAAGTCGCCTCTTCCAATATCTGGAAGTATCAGCTAAGCTTGGGGATATAATGCATGTTGCTCCAGAAACAGCCCACCCTTTCTCTAGGAATTATGTCAACTAACTCTTATAAATCCAGGTGCTCACAGTCAGAATTTGATGTTAGCAGGCCTGATCCAAAGCCTGCTCGAATTGGGAGACTCTCACTGAGATCACATCGAGCCATCACTGGTTGTAGAGGCAGCCCCAGGACAGAACAGAATCACAGAATAACAGAATAGTGATTAGATTTATATTAAAAAAAATCATATTAGCATTTTAATTTTATATTTAATTATATAATATTTATAGTGGTTAAATAAAACTGAAATTCAATGTAAATGTCTCAGATTTCAGTAGTATTTTAAATCTATATTCTAATACAGATTTTTAAACATATATTTAAGAAACAATGTTTCAAAGTAATTTTCTAACAAACTGTAGTGTACATCTCATTGAGTGATTGCATTTAAACAAGAATTAGCTTAATTTTAAACTCTTCTCAGCATATAAAAAGGAGCTAAGCCACATTGAAAGTCTCTACATTATTTCAACTAATAACTCTACTTGAAAACCAGAGAAGTTTAGTCCCACATTTTAAGAAGTGTTTAGGTGAGAGGGTGATGATCTTGAGAATGGTTCTAAAACAACTTTCATGAATACTAAACAAATTAATTGTTGAGGGAAACATATTACTGCAGCAGTTGGAAAATCAACAAGAGAAAATTAAACCTGATTCATAATTTTAACACTGATTCAGTAAAGTATGGAAAATACATGCTTAAAATTAACATTCTGGTAAGTAGAGTCATCCTCCAATGAAGTAAAAATTCTTCACTCTGAGGAATATCTGTTGAGCCTAAGAGATTATCCAAGGGTAGAACATTAGTTGGAACATTGAAAGAAAAAAAAAATAAGGGAAGATGTGCCAATAAAACCAGCAAAGGAGCAAATGTTGTTTTTTATTAGAAATTTCAGCCATGTTCATATGGCTAGAGAAGTGAGTACTGCAAGAGTGGGTCAAGGCCTCATCTAGAAGTATGGGTGAAAAAGTCCTGGTTAGAGAGTACTTAGTATTACATACGTTCTTTCAGCTAACTGGGTCTGAGGAAATAGTTCTTAAGGTAATTAAAAACCCCCAAACATCTCTCTAAATTAAATTACTAGTGTTAAAGAACTTTAGAAGGACTTTCACCATGTAATGTATTTAGAAAAAAAAAAAAAAGAAAAAAAAAATCTGGCTGAAACCCCCAAATCTACCATTGCAGGTTTAATTACCAGGCCAAATGTCTGGTAAAGAATGGAAAAAATACTCCAACTCATTGTAATCATCCCAAATTACACATAGATGTCAGGAAAACCTCTAACAAAGTTAGAATATAGGCATTTTAAAAAATAATTCACTCAGAACAATCTCATTCATTTTTTTTTCTCCAGGAAAGGAAGAGAGCAAGTTTAGAGTAGATGCTACAAAAAACCAAAAAAAGCCCCAAACAATCCAACCAACCAACCAACAAACCCCACAAACATTCCCCGCACACCCAAACCCAACAAAAAAAGAGTTGTGAGAGTGCTGAGGCCCTGGCACAGGTTCTCCAGAGAAGATTTGGATGCCCCATCCCTGGAAGTGCTCAAGGCCAGGTTGGATGATGCTCTGAGCAACCTGGCGTAGCTGAAGGTGTCCCTGCCCATAGCAGGAGATGTAATGAAATGATCTTTAAGGTCCTTTCCAACTCAAACCATTGCAGAATTCTATGACAGAAAAGGTTTTAGATTGGCTCAGTCAGATGTTTTGACTTAAGCAGAATTCTGATTCTGTTTTATCTCCAAATTTATCATAATGAAGCTTTGCAAGGCGAATGTAAAGCTTTTGCAATCCTATTCTCAGAAAGCTGCTATCAGTGGTTTGGTACCTGGCAGGAAGGCTGTGAAAAGATTCTGTAAGAATTATATTTCAACACAAACAACTGCTTATCAATATTATTTTTATGTAAACATATTTGTATTTATGCAAATTTAAAACATACACATTTTATTACTTTGCTGTTTCTGATTAATTTCAAATGGAAATATTTTTGCTGTTATTTTGAACTAGTCTTTACTGTGCTCTGTCCAATAACAAAAAGGTTAAGATCTCAAAAAGTGGAATATTTAATTCTAATCAGCTTAATGGCAGGTGCTTATTCAGGGCTGAAAATGTAAGACACTGAATGAGATATGAAGGAAGTGAACTCACCTTTACTGACAACAGATTGCTCTTAGGTTACAACAGGCAAATTTACTCCCTTTCTATTTTGCAGTGATTTCTAATCTTGCATAGAAATATTTTACATATTTCTGGGAAAAAAAAAAAGAAACCACAAAAACAAAAAAACAAAACAAAACAAAAAAAAAAAAAGAAAAAATCAAACCAAACCAAACCAAACAAACCCCACAGCGCACACTCCTCCAAAAATAAGAGAATTTTCATTATTCGCATTCAAACCTTACCTTGAAAGTTTCAATTTGACCACATATGTTTTGCTGGGACAGTTTTAGGCACTGTTTTTAAATATTTCAAGATCTGAAGGAAAACCAAGGCTTCCCTGTGTGAAGGATCAATCTGCCCACCGGAGGGCAGTGCTGCTCTTTCCAAATCCCACATTTTTCCTCCTTTATTTGGAAGGCAACTAGGACAAACATTAGAAGCCAGGGTTTCATGGTGCATCTCTGCAAAGTGCCGCTGTGCTTTTGCTCTTAGTGTTGCACTGACAGCTTAGGATAGGGAAAACCCACAGAAATGTTGCCAAGGTTAGGTTCTGGATGGAGTTAAGTAACCACTGAAGTCATGTACACATGAAAGCTTTGTGTTGATATATCCACAATTTACAGTTTCACCCTAATTTGACAATACCCAGCCTATGCAACTTTGATGAAATTATAGATCTCAGTTTGAATTACATAAAAAAAAGAAATAATTTAACAATAAACTCCATTTCTGAAAATGGCAGCCTTGATTTCCTACTCCAGAGAGACATTTTTGCTGATTTGTCATTATGGTTACAGTTATGAAATTTTAGAAAATCATTGCAAACACAATTTGTTTATGATAAAAACTGTAGTTACCACAAAATTGTTCTACTTATTCTTCAAGCACTACAATTTGGTCTCTGAGTAATTACCAAAATAATTTCATTCTTTCATTCACTTGGAAACTGATGATCACACAGACTATGCAAGAACAATTCTGTTTCTTGATAAAAGGATTGCCTCTTTCTAAAAATCAGGAAAAGAAATGCATTCCAGATGGCTACACAAACTCCTTAGGCATGGATCCTTCAACAACACATGTTTATGTATCCGCCAGACTAATTTTTTATTCAAATCCTTGAAAACAAAGTAGCACACCAACAAAAATTAATTTATACTATTTTTGTTGAAAACTTTTACTTCAAGAAAGATAAAAAAAGGAGTAAAATTTCTCCTGTTGCTGTTTTTTATTCAGAAAAATAGAAATGCTTTTTTATAAGCATTTGTTCTAACCCTCAGTGCTGCACTCATTAAGATGAGACAAGCATTCTTTAGGTTCTGTTTTACCAATACCAATGTAAATATTGCTATTTAACCAACTTCAAACGTGTGAAGAGGGTACAATGGATTATAGTCATTCAGGATTTCAGCACAGAAAAATAAAGCTTAATTTTTTTTCCTCATGTTTACAAAACCCAGAAATATCCCACAGGATTTCTAAGGTGGTAAATCTCCAGCATGGTGGTGCTTTTATGCACAAGATAGTGTAGAATTTTCTACAGGATTTTTAATGTAGCCCATCCAAGCTCAACAACAGCTGTAGATGGGAAATAAGATTGAATATGTCAAAGGAGATTTATGTGTATATCATTATTTCTCAGCAAAAGAGAATGATAGCTGTCTTGGGGAAAGAATTATGGTCCTGAAACTCACATCCAATCACATGGATTTCAAAAAAGATATTCATTAGATAGTTAGTAAGAATTAGGATGGCCTGTTTGTGAAATGATAGTTATTTTTAGTTAGTTTCTATAGTTTAATTGCCAAATTATATTGCTTCTTGAAAAAATGTTTTTAGGGAGCATTTTGCTAGATAAAGATCAGTGAATCCAGTTTTACTTTGATTACTTCTGCCTGTTTCCTGTTTTCCACTCACTCTTGCTCATATCACCATTTTTTAAAGGATTTGGGTACAGAATTCAGAATCTGTAACTTCCCTGCTGGATAACTGAAAGGGTCCCCCTAGATTAGTCAACTCTGTGTTGTCACCACTTGCACTTCTCACAACTGCAGAGGCGGATCTGATCCGATACTAAATTAGGAGAAGATTTGCATGGTAATTACTAAGCTCAAAATTCAACTTGGTGCGTGTCCCAGAAGTTTTATATTGTCACCTTCCAGCCCCCTCTCCACATCCACAGCTCACTTCTAATAAGATCTCCGTGTCTTCAAATTCACTGAGTTTTAGCTCCACAACAAACTCCATTTGGATGTTTTCATAATGCTGGACCATAATCAGAAATTATGAAGAAAAAGGAATTTCATAAAGAATTATTCTATTTCATTTTCTTACTGCTGAAGGATTTTAAACTGACAGACTGCAAATAATCAAATAATCACTAAGTAGGGAAACACTTCTCTTAACTAAATAGCTCGCTTCTCTTAACCTTTGAACAAGGAGCATAGAGAGTTAAATAGCCACAAATCACTTGCAAATTACCCTGATATCTCAGATGTTGTTGACATAGTCAACAGCATTTGAAGAAAAATAACTGTTAGCTTATAAAGAGCATCTCTATAACTAATGCAACCACTTGCACCTTTTTCTAACTCTTCATTTAAATTAGGGCTTAATTCTTCTTGCAGTGGAGGCTGGTGGAATCTGCTGTTAGGGCTGAAAGTTCCATATGTAAACTCTTCTGCAGTTTCCTATGTACTCATCCTCCCATCTTCATCACTTATAGTGAATGTTGTGCTAGGCCTTGATTTTGCCTCAGAGTTTGCTGTGACTTAAAAATAGTTGTGTAAATCTTTTTTGCTGATTGCCTTGCACAGACCTGCTGTATGAATAGCACTGAGCACCATTAAGAATAAGGTGATGGGTGGAGAGGAATATGCAGTAAACAAGGAGCCAAGCATTTCCTGTTAGCCTAATAAAAATCTTAACATAAATGCAAATGAAGCAGTAGTTATTAGAGTTACAAAACACTAACACATAGTTCAATCTAGTAAATAATAATAATAAAAAACCACAACTTGCTGACTATAAAAACTTAAGAGCTGTACAGGAAGACTTACAAGTTATCTGTGTCTCTAACGTGTTACGCTCATCTTTCCTACAACTGCTTGAGTCAGTTGTGGCAATTTTCTTGAAGCAGAGAGATCTAGAGTGGCATCAGCATACCAAAGACTTTCCAGAAGAAGGATGTGGATGGTGGATTTTCTTTTGCCTCACCTGCTACCTTTCCTCTGCTCCCAGAGAAGGTGAAAGCTGCCCTACAGCCCCCCAGGATTGCCCAGGAGCAATTGGTGCTCTCTGGGCAATCCTCTTCCCTGGTGGCACTTCCAGAGCTGGAGCTCAGACAGGCTGGAGCTCAGACAGGCTGGAGCTCAGACAGGCTGGAGCTCAGACAGCTGAACCCAGCTCAGCCCCCCTCAGGCCAAGGACATTTCATGGACAGAACAGCGCAGGTAACACCCAGGAGAAAAAAACATACTGATAGTTCTGAGCAGGTTACCTGAGGCTGTCCTAAGAATTTTTGTTGGCCTCAGGAAGAAAACAGTCTGTTCCATGTATAAATGATGCCTATTTTAGTACCTGAGGTAATGATTAGAATACCAACTCACTCTGATGTTTTCTAGAAACTAGAAGAAAAATTAAGGGAACACCAGAGACACCTGAATTTATATTGGAAAGTTGATTTTTTGCTAAAGTTAATAGCTAAAAGTAGAATGAAGAAAAAATCATATCCTTTAGACTATAACTTGCAAAGCAGCAGGAACAGCTTCCACAATCAACCTATTCCTAAGTGGATCAAGAAGATGCACATGTAGAAAATTATATTATATTTTTTTAGAAAGTCTTTGGGAGAGAAAATTTAGCACATAGAGTCTTTAATGAATCTTGAAACATAAATGAGCTCAGATTGGAATAAAAAAAGAATATTGAGTTTCATTTAGCTTATTTAACTTGGGAAAACTTTCTCTCCCTATTCTCTTCCTTTTCTCTCCCATCAAAATCATTCCATGAAGGAGTCCAAGTAATCCATGAAGGAATTCTTCACAGATAGGAAGATGGAAAACAACTAGCTATGCAAAGAATATTTACTTTGATCAGCCTGTGTCTTCTTTGCAAGAAGGAATAACAGTCTCCCATCCATATAAATGCAAAGAGGTACAAACTGTCTGTAATAAATATTGCTTTCTGAGAGAGTCTTCCAAATAAGGAACATGGAAGATGGACTTTCCTTATAAAGATAAGTAATCAGTCCATTAAGAAAATGCATGTTGACATTTTCCATGGCAGTAGATGCCTACATCTCCTCTCACAGAATCTCCAAGCAGTCATCCACCAGCTGTCATTCCAGTTTTCCTGGGTCAGAATTTCCTAAGCTAGTCACAGTAGCTCAGTTACAGAATAGTGTATTTAATTGTCCTTGGCTTTGAAGTTGTTGGTGATTATGTCACATTCCTTTAGACACTTCCAAGGCATTTGAGGCTAACACATACCATACAGGCCCTCTGACATGGTCTAAAGAACAAAATGTCCTTCTGAATTCCTCTTTGAATAAAGACAACTTTGTAATACCCAACAATTAATCTGGCTGTTCCAGAAGTTTTGAATTCATGTCTGCATTACCTCTGACTGTTGGCTCAGCTCTTGTTTTGGTCTGACACACTCCTCGTGCTAACACCTGATGGATGCTCTGATCAAAGACAGAACAACGTGTTGTTGGGATGAAATGCATGGGAAGGAGTAGAGGCCATTCTGGAGCCATTATCACCCTAAGCTCACCCTCTCCTGAAGATATCACCTTCTGCCCTCTTTCTTAGCAATTGTCTGGAAGTCTCTTCAGAATCCAGTTGAGTAATGGATGTGGTACAGACCAAACTTCCAAGATGGAAAGTATAAATACATTGGCTTACCTCATGCTTAGCCTTAGGTTGCGCCAGAGGAGATTCAGGTTGGACACAAGGAGGAATTTCTTTGTTGAAAGGGTTGTTAAACAAGGGAATGGGCTGCCCAGGATAGTGGAGTCACAATTCCCTGAAGGTGTTCAAAAAACGACTGAACATGGCACTTTGGTGCCATGGTCTGGTTGACAAGGTGGTGGTCAGTCAAAGGTACAACTCAATGATCTCAGAGGTCTTTTTCAACCATAATGATTGCATGATTCTTTGAAAATAGCTTTTGAAACAGTTCCAGCAGCTGCTGGACCGCTGAGGCTTTTGTGTTTCCCAGAGTGATGCAGGGGAGGAAGATGAAGGAGTGCTCTCACCATTGTCTAGTGAACCATTTTACCCATAGATATGTGAGTCTGCACAAAGGGAATTGAGGCAATATTTGTCTTGTTTGGCTTTATTTTGGCATAAAATAAAGCTTAATTTACAGAGACCATTGTTCCCTAAATTTGAGATATTCAAATGGACTGTGACAATAATATTCACTGAAAGAGGACCTCGCATTCCTCTGGTGTGAAAATGGTGTTGTCACTAGGACAAGTAATACTACTATGAATGTTCATATTAACTTAATTATTAGTTATCACTGCCTGCCATGGGATTGGTAAAGTTGTTAATGATTGCTGCATTCACAGACCAGGTGGAAAAGCAAGATAAGGATCCCTTGGAACAGCTGCATCCAGGCTGATATTGCACAAATTTGAGTAAAGGTTGTCATATCATGTTACAAAAGTCTGAGATGGTTCCCAAGCAACCTGTTCAACATGCTTATAATGCACTGTGCTCTGTATTGTCTGTAGAGCAAATAAATCTGTCCTTGGCCAAGCTTTTTTTTTTTTTTTTTTAACTTTTCCTGCTCATTTACTCAGTTTAAAGCCCATGAACAAGGGTGGGAATCCCATGCAGCTTTAGACCATTCCCCAACAGTCCCTACACTTACTTCAGAAAATTCAATAGGCTCATCTCTCTTGTCAGGCTTGGGAAAATCAGTTTTGAAGATTAACACTCAAATGAGACCTTCCAAAAGTGATCAGCACTTCCATTCCATAATGTTGTGAGTTATCCTGAGGAAGAAGTCTGAACAAATCGGACCTTCTCCACCATTTACAATCTGTCTCCAGTCAAGACCAGCAGCTCAGAGTTAATTTGATATTTTTAGGCCAGGCCTGAGATATGTATTATTTATGGATATCTTAGACAAGAATTTCTAAAGCGGCCAAATTTAAAAAGAATGTTGGAGCTCTGCCCCAGTACATGGGTTACTAATGGGATTTTGGAAAGGAGCATGACCTCTCATCACATTCAATATTTGATCAGGCAATAAGTGTGACTTGCTTAGAAACTCAAGGGTGGCAGAATTCTCAGTGTTTATGTTCTGTACGTTAAAATGATAGGAAACCATTTTAGAGGGCACTGGTGTCACAGTAGAAGCTATGTTGTTCTCTTAGCCCCTACACAATCATCATAGAGTGCCCTGGGCTGCAAGGGACCTCACAGATCACCCAGTTCCAACCCCTCTTCCACTAGATTAGTGTTCTGGCCTTGAACAATGCCAGGGATGGAACAGCCACAGCTTCTCTGGGTATCTCACAGCACCTTCAATTTAAGTCTTGCATCTATGAACAGCTATTTTTTTTCCTTTTCTAGCCTCCCACTATGATCCTGGAAGAGGTGTCTATTTCTGGAATGGTTGTTTTATCTGTGTTAACTGTGACCTAAATTTTTGCATCTTTAATGATTGGCTAAAACCCCATTGAAGGATTGCTGTGGTAATACAGAAAGAGCTTCTCAGCTATAATAAGCTTCAGGCCAAGTATGATACTGTCAATAATGACAAACACAAGAAAATGTAGAGAAGATGGTACCACATTTTGGTTTGCTTAATATATGTGGAATGCAAGACATGGATCTTAATACTTCTAAACAAACTGCAGAGGGTGCAAATAGAAAAAAATAGATATGAGAAGTCAGTAGTCTAGTGAGCAAACATTATAGAGAGTCTCTAAAGGAAAAATAAAAAGATATCTGAAAAATATCTGAAATCCAGGAAAAAAAGACTAAAAATAGTTATATTCTTTTTTCTTTATACTTCAGGATTATTCTCTATTCTCAGATGTGAACTTTATAGAGATTAATAGCATAAACAAAGGACCCCCATGATACCAGAGCTTACTCTCCATGAGAAATGAAGAGAGAGAATAACCCTTAGGTGATGCATTATTTAAGGACTGACCTGTGCAATGGTAACCAGCAGTCTGACAAATAAAAATAGCATAAACTTCTGGGTCACAGTTTTCATGGAGGATATTCTGAAACAGTGCTCTGTAAAATAAGATTATGACTCCAGTAGGGATTTCTTCTCCATTCCTGCCTAATAAACCAGTGTGAAAACACCATTCCTGCAGTTTCAGCTGGGAATCTGACTGTCTGGACTGTATAATTCTGTGCCAGTCCTAATAACTGTATTTCTATATGTATGAAGAGTTGCACTTAATCCAAACCCATTCAGTGTTACTTTCAGCTGAGAGCACAGAAGGTTAGTTAATCATGGAAGGTTAATTTTGCAAGATATACTGGGCATCTGAACTGCTTGTTGGTCTTTAGCTTCCCTGGCACATCTTTCCCAAAAATATCAAATCAAACCCAATCTCTTCTTAAAGCAAAATGATAGCTGGATCATAATCATTTTTGCTTTGGAACATTTTGGAATGTATTTTGTGGAGTGGAAAGAAAATGTGTTTGACCTAGCTACACAAAAAGCATAGAATATGGGAAAAAAAATTGACAGTGGGGAGATAATTACACTTACTGTGTTAGCAACTGTACCAAGTTAAAGTACATTCTAGGTCAAAGAAATTAACAGATTCAGTGGGTTTTGACTTGAGGTCATTCATAATTTTTTCATATATACTTCAGAGCAGTGCAGCCTTGTGTTCAGCAGGCACAGGAAAGGCAGTAAAACAGACAAATGGCACAGAGGGGAGGAAAGCAAGTGGGTTGGAGTGAGTTGGCAAATCATAACAGGCACAGAAAACAGTACTGGGGGATAGAGAATAGGGAAAGGAAAGGGCAAGGTAAACTTCTCCTGACCATAAGGAGGCCAATAGCAGCTGTCCTTCTTTTGTTTCATTGCAACTAACAGCAGAGGGCTCACTAAAATTACAGGCCAGAAATTCCAGAACTGTGGTACCAATCCTCTATCAGTGATGATAGAGGATCACTAAAAATAACTCATGACTCCCCACCAAAACCTGATTTTGTCATTGTGGCTACTAACACTGGCCAAAGATATAATGAAGATGCATTTCAATGGTTTCTCATGTTGAAACTGTTGTAGTTTTAAGTACTTACTGTATGTGGACTCATATTATGAAAGTATTCAAGGAAATAATAACTCACAGGTATTTTGAAAGATGTGAGAGAGCATTTACATTTTTAGAGTTTCTGTACAGTTACCTGTTAATAAACATACTCCTTTCTAGTTGCAGATTCCCCTCTTCTTGAGAGGGGAAGTTTTTCCTCCTATGTATTACAAAATCACCGTAATTTCCTTATTTTCGTTATAATTTCTCAAGGCAGTGTTAGACTCAACAACAGAATATATATTACAAAATGTTTTCTATTTAATAATTTATTTCTAAGAATATCACCTTAGTCCAGGAAATTTGCTTTATATGCTATCATTCTTAACTACAAAATCCAGACCTGCACAGCTTCCTGGTTTTATTATCCTGTGAGTTCTTTTTGTGCACAAGAGTATTTTTCCTTGAGGTTTCAATGAATACAGAAGAAATATATTCTCTGTCAACATCACAGCACAGTCTTAAAGAAACCCTAAACCATAGCTGAGTTGTATTTGTATCATTATTTTTTATAAACTGTAAGAAGTCACTTCTCAACCACCCAAAGGTCTAAATATCTTTTGTTGTCATTCAATCCCAGCAGAAAGAGAGAAAGGTTTTTCTATTTGGTTACAGTGTAAATATTTAAGTGGTGACAAAATAAATTGCTGATTTTTCTTCTTTTTTTTAAGCTATTTTTTCCAACTAAAATATCAAAGACATTGTGGCATAAAATATTAATTTCATCCTGTGGATGGCACTCCTGGACTGTCAAAAAACTAGTGACTTTTGAGAACTATGCCTTTGATGAAATTTTAAAGGGAAATTCAGATTTGTTTGTTCCATATCCACAATATTCAGAAGGCAAGACTTAAATAGCCAAGATACTTGCAAAATGACTGCAAATGCTATTTATTAAGTGCAGGGAAGCAGTTTTTATAGCCTCAGCATCCGGTCAAACCATCACAGGTAAGTTCAACAAATACAGTATTTCATCAAATGAATGAGAAACTAAATCTGCTGGGTAAGCAGCAGCAAGACATAATCACAATCTCAGAATGGTTTATGTTGTACATGATAAAAGCAAGAGTCCTGGAGCCAGGTCCAGGAGAAAAAAGCTAGTGAATTGTCCTTTTAGAGGGTGACAGTTTGACCATGGCTTTTGCTTTCTCTCTCTGGACATTCTGAGATAAATCTCTCAGCTTCTCATATAGGAAGGATGAAAATGAAAAAAAAAAAAAAAAAAAGCTTTGGGGTTTATTTGCAGTGATGCCTCTTTTATGATGAAGAAGGGAGACACAAGGAAAACAAGAAAGAATACATGTGAGTGGTCCTATATTTGCTCTTTTGTCCAGCCTAGAATAAAATTCTCTTTTCCTTGGGGCTGACCAAGATCCCTGGCCTCTCATTGCTGAAAAAATAGCACTCAAGGCCAAGCAAAGTGAAAAGAAGAGACATTTCCACAAATGAAAATAAGAACTGAATTTGTGAAAGAGTAATTATAAAGGTTACAGAGAAAAAACCATTGAACAGATCTGTTTGATTTTGACCAGATGTGCAGTGATTTCATCCCTGCCTATATCGCTCAGGGCGACTCAGAGTAAGGAGTGCAGGAAATACAGGACACCAAGCAAAATTCAACTCCATGCAAATCTATTTGTCAGGCCTCCTGTGCATGTAAACTTCTTGCTAAACACAGCTAGGTTTAAAAGAAATACAGTTGAAGTGTGTGTGGGTTTTTTTTGTTTTGTTTTGTTTTGTTTTTGTTTTGTTTTGTTTTTTGTTTTTTGGGTTTTTTTTTTATCTACCCAGAATTCCTCTTCCTTTTCCACTTTTTCTATCACAAACAACATCTAAGCACCTGCTGTTGCTACACCCATTCAGGGCAGGCAAAGGCAGGTGGTTGTGTTTTGTTAACAGGTTTTCCTATGGAAAGCACGTGGCATCCAGAGGTTACATCCCCCTGGCTCCATCTAAACTCTGTGACAAATGGGATCATTTATAGGACAGTAAACAGCCACACACTTGTAGCTACTTTCTACACCTAAGTGATAAATTTCAATGCCCTAAACAGAGACAGTCTGTGATCTATATAAGCAATCTGTAAATCAAGATAATAAGGAGCCAAATGAAATTGTTTGTCCTTTAGTGACAATTGCCTTGTGAAGAGGGAATGCAGAGAAATTAATGAGTTAAGTGTCATCTCTGCAAGGTATTGTGTAAAACAAATTAATAATTAAGAATTCAAGGTCATGCTGGCAAGAGTTGATCAAGAATTTCATTTTTGTGAGAACACTGTGAGTGCATTAAACTTCCTTGCTTCACAAACCAAAGCAACCTCTCTCCAGAAGACATCAAGCTCAAAGCGGTGTGCACCCTGGATATTACTTAAGGAAAATCCATGTTCAGATTCATGGTTAGTACTACCTAAATGTACATAGCAGGGATTATTTGCTTTAGATAAGTATCATTTTATAAGAATGACCAGACTCATTGTAGGTATAACAGTATTTCCTCCAAATTAGAAGATGCAGTTAAGTTAAAATACTTGTGCTATACTGCACATTCATACTTGAAATTTAACTTAGCTTCAAATGGGTATTAAGTCTCACATCTTCAACAAAACACTTACTACTCGTAGAAATTCAATTAAGACAAGTGGGCTGAAGAAAATATCTCAAAAGGCAAGATTTTTGTAAAGAATGCAAAACATCTTTAAGGAGATATTTTTTCTTCACAGCTAACTTAGCAACCAATTTAAATATATATAGCTCAGTTAGAATTGCTTTACTTAAACACCAAACTCCATTTCACAAGCCATTAATGACATCATTTGAGACTGTTTCTCTCAATACCTCTGAGAAATTTTCAGCATGCTTCCTTCCGTATTACTGCCTACTTCAAACAGATCTTTACTAAAACATTCAAGGCGCCCACATGAAGGTACCAGAAAAATTACTTCCTTTCAAGAAGTATTTACCAAACCCTTATTCACTTCAGTGTCTCAGCCTACCATTGCTCATTTCAGACCTCAAGACTCAACACTTGTCCTTCAAACAAATGACAACAAATATCTTCTTAAACGTCAGACTCTCATTCTGAGCATAGCACTCACTAGTGCAAGGGCCAATGAGAAATTGGTTCAAGCAATTTGTTCTTGTGCATCTTCAGAGAATTTGGTTGTCACTCTGCAGAAGCCACAAGGCACTGCTGGAAAAAGGGTAGCTGCATCCATTTGTGAATGTTCTGTTCAACAGTATCTGCTCTACAGGTACTGTGTTCAAGTGCATTTCAATACACTGCTTGCCAGATACCAGATTCTGAGACTCAGCTGCTTCAGAAGAATAAAGTAGCTAGAAAGATGGTATAAAATATTGTGAACCTTTTTCTTGATCGGGTCTGTCCATTGTTAGTCATCCACACCCTCAAGGGTAATGAAACCCTCTTGTCACTATTTTTCCCATAGCACAAAAACAGCACACAGCAGTCCACACAATGTTTTTTTTTTTTAGTCTAGAAGGTCTTTGTCCACACTAAGCTCATGCTCTGAGGTGCTCCCTTTGTCAGGACTGAAGTGGGGGCAGTTCAGGGCTCTTGTGCTTTCTCAAGAGAGATGGAAGCAGCTGCCACTGTCAGGGCTATTGTCCATAGCCCGTGGCTATTACAGACAACTGACACCAAGAAAAAGGTGAATCCAGTCAATGCCTTTATACAATGCATGTGCATGATAAGGAGATTTCTCAGGAAAAAAAGATTGTTTGAAGTAAAGAATATCACTGATCATTACTGTGAATATGGAGCTCATATTTTCCAACCTCTGCTCAGAAAAGCCCTGCTCTCACTTTGAAGATGATTTAACAGATGTGTTCTTCACCACATGTGAAGAAGACCCCATGCAAAGAAAACAGGTCCACAGAAACTGGAGATTAGCTCTTACTGAGAAAAAAAAGGAGTGAAATAGTGTGTGCAGCTACGAGCACAAGGAAGGTGGCATTTGAAAACAGCCAGATGTGTGATAACCAGCAGTAAGATCTGAGTTTGAAGAGAGAGAGGGAATTTATTTCTCTGTGATAAATTGTAAATATCTTAATCCATTAGAAATTTGAGGTGGTTGCAGAGGGAGCACCAAATATGTCTGTGATACCTCACAGCAGTAAATGGAGATACTGAGACCTTTATGGAAATTTATGAGAAGTAAGTTCTTACTCTTTTTCCAGGAAGGCAAACACAATTTTTCCAGAAGAGTCCAGGCTACAAAAATTTAGAGAAGTCTATTGACTTTCAAAAATGGATGTGTCTCCTGAACAGTGTCACCACTTCTAATCAGATTGAGCTGGGCTGACTGTCAATGGGATGGCAAACCAGCACTTTGTGATATCCACGTGGATGGGACAACTTTTCCTGATGTTACTTTAGTACACTGAGCTGTTCAAGGAAAGTGGTGGTTAAACAATCTTAGTTCCACTTCTCTTAAACTGACTAACATGGCTGGTTGTCCACAGTTTGCTACACAAGTCACATGCTACTATGAATAACCATGCTAAATCTCCCTAAAATCAAGATTTTGTCTCTTTTGTTGTTTCCTCCATTTGAAGTGGATTTCTTTCCTTGCTCATTTTTCTATATTTTGAGCCATAATTTCTACTTCTATTCTAAGTGTAGGTTTCCCCCGTATCAATTAAATTGAGATTAGTGACAAAGTCAGAGAGTGTGGCCTGGATCTGGTGGCTTTGAACACTATTCTGATGCTGCTTTTCTACCTACTACTGGATGCAATCCTATTTTTGTGTCAGATGTCTTCTGGGTTTTGACTGGCACAAACAATACCAAAAGAAAAGCAAAATTCCATCCTTAAAATGAATTTTGGGGTTAGAGAATAAGGTTTGTCCTATTTCATATACTACTATAATCCTTTACTTGCAGAGCAGAAATTCTGCATTCTCAAGTAAGTCTGATGGTTTGATCATAAAAGAAAATCACAGATTTTCAGAGACCATAGACAGCTCTGTGGGTTTGTGATAGAGAGAAAGGAAGATAAATGAAAGCAACTGATGAAATGTGACCTCTTTTAACATATTTTATTGTGTTTGGTAGGTATTGAAAAGGAAATCCACAGCTAACCAGAGAAAATCTGGAGCTGTAAGGAAATAGGAAAATACAGGCCAGCTCACAAGTCAAATTCTGAGGTAAATGCTCACCTTAAACAGCAATTCTGTAGTGATGTGGATGCTAATTATATGCTGTGGGAAAAAAACCTGGGATATTTTACTTCAGAGTTTCCAGACAAGCAGTGGAAGTTGGAATAGTGATGTTGCACATGCTGCATCAACCCCCAGCAGTGTTTGTATTGGAAGAGATGAATTAACAGAAATTATTAGTAAAACTGCAGTAGACAGAACAGGTCACTCAGTAAGCAACAGTCAGGGAAGGGGCAGCAGGGAACAACTGTTGGAGTAGGGAATAGCTAACCAAACATGACTGAAGAGCAGGAAGCAAGGAATAGGTGTCAGAGGAGAAACAGGTCAAACACAATACGTTGGTGCTTAGATAAGGGCTCAATACCTGGCACCACCCTGAAAAGATCAAACTGTGAAGGAGGTGAATGCTCCATGATAGAAAGAAAGCAACCAGCTGATGTAGCAGCTGTCTCATAATCTCATTGGAGAAGTGAACTGTGAAATAGTTCCAGCTACAGAGTGTAAGACATGTTATCTGTCTACTTTGGGGTGTTCTTTTCTTTTCCTATGTTTGATAAAATAAAGGTAACTCAACTAGTTGATATTAGCAAGCGAGAAAATCAGTTCAGTGAACCCAAAAATTGTAATTAAATTTTCCTGAAGTTGCACGATGAGGCCTGAGCTGCCATTAACTGTGACTTAACACAGTATCCTTGTCCCTTTTCCTGCATATCAATCCTGACAGGACAGGCATGCTTACAATTGAGTGAGTGATTGGGATGGGAGTTAAAAATGTGATGTATTCTAGGGAAAGTTTAAACTGCAACAAATATTTTCCAGCCTTGTAGGAACAGGAACCACATAAGAACTAGAACAAAAGAGAGCAGTTGCACCCAGTCTTTCTAATCATGTGGAGTACAAAGTCTTCAGGATCTGAAGTACCTCTGTTCTGGGCAACAATTACTTCAGCCTACTCCTGGTAACCTTTTTTTTTCCCTTTAAACATTTCAGGAGATGATAAGGAGAGGAATGGATGAGCTCTTTTAGTGATAACAGCTGGTGCTTAGTTGTCATCCTTCCAAAGGGCCCAGTAGCCTCTCAGTTATATGACCAGGTGTTTGTTCTCAGCATGACAGAAGAGGGGCTGCCAAGCATCCACAAAGGGTAGGGATAGCAGCTGTGAGCAACTATCATCTTTGGGGGAAAAAAATAGCTATTAGCAGACCATAAGGTATCTTGGAAAAAGGCAGAGAATGACATCAAAATGTCCTGATGACAGCCAGCCTGTGGAGAACGTGGGTTACGCACCTGAAACTGAAGGGAGACTGAAAGTAAACTTTTCTTGCTGCATTGTTCAGTGATTTCACAGCCTTTTGCAATGCTTTTTTTAGAATCAGGAGTGAATCTAGACCTTTCTAGAAAGATTTTCTTTGTTGCACAGAAATTAAGGCAGAAGTATATCTTCAAAGTTTTGTCCCTACTTGGTTAATGATCATTTCTGCTTTCCTAAGCAGCACAGTCCAGGTTTCAGGAGCCAGCACGAGTATTACTGATGTTTTGATCCATAACTCCAAAACAATGAAACATTTCCCTCACCCTTGATCTGTGATCTTTGGCCTTCCACATGGAGAAAAACTGACATTTCATCTTTTACTGTCTGGTTCTTGTTCTGCTTGAATCAAGGCAGGTTTAAATCACTTGCTATGGATGTGTAATGCTGTTTACTCTCATCAGGAGAGTAACACTGCTTAGCCTTGCATTTGTGATTTTTATAAAGACTGCAGCCTGAAGACATTTTTGGGCCTGTAATATGTGGATTTTTAAGTTCATCCATGAGCATATCTCAACAATTACAGCTTTACTGTTCATATCATTTAATGATCTCTTCTGCGTGTGCCGTGTTGCCTTCATGGGTGTCACTTCAGGGGTCATTGTCACACACACACACTCACACACACCAGGGAGATTCTCCCACAACTGCATTGGTGGATGGTGGAAAATAAATATAAATTTAAGCTCTCACTTCAATATATGGAAGTACTTCTACTCTGATAGCTCTTAAAATTACTGGAGACCTGGAAGTCCCTCATGGCAGTGAATGTCATGCAGTTATTGCAGTAAGCAAAGACAAACCAAAAAAGCAAAATACACACCCAGAACATCCAAATTAATTGCATTGCCATTAGTTCATTGCCATCTGATTATGAACTTATTATAATAGCTATTTTATTGAAATACTTTTAGATTTCTTTTTTCAATGAGAAAAAAAATTGAAATAGTATAAACTTCACTCTCCCTCACAAAAGCTTGTCCTTTTTTTATTGTGTGAAAACTTGCCAGGAACCAAACTCTGTCTCAAAAGGGTCTTTCATTTGTACCAAGGTACTCCACTACTGCACTGCTTTGGAACCACAGTGAGAAGATTCTGTCCATGCTTTGGTCTCCTGAATTTCTAGGAACACCCAGAAATACCCATTACACAGACTGAATATGAGCTGCACGACGTCTGTTCAATTGTTTGGCCATGTAGGATAATACTCTCAAGAGGAAACCACTGAGCCATTAAAATTGTTTTTACATTTAGTTAAATTGATTGACTAGCCTCAGATCTTCATCAGCAAATGAAAATAACTGAGTGTGGACACCAAAAGAATGAAATTTCAGCCATGACCTTGCGTGCCCAGAAACAGACACTGTTCTATAGTACAGGATGAAACTGAAAAAGAGCCCAGAGTCTCATCTGAAGCCTTTAAACCTAGAAAATAACTGCAAACAATGACTGTTAGTAGTTCAAAGTCATTTATGGCCATAGGAAAAGATTTAATGATCAGGCCATAAAAATAGGTCATTCTATTGTTTGTATTATCCCTACAGATAAGAAAGGCAATATTGGCACTGGTTTCCAAACAAACTGCAGTCCGTCAGGCTGTCCTTTATCTATGTTTTGGACTTAGTTTATTTCAAATCCTTTTATGCTTTTCTACTCATTGAAGGAATGGGAAACAAAAGGGAACCTCCTATCAAAAAACAACAAAAAAGGAAGAGGAAAAGGAGAAAAAGTATCATATTTTCTTCTCTTATTCTTTGTTACTTTAAATCTCAACAGTTCTGCAAGGAGAAAAGTCATCTGGAAATGCTTTGAAAGACACTGCCAATGTAGCTTTAAAACAAGACAGAAAGAAATCAGTTACCAAACAAGGAGATTATGCTGAAATCTGGAAACTCCTTGATGTATATTCATTATGAGAGATAGAAAGAAAGCAGGGCAACAATCATATCTAAATGGTCTCAAACAAGCCCAGGAAGCTTTATGTTCAGATGGGAGCCAGAAAATAAATCAGCTGCTCATTTTTCCTTCCTTTTCTAATTTGAGGAAGAGAATGGATTTTCTCTCAGGAGTACTCCATGCACAATTGGAGGCACTAACAGTGACACAAAATAGGCATAGAATTCAGGTCTGAACATAAGCTATCACGTCTTCCAGGGTTTTTGGCTTTTGTTGTTGTAATTCTATTTGTTTTGGTTTTAGGAGAAAGTGGAAATTTGCCTTGCTTTCTGAGCAACCCCAAATTTATCCAGTTAAAACCGAAACAACATTTTAATGAAAAATAAATGTTGATAATCCAGTAAAGGGAAAATTCCTGTTTCATACCATTGTACTGATCATGCAACTATCTAAGGACTGTGCCTATTACTACAATGGTCAAAGTATGGGGAAAAGGGTGGAAAAGCACTGAACAACAGAGGAAAATGTTGCCATTCTTCGGTTACAAGAGAGTTATCCTGACAGAATAATATACTGAAAACTTGTGGATTTCAGAGTCACAGATAATTTTGCAGAGCTCAGCCTTAAGTTTACAAATATCTTGGTAATTCCCGTCTAGAACTATTTCAGGACTAAAGTCTGCCCTAAGTATCTCATGAATACACTGTGAAATGCAAAAGATCCATCGAAGTTTTGTGAGTTCTTTTAAAAACCTGAAAGTCTGTTTTATTCCCACTAGGGAAACAAAAATGAAAACACGGGACTTGCAAATAAACAAATATTTTAAATTAAGACAGATATTCCCACAGTACTACAAGCTAAATTAATAAATAAACACAAATTCTCACTCCACAAACACCTTCATTTAATATCTATGTCTATAAAGACAGGCTCTATTTATTTCCACGGATTCTAAGCACTACTTGGAAGTCAACATTTAATTACCACTACAAATCTTCAGCAAAATAAACACTGAGGTGGTAGTGACAAACAATTCATAATCTACCTTGTTTTCACCTAAATTAAAGACTTCATTCTTTTGAATTTAAACCTTGTCTCTCTTGGGGTTCACTTCAGCTTGAGCTCTTAAGATATTTGCTCTTCTAATAGCTACATGATTGCAGTGGCTAGACATATCTTCTCTCTATTAATCTATATTTAAACATTCAAAAGTAATGGCAGGGACCTGACAAGTTAAGGAGATTAAGATTTAAGGCTAATAATCAGAGAGAGCTTTTATTCCAAGCTTTTTGCTTATTAAGCGAAATGTCTGAAAAAAGTGCATTACCTTTTGTTTGGCATATGGGAAACAGTAGAGTGGGACAGCGCAGCTTTTATTGCATTTGAGAGAAGTCATTTTTTAAGCAATTTGAGAGGTTTTTTTTTTTTAATATATATTTTAAAGTTTTGCTAGAGTGTTATCTGATTTATATATAACAGAAAAAAGATAATAAAAAAGTTTTTCAAACTTCTTCAGTAGAAATTCTTTCATCCAAAGCTGTTCTAGCCTGTAAGGTCAACAGATGCCATGTCTTTGTATTCATTTACCTGTGAGGACTTTGGGTCATGCATTTTCAGAATCCCTGTGATGCTCTCCATGGTGTAAAATACGTGGGTGTGAACTAAAGCTGAGGGGAAGTTTAAACAAGCTCGTCCAAGTCTCTTCCACATTTCCAAAATATCTTATAAAGCTTGGAAGACAGCAAAGATCCTCCCTATCATCTAACAATTTCTCCAACAGCAGAAGCCTCTTTCTCCTATTAACTTCCTCTCCCCTGTCTGGAGCAGCCCTTCCCTTCCACTCCATGGAGCAGCTGTTCTGCAGTGGGTAAGATCAGCTAGAGGAGATTCCCAGAATCACAGAATGGGCTGGGCTGGACCTTAAAATTCTCTCATTTCAACCCTGCTGCCATGGGCAGGGACCAGGCTCCTCAGAGCCCCATCCAGTCTGGCCAGAAACGCTTCCAGGGATGTGGCATCAACAACTTCTCAAGGAAACCTGTTCCACCAACTTCACAGGGAAGAATTTCTTCCCAGTATCTGACCTAAACCCACTCTTTCATTTTGAAGCAGTTCTACCTTGTCCTGTCACTCCAGGCCCTTGTAGTCTCTCTCTGTCTTGTGGGCTCCCTTCATGTACTGGAAAACCACAATTAGGTCACCCCAAAGCCTTCTCTTTTCCAGGCTGAACAATCCTAAATCTCTCAGCCCTTCCTCTTCTGATTGCTTTCAACAAAAAATATGACAGGCAATTATTCTGAAATAAGAATAATCTGTTCTGTAAGAAATTGCTTCTAAAAATACAAGATTACAGAAAGCTTAAAAAAGTAAAAATTTCTTACCTAATCTTCTCTGGTGGACAGCAAGGTCTTCTTATGGTTTCAGCACCTGAGTAGTTGAGCTGGTACTTCGTCATGGTCTAAAGCCTGAAAGTCTTTCAGCCACTCTCAGTTGTTGCAGGGTGAGCTCCTTTACACACACAGTGCAGTGTGTGCCAGAACACTCACTGATTTCTTCTTGCAGGCAGGTCTCTGTGAATATGCTCAGTTCTGGACATTTTGAATATATTCTGTGTTTCAAACAAAAAAGAAAGGAAAGGTGAGTAGTTTTAGTTCCATTTGGCGATAATCATGTTTTCCCTTTCACTTTTCTAATTTCCCTTGCCAAGCAGGGGCTTCTTTTATATTCTGCATTTCAGATATTCAGGCTATTTACAGTCTTTTACAAAGCTGAGTTTCAATTTAAAAAGTTTCTTTTTGATGGTTGAAAGGAATTCATCTGCTTGAGTTGAAGTTGTTGTCCGTTCAAAAAGAGGGATAGATCACTGCAGTGATCAATACAGCTTTCCTTGTGCAGGCTGATGCCCAGGAGAATGAAACAAGAGGTATTTGAGCCATAAATCTAAAGTTCTCTTTCTAACAAGGTGGTAATTTTTGGGGTAGGAGACAGGAAAAGGCTCCACATTACTCATAAGGGAAATCCACGTGTTATTGTTTTTAATGTTGTACAAGAGATGGTTAAGAAATTATTTGGAAGTTTCTTTGTATTCCCTTTAAGGCTTATATGTGTGGAGAAGAAAGAAAAATGTCTCTTTCCTTTTGTCAGCAGATTTCTTGATGGACTGGGAAGAAGCAAAACCAATTAGAAACAGTAAAGCATAAACTTGATATTTAGCTAGAAAAAAAAAAAAGATATCTAATGGGGCAGCATAGCTAATTCTTTACTTTTATTTGCCTTGGAGTTACTTAGATATTTTTTTCCCTTTATTTATTTTAATAGAGACAACTCCACTCACCTTTCAGAGCTAATGTACTTCCACTCCCTTGAACCTCGAGATAAAATACCCAAGAACAAAACCAACATTCGCAGCAGCAAGACAAAGGCTGCACAGATCCCCAAATCTGCAGCATTTGACTCAGGCTGTGAAGCTGAAAGTGGAGGAATTCACCAGCCCTGGTGGACAAACAGTCATATTTCTTGGGAGGACACATAACTTACTCGCCTGTGGCATTTCTCTAGACTCTGTTCCTGACTAAGTCTTTTTCTGCTGAAAGTATAATCCATTTTAATTTCTTTTCCCCATAAGATCCTATGACTGCTTTACTGCTTTCATTTACAACAGTGCTGCTGTCATTGTAGTGCTGCATGAACCTCAGAATATTTGATCACAAGAGGTATTTATACACAAGGTTTCATAACACATTGCTCAGGGCTCTTCTCTTTCCTCAGTTCTTGAGCTTTTATGAAGTGCTGATACCATTTAAATAAAATGATTGCAAGTATTTCAATGAGAGTTTTCACTGTTTCAAACTTTGCAAGGCAACATTCTCTCCCATGGATGCCTAAAAGGAAGCCAGAGAGAGATTTTTCATCAGAAACTGTAGTGACAGAACAAGGAGGAATGAGTACAAATTTACAGAGAGTAGGGTTAGATCAGATTTCAGGAAGGAATTCTTTTCCTGTCAGAGTGGTGAGGCCCTGGCACAGGTTGCCTGAATAAACTGTGGAGGCCCCATCCCTGGAAGTGTTCAAGGTTGGATGGAGCTCTGAGCAACCTGGTCCAGTGAAAAGTGTCCCTGCCCATGGCAGGGGGTTGGAACCTGAAGATCTTCAAGGTCCCTTCCAACCCAAACCACTCTACAACCTCACAGCCTCCCTACATCATATGATCCTCTCTAAGAACATCACAGAAATATAGACTGGAGATGAATTGAGGCACATGAACTCAGAATTAAATAAAACCTGCACCAACAGGACAGAAAAGAATCTATTTAACTGACAGATGTTGTTATGTTTTCCTTAAATTTCAGACTGAAAAACGCAGGCACACTGTGGAGATCATTTATAATAAACCCATTGTTTCCAGACATGCTCCACATGTTCAGTTCTGTATCGGTGTCTGCACATTGCAGACACAACCAAAAGCCTCAGAGGGATGTCAAGATGAACTGCACAGCAACCATCACATAGCTGGAAATCCCATATCACCACACAAAGTCCTTCCACGTGCATTTTTCTGTCAGAAAGTCATTTTTGGTAATATGGACAAAATTGACACCAATATATTATAAGTAGGTTTGCAATTTATATTGCCTTGCACTGAATTAAAATCTAAGCATACTAAAATGGCATAAGAGTTACTACTGTATAAATTTTGTGTAAATATTTTACTTAAGTGTGTGAGCAACTACTTGAGGCACACAACAGACAGGCATAGTGACATGTCAGAGACATCTAAACTAAAAATAAAGAAAAAAAGTTGTCAGAAAGAAGACAAGTTAAGCATTAGGGATTATTAAAAGGCAGAACTTACTCCAAGTACACCAGAAAAATGACTAGCAATGCTAAAAAAAAGAAAGGCAGGAAAAGGAGGAAATGAGACATCACATTTTGAAAAGGAGATAACAAAATAAAAACATGAGGCAGAGTAAGGAAAATTAGAGAAGAAAGGAGAGAAATTCACTTTAATTTCAACTTCCCTCAGTAAAATCCTGAGTAAACTTTCAACTTCTCTCAGTAAAAAACAAAAAAAGCAAATTAATGCAAAAAAGAGGGAAATTTCGTCTCATTAATAAAAGGTACTTAATGTAAAGAACTTATGATGCATCAGAATATGCCTGCAGATTCAACTTGAGCTGACTTGTCTGCTCAAAGATGGTAAGACATTCTGAAATTCCTTTTTCTTTTGATTAATTATATTTTTTAAGAATTTCCCAGAATTTCAATTGGGCTTTATATGCATCCTCTGTCATAATGGGTAGTAGTATCAACCTGTACTGTCAGGTAAACAATAAGTCAAAAATTATTTAATTTTATAATTTAGAAAGATCTGTACTTTGGTAGAGAATGTAGGCATTTTCAAAGCAGCTGATAATATCCAGAAGGAAATGCAAGATGTCCCATTTGGAGATGTTACCATCATTACTGTTTATTACGTTAATCAGTGAACAGGCTGCTCCAGTCACTGTTGACTCCCATGGGTGCAATTCTATTTCATGACAGACTATATTTAAACACTTTGGTTAGTGGTATGGTCTCCCTTTCACATAAATTCAGTGTTTGCTACACCAAACCAGACACGGGATCTGCCTGTGGGGAAACTGCAAAATTGGTCTCTAAATACATTGCAGAGAAAATCAAGGAAATAGAAACCCAGAGCGTGCCAAAATATTTTGTCCCTTGAAGGTAGCAATGATTTATGCAAACCAGTTTACTCTGTGTTGCAGGCATTAAGCAAAGCCAGGGCTTGCTAATGAGTTATCAGGAGAGTGGGAGAACAAGCTAAATGGGGAATCCTTTTAGGGCTGTCAGTGGTAAATTAGGTCTATCAAGAACACAATAAGAATACACAGAATAGTCAGTATTAGGTTAATTCCCTTTGTTGGCTGGAAAGGTTGGAATTTACCTGGAAAAAAAAATAAGGAAAGCTTTTGAGACTCAATCAGTTCTGTACTTCCAGGCATCTATCACTCATTTAAAACACGGGATGCCTTTTCATTCCACTGCAGAAAGAGGAGCCAAAAGGAAGCATAATATCTGTGCCTATATTATCAGGGTATTCTCAAAGGGAACATAAGGAAGAGATTATCAGGAGAAGTTCCATCCTCAACCTTTCTTCAGTTTAATTTGAATTAAATTAGTAAAAGTACATTTTTCTTAATACTTAAAAATATTTTCGTCATCCTATCCCTCAAACTGAAGACCTAAAAGTAGGTCGAATTCAAAAGTACACCATTTGTTGTGCCAGCTGATTGCAGCATTTGTGGAAAACAAAATCATTATTAATCTCCTGCCCAAAAAAAGTCAAGGACCAATTTTCCCATATCAACCTTCCCATTAAATCCATGATATGCATATGTCAAAAACCCAAGAGACAATTCAGAAACATTAATTATATAGTATATATTTTTTTAGATGTTTGGTCAGTAGTGGTGTCTTTATTTCATCTGAGCTTATTTTGCTTCTCTTACAGCACGAGCATAACCCAACAATCCTGTGGTAGGGATTTAAGTCAACAGAAGCCAAATCTCAGCTTTGAAATTTTCTATTATAGGTTTTGCTCACTCCTGAGACCTTTTATTACACGGCACAGCTGAGTCAGACCTGGCAACAGTCTTTTAGTTGGGCAGGGAATGTTTCAATCTGGTATGCCAAAGCCAAATGGCCACTTTTTGCAAGTGCTTTTCAGCTTGAAAAGGGAAAAGTCATGACTCTGTGCCAAAGAATAAGCCCTTCAAATCCACGAGTTAGGGTCAGAGTTCCACAAATGCACCAACAGGGGCTGGGGAACAGACTGTGGTTCCCAGAGCTCATTTGCTGCCTATAATTTAGGATATTCAGAGAGGACAATGGCTGGGGGAACATTAGGGTTAAAAAAAGAGATAATAATCTAACAAACAACAGATGACTGCTGGGAAATACATAAAGGCATGTTTGTGTATTGTGTGGGCAATAATCTTGTTTACAATCACACCACCACAGATTTATTATGTGTCAATGCAAGGTTTTATAAAACCGTACTTTAAAATATTACCTTGCATTCAGTGTTTGCCACTACATCAATTGCTAAAATTATGTGCTTGCTTTAAGGTATTTTTTTTCTTAAAACATCTGTGCTTGTGTGATATCAGCAGCGACTTTGCTGCTAGTTCCAATCACCCTTGCATAAACTCATGTAAAATATTTTCTCCATTCCCACAGAACCAAGTGTGAATTTTGCTGAAGCATTTAGTTGTCAGGAGTGAACAGAAAATATATTTGGCAAGCCACAGGAAAGGCTCAAACCCCTGTGGAGCTTTCTTTAAGCAGCATCCAAAATGGAATTCAGAAAAGCTGTTTAGTATGTCCAATCCCTCATTTAATCTACATACGTTTGCACAATTATTGCTCTAATAAAAAAAATAATGACAAAATGAAATACTGTTGCTTGTTACTACTGACAGCTGGAGGTCAGAGAGTAAAAAGATTTTAGGGGTTCTATTAAGAAGTAAAAAATATGAATGTATAAATACTGGCAGGAGACAACTTATCACTGAGCTGCTACAACATTGTGACATCTTTGCAATGCAATTTCAGTTCAGGTCACTTCCTATTCTACATGCCTTTTTTACTGTTTACTTTTCTAAAGCATAATCATTTATCAGATGTGATTTCAAGTGTAACTTTTGAGACACAGTGAAGAAAACACTATACTGAGCTACTTTATCTGCAGCACCACATCCTACACACTGTGACAGAATCATAGATGCAGCTCTTGAGTATTTGCCATGCAGGAGCATTATCAGCTCTCACGCCTTTGACATAACCCAGGAGACTGAGGGAATGGGAACTTTCAATTAAAACCAGCTTATTTTAGTGTGAACTCAGCTGAGAAGGATTAGAGATTTAGAAACCAGAGGTTACGGTAAGAAATAAACATTGCCCTTGTCATTCCAATTTAACTGATATAAAAATTAAAGGCATTAAACATTTTTCTTCTTCTTTTTATGGACTCATTATTTTTTACATCTGCTAAACCACAACACAGGCTATACCACACCAGGTTCAATCCTGTACTCTGTGCAAGCAGAGAAATCTCATTAGAGGATATCCAGAGTTGTTCTTGGGAAGAAAAGACATCTTTTGGATAACTCAAAAAAAAATCAAACAGCAGACAGGGCAGTTGCCCAGATGAACCAATAAAACCTTTTCCTTAGCTACAAGAAAGATGTTGGAAAATCACTGTGTCTTCAGTCATTCCTTGTTTCCCCTCATTTATTTCTCAAGTCCAGATCACAGCCCAAAGAGAAATTTTAGTGAGACTGAAGACAGATCCTCATTAATTAACTCCTACAGGAGAGAATTGAATCTTCCAAGAATAAACTACACTTTCTCAAGCATTATCCAGACCATTTTTTCCTTTAAAGATGCTTCTGCTCTCAGAACTGAAGGCTTTTTCACTAATGGGCCCAAACTTGGTTTGATTTTTGTCAGAGGCTGCATGGTACGGAGAGGAGGAGAGTTTGAGACAGTAGACCTGGGTCAGAGGCTCACGTCCAGGGGAGAAGGAAACAGTTTTGATTGTCAGATTTCTGGCATCATGCACAACTATCATGATTTCCCAGTCAAGGTTTACACATAGGAGTAGCTTTATCCTTTGTGGGATATTCAGTTACTACACAGCCCTCCGAGACCAACACTTTTCCAGCCGTGACAATGGGAATTCAGAAACTTTGCCTCCTAATTTTGTCTTCAAGTACAGGTGAAAATAAAAACATTTACAGTCGTCAGTCCATCAGATGTGGTATGCTCATCTTTTTCTTATACCTAAAAATGATTTGCCACTAGAGTGGATTCCATGGATCCTTCGAGACTTTAAATTATTATGTCCTGCAGTTGTGACACTTGCCTAAAATACCTGCACAGACCCATTCAAATTTGTATCCATTTCCATTCATTAATAACTCAGAAAAATTAATAGACTGGAACCCTCTGAAGTATGAAAGTCAGTAAAAGAGGAAATAAATGGAAATTTTTTCAGTATTTGAATTTTTCAGAAATTGAAAACCAAAGTTCTTAGTCTGTCTCTTATTGTAGATTACACAGATACACCTCATATTAAATATAATTTGATAACAGGTGGTACAGAATTTAACTCCAGGTAAATTCATTCATCAGGTACAATAAACATATCAACTGCACTGAAAATATCCAAACAAATGTAAATAATTATTTTAAAAAAATGTTTTTAATAAGGTCAGTCTTGTTCACAGGAAAATTTAAGTTCAGAACAAGAAGGAATGACCATGGCATCACCATTTTGTGCTTTTATAAAACATAGTAGCCTTTATCAGCTGCTTTATCAAGGTCCAATTCCAACAATATTCATTTTATTCAAGTCTACAAAAAATTATTCAAGTTTTTAATTTCTTGCATCACTGATGTATAAATTCATTCCCACAGAAAGAATTTGCCCTTGACATGCAGTGCCAAGTTTGTCTTGCATGTCGTTATTATTATCATGTCAGCTATCTCAAAACTCACAATAACACAAATGCAATTTCCTACTCCAATACAAAAATATTGTCATGGCCCATCCCATCCCATCTTCTCTCTACTTTTAATCTCTACTAGAACAGTTTAAGAAGGAGATTTCTATCCTCATGTGCCTCTGACACACTGAAGAAAGGAGGAATCAGGACTGGCAAAGGTCCACCCTGAAATGTTTCACTCGGCCAAGGCAGTTGGATTCACGTGGCATCAGAGTGACAGCTTGGTGGCCCAACTTCTACTCAAGGGTTTATCAGTGAAGTACTTGGGGAATTAAGACATCACCTCATTTTGCTATTTCAACTTAGTTCCCATGAATCTGATCCAAAGTTCTCATGACTCAAGTTCCAGTTTTGTAATTTAATAGGTCCTTACCGAGGTGTAAAAAAAGTTCCAAAGTGTGCTTTCTAAAATGAGCAAGAACAGATAATAAAAATCTTTAAATTAATTTAAAATGTTTTTCAATGTGTCCATAATACTTTTTTTTTCCTAGTGTATTTTAAACATTCAGAATTAAAAATCCTGAAATTTTGAGTTCTTCAAGCCATGCCATCTCTCTTGCTCTATTTGACTAGCACTTTTCATAGTGGTGTTCTAACTTTAGTCAAGGCTTCGAGACATTTTGTTCAGTACTTGACAAATGTACTGCCTAAAATCAGGGCAAAAATACAAAAATAATATATAAATGGTCTTTTTAATCTGACTCTACCTCAAACTAGGTTTATCTGTAACTGAATGAAAGACATATATTAGAAGAAACAAACCCCATATTGTATTGCATTAATGTAAATATATCTTTTTTCAGTATCTTTACAATGTTTATACAAGCAGGCAAATGTTCATAAGCAGATAGTCAGTTCACCAACCAAGTCACTTATATTTCCCCCATTTTTAAATAATATATGATTGCTAAAATTACTAATTAATCCTAAAAATGAAAAATAACCACCATTGTGCCATGGATGTGACTGGATCCTTTTCAAAGCTACTCAGCAATAATTAGGACACCAAGACAGCTGTTAATATTGGAAATGGATAGTTGCAGTTATTATTAGTTCAATAAAATTTGATTGATAGAAATAAACTCTTGGTCTCAAATGTGTTTGGGAAAAAGAACTTTGTGCTAAAATAGAGGCTAGTACTTCAAGTAAGTGTGATTCAAGTAGGTCTTTTTCCCTATGATTCTTAACGGTTCATGTGTTTCCATTGTTACAGCAAAGGAGATTGGAAGGAACATTTCAGATTGATAACAAAACCACAGCAAAATTCTGATAATTGAAAAAACCCAAACCTTTTGTTTACAAGAGTTCTATTCCACTCTCAGATAACGATTTCTGTTGTTTCTATAATGAATATTACTTGAAAATTACAAGCTGAAGAAACTAAGAAGTATGTAAGGCTTTTATGTGTACCAGCACAACAACATCTCAGGTAAATGCCTGCAATTTTCTGGCTTCTACTTGTCTCACCTTCCAGTCTGGTCTTTGTGGAAAATTCAAGAGCCTTAGTTATCCAAGTTCTACAGCTGACTGTCTGGAATTTCAGAGTTACTAATATTGGTCAAAAACTAATACTCTCAAAGTAAACAGCTTAAGGAGAAATTTATCTACTGTGTACTACATATCTTATTTAGATGTAAAGCCACCTTTTTTATAGGTGTAAAAAGCAATAACAACAACAAAAATAAATCTATGGACACATGAATTTAAATCATCCAAACCTCTTCATATTAAAAAGAAATTAAGAAATTATGATGAAATTAGCATTCATTTAAGAAAAAAATCCAGAGCTTGTATGAATTCTATTTTCTGCTCAGATGTAAAGGAAATTAACTCTGGTCAGGGGACTGGTCTTCCCCAGACTAACAGCCCTTTCTGTTTTCTGTGGCTCACTTCCCTGAACAGACTGATTGCTGATGCCATGAGCATCAGAACCAGAGCACTGGTGCCCCTGAGACTTGTATTTTCCATGGATATACATGCATGAATATTCATGCAAATGAAATAAAATGGCCTCGAACATTCTGAAAGTTATTTCATGGCTACAGTTTTAGGGCTTATTCAGAGGATATAATTGTTTTGTCACTATTATAGTCAAAGTATAGGAACTGTCAAGAGAAACAATTGGTCAAAATAACATTAAAAAGACAAAGATTGATAGTGGTGAAGGTTATTGTTGCGCTGATTATTGTATTTTCAGCAGGTATTTTGCATTCAAAGAGCTTTGCAACCTTGGAAACCTGATGAAATGCAGGATATAAACATGGAGTGGTGCTTCTATCAAGGCAACTGGTAATGGAAAGAGATTTTATACAGTTACTGATGAAATGTCTCACTTTTATACCATCAGTGTTGAACTGTTGGAAGATAGCTAGTATTAGGGATGTTTATTTTGGAGAGTAAGGAGTCTTTCCTGTCTCTTTTTATTCTAAGCAAGAAATTGTGAACCCATCTTTAAACGGTTTCATCCTTTTCTATGTTCCTTTTGAGGAGAATCAAATACACTTGTCTCTGCTGACTTTGAGAAGTAGCCAAGGAGAAGGACAGTAAAAACCTGGTTTACCTTCATAAAAAAGGAGCAGTGCAGTTCCTATGCTGTTTAAAAACTTTTTAAAGTCCCTTTACAGTCTCAGGGAAGTCCCAGACTGAAATAATGTCACAAGGGGAGCAGAGATCGAACACAGCAGTAGTTTAGTGTCTTCTATGTCCTCTGCTGGGTGAATGTATGTTGCCCTGGCAAGAGAAAGGGATTTTATGATGTAGTAATGGGCCTTTTCCATCTCTAATTACTACCTCACAGGGGCACTGTGAAGATTATGTAGTTAATGTTTGCACAGCTTTCTGACCAGGTAAAGTACTGCTGAAGTGCTAAGTGTTACTATTATCATGCAATTATACAATCAATCCAAATCTGAGTAGCACTAAAGTAGGTTCCAGTTCCAATTATGCTAATGAAACTGCAAAGGGATCGTACATCCCGAAATTCCCACCATACCCGGTGCTGCTGCAGTACCTTTGGGGATCCCCATTACAGTGACTTTCCCCAACACACATTAAACACACATTTACCTGACTGAGAACTTCAGGTGTGTGTCTGAATGGGAGCAATGTCAACCAGCACAGCCCTGAAAGACAGATGGTGAGTACTGAGGTGCTTGACTGATATTTACGCTGCAGTCTGCAATACCGAAACGTATATTCCAAATGAACACTCAGTCCAGGCTAATTAGTCTCCTGTTTACACTGGTAATGCCCTCACTGAAGAACCAGCAGAGCCCTGGGGCAGAGTTCAGGAGGGGAGAAAGCCTTGCCTCTGTTTTGGAATTCAAACACTATTGAGGTGACAGACAAGATTTCTCATCTGCATCTGTGGAAGTTCATCAGGTAAAAGAATGGAGAGAGAAGTTAAATCTCCCAGCAGGACTGGGCCCCAGCATCATCCTGAAATATGGCAAATATCTGCCAGCAGTCCAATAGAGAGGAGGGGTTTTTTCTGCTCCAGAGGCCAGACCTAAAAGCTAATTCCACTACAGTTGAGAATTGGTATATATATATAAAAAAACCCAACTGTAACCCCCACCCATTTAGCTATATCAGTAGAATTTCTCTCCTCAGCAGAAGCCCTGGGAAGAAGGAGCTTCCCCTCTCTAATATCAATTACATAGCATGGAAATATGGCCTCTTTATTATTTTAACTAGTTATTAAAGATCAGGATAGGATGTGTCTTCACGTTAGTTTGGAAAAGACTTCTGGGGTTTATTGGTGGCTCCCCGTCTCCCTGTGCATCTCTTTATAGCATAGTTGGTGGCCTGCTTCCTGGGATTATTATCACTACCCAGTATTTCCTGACCCAGCAGACACATTGGATACTGCTCTTTGTTTCTCCTGGTGCTTTCCTTTGGTTTGTATAGCTGTAGATTATATCCTCAGCTAAGGATATATATATATATATATATATATATATAAGGATATATAATGTGTGTTAGAGAGTCCTGAACAGTAAATGCAGTGCATACTCCAGGAGCTCTCCAGATGTAGGAGCCTGCTACACAGTTGTGGGAAGTAGGAAGTGTTGCCATTTAGGAAGGGGTTGCAGTCCTGGGTCTTTAATATTGCTGTTAATACACAGGTAAACAAGCTGCTGAGCTGTTTGTGTCTTCCCTCTAGTTGCTATTTACTACCTCCCATCAACAATCTCTTTCCACTTAAGACCTTTTCACATCCCTGCAGATTTTCTCCTGTAGCAGATTTTAGAAGAAGAGATAGGGGAAATGATGTATTCAAACCAGTGTCTTACTACTCAACTTGTGTGTCACGCAGTCTTTTTTACACATAAAGAGTATCCTGGTCTGCAAATGCTTTAGGTTTCTGTAGGAATACCAAGTGCAACTGTTCCATCTTCCCTCTTTTGCACTCTTCCTTACAGAAGGAAGAAAAGGAAGATATGACTGAGGCTATGATCAGCTGTGACAGCCTCAAAGGAAACCAAGAGTCACTAATTCTGAAACACAGCCCTCAGTTATCCATCCAGAAATACGTGTACCGCCTTAAACCTCTCAGTGCAGCTGTACTACAAAACCAGATTTATTTGTATTATTCTTACCAATATTTTTACCTGAATCTGTTAGAGACTTTAAAGCCTTATTCATACTTGAGGAATCCTAGACTTCTCTCTTTATCTGTATTTTTTAACACATTAAAATCTCAATTTATTAAACTCTTAGAAGTCAAAACTGCTTCCCATATATGTGGTCCTAGCAATCATGCAAAGGTGGTAGAATTAAAATGGAAAATAAATGGATTACATTTTCATCATAAAACCAGGATTCTTCAAAACATAACTATTCAAAAGCACAAAATACTACAACCTATTACAAAACAACTTCAAAAGGCAATACTATAGAATGCTGTGTCTAGACAGAGAAAACTGAATCCAAGCAAAACCTTTTGGGCATCTGGGTATAGCTATGAAGATGCATATATCCTGAAAAGAGTGTGTAATGAAAACATTACCTTATATATTGGACCTCAGTTATGATGTTGTATAAGCAAATAGTTTGTCAGTGGAATGAAACACAAAGAAACCTCTTGGAACCATTTTGATAGATATGAGTGTAATTTAATTTTATTTCTGGATGGTTACAGTTAAGGCTGTTAATTATTTAGTTTATATAAAAATGGCAGTAACTGACCGAAAACATCCCTCCCAAAACCCAGATGTCGTGTTTCTAGGATATGAAAATCCTCACACCTTTAAACCTGCGGCAATTCTTCCATTACCAGACAAAAAAAAAAAAAAAAAAAAAAAAAAAAAAAAAAAAAAAAAAAAAAAAAAAAAAAATATAACTACTATTTCACTACATTGTATGTGCTTGAGCATTATTATGGAAAAGAAATCCTTCAGCATGTTACTCAGAATCTTACAGAAATTTCTAGCAAGTGTCCTGTAACACCATGGATTATCACAGGTTTTCTTGCAAAGCATGAAAAGTTTTGAACATTATGTAAATTACTGTGCATTCACAATGAAAAGTACTGTGTACAGAATTTTATCCTTAATTGAATATAGATATGTAATGATATGATTAGAGAATCAAATAACTTCTTTTCTAATGGCATAAGGTTATCTCAAGAATCTGTAGGGTATTCTTATTACCTGCATATGATGTTCCTTGAATAAAAATACAGGACATGTTCCATGTATAATTTTGGCTTATATTTCTGCCATATTTTGGTGTGATTTATGATCTTTTTATTTTAACTTATGTGTGCCCATGTTTATGTATATGTATCTATTGTGTTTTCGTTGTGGGAAGAGATTACCTTTGTTCTGGATTACTTTTTAAATTTTCTACCAAAAAACAGATACACTGTTTTCTTTATGACCTGAGATAACAATGCAAACTTTCAGATGAAAAAATGTAATAGAGATTTCTATTACAGAAACTAATAACAACAAGTTACAGACTGTGTGTAGCTCTTAATTAGAAAGGTTACACTCACCTCTGTGAAGCACTGGTTTCATCCCAGATAAAGTGAGAATGGTGTTTTATCTTGTGAGGGTTAACCTTGTCTGCCCACCTGAACATGTCAGGGAGGGGAATAAGATGAAAATCACCTGGGTGAGCCTCTCCCCCAGCAGGCCTCTGCTCACCGTGTTATCACTGTGGGTTACACACAGTCCCTACACTGCAGGAATGGGGTTGTGGCCAGTCCTGCTCCTTCTCACTCATCTCTTCTGCTATGCCGTGGTCCTTCCAGGGGCTGCAGGTGATCCCTACTTGGGCTCCTGTCTCTCACACTGCTCCCTTACCCTTCACCTCCAGGAGGGTTTTGCACTTCCTTACAAAGGCTTTTCCTGAGGTGCTGTTGTTGGCTGAAGGGCTCGACTGCACCCTGCCGAGGGTCTGTCTTAGTTTCTAGCACAAAAAATCCTACATTTCCTCTTATGACTCAGAGACCCTGTGTCAGCTGTGGGAAGAGCTCGGTTACAGCTCTTACCTTATTAGAATCATAAAAACATGAAATATCCCGAGATGCAGGGGACCACAAGGATAATCAAAGTCCAACTCCTTGCTTTGCATGGGACAGCCACAAGAATCCCACCATGTGCCTGAGAGTGTTGGCCAAACCCTTCTTGAGCTCTGTCAGGTTTGATGCTGTGATCACTTCCCTGAGGAGCCTCTTCCAGTGCCCAACCACTCTCTGAGTGAAGAATCTTTTCCTGATATTCAGCCTAAACCTTCCCTAACACAGCTTCAGGCCATTTCCTTGGATCTTGCCACCAGTCAAGGGATTAAAGAGATTGGTACCTGCCCCTTCTCTTCCCCTCACAACGAAGGTGTAACTGCAGTGAGGTCTCCCCTCATTCTCCTTCAGGCTGAACAGACCAAGTGCCCTCAGCTGCTCCTCACACAGCTTCCTCTCTTGACTCGTCACCATCCTCGTGGCCTTCCTTTGGACAGTCCCTAATATCTTTGTATCTTTCTTGAATGTTGGTGCTCAAAACTGCACCCAAGACATGAGGTGAGGCCACACCAGCACAAAGTAGAGTGAGACAACCCCCTCTCTCATTAGGCCCCCAAAAATTCAAAGTACATTTTTTACTTTCTGCTCTGTCAGCTGATCTCTTCATCTCCAGATAATTAAGTCCATTCCTGTGTGAGTGCAGAAATTGAGAGAGTTTTCCCTATGACAGCAGCCCCAGGACCTCCCTCTGCCACCACAAGAGACATCCCAGATAAACCAGGTACCTCCTCAACCTCTGTCAGGCCAAACCAGACGGTTCTCAAAAAATAGCTGCTACAAAGGATCATTGCATTTCCCCTGTCCCTGGCCACAGGAGATGAATTTCCAGAGGCAAAACCTTCTTGCTGAGCCAGCTCAGTGGTGGCTGGCCAAATGAGAGGCACCACAGAGAACATTATCCAACTTGGGGCTGTGCCATCGCATCTCTGTGTTTGACTAGAGGGGAATCTTCTGTTCTCACATACAACAAATCCACTCTCCAGCTGAGATGGCTGCAATTTCAATTCACACTTGCTCTTGCAGATCCAAACCCTCAAGATAAATATTCAGAAAAGTGAAGTATTTTACCAAGTAAGCTTCTCAACCTCCTTCTGCGTGTCATGAAATTTATGCATAAGAGAATCTGTCATGGGACAAATTGTGTGTGTGTGTGGGAGGAGAAAATCCCAATTCAGGGTAAAGTTTCTGACCAATCTGCCCTTTCTTTATCCAGCTTCCCAATTTCCTTTTCCTGTCTCTTGACACATCCTCACATTGCAACTACAGCTCGTGGTGGGCAGCACCAGCCAACAGGACTGGCAAGCAGAGTGCTCTGAGGCAATGTAAATCAACAGAAACCACTTCGTCCCAGGGCGGATATTAAGAATAAACTGGAAGGTCTGGGGATGCAGCAGAAAAGAGGGAAAGAACATAGCTGAGCCTAGAAAATTTATCATCTTCAATATGTTAGATCCAGTGCCATGATTTCTGCTGTCATTTATTGCCCCCAGCTCTGCCAAAATCTGATGAAAAATACTGATTAAAGGAGTTACATTTTCCTTGGTTGTTTATTTTTCTCTGGCTTTACAAAGCTTTTGCCTTCTGATTTGGGAAGATTTGTGGTATCTTTTGAAAATCCTCCATAAAAAAAGATTTTTTACCATTTTTCATATACCTTCCAGATTAAAAAGATAGGGTTATTCCAGATTTCTCAGTTTGATTTCTTTCAAATGAATTTAAAAATAATGGTCTTTATCTCCTTAACTAAATGGATTTCTACACAATCTAATCTCAATTAATTCATACAACTTTGCAAAGATTTCCTGTTATAATTTTCTTTTAATATTCACAAATCTATCTTATTTTTAGACAACTTGTTCTCTAACAAATTTTGACATGGCAATCAGTCTCAATCGTATGTTATCAGAATTTATAAATCACTGCAAAGTCACAAACAATGGATTGATGGATCAATGTGTTGTGTTTTTTTTTTTTTTTGTAAACAAAATGACATATTTTCTACTTTTGTCTCTATTTTGTTGAACTAAGCAACTATAGAAAGAAATTATAGTGAGTGAAACAAAGTAATCTAAAGGTGTTATTCTAACAAAACAGTGTTTAAGACAAGTTCCTCAAGCACTTTGAAAATTTATGAAAGACTTTTTTTTTTCCCTTATTTTTAAGATATCCTTCATATGTTTTTGTACATTCTGGTTACTACATGGAGTGGTAAGACATTGTGTAGTTAAGCTGACTCTCTAGTGACTTGAGCAAGTACAGAATTCAAGCTCTACTCATGTTCAGATGATCATCAGAGGAAAGTGCGAGACACCTTTTCAAAAAAAGGAGATTAATTCTTGCATATGTATGGCAGGGGGATTTATGTAAATTGAAAATTGTCAAATACTGTTTTTAAATCACCTAAGACTACCCTATACATTATTATATAAACTTTTTTCAACTTGAATTAAGGACATTCATGGATGAAACAACTTTATGGACAACAACAGATGCACATGCAAATATATGGCTTCATGAAGTACTAATAAGTCCTCTCTTTCCCCAAATGCTTTCCAGAGATAGCTCAAAATCAAGTTGCACTTTGTCTTATCCAAAGTTTACCTTGCACTAGTAATAAATTCACATTATTCTTTGCCTCTTCGGCAAAATTGCTTTGAACCTTTTCCTTGTGTCTCAAAAAAGAAGAACCCATCTTTCAATTTCTAGGCTACTGTGGTGGAGCTAAAACCTCTTTGAAACTTAATTTCATTACAAGTCATACCTTACAAAAGCACAGTCTAACATTGCTCAGTCTTGATGTTACATCAATTAATAGAACAAAATAGTGTCATCCACATACTTTCCAAGAAAAGAAAGCTGAGTTCCTTGAAGATTGTGGAATTTTTTTATTCTCTGGAATATTACAACTATTGCTTATATTTTTTGCCTGAAAATTCAGTGATCCTTTGCTAAATAAAACCCCAAAACTGAAACAAATCTCTTCCTCAAAAGCCCAAGGTTATGTCAAGGAAAATGATGACAAACTCTGACTTTTGTCTTTTATTGTAATTCTGGGTTGTCTATTTATTTCAGGAAAGCATGGAAGAAGAGAACTGAAAAACTTGGGAAAAATACTGTCCAAAATTAAGTTTTTCTGGTTTTTAAGCAGTTCAGAGTCAGGACAGAAAAATCTTCTAGACACAAGAAAATTCAACTGGATGTCCAAACAGTCAAAGGGCCACAATCCTACCATGTGCTGTGGAAGAGTACACCAGATCAGGAAATTTATGTGAGGTGGCTTGGTAACATTAACAATCAAAAGCACAGCAAAATCCATGACTGAGAGTTAAAAATTTTGAAAATAACGAATGTGGAGTTCAAGACTTGAAAATCTGCAGCAGGGAGTTAGAAAAATTGGGAATCTGGTGAAAGTGGACAACCCTTCAGCTGCCATCCAAAACACTTGGGGTTTTTTTCTGAAAACTCCAGACTACCAAAATACATATTTAAGAAATCAACTTTAAATTTAATAATTTCTCATTCATGTTAACAACTACAAAGATAATGAAAAGTATAGAACTCTGCAACTTAGCAGTAAAACAGAAGTAATGAAAAGTATTATGCTTGAGGAATTATACTGATGGTAGCAGATCCTGACTGTTCATGGGAAAAAAAAAAAATTAAGCACCAGAAGAAAACAAACATATTGGAACAAGTTCAAGGCTTAGAAAAGTGATGGTTGCCATTCTTCCTAGAGGAATAATCTAAGGCCTCTTTCTTCACATAGACTTAAGCAAAAAAATATATTAATACAGAGGGGTTCATTAAATTCACAAAAATATTAATACATCATCTTTAGATGACTGAGCTGCAATTAAGTACTAATGATGGATTAAATGGAATATGCATTCATTTAAATAAAGTGATTTTACAGGGATTCAGAAAATACTCCTGGATTATTAGTATCTGCTGAAAATTTTCTCTACAGCGAACCCCAAATCTGTGCAGGGAATCTCAGTGCTGTGTGCACTATTTTGCTGGTTCCACAGCCCCAGTTTTAAGGTGCAGATGGCAAAATCGACTATAACGATGGTTTAATACTTGTGCTCTCTCTAGAGTTTTAAGTTCAAATTGCACCTATAAAAAGGGGTAATTAGTCCTTTCTGGTTTATTGCTGTTAGGGGAAAGGAAGCAGTTTCAGCTAACTATCGACTAGACACCACTCCAGATTAAATATCCTGGATTCAGAACCTTATCCTGGCTTCCAAATACCAAACTGAGAATTCAAAGAAAGTAGGAAATGTCACCTTTCCAAACATTATGGACTATTAATTATGGCTTTGCAGTGAACTTTCTCAGTGCAATTAGTCTGCAGACATGAAGATCATTCCTTATAAAAGACTATAGGCTGTAACAAGGTTAATTTCAATTTAAACTGTGTTAATAACAAGAATGACCGCATTCAGACAGCTGAATAATTATCTGATAAGCAAAGTATGTGTAATGAAGCAGAAAAAATTGACTAATTTTAAAACAAGCATGGATATGTAACAACGTAAATGTTTGTCTTTCCTGGCACTGCTGCTTTCCTATGCTACCCTTTAACTAACTAGTTCTCTAAGTAGAGGGATTCATAAAGCAAGCTACATTTAGATATAGGTAACTGTAAGTAAATACGTTGCTGCATGTGACAGAAATTTGACAGCAGCTTTGAAATGTGTGTCTTTTGGGGTCATTCAATAAAGAACTGCACAGAAGATCCCTGTGCCTTTGCTTTGACACACACTCTACTCATCAATAAAGCCAGGAGCCAATTGCCCTCGTGGTGGGTGGTAACTGAGGATGAGCAGGAGATCCCAGGGTGGAACTTCATGTCACAGTTTCCCTGGAGGCAAACCTCGTTTAAAAGATTTCTGAGCACCTTTTTTCCCAGAGCTTGCTTTTTTTCCCAGTGAGTTTATCACACACTAGATAATACTCTAAAATGAGCAAGTGACAAGTTCCTGTGAGGAAGGTGCCACAGAGAGAGCTGTGCTGATTCAGCTGAAGGGGGTTTGTATTTCACCAGGAGGGGAAAGCTAGAGAGTGAAAAGCCTTAGTACAGTATATTCAAGCATAACCAACAAGAGAGACCCAGCCCATAACTTAAAGCATTTTAGAAACATAGGACTGGGCCTTCACCTTTCAGCATCCTTTAAGAGAAATAAAGAATAACACTCGCTGAAGTGCTAATAAACAAACAGCCAAAATGTTTAGCTTTGCAAGAAACTGTAGACAGTGCTATTTTCTTATGGAGTGGAGAAAATTGGGCTGTGATTTCTTTCATTTTTTATCTAAGAATAATGAGTTTCCTGTGTTCTTCATTTCTCTTGTAGAAAAAAAAAAAAAAAAAAAAAAAAGACTCTTTACTGTTCTGACATTCAAATGCCATTTCTGACAGAAATTCAGATAACCACTCTAAAATGGTAGTCGGATATTCTGGAACACCCAAGACAAAAATAAACTTTTCATTGTTACTGTGCAGAATAATACTTTAAAGCCTCTGCGGTTGGTTGAGCTTGGCTGGACACCAGGTGTTTACTAAGACATTGTGTCACTCCCTCCCCTCAGCTAGACACAGGGACAATGTGCAGTGAAAAGCTCTTGGCTTGAGATAAGGACAGGAGATTGCTTACATTTTACTGTCATGGGCAAATGGACTCGACTTGGGGGAAATAATTCAATGTATTGCCAACCATTTGTAAGAGACTAGAATGTGAGAACAAAACACCTTCTGCCCTCCCTTCCTTCTTCCCAGGTTCAACTTCACCCTTAACTCCTGAGGGGTGCAGGAGGATGTGGAATTGAGTGATGCAGTCAGTCTGTAGCACTTAATCTCTGCTGCTCTTTCCTCCTCACACCCTCCTCCTCCCGCACAGGGTGTTGTCTCTCCCAGGAAACCATCACTAATGAACTTGTCCAGCATGAGTCCTTCCCACAGGCTGCAGTTCTTCCAGAGCAGCTCCAGTGTGGGTCCTTTCCACAGAGCAGTCCTTCAGGAACAGGCTGTTCCAGCGTGGGACACCCACATGGCACAGCTCCTGCCAGAAACCCTGCTGCTGCATGGGCCACAGCTCCTGCCAGGAGCATCCCTTAGCCTCTCTAAAATTTGTTATCACAGTGGTGCTGCCAATGTCACTGCTGGCCTCAACTTTGGCTGGTGGCAGGCTTGGCTTGGAGCTGAGTGAACTTGGCTCTTTCAGGAATGGGGGCAGTTTCTGGTGCCTTCTCACAGAAGATACTCCAGCAGCCAAAATATTGTCATATAAACCCAATACAGCCTCCACTAAGAATTTCTGTGGAAAGAAAAATATCTGAAAAGCAAAACCCACAGAGTTTGTCATAAATATGGATAGTTATCTCACACGCAGACAGTTACATTTGTGTGCATTTCTGGAATTGAAAAAGAATTTCCAATGAAATTATGAAATATGATGCATCAGACAAATACTTACTAAGTCCTCCGTGTATATATATATATATATATATATAAAAAGCTATGATGCATCATTTTTACTACTGATGGTCAGACTGATGCTGGAGTATGGTCAGGAGTTGTTCGCAAATTTTATAATTCTAGTTTTACAATACTATTACAAATGAACTTTAAATAAACTTTAAAAAGACTGTTCCGTTTCATAGTACTGTAGTTCCAGTCCTAGCAGTATGCATTGATCCTGCATGGACACAAGGGTGAATTTGTATTGGATTGGTTACACCCTGATAGAGTTTTTATGCTGACAAAATGTCATGGACCATGACCATTTAGCACGATTTAAGATTCAGGACATAAAGGTGATGATGGTGTCGCTACAAACACCCTTTGGCATGAGCACAGTTGAGAGACAGGACAACAAACATTGGCAAAATTCACTAAATTAACATCTTCAAATAAAACTTGTGAGTATGATATAAGGTTTACCATTCTCCCTATCCTTTTTACTTTCACCAATTTTTTTTTTTTTCTGTGATTTTCCAACTTGCCTTCCTTCCCTTTGAATCTTCTAGCCTTTCATTTATAAACCTCAATTCCTTATCAAGGTCTCTCTTCTACATAAGTCAGCCTGTTCCTTATCCATCATCACTAAACTGTTTGTTTTCAGATGGCTTCCCTGACCAAAGACAGTCAGAGGCCATAATTGCCTCTGAGTTCAAACAATTTTTCCAAGTTCACTGCTTCCTTTCCTCAAGAAACCGGGAAACTGATATAATGATAGTTAATACTACTAATAGTGATAATAATAACAGCATAAGAAAGTAATACATTGTTTGTATAAAGGCACTTTTAAAAAATTGTTCACACTGATCTCTTCTAAATATCTGTGTTACAATGAACTAAAGGATTAGTATTGATATTTATTAATATTGGTATTAGGGTTAATAATGAAGAGGGAATCCATCCAGGTGGCACAAGATGGATATTTGCCCTGGTAAAACCCATCTTAGGTTTAATCTATCCTAGGTAAAACAATCTACTCTAGATTTGATTTATTTAAGATTTTATTTAAATATTCTGTCTGTATTCACCCATTATATTTCTGTACACAGCATAACAATTATGGGCATGTTTCCAGTAAATCTATGAATAATTCCTGTGCAAGTTAATCATGACCAATTTGCATAATGCACATTAATTAAGAAATGAGCTAAACTTTACACTGACTGAATTTTCTAGGAGGCAGAAGTTATGTGAGTGGTACCTGTGGGCATGCAAAAAGAATACTATTTGCATGCCAGGATCAAAGGAACTTTTTTATTTTTTTCAGAGTGGAGTGGGGAAAAAAAAAAAAGGCAATTATTGCTATGATTCACAAAAAAAGTGTTGAATTCAGACAGTTGCTGATTAGTTTTTCTATATATGGTGTGAGGCTTGACTTCTGCAGTGAAGCCCAAGAAGAAGCTCAGTCACTATTCACACATGGGACTTGTAGAGCTGCCTGAGTTGGCCCAAATGTTTTCTCAGTTAATGTGGATGGAGTTGTTTTCCCTCCAGTGAGACAGTTCTGCTTAGATGTTTAATCTCCTGTGGTTTAGAAACCTCACACATCCATTGTTTGCCCTAAGCCTCAAAAGATCTTGCCTCCCTACCCTGGAACTACAGAAAGGAAATACTGCTAAGGGATAGGATTTGTGAATCTTAGCAATGGATCTGCAGCTTTCTAATTCCTAATTAAATAATGTGTTCCTAATCCTTAATTTTAATCCAATGTTTTGTACACCAGAGGAATGCTGATGAGTTGTGAAATTTCTAAGACATTCTTGGCTGGAGTCTTTTCTGATCTGAGTGAAGGGAAATTCAAATGTATATCACTATAGATTCCTTTTCTTGTCTAACTCTTTTAGACTGCTAAGAAGTAGTTTTCCTATCTATTAAATAATTATTTATTAGTGCAATACCTAATTTTCATCATGCGTGATCTCCTCATCCCTCAGTACCATGGTGAGTTAGAGATCTGAGGTGTTTCTATTTGCCATAGAAATAAAAGTTACAAACAAAATAAATTATGCAACCAAACCTCTGTACTAAAGGAATATTAAAGTTGATCATCCTTAAACTCCATAACAAGGAAAGATCAGATTGTTGCATTTTTATCAAAACCAATTGAGCTCCTTCATGAGTATAAAATATGACATTTGGTTAACTGATCCATGCTTATACAGTGAAGATCACCCACTTTGGGCCTGCAGCTGAAATTTAACCTTTTTCCTGTCACACTGTCTGAAGCTCCAGGACACACCTGTCATGTCCTGGTCAGCCCTCATTGATTGATTCCCTTGTGGCAACACATAAATTGTGCCTATGTAGTGAGTGCCTTCTTCAGATACACCCAGGGAGGCCACAGCAGAGAAAAGATCTGTCCTTCTGCTTTCACAGCTCACAGGGGGTCTGTGTAGAGAGTACATTTGGGATTTCTGATAGCAATTGGGGCCCTGATAGTGCAAGCGATGTATCCCTGCTCCTGACTGCCTCATCTGTACAACATGAACCCTCCTTGTGGGGAGCTGATCTCTGGTCACACTGGCAGAGCACATCAGCAGCCACCTAGAAAGAATTCCACTGTTTTCTCCCCTGAAGTGTTTCTACTCCAGCTGAGCAAGGCAAATTGCTTTGTGTGTCTGATTTCTATCTCCTGTACTCTCACTGGGCTTGTTTCCTCTACCGTCGCTGCAGTGCTTAACTCCATCCTGTGCGATGCAAGTTTTGAATCCCTTTGCTATAAATGGACTCTCATTGTCACTCACTAAATACTTCTAGAAGTTTTAGTGCTGTAAATACGTGTTTAGGGCAGCTGTGATTGCTGGATCCCTAGTAGCTAGCACTGCATCTGCAGTTTTTGCTGTGATGTTTACAGCATGCTATGAATTCTGTCCTGACCTTGTCAAAATTTATTTTCCTCCTGCATATCTCTAAGCAGTTATTTAGTTTTCCTTGTTTCCTGTCAGTTTCTAGGAAGGTTTCATTCTCTGTGCCATAATGAAAATGTTTTGTCCCTGTAAAGACAGATTTACTTGTTATTCACAGCCTTAAAAGGTGGTATTTCTGTCATTTTCAAAGGCTTGTTAATAAATCTGGTGTAACAGCCCCCCTGTAAGTGCTGACTCCAGCTCACAGATTCTGCTGCTTTTTGAAGTTAGCTTGCCCTATCACGTTTCCCTTCTTGTCAGATGACACTTGCCCTGAGTCTCAGATGCTAATTTTGTACTCATGTCACAGCTGGTGCTCTAGAAGCAGGCTCTCTGTAGCATTTGAGATCTAACTACTCCCGTTCCATTGGTTTATAATTTGTAAATAATCCCATTTCAGTAAAACTATTCTACATCAAAAAATACTGACTTTTAGCTTTCACCTTGCACAAAATGTTCTGCTAAATCTTAGTAAAACAGGATGCAAACTACCCAAATGAAGTGCATCACATTATAGTCATTTTTACAATATTTACAAAAGACATACTTGCTAAAAACAGACTGAGAATAGAATATACTTTTCTCCATAAAATGAACAAGCTTTCTGTTAAATCCACTGCAGAAATAACCCTGTGTACCACTTTCATATCGCTGCAGCATCAGCAGTAACAAATATTTAGAAAGCAGATGGCTAACCTTGTGAATGGCATTATTCATGTTTCCAGAATAACATTCTACAGACCACAATGCTGCACCTGTTCTAAATTCTTCCTGTTTAAGGATAAAGTGCTGTCAATTTTCAAATATGCAGCTCTAGATACAGGACTAGCTGTGATTTTAATGGAAGAAAACTGTTTGATCATGTACTAACATTTTTTTATTTTATGCAGTTTTCACGTCTGGAAATAGTAATGTATTGCAGTAAAAGAGTAAATTTTGTGTCTCTCACTCTTCCAGTCAGTTCTGTGGCTGTGGAACAACTCTGACTAGCCTAATGAGTGGAGTTACTTTCCCTTAGAGCAGGTCCCTCAGCACAGTCTGTCATGTTTCTGCAATCTGAACACGCAAAGATGTTTAATTATTACTCTGCAGTATTCTCGTTGATGATATGGGATGCTTTCAGAGCAGGATATAATCAACTAGTGAGCCTGGATCACAGTGAGCAGGGGTCACAGTGAGCCACCTCAGCTCCTCAGGGAAGAGTTAGGAATGTGGAATTGCTGGACTGCATCAAAGTCAGGGTTCACTGAACCCTCTATTCTGTGTATGGTGCTGAGAGCAGCTTAAGTGCTGCAGAAGTCTGTATACGACTCCTGTGGGAAATATGGATTAATTTCCATCTTAAATCTTGAAATGAAATGATTGCCTGAACACCCATATAAATTTTCAATTTCTTTTAGAACCTTGTTAAAGTCTTGGCTTCGAATATTGAGTCTGTGACACGATGACAAGTGTGCTGTGCCCCTTCAGGTGACAGGTCTTGTACAGCCCAAGCCAGAGGTCGAACTACAGCCATAGCTCTTTTCCTGGCAGGGGAAAATGAAAGAATGGGACCCAGTGGAAGTGATCTGCTCCCAGCTGGATGCCCAGCAGAGCTGCTCCTCTACAGCACAAAGCCCGTGGCTCCCTCAGCTATGGGGTTGTTCAAACTGCTTGCTTTAAGGTCTGACCACTTCTTAAATTTTTATCTAATGCCATCTTACTTCCACTTGAAAGCTACTGGGGAATTGAATAATTTCCTCACATAAGTGAAAGAAAGATTAACCACAGAGGATTGTAGGGAAATAGATAAAAACAGGTGTTCATTACCTGCTCTATATTTACTATAAAATTATCTAATTTCATATGTTGTTTAAACTTTCATGTTTAAACAACATGCTTAAACATCATGTTTAAAAATCTCTATACATAGGATACAGTTGTATATCTCACAAACATAAACCACAGAAGGTGTCTGTACAGAAGATGTAACTTAAAGAATGCAGTATCTTGAAAGGATAAGAATAAATAGGGCAGAACAGATCCTCTAGTCTTCACAAACTGTCTCATGAGATGTTTTCCAATTACTTTATCTGCCATTAATAATTACTGTGGTAAGTGCTAGATTGAAAAATCAATCTCCTAACTAGGCCATGTTTAGTAAATTCAGCCCAGAACCATATGTTAGCTAAAATTTATATAACTGTGAGCTAAATCACCCTCCTTGTGCATATGGGGAGTGAATATGGCTAACATACATATGAGAGTAATCACTCAGACAAGGCTAAGTTCATATCCTAATTTGTAAGAAGAAAGATATTTTTAATTTGATTTTTTAAATGGCTTTCTGCTCTCTTGGTTGTGCACTGGAAAATAAGTACTACATCAGACGCAGCATGAATTATCATATCTTGGCCCTCCAGACAAAGAGAATTGGAACAAAGGCTCCCAATTATTTCCACTGCCACAGCATCATTTGGAGGTCCAACTGTGAACTGAGTCTTGAGAAAACTTACTACTTTTTGCTAGTGAGAGATAGGTAGAGAAGTAAGAAGAATTTTGATGTGGTATGTTTTTTTAATAAAGCTGGAAAATATAAAGCAAGTCAGAAGATGACAACTTCATCATTGTTTGAGAGCAGTATTGCTTTTAAATTAAATATATATATAAAGGCCACATTGTTCGACTGTCATACACATTCAAAAAAACACTTATGGAATACTTACTTTTTTGTGTAAAGGTAAGTGGAAAACTGTCATTAGTCACAACAAGAGGATAAAATCAAAGGAATTTACATGAAGAGGTGACTGTGTTACTTGAAGTACAGTCTCCTACTTAATTTTTGGTGGCTGATATGTGAAATTATCTGACATTCAAAGACCTTCAGTTGCCTCTATGACACTGTGCATGACACTAGAATGAAAAGTTAAGTTTTGAAAGGTATGGAGAAATAGCACCAAGAGGGGTGCTATCCTTTTCGTAACTTTTTCTTGACAATTTTGACTTAACAAAAATATATAATTTTATATACTGCATATAAAAAGATCTTCATGCAAGTACTGGATTTTTTGTTTGCTTTAGGTGTCTGTGATGCAGTAACTGGAGTTAGGGTGGGCGTGCAAGCGAGTGTGTGATGGACAGCAAAGATAAACGAGATGAGCTGACAAGCAGGAGTAGAGGTCTGGGAGCTGAGGAGATAAACGGAGCTCCAAGACACATCTCTGAGTTGTGACAAGTGTGTATCTCTAGAGACAAGAGCACAGGCAGTCAGATATCGGGACTGGGGGATCCTGGGGTGTGTGAAGGGGTTGGGAGTGATGGTTGTACCAGCAGCTGCAGTAGGGCTGTGATGCAGGGGGTTGTCTGCCCAAGTGCCAGGACTGGGACACACTGGAGTCCAGGAACCAGAGGCAGAGACAAGGCAATGTGAGTCCTGATGCTGGAGTGACCCACATTCCTCATATGTGCACATTTGTATTTCTTTTACTGGTAGAAACCCATCCTGATGCATCAGAGACATCAGACAATTGGTGCTGCAACTCTTCCTGTGAGTGCCCTGCATGTCTTATTTGTGTGGCCATCAGTGTACAGATTTATAAATGTATCTTGTACAAGGCATTTAGCAGACTCCCTGTCTGGAATATGTGCTCACCTTGCTGTTGGAGGGACCAGGGACAAGCTGGACTGGGATGAACCTGGATCCTATTTACTGTCAAAGGAGGTCCAGAAGATGAGGAAAGAGGGATGGGGGAGGTCCTCAAGCTTATCTGATAGGGTGATAAAGAGTCACAATGTAAAGGTGATCAAGCAAACCACAGAGACCACCCACTACAGATCTCCCCAGACTGTAATGGTTTTTACAGCACCAGAATTGCATGGGGTGCAAAGAGAGGGTGAGACTGGGTCACAGTGTCTCTAAACAAAATATTCATCAGGAAACTTTATAGATTCCAGAGGTTGCTCTAAACTGAGTCAGCAAAGGAGGATGCCCACTGTTATCCCTGAGGATAAACTTATAAAGGAAATGTTTGTTGTTGAGATTAGAAGATAATGGAAGTAGGTCAGGTTAAAGCAGCAATCTAGTCAATCATTATCTCAAGTACTGATTTATCCCAATTAAGTTAAAACATTAAGTTAGGAACTAGTTTTTCTGGTTCACCTCTCTTTTCTACAGAGGAAAAAAAAATCAGCTAATCAGAAAGAAATTTTGGTTTTGTTGGTTTTGTTTGTTTTTTAATTTGAGGGTGGAATGGTGCAAGTTATATAAGTCTCTGTCTGAGCTCTAATTTCTAGACCTGGTCTCTTCAGAAGATTTGAACACCATTGTTAAAATGGATAGATAGGAGTGGGGGGGGGGGCGGGGGGATGATGGACTTGCAACTTTAGTGTAGATTGAAACAATGGAAGTTCAAGTTTCTTTTTTTTTCTTTTTCCTGCTTGTGTCAAGAGTAGGAAAGAAATGTCATGCTTTGACCCAGCCTGACTGACAGCTGGATGTACATCTCAGTCACAAGGACACAGAGAGCCAGAGAGTCATATTTCACATTGAAGGGTGGTTTTGGGCTAAAACAGCCACTGTCTCTCTCTAAAATCTGATCTGTTTGGGCGGTAGTACGGAACACTCCTCTCAAAGGTTAGGGTAGGACTTAGGAATCTCTGCCAGCATTCCTCTTAAAAAGAATTCTAAAGTGCATAGGTGAGCATAAGCCACAGCTGAATGCATAACTGCTGATACCTTAACTTACATATTTAGTGAACTATCAGTATTTTATTTACAGCTTGATGAAGTGTTCTGTAATGCTCTAAAGATAATAGGTCAAGTATCAAGGTAAAACATTACATATTCTATGCAAGCAATCAGCTACATCTAAAGTAGAAAGGTCAGGGAAAACTCACTGAAAAAGCATAACATGAATTTCCCAGGGCTTTTGGTATCCCTTTCAGAGTGCAGATAATTTTTATCCAGTAAGGAGATCTTCAAAAATATACCTTTGTTTGTTGAGTTTTCTCAGTAGATATCTCTGCAATTCATTAGCATGATTCCACACAACTCATAGGTCACTAAGAAAGAGCAAAAGGTAACTCCCTTGATTTTTGTACCTCTAAATCACAACAAAATCAGCTTCAATTGTAAAATTGAACAAAAGAAAAAGGAAAACAAACCCCTCACTTTGCTGTGTAACACTCTGAAATATGTGATGTTGACAATCAAAAAGAAAAGTTGTCATGGGCCTTTATGCAACTTTTTTAAAATACTGAAAATATATAGTAAAAGAATTTAAGTTTTCCTGGATCCAGGCTCTGTCTACCATGCTCCAAACAGGTAAGTTATCTGTTCTGCCCAGTGTTTGACATGGCTGATGTTTTGTGGATGTGATTAGTTCATTACATTGGAGTTAATATTCTAATAAACCCACATAAATACTTGGGTTTATACTCTTCAGCATTGTGCCCTAACTTTTCATCAGCTGGGATCATGGAACAATTCAAGTGTACAACTGACAGAAATTTATGCAAATACTTTCTTAAAAATTCTTAATCAATGGTAGTCTTAGCCCAAGTGGGGAATTTAAAATTGTGCTAGGCTCATGTGGAGTTCTTGAGTAGGTATTGTGTGCATAACTAGATCAGTCACCAAACTTACTGACCTAGTGGGATTCATCAAAATATATCACACACCTGACTCCTGTAAATTCCCTGTTTGTTACAATTACAGCAATCTCAGCTTCACTGCTGTAAATCTAGAGCAAATCAACATTTAACTTTCTGCTGATGTCAGGCAGTTCCATCACCTCAGTAGGTTTGTTCCACATTTATACAGCTATGTGAAATTTCACAATCTGTTCTAAATTTCCTTATTGCTATGATAGGGTGATGCATTTGAGGGATACACAAAAATGAAACAAGCACGTTTCAATGTCTAGGGAAAAAAGAAGATGATATGTATTACAATATACTGGTATCAGTAGTATTACAATATTATAATAAATTCTAGTAATCTACATACCATGGGAAATCAATTTTATACACCCTATCAAATTCCACTGTTTTTTAAAGTGACATTTTAAAGGGATTTTTTTTGTAAAAAAAACAACAACAAACAAACAAATTTCAGAATGCACCCCGGAATTCAAAAAAATTATATATCAGTTACAAAACTGTTTCAATATACGTTAACGCATATAAATCAATAGTATTTGTACTGAAGTCAAAGGTTTTATGCTAGTTTAATAGAAGTCTAAAGACACAAGACACAATCATGCTTATAACATCTAGAGAATATGAAATAATTCACAGAGGTTTTTAGCTGCATGTGTACACAGCAGTTTAGGCGAAGGAAAAGAAAAAACCTAGATTCTATATGAAAATTTTCTCCAAATTTGTAATCATTGATGCAAAAAAAATTAACATTTTCAATTTTTTTTTTTCTTTAAGTCTAATAAAATACTGTGCCATCATAAGTCACCTCTTTGGAGAAAATAAATGGGTTTGTACTGAATTCTCTTCCCTTAACATTGCTGCTTGAAAAGAGCAACGTCATAGGGATTATAATGTCTTGTGGGGAAAAAAAAAAACAAACACAAAACAAACTTTTTTTAAAAATACTTCTTGCCCATGACCACAAAAAATGAATAGTACTGTAGATTACAGTATAAATTCCGGATTTATTTGAAGATTTAGGTTTTGTCAGAGAAATGAGACTTCTTATGGATACAGGACAGTGAGCCACCCATCTGAAGAGAATAAATGCTTGTCAAGGGGATGAAATCTCATGAATATTTCCAATTTTTTTGGTTCCATGAAGGCCCCATGCCCTTACCCTTGTCTGCTCAAGAATCTAGAAATTTTGAAGGGAGAGAATTCATTTGGCTTGAGTTTCATCACCCAAAATCAGATGTGAGAGCACTGCAATGGCAAGAGAGATTTTTCATGCCTAAAACATCAAAGATTTCCTGGCTTCCAACTGGGCGCGAGGCATTCCTACAAAGTGTTTGAATCCTTTCATTTCCTTACACTTGTTCTCTCAGCAGAAGTTGCTGGTCCCCTAGGTAAATAGGAAGGTTTTATTCTGTGTACTGTGTGGTGTTGAGAGAATGCATCTGCACAGGATGAGATGTAATTTGTAAGCAGGTCGTGTTTCCTACATGGCCCTGCTACCTGCTGATAGCTTATCCGAGAAGACCAAGAAAAAGAGATGGGAAATGATAGCAAGCAGAAAGGAAAATAAGTAAAGAAATCTGCAAACCAAGGTAATATACAACTGCTGTTGCCATGAATACAGAGCTTCTGAGTCCAGTAGTAAATTCTTATGGTGGATACACCTAAATCATCTTGAGCACATACCAAATAACACATAAACATGATTTCTGACTATAAATTGCTTTCTCAACTGAAATGAAATATTTCTTTACAGAAAGTTATTAGGTGACCCAACACCCAACAGTCCCTCTTTGTGTTTCTACATTATTATTCAGTCTTTGGAAGAGGGTTTGCATGAAAATATATTTTTATCCGATGGACAGGGACTTGAATGACACCCAGCTGCTTCCAGCAGACTATTAAGCCAGTCAAGTGACTGGACTTGAACAGCACAAGAAACCATTATACCCATTTAGTAATAGATCTAGGAAAATGAATTTTGGTGTGATTCAGTAGAACTGAAATACTTGGCTGGCTTTAGCACTACTCAAATTATTCTAATTCGATGCTCTGGTGTATGACTTCCTATTGTACTTTCTTATCAGGAAATTGTACCAGTAACTCCAAATTTTATCTAGTCCAGAATACCAAGGAGCAAGAGGTGGGCTCTGAGGACAAACCAACCAAGTCTCATAGACTTGAAAAAGAAAAGAGTGGAATGAAACATAAAACTGTGGTGCAATAAAAATAATGCTCCTAGACTCCAGCTGAGTTGTATCTTTGGATTTAAATGTGTTGTCTCAGCTCTTTCTAACAGCATAAGGCAGTATCAATGTTGACCCTATCAGCATTTTACAGAAATCCACCAACAGCTCATGTCTTTAAAGCATAATCCCCTCAATGTGTGCAGTGCTAGTTTCTGAGCCGGTGTTACGGTGTCAGCTCCAGGATGCTGAGGCACACGCAGCACAAGGATGGCATATCAGTGCCAGCCAAGCTGGAGAGTCCTGAAATGGATTGTCACCGTCACAGGCTAAGCCTCCCGTGCAGCGCTGAATCTGAAGTTTCAGTCGGTAACTTCGGCAGGAGAGGAAATCAACCCTGAATTATGTAGATGTGAACAGTTTTTGCAAATTTGCTTGTGAGTTTTGAGGGAAAACCTGTCCATATATACGTAAAAATATACAACTAGTCCTGTTGCTGCACAGTGCAATAAAAAAGAAAATATACTTCAGTTATCCTAACTTTACCTTGTAATAAGAAAAAAAAAATTAAAAAGTTATGTTTTTTTCTCCATGCAATTTAACTCTGGTTGAAGATGGCTTAGTTATGGCTAGTTTGCAATTATTTCAGGTGAGAAAACAAGATTTCAAGAACTGAGTCTAACTTCAGCTCTATCCTATTGGAAATATTCTGTAAAATTAGACCAGCATTATATGTGAAAAAAATAATAGACATTCCAGCAAACAGACTTATTTTATTATCCTGTACTTTAAACTTTGCTGCTGCGTTATAAATGTTCCAGGACTCTGACTCACATCTCAAAGCTGTTTAACACAATTAATCCCTGGCCAATTAAAATTCATCAGGTAAGCTACACAGTGCAACAGGCCATTATCCAGGTAGACAGGCTACCATGGGCTGAATGGGGATTTAGAGCTGCATATAAGCATATATTCACAGAATCACAGAATATCCTGAGTTGGCAGTGACCCACAAGGATTGAGTCCAACTCCTGACCTGCACAGTACACCCCAAGAACCCCACCATGTCCCTGGGAGTGTTGTCCATACACTTGAGACCTGTCAGGTGCTCTGACCATGCCCTGGGGGAGCCTGTTCCAGCCTGACAACCCTCTGGGTGAAATACCTTTTTCCAATATCCAAACTCAACCTCCTCTGACACAACTTCAGGTCATTCTGTAGGGTACTGTCATTGGTCACCACAGAGAAGAGTTCAGTGCCTGCTCCTCCTTTTCCCCTCACAAGATATCTGCTTTTAAGATGCAATTCTGAACTAAAAAATGCTGAATTTGTCTAAGCACCTCTCCCTGCAGCCTAATGAGACTCTGCAATCTGCACATAAAGATATCAGTGAACTTCTAAACCAACTAACTTTGCATGTGCTTTGCTTCTTTTGCATAAGTTGTTATTCTCATTTCCTGATGCTGCAGCTATCAAATATTTATGAAATTTCAAGGCTAAGAGTTTTGTCCTTGTTTGACAACATGCATATATTGTGAAAATTTTAGACACACAAAGCACACATGCTTTCTTACACAACCTTTCTGAACAATACATGACTAACCAAAGTCCCTTACCTCCAAGCTTCATATAAAACCAGACAAAACCTTTCAATGTCTGGAAGAAGTCACAAGAATAAGACACCAAACCCCCAGATGAGGATGGAGCTCCCCAAATGGGAACTAGGCCAGTTGGTAACAAAGGCTCCAGTAAGATGGGGCTGAGCTTGATCTCAAGACAACCCTGCGTAGTCATCTTTAGTAGCAAAGGTATAATAACTCTTTGGCCAATAACTGGTATTTCAGATACCCAGAAAGACTCCCATTGCAGTCCCATTGCTGGTGATGTGCAGAAACCTCAGCTTAAGATGCCATTTGAATACCAGTGGAACCACAATCTGGTGGCTGCAGAATCAAACATGGGACTAAATGTGTCCATGAGCAGCTGAAACATGAGAAAATACTGGTTTCAATGCTTTTTATACTGCTATTGCCTTGCATTCTGATCATTATTCTGATACAACTCTAATGGAAACTGAGGGCTTAATTCTAATTTTTTTTCAGGAAACTCAAAGAAAGATGCGGTTATGCATCATCAGCATCACTAATGGCAACTGAGATGCACACATTAATACAGCCAGATGTTGGAGTACTTCTCTAGAAGAGTGCTTTCCAAAGAATTAAATAGTAAATAAACCCATGTAATGGAACTTGTTGCAGGATTTTATCAGTAGGATGCATACTTGTTACTGCAGGATGTTATTTACTGAAAAAATCCTTCTGAAATATTTCTTAGTATTCTGAAGATGACTTTCAACTCAGTACAGAATTTTGGTTGCCAACTCTGGAATTTTTTAAAGATGTTTTAGAATAGGCTTTTCCAAAGACTATTCTTATCAACAGCTGGCTCAAGGGGGAGAGCCTTCAGGTACGCACATTTATTCCCTGTTAAAGACTGAGTTTACTTAGCTCAGATTGAGAATCTGAACAGAGCAGGAATCATTTAGGTAAATGCTAGCTGTAAGATTTTGAAGAACTGCTGTGCCTGTACCTTCTCTGGGAATGACTCCTGTTCTCACATTTGCTCCTGCCAGGTATCAGGGCAGAAACTAAAGCACTAAGTGTTATAATGAAATCCCACTATATTTCTTATTAAAAGCAAGCATTTCTGCATTTTTTGACTGAAGTGCTGGATTCATGCCAATTTTTGCTCATCTAAACTGCCAGCATCTCCTACATGTGACTGTGGATGCACGTCCCTGTTCCTTTGTTCTAGTGCCACACTCTTTCCTGCAGTTTTAGTCACAAAGTTCTCACTCTAAATTGGAATGGTCTATTACAAATGTAAAGTAAATTGTTAATCCTATGAAGACAGGCTGAGAGAGTTGTTGTTGCTCAGCCTAGAGGAGAGGAGGCTCAGGAGAGACCTTAGAGTACCTTGAAGTGCCTGAAGGAGGCAAACAAGAAGGCTGGGGATGGACTTCTTACAAGTGCTTTGAACAGTCTTGTCTTTTAAGAAGAGTAACCCCCTCCTGTCTTTAGTATAGACATTTCCAAACAATTCTGGAAGTTGGTAGAGCTCATAAATTCCATCCCTCCCAAAAGTGTTGCAAAACACTTGGAAAATGTCAGGGCCAGAACAAAGGCGGATTTCTATTTCACAGGCACATGAAAGGTGCTGTACAATAGATTTACATCAGTATGCTGGCCAGCTCTTCCCTCATGCTGGGTGAAGTGTAGATCTTCTTGACAGGTACTTTGACTGCAGAAAAGTCCCTGCCTGACCTCAAATCAGAGAGAAGCAATGGCCAAGGGGTACCACGGGAAAAACTTATTTCTCTGTCTTCATTCCAGCCTCAGTGCCAGCTGTCTTCAAAGTCACTCCTGTATCCACAGCTGCAAAATAAAGGAGCCTCTACCAAAACAGGTGGCTGAGTCCCTTGCTCCTTACTTGAAAGTAGCTGGGGTCTTTCACATGTTTCTAAATTAGATTTCTTTTTAAGATGCTGATTTTGAAAACACAAGTGAAAATTTCACAAAACAAATATCAGCTTTAAAACTGAAGATGGTTTATGACACGAGGATTTTCAAAAGTAATTACTTTCTTTGTGACTACAGTAAGTACTAGTAAACAGCCTTATTTAATTACTGCTTCTACTTTTTTACTATCTAGTACTTCTCATGTCTCCAATATGCATACAGCAGCTTCCTTCTTTGTCTCTGGAGTCAGCATACACAGCAGGACAAAGCTTATCTCAGAGGTATTCCTCCTCAATTCTTCTATATTTAGTTAACTTTCTCTTGACATTAATTCCACCATTTCCTTTATGAAGATTTAATTAGACATCTAAACTTACCATTTGACATCTAGTAGTGATGCTGCTACCTGGAGGTTTGGTGCTTTGCATTGTTTCTCAAGTCAGCTCACCAGAAGCCTTGGCAGTACTGCCCCTCACCATGGGTAGGGTAAAACAGGCTAAACCTAAATTTAAACCCTGAGAGCCCTGAGAGGAGGTGGGCAGGAGGTGATCTATATTCCTCAGCAAGAAACTCTGGCAACAGTGACTTTCCAGGCAAGGCAGCTTAATTAATGTGTGTTCCCACTCAGCTCTGCATCCCACTCTTTAAAACAGGAATAATTCCTCAGACATGTAATTCGAACACATTCTTCTGTTTGATAAGAGAATTCTTTTCTTACAGTGATTTTAGGACTTATATAGCAGATGATTTATCAAAAAGGGATATCAAAAGGTACATTTTAACAGCCTGAGCCTCTCCATTCACATTCACTGAGATTTCATTTGATCAGTGTTTCCAATGTGTAATCCTACCCGTGGTCTATTTGTTTACCAAGATTTCAAGTATGCTTTGCCTCCTTTTCCTGTCTCACTTTATTTCTATTAAAGTTGTTAAAAAATTGTTCTGGTCCCTAACCTTCCCTTTATATATCTTATGAAACAAGAAGCACTTGCTCAATTTTTTTCTTTCCCTTTGCTGATTTTGACAGTTACAGATCATTTTTCTCTGCTGCTTTGAATGGAGTTAAGAATAAGAATAATAATAAAAAAAGAGTGCAGCTAAAAAAAGAATAGTTCAATTTAACAGAATAAAACAGCCAATAAACTTTCAAAATAGACAGTTAAATAATTAGATTTTAGCAGGAAATCACAGAATTGTCACTGCTATAAATATTCAGAGGCTATGCAGGCTGGGTATGAACATCCATCACAGATGATTTAGAAATAATGAAATGAAACAGCTCTGGACAGAAGATAGCCTAGGTAACAGAGCAGAGAATTCTCTAGTTCAATTGACATTTTTGTGACATTTTCTGGAAAGCGAGCAACCCATTGTAGCTGGCAAAAACCAGTATGACCCGCAAAGTTTTCCTACAAACAGTAAATTTGATTCTGTGTCACAACTAGCTTGGACATCATCCCTATTAATTTTGTCAGCAGCTCCTTTTTTAAATTGAATGTGTGAAATCAGATTCTCTCTTCTCTCTTTTATTAGACTAGGAAGAGATGAGCCTGTATCAACTGCTACTATCACAACAGTAATTCAGGCCAGTGCCTTTAAATTCCATATGCAATTTTATAGCCACATGAAACCTGCATTTAAAGGAGATTCACAACTTTTAGATTAACCTTCTTTCTCAATTATTATTTCTCAATGTGCTGTTTTCAGCTGAGGAAAATTCAAGAGCAATGTAAAACTTAATAGCATACAGATCCAACCATTATTGATTAGTGCTAGGGTTTTAAAAAGAAATATAATCTTTTGCAAAACAAGATAGCAGGATACTTCTGCAAACTTAATCTAATTTTAAATTTGTTCATCATTCATCTTGATTGCAATTAGAGTCTACTTATTAAATACCATCTGTTTTCTAAGCATCAAGGAGTAACCTGAAAAGATTTCTCTGAAGAGAACAAACACACAAAAACCTCAATAAAACCTTGTTGACCAATATGATAATTATTGAATATTCCAAAATGATGGAAGTGCAATGAATAATAATTTTTTTCAGAAAAAATGTGACCTTACATATGCTTCTCCTTTTCTGCATTTGCTTCTACACCAGGGAAATCTAGAGAATTTTTTTTTCAACTATTTTTTGATTTATATTAAAATTATTTTTGGTGATTTTATTAATGATTTTATACAATTCTTATTAAAATACAGACTATGGATATTGTGTGTTTTTTTATTATTATTTTTTTCTATTTTCTGCAATCACCTCTGTAATGAACCAAATAACTTATGTTTAGTTTTGATAAAACTGTCTTCTTAAAAGGTATATTATTGTTACCTGAAAACACTGACGATGTGGATACCCCATTATTTATCTTGTAAATTTGTTTTCACTGTGACTATGCTAATTAATTTGTGTCTGGGAAACTGATAACATACCATCTTTTATGCTGAAAGGCTTGTTCTGGGGAAAAATGAGACATCTGAAATATAAAGCTGAGGATTTGCTGTATTATTGCTATCTTGACAATCTAATCACAGAATTATTTCACGTTTTCTGTGTACTTAGTATTACACATAAAAAGAGACAAGAAACAAAATACCACAATCATATATTTAAAATACTGTACAAAAACTTCCTGGCACCTGTCACTTCTTTACATTTGCATTGCCTCCCTGTGTCCCAAAGCACTGGAAGGGTGTGGTGAGATGGCAGCATTGGGAGTCTTCTTCTGGGAGAAACATGGTGGTGAAGTTAATGCTCTCATATCCCAGGGTGAGAAAGAAGATTTTTTTTTGTAATTTTGTTTTTGTTTTAGGGTTGTGGTAAATATGGTATGTTAATTCATGTTCTTATGGATTATAGTATGTCAAATCATAAACACCAACTGTAAATGTGTTATGTGAAATGTAACCTTAGTTCCAGCCACGGAATTTACTAATTCCGAGGCAGGCACCACCCTGAAACCACCATTTAGGAGGAGACAATGAAATGTCGGGAACCTGGGCACCATCTTTGGCATTAGAAAGGAGGGCATTAAGATAAGCAATCAGTTCTTCCTCCCAGAGGCAGCAGAGTCATCAGAGCCCCACCATTTCACTGATCACCAGAGGAGAACATCTGTCCATTCAAAATTTCGGCTTCCATTCACTCACCAGAGGTCTGAAATTGATGCTTCTCCCTCCCAGAGGAGACCCCATTCAGCAGACCAACAACAGCGATGCATTCAGATAACTATTCCAGGGAAACAAAGAACTGTGGGGAAATCTTATGCCAGGGGCAAAATAAACTGTATAAAACCTGGACCCCAGATGGGGACAATTCATGAACTTTGGGGGGCTGCAGTGCGCTAGAGGCTGAGTCCCGGTTCACCCTTTGATGATCCCGGGTTATCGTCACTGTAACTCCGTCTGTTGGTTTTACCAAAATTCTGTAATTTGATTTTTAATAAACCAAACCATATTTTCAATTGGAATATTGGATTGGCATTTACAACAGGGTGAGTTTTTTGTTCTTTTTTTTTTTTCCCTTGGCGTCACGATCTTCTGCTATCTACAACTTCCTCTAATATTCAATCTTACATTACATCCAATCCATACAATGTGGAGAGTTTTTATGTATGTTAAGCACTTTATTTGTGTTCTCTTCATCCCCTGAAGCTAGCTTTTCCCAGCTCCAGCTCTGGAATTGCTTCTCTGGTCATTCCTTGTTGGATGGCCATCTACAGCCTTGTGTTCTCCAGTGCCAGCCCTGGTTCCCAACAACCCTGTGCATGGTACTCTCTTGTGCTGCACCCTGGTCCTCTTCTGAGACCATGGCAAGCATGGACTCCTCTGCCCTAAATTATTAAGTTAGAGGTTTCCACAGCTTTGCAAAATGCTTTATTCTTCAGGGATTAATTATAATCACTTGGCTTCTTGGACCAGAGTTTTTGTTTGGGGTAAGCATGCACCACTGCTTTAGTCCAATTGCTGCTGTGAAGATTCACACAGTCCATGTGCCTGACATGGGAGAAGGTCTTTGAATGGATCTCATGTCTTGGTTTTTATGGTTCCTTTCTAATTTTTTCCTCTCTATTTGCTTTTCTTTATATGAACAGGAAGTTTTAATATCAATTTTGCATCTAAAAGGTTAAGTTATAATTTCTCCTTTACTTTGTGCCCCTTATTCTACCTGATAATATTTTCAGTTTACAGTGGGAACAGTTAGAATTGCCTGAAGCGGTATGCTTCTTTATTGTTCTAAAAGTTACTGAAAGGAAGCCTTTGGTATGATTCTGCTCAGATACCTATCCAGACACAATTTGAATGAGTACTTAACGAGTGGTTGAGTTACAGCAAAGATTTAATCAAGAAAGAAAAGAGCAATCCCATATATTTGTGAAGGAAAGAAAACCTGAGTTTCAGAAATTATTGCATTTACTGGGCAGAAAACCTGACTTCCTAATATTCCTAGCCATTGAATTCTAATCCTCCTGGCTTTACCTGTGTATTTCCCAGAGGCTCGGTGTTACGCTATTTATAACCAGATTGTGTTCACCTTCTGTGAGCAAATGATGTGATATCTCTGCTGATGCACAGAGAATAGACATGTATTTTTCATTTTTTTTGGTAGCTGTAGTTTAATGAAAGAACCTATTATTTTCTATTTAGAGAAATGAACATTTTGCTGTTTACAACAGTCATGTTTCTATGTCAGTCTGACACAAGTGCCAGGAAATAGATTGATCAAAACTGTCTGGGTAGGTTTGTATGGTAAGACATTATCAGAAAAGAAGTAATCACTTTTAATTAATTTCATATTCCAGCTATTTAGTGAATAAATATTTAAATTATCTGGTACATTAATTGCTTCAAAAATTTATTTAGATAGGAGCTTTCTGAAACTGTAAGCTAGGCAGGATGACACAAGAGCAAAGAAAAGAAGTGAGAGCATCCTTTATAGAAAAAGATAGCAAAAGGTGGTCAGGATCTTGCTGATTAGGAGACCCACAGAGAGAACAGGTGAATTCAAGAGTTATTTAAAAGCCTATTCACCTCATGGAGCAGGAAAAAAAAATCATTATATCTTTTGTTTCATAGACACAGAACTGTTGGACTGCAGTTTCACCACATATCTAGCTTCAAGGCTCTTTCTTCAAAGAAGAGCATTTCCTTCCTTTACAATCTAATTGCAATTCAAAGATGTCAGTGGTTGTTTGATGTTATCCTTCTAAAACAAAACAAAAATCCCCACCAAAAGTTTCCTGGCCTCATGCAAGAGGTGTGGGACAAGAAAGCACACCAAGGAAACCCAACAAACCTAGAAATATAGCATAAACTCTGAAGTGCATTCTGAATTATTAGGGTAAGTCAATAAAATGGACTTACACAGCTTTTTCTGATTCCAGTCAGATGTTTGGTAGTAGCAGATCCTGAGTCACACAGACTTGGTACTAATGATGACAGAGGCCTTAGCCTCATTATGGGACAGAGGCTGAATCCTGTTTTGAATTCTCTGCTTTTACACCCCAATGAACAACTCAAACTTCAGAAATTAAAAATAATAATAATTAAAAAAGCAAAATCGACCACATTAGCAAAATACTTCAACATCTGAGGCCACAAAGTAAAGAACATCATTGGGTTTATTACCATTCTTCAATCACTTGAAAATATGAACAGCTTTATTATCCCACCCACATTCAGATAAAGTGCATTGCCCAGTGTCCTTTATTTGCTCTTTGGTTTTAAAGGTGTGCAAATGTATAAGTGACACTGCACGAGTGTGTGAGCAGGGCAGTGTGAGGGCACATGAGCAGGAGAGGAACTGTTGGGGTTTAGAAAACTCAAATTTTAATGGAAATTCTCAACATTGGGCTACCCTGAAATTTTTGGATTTTGTAGCTTGACACAAGATATTTGCAATGTGCCAATTCAACATAATGATACCTGCATTTAAAAGGGCTATTTTGACAATAAAGGGTTATTTTAGTTGAAGTTTATTTCTAAAAGGATTTATTGGAGTGCTGTTCCAAAACTTTAATAATAGCACTCCTTGCTTGAATATCCTCATGATTAGGGGCTGAGAACTGATGGACAGGAAGAAAAACAACTGTGAAAAATATCCCAGTGAAAGGATATGACAAAATTTTGATCCTGAATGCAAATGCTAAGAGTAGCAGGGAAACCTCTGAGAAATCAACAACCAAGGCCAATCTCTGCTCTCAGTTTCATCAGTGAAAGTGTGCTACATGAAAAAGACCTTGAAAATACATGAGAGATGCACTTTAAAAGTGAGAGAAAAACAGATAACAGGCAGTTTATATGCACTTTATTTCTGCAATGCAACCTGCTTAATAAATTAATATGGTCATGCTAAAACAGGGAAGACAAGAACATGAGGAAGCATTTTTCTGTGGGAATTAAAAATATTAATAGTAGTGTTTTAGAATAATCTAGGTCACTTTTCTCAATAAACACTTGCTTTTCTTTCAAGTTCTGAATATTTACTTCAAGGATGAAGTTTTAGTGAAGCATAACCTTGTGTCCTGAAATACACAACAACATTTCAATCTCCAGCATTTCACATCCAGAAATGGCCTTTGATCCTGGGAACAATATCTGAGGCACCAGAAATGGCTTATGTGTTTCACTGGTCACTTATGAGTGAGTGAGGGTGAGGAACAGGGTTTAGAATTTTTATAAATAAATGTCAAAAATATTCCCACTGGACAGTCTCTGAGATATGAAAATTCTTATCAAGTCCTGAGTGTTCCCTGTAGAATAAAAATCAGCAGGCTTTTTCAACCTAGCCAAAAGAAAGAATATTCTTTTAGACACTGATTTTTTTTATTATTATAAACTATTGTTTAATAATTTAGTTAACACAGCTCTAAATTTGAGGAAAGGTCAAGCATGTGCTCTACAAAATGCACTACAGTCCTTGTTAAATTCAGGTTTGTAAAAGGCATTTTTAACAAACTTTTGCACCATACTGAAACAGTCATCTGTGATCTAGTTAAGGAAGTAAAATATGTGAGAAACTTCATGGATAAAAGGGTACTCTGGGCTTTGTACTTAGCCTGTCTCTTCAACACGGGTAAATTTCTTAGATATCATGACTTAAAGTACAGCCTAGCTTGCCAAAACTACAGAAGTGTTGCCCTTCTAAACTCTGGCTTGCACCTGGATTCCTCACTTCCTTATTGTCGTGTCATGATTTGCCCCTCATTTTCACAGCGAATAAGATGAAGACTGTCTCCTTTTCCTTTTCTAGTGTTTTATCATAGGACAAAAAAAACCACAAACCAACCAACCAACCAACACCACCACCACCACCAAAAAAACCCAAAAAACCCCACAAAAACAACCAACAACAACAACAAGAACAACAACAAAACCCACACAACCCCCCTCCAAAAAAACCCCCAAACAAACAAACAAACAAAACCCAAAAAAACCAACCAACCAAACAACCAACCCCAAAAAAGAGTGAGAATGACTTCTTGAAGCCATCTGGTGTCAAGTAAAGATGGGAATAGAAAATCCATAGGAACTGGAAACATTTAATTTCATTCATATGAAATGTAGGTTTTTACAGTGAAATTAATAGAAGAATAGGTGTATAAAAACCTATAGAAACCAGAAATAATTCAGTAATACAATCAAGTTTTCAAACAGATAAATAAGTGTAATTTCTTAAAGCATTTTGTGTCATTTACATAATATAAAATTTATATGCAAAACTGACTTTAAAGACTTGAATCTGAATCATTAAATATACGGTGGGATTTTTTTTTAATTAAACAGCAGCCATATCATTTATTTAGTTTGTCCTATTCCCTTTTCCCTTCATTAGCTGTTTTTTGGCATGGAGTTCAGGCATTCTACTGGAAAAAAAAATTGTAAATACTTTCCATTGATGTGTTAGTGTATAGTAGCCAAAATCCAAAACTTTTAATCTGTACTATGCCTCCAGTATTAAAATTAGCTTTAAAGAACTTGTTATAAGAGGCAAATTTACTAATTTTCTAACTATTTCAGAGTAGTTCTGATCTTATTAATAAAAAAAATGAGGTTACATAAAATGCAAAAAGATTGTCCTGTATTTATTGCCACAGATAATTATCTGGGCTTTTGTTCAACACATCCAATAAAGCCAACTATATATCTTTTATTCACACAAAGAACATATTATATATGGAAACTTAGCATCCATTTCTATGGTGCTCCCCAGCTGGTATTTATTGTCCTATTTTTCAGATTTAATTTTAAAGGCAGTTAATAATGGTTATAGCTGACAGATATTGGAGTTGGCATTGGAGGTACCATCAGCAGGTACTGGAGTCTTACCATCAGCAGTGAAAAAAAACAGAACAGAAAATGAAATCTGCACAACCCAAGGTCATCATGGGAAATGAATTAGCTCCAAAAACCTGGATCTTTATCATATGAGAATGGATATTTTTAGCTCCATAAGTTGTATTATACAGCTGTATGTATACCACATTTTAATTTTATTTATAGTGTTTATAGCTTCCTACTAATATGTAATTTGGAAATATTGTCGTGCCTTAGTTATAAATTCTGTTTTAATCTCCCTTCACTTTATAGTAAATAAGAGTGTATTTGGATGTTTTTCAGGCAAAGATTCTTTTCAAGAGCCTTCTCAATTTTTTTTTTCATAAAAATGAAAGTTTAAAAAAATTGAAGAGTTATATAATTTTGTGCTGAAAAATATATGCAGACTACAGGGAACTTTTTTCTTTCTTTTCACTTCTGGATGCTGTTTTTCCCCCCTGTTATTTCCAATATTGTACAAAGAGTGAAATAGATTTCAGCATTTCTTTTAGTACCTGCATCTAACCCTCAGGACAGGTGGCACCATTCCAGATGCAGCTCTCCATACCAGAATCAGACATAGTGGAAGAAACTACTCTGCAACGTAGGGCTAAAACCATTTCTTTCTCCACCCTCCCTTTCTTCATCATCTCATCTGTCTTAAGCTTTTAAAAAAGGATGGATTTATTTATTAATATGAGCATTTTTAATTTTTACATGGGAGAGAAAGTGGCACCAATTAGACTTTACCCTTAGATTAATCTTTAAAATGTACAATACTGACACTTTTAAATGGCAGAAACATTTAAGAAATCCAAAGATAAAAATATTTTACCCCTATTTTGCAGCGGCTATAAAATCTTTCCAGTTCAAAGTCTATATGATTTATTAATCTCATGTGGGCTGCAAAGATGGCCAAGAGATGAACCATAGGAGAAAAATACAAAAGACATGGAAAAATGTCATTTTTTAGAGTATCTACATTGCTAAATGACTTGGAAACTCTTGAGTATTTTGTTAAATTTGCAGTTTTGTTGTATGAAATCAATAGCACAAACTTTCTGAGATCAAAGAAAAAAGAAAACACATTTTGATTTAATAGTAATATGGGGATATATTCTACTGCAATTTTTCTCTGTGGATTTCTTAAGTAGCCAGCCTGCAACAGAACATTAGCAAGATATTTTGTTGAGTTTCTAAGCAATTTTTCAATAACACAACTGTACCTTTCTTGGTGATGATGTAGATAAAGTTATCAGAGGCCTTAAAATGGATGAATCTTCAATGAGTGGGGTTTATTATCCAAATCATAATGAGGCTATGACTGAAATACTTTTTCTAATGGAAATAATATAAAAAAACATCAATAGAGTGCTCAGAATTTAAAAGTAGTTGCACACAAGTGACTTGGACTTTTAAAACCTGTCTGTAGTCGCAAACCTTAGCTCAATCTGGATGTAAAATATGCCTTGATTTTAGTCTACAAGTATTTATATATTAAAAAACCTAAGTGGGTGGATTTTTCCTCTAGCAGTAAAAACAAAATAATACCAGAAACTAGATACAGTAAAAACAAGGGCAATTCCATTACTCCACCAGGTACCAAGGAGCAGTTATATATTGTTAAATATTCAAAGCAAGACCAGATGCCTTCCAGAAAGTTCCATAGCACAGGGTCCTGAGCAACACAGGCTCTAGGGCCAATTTCTTCAACCTTTTTTTCTGTACTAACTTATCAGACTTAAAAAAAAAAAAATAAAGAAGTGACAGAGCCTTTATGCAAGTCAGGCAGCCCTATATCCATATCCACAACATAAATTTAACCTTGATCAACCCCATTTAATCATTGCTTCGGGTTTTTTTGTGGTAGTTCTTTTCTTTTTCACTTTACTCAGTTCCAAAAAGCTGTCTATTTCCCTTATTATTCCATAAGATAAATAATAAAATGGACAAAAGATAAACATTGAGAATGAACAAATTGCACAGCACTGGCAAAATGTTCTCCTTAGGAAAAATTCCCACTGATTGCAAGAGACAAGAAATTTCAATTGGAGCTTTGCCTGAAGAAATAACTGAGAATTAAACCCAAATAAAATAATCGCATAATACAAGTTCTCACAAGTGGAGAAATTAAATTGTCTTTCAATTCTCACATGGCCAGAAAAGTTTTTGTCTAGCTGATGGGAAATAGTCTTGCCATTGATTTTCAATGAAGCTGAGATTTCACCTCAGGCCATTTTTTCTCATATACTATATGCTATTTACTCTAACACATCACATAAAGATCAGCTAATGTTTGCAGAATAATGAATAATCATGTGTTCCAAAACCAGATATTATCACACATTGTAGGCTTGAATAAAAACTTGAATGCAGATTTTATTTCTTGAGGAATTAGGACATTTTGAAGAGGGAAATAAACCCAACAAACTAAACCAAACCAAAAAACCCAGCTGAATTGACGCATTTAAAATAAAGAGAACAAATATTGACTGTCAAGTCCTCTCCAGGAAAAGAAATCACTGCATATGGTCTGCTGCTGTCTCTGCCATTTCCTAAGCTTTCCATTTGAGAGAGAATAAAAATGCATCTAGTTGACAAATTATGAGCTAAATTAATCCAAATGGTTTAATGGAGTATAGTATCTCTCTCATGCAAATGAAAATTATGGAGCTTTAGGAACATGCCACAATTGATGACTTGCAGTGCTAAAAGAAATTGTCACAGACATCAGGGTTCATTATGGAAGTAGCAAGTCAGCACTTCCTTGCTGTGTGTCGGATTCTGTTCCAAACTGATGCTTCTATTCAGGGACAGCGTCTTGAAGAGGGTAGCAAAGCTGAGATTTTTTTGGGAAAATACCTCTGGACTCTCAGAGGAAAGCAATTTCTGACCCATAGAAGGCTGACAAGCTGTTAGTAAGTTCTTATACTATAAGTAGAGAGCAGTTCCAAACTTCTACCTACAAGCTAAGAAGAAATATTTTAAGATCTACAGATGTGTCCTGGGTAACTCAGTTTCCATAACAACAGTTTTTGGTGTCAAGATTTTGAAGCTGTCTGCACCTCTTGATTTCTGTAGCTGATCATTTGAGGCTGCCAGTATTATACTGTTATTTTGTCCAGCACTAATTTCTTTACTTGTATATTTCCATAAGCAGGGTATTATTGGTGATTTTAGAAGGTAAAAATCACAGTCATTAATGTACCTTAAAGCATTGGTACAGTAACACAAGAAGCAGGATTCCTGCCTCAGTATTTCACTGATTAATGAAGTTGGAACACTCCAGTGCCACTAAAATATTACAGTAGCATAAATATTTATATGCTTAAAATATCAAGCAATCAGGAACTAAATAGGGGTTTTTTTTTCCCTAGGTTTGTTACTCAAATCAAGCCCAAGAACTGTTATTGAAGAAACAGACTTTAAATACAAAACTGAGATATCTAAGAAAAAAAATTTCTAAACTGTTCTGTGCACTTATGAAAAAGCAAATCAGACTCAGATCTTTCCTTTGGCAAAAGAGGTCTGAGACAGCAGTTGTAAGCATTTCCCTTTGAAATATCATCCACAGCAGATGGTCATCACAGACCTTCTAATGTTTTAAGGAGAAAAAATAAGGTCTTCAGAGCTGCTTTTTCATAGCAATAGATGGCTCCACATGAGAGGATAATGCCAGCATCTCTACTAGAATACAACAAATCCCTTGCACTTCTCAGGGCAAAGTATGCCCAGCCCAAAGTACGACTGTTAACTGATAATTTTATTTCAGTTTGGAGGATTTAATATACTCTGCCTGCCATTTTTGCCAGGCTAATTGTTAAATGTGTTCCAGTGCAGTTAGCTGACTAAATCTTCAACTGTGCTATTCAACATTTTTTTTTCTTTTTTTAAACATGGACTTCATGAATTACTAGTTTTTTATTACCTATTTTCTCCTTATTGTTCCATCTTCTGCTTTTATGTTCCTCTTCCCCTAGTAACAGGTGATTTTGCATAAGTTTATTCCTTCCCTATTACTTTTTTCTTCTACTTTTAACCTCAGGGGTTAACTATTATGCCGTCTTTTCTTCATACAAATCCCTCTCATTTTCTATTTCCTTATACTATTTAATGCCTCTTTTCGAACCCAAAAAAAGTTTTATTTATTTATTACAAATAAATAAAAAGCCAATTTTTTTTGCAAAGTAGGTGCACTAAGCTAGATCAGAAGAATATTATTTGGGACTTGTTTTCTGCTGTGTGTCTATCACTGAACTGAAAGAGGGATCTGATCATCGAGAGCAAACTTGGAGAACTGCTTGATCTGAGCTCGTATTTAAAGAAGAAACAGCTCAGAGGTGAAGGAAATGCGACCAATTTACAGGGTAGTTATTTTTCTTGAAAAATGTATTAATTCATCTCAAAGAATAAGTTGGGGTTTTTTTTTAAAAAAAAAGAAGAAGCTTTCTGTGGTTTCTCCCAGCCATAAAATATTAGATGAACTTCAGACTAGAAGAGTATAGTTACCCAAGTATATTGTATGTTCTATGAAATTGCTCTCAAACTAAATATATTTGAGGGAAAAAACCTTTAAATTCAAGCAGGAAGAATTACAAAAGAATACAAGAACTGGATTTTAGTACAAAATTGCCTTCAAGACTGTTTGTCACATCATTTAATTCTCTCTTGGGGGCCCATAGAGACGAACACACTGCATTTGATGCAAGAAGAAAGCATAACAAAACCAAACAGAAAAAAAGCAATTTTTTCAGCCTTGAGCTAAGGGTAATGGAAAGGAAACAGATTCAATGAAATGGGGAGCAGTGATGGGTGTGAGATGATGTTTACCATTCCTACCATTTTTCCATTTTTAACGCTCTACTACTTGAATGCAAATACTTTGCTTTTGCTTTGAGCACACATTGAAGAGAAAATACGAACATCAAAACCAGTGGGAAATTCAAAATAGTTTAAACAGAGCCAGATAATGTAGCATTTCAAATGGGAGATCATTTCACTCCAAGGTTTTCTCTTTGTGAATTCACCTACCCATCCTGGGAAATACCAACTGATGTAACACTAATGTCATTAAATTGTGCTTTTGAAAGAAATGAGAAACCAGTGGTCTTTCAACATATTTCCTTTGCTTTGGGAGACTTGTTTTGTGTTTACATGTAAGTAAAAAGTAATCCAAGAAAATTTTTTCTTTTTTTTTTTAATAAAGATTTCAGGTGAAAAATCTATTGAGCTATGGAAGAACATTTAAAACTCTGAATGTCAGCTGTTAGAAAAGTAGGATCTGACAACTGAATTAAGAATGGAACAGAAGGGACATGGGCAAAGTTGCTGTCCTGAGGAACCCTGTCTCCACACTGGATTGTATCTGGAAACTCAACACACTTTATTTTCTCCGTGATTAAAAGTAAAAGCTTTTTGGGATGTCCAGTGATACTAAGTAGAGAAGAACCAATGAGAAGTATATTTCTTTGATTTGGACAGCTACCTAAGAGAGAGATTTAGGTCAAAAGAACACAATTTGGTCAAAGTTATTGTTTCTGCCTGTTTTCAATCAGTCATCCAGAGGTAAAAGTACTCTGCTTCCCCTTGTCAATACTTTGGCTGAAACAGTTCATAGAGTGAATCAAATTTAATGTTTTGAAACAGAACAAAACAAAACAAAACAAAAAAACAAAACCAAAAACACCCCCCCCCCCAAAAAAAAAAACCACTAAAAACACCCACCAAAACCAACAACAACAACAAAATTTTCAAATATTAGAGATAATTTTTAAGGAACTAATTATGTATCAGATGACTTCTTATTTCTGTCCAATAATGTTGACTATAGTCTAGAAGGATATTACTTAAAAATTAAAAAAAAAAAAAAAAGCTTTCTTAAATAAGACCTGCAGAGAGTGCAAACTCTTCTAGGATAAAAGGAGAGTTATTTTCAGAAGTCCTAGGTAGCAGTTTGCAAATGTGCAATTAAAATTCTGGCTCTTCCCTAATTATGGAACACTTAAGTTAAATGGTCTTAATAGATATATAATGATGACTTTTTAAACCTATAGTTAGTTATAATCTAAAGTGATTACTACTTCAGTTTTAAAAGCATCCATTAAATGCCTATTATGATCTTTATGTAATTTAGCAAAACTTTTGATGAATGTTTTATAAAACTAAACAGCAATTATTACCAAAGACAAATGTTAAGCATATAGATTAACATGCTATTAATGTGAATTAGCTTTTTCAGATTAAATTACAGAAAAATTTGTACTTAAAGTCTATTGGGATGGATGTAAATTAAAATGTTATACAAAATATGGAAATTTTAAGGGTGCTTAAAATGAGAAGAAATTGTTCAATGCATTTTTTTATTTGGTTGTTTATTTATTGAAAGGCTGATAAAGCTGCAGACAACATATAAACAAACCTTTAATAAAAATGTGGGTTTTCCTAAAAATAATACAGTTCTATTGAAGAATGTGGCCCTTAACTCTATGAATCTCCTGGATAGTTCCATATAATTATAGAATTCTGAGTTTCTGAAATTTCATTACATTTTATTATAAATTGTAACATTCTCAAGGCTACGTAAGTACTTTGAAGTTAATAGAAATCTTCAGGTAGAGGACACTTATACCACTTCATTAGAATATAGATCATGTCAATAACTAAAGATCACAGAAAAGAAAAATCAGCATCTGATATACGGAATACCATCTTCAGTTTCAGTCCTGTGCCAGGTGTGTTGCTGTCTCTTCTCCTCCTGCCCATATGCTGACCCCAAAAATAATTTGAAATTATTGTGTTTAAAAATATCTGTAGGAATTAGGCCATTTTCTTCCATATATTTCTAAAACCTGGATGTTTTGTTTTAAAATAAGTCGGTAAAGCTTGAACTACTGGAAAAAACTACTTAAGCAAGAAAATTTCTCTTGGGAAATTAATTTTTCAGTGAAATCAACTAAGAATAAATCAGCACATCTACTACATGGAACATATGTTAAACCAATTTATTTTTACAACAATTCACTTAGGTACTTTCTTAATAATATGATATTTGATGTTTGCATTGATATTACACGCAAGTTGTTTTCCTTCTAAAAGCTCTGAAAATGCAACTATCTTCATGCATGGAAAATTTGAAAGTGTTTAAATTTATCATGAAATGAACATTATGTTTCAAAAAGTCCTGGTTTTATCTCTCTAATTTATTTTTAATAATACAGCATGAGAAAAGCTGGTAATAACATTACCATTGATTATTACCACTAAGCCCACTAGGTAACCTTCTTCTTTAGTTAAAGAAAAAGCTCTTCCAAAACTCTGAATTCAATTTCAGACTTTACCTTATGTCTTGGGGAAAGTCCTTTCAATACCCATCCTTATTTGTGAGAATCTGATGTATAACAACGCAAGACAGAGCTGATACTTCATAACTTTTAAGAAGTTTTGACATATAGATCAAATGGCCAAAAACCAGGGATGGATGATATTGTCTCACCTACTGACAACTCAAATACAATGGATCTAGATTTATGTTTGATTTATGTCATAACCAGTGTTATGAGAGGACTGGGTCTAGTGCCCTGACTTTGAAAGTTTACTTTCATCTATTTTGTAGAAAATGTGGGAGAGAAAAACATAATGATTTAGAAATTATACTGCAAATAAAAGGCATTTATGTGATTGAGGGAGAAAATTGTGATGCAGAAACTGGGAGTGACAGATAAAAAATAATAAACATTTAAGATAAATAACAGCTCTATATGATGCACTTTCTATCTATTGAGTTTATATCCCAAGAAAGAATCTGACCATGATGTGGATGGAAAAAAAATGACACTTTGGATGCTGAAATGCTACATCATGCCACAAGAAAATTATCAAATTAACCCTAATATACCATTGAACAGCATCCATCACATCATTAATTAAACAAACAAGGCTACAGAAAAATACATTTTTGTTAAAAGAATGACTGTTTTTTTAAGGAATTAAGAAAATAACAGATCATAAGATCATATCCTTAAAACACAATGATGTTTTGTCTTGGTTACAAGTTTGGGGGTTATTTGGGATTGTGGTGGTTTTGTGGAAATTTTTTTTTTGTTGTTTTTGTTTTTTGTTTTGTTTTGTTTTTAATTGAAGACTTGGAAAGAGATTTTTTTCCTTCAAGATTTAAAAGCATTGGGGACCTTGAACCAATTGACAAAGAATATTTTTTGAGCATTCTAATGCCAGTAAATTGGCTCAGACACCATTTGCACCAAGGTGCATTCTATCTGTCTGCTTTATTCCAATTGGTAATTATTGTATTTTTTTTAGCTAATAAAATCTAAATTGGTATTGAGATCTGTAATAACAAGATGCCATTGCACACTTAAAACTAGTTTAACTAATAAAGATTATGAGGATGCCCAGAGTTCCTAATAAATGTGTCAAGGCAGAATAATTAGGAAATTTTGGCCTATGAGGAATGTGGATAACCTGGTTTCCAGGGCAGACTATCAATGTGCCTTTAATGTAGTTGACAGTTCCTGAAGGAAGCCCCCAGGTCAATATTCTATCACTTAGTTTTATTTTAAGCATTAGATTTTCCATTCCTCCACATATTCTCAGGAGCAGGAAGGAAGGCAAAGGCTGACTCAGCTCTGACCTCTCTTCTAGTTCCCACAACATCCTTAGCACCTCTTGACTCTAATGTCAGTTTAATGTTGACACTTTAGTCAAAAGGGCTCTTTCTTTTTGCTTGGTGTGGAATATATTTTGAGTTGTTCTAGGAAGAAATACAATATATCTCCTGGCTAACAATTTCTATGACAAGGACATTATAGCTGGACATTTAAAGAATCTCTCCAATTCCAACTATTTGGTACTAATAAAAATGTGTTTGTTACATCCCCTTGCATTTTTTTTTTAAAGAGGTAATTAAAGACCTGATTACTGAATGGTAACTCTTCTTTCTTTCAAGAGAAATAAATAAATGTGCATAGAGAAATGCTCCATTTTAGATAAATGTTTTCTCATTCATGAGCTATATATATGTAAAATGGATTGCTGAAAGAGATCAGCTGAAGTATCTAACTAAAAAACAATCCAAATCCTACTTTGTGGTGGAGCATGTTCAACAAATCCCAGTAGAAGATGTACTATATTTGGACGAAAAGGAAAGAATCAACACTTAGCAGGCTGAAAACATTATGATAAAAGTTAATTTCTTCAACATTATTAGCTAATGAAAAATAAATCTATATATTACATTTACATGAAATTAAACCATCTCCAAAGAAATAATAAACTGAATAAATATTGTTCATTTGCAAACCAGCATTTCTGAAGCCATTGGCCTCACCCATTAAGCATGTTGTTCATCAAAATCTCCTGGCTGAGCTTCATTTAAATTCATTATATATAGCATTCTGATTTTATCAGCTCATTTTCAGTACTATACAGTTTTCAATATTATTATTTCAGTATTCCCTGTAAAAGCTAGAAGACACTGTATGAAACTGCTGTATATTAAGAGTGGTTGTTATTGACTTGAAATAAATCGTGACTATAGCTAACACAATGTGTTTGTGACCACTTAAATAGAGGGAATCATTATTTATTTATTAAGAGAAATTTAATATTGCACCTTGATTATGATGTTTTTAAAGATTTCTTTATAAGACAATTTTATTATGTAATGAAATTTAAATGTAGAAGTGTAAACTATATTATCATTGTGTTCATTCTGATACATAAAATTTACATAGCTGAGCTATGTAGGCTTTTATCTGCAGTGAGAATTTGGTTTGGCTTAAAGGTTTTTGAATAAAATATTGGAATCTGTTTCCCTGGAATTTATAAAATATTATGCAGTTTCAACATAAATATGAAGAAAGAACTGAAAGTAGAGCACAGGTTTACCAACCATTTCCTGACTTTACAAAACTGTTTCTTTTGGCTGCCCCTGGCAAAGAAACTGATGGAAAGCATCAGAAGCCACACTAGAATCCAGATTTTCCATATCAGCTCTTCACAGCTTTTTCTAATCAAGGCATGGATTATTAACACAGTTGTCTATAGGAAAGCAAGACCAAACTCAAGCAAGAACATTAATGACTGATACAACCCAAATTCTCCTTCCTTTGTGTCTCTCTCGTGCTTGGATGACTGTTCCTTTTCTTTACATGAATCCTGTGCCTGTGTGCTCTCATGGCCAAGGCAGAGGCAGCTCACAGCTGGGAGAGCACCTGGCAAATTTCCTGACGGACTGGGGGGAGTTGAATGTACCTGCTTTAATCGTAGTGCCAGTAAAAAAACTTCGTACTGAAAACTCTGGATCTTCTTTTGAGAGTTCAACGTTGTGATGCACTAGTCTTTCCAACCTGGGCATTTATCTGATGTTGATTCCAACTGAAGAGAATGGTGAACTGCAAAAATTTCTCAAAAGAGTGCAGCCTGCATTTGTACTGCTCCAAATTCCTTCCAAGTCACCAAGGAGCCTCCCAGCCATAAGTGTTTTCTATAACACCGCTGTGTTCAGCAGGATTCCTCCCTTCTCTCATATCCCACAGGCAAGTTTCTCAGAAAAAACCCCAAAACACTGATGCACAAACAAGAACATGAGAAAACCTCTATAGCATTGATTTTAGGAACGTAGTGTGCTGATGGCCAAACACATGCAACCACAACAGCTGTCTCAAGGACAGCTGGAACAGTTTCCCTGTCCTTCTGTTTGAAAGTGTTTCTCACTCAGACACATGGAGGTGTCAGTACCCTTGGTAAGGGGAGGAAAAATACCCAAACAGATCCATAATTCTCCAAGCTGTTTACTAGGTTTTATTACCAGCTATAAAGGGGTCAATATAATTTCACCAGTCCATCCATTCTTTTGATTTTCTACTTCAAGTTCTTGGATTACCATAAAAAGCTTTGAATATTTTTACAGAGATATTAAAATTTCATAGTTTTGTACTTTAATAATCAAGAAGAACAAAAATATTCACCAGAAATATATTGTGCTGTCATATACTACATGTTTTGGGGACTCTCTGCTTTGAAGTGTAACACAGAGAGGGGTTACTGTGTACCAAGGAGAGACACATCTAAACATCCTGAATCATCATCTTCCCTAAAACCTGTCTGAAGTGTCTTAAACTCCCCTTGTCTGGCAACTAAGTAATTTCTAAGAGTGCATTTACGTTTAAAAGTCCATTTATATATTGCAAGAATGAATAAATGAATCCTTTTATCACTGGAAGATATGATGACCCCAGTGACAAAAATAGATATAGTCTCTTCTTTAAGGTCAGAAAAGGAACAATGGTCTGCTTTATATCCAAGTGGTCTGGGGGGGAAGGTCCTAGATAAGGGAGCCCTGAATGCATGACCTATTAAGTAGCAATATGTTTATTTTATACAAGTAAGGTGTTAGAAATGGTTAAATCCATTGATAGCATAATGAGGGTTTAAAGTTGAAGAGACTTTCCCATTTATCTTATATCCTGAACTTGACATAAAATACAGCTTTTGTTCTATGTCTCAAATGCATGTCTTTTAGCTTCTTCATTTGCAATAGTGCCACATCTTTAAGGAGATCCTAATATACAACATATTTTTTAAAGAAAGTGGTATAGGAAGTCAAGTTTGTTTCACAGGTGTGAGATATTGGCATAAACAAAACAACAGGTTAAACTGCCTGATCATCTTGGATACTGACAGGAGAAAAAGAATGATGAGTCACTGCAACAGAAAGCAATAAGTGCAATAAAGTAAAAATCCTTCTATAGGAAATAAATAAATTCTGCACCTCTCTCACTTGCATGATGGTGTAGAAACAATCAGCTTTCAAACTTTCCTTGACAGCAGGATGGATTTAAACTCCATCTAATATCAATATTAATTAAATTATATATTTAGCATTTTTAACTGCAGCAATTTGAGACAACCCACACAGAGTATTTTTCTGGGTCAAGAGTGACAAGATTAATTAGCAAAGCACTCAGATAACTTCTTTCATGTCAAAAGATATAATTAAGATGGCACAGAACAATATAATTTATCCCTTGATATATACCGAATTATTCTGATCTGCATAATTTAAATATAACATTAGGCAATATCTTGTGCTGCTAATAATAGGAGATTGTAGCTGGTATTACCTATTCATGTATTTTCATTAAAGGCGTATTCATAATTTATAGCTCCCTTGGCTTGGGAAAATATTTACTAAATGAAAAATGTATTGTGGCCCTGCAGTTAACAGGTTGATTGCATTAGGAGCTTTCAAAAGTGGCTAAAAAGGCATTTGTCTTAAACAATACACCTACTGAAATAAAACACAGGGTTTTTTTTTTTTCAGTTTTTTTAATTTCGTGAGTTATTCTTCCTCTGTACAAAGTTAACTACAATAACAGAACTTTTGCTCTACTCAGCATTAGTCAGAAGAACCCATCTCAATAATATTGGGGAATTTGTGGTTTGAAAGCAGAGCCTGAAAATGACTGAGGCTTTCCAGAGGAATGGAATAAAGCACCCAAATATACACAGTTCCCTACTCCCATATTCTGCTACTCTTGCCCTTATGAAACACAGGAATCACACTGAAGGCAGAATCACATCTCAGATAGCAACTTCAGTGCTATATGATATTTTTACAGCACAGGTCCCCCAAGAGGAAATTTAACCATCTTTAAGGAACTGTTGGTCACGTGGAATTTAAATTATACATAAAGATTGAATGTGTTTCCCATGAGCAGCACATGTGCCAGGTAAGCAGGCATTACCTATGCTGATTCCAAGAATTCTAATGTTCATTTATCTCCAGCAGTGATTAGGCTTTATGCAACATAAGGCAGTGCTCCCAAGCTGACATGGCTGTGGAGCAGGAATTATACCTCTTATGATCCAATTTCTCAGCGCTTTCCAAATTTACTCACTTTTGCAAGTGTAATGACCATGTTAAAGGACTGTGAAGCTAGCAAGCCTCTCTCTCTCAGGATCACTAAACTCCTAATGTATCTTGTAAAATGGATTTACACAGGTACATTTTCTTCCTTTGAAATTTTAGTTTTTTGTCCCTGTTAACTATGGCAAGATGGATGAAGGTGAGAAAGAACCCAGGGTGAAAAATCCCAGATTTGGGACAACCAGACTTCTGTGGGATCCTGTCTTTAATACTGCATTAAGCTGCTAAAAAAGAGAGACCTTTATCAATGAGAAACACGTGTTAAGCATATTGACTATAATTGTACCTGAACACAATTTTCTTTAAAGGCACTTACAGCTAGTCAGAAAATCCCTTAACTTATTTTGAACAACAATGCCCAAGGAACACAGGGATATGGTTAAAGGTTTTTATGGGCAAGTCATAAGCCTTCTCATTAAAGATATGTCATTGTATGGCCAATGTCGCTCCCTAAAGCATTTCTTCAAATCAATACCTTTTATTCCCTGCTAGGCTGCCTGATCAGATAGTCTGCATATCAGTCCTGACTCCAGTTCCATTAGAAGATAACAGTGCATGCCATTGCAATCCTTCAGCAATCTCTTCAGCAACAAAACCCTTCAATTTGGACAAGCCACAAGTATATCCTGACAAATCATGAACCACACAGAAATGGTGTGCCTGCTCTTTTGTGTGAATGAAGCGAGATTTCTTCCCAGCTGTCCATTCCTACACGTACTAAAAGATATATTTGTATATATATCAAGTACAAAAAACTTCTTTTCTCAATATCATCTCAGCTGATGTTTTTAAAACATATTTTTACTAGAGGATGTATGGAGGAAATAAAGACACAACAGTGGGTTTTTTTATTAAGCTTAGCCAAATACTACTTTGAGCAAGCCATTAAAGATAAACTATCAACTTGATACTTTGTTTTCTTTTTTAAGCTGTCTAATAACTGCCTAATTGCTTAAAGGAAAAGGATTCCAGCACGAATTACATACTGTACTGAGGTTATATTAAATATTCAATATTTATTTGAGATGTATCGTAATACATAAATGATCTGCATGAATAAAACATTTTTTCCTTTAAGCAGAGTTTAGTAAAATAGAAAGCTAACTGTTTAAAAATCTAGAGAGCTCTAGCTTTATATATAGGTTTTTCCTTACATGTAGATGTTTTCTTAATTTTAAAAGTGAATGCAATGAAGTAAGAAAGAGCTTAGTTTGGAAGAAAAGTTTCTTTGAAAGCAAAAAGTTCTACAGAGGTTTGGGAAATGGACTTTATGCAATGCATGCAACAAATACAGACACAGTTTTGTTTCTCATTTTTTGCCTATATTACATTTGCCTACAAGAGATTAAAGGCCAAATCCCCAAAACCACAGCTGCCGCTTTGGCCACCAGGAGCAATCTCAGAAACAGCTCAGCGGGAGTACACAGAAAAGCAGGTTTTTCTTTTTTCCAGAGCACTGAGAGCCCCTAGCTGAGAACAAGATGAGCAGTTGCTCAGCAGAGGCATAAAAAAGATCCCCAGGATAGTGGCTATCACAGGAAAAGCACACAGACAGAAAATACCTGCACTTCAGTATGGCACAAGACATAATGCTGTCCCCAGTCCCAGTCTCATTTCCTATTTGTCTTTGGGAATAGCTTACAAGTGTTATTAGAGCTTTGATAAATAGTCTTAGATAAGTGTATTCTTGGATGTTGGGCTAGGCTGAGGCAAACAGTTCAAAAAAGAATGATGAGGTTTTTGCGACAGTTGTTTAGTGGGAAACTGTTTTGCAGCCCTAATTGCATGACTGCAGTTCTGAAGAGACATCAAGGAAAAAATGAAGGAATTTGGCTGTACAGCTCCTTGAAGGCCTTCTGCCTGAATAATGCCTTGTTTCTGACTTGTGAGGAAGAACAAAATGGGACGGATCTGTACCATGTATCACCTGTATCTGCCACTATGAATTCTATGCCAGCATTCCAGACACTCCGACACCTCTACTCAATTTTTGAAGTCTGGCACTTTCCTGCAACTTTCGCACACCATTATCTTTTAAACATTTGACATTCGACCATTCCCAGCTCCTCACCAATTTCCTTACAACACATACCGGCAGCACAAAAATGGAAAGATGAGAAATATTATCAAGTTTACACTACTGAAACAAAGACAAATTTTTCCTAACTAATTAGTTGTGGGAAAATATAAAGTCTCATTTAGCTTGTTTTATCAGCACAGCAAAAACGGTGTGAAGAGGAAAGTCAAAAGATGTCAACAGATGTACCTGGTCAGAAGTTATTAATACAAAATTATTTGCAGATAGGTTGTGCAGCAGAGTCCAGGCATGCTCACAGACCGTGCCACACTGGAACTATAACCAAAAGAAGTCAAGATCCAAGGTGGGGGGAAGGTCTGCAGTGTCAGTGTGTCACTAAACATCTGGGGAGAACGGGGTCAGGGTAAATGTTTTTCTGCCAGCAGTGTGTCATTTTTCTCTAGCCATGCTCAAGAGAGTACCTTTGCTAGGAGAAAATGAGCCACGGGTACGAGTGTACTTCTCATACTGAGAGCAATGATTGCAGGATGGGGACACAACACAAGAGGGACCTGGACAAAGGGACAACCAACAGGGAGTCCTCAAAATATGTAAGATTTTTTCTGATTGTATTAAGGAACATAGGGATTAATTGTAGTTATTAGAATGATGGTAAAAATACAACTCTACTACCTTAAAAACTGCTCAAACACCTCTTTTCACCTCCATATGCTTTTTAGCACAAAGACTCTAATACAATTACTTGTGTAAGCTTGCTTGTTTCTTACATCAAGATGTTTCTCACATCAAGACTGAAATTTAGTCAGTCAGGAAATAAGTTCCTTGCTTTTTCTTCCTGCACCAAAGATGCAGAAAAAGCAGAAAAAGCAGAAAGTCATTGAACAAGCGTGGGGTGTTTGTGCACAATTTTGGCACCTCTGAAATTTTTTGTCCATGTTCCCTGTCAGCACTAAGTGTTGATCCTCATGAGAGCCCTCTGGGAATCCATGATGAGGCTTTCTGCCACTCAGTCAGAAAAACAGGAATGCAGGATATTCTTGTAGTGCTTCTGGCCAGGTTGGCCAGCAGCAAGAAGCCACTGCCTCAGCAGCCACCTGCAGCTTGCAAACCATGAAGCAGCAGCACTGCAGGTTGACTGGCCCTTAACATTCCCGTGAAGTTGCTCAGCAGCTTTTCTTGCATAACTGGGAACCCCTGTGTCCCTCTCCCCTGGCATGCACAGAGTAACATAGGAACTGCCTGGGAAAAAAACTTTCATGTGCAGACTTTTGGCCATAGGTAGGTGCTTTTTTTTTTTCTTTTTTTTTTCTTTTTTCTTTTTTTTTTTTCTTTGATCTTATTTGCCCCAAGGGATGTCACTGAACACCTGCAATACAGTGAAACACCACACATCTGACCATGTACCAAATTTTATACAACCTTTCAAGAATTTCTTTACAGAGACAGATGGTTCGTAAGTGTACATTTGAAAAGAAAGAAATAAAAACATTGCTTGTTGATCTGTATTATACAAATGATAATGTGATAGTTATTCACACATTTATTCTCACAAAATAAAATGAAAAGTGTGGCGGTGCATTATTTTTAGTTTATTATGATTTCATATTTGTTGTAATAACTCAGTTTTGCATACCCCATTTTCCTTCTTTATGTGCCCTTAATGTAGTTCCATGTACCCCTACCCTCCTCATTAGTATTCTTTTGTCTCCTTCAGTTGCTTTAAGTTATGCGTGCACCTGTGATGTTATGTGACTTTCAGTTATCTGTCTATTATCTTTCCCGCCTTATGTAAACCCATCCTACACATCCTGGATTGGTTTCTGTTAGTTTTACCCGCGGATGCAACACCCTAGATACAGACCCTAATTGGTTGTTTCAAATTTACCACTCCCTTTACCCCTCCCCTAAGCCTGTTGTATAAAACCCACTGCCCGAGCCCTGCTGGGGGCTTCTTGGGGTGTTGTCTTTTAGTTGCTCATCTCCTTAATAAACCTCTTCAGTTCACCCCAAGACCCGTCTCGCCTCCACTCCATCTCTGCTTCCGAAATAGACACTGCCGAGAACATCGGAGTCCCTAGGTGGGGAGGTGAGAGCTCCCCAGGGGGAAGGTGTCGCACCTCTGGCCGCTGTGTGCCCTGGGACTGGAGAGAGTCACACACCGCTACATTCCTGGCGCCCAACGTGGGGCCTCCCTGCCTCTTCTGGGGCCTCCCTGCCTCTTCTGAGGAACCAAACGGGCAAATTCGAGGGCGCCCGCCTCGCCGAGGAAGAGGAAGGGAGGAAAGAACATCGGCGGCATGGGACTCTTTGACTCCGGGGAGGAACCGAAAGGCAGGAGCGGTTCCAGGACTCCTTCGTGCCTGCCCCCAGTGGGGGTGTGTACCCGAGGACGAAGGAGAAAGCTCGCCGAGAAGGCCCTCGCGAGGTACGGTGCCTTGGAGGGAAGGCGCAGAGGCGCGCCGTGGCTGGGGTCTCTGGCGTAAGTGACTCGCAGAGATCCAGTCACGGGGGCGGCGAGCCGAGAACAGAAAGGGAGCCCTCGGCACGTGTCATCGAGACCTGCGACCCGATCAGCTGCGGGACGCGTGGTGAGCCGAGAAGCGCTAGATCCAGCGCCAGGACGGTCCGCCTGGGGGGACTAGCGTCAGCTGAGCCTGCGGGGAGCCGAGGTGCTGCGAGGACCAAGCGCCTGGAACGGGTAAGGCTCCGGGGTCGCGCCCCAGCAGCGCGCAGGTTTTAGGTCCCTACCGGTTGGGAACTGGCCAGGCCGGTGGGGAATCCTTCTCCCAAAGGAAAAAAGGGTGGATTGTCAGTAGCTTACTGTCCAGACCTTACGGATTGTCTGCGGCAGATAAAGCGGCAGCTTGAGTGAGTGTTTCGAGTCCTCACTGCCCCTGCCTTGCCCCAATGGGGGAACTGCAGTAAGTTACCTGAGAGAAAGCCTTTGGGGAGGGAAGTAGGCTCACCAACCCCATTCCTTTCACTCTCACCCCCTGTAACCGGGAGTAAGTCGCGCGGCGCATCTTCGGGGGGAGGAGGGAGAGTGGAAGGAAAAAAGATAATGGAGCAGAGAGTGTTGAGTGGACAGCGAGGCGTTTATGTTAGGTTTAAATTTATTTTAAGAAATTATGGGAGAGAATTTGAGAAAAAGGATTTAAAAAGGATAATAATTTTAATTTTTGGGGTTTTCCCAGGGACCCAAACGATTTCTTTAAAATTGAGTTTTGGAATTTTTGGGAAAATTGGATTTTAAAAGATGAGTTAAAAGCTGTTTGTATTATAATTAAGGAGGCCCTTTACCACCATGTGCTGCGTCGAAATTCGGCTGCATCGGGCCCCTCTCCCATAGACTCTCCTGTGGCTTCTGTGAAGCCCCCCGTAACCCCAATCCCTCCGACTTTCCTTAACCCTTGTCTGTCCCCTGAGCCAGCCGCCATTAACTTGGGTCAGGCAGGCTCTCCCCTCCAAGATGGCGATGCGCACGCCGCTTGGAACCCACGTTCCCGCGCCTCTCCTTCTTTTCCGGTCCCTGAATCTGTCCCCGGTTCCACGCCTTCCTTCAATCGCCCTCCCTTCCGTCGTCACCCTGATACCCCTCTTTCGAGGGGTCTTCCGGGGGCGGGAGAGGAGGGGTCAGCCCCTTTGAAGGGACGCCGAACCGCGAACCCCACTCCTTCTTCCGGCCCTACAGCCCCCTCCTCTAAGGAGGGACGCTGCTCCTCAGATGGAGGAGGAAGAGCCGGAAACCCAGGCTCGGGGTTGTCGTCTGGCCTCCCCCCAAGATGGCAGCGCCCAGGTCACCCCCTTTACCGGGAACCCCAAATCACTTGTGACAGTTGCCCAGTCCCTAATTCCCTTTCTGCCTCTTTTAGCTTTCCACACATTAACTCGAATGCTTTTGCTTCTTTTATTGAAAAGCATTTTCCTCGTTTAGTTTGCGTTCAGTCACTGATGTTCAGTTTTTGGAATGACATCCCGCAAAGTTTTGATCCTTCGCGACCTCTGAGAAAGCCTGTCTGGTCTGTAAGATTTTTTCATCCCAACGAAAAGAAATTCTGTATTACTTTGCCAAAATAAGCTGTGCATTTCTTTAGTATTGTTTTAAGTTTAATGATTCATTTGTAGCAACTGCACAAGTTCCCATCCATTCTCCTTGTCATACCTCTCCCAATGTTCCTTTTGATTTCCTATTATCCTTATAGTCTAGTTTACTTCATTAGTTATTATATTTTATTATATTTATTACTTATATGTATATTACATATGTGTTTAATATTATTATTATAACAATTTTATTAATATCTTTTAATTTAATGAGACTAAAATATAAGTTAATGTATCTATTTACTAAGCCTTGTCCGTTGCCTTCTTGCAAGGGCCCAGCAGAAGGTCAATGTTCATAGTTTAGTGATAGAAAGCTAATTTAAATATTATATTATTTAAAGTAATTTGATTTTCTATATAATAGACCTTATTTTCGGTTTAATATCTTGATTATAGTATTATTGCAGAGGTAATATGTTGAATTATTTCAAATCTCTACTTTAGATTTTATATTTTGTATTTTAGATTGTATTTGTAGTTTTAATTTGTTTTAGAATAAGTAACCCAAGTTGAAATACAAGCTGAGTTAAACCTTAAACCCACGTAATTTTAATTTCATTTTTCCTACCTTGTATCCAATCCAGGATGTTCCTTATATTTTTGATTATTTCTAAATTATTTGTCAAGTTGTGTTATAGAAAGAAAGTCATGTTGCCGCATCTGCACCTGCTCAGAACTTCTAGGAGTTCGCAATCAGCTAACAGTGAAGACTGCAAAGACTGAAACAACCCTGTTGCTCTCCAGCTACCCAAGAGAGAATCAAAGAAAGTGATTGCAAAGCAAGCAGCAAGACTAGTACTTCTGTCGGGTTATTGTGTTGATAAAAATGATTTATTGTCATTTTGATAAAAAAAAAGTTTTACTTTGTAAATGCATAGCATCCAAGAACCCATAATTACCAAATGAAAATTTGGCATTTAAATTGGCCTGGAGTTTGAAATTGAAAAGCTCTTTAGAGTGCAAAGTATTTTATAAGGACAAATACTGTTCCTGGATGCTATGAATGTTAGTTCCCTTGAATTCTTTTTCTTAGTAAATATGATTTTAGACATCACACACTCTTCTTTTTGAAAAAAGAAAGGAGGAGATGTGGCGGTGCATTATTTTTAGTTTATTATGATTTCATATTTGTTGTAATAACTCAGTTTTGCGTACCCCATTTTCCTTCTTTATGTGCCCTTAATGTAGTTCCATGTACCCCTATCCCCCTCATTAGTATTCCTTTGTCTCCTTCAGTTGCTTTAAGTTATGCGTGCACCTGTGACGTTATGTGACTTTCAGTTATCTGTCTATTATCTTTCCCGCCTTGTGTAAACCCATCCCACACATCCTGGATTGGTTTCTGTTAGCTTTACCCGTGGATGCAACACCCTAGATACAGACCCTAATTGGTTGTTTCAAATTTACCGCTCCCTTTACCCCTCCCCTAAGCCTGTTGTATAAAACCCACTGCCGGAGCCCTGCTCGGGGCTTCTTGGGGTGTTGTCTTTTAGTTGCTCATCTCCTTAATAAACCTCTTCAGTTCACCCCAAGACCCGTCTCGCCTCCACTCCATCTCTGCTTCCGAAATAGACACTGCCGAGAACATCGGAGTCCCCAGGGGGAAGGTGTCGCACCCCTGGCCGCTGTGTGCCTGGGACTGGAGAGAGTCACACACCACTACAGAAAAGTCCTTACATTTTGCTCAAAATAAGTCAGTTGGCTTTCTACTTTCTGAAATAAATTTAACAGTAGTATTTTAAACTACAATACAAATTTCAACCTCTGACAGGCAATATCAATTTTGCAGATAGAATATGCTTTGTTTAAACAGATAATATATTAAAATGCATGTTCTGTTTGAAATTTATTTGCAGTTCACTGTTGTCATTTTTACTGAATTTACCCAATATCTTTCATAAAGCACACACAGAAAAATCCCCCAGTGAAGTGGTGTTTCACTTCCTCCTTCCTTCGAGTATTTAAATATTTTGCAGAGATCCTGCCTCAAGCCAGTTTTTTTCCTCAAGCTTTACAGGTGATTAGTTTTGAATCTTGTGCTCCCTTGGTACTTAAAACTTGATTTTCCCGACAAGGTTGGAATAAAAGCAAACTGTCTGTAAATTAAATGCAAGCTTTACTGCCCTGAGATCCAATTAGGTATTAGCAAGTACAACACAGATCCAGTCAATAGGACACAGAAGAGAGATGGTTTGCATCACTAGTTAATCAATATACAGGGTTCTACAATATCCACAGGCAGGAAAAAGAACATAACACCATTTATGTGAGAAATTCTCCTGGATTAGTCAAGCACATTATCTTGCCTTTTACAGGTAAAGACTTCCCCTCTCCCCTTTCCTTGAGCATTCAAAGCATAGTTTGTTTTTTTAAAAGTAAAGAGAAAAATAGATGGCACGATTAATGGGCAGTCACTGCATATCATGTTTAGGAGAACAGCAAATTTCCAGAGGACTAAACAGCATTCCTTTCTGAATAAAAATCTCTGATCGTTATTTGCTGTGGTACAGCAGCTATAAAAAAAAACCCAAGCAAAAACCAAACCAAACCACAAGATTGGGTCTGATGCTCTGCTGATGTATTGCAGGCTGAAGGAAAGTTAATGGTATAGTTAGCCCGAGCCTGGCTGCCTTTCTTTTCTCATTTTCTAAGCTGCAGTGTGGCATAGCCTTTAGCCAGCACAGCAAGTCCTGACTGAGGATGCATTAAACCGAGCAGATGAATGGCAGCATTTAAAAGCTAATCTGATATCCTAGACATGCTTGTGGGTTTTAAAGAGTCCACATCAGATAAAAAGGACTACTGGACACTTGAGAGCTGACATATTCCTCTAAAGAGAGAGGATGCTGAGAATTCAATTGGGCCATGGAGAATAATCTGAAGAAAAAAAAAAAAAAAAAAAAAGATCAAAAAGGGCAAGTGTAGTTTTTATATCATCAAAAAGGTAAAGAACAGATATATCTGTCATATCTGTATATCTATAATCAAGCCAATCAAAAAATACACTCAATTGAAAAGACACTTGTAAATAATTGTATGCAGAAACTTAATACTGTAATAATTAATTCATTACAGACTTTCCTCAATTAAAAACTAATGTCCTTTACATCTTAGAGATGCAAAGTGAAATTAGGCCTTAGTCCTTTATAAGTAAAATAAGTGTGTTAGAGACTCGCTAAATTGAGGAAAGCTAGCTCAAATTTCCCTTTCATGTCTCATGCACACACTTTTATCCCAGACTCAGAGGACAGGAAGGGTTTATATGAATTGATTGCAAAGTAGCAAATATAGTTAACACTGTGCTTTCATGTTACTATTTCTAAGCCAAAGAAAAATAGAGTTATGTTCCAGCCAGGTATTTTGTCAAACAGCCCTTTTCCCTCGATCCAATGTGTCTGAACCTTCTTTTACAGAATTAACCTAAAGTTGATATTTAATGAAAGTTTCGCAAAAAGCCACAGCTAAGGTTAAATACACTGATTATATTTAACTTTTCCTGCATCAATGAAAAAAACTGAGGTGTTCAGAAAAATGATGTGGGCTTGAGTTTAGTGTTTGAGCCAGCTGCTGCAGGCAGATACACACACATTTGGAAAGATATCAAGCTGACATGAATGGCATTATTCTACATTTCATTTGGAGGCACAAGCCTTGGACTGGATAACCCAGTTGTAAAATTAAACGTACCAAAGGGTTCTGCAATATAAAAAATACCAGAATCAACAGCAGCGCCTTCCTACTGCAAGATGCATTCCCAAGGGTGAAAGTACTGCTAGCCAGGGTCTGGTAGAAAAAAGAAACACAAATTTCTGAAGTGCATTCTGTATCCATAAGAATACTGTAGCTCCACATGCTTCAGGTAAAAACCCAGACCTCTCATGACTAGCAACTCTGACTACTATATCTTATGGATGTATTTGTTATCCTCTTCCACAGTTTTTAGTTTACAGGTAATTTCCTCTGGGTTCAGAGGACAAATAAGGCTGAGAACGTGCTGTGCCCAGGAAAGCTGTTCTCAGCGGCAGCCTTAGGAAGATAAATGACTTCCTGTGAGACATGGCACCAGGAGTCCATTCCCACTGCATCAGAGAAGGGAATCTCTCATGCAGAAGGTTCTGGTGCTCTGCTTGTACAGGAAAAGGTTTCTCAAGTTCACATGGGCCCTTTGTTTTGCACATTCTACGTTCCACCTCTAGGATCCTGTTACTGAACTGTGATCAGTGTAAGGCATCTGAAACACAACTGCTGCTTAGTGCATGTGCTTTTATAACTGTTCATATCTTGATGAACTAATGATGGGAAAGGAACACAAAAAATATCTAAAAGCCCTTAACCCATGTGATAGCAATTTTTCTTGATTTTATCTTATTACTTTAATGAAAATGATTGCTAAATCACTTTTTAATGTTAGACAGCATCAGCACAGCAGATCCAGACTCAAGAAATGGAATCTCTTGGAAATGCTGGGACATCTCTGGGTTGTTATTAGCTGGGTAACCCAACTGCTGAAAAGTCATAGTTCCCAAATACCCATTAATGTGTATTTTCAAGGATTTTTGCTTCTGTTCAGAAGCAGAATTCTGTAGAGACTTTTTCTTCTTCTAGAGAAAGTCATAGTTTTTAATGCAATTTATAGAATGCTACCCTACAGTTCTTGAAAATATTCTGAAATATGACATATGATCCTGACAATTTCAATGGAATTTAAGCTTTCTTGGTTTTCTTCCTTATCCCTGTTTCCTTTAACTCTTACAATTCTTTCATTTTTCTATTCCATTATCATAACAGACCATTCCAAAATACTTTTAACAGTTTTATTTAAACAATGAATTTTGTTTCTTGATGTCATTAGGCTTTCCATTAAAACAAAAAGTAAATAAAACCTTCCATAAAATAAATCATATTCCAATAAAGTTCCAACAAAAGCAGAATAAGTGTATTTTAACACTGCCTTAACTTTGCTTGGCTGAAGGCATAGCTAAGAGGTCTATAAGCAGAGTTCCAAAATCTAGAAAACAAGTATCAGAAAATTAAACAGTTAGGCTCTTATAGTAGCCCACATATATATTATCCTTGTAGAGACAAACATAGTTACATATAAGATTCAATGGCTGTATGAGTTAAAGAATAAACAAATAAATGGGGAAGTAAAAAAGCCAAAACAACACAGAAAAAAAGCCCCACAACTCCAGAAAAGTTCAGTCACAATTGTGAGGAAATTATAAAATAAAATCTGTGAGGTAAGAAAATCATAAAGGACAACCTTAAAATATATAGGACCTATAAATTCTTTTTATAAGAACCCCAAATTCATTGCAATCACTTTTTCATTGAATGATAGCCTTTGTTTTGTTTATTTTTGTGGCTGGCAGGATTTTGGGGTTTGCAATATTTTAATTTTTTTCTTGATGTTCATTAATGCAAACATTTTTGTGCTTGTGTCTATATTTTTGTAATGTGCCATAGATGCTATGATTCAGGCATATGCCACATATAAATTCTTATATTTAATTCCTGATCTAGAAGAAACTACTTTTGTCCTCTTTTAAGAGTCTTGGGTTTTGTCCAAGATATTAAGAAATTATGCCATCAATCACCTCTGTTCTCACAGAGAATTTTGTAATTTAATTGAACCATCAAAAAAGTCATATTGAGGTGAAAAACAGCTTTTGAATAACTGTAGTACACTCATAAGTTTACAAAAAAAAATTCCGATGTGTTTTAATTATAAATTGACAAGAAATACAAATATATTCTTTGCAGTTATTTTCAATGCAATTTCTCCAATAAATGCATTGTGAAAGTTCACATTTCTAAAAGAAATTTAATAAAGAATACACCATTGCAAATATCTGTTTTATCCAAATACATACATTAATACTCAAATTTTATCTCTGGAAAAAAATATTGAAAACCATCTTCCTGAGAAATACAACATTAACTTCTGAATGAAATTTCAACATCAGGATTCATTTCAGATCTTCATGTTCTCAATGGGACTATGCCAACCAATATTTTTTATAATAAAGTTCCTTGTGTACAGGATATTGAAGAGTGAGGAGAAAAATAACCATGAGATTATCAGCTTATTCTACAAATGAATTATTCAGAAACAAAAATGGACCAAATGATACTTCCAACATACCAAAACATTGAAAATGATGGAAGAATTTATAGCAACAAATAGCCAAGAAAGACATATGTCTGCCTCTTGGGTATTAAAAAATTATCATCATGGTTTTAGTAGTTGAACAAGGTGACAATTATTTAAATTTCATGAAGATTAGTTCTTCTGATCACCAGGATTTGATCTGGCAATCTAATCAATTATCTCACCATGTTCCCATGTATCAAATACTACATTTGGTGCTGACAAGGGTAAGTTAATATATTAAGTATCCCCACTCCACCAAAGTGCATATTCTGTCAAGTATGTGAACATCAAACCCTGGCTCCTGCACAGCAATTTTCGCTTTTGAAATGGAATCCTCTCAGAAGTCCACACCAGAGGAAACCCTTGTGGCTCATGCAGCCATGAGCTTGTCCAGTTCCAGAATAGCTCCATAAAGCCAGTTTTCCACCTCAGTACTCGTGCAATGTAGTATTCCTCAGAACTGCTTTTCTCTGTGAGCACAGATGGGCAGACAAATCCATTTGTTCTTTAGAGCCTCCATTCTGCCGGGGTTTATCAGCCATAGGCTCACCCATGCAGTTCCCAGACTTACATACATCACAGTACATATATTTTACTGCAGGAGCTGCCTGCTCACACACCCTGCTGACTGCAGTTCTTGTGCTGCAGCTACATCAAATACAAAGTGTGTCACAATGATTGCTCAGTCAGTTCTGTGTAACAACAGCTCCTGGAGCTATCAACAGTTATGTACCAGCCCATATAGCATATAAATTAAGAAGTCTCTTTCTTATACCCTTTAAACCTCATTCTTTTACTTCCAAAACTTTAAAAAAAATAAAAAAAACCCCACATTATTTGAAACTTCACAAAGTGAAGTTATAGGAAGACTTAGAGCAAAGAGTTTATCAGTCATCCAAAACTCTTACTGAAATGTCATGGAGTTCCTGAACGCAACACAGAGAAGTTCTACATTATGGATTGTTGAGGTCAAAATGAGTACTATTTCCTATAGATATCCTTTTTCTTACATATATTCATACGTACATTTAGAGCAAACCTTGAGCTATGTTTAAAAAAAAAAAAGACATTTTCAGATCTTCAGCAGCTGTTATGATTAGATAGTTTTTCTGATCTATTGCTACATTTAGACCAGGATGGTTTATTACCTTCCACCTTTCACTGACAGTTGGCATATTGCAAATTTTTCCCTTCCTCCTTATTACAAGCATCAGCTTAAATGATGCAAGGGTTGAAGTGAAGAGCTGAGATTTTTCTGATAACATGATTTCTTGAGACTGCACAATGTTGGCATTACTGACAGAATCACAAAATTATACAGCACGCTGCTCATTGTATGGAGCAATGTATAGAGCCATGGTGGTCTTGTAAAATTTCTTTACTTGGAAAGGGGTAGAGGATACAAGTTCTTCACTTATCTTTTCTACACCAAGGTAGAATCTGGTCTAGCAGAATATGATCCAAAATAACAGTGTTACGGTTTATTTTGAAAGGGTGTAGTCAGGATGTATCTAAAAATATATGTTCTCTTATATATTTAAGCTCCCTCAGCAGCTTAGATCAACAAAAAACTGAAAAGTATAAAAAGCTGTCATTTAAAAAATGTGTATGTAAGCAATCTGTGAGCTTAGACAATTTTTCTACGATTCCAAAGAGTTTACATCCAGATTCTCTTCATTCCATAGAATTAACCCTTTTGTTCCTTCAATTTTTGTGATAGTTTCTGATAGCACCTTTTGTTCAATTTTATCTGAGTTCTTCATTCCACTAATTCAGGAATATTTTTTTTTATTAACGTGTCTCTTTAAGAGGCTCTTAATTAACAACATTGACCACTTGTCTCAAATTCACTCAAAAACCTTGATAAGTGCATGAAAGGGAAAGTACATCTAAACATCAAAACCAGGACCATTTCCTGTTTTCTTATTCACACTAATTCTTCTAAAATGCAAACAAACAAACAAACAAAAAACAACAAAAAAAAACCCCACCCCAAAACCAAGTTTGCTGGTAATTCTTGGAAATATTTAATAGAATACACCATTTTTGATCGAGAAGTACAGGAACTGTTGGCCCTAAAACTTGGAGAAAAGCTGCAGTGTTGAACACAGGGATGAATAAGAGACAGGAAATCCTTTATATTTGTATACCTATATAAAATATTGCATAGAATTACTTTGTATAATTCATGAAGCTTTTCAATATTAGTTAAGTCCAGTTTTATATTGCTTAATCATTCAGTGAACTAACAATGGTTTTTTAACTCCAAAACCATATGCAAAATATTTCCTCTTTTCGCCAGAATGAGATTATAGTTCTATATCATCTTTTCTGGGAATCTCAACCGAATCCAAGCCTGAGAGCTTTAGAACTGGCAAGAAATTGTAACCTCATTTACTTGAGAACAAAACAACATTCTCTGTAGAAGTGCTGTGAAATGTGGCTGAATTTTTTCCTTTTTTAATTTTGCACTCCTTCATTCCCTAGTAAATTCTCGAACTGCAGCTAGAAAAGTAAAACAGAAAAAAAAAAGGGGTATCTTGGCTGTATCAGAGTAAAATACTGATTTAGGAATCGTGGTAAAGTCACCAAGAATCGTCTCCATACAACCTGGGGATGCACTGGCAATTTTTTGAAGCCTTCCACAAGAAATTGGAAGCTAGAGGACAGAAAATGCCAATAAACAGTAAAAAAAAAAAAAAAATCCTCAAAAACCCAAAATATGAAGTCAATACCCTGTAATCATGCATAAAACACAGAAGAATTGGGCCAGATGGATATAGCTACATATCAGGTGCTGGGGATCCAAATATCAAACAGCTGAAATCTAGGGGCAACCCTTCAGGCTGATCAGAATCTGATCCCATGATCTGAATGTCCCTTGGCAGCCAAATGAGAGAAGATGAGTGAGGAAAGAATGTAATATTAAAATCAAAATATAAATGAAACAAGCAGCCTTGGATAAAAGTTACAGGTTTTGAAACAGAATTAATTGCACTGATTGATGTAGCTAGTTTTCAGGTTGCTAGAGAGGTTTTCAGGTTGACATTGTGATGACTGATAAATGTACAGGAATTAAAAGCACACCCCATCTGCCAAATTTACAAACTCACACCAAAACTGCAAAATTTATTATTTTTGCCCCTATGTGAATTGATGCATCCAGACAAAAAATTTTCTTCATTCTTCCTCCATTAACTTTAGTAACAAATATCATACTCTTGCCTTGAGCACATGTGAATGATTCTAATACTTTCTAAATGGAACTGGTCTTTTTTTGGACTCCTAAGAGCAAAGCACTACAGAGTGCACTCCAGTCACGTGGGACAGATGTCTGTCAATAACACCTCCAGAGAGAATTTCCCTCTGTGTCCTATAAGCAATTATTTCATGACCTTTTTTTTCAAAGTTCAGCCCTCAGTCAGAGGACAACCAGGAAATTTAGGCACCATCTATTACCTTAAACTTGTCCCTGTATGGATAGGTAGCTGAGGTGCCAAACAAAATAAACAATTAAAAATAAAATCCCTGTGAGCAACATAGTTCATCAGTAACAGTATTACGAGTCAGTGACAGTCCTGTTCTGGTTTGCAGGCAGAAGCCCTGGCTGTAGCCTGAAATCATGTGTAGATACAGACACATTTCTAGAGATGATCCTGTCCTCTTCTGCCTCTGAAACTATCACCATCCCGCTTGAGCTACTTGCTGAAACCAAGTCCAACAGAGTTTTTCTCTTAGATTTAAGGATAGCATAAGAAACACAATAATAAGCTGCAGACACTGCTGCTGTGAAATGAGAAGCATTTTCATGACTGCCACACTTTAGCCCCAGCTGGCAATTAAGGACCACACAGGCACTCAATTTTTCCCTGTGTTGGGAATCAGAGAGGTAAAAGTGAGAAAATCTGTGGGTTGACACAAAGACAGTTTAATGGGAAAAACAAAATCCACGGGCACAAACAAAGCACCACAAGGAATTGATTCACTGCTTCCCACGGGCAGGCAGGTGTTCAGCCATCCCCAGGAGAGCAGGGCCCCATCACACAAAATGGTGACATGGAAGGACAAATGGCATCACTCAAATATTCCCCTCCTTCTTCCCCCAGCTTGATGTGCTGACATGGTGGCATACATTACGGAGCATCCCTTTGGACAGGAGAGGTCAGCTGTGCTGGCTGTGTCTCCTCCCAGCTCCCTGTGCACCCCCAGCCTGCTCACTGGTGGGGCACTCTGAGAAGGTGATTGTCTGCCAGCACTGCTCAGTGATCACAACCACATCCCTGGAAATATGGAGAATTCCCAGCACAAATGCAGAACACAGCCCCATGCTAACTACTGTGAAGAAAATGAGCTCTATCTGGTCAAAACCAGCACAATAAATTACTCAGAATTGCCTATCTCTGGTTATATTTGTCTGTAGCTATTTGTCTGTGCTTTAGCATATCTTAAATTCTTTTCTTATACAAATATATTTACCATATTCTCTAACTATTTCCAGAAACCAAAGACATCACAGTTGAACTAATTACATTTCAAGAAGAATTAAATTATACTCTTGGGCTTAGCTTTGCCACCATTTAAGTGGAATTGGTACAGCAGTAGAAAAAAGAGGAGAGAAAAAAATTAAAGCAGCTTACTGAGGAGGCACAATATATTAATATACTTTTTATTATGGACATAACTCCTTATGAAGTCCTTATCTACATTAGCAGATCCATGAGTAAAGCATGATGGAATTCAGCTGATAAAAATCTAAAAGAAAATTAAAATCTGTTTATAAATAGCTACTATTTTTATTTCCAGACTGTTTAATGCTTATTCATCCAGTAACTCATTAATTTCAAACAAAGCTATAATAGAGAAAAATGATAGGATTTCACCCAAGTCCTTAAAAATACTGTTATTTTCTGGGAAGAGTTTTCTTTTTTTTTTTTTTTTTTAGAGAATTTTTGGATATATTTTTGAGGTTTCTGAATTTCTCCTTATTGAGATATTTCTGAGTTTTTGTGCAAGAATGAATCCAAGAAGGAGAAAACTCAGAGGCCTTGAACAGGACTGGATAAACCCTAACAGGAGAAATATGAGGAAGTATGTAGTAAGTGAAATCCTTCATTTACTTAAAGGTAGAAGAGTTCCCAAACTTCCTGGTAATTCACCCTTGGATAGTTGCATCTTCCTCTGCTATAAGACAGAATATACATTCAGTATTCACTTCAAATGTCCATCAAAAATACACCATACCACCAAAAATACATATGTGTGGACATATAAAAAAATAGTACTTAAGGTATTAATATCAAGATCTCCTTATACTTTACCCCTTGCCCTGAGTGGGGCTGAGCTGGGTTCCTCAGGTGCCCCCTGGCTGAGTGTCCATTGCCCACCCTGTCTGAGCTCTGGGAATGCTGCAGGAGAAGGAGCTGGCAGCCCCAAGCAGCCCCTGGGAAGTTTTGGGGGCTTTCACCACTTCCCTGGAAGCAGGGAGAACACAGCAATGCAAAGAAGTAATAATAAATCTAAGGAGACACAAAGCTCAGGAGAAAGAAAGCGCCAACATCATTATTTCTCCTGCCATTTTTGTCTTGAGAACCATCCTAAACAAAGCATCAAAATGTCACATGGAGAAATCATTTTAACTTCCCACTCCCTGATTCTGCCCAGGGAAGATTGTGGCATCACCTTTAAAGACCAGGGGAACGTTAAGAGAGTGATAAGAACATCAGAATAAAGGGGGAGGCACTGGGTATGACTTTTTAATATGATTTTTTAAACATATAATTGGTGAAGCTTTTGCATATTCATTATTCAGTTTGGACTATTGGAGCTGTTACAGTTCATTGGAATAACACCAAAATCTTCAACTCTACCCACTTTTCCTGTTGTGAATATCCCAGTTCAGTGTAACTAGAATTCTAAAAATTAAAAATAGTAGTTTTATAGTTAGAAAACCTTGGATTCATTTCTTAAACAGTGCAACCTGCAAGAGTATTATTAATTTAACAATGCCAAAGTGCTCTGTTTTCAGAGCTCCAGTAAAAGCTCTGAGGGCTGCCTACAGCACCGAAACTTTTGGGAGGATAGATGTTATTTCTCTGTGAAGGAGTTTGCTTTGGCCCATTAAAATAGGTGTGAGAAATATTGTCAGGAGAACAAAAATCAAAGCAGCGTTCCAGCTACAGTTCTGGACCTCATGCTTTGGTGCTGGAGGAAGAAGGTTAGTGTTACTACAAATCAAAGGTACTTCATTAACTCCTGCTTTTTATGAGGTTGCTGAGGCAAATTGTACAATCTAGTTTTAAACATCATTAACTTTGTGACCTTAACATTAATGTGTTGATACACAATTCAAATTGCATTAGTAAGCTGAGCAGCTCCTACTGTGGAAGTCTTTCTTATCTCCCCCTTCCCCCAAAGTCATTATAAAGGAACACGTGAAGGCAAGTAGGCTTCATGCAAAACTAAGTTTACCTCTGATTTATACCACACTTTTAATGTTTCCTTCATGCCATAAAAAAGCATTTGATACAAATTGGTTCAGGCTAGTGTTTCTGTACATCTAAAGAGGAGATAATGCAGCCATGGGGAATTACCTTTCATTTATGAGTGTAAACTCTTAAGAATAGAGCTACTATATGCAAGAGTTTCAAAGGAAATAATTTGATAGAAGTATGCATTTTAATTGCAATATTCCCATAGAAGTACTAATTTTGCAACTTAAATGACCTGCCAGCAGCACTGCAAGGAAAACATAATTATAAGAAAAAATTATTATAATAATGATAGACACACACCTGTTATTTTACACTGCCAGGCAACCAGTTTCATTAAAACAACAGAAAAGCAGCACCAGTGGGGAAGGAGATTAAAATAAAGGTGGTGTATTGATGGCTTGAGGCTTGATGATCCATTTATAGGGTTACAGCTCTTTATCATGGAAGGGAATGAATAATTTGGCTAATGCATGGAGGATCCCAGTATACTGCGTTCAACTGTTCACGTGCTTTGAATACATATGTGTCAAAAAATGTGATTATTTTGATTTCTTTATCAATTTTGGCCAGATCTTACAGTTTGCATGATAATTTTCCATTGTTTTCAAAATTTACTCTAGCTTCAATACAACAGCTTTCTGTGGACATATGAATGTCTATTGTTGGCAACTCAAAATCTTTCACCTTTATATTGGATTTGGAAAGGGCAAAAGGAGTAATCAAAGGAGTAGAAATACATAAAGACACGTAGTGATGTCTACCCTTGTTAATTCAATATGTAAATTGGGAAGGAAGACATAGGTCATGTTCTGGCAAATTAGTTTGTCTTCTAATCTGTTAGATTTGTTTTGGCAAGAGAAGGAACAACAAATAATTGTATTGAAGAGAGAGACAACATCGTGCAAGGAGAAGCTCTCTTCATTTTGTGAGAATAAAACACATGAGAACATTTTTACTTGTCTTCACCCTACCCATATGCTATTTTTTTCCTAATTCTTTTTGCATGTCAATAATCTTTAAAGCATTTAAAAACTTGCTCTAGAATGTAACTTTTGTAATGAAACAAAGATTTTAAATACTGCTGTAGTCAAGTTCTAAAACCAGTGCTGATGCCAATTTTAAAGAAGTCAGAGTCCAAGAAATAGAGCAGAGTGAACTACAGAGGATGAGACATGTGATGTACTTTTATAATCTTCCTCTCCCATAACTACTTGGGTATTAGGAGTCATTTCTCAATTAAAAATTTCACTAGATAAAGGAAGGGAGTAACAGATTTTCAGAGAATAAATACAATCATGAGGTTTATATCAAAGTCTACTGAGTGTTTTTCTAACCCCTCCTTTAAAAATGTCTTTCAATGAATATTAACTGAAGTTAATGATTTGGCTCCTAATATGGCGGAAACAGTTAAAAACCACTTTAGTATAATTTCAAATTTATAGAATAAAGGTGAAAAACAGTTTATTATAAAATAAAGTTTATTATAAAATAAATACATGTCCTCCATGTTAAATACTAAATGTTCACAAGCATACCATTATTCCACAGAGTATTTCTTGAAAAATCTGTGTTCTGGGAAAACCAGATTCAGAGAGAAGCTTTGATTATCTGGTGTTAATTCCTCCACATGGGAGGAATTGTGTTGCACACCACCCACATGGATCAACATGAAATGGTTCTCAATCAAAAAGTGACAGCTCTACAGCCACAGATTCAGGACACTAATAAGATTTTGTCTTCAGTTATCACACCTACTACTTCATTTGCTAATCTGAAACCAACCACTTAAATTCTTGACTAAGCACTTGGCTCTTCTCAGCACACACCACCTTAGCCTGAGTTTTTGCTTCTGGCTTAGTCAAGCTATTTTCTCCACCTTGCTTCTCTGACATCTGACGTCTTATCATAGGAAAGTTTCCATGGCAGCCAGTATAAGGCACAATTGAGCCTTGCCATTATATTTGATGGGCTTTTTCTTTGGAGCTTCGATCCAGACTGCAATATCATTTGTCAGGAAACTAACCAAGAGATCAAAAAGAGTTTTGGGCATTTGGAATAGATTTGTGCTTTAGCTGTCCTCCTCAATCAAAAAGACTAAACTTTAAAAAATCCAGTAACAAACAAATACCAAACAAAACACAAGCAAAACCCTCAAACAAAGAAACAACCCCAAAAACATATAGAAAACTGATTGCTATATACAGCTATAAAATCTTTATTTACAAACGACACACCAATATATTATATTTTTCTAGGCTATGGGTGTTTGAGAAAAAAATATTTAATTTTTGCTGGAAAGCTTAGATGTTATAAACTTAAGAAGTTAAGTCATCTTTATGAGTCCATAGCTGACTAAGTGAAGGAAAAAAAATTTGAAAAAAAAAAGAGACAATACATCTGAAAAATAATCCCTCTGTAAAATACGGAGAGGAGGAAGGTATTTCCTGCTGTGGTATTACCCTCCAATAAATACAAAATGTTTCACCCCAAACAAAAAACCACAAACCAATTCAACCGCCTCAACAAAATCTTCTTGTTCATGGATATAACAATTTGCTTAAAATAATGAGCTAACTGGCTAATAAGCAATTTATTCTGTAAAAGGTATTCGATACCTGGACGGTTTTGTGATCACATTAATGTACAGAATGCTGTAAATATCACTGGGCATATATAAAAATATCTGTGAGTTTCTTTGCCCTTTCTCCTACATTAAAAAATAAAAAATAAATCCTCCAACTCACAGCTTGATCACAAAAATTGACAAGGCAGAGAAGATAGTCATGAAAGTCTGGAGTTGATGAAGAAAACAAACCCACTGATATAAAGATGAGACTTATTTCCTCATCTGATTTTTTCCTCCTAGACTCACAAAAGCAGTTTCTCCACAGATTACCCTCAAGTTTATTACTCATACAAAGTTTCCTTACTGATCATATCAGCAATTCATCTGCTGCATGAATTTACCAAACCAAAATATAACTAGTAATGAGTCTTATGCTGCAGGAATCAAATTTACCCAATAAATCTATTTCCCCGAAGCAAAAATCACAGAATCAACCACAGAATTATGGTGGGAAGTGAATCCCAGAGCTCCTGCTCAAGGAGGGCATTCTTGAGTTTGCTACTCAGAATTGTGTTCAGGTGGCTTTTGAATATCTTCAGAGGAGGAGACTCCACACCCTCTGGGCAATCTGTTCCAGTGTTTTATCACCCTCAAAATAAACTTCTTCATTTCCAGGTGGATCTTTCTCTGTTCCAGTTTTTACTCATTGCTTCTCCTTCTCCTGTTGCTGGGCACCACTGAACAGAGCCTGGCTCCAGCCTCTTGGCACCTCCCTTCTCATACTTACAGACACTAAATCCCCTCTCCATCACCTTTTCTTGAGGCTCAACCATTCTTTTAAGAGAGCTGCTCCAGCCTTTTAATTGTGTTCACAGTACTCCACTCGACTTGTTCTAGGATCTTCATGCCTCTTTACTAGTGAGGAGCCAGAACTGGACCTGTGTAAAAAACTCCTATGGAATTAATCTCTGCACGTTCTCTGCAAGCTACAGAGACTACACCACTATTCAAGGTTTGAACAAAAAAGCAAATTAGGCTGACACCATTGCCTTCAGCTTTTTCCCTTCTTTGAATATCAATAAGTATTCCTATGATACTCCTAGAGTCTCATTATTCCCTTGGCAGGACTTCCACTACCATTTACACATGAATAATTTCTTTTTTATAGACCCAATATTGTTTTGTTCAAAACACATTTATCATTACAGAATGTGATACAGTAGGAGCAAACTGCAAGCACTTCTCATCAACACTGTCTTTGCAAAACAATTGCACATGAAAAACAGCCAGTATGTGAACCTGAAAATGCTTGTTTTACAATTCACTGCAGTTGTCAGGGGCTTGTCCTTGATGAACTTACTTGCTCATGTGGTTGAGTACGGAGTACATAGAGTATTGAGAGGAAATACTGAAGGTTTGGGTTAAACTAGTATCTGAAATTCAGAGAAAATTAACCCTAATATAAGTTTGCTATGAGCAGCATTTAATAGATCTTATTAACTAAGAGACATTAATCAATTATTAATTAAGAATTGTAATTCTTTCCCATAAATTAGAACTTTTGGGGTAGTTTATAAACAATTCCCCAGTTGCATACTCACAGTTTTGTGGAGGACACACACTCATCCATGCTTTAGCACAACTTTTTGACAGGGCAGATCTAAATATGGGTGCAACCTTTCAGCTGGAACTAAGTCTCTCTTCAGCCTCACTTACACAGATGCAAGTCTCCCAAATGAGTAAAAGGAAAATAAAAATGGTAGTAGTGTCCCAAAGGAACAGATATAGATATTCTGCATACATCCTTGCATGCAACATTATGTTCACTGGTTTCTGATGAAAGCAATTCTAAAAACCCTGTAGAAAGTTAGGCAAAGAGATTAACCACAGCCCCAGTGTGCTCTGTGTCCTACAAGCACTGGTAAAAATGTTTTATGAGAGCTAGAAGAGCCACTGTTTTCTCTCACCTAGCCTCTGGCATGTGAAAACTCCATCTCTGGATCTTTTGGCTCATGCCCAGTGGGAGTTTGGGAGTCAGGCTGGTGCTTGCTGGGAGCAGCATTCTGCAGGAATGCTCCTCTGCAGCTTGGACAAGGAGCACGTGCTGCAAGTGGCACTTCCAAGAGCAGAGCCACGGGCTGCTGAGCCCACCCACCCATCCTCACTGCCCCCCAGCACAGTCTGGCTGCTGCTCAAATGCTGAACAGGGAGTGTGCCAAGAAATGTCCAGGCTCTGCTCAACGGTGCCAGACAAGAAGAGGCAAAGGGAAGAAATGGATGCACAGGAAGTTTCACCTGAATATTAGGGAGAATTTCTTTGCTGTGCAGTGTCTGAGCACTGGAACAGATTGTGCAGAGAGGGTGTGGAGTCTCCCTCACTGGAGATATTCCAGAACAGAGGCAATCCTGTGCCCTGTGCTCTGGGACACCCTGCTTGAGCAGGGGGGTTGGACCAGATGACCCACTGTGGTCCCTTCCAACCTTTCCCACTGTAGGATACTGTGAAATTAATTCCATTCTTCATGAAATCCTTTACATGTCAGCAAGGCTTGTTTCCTCACTTTGCTTTGATTTCTTTATCAATTATCAACCAAACTGGAATAAGTAAAAGTAGTAGGAAGCAAGAGACAGCATAAGAAAGGAAAAAAATAAGAAAGTGAAGTAACAAACAACCTACATGCACAAACGTATGAAGCACTTTTTCTCAGACTGCACTTGTTCCAGAACTCTAATTTCCTAGAAGACAACCATTTATTTTTAGAGTTTCCTTGGTTATCAGGAATCACTAGTGGACAAAGTGTTTTAAAATTTTCAATCTCTTGGTATCAGGTGTTGGCAGTCACATCCAGAGCTACTATTATACTTCACACATTGAGATGTCCTTTCTCCATAGGTGACCAAACCTTCCAAGAGCGAGGCACTAATTGTGATAAAGAAACCGCAGCAAAAAGAAATCCCCAACAAAACCTGGTAATACTGAGTAATGTTCTAGCAATACTCAGATGAATATTCAGTCTACATATGGGAGAGAAAGAACTTGAGCAACTTTGATCCAGTCCTTAAAGAAATCCATCTTTGGATCAGGCTCCTATCATAAACCAAAGAAACAGAGTGCCCAGGATCACTACTGTTTGCAAAATGTGGTGTTTATCTAACCTTATGTGAATGGTGTACATACAAAGAAAACTTGTAGTTTGGACAGTGAAAATGAGAGATTGTTGTCAGTTTACATTAAGAGCATTTACTAAAACCCCATTTCTCATTACTTCTGTTTTTATTTCCCCCACAGGTATTCATCTCACCCTGAAATTTGTTTAGTTCATGCAGCTGAAAGCTTGTCTTCTTAAACAACCATTTCTGCAGCGTTCATGCACACCAATGGTTCTTCAAGACAGCCATTCAGGCAGTTCAAGTCTTTAATGAAATGTTTACACAGGAACTCTCTGTCACAAAGGCTTTGTGGAGCAGTCATAGAGAAGAGAACACCCAGTTTCTGAATCTTGTAAGAGTTCAGATTTATTTGGAGTGGGGCAGGCAGAGCACCAAATCCTTGGGGATGTTTGAATTCAGCTATTCAAGTTCTAGGTAATTAGACTATCTCACTTCAAAGGCTCAGTAATGTATTCTCAATATCACTGTAATACAACACACTACTTAAAAACCAAATCCAATTGTCATCTTGCAAAACAAGATGAAAAACAGCTCATAGGAATTCCATACAAAAATCTGTTTGAAATTGTTGCCACAGTGACCCCTCCCTTCCCATTAAGGCTAAAGCTGGACATCTTCTATGTTTTAGTTGTGAGAAAAATTAGGTTATAGGACTTGAACATCTAGACAAGTTATCTTGACACATGCTCAATCAGCCTGTTTCAATGTAGAGGAATGAAGTCTGTAAACTTCTTATAAATCTATTTTAAAAAATCCTTATATCAAATTTAGGTTTACAGTTGCCTTTCTTCATGTAAGAAAAGGCTCAGAAGGGCAAGAAAATCTGAGAATTGGAACATCTTCCCATGCAGATAAACCATCCATCTTCCCATCCATAAACACTGTTAGCCGCCTCAAAGAATTGATAACATTGATATGTAGAGACCAAGGTAATACCGGCAGCTAAATAATCTTCCACTTTTTATTAAGAAAAAAAAGCTCAAAATAGATCATTCCTGGAGGAAGAGGCAGTTGACTTTAATCAAGAAAGACCAAGAAACAAAATAAGAAACTCAACAAATGAAGAAAGATGCTATCAAAACAAGGAAGACTAAAACAGTTTCCTGTTTTATCACCTCCATCAAGGCTACATAAAATCTTACAGGTGCAAGAAATGAAGAACTGGCCACCAATAATGAGAATTCAGAAAGACTGGAGGTGCTGGGCATCCACAGAAAAGCATTTCTGCTTTAGCTTGCTATTGTCATAATCACCTTCTCTAGCCCTCTGTTGACAGTAAATTGGAGGCAGAAAATAAGCATAAATGCTTTTTCAAATAACAGACTACACCTGCTTACCGGGGAAAACGTGAAATTTTTTTAGAGCTTCCTTATTCTTTCCTTCATCTAGTGAGGAGTCTTTTCTGATCAAAATTACGAAATATAAAAAGTTTACTCCAATATTAAAAAAATACCACCATTAAAGTATTATTCAAAGGAAACCAACATTAAGAAAACCAGAATTACAATTTCCAAATAAAAACAAAGATCTTATACACATAAAATATTTTGTTTTCTCATTTTGCTGGGAAAATCAGGGTATTTTGTTCCTAGTTCAGCCCACATAAAATAAAATATATACACACATATGGATTTCCATAACTCCTGTACCAGACTGGAAATGAGACTTTTGATTTCATCTAGAGTGAACATTTATTTCTGGATTATCTGTAAAAGACTTTTAAATGTGTAATTTTTACAAAGTAAGTATGAGAATTCAGTCACAACAGCTGCAGTTACTGATGCAAATTTGTGTACACTGTGTTAATTACTTATTAACAGGGGTTGAAGTGCTGTGCACCAAATCCCTATTTATCTGCCCTTTATCAGCCTCCTGTTTGACAAAGCCATTTTTCCTGTGAAGTTCCAAAACCACTCATCATTTCAGTTGCCTCACAAAGAAGGGAATCAATAGTTTAAAACCCAGTTTAATCTAGTCCTTTAAAAATGTATAAGAAGATTTGTACAGAAGCCTGGTTTTGAAGGCCAGACCAGTGATGGACACCACAGCTCGATGATTTCCAGAGCTGGGCAGGATGCAAGGTTTGCACACAAGCTCAATTCCCTTATCTCTCTGCCAACAAAGAGTTACCCAGGCAGTCCACAGTGGATTTTCACCTGAAACTTAGGAGGGCTATCCAATGTTCCCCATGAAATTTTCTGCCACTCGTGGTTTTGAATCATTTGTCAAATCAGGGGTTTTTCACTGATGTGCCAATGAGCGAGAGTTGTTTGCTTTGTTTTTTCAAATAAAACAGATTATCTAACACATTTAGCTATTCTAAAATGATTTAATTAAGAAATAGCCTATATTGCATAGTATTTCCTGATGCTGAAGAAAGATCTTAACGCAAATAACTTAAAAGTTCAACAAAAATTACATAGACTAAAAAAACAAAAAAATCAATTGCTCTTAGAGAGACAATGGGGGTAGTTGGAGTAAGTCACTATCCTGTAGCCACTAGCCATGAAATGAAATATTATCTTTTATTGTTTTATCAGTTTTGAAACTTTCCATTGAAGATAGAAACTATGATAGATACTTCTTTCTTGTGAGAACATTTACAGTAAGGGCTCTCTTTAAATCCAGAATTATGAGGATGCTTACCAAACACTGCAGCATTAGAAAATATTTCAGCTATCTGATGGAATGAACCAGAGCCACATTGCTTTAATTTCCTAGAAATCACAGTTCTGAACTGCAATAGAGTGGTCAGGTTAATTAAATTGCCTAAGAATTACAAACGTACTAAACTGCTTATTAGATTAGGTTTTAAAACCTAGATCATCAGGGAAACAATTCAGTTGACATTTTTATTAGCTAATAATGCAAACAATACTGACATTTTGCAAAGGATATGTTAGGTTGTTTCAACTGAATTTACTACATTTTTGTCATTCTGATTGAGATAGTTATTGCTCTTAATATTAGATATTTGCCGATGTAATTACCCATTGTGATATCTGACACGTTTTTGTTGGTGGTGGTTTTAATTTCACCCAAGAAGGAATGCACTGAAGGCACAAATAAGATTAAAATTAGAAAAGCAATATATCACTAAGATTTATTTCCTAAAAAGAACAGCCTCAAGTGGGCAAATGAATGAAGCAACTAAACACATTACTGAATTAAGCAGTTCATTCCTTTCATCTTCTTGTAGCTCTTTGTTCACAGAAATGTACGTTTTCAGATTAATACCATGAAACCAAAAGCATATTAAAAACACAAAAACAAACCCATAAAGGATCAATTACAAAGCACATTTTACTTCTGGAATAAATACAAAACTATGAAAAATAGCTGTAGAATAAGTCAGAAATTTAGTTTTCCAGAAATAAAGTACTTTATATTACATTGGAGTTAAAAGAACAGAATATTAAACCTATTCTTTTTCCGAGTTTGTATTCAATTCTGCAAAGCCACAGAACACACATGATAATGTTTTTAAGTTCTGGAAATCACTGAGTGGAAATTAGAAATAAAATAAATTATGGTGTTTCTTCTGTGATCTTTTCAGTTTGACATTTAGGAAATATGACACAAGTGTGCAAGACAAATCTGAAAAAAGGAATACCATGTGAAAGGTGCCAAGACATTTTTTTGTTCAACTAAGTTCCAGGAAATTTTTTTGTTGAAAAGTTATCACCACCATGATGTTGTTGATATCAAATTAGAAACAACATCAAAAGTAAAGATAAATACTGTTTTTAAATAAGGGACAGGTATTCTAATCATATAGGGACACTAATAAATGCTCAGCCACCCTGAGTATGACCTAGTTTGTGCCAAGGTGGCCACTGGCACCTGGCCTGCATCAGCAAAGTTGTGGCAGCAGGACCAGGGAAGGGAAAATCCCGCTGTGCTGGGCACTGGTGGCACCACACCTCAAATCCCGTGCCAAGTTTTGGATCCCCCAGAGCAAGAAAGACGTTGAGGAAGAGAGCTGGGGAAGGGTCTGGACACACATCTGATGAGGGAGGAGCAGCTGAGGGAGCTGGGGGTGTTTAGCCTGGAGAAAAGGAGGCTTGGGGGGACTATCAACAACTCCCTGAGAGGAGGGTGGAGCCAGCTGAGGGGGCAGGCTGTGCTCCCAGGAAACCAGGACAGGACAAGGGGAAATGGTCACTCAGTGTGCCAGGGGATGTTCAGGCTGGACATGGGCAAGAAATTCTTCATGGAGACAATTTTCAAAGTTTGTTACAGGCTGCCCAGGGAGGTGTTGGAATCACCATCCCTAGAGGTGTTCAAGAAGCAATGGGATGAGGCACTTGGTGCCATGGTCTGGTTGACATGCTGGTGATTGGGAAAAGGTTGAATTCTATCTTGTGTCGGAGTCTAGAACATCCCTCTGGCCACCCTGGAGGGTTTGGAGACCGGACAGGGGGGTCTGGGATCTGTACAGAGGGGTCAGTTAGACCCACACAGGTCCCAGGAGGACACTGACTCTGATTCCTGTCCATGGGAGTGAACACTCACATGCAGGAAGAATCACAAATCCTAAGAATTTGAAATAAGTAGTGGATGGTTTATTATAGAATATAAATATAGAGATTAGGATTCTTAGCATATGGGGCTGAAGAGACAAGATGGAGGAATTGGGGAGTGGCCCCTGTCCTCCTTGTTCTTGCTCTCGTCCCCCATCTTGTGCTGAGTTGGGTTTTAGAGATTGGTTTAGAGTAGAACTGACATGTTAGTAAAGGTAGTAGGTATTGGTAAAATTTTGTAAATAAAAAATACGTCTCGGACAGTGGTTGGGTCAGGGGTACCGTACATAAGGTGTGGGGCTCTCTGATCCGCCCAGTCCCCCGCGTGTCCTGCTCTGCGGAGACACCTTGCAGAGCTGAGAAAGAACTAAGATAAGGTACCCTGCCAGGGAGGCCTGGCAGAGCTGTAAAAGGACTGAGATAATGAAGAATAAACAACCTTGGAAATGTGCACCGGCGGACTCAACGTGTCGTCTCTACCTCTGGTGTGTAACACTTAGGGCAAAGAGAAGACTGAAAACCTTATTACCCCTGGGAACAGCAACCCAGAGGAAACCCTCAGGGAACAGCAACCTTGGGAGAACCCTTATTACCTTGGGGAACAGCAACCCCAAGGAGAATCTCAAGGAAACAGCAACCTTGAGAATCTTGGATCTCTTTTCCAACCTAAATGATTCTGTTATCACATGTGGCACTAGTCTGAGTTGCAGAAGTGCCAGCTTTCCAAGTCAGACTTCCAATCTAGACACTCCACAAATGCCTAAAGCTGCGTCCTTATTAGCTATTTGAAAAAAAAAAATAGAGCAAGTCTCCTATGACTGCTGAGATAATGAATTTACCTAAAAATTTAAAAAAATAAATTAAAAAATAACATCAGGTCAGAACCATTTATATCTAGTTTATTTCTGAACAAAAGGATAACATTTTAAGTCTATCATGAATGTCTCTCTGTCCTTGCATTTCTGTCCTGTTACCTGGTTCACTTGGTAACTCTGATACAGTGAAACCTGTAGTCTTTTCAGACTGATTCCTGCTCCCCTTTTCAGCAGAAATGGTAATATGTCCAGGCCCCATGAAGGTGCTATTAAGGACAAACCTTAAAAACACAATAATACCATACAGTTAGTTTAGATAGAAAAGTGAATTTCGAAGAAACCTGTACCTGAACAAAAAAAACCAAAACCAAAACCAAACCAAAACCAAAAACAACAAAAACAAAAACAAACAAAAAAACCCACCAAAAACTAAAAAAAAAAAAACCAGCAAAACAAAACAAAAACAAAACTAACTTTTGTACTTTCAGTTCACATTTTCTCAAGTTTTAAAAGTGGGCCATCTTGAAGACTGCTCACTTAATATTACTCACTGTTAATTACTGGGAGTAATCCTTTTTTTAATGTACAAACCATGAAATTACTTCAAGATGTCTTAGCAAGCTAAAATTCCCTTACTAGACAAATGATATCGCAAATGTCTGTCTAAATCTCAGGCAAATTTAAAAAGCTTGAAGCTTTAAAAAGTTTATACCAACAGAAGGTCCATAGTCAGTTATTTTATTCTGAGTTTGTAGGGGTGTAAAAAAAAAAAGGGGGACAAGAGAGTAGCCACAGACTTATTAAAAGAAGTAAATATCAGACTGTTCATAGAATCCTGCCAGCTCTTTACAACTTTTGAGTGGGATGACAGAGCTTATCCTACTCATGTGTGAGTGCCCAGCATGCCAGTTCTAAAAGCTTTAATGAGTCACTGACAAGAGAAATAGTGAACACCTGTAAGAGAGATTTGACCAAGGACAGAGAAAAAGAGTCTAGAAAACCTCTGTTATTAAACGTTATTATCCAGTAATACTTCAAGGCCAGAAAACAGCATGAACTCCTCTGTGTCATGTATTATAAATAACTAAATTTCTGAAAAGGAAAAAAATCTGTCTATAAGACTCAAGAAAATGACCGTGTGCAGGTGTGGGTTTTGTTTGTTTGTTTGCAAAGGCTAAGGGGGGAAAACCCAACAAAACAACCCAGTAACAACTCAAGGACACATTTAAGAATTTTTATTGCTACTTAAAATGGGGTTCTGTAGGACTCCTCTGTAAAAACATGATCATATTTTGAAATGCAGTAAGTACTGCTGTGTGTTGCTCTCCTCTTTTCCTATGACAGTAGGTGAAAAACTCAGCTCAGGTAGAAAATACCAGATTCAATAAAAGTAAACATCCCTCACTCCAGCCCTACAGCTGCCCAGTGCCTCTATTATTCCTCATGTTTTACCATGGGGAGCTCAGCCCCTGAAAACTGCTTGTGGAGAGCTCAGGACACACTTAGGGAGCAGTGAATAAAGGTCACCTAGAAATAGTTCCACTGATGTTGCAGCTATAAACAGTGATGGAAACCCCAAGAAGATTTCCTGCAGCAATCCAGGAATGAAATCCAGATCAAAGAAAGACAAAACCTCACCTCCTGACATAAATCAACCCTACAACTTCAACCATGTGGGAATAAAATATGGGATGGGATGCATACTGGGGTGAGATGCATAGTGGGGTGGGAAGTGTCTCATCAGTGACAGAACAGAAATTGTTGTGGTCCAAAAATAAAAAAGAAAATTGTGATTTGTTTCTTAATTATCATCCCTTAGTCTTGAGAGAATATGTCTCCTTGGCTAGATGAGTCTCCTTTCTCTATTTGGTAACTAACTACCATCTTACATGAAATATACATCTCCACTAAATTACTCACAAATGAAGTAGGTGGCAGAACCCATCAAAACTCAATCCACTGGAATAAACCCTTGAGAAAAAAAAAATAGGTTTGCTTTGAAATTCTTAAGAAGAAAGAAATCCCACGAGCTGAGAAAACTTTGCATCCTATGGCTGACTGGTATCCCCAATCTCAGAAACAGCTGCTAAAGGATCATATACAAAGAAATGGATATATTTAAGAGAAGGTACAATTTCAATCCATCAGAACAACTATTCTTGCACACTCCTGAGGAAAGGTTCACAACAGACCCAGTCCCTTTCATTTGCTGGAATCTCAGCTGAACATGACAGTGCCAACCATTGTTCTGGTAGGCACTGGCAGAGATACATTTGTTGAAGAGAAATCTGAGTGGAATGAAATATTATCTTGAAGAAGATGGGCAAAAGGACTGCTGCAAGTGTTAAAAACCTTTTCCAAGAATGTCAACAGGTGGTACCCTGGAAGAAGAGACATGGGACAGAGGAAAAGCAGTGCACTGTATGAGGTACCACAAAGAAATATTTTTGTCTACTCGAAGGATTATTTCAACCATCACAGGATGACCCTACTGGCCAACCCCCATCAGTACTCTCAAAACAAGAAAACTGTTTGGTCTCTCAAAACAAGAAAGCACTATTGCTCTGCTGAGTTACTAAAGTTATCATTATATATTATTAAAAGGAACAGAAAACAAAAAAGAGAGAATAAAAAGAATAGAACTGATAAGAAGGTTGGGAAAAATGAAAGTGCCTGAGCCTGTTCATTAAAGCACATTCTGGTGAATGATACAATGCTATTGCTGGCAATGGGCATTCAGTCACTCACTGATCAATATCAAACAGTTGTGTCAGAGTCTTTCAATCAAACATTTAAAGGACTTGAGGGAAAAAGCCTGTCACCTTTTAGAGACAAATGGTGCTGCTATCACTATGGCAACCAAAGTCATCTGTCATGCATGACACTGAGAGTTGTTACTGACTGTCCCATGAAGCCTATTGCCACTGTATTAAATCACAGGTTTTGTCTTTATTTGTCAAGGAATGATCAGACACATCAGAAGGGTGCACCTAAATGGTACAACAGGGCTAAGAATGACAACACAGAGCAATAACTACTTTCATCAGCCCAGTGACAGGTCATTTCCTAGTTGAAAATGTTAACAAGAAGTCAGTAATTCCACAGTAAATAATGCTACCCAGTATAATTAACTAAGTCTATGGCAGTGCAGTATATCTGACAGAAACAAAATTTTAAATACAAGGAATAGGAGCATAAAGGGAACAAGGAAAAAAAAAGAAAAGAAAAGATATTTATAGTCTGTTTATGGTGAAAATATTCATCACAGGCATTAATTTCTGTTAATTTCCCAAATAAAATAATGACAAGATCTAAATACTCCTTGAAGTACATGGTCAATCATTGCACTTCTTGAAACAGCAAGGACAGACAATTTCTCCCATTTTGCAACTATTTTTTTTACATCTAGTGTAATGAAATGTCTCACAGAGTAAGAACAGTACCCAGGCAGGTCGTGAAAGGAAGCTATAATGAGGGTCTACTTGCAACAGAGTCCACTCAGCTTCTGACTTTTGGTAGCCTAAAGTTTTAAGTATTAGAAACTATCATCACACTGAGATATTTCTTGGAAATATGAGTTAAGAGGGAGAAATGTGTTGACTGTGGCAATGTGTTTCTTCATATACTGAAATCTTGAATTAAAATTCTTTCCTAATATTAATTAAACAATTCAGAGTCATGACACAGAGAGGCATGGAGTATTTATTTATATAAAGGTATTTGGGTAGACACACTTGGTGTGTCCAAAATACATATCTAGTAAGGCACTGGAAGCCAACAGTTTTGAGGTAGCTGTTATTACGCTGCCTGGATTCCTCCAAAAGAGCCGAATAATTTTCAGGAAGATTTCTACATCTGAATTATTTGTAGTCCAAGCTGGGATATCACAAATATTATATAAACCACTGGTAGTTGTGAGCCGTAAGAACCCCTGCTAACATTTATTACACAAGGCAAACAGCATGTTAGGTGAAATAAGCTATCACTTGTAAGTTTGACATAGCTCAAATCTGTTTAAGTATTCAGTGCTCCCCCAGGCCATTACCCCTCACTTCCTCCTAAACAGCAAAAGCAAATCCTCTTGGCTTATTTGTCAGAGAGAGAGAAAAAAAATAAATCAACCCCAGGCTTCTCAGAGGCTAAATTATCACATGCTGTTGCATTAATTACGGGACAGAGATTCCTCAAATGCTTCTTTAGGTCTGGGTGACTTAGAAGCACAAAAGGCCCTTGAGGCAGCTCTTTCAACAGTTATCTCCCTCTCTCACCATGCCAGTGTATCCTCTATCACATAAATGCTCCTTTTCCTCCCTGTAGTGGATTAAAAACTTATCTCTGCTGAACAATGGTGTAAGATTTCTTAAACCGCCTAACATCTCTCCTCACCCCCTTCCCCAAGCACAAAGACAAACAAACATTTGTTGCCATGGATTTAGAGGGTAGTGATGTAGCTGGTCATCATCTACTAAGCCAGAAATTGAGTGTAAAGTTTGGGGTCTGAAGCAAAAAGTAAGAAAACTGCCAGTGCTCCATGCAGCTGACACTGCAGAGGTTTGAGAGGTGCAGAAAGACAAGGCAGTACAAGATCAGTATGCAGTGCCAATAACTGAGACAGAAAAGAGACCCTCTTGTTTCTACTCCCATTTTTTATCAAATTTCCAGTTAGTATGTCAAGAACATCCTTAATTTTCTAACATTTATTTAATGTGAAAATATCACATATCCTCCATACTTTCCTCCAAAAGTAACCAACCTTCTTTTCCAATATTTCAAAATGAAATGATGGATCTTGAGCTGTTCCTTAAGAATAACTAATTTCATTTTCATAATATTTAATAGCTGCATTGTCACTAGCCAAGAGGACTATCATTTGTGAATGTCTTCACTCACAGGCATGGAGTCCTGCCTATTCCTAGGCTGCTCTTTTCCTTAGGTCTCAACACAGAGTTTACTTATGTATCTTGAGGAAATATTAGTTTATAAGCTTAGAAATTATACATGTCTTAAAAAATTCCTTTCAGCTTCATAAGAAGTCTGCTTTATAAAATAAAGTACAGAGCTGTAAAACCTGATTGTTTTTTTCCCTCAGTCATTATAATAGAGCTTCAAATCACACTTGGGCTAAAATAAAAGAAGCCTTTGCACACCACAGGTATTTTAGGACTGACATTTAAAAGAAGCCTACTGATATTGGCACTTTCCTATTTCCTTCTTTGCTTTCACATCAGAAAAATCAAAAACAAAGCAAAACAAAAAACCCCCAACATAATTTCCTAACTTAGATCCCATCACAAAGGGCATCTCAGTCTTTTCAATAACAACCAGGATGCTTGGGATCACATGAGAAGAGAATTTTTACCTACTTATTTACTTTTAGTGATACTGGCTAGGGAAAAGAAATCAGCAGAGACTTACTTTCATCAAACACACATTCTGAAACTCTTCTCGCTGCAAATACTGGAGGACAGAGTCAATATTAATCACCACATCTCACAGTACAACATAGCTCTAACCCAAAACACTTTCACTGCAACAGATAAACCAAAACTGGGATAAACAAATAGCTAAAAATGTAGAGTTTTGTACATGGAAGGATAATCTCAAAGTCACACAGGGTTTGACATAACCCATACCTGCATATTCCTCACACTTTGGTCCCTCTCCAGTTACACTGTAAACCAAAACGGAAAACAGGCACAAGCTTATCTGCCTCCTAAGGCAAAGTCTTATTAGCACACTAGGACTACTTAACCCTCCATTCCTCTGTTCAGGGAGTTACTCTTGGCTGCAGTTAATTCAGGGTAGGCTAATGAGCAGAATATGCCAAAGCTGTCAGTGTGAATCAATTAACATCTGCCTCTGGATCTGCAGCACCTGCTAGCTGGCTGGATTAGTGGAGAAAGCCAGTTCTGCTGTCCCAGGGTACTCAGAAGTGTCAGGGCACATTAGAGTTTTAAAGCTACTTTCAGCAGTAGGTGCAGGTGGGGAAGTGGGCTGTGTATCCCCTCTTGGCAAGTGTCTGGGAATGTGCATTACTTTCTGTAATAAAGCATCATGCCAAAAGAAAAAGGAGCTCATTAATGTGCTTCTCTTTTCATCTAGGAGCAGGATAACTGGCACTACTGCTCTCACCTCTCTGTCAATAAGCTTTTGGATGCTCAGTGCAAGCTTTGCAAAGCCAGCCAGAGGCAGTGGAATTCCTCTGGTTTTGCAGATCTATATACTTTAGCACAGGTGCTAAAAGTACGTGAGTTTCTGCTCAGCTATTGATCATTCTGCAAGCCAGTGCCATAAAGCATTGTTTTGCCACACTTGTTATCATTTGGAGCAGGCTGAAATGGGTGTGTGCACAATGGAATTAGAATAACAGGCCTGCTGCAGGTTATCATGAAGATCAAGAGATCTGTAAGGTGACCCTGCACAAGCAGAGGACACAGCATTATTTCTTTCTTAGCTTCTTACATCTTCTATCTGATAAGTACAGCCCCAGATCATCTGAGAGATACATATATTATTCAATATGATATCTTTCCTTACTAATTCACTCTTAAACAATATTGTATTTCTACAGTTTCCCCTTCTTCAAAATTTCTCTTGGCTTTCAAATTTTCTTTTCCCCCATTTTTTATGTCCAAGTTTCTTGGGGTTGCTGTGCCCATGTGACACTACTGAGTCCAAGGTGATTTCATCAAGCTTTTCTGTTACTTACCACTGAAGTCTGATCACCTTCTACTCTGGGCAAGTTTTATATTTCCCCATACCCCAAAACTCAGACACACATTGAAATCACTTCTGATGTATTAGTTGTAAATTCTGCAACTTGACTCCAGGTATTATTCTTCATAAGATTGTAACTGATACATAGTGAAAACAAAAATGGCTTAAAATTGTTGGGTATATTATGCAATGTAAAATGCTCATATTGTCATAAATTGATTGGAAGTATAATTTTTTTTCTGATTTTTTTGTGATCTTTCTTTCTTAGTATCATCAGGAATCATAAATCCTTCTGAAGAGATGCCTTCAGAGAGGTGTATTCCCCCAGACAAATAACAAACATCCCCAGGGCAGTATATATATATTTCTCTGTGTGTGCAATATGAGAGCTATGAGAACAAGGAAAATGAATTCTCTTTGTCTAAGGGATTCATTCCTAGACTCATGCTCAGTTGGTCCTATCTTTGAATTATACAATCATGTCTATAGTTTTCCTATGTATGAAAATTATCTTTTCGTAGAAGGCACACAGAATTCAGAGGAAGAAAAATGAATGAAAGCCATTAAATCAGTCAGGGGAATGATTTTCTTTAGCATTAAATTAATGAATTTATTAGGAAGGAGAAAAACCCCAGTAAGTTGGTTGTGCTTCTTTGTCCAGATGTGAGGTTTTAAAACATTTCTGTGGGATATCACATTCTCAAAGGGAGGACTGGTGTTAAGGGCTGTAAGTCACAAGTTTTTTCAACAGCAAGATGAACATACCAGCTCTCAGTTTAATGACTCTCCATATCAATAAGAAAACCTTGATACAGTTTCCTCAGCTGTGCCATGTGTACAGATGACGCATGATTTTTTGAGTGGAAGCTAGTCAGATTCTCTCAAATTCTTGTTACCGTATTTTAATTAATCCCTTTCATTCAAGTCTTCACCAAATCCTCTGGGGCTTTTTGTGCCAATGTTGGCTGCCTTGGAGAAAGTTTTCATGTCTCCTGGATAATGCTGGTCCTTAAATTGAAAGGCCCTGGACTTTTTTGTTTGTTTGTTTGGGGTTTTTTTTTGTTTGTTTGTTTTTGTTTTTGTTTTTGTTTTTGTTTTTGTTTTTGTTTTTGTTTTTGTTTTTTTTTGTTTGTTTGTTTGTTTTGTTTTTGGGGTTTTTTGTTGTTGTTGTTGTTGTTGTTGTTTGGTGGTTTTGTTTTGTTTTGTTTTTGTTTTTTGTTTTTGTTTTTTTGTAATTCTAAGTGTATTCTAAATTAAGATTCAGCATTTCATTGCTGGAGTATTTCCAGACCTTTATAAACATATAGTTTCTCCATTCTATGCCATTTTGAAGATTCAGTGACACATAAAAATCATGTTTTAATTTAATTTCTAAAGACCTGTTTCTGTTCAAGAGATTTTTGATTTTGTTTGGGTCTTCTATATAGCAAATATTTGTCTCAAGGTCTATGCTGCACTTAGAATGTTTTAATGAAAAAGAGACTTAAATAATTTCTGCCTCTATCTTTTGGTGATGACTGGTGCCACACCCAGTTGGTGTCTGGTCACTAGTGAGGATATTCAAGGTTCAATTATGGGGCCAGTCCAGTTTAATGTGTTTATTGATGACCTGGATGAGGGGTGCTCCCTCAGTACGCTCGCTGATGACACCAAGCTGGGAGTGTTGATCTGCTGGAAGGGAGGAAGGCTCTGCAGAGAGTTCAGGACAGGCTGGATCCACGGGCTGAGGCCATGGATCAACAAGGCCATGGTCTGGGTCCTGCCCTTGGGCCACAACAACCCCCTGCAGTGCCATGGGCTGGGGCAGGGTGGCTGGAAGGGTTGTCCATCATGAAAGGACTGGGGGTGCTGGTGACAGCAGCTGAACATGAGCCAGCAGTGCCCGGGTGGCCAAGAGGGCCAGTGGCTCCTGGCCTGGATCAGCAGTGGTGTGGCAGCAGGGCCAGGGCAGGGATTGTCCCCTGTGCTGGGCACTGCTGAGGCCACACCTCAATCCTGTGCTCAGTTTTGGGCTCCTCACTGCAGGAAGGACATTGAGGGGCCGGAGAGAGTCCAGAGAAGGGACCAGAGCTGGGGAAGGGTCTGGAGCACAAGGCTGAGCAGGAGCAGCTGAGGGAGCTGTGGGGCCTCAGCCTGGAGAAAAGGAGGCTCAAAGGACACCTTACCACTCTCTACAAGTGCCTGACAGGAGGGTGTAGCCAGGTGGGATCAGGCTTCTCTCAGGCAGATAATATGAGGCTGAGAGGATAAAACCCTAAGATGTACCTGTGGAGGTTCAGGTTACACATCAAAAAGGATTTCTTCTGTGAAGGGTGGTCTGGCATGGGAACAGGCTGCTCAGGGAAGTGACCATCCCTGGAGGTGTTCAAGAAACAATGGACATGGCACTGTGTTCTGTAATTTAGCTGACACAGTAGAGGTTGGACTTGATGATCTTGGAGGTCTTTTCCAGTCCCTATGATCCTATAATTATAACAAATTTCTCAGGAGTGCCTTCATACAAAAAAGATTCCTTGATACACCAGTCAGTTTGACACATGTTAGAGTTACTGTCCTTCATATTCAACCTACACACCCATTTCTTTCTCTGAAAACTGCGTTTTGGGACTAAATATCAGAACTGAGCATTACCCAGAACTTTTCCCTTTGTTGTGGTTGTCTTTCTGGCTGGCAACTGAGCACTGCAGTCAATGGCTCACTCCCACAGAGAGGGGTGAGAGGGAGAATTGGAAGAGTCAAAGTGGGAGAACCTATGGTTTGAGTTGAAGACAGTTTAATAGGAAAATTCAAAGCTGTGTGATCAAGCAAAGTGTCAGGGACTGAAAAGGTTCATGCCTCAAACATTGTTATGAACTTTTATCCATTTTAGCAAAAACCTGTATAAAGAAGCTATAACCACAGAAAGCTCCTTGAAGAACTTTGGACTGTAAGTCAAACTGCTGAGATTAGATAAAGGGAAATCAGATTTTGCAATCACCTCAGGCCTGGGGAGATACAAACAAGGCTGAGGGAGGAGAATGTATATCCACAACAAAGCCAAACACAGCAGAGATTCTTCCCTGGCTGAGTTTGGGGTGGGGGAGACCACAGCCCACAGAAGCCAGGTTTACTATCCCCGAAATGAGAAGGGAGAGGAGGTTTTGAATGTAACCTCTGGTTAGAGGCAGTGAACATGCATCCTCCCTTACACAAACCATCCCAGCTGTGAAACCTCCAACCCCACAGGCCACATCCAGGGGACATTCACATGAGGGGATGCTGAGGGGGTGTCATAATACATGAAAGACCCCCACAAACTGCCCCCCAGAATCATTCCTGGAGCCTTGAACCACAGAATTGCACGTGATGTAACAAACCCAGAGTCTGATGTAAGAGACAATGGCAAACTCCCCCCTTGACCCAGAGAGGTGCCTGGATTTTCCTACCTACTCTAGGTGTGTATTAACCCATCAGATTCTATGCTTTTCAGAGGGACTGTCTTTACCAAGAAGACCAGCTGAAGAGGATCAATGGAACATTGTTGGGATCCATGGAGTGGTGATATCTTCCTCATTCTGTCTCTGTCACTGTCTTTCTGTCCATCCTGTCCCACCCGCCACCTCTTTTCTATTTCTTTTTTACTTTTTCCTTTTCTCTGTTTCATATTTACTATCAAATAAAGCCCATACTATTGATTTTGGCACATGGTCTCGTTTGCACCTTAATTTGAGCAGATGCATTTCTCATAACTTCAATAATCGGATCATGACACAAACCAAACCAAGGAATTAACTCACTACTTCCCATGGGCAGGCAGGTGTTCAGCCATCTCCAGGAGGGCAGGGTTCCATCATATGTAATGGTGACTTGGGAAGACAAACACCATCCCTCCAAATGTCCCCCTTTCCTTCTTCATCCCACTTTATATGTTGAGCTTGATGACATATGCTATGCAATATCCCTTTGGTCAGCTGGGGTCACCTGTCCTGGCTGTGCCTCCTTCCAATTCCCTCTGCACGCCCAGGCCACTCTCTGGTGGCAGAAAAGGCCTTGATTCTCTGGTCAAAGCTCAGTAATAATGAAAAATCCCTGTGTTATCAACACTGTTTTCAGCACAAATCCAAAACACAGCCCCATACAAGTCGCCATGAGGAAAATGAAGTCCACTACAGTCGAAACCAGCCCACCCTCATAAGGATTTGGAAGCATATCTTTGGATCCAAGCATTTTGCCTAGCAAAGGTTGCTGGTAGACGAAACACAATTTTTTTTCCTAACTTTTTAAAATTCTTGCTTCATCACTGATCATAAGTGCCTGCAATAGCAGAGCTCAGTGAGTCGGTGTTAAGGGCCAAGTCCTACAATCACTGCTGCCATTTCTCCACACAGAGGAGAGGTTTTGCTGCAGTGGAACACACAGCATCCCCTCTGTGAGCAGAAAGGCTGTTAGGATTTGAGGCTGTATTAGGGTAGTCTTTCTTAACATCAAAATCATCTGAGGTCAAGAGGGCAGAAAAGGAGCTATTAGCAAGATCATCGTAGCTTCTTGTTTCTGTGCTGAGCAGGAGCAATTTTTGGTGTGTCTAAGTTTTCCTCGTTACTGGGGGTTTGCTGCCCTCCCCCCTCACAGGCATTGCAGCCCCTGGTACAACCCTTGATTGCTCAGACAAAGAATCCACTCTTTGGCTGCAAATGCTTAAAGTCTTTGATATCAAGCAAGCCAAGAAAAATAATGCCTAACTGAATCAATCGCTCAGCTGCAAAATGAAAAGCAGACTAGATTAGAATGGAAAATAAGAGTAGAGGTGACTTTAGAGCCATGACTCCCCCCTCCCTCTGGCCCCGTTTTTGTCAGTGGGAAAACTGTAATTTCCCTTTATGTTCTCCAATGGAAAAACATGATTTATGACCACTTTTTTAAAGTGTATTTATAGATGTGCTCATGAAAAGTGCCACACTGACAGCTTGCTAGGCTCTGCTCTTCTATTAAAATACATTTAGAGCAGTGGCAACGACAAGACTTTTTTTTTTCCCCTGCTTTCTTGTTCTGCTCCAATATCTGTTCAGTGCTGTACAATCTCCCTTCATTTCAGGATAAAGGCGTACTTAATAAGAGTCAAAAGAATTTCAGAAAGACTCTACCCTAATAACCCTGATGTAATTGGAAGTCTTATCTGTAAACTTGTTCCTACTTTATTACACAACCAAAACAGGATGGAGACAATGGTCTCATGGAAGAAAACTGCAACAATATCTGCAGTGCAGGGGGAGATATTTAAATTCTGCAGCATTTACCACTGTTAGTGGAATAGCAGTTTCTGTATTCCAAATATTGCTAATAGCCAGTATATTCAACTTTCACTGCTTAAAAATAGGCATCTGAATTAATATGTCAGCTACAAATGTGTGTTGAAACCTGTAGCAGTAGATATTTGGCCCTCGTTCTTAAGATGAAACAAAACTTCTTTTCCTTATTTTGTTATTCTGGGACTAAATTTTCTCATGTTACATAAGCACTTAGAAGAAATAAAGGAAATGACTTTAAATTACTTGAGCAATTAGAACAAGTATGTGTTTTTAAACAAGTGTTTACCTCTTGTAGCTGTGTGATTTCACAGCTCTGTGATATCTCTCTATGTGTGCTTGGTACTATTTATTTTCCTTGATATCAGAGGAAAAAACTACATTGAAAGAAATCCCTTGCATAACATTGAAGCTATGGGAGCTAAAATATTTATGCTTTTCCAATCATGGAAAATTTTAGTATTTTCTTTTCTTTAAGCTACTTTTTGAAATGGTAGGAATAAACTAGACAGCCTGATTTGATATTGCTATACCACTGGCGAAAATATGAAAACTTGTGAAAATACATAACAGTAAAATCAGATGGGTTTAGAGAAGAGGAGATTTACAACGCACAGATTTAGAACTTATTTAAATGGGTTTCAAGCTAAAATCCTACAAGTTTCACATGCTACAACTACCTCTCAAAGTAGGGACAATAAGATGCTATTTGTGCTACTTGGCTTCAGTCATGTGAAACGCATAGTAAGTGGCACAGTTTTCAGAAGAATGAATTAATGTTGGGAATTGTATAAATAATGAATATTGAAATAACTCATGAATGTCAATTTCTGCATGGGGAAGATTGCGGGCAGGAAAAACAGAAATATCCTACAGAATCTGTATCTTCCTGATCCAATTTCCCCCAGCCGTGATCTATTCCCAGATTTCTTTTCTCTGCAAAAGAACATAACATAATGAGATAGAATCGACATGATATAGGAAAAAAAATGCACAAGTTGATATTTAGAAGAACCAAACCTATAGATATCTTAATAAGATGCCATATTTCCTTTGCTGTATATAAAATACAGGTTGAACAGTCCTGTGTTGTGTTCTGTGAATAACAGACTGTCCCCAAAAACCCGAATTCATAAATACACAGAGACATCACTTCAGATGCCCACAGTGCAAGTTGTTGCAGAGTTCTGAGGAACTACCACACACGATGAGAGACTCTCACAGATTCGTGGCACAGATGCTTCTATATGAGCAGAAGGGGTAGTTAAGCTGTGCCTGAAGGAACTTGGCTCAGATTAAACAACATGTGGGTATAATAGCTGTTAAATGCAACTGTTCCCAGAGTCTCTGTATATCATAATACGCTGAACACATTTGTAAAATATTCCATATCGAAAGTGATATACTTAATGAAAGTTCTGGAGTGGCTTAAAGTCACAGGTAATCAATCAAGAAAGACACGGAGAGCAATTTTATAAAATTTTAATTACTGCAGATGGATTAAAGTCTAAGATATTTATGTACCTAGCTGACTTTTAATATTAATGCTTATACTTAGCAAGAAGGATATCTTTGCAGCATTTGCAAGGAATGAGAAAAATTAGGTTTATCTCCCAGTTTTCTCATAAAAGATGGTTGCCATTTTATCTATAAGGAATAAAATGTCAGCAACCCATTAAGATAATTATGTAGGAACTATTTGGAAAATAATTCTTATACATTTGCTGCTTCTTGAATATAAACTTAAAAAGTACAACAAGCATGAATTAGTGCAGTGATGAAAGGTCATACACATATCACTGAAGCTCCCATGCAGAAAAGAAACAACTTCAATGGAACTTGTTCATCTATTAAACATTGACTCTGGTCTTAGTTCATTGCTAAGGATTAATTCAGCAGAACTCAGTTCAGTAACTTAAATATTGCAATTTAATTTAAGAATGTTAAGACGTCAGAACCTTTTGGGGTTTGCATATGATCTGAGCTGGAAGAGGATGAGGTCCATCTGATTAACTATATATGAAAATAAGACCTGTAGTAAGAGTAGTGATAGGGATCCCAGTATATCCAAAATGTATAGCCTGACACTGTTTGCATGGCACTAGCCAGGCTCTCTCAGGGATATCATTAAGATGACAGTTTGGTGGAAGGATATAGAAATTATTGTGGGCTGTCTGACTTTTGATTGTCACACAAAAGACCATGCAAAAGCGAGACAGAGTTAACACATTTGCAGCTGCCAAACCCAAATATTCTTAACAGTATGAGTTACAACTGACTTCAAGTTACAGCTTGTCCTATAAAGGATAAAAGACTTATAGTGCTTTAGATGCAGGGAAAGAATCAGATTAAATATTCCAGGCTGCTCTGGGTTTAACAGAAAAAAAAATGCGGCCAGATATGACATGCTGCAGCCTGTGGAAGCAATTATGTGCTACTGACATTTCAGTGGTTTTGGTCATTATGGTTAATCTCTTAGGCCATCTGTAATATACTATAAAAATATGGAGAACAAAGTGACCCAACCAAAAAAGTCCATTATTGCATCATTTCGTCCCTACACCACCTGAAATTAAATGGCCCACAAGAAGCCATAAGGGCAAAAGTAATGTTGTCAAAAAGTGCTGAAAGAAACATGCAGTATGATTGCAATCAGGGCTTCACTAGAGCTATCTTTTCTGATTATGGATTCCAGTAGAGATCTTGGCAAATTCATGGATAATTCCTGGTTTTGTTAGGATTCATTCATTGTGAAGAAAAAAATAAGCGCACCTTGCTTAGACAGCAACTTTTGGTACTTCAAATAGATTATACTTCAAATATAGATTTAAAAATATTCACCCTGTGTTTTGTCAGAGCTCAATTATTAGAACTTCAGTGGGACATATTCTTTCCTAAGGACCATAGCAAGTGTTATAATATTTTAATGTCTAAAACAACATAATTTAATAAATTCCATCTACATGACAGTAAGATTGCAAGGACCTTTCAAAAACATTTTCTTTTATTTTGTTCTCAATAGGGACGATTTCTGCAACCTGAGGGCATAATTCACATCCTGTAATGAATAACTTTGGCTTTCAGCCAACAGTCTGTACTACACTGTCACCTGGCCACAAGGCCTTACAAACACCGCAGCTATCCAACTAATGACACTGCTAATAAGGTCTGCAATCAAATGATGTCCCCTATTTAAGACTTCCAGAAGACCTTATATAATTAAACTGGCTGAACAAGTAAAAAAAAAAATCCCTGGACTTCCATGATTGCATTTTATCCAACTTCATTATGACTTTTATCATGATACACCTGTGTTCAAACTTGCAATTAACAGCAAAATGAAAGGATTGCAAGCACAGGCAAAGAAAAAGAGTGTTAAAAATAACCTGGGGAAATAAGATACAGATAGACCATGTTCAATGAAAATGGAGTCAGTAAATATGTTGTTGTTCTATTAAAATGTAATCAAGTAGCTCAAATATCTGTGTGAAACTAAATTTTTATTAAATCTATTCTCACTTCAAGGTCCTAATGCCCCTGTCTGTAAGAGAATGAAACACTATATCTGCTTAAGTAAAATATGGAAGAAGGAGGCCCAAAATGAAAGCAGTCACGAATGGGCAAGAAATGGTCCACAACATGAAAGAACTTGAGAATTACTTTGATGAATAATTACTTGGAACAGTGTAGCAACAATAACACATTAGTTTTGTTAAGCCTCGTTTTGTGGATGTTTCTTGGTCAGGAGGGCATACTTATCTCTGAACAGAATTCTCTGAGTTTCAAAGATTAAAAAGTCCAGAAGGCAACACTGGGATCATCCTAGTCAATATTCTGTAATATTGATCAACAATCAATATTATGTCATGGAGAGGACAAAACTGCTCTGGATTTGTATCCAAAACACACTTTTTATTGTAAATTTACCCCTAAGTGTAAAGAAAATATGATCAGAAGCTACAGGTGCTGGTGAAATAAAAGACATTCAAGGACATGGTGCAGGACAGCAAAAATTTCCTTGGTGTTTTCTGGAGAGTAAGATAAGAACATCAAATTATGCCAACTCCTAAAGCCCAGTCTCTTAGCAAGTCTTGTACAGTCTTTACACAACACTGTGAATTCTACTCTTGTAAATTTCTTTTATTTTCAGGTTGTTCAGGAATTTCTAATTGTCTCTGTATAAAATATTGATCATGCATCAAAAAGAAAAGGAAAGTGATTTTACTTGTGTTGACTGCACGTCACTCTATAACTCCAACAGGAAGACCTGAGGATCCCGTGGAAGAAGTGCTTCAATTCTTGCTGAGAACATCTGAGATGTTTTTACAGTCTCCTGCCAAAGTGCTTCTCTTAATGGAATACCTCTCACTGTTCCATATTCACAAGTATTTGAGTTTTTTGTGTTGTGTGGGGTTTTTTGGGGTTTTTTTGGGGTTTTTTTGGGGTTTTTTTGGTTTTTTGTTGGGTTTTTTTGTGTGTGTTTTTTTTGATTGGGTTGTTTTTTGTTTTTGTTTTGTTTTGGTTTTCTGAGGGTTTTTTGGGGAGCATTGTTTGTTTTGGGTTCTTTGCAGGTTTTTTCATTTGTTGGTTTGGTTTGGTTTGGTTTGGTTTTTTTGTTTTGTTTTGTTTTATACTATTATTAGTTGCTTTTCTGTCTCATCTATTAATTTTCCATGTTTAAAGGTTTATATATTACTGATAAATCTTTTTGCTCAAAGTTGTATATTTCAAAAATAAAGAGCATATTCTTTTTTTTCTCCTTTCCAGTGAAGAAAACTTGATGAGCCTGTTTTAATTTAAATGGTTTATCAGTTAGAGTAATCAATATGAGTAGAGTAGTCTTTTATCAATTAGACTCCATGTTCCATTTGTTCATGTGAACTAAAATTCCTTTATTTTAGGGCTGCAGGTTTGGGAAAAATTTTGTGATTTTTGTCAAGGACAGTTATGTTCATTGATTTATTTATTTTTTGTTGTTGAGTACACTACAGAAAAGTTTATGTTATTTTATATTTTATTTTATATAAAGTTTATGTTTATTTTATATCTCAGAGAAAGGTCTTACCTACATGAGGACTCATATCAGTTTAAAGGTGGCACTTTCAGAAATACTGCGGCATTCCCAACAGATTTAATAAAAGTTTTTGTTTTTTTTTTTTTTGGTCTTATTGGAAACTTTGGTCAATTTTGAAAAAAAAAAAACAAAACCCCAAACCAAGCTTCTTGGTAGTTCCTCCATGCACTAAATTTTGTTTATTTCTTAATTAAAATAGATTAATGAATCCATGTAGTTATTATTGAATAACATCTCACCTTGATTCTTGTTCTGAAATTAGTCCCATGCATGGATTCAGTGTAATCCAGGTGTATTTAACTGAACTCTAGGATTATGTTCTCATTCTAATAAGGATAATTAATTAAAAATCACTAACTTTTTCCTACCAATGTTAGAAAAAAAAATCATATGGTCATGAATTCGCCAAGGAAACCTAGTAAAAAGGATTAGGAAGAATCTTGTCGTTCTCTTCCTAGAAAAGTATATTTCTTTAAACTACATCAATAATATGGATATGAACAGGATAAATTGAAATTTATATTTACCAATAAGTTCACATGATATTTTCTTATGTCACACCTGCCAAAAGCTAATTCATAACAACCTTCATAAAAATATGAACAACACGAGTATGAGTATTGCTCACAGCAGATGTAACACTTGAAAACAAATTTGTAAATTATTTTGCTTAATACACAGCTAAGAGCACAAATACATGCTCCATGTACCCTTATGGGAAGAAGCAACATAAACACTTAACATGAATAACCTACAATTAAGATTTTAAGGTGAATTTCTTCTTATATTTCTTTTTTTTTTTTACCTTCCAAAGATATAATTATGGAGTCAACTATTCTAGCCGTTCAGCAATGGGATGTATTATATATTTACAGCTACATTTAATTTTTTAGGGAAAATATGTGATATCAGAAAGGCAAAATTTTAAAAGAAGAAACCAAATATTGTGTCAGCACGTTTATCTATTGTGGACCAACTGGAAATTTATGCTTAGAGATAGGCTATCAAAACCATTAAGTCAAAAGAGATAATTTAATATTAACATTGGAAAAAAAAAAGCTAGTGGTCAAAAAGGTTTTTTTTTCTAGGTTAGTATGAGTATATGCAAGAAAGATAAAAGTTCAGTGATGTCATATTCTATATGAATAAGAACATAGAAAGCACTGAAAATTTCACTGATAGCTCATAGCCATTGACTGTACCTTTCAGGTCTTACATTTTATACTAACAAGAAGAATTGTCAAGAGTGCATTTAGAATCTGTAATACCTGCAGCATATTTTTCATTGGAAAAAAATAAACCCTGCTTATTCACAAAAGAAACAAAACCACTAAATTTTCTGCCTCAATAAGCATTAAAGATGTCTTGCAATCCTCAGCGTAAAATGTCCTCTGTTAATGATAATCCTTATGGTTATTTAGCTCCTCTAAAGTAAACAAGCAAGCAAACAAACAAACAAACAAGTATTGGAGCTGTTTTGGAATTATTTATCATCACAGTAAAGGCCCTAAGGTGCAAGAGCAATCATCTATTTTGTAAACAGAGTGAAGAACTAAAATAGAGGGGAAAGTTTAAGGACTGAAATAAAAAATTAAATTCCATTCTAATAACACATTTAAAGGATGCAGTGTACTTTTGGATTCAGATTTTGATATTTCAATTTTTATGAGAAATCAAAGTTTCATGAACTTGGAAAAGACAGAACTTGTATATAAGGCATGATGTACGGACTGAATAGAGGCTGATTTTAGGGCTAATAATTTATTTTTTTATTTTATTTATTTTAGATTGTAAAGCTCTACAATGGTGAAAGACAAAAGGATGTAAGCAATGCCCTATGGCAGACCAACTTTTTGTCATCAGGTACATTCTCCCTCCCACTGTGACAGGGAAAAGGTCAGGAGATCCCAGGAATCTGGGCAATGTGGAGCTGTGGATGTCGCCTTGTGGCCAGCAGGGCCAGGGCAGTGACCATCTGCTGTGCTGGGCACTGCTGAGGCCACACCTCGATCCTGTGCTCAGTTTTGGGCTCCTCACTGCAGGAAGGACATTGAGGGGCTGGAGAGAGTCCAGAGAAGGGAACAGAGCTGGGGAAGGAAAGAACACAGGTCTGATGAGGAGCAGCTGAGGGAGCTGGGCCACTTATCCTGGAGAAAAGGAGGCTCAGGGTGGAATCTTATCACTCCCCACAATTCCCTGAACCAGGTGGGAGTTGGTTTCTTCTCCCAATTAAAAAGTGTCAGAACATGAGGAAATGGCCTCAAATTGTGCCAGGGGAGGTTTAGACTGGATGTTAAGAATATTCTTTTCATTGAAAAGGTTGTTAAACATTGGGACAGGCTGCCTGGAGAAGCGGTGAAGTTGCCATTCCTGGAAATATTAAAAAACAGACGTGGATATGGCACTTGAGAACAAGTTTATGTGGTGAACACGGTGGTGGTGACAGACTAGCTGTTGGACTTGATGATTTGGGGTGTCTTTTCCAACCTTAACCATTCTATGATCCTGTGTCTCTATATTCCCACCAAGACAGTTTTCACATGTGTTTGAGTGAAGCTGCTTCCTGGGAATGCTCCCAGGCCCTTTCTGCCCCTGCTGCTACAGCTCTCCCCAGTATCAACAGGTCCCAAAAGTTTGCAATTGGCTGAAAAAGTGACTTCTTTTTATGAAAGAAAACTGCTTTAACATATGTGGATTTTCCCCAGCACAAGAATGTAGTATAAACAAAGTCCTTTTCTTTAGAGACAGACACAGCACTAAAAGGGAGAAGATTTTATAATGATCCCTAGAGAAAAAAAAAAAAAAAAAAAGTGGTGAAATTTCCAAGAAGGATCAGATGAATGTATGGTTAAATACCTTCCACTGGACTACAGTTCATGCTTTCACGGGACACATTTTCCTCAGAATTTTCTGTTCTCTTCAACAGGGGCACATTGTAGATAATGATTAAGGCTTAGCAAACACGAGCAAACCCAAAGTCATGGAAAGCAGAGGAAAAGCCTGCCTGCTGCTGCTAGAGCTCAGCCAACCTCTTGTCAATCCACGTACAGCCCTACCACTTTTTTTGGGGGGTCAGGTTGACAGTGAAGAACAGATCAGTGCACTGTTTGCATTGATAATTGGACTGTTGGCAAAAAAATCACATCAGAGGATTTGGATCAAGTTTATATGGAACATCAAATAATGAAATATTTGTAACAAGAACTTATATATGTGTTACCAAGTCATCTGAGTGATAATGACAATCATAATTGCTTACAGGCACAACATGATTTCATAAATATAATTGTCTTATTGTTATTGATCTGATAAATATACAAGTATGAATACTGCTGTGAAATAATTTATTTTAATACAGATAGGATTTACAAAGCTACTGACAGGGAAATGACAGTAATTTGCACTTTATTCTAGCTATTTCATAGAACTCTTTAATTGTCACTCTCTCCTACTGACTAAATTTGCTAATTTTTTTTTTTCCATTTTTCTTTCCTTATCTGTTTTGGTTTTGTACCCCTCCTCCCCCCAGTATATATTTTACCCAAGGCCTTTTCATTTTCTTTTCATTGTTTTTTGCCATTCCCACCTCATTCACTATCTACTGATAAGAGAGATAATAAACAACTACAAAAATGGGCTGGAATTCAGGGAACAGGGCATGTGATGAACAGGCAGACAAAAAGAGGGATACCAAAGGGATGTAAATTTATGTATCTGGAAATGCTCAGAAGGACTCTGTGACCCAGGCTTTAAAGGAAACATTCTGCCCTCTTCTCTGTCATGTGCTATTCTGAAATCTGTCTGTGCCTCTCATTTAAACCAGAAATTTACACATTTAGGGTAACATGACTGATCAACATTTAATTGAAGCTCAGTGGAAGTGTCAAGATGTTTCAAGCTTTCTGCAATGAAAGCTCTTAGTAAAAAATTTCTCAGCATCATGACTGCAAATGTACAAGTTGTTGCTCTTCATGTTTGATAAAGAATGCAGCAAATTATTTAGGCGAAGGGATGGAGGACAAAAAGGTTAATGACAGACTTGGTTTTGAAGATGAACTAAGAATTAATGGATTCAGCTCAGATCCTATTGGTCACGGTCCAATGGTAATTCATTTATAAAACAGTTATCATCAGCTTTAAACGTGGGAAGACCAGGAGACAGACTCTTTAAATTAAAACCTGGATGCATTGCATTAAGATTAAATTATTGTTTAAAAGTCATCATAAACCTAATGAAAATATGACAGGAGACATCATAATTTATGCAAATAAAGCCTATTGCAAGCAGTGACTACAGCACACTTTCTGAGGCTTTCATTTTTGTATACCGTATTACTCACAGAAACCATTTTCACATCATGTTGTTCAAGAATCCTAATCGTAGAGGTGGGGAGGACAGTTTATCACCCGTAGACAGAAAATGTGTCATATTCAGCTTTACCAGGTTATCGTGTTAAATGTGAATGTCTGCATCCAGATTCCAAATCACAGCAGGTTTCCCACCCTGTCACTCTTGTATTGCATCATGGTAAAGAGAAAGAGGGACAAAAAGAGGTATAAAACCCCTAAAGAATCCATAAAATAGAATGCCTGTTAAAGACAAATATGACAATTTTCTGCAATTCGTGTACATGAAGTCTCAGGTATACTCAGCAAAGGATAAAAAATATATACTAAAAAATCAGTTCATAGGTCTCGTAATATTTTCATTGTTTTTCTATGTTTTTCTTGCCTTGTTGGTTATAAGAAGTATTTCCCATTCTTAATAACTCATCTCCACTGGATGGTTTTTTATTACAATATACACCACACCACCGTATGTCATGTCACGTTCTCCCTCCTAGAAATAATTTTTCATATTCCTTATGAAATAGGAGACATGTTGTTTTGAGCATGGCTCCTGATGAGAGGTTATTTCCATGTCCAGTCCCTCCTACTCACAGAGGTGGTGAAACCACATGCAGACAGGAGAGCTCTGTGAGGACCTGGGCTCCTCATCCTCTGTTGTTACTTTGGAACCTCTGCACAAACTCCAGCAGGTTCTGTTGTGCAGCCGACACGTTCACTAAGACATACATTTGGCACAAATACTAATATTTCTCTCTCTCTGTAATTAACATGCACATGGTAAGGATGTCTTGGGTTGAGAAATGTAACCAAAAATGTGTATTCTATTTCCATCTGTTGAAGTCAGTTGGGAGATATTGTTCTTTACCTCTTGTAACTCTAGGGGGGAAAGAGGGCAGATGCCTTCTGTTAATGGGACACCTGATAACACCAGATAAGGCAGGGCCTCCTTATCTCTTCCTCCACCCATCCTCCTCTGAGGGACATCCCCTGTGATTGGGCCATTGAAGGCTCTCACATGACTGATAACATCACCTCATTCCATTGGTGCTCCACCCAGCGGGAGGAGCCAAAGCCTTTCCACCGGGATAAAACCAGCAATCCCAAACACCAAGATAGCCTGTTCCCACTGGATTCCCAGAGGAAGACTGGACTTCTTGAGGATCATCTCTACTCCAACAGAGCCACATCTGTCACTCTGGGAGGACTGACTTCAGGCTGCTTCCAACACCCTGACCAACAGGGTGTCAGGTTTGCATTCTGACTCTGTCAGCAGTCCTTTGTACTATTGCATTTATCTTATTTTATTTTTATCTTTCTTGTTGTTTGTTCTCTCTCTATTAAATAGTATTTCTGACCTGGAGTCTCACTGGTTTTGCTTTCAAACCAGCACAAAGGGTTACACAGGAAATGCAGTTTTTAAAACTGTGCATAACAGCTTTGTGATTTAAAGAGTGGTCTGTCACTTGGAGCTCCGTAATTTGATCGGTGTGGATGAGCAGAGGCAGGCAGGGCCGGCCGCACCCTCAGGGCCCTGGCAAAGGAGGGAAGAAGGTCCAAAAATGCCACTGGACATAGCAAGTGACAGTTTGGAAAAAGTGAGTTCCTCTTCCCAGGAGTGTCAGCTGAGGCTGCAAATAAAGAAGATGTCACTGAAAGAATTATTGTGTTCAAGAAAAGGTTACAGGTATTTTTCATAAGACAGGCTGATGGGTAATTTGCTAATGATATCTTTCAACTGCACTGACAAGACAAAGGTTTTATTTCATTTTTTTCCTCAGTAATAGTGTCAGTAACAGCAAGACCATATTCTTCTATATTTTACTTTCAACTTATGGTAGCATAATTTCTTCTCTTAACTGTCACCAAACTGAGGTGCCACACTCTGACAATAGTTTTTCAGTATGGATCCAAGTAAGCTATCAGCAGCACAAAATATATTTGGATTTGCAAAACGCATAGAGATAACAGATGAGTTTGTCTTCTTTTTTTAACAAAGTTTTGCTCAGAAATTTTCAATAAATTATGCCTGAGATATTTCCTCCAAATGTTAGAAGCATAGGTAATCTGCTACAACTTGTCACATACTACACTGAACTTGAAGGGCATGCATTACTTAATGTTTAAACATTGTAGGTTAGGATTCAATTAAGTTGAAATAAAACTATGAGTCTACTGAACAAAAAAAATAAGTATATGATATTTACTCTTTTCTGGAGACTAAAACATTCTTAATTATCTGACATGATATACATAAGGTACTATAATCAAAAAAATTGAATTAAATAATAAACTCATCTATTGACAGAGCAACAAAGCCTCTCTAGAGCCTGTGACATTTAGAGTCAAGCTCTAATTTTTCTCTAAAGAAAAATGCACAAGCAATAAAACTAGACTCAAATGCAAATCGTTGTAACAGTCTAATGCAGTGGCCAGGTTCTACAGGTCCTACAGAAGTACCACATGCATGGGATGTCACACTTAAAATTCCTGAAGTTGCAACAATTTTACTGTTTTTCAGAACTGCAGTCAAAACATAAATTAACTAAGGCCATGCTGTTTACCTCTTCTTAAAACAGCACTGTAAACACATGTAAATGTAGAGTTGTCAAAGAAGGTTTCAGAGCACAAAGGGATTCATAACCATAGATGGGGCTGTGTGAAAGGGTGATAACTTTGTGTCCACTTCTATGACCACCACCCTCACAGGGAAGAATTTCTTCCTACTGTCCAATCTAAACCTGCTCTAGCTCAGTTTGAAGCCATTCCCCCTTGTGCTACCACTCCATGTAAATTGTCTCTCTCCAGGTTTCCTGTGGGCTTCCCTGTACTGGAAGGCTACAATCAGCTCACCTCAAAGCCTTTTCTTCTCCAGGCTGAACAATCCCAGTTCTCTCAGCCTTTCCTCATAGGAGAGCTGCTCCCTCCCTTTGTTCACCTTGGTGTGCTCCTCTGAATTTGCTCCACCAGGTGGATGTAGTATCTAGGACATGGTGGGGAAATTCCTTTGGCATTCATTCCCCATTCTGTTTTGTAAGGCTGTATCTGTTTTCATAAGGAAATATACTTTGTAAAAACAGATGTTGTATCTCCCTGCTTTTTACAGAAGGAATAACATCTCCAGGTGAACTAAGCACTTGTATTTAAATATAATTGAATGGTTCCCAAGTTGCCGTCTTCTGGACTCAAACAATCTAAACCAATAAATACTTAAATTATTTATCTTACCCAAGAGCAAATATGAAAATAACACTATAGCTCAGAAATACCTGTTTTTCTGCAGAGATTGCAAAACTATGAAAAAAAATTCTTTGCAGAACTAAATCCTATCTAAGTAATAATAGAAATTTCACCTCAAATATGTAGCCAAGTGCTTTTCTTATTACAGTGATTCCCTCTATCATCAGTGGCCTTCACAAAGTATAAAGTTTTAGAGGAAAAACTGCAAGATATTTACCCAGACTTCACTCAGCAGACAAAGAGCTGAGCAAACAGATTCAAGCACTCCAGCTCTCTTCCCCCTTTATCATTCATTTATAATAATCTAGAAACACTTGCCTAAGTAGAGACAGCTTTGGAGGATGTGGGAGAGTGTTTGCAGCATACTGAGAGACCTATTTGTGTTTGGTTGTTCTGACCAAATCACAGAAATCTTCAGCTAATACCACATGCACCAAATGGAGCTCTTCGGATTCAGACACAAATTGATAATAACAATATTAATAAAATGGATTTTTAGCATCTTAACGCTTTTAGTCTTTTAAAATGTATTTTATTTTTCAAAGAATAATTCAGATACTGAAACAAGAAGGTAATAAAACATGAAAGCGTATGCATATTGTCTTTTTTCATTTTCCCCCTCTTTTTTATATAAATTTTAAGTGTGAATGGTGACAAACTAATTTCTTTCCAACAGCTGTTTAGTTCAAATTTCATTTTTTACACCGTTTGCTGAGAAACTTAGTTCCCTTGCCACCACATCTTAACTGTATCCCAAAACAGATTAACATCATGGCAGGATAGCATGTCATGTAATGATTTTAATAACATTTATTCATAAGATTGTTACTCCTCCCAGCTTCTGCCTCAGGATCTGCCAGAACGCCATGTAGTTCATTAGCAAGCACACTGAGAAGTCAATGAGGCAGATACAATGTGTAGATTAAAAAACCCACAACATTAGGTTTAACTCTTCTGTAACCTTTTAAACCCCATTTATAGTCTTATTTAATACTAAAATTCAATAACGGTGCATATTGTTTCAAACTGTACATATTTAGAATGAGCAAAATATAAACAAGTTCTGTATCATACAAGGTTATTCTGGCACTGGGAAATTTAGCAACAAAAAAAACCCCAAAAAAACAACAGCCAAAAATTACATTGCTGTTATATAATGTCAGAAAAAAATGACATTAATATCCATAGAAAAAAAAAATTAAAATATCTCATAAGGTTTTGTCAAAATATTAATCAAAAAATGAACAGATACATATTTATCCAGAATAATTAAAGCCTAATTTATGAGTTATTACATATTTTACATTATCTTTTTTATACCAATAGACATATTTTCTTTCTAAAAGGTAATTTGGGTAGGAAAAGTTAAAAAAAAAAGAGAAAAAAAATGGGCTTATGTTGCCTACTAGGGAGAAATATGTATTTCTAAGAATTTGTAAGAATTTTATTTGTAAGAATTGCTTTCTTTTCTAAAGGCAGCTAGTATTACACTGTCGATGCATAACCAAGCTGTTCCATATAAACTTCAATGTGGTTTATACATACAAATACACTTCATGCATATATTATCATAAGTATTATTTTACTGTAGCAATGTATTCTCCAAACTAAGGAGCAAGAAAATGTCTCTAAGATGAATACTTGTCTGTGTCTTCATAACAAACTTCTCAGAAGGTAAAGCCATTGTTCTGTATCAGCTTATTAGATCTGGTCAAGATCTTTTTTTTTTCTAGGAGTTATGCAAAGGAGCCTTTTGTACATTTACAGAAATACTGTTCAATTCTCATTTGTTGGGAAAACAGATCTTTCTGTATAATCAGCTTTTGGGGAACTAAATCAGAAACAGAATCAAAGAAATCTCCACACTTCTCTGTTAATCTAGTTCCTTCATCTAGCATGAGACAAATTAGCTGCCCAGGTTTTAAGTAATAACTTTACCATGCTTTATTTTTCACTAGTTTAGGGACCTTGCAAATTAGTAAATTGTTCACAGAACTCTATTTTTTGAGGTTTGATAAAAATAATTTTCCTTTTATGTTGTTTCCATTTTCCTTGGCTTAGGTTGGGTTATGTTTCTGTTCATGGGAATAGCAAAGTGACTTTCTTCTGGAATTCCTTAATGAAAAAGAATCTGATTGTCCAGGGAATGGTCCATGGGTGGTTATTTCCGAACAGGCAAGATGCTGAGGGATATTTCACCTCCACTACAAAGACAGGCTGGGAAAGTAGAGTTTGTTCATCCAGGAGAAGAGAAGGTTGTATGGAGACCTCAGGGGACCTTGCTGTGTCTGGAGGAGCTACAGGTAACCTGGAGAGGGACTCCTTGTCAGGAATTGTGGTGATAGGACAAGGAGGAATGGCTTTAGACTGAAAGAGGAACATTTATGTTAGCAATAAAGAAGAAATTATTTACAGTGGGCACGATGAGGCACAGGTTTCCCAGAGAAGTTGTGACTGCCCCATGATTGGAAGTGTTCAAGGCCAAGTTGGATGGAGCTCTGAGCAACCTGGTCTACTGAAAGGTTCCCTGCCCACAGCAAGGGAGTCAGAATGAGATGATTTTTAAGGTCCTCTTCAGCTTGAACCATTCTATGATCCCCACCCTGAATAGTGAAAAGCCTGATGGCAGTGCTTGGATGTGAGAGACAGAAGCTGATGCCATCTGCTCTGCAATGTTATGGTGACCCGAGTGGAGTCTATCTGAATGAGTGGACCATGTTGCTGTAGCAATCATTCTGTGAAACAAGGCTTGTGTCAAAAACAAACCAGGTGTAGTGATTGTTACCCACAGCCATATTAGAATTATTTAAATAAAGACAATAGTATCTAAAATTAAAATAAACCAAGGCAGAAAGGGGTACCAACATTGGACGTAACTTTAGTTTTAAAGCTTTCATGTGCCAAAAGCTGAATGAATCAAATCTATGAACAACAATATAAATGAAAACACATAAGTTTTGGCAAATACAGTTTAGATTTTAAGTTGGCCAGGGCTGCTGTGGCAAAAGATAAAGATAGAAAACAAAGAGTGAAACAGAGCCAGTGTGGCATCTGCCAAAGTACCACATTAACTCTTATGGTTAGCATACACCATTACTGTGGCTTAGTGGAAACTAGCTAGAATATTTTGGGCTCTAGTAGTAGAATTGTGAAAGCAAACACATGTCAAGACATTTGTGAGATACATTGTTATGAGCTATGCATAACATGACGTCGATCCTCGCAGGGAAAATGTGATCTGTCTTACCTTTGACTAAAAAGGACCAACAATCTTGCTAAAGACATCTCAAAAACATTCTTCAGAAAAAAATATAGATTTGTTTGTACAGCAAACAAATGAGTAAATTGGATCTAATAATTTAGGAAAAAGAGTTCTAAACTCATCCAGATGGTATAAGCTTGATAGAAGATCTCAAATTTTTTTACTGATTGTAACTACAATGCCATATTTTCATGTCAGTTCACAGCAGGTAAAAACCCCCAAAAACTACAACAACCAGCAAACAAATCTTTCCCTTGCATTCCCCAATTAATATGGTGCTAAAGTACTTTAAAGCCATTGGCTCACATAAGCACTCTTTTGTGTCAGTGTCATATTTGTTGCTTCATTTGGTTTGCATTTTTATGAACACAAAACTCCTGTATTTCTTCATATAAATAATCCAGAATGCAGCAATGTGAGAAGGAAAAAGAACCCCTTATTATTCTCTCGTGCTAGCCTGAGAAGTTTAGATGTAGATACAGACAATATTTAGAGCTGATCTTACTGAGCACAGCAATATATACATAAAGAAATAGAAAATGCCAGGCTTTTCCTCTATTAAATATAACTCAACCAAAAAAAATTAAGAGCCAAAGTAGCCAGCATTCATCCAAAGCTTGAAGCTTTTCATCCGGGAGACTTCAGAGGTATTGTCAACTGTTTTTCTGAGAAATGACAAACCTTCCCTTCTCTTTGTACAAAGCCAGATGATGACTCTAAAAATTTCCTCCTACCCATCTGCTCATTCAGCTGGTATGTGGCATCTTTCTCCCCATTTTTTTTTCATATTTTTATACAAAATGCAAAGTTTCAGCTCAGAAAACTGCAATATTTAGAATAAAAAAAAAATCCCTTAGGCTTGACATAAACTCCTGACTCTTAGAAAAGGAGTGTTCTTCATTTAGGTTCTCAGAGACATAAGGAGAGTAAATTATTGTGCCATCCATGATGAATTATTGAAAACATCAGCAAAGAGCAATTACTGTATGTCTGATCTTAATTTGACTTCCAGTTAGAAATATGATACCTTATGTAAGCTACCTCAGGGAACAGATGCCATCAAAGAGCAATGAAAAATGTTAAATATTCTGTGGATAGAATTCACTGCTATAGCAGCTTCCCATGAGAGCAGACGCAAGTTTCCAGGCATTTTCTGAACATTAAGGACTTGGCAGTATTTTGAAACTTCCCCATGAGGATGTTTATCTTCCCCATCATTAGCTTAACGTCATGTTATATTGCAGTGTCCATCTCCACAGAGTGGAGAAGTCTGGCTGCTTCCTTGGACTGAAATAAACATGATTTTATTGTGCATCCTACTTATTATATGGAAGGAATATTTCTTCAACTAAGCTATTAGAAACATACTTAAAATATTCATAACTGCAGCAAAACAGGCAGCAGGGAATTTGATAAAAATATGCAGTTCTCTTGAGCTGTGAAAGTGGCTGTTTTGGGAAATGCTTGGTTATGTGAGAACTAATGTACAGAATGAAAACATTTCTTCAAGTCAGTACAGCTTCTGAGCTCTACTTTTTTTTTTCCTGCATATTCTACATCTTTAGCAATGATGAGCACTTTTCATATGTGTGATTTGTATAGATAATAAGAAAGAAGGTGGAAGGAGCTTAATGTTAGTTTTGTCAGTGTGAGATTAATTATTTTTTAAAGTATTTCAGAAAAAACCCCAAACTTACAACAAATAACCCCAGAACTCTAAATTTATCTTGCAGTAACAGAAATTTGGCCAAAGGCGGCAATTATTTTGAAAGAGTCAGAATTCAGGGGTTTACAATGTATCATAAACTGCACTTACTAATTAACAGGAAATAAATCCTATATTCTCTATAACACCATTACTTCCTTTTCTTCTTTCAAGAACATCTTTGGTAAAAAGGTCTCACTCTCACTTTTGTTTCCACAAAACAATTCATCATTTTAGATCTTCCCTACACTAAGCCCAAGATCAAATAAAACCCAGACGCAGCAAAGTGAGCAGTGTTGCAAGGACTGCTGTTGTGCTCTGATGCTGGCAAATTACAGCTGATACATCTGGTGCTCCACTTCAAAGGCAAGATTGGTCATGCTCTGTGTGCTGGGTAATTGCATGCTCTGCTGTACATAGCTGTTTTTCAATTGGGCTTGTTCTGCATAACATAGATCCAATTATTATATAATTCCTACCCCTGAAAGTGAGCATATTTCTATTTTCTAGTTTGTTTAGGTGCAAAACTTCTTACAAGTTACACAGGAAATTTGGGATCATTTGAGTTTTAACTTGGGATTCCTCTCTCATGGATTACTCAGACATCTAGAGTATCTGCTTGCCATACAATTTACAGGTGAAGAGACCAAGTTGCTGAATTTTGCTACAGAACTTTTCCCAAACACTTCCCTGCTGAACTGGAACTAGATGTGGAACTGGTTATCATTTCTAATGGAAAAGTTATTTTTGACTAAAATATTCTATATATTTTTGTTGTTTTGTTTCCCCCTCACCCCCTACCTGTTGGGTACAAACTGGTCAAATTTAAGTGGATCATTATTATTGTTTCTAAAACCTTTTAAAATAAATTTTGTAAATTATAGGCATTTATGAAAGCTTTTTACTTAATGCACTGTCTAACTACAAGACCACCACCCTGCAACATAAACACCCAGTCAAATAAAAAAGTGTACACTTACCATCCCATTAAAGAATTATTTTGTACTAGTTGCCAGTCTCTTCCATTTAAACACCCTTTATCTAGAATAACACAATTCAGGTGAAATACACTGGAAGCTTAGGGAAATATCTGTGTTATGTTGCAAACTGTAAATATATCTTTCTCTCTTTAAAAATTTCATTCACACTAAGAAGCACCTTTTAACTATCAGCAGATACAATCCTGACCTAATATTTCCTTGGGCATGTCAACTGAACATTGTGATGATAGGTTGTATTAACTCTGTGTATCAGAGTGAGAATGCATCGACCAAGCATTCATTGATTACAGCATTCAAGAATTATTATATTTCCTTGCGAAAGAAGGATGTTCATATGATGAATTAAGGAGAAAAAGCAGTTTAACCCAATTAGTAAAGCACAATTGAACAAAATATCTATATCTCTGTATCTTCTGTTATTAGGATTTTCTGAAATAACACAATGCATCTTTCATAAAAAATATTTACAAATATATTAAATTTTTATTTTACAGAAAGCAGAAATGCACTTTTGTGCAGTCTAGAAAATGGAAGGACAAACTTATTTTTTGTAACAGCTGTAATAAATAAGAACTACAAGAAAGGAATTATTCTTGCTATAGTGTGAAGATACTATTTAATAGTAAATGCTTTGATCCTTTTAATGGTATTGAAGATAAATATGGTTGCTATAGAACAGATCTTGGCAATGAAGATGAATATTTTACTTAGTACAATTTTGTTCCACTAGACAAATTAATCAAGATGAAATTAAATACTTCCACTTGTCTGTTTAAAATAAGCCACTAAAAGTCAACATGGTTAAACATACTAGATAGGAAGCATTTGAAAAATTAAAATTTACAAGATGACAGGAATTTATTGAAATAAGCAGAACATATCACACATACAAGTCTTGTTACTGCCATCTGTATTTGGAAATTCAACATTTTTAGCTGTACATGTGGGAAATAAAAGAAAGGTTAAAAGGACATCCCTAGAAGGGAAGAGAAATCTAACAAATCATTTAACAGCAAATGTTATTCCTAAAAGAATCTGTCAAGAAATAAAATGTTGTGGCAGACAATCCAATTGATATATCAAGTACTTAGGGCTAGTCGTAAGACTCCAACTTCATGATCAAATACCTTAGGAGGAAAAACTTTCTTTCACCACAAAAATAAAACATAATCAATTCTCACACAGTGTACTTTTAAGTTAAAAGACAAAAAGGTTGACTTAATGGGATTTGGCAAATAAAACTAATTTTAACAAGGTCATCTCCTCTATGATTAGGTTGTGCTGGTTAATTAGGATGTACTGAACTGGGAAATCCACTCACAGATGAAACATTGCCCTAAGATCTTATTACACACAGTAGTTTTCAAGATCAGTGACTGGTGCTTAGTAAGGCTGGCAGCAGACAGAACTAAATCTGATAGAGGAGAAAGGATCCTTGAAGATGTAGAGATACATTGCAAACAAAATATAACTGGAAATCACAGGAAAACTACCACAAAGGTTGTAGAGCCTACAGGAAACATGGGGGGACAGTATTTAGAGAGCATGGAGTGACAGGACAAGGGCAAATGTCTTCAAATTTACAGAGAGGAGGTTTAGATCAGATATTGGGAACAAATTCTTTACTGTGAGAGTTGTGAGGCACTGGAACACATTTCTTTGAGAAACTGTGGATACTCCGTCCCTGGAAATGTTCAAGGCCTGGTTGGATGGGGCTCTGAGCAACCTGGTCTAGTGGAAGGTGTCCTTGCCCATGGCAGGGGGTTGGAACAAGATGATCTTTAATGTCCCTTCCAAGCCAAACCGTTCTCTGATTCTATGTCCTTCTAAAAATAAAAACATTATGGAGTGTTTTTCATTGTTTCCTGTTGATTTGCTTTGTAGGCCATTCCTGTACCAGGGGCTGTGAGTTGTGATAAGTATCCCCTTGGGCCAGTGCTTAATACAGAGCAGTACCTCCCTCTCTGAACCAGGCCAGGCACATCAACCATATCTTCAGGGAGAAGGCATTAATATTTAATTAACCACATGATTAAGACTAAAAAGTTCTTCTGAGCAGGAATTTTGGATAATTAAACTGAACAGCCATCTTGATCAACAAAACTCTACAGTATATAAAAGAAAAGAAGCCATTTAAGAAAAGATAAAGGAAAGAAATAGTAATGTAGGATATCAGCTGACTTCAGTATTTCTGCTGAAAGCTTGTGTTGCTGGTGTCCAAATTCCAGGCTCACTTAGCAGATCCAAAGAAGTGCAATGCCTCTAAAAGTTGTAACTTTTGGAGGTGTAGTGTAGGCAGAAGAGGGAAAAGGTTTCTTTATGTTCTCCAACTACTTGAATGTTGACATTATCTTCACATCAGAGACTTTCACATATGAATTTGACTTTATGAAATTAGTGGGGCAGATTTCCCTACCTGATTTCTGGCAGGTAGAAATTTAGCAGAAATAGATGATAGGTTACACATTAGACAAAGATATATACTGTGTTTTAAAATCTTAGGGGGGGTTCATCTGCTGAAACTAACATGTAAAAGACATGTTAGATGTTAATATATAAGTAAATACAATTTCATAAGAATAAAAATGAAATAAAATATGAAATTAATTATTAAATACTTATTTTATGCTTCTCATAAGTGTATTGTGCTTTCTGCAGTGGCTTTGCTGGTGGAAATACAAATAATTAAGTCTGGATTTTTTCACATGTAATTCCTTCCCTCTTAATAATACAGACTGAGATGGAGTTGAATAAGTTACACAATGTGAGCATAGCTGGAGCAAAACACATCTCTTTTGTGTACTCCTTGTTTTGGGTTTCCAGCCAGGTTTGCTAGATGATCTATTCTTTACATGAAGGCAGAAAGGATTCAAATGAAGCAAGTATTAGACAAGAATACTTGATAAATGGCAGCAATATGTTCAGTAAAATGTACCTGACACAATTATTTCTAGACAACCACCTCAATAGTCTTAAAACTTTATTGGTATGAAAGTTTAAGAGTCAACAACGCATTTATTTTAGGCAAAGAAGAATGGAGTGACACAAACATTTCCTTAAATCCTCAACAACAGACATTTCCACAGAGGCAAAAGCATGGTGCAGGTACTCAGCTGAGTATCCCTCTTCTTCTTTTATGTGGCTTATCAGGCTTTGCATTTGCACTCCTACCCTTAAAAATGTAATAATTAAAGAATGTATTAAACTTTAATTAGAAAAATAGCATAGATATTGTAGTCCCCATGACCTGCTTTTCTACAGCTTGAAAGCCAAGCTGGCTCTTTACAGGCTGTGTAATTCTGCTCCTCTCAGAGCAGCACTGACAGTGAAAAATAATACATTTAGAAATTAAGTCAGCCATTCAAACACCAGCCAGGGAAATCCAACTAATTAGTTTTCTTTAATTTCCCTGTGGAATACCTGAGGTCCATGTGGGTGTTATGTACACCTCCTGCTGATTTGTTAAGTCCATCTTTCCTTCAGCTGCACCGAACAGAGCAGATTCCCAACACTATCACTACTGATGAAGACCATCTCCAGTAGAGAATTTGCTGTAAATTCTCTTCGTTTCTTTACAACTCACCAGAGATAATAATCACAAGAGTTTCTCAATTCCCTAGCATTTTCCTCAGTCTAACCAGCTGCAAAAAACTATGACTACTTAAATCTCTGTTAACCTTGTTGGTGGTTACTCTGAGGCCAAAGAGTTGTTGTGTCAAGAGTCTATGTTAAAATGGGAAGATCACGAGGAGAGACAAATACCTCAGAGCAGTAGGTGATATTAACAAAATTTACATGGTCAGAGGTGTTCTCCTTTGCCTTGATGAGGATCATCCCTGACAAGAATGAACACACTTGTGACAGAGAAACCCAGCCTTTAAGTGTGATTGTCATACATTCTTCTTGTAATTACATCAGGCAGAGGAGAAGTAATGTCAGCTCTGAGAATCCAGTTTCAGGTGACAGCAGGAGAATTGGGGAATCATTTTGACTTGTGCTATCCAGCCCTTGACCATGGTTCCAGTCAGTGTTCCTGTTAGCTCTGGCATCACTGCTGTTTTCTTTGTCATTGGCACTAAAGCTAAATATAGGTATTCCATTGTGTTACAAATAGTAAATCTGGTGAAAAATGAAGTTTGGCTCATTCCAAATCTATTAAGAATTTCATAAAAAGGTCAAATACTTGAGCTGATAAAGAGAAGAAATGGGAAGATAACATAGAGAGAAAAGGGTGTAACAGCTCTCTTTTATCAGCCAACTAAATATTACAACATATAGTCTGTCTTAGGTCCCTACTTGATAAACTTCCTGTGAAAGTACTTCCCTTTTAAAAAAAGGAATTTTCTCTATTTAATTCTATTTTATGGAAAAAATTCAAATTTTGAATCGGTTTGATTCCAAACAGGACTTTTTCCAGTTCAGCACTAAGGAACAAAATGGAAAGCTTAATACAGAAACTGTTAGTTGAGTTAACAGTCACAACACCTTCCAGAGAACAATGAAGAATATTTAATTTCTCTGTTGAAAAGACTGTTCATTACTCTCATAGAAGTAATGAGAAGGAATAACTTTCTCTCTCTCTCTCTTTTAAAGTTAGGTCTGTGGAGTCATGCCAGTAATTTTTCTTTTGTCCAAACAAGTGGCTGATTCTTTAATTTTCATATTCAACGGGCACAGTGCCTCAACCCTCAACCAGGCAGGCTTCCTTTTAACCTCAAGGATGTAAAAGGATTATGGCAAGCCACCTCTTTCAGAGGCAGAACTGATAAATCTATCTAGCCAGTGAGTGCTGTGCCATCTGCCCCTTATAGAGCAGCAGCATCAATCACAGCAGATTTCTCAGCTGAGTCCATCTCCTGTCCTTAACCAGATCCATGTATCAGTCCGGTGAGGAGTGGGGGGAAGCATTAGACTGCACCAATATTGTAAGTTTGCTAGTTTTGACCAGGGTTCATGCATGTGAAGTCCCCCAAAATCACAGATGAAAGCTGACTCTTCCTGTTTGTTTCATCAGTGTAATTGGTACTCTTACATTAAGGGGAAGTACTTAATTTTGCACAGTTGCAGTAAGGGTTAAAGCTACTCCTAAATTCACCACAGCCATGGACAAGAACCATCCACATATTCATGGTAAAGTTTGGGCAATGGATTAGTTTCATGGAATTCTTTTCATTACATCATTCATATTCCAGACAGAAGTTCATGAGTAAATACGTCCACAAGTACAGATTAAATGCATTAATGGTTTCCTAAAATGTTCCATAGCACTAGGGTATGAAAAGATTTTTCCAACAGAATGAGAAACAGGTATGTTTTTATTGCTTTGTCACTTCATCATCCTCCTACTTACCTCAAGCTAGTCACTCACAGATGTTTTCTATTCCTCTCTCTCTCTCTTTAAAAGTCCGTGTTAGACTAAGCAAGCCTCATAAAAGACAGCAAGTCCCTTAGGCAAAGAGGAGAGATATTCCCAGCTGAAATATCTCTAGCCTTACTTTGCAAGTTTGTCAGGAATACTAATGCTCTTTCTTCAGTTCCTTCTCTGTGAAAATGCATGGCTGAATCCTTTGGTAATCTAAGTGCCACAGAGCCAGATAGAAAAAAAAATCACGTGATAACTGTAGGGCTTATCAGATAATTAGTATGCAAGAGCAGAAAATTCGTAAAGAGCACTGTTTACAAAATCAAAGTGATTTCATGTTTCACTCTGATAAAGTTTACTCGGAGAAATAAAAACACTTTATTTTAACCTTATCACTTTGTTGGTCTTTTAGAAGACATCAATATGATTTATAGGCTGGACTGCAAACCTCTCTTCTTGAACCTCAGAAAAATTGTTTTGGAAGGCTTCTATGGATCATATGGCTTGATGGCATTTCTTGTTCCCTTTTTAAAGCATCTGGCAATCTGGGTATTGCAGTACTTATATATCCCTACTTTTCTGATATTTCTGGCTATTTCTGTCCAAGTGAAGACAGTTACTAAGGAAATGTTTTAATATGGATGTTTACGGTTTTCATTTTAACATTTCAAAATTTCTAATGAGAGTTTGAATTTTTGCTGAGTTACAGCATGGGACTTTCAGGAGTATTATAAATCAAAATTTATTAGCTAAAAGTATGCACCAAGGTAGAGAAAACTAGTGCTCAATGGCACATAAATTCTGCCTGATGTTCAGTGACAAAGGAAAATAGAGATACAGGGGAGTTAATTTCCTTTTTTTCATGACCACAGCTGATGAGAGTTGCATTCTCACATGCACTATGGCAGCCAATAACACTTAATATTTTTCTGCCTATTCTGTTTTAATTGCCTATGCAGTTCTTATTCATATGCAGTTTATAAATCTCTTCTTATTCCTGCTCAGCTATTTGCATCAATAACATAATTTAACAGTAAATTTCACAGCCTAATTATTCATTACATTAAAAACATTTCCATTTATTAATTTGAAATTGTTTGCCTGGTAATTTTAAAAAATGCCCTTGTGCTCATTTTATGAGCCAGCCTTATTTGCATTCTCTTGAACAATAATTTTAATTATTTTCCCTTTTTCCCCTAAGACAAAACAGAACAATCTGGAGTTCCTGATCTACTCTCCCACTAAAGTGGGATAAGCAGATGACTGACTTCAGTGGGGGTTAGTCACATTCCTGCATTTGCAATGTTACAGCCGTAGTGAGTGATAGCTGTCATTTCTACAGCAAAGATTTTGCACCTGTAACTGCAAAGCCTGTGCAATATTAGCTGAAAGAAGGAGGCTTCTGCTTTTGAAATTTCTGACCATAGGTTTCAGGTTATAATCATCACCAGTATTTTCTCCACATTTCTTTATATATCTATTATTTATGTGATCCATTGGTTATTTTTGCTTATTTAATTGCCAAGTAACTTTTATTGAAAAAACAATTAGCTCAGACCCTAGCTTTTCCCCTTCATATTACAATACAAATTGAAGGAAACTTCTGCTTTTTGATAATAGAATATTTCTTTTCACTCTCTGCCAGATTTTTGCTGCTGCTGTGCAACAGGTAATTTATTAATGTTGAGTCTGGGTCTCTGTGGCTTGAAAATGAGGAAGACAAGGGCCAGCACACCCCCAGAATCTGCAGCCCCAGCCTGGCTGGAAAGGGGCCATGGGAAGCCTGGCCCTGCCATCACAAGATGCTTTTAGCCTCACAAGTTCTGGGACAGCAGAATTCAGATTCTCTCTGAATTATTTTGAGAGGGTTTTTTTGGTATAAATATAGTTGAGGCAAGTCCCAATCTCTCTACTGCCTTTCATGCAATACACAAGTTATAATTCTTTAGGGAACAAGAAAAGCACATTTCATGCAATATGAGGTCAGCAACCTAAATCATCCTAAATCCCTCTCAATTTCTCTTTCTCTTCTCTCCATCTTTCTTTAAGCATGGTACAAAACATTTGTGTTTTGCAGCCTTTAAGCAGTAATGAGAACCTTCAGTTGATCTGAATAAATGCAGATGAATTGATTGTTTTGGGCTGCTGATTTAGTGGCTAGATCAATTACACATATTAAATAAATAATATTCTTCAGCATGATAAGGAGGAGGAAGGAGAAAAGCTCTCGAGCAGAAGATGAGTTTCAGAAGAACTTTCAAATACTTCAAAAGGATGCCAATACATCAATCCCAGAGAGCATTCAGGCATATAGGAAGTATAATAAAATACCTGCATGCTAGCACAAGAAGCTTGAAGGACAAACAAGGAGAAATTGGAAGCTGTGACTAACAGGGAGAAATTATGTAGGAGACTTGACAGAAACATGGTGGATGTATGGCCTCAGTAGCTCATAAACATGGTGAGTTAAGGCCAGCATTACTAGCTGAGGAGGAAATACAGATGTATAAGTTTGAATAATTGGGAAAATTTGAGTTGTGACATTAGAAATAAAAAATTTCAAAGGATTTGTATGAATCCATTCTAAAAATCCTTATATTGGTTGTGACAGATCCCAATGCTTCTGCTGAAAAATAGCATCAAATTTGAAGAGTAATTTACAAAGAACTAAACAGAAGGGTTGGAATAGTAACAAGTAAGCAAGAATGGATAGATGTGAAAGCAAAGGTGATCAGGAACCTGAAATGATTTCTGTGGCTCAAAGAGGAGGAGGAAAAATGCCTGATCTGCAGATAAAGTTACATACTGACATCCCAATGCAGCCAGAATTCTTGTCCATAAATACTACACAGGAGCTGGTACTGGGTACAGTTTCCTTTGGAGGACTACCACATAACAAGCCTGTTAATTAGTCCTCTCACTTATATTCTTATATCAAAATGAGTAAAAAGAGAATTAGCAGTAAGAACAGGCTAAAAATCCTGCCAAGACCCAACTGATTTTGAGCAGTATATGTAACAAATAATAGTAGATATAATCGTTGCTATGAAATATTTTTAAATCAGTATCTTGTTTTTCTTCAATAAAACTTTAAAAAGTGAGTCAAAAAGTCAGTTTTACAAAAGCAGAAGTAGTGAGAATTTAGGTAATATATACATAAAGATTATTGTCAAATATTGGTACAACAATTTAATCTTTTAATGAAAAACCATTATCATGAGTTCTGATTTCTGGCAAATCTGTGCCAAAATTCAGATTCAAATGCCTAGAGAAAAAAATCTATTAACAAAACTAGTTGAAACACTTCAAAAAGCTGTTCATACTTTATCTCTATAAATACAGGAATACAAATATATTTTTTCCAGTTATAACATTTCCTGTTTAGTTTTTAATTAAAACATTTCATCAGAACTGTATCAATTTCCCCCCTTCAATTTTATCCAGCTGCCACTTCCTGTGCAATGAGAACAGTATCACAGGAAAAGGTAACAAATAGAAAAATCCAAATTTAAAATATTTACTAACTTGAAAAAGGTAAATAAAACATATTTTTACTCAAGTGACAAGAATTAAATAAAAAGAATGAAGATTAAAACCCTGAGGATTAAAAAATGAATATATTTTTTTATAAAATGTATAGAAATTAAATACATGCATGTAATGAATTTTTTTCTCGCAAAGATACATATTTTCAGAAGACTTGAGCACATTTCATAACCTTTTAAAAAGGAAAATTTTTAACACAAGATAGTTTTGAAATCAACTTATTCTTTGCACACCCTTCAGGGGAGTGAGAAACTCCAGCTATGCTAATACTAGAATCACAGGAGTATTTTTTTAGTGTTTTGTTGAACTATATTGAGACTAAATCTAGATAATAGCACAAATGATGAACACTGACATATCTGTTAAAAATCTAGAGCCAGTAATACGCTATATCCAAATGCTCCATTTACAAATGTACATTTGTTAACATGAAGATTAAGAAGAAAATATACACTCCAGTGGGGAAAAGAGAGTTTTGGGACAATAAATTCTGAGTTAACCATGCAAATACAACCTTGTCTTACAAAGAAACATTTGTAGATAGCTAGGAATTGTAAAATTGAAAGATTTCTTTAATTAAGAGTAGTATCCACACATCGTCTTCTAGATAAGAGTACAATACAGTGAACTTCCAGGGGAAATATTAAAAGTCTGGATTGCCTGAAAGTCTTAAAAGGAGAAATATCTATAGAAGATGACATACCCCACCAAAAGGAATTAATGTTTGGACTCAGACACAGTGCATATGATCTTTTCCTGCCAGGGGAGAGAGCAGCACTGAGTGAACAAGGGACAGCAGATCACTGAGACAAGAGACACTTTTCCAAGTGAGCTGCTGAGGCTGGAAAGAAGAACTACTGTGTCCTTGGTCACCTGAGTGGCCCTGCTCTTTGTCCTTCCTTCCAGTGCCACAGCCCTTCCCTCCCTCTGGTCCTGGTGGCCTCTGGGCAGAGGATGCAGGTGGATGAGTCCCTTCCCTGTGCTGTCAGGCACAACGTGGAGATCACAAGGGCCAGGCAAGGAAAAGCAGCAGGACCTGCTCGTAGATACAGCAGAGTTCTGGATGACACATGGCCCTACGGAGGTCTCAGCCCTCGGTATCTGCCACAGATGTGCAGCAGCTGCAACTCGAAATGATCACAGGGAGGGCATGGACTTGTTGGAACCAGTCCAGAGGAGGCCACCAAGTTGGATCAGAGGGATGGAGAAGCTCTGTTGTGAGGAAAGGCTGAGAGAATTGGGATTGTTCAGCCTGGAGCAGAGAAGGCTCTGGGGCGACCTAATTGTGGCCTTCCAGTACCTGAAGGGAGCCCACAGGAAAGATGGAGAGGGACTATTTACAAGGGCCTGGAGTGACAGGACAAGGGGAATGGCTTCAAACTGAAAGGGCATGGGGTTGGATTGGATATCATGTTACATTCTTTCCTGTGAGGGTGGTGAGGCACTAGAACAGGTTGCCCAGAGAAGCTCTTGCTGCCCCAGCCTTGAAAGTGTTCCAGGCCAGGTTGGATGGAGTCTGAGCAGCCTGGTCTAGAGGAAGGTGTCGCTGCCCATGACAGTCTTGGAACAAGATGATCTCTAAGGTCCCTTCCAAGCCAAACAATTCTATGATTCTATGATTATGGACTAGTAGCCACAGTATATCCCAGGGTTTTGCCTGAGAAATTGATCCACTGTTGAGCTGCTCACACTCCAAAATCAAGAAGAGCGCAACCCATCATCCAGTCAGATTACTAATTCAAGTATGTCTTCATTAATGGAAATAGCTTTTTTTTTTTGTCTCAACTGACAAAAAACAAGTGAAAAGGACATCAAAACACACCATTGGGAATCCTTAAGGGGAAAAAATATGCAGCACAGACATTTCTGATATAAATTATCAAGTGAATTAAACCCAGCTAATTCAAAACAATAAGAAAGATCATCAAACAATTATTGAAACAGTAATAAAAGTACTAACAATCTATTACTAAGACTACAAACCAAATGAGCAATAGAATAACATTCATAGGAAAGGCAAACAGTCAAATACAATAAATAGCTTAATAGCAAATGGTTGATAATATCTTTCAACCCAACATACCCAAGCAAATTCACTCACCATCTGGCCTCAGAGGGCTGTGAGACATGGAATGATACGAAAATATGCTATGAAAAAACAAGTTTTTAATTCACTGTTCTGAGATTTTACCTAGAGCATCTTCAAAAATGGGGTTTTTTTTGGAATGGAACAAAGCTCATTTCCTTGAGAATTTGCAGTTTTGAATAAATTTAAAGTTGTAGGAATCATACTGTATTATGAAAAAAATGGCTTCATGGAGGAGTGTAGTAGCAAAAATCTTTCATTTGGTTCATTAGGAAAATTAATCATGACAAGACCTTAAGAGAATGGAGACCTGAATCCAGGGTGGATTTCCTTCTGACTTACTCCTTATTAGATCCATACAGTTCTCAGGCAGGCATCACCCAGATCTGGAAAATGGCCAATACCAGTCAAGCTGGGACTAGATTAGCAATGATTTAAAAGGAAATCTAGAACATCTTGTGCTATGGCAGGGACTTCAGGAAAAACAACTACAAATTCAAGCTAGTCTCACAAAAATATTTCCTTGACTAAATTTTCTTGCAGATAACAGACTATTTCAATGACTTCTCATCTTTGAGCTAGCTATTCATTTATTAAAATAAAATTTCATATGTGTTAATTCAGGTAGAAAAAAAAAAAGAAAATACAATGTCAACACCATTGCACTCGAATTACCAAGATTATATGTATTGACCGTATCTATGCAGACTGTTTTTGATATCTTCATTCTGTTTTTGAAAAATAATCTCTATCTCGCTTTTCACAGCTAGGTTCTGTTTTTAACACATATATTTCCATATCTGAATTATTTTTCAAATTTCACATTAAAAATATAGGTCTGAATTTTCATACTAGGAGACAACATACTCTCCTACAGTATACTAATAATTGCTCTCTTAAAAAATAGATTTTATAAATTTTTGCTTGTCTTTAATGTACTTTTTAATGAAAGGTTACAGGAAACAAAATTGACAGTTGTAGATCTAATACCATAAAATATATCTATTTGGATATCAGGCTGTGGAATTCAGTGCGCATGATTGTCTTGTGGCAAGAGGATTCCTGAAACCAAGAGAAGAGGAATTATACTAAAATAAAGGATATTGAACTTATTGAACTATTGAATCAATAGACAGCAATTATGGTATAAGTTCCCCTAAATTATCCTGCAAACATTTTCAAGTGTTCTTATTAATCCATTGTTTCTGCCCAAACATTTCAGGACAATATTGGACTATGAGAATTAATTGTCTGATGAAGTAGAAGAGTTTTCAGTTCACAAAATAAAACTAAATGGACTTTCTGTTTCAGTATATTAAAATGCATCCTTAGAGGAAGGGAATATAAATATATATTCTTTATGTAAATTGCTTGCTTGTTTTCTTTTTTTGCTAGTAGTACCACTGTTCTTTAAATGGAATCTGTTTTTTCTTTCTGCCTTGAGAAAATTGCACTGGCTATATCAAAATTATTCTTTGCTATCCTTCCCTGGTCAACAAAAGTAATAAAAAATACACAAAGCAGCCACGCATAATAGCTTCAGCTGAGATAATGTAAAGTTTAACATTATGTTTTCTCACCTCAGTGAAGAATTAGGATTTTTTACAGCAGTTACAGTGTCATATATTATGAACCTACTGAGTGACACACAAAAAAATCCATAAAACACTTTTCCTGTCTCACCATGCAGTGAATTACAGATCCAAGTAATTAAGGCCATCACCTGACTAATGTACCACATGGACCAATATGTTACCACAGGGAAATGCCATTTACAGGTGATTTGAGCCACAGCAGATCAAGCGGCAGTGAAAAGCCTGAAACTGCAATTTCACAGTCACGTTATTTGGGTAAAAAAGGTTTTTAGGCAAATTGTTTAACCAGTTCTGAAACAAAAGGATTTAGGTGACTCTCAACATAAGGAAGAAGTTACTTCCATTTTCCTTCATGGTTTAAACAAAAGCAAATCTAAGGCATGCAAGAAAATCAGATTTCAGTGCAATGCAATCTAACCTCTGTAGGAAAAAAAGTGTGCCTTCATCCTTTTTTTTTTTTTACTTGAAAATCATCTTAATATGTTTCTCTAAGGAGGTGTGGTACATGTAATGTTTTTATATATATACATGCCTTTGTCTTTCATTCCTTTTTAATTTCTGAAGTTATTACTACTCTGTGTCACACAGATCTGATGGAGAACACCATTCTCACAAATTTCATGGAAATAGGCTGCTGAAGAGAGCAAACCCTTCTATATTTCATGACTGAATGAAAGATAGCAGTATGAGATTGTTTCTTTTTTTAGCATCACAGAACTTTCTGCAAGACATGAATTTTTCAGCTGGGTAGGAGTTTACTGAGAACAGTCATAACATTTTTTTTCCTACATACATTTTCAGAAGGCTTGCTATAATTCAATCAAAAAGATAGTTAAGGACAAGATACACGAAGAAATATTAAGAGGCAGTAATACCTGTGTGCCAAGGCCGTTTCTACAGGTTAATAGGTCTTAAAGGTCCAAGAACATTTTAAGGTCTTACACAGAGTTGTTTATTACATGAAAGTATAAGTCTGAAGGTACGAGAGTCCTAAATGAGCGGTCTTACAATGTTACAATAGGTTATAAACATAAAGTCTTTGGAAATAAGATGCCATAATAAACAGGAGTCTTAATATGGAATGAAACATAACATTCCAGCCTTAGGATAAAACAACCTCCAACTCCTGACCCCAAGCAGGGTTCCTGGTCCCGGGGTCGCAGAGGCAAGAAGGGGTCCCGGGGTCCTGAACCCTCGCAGAGTCCCCGGCAGCCCCGAACAGAGTTCCAGGGAAAACGCCGCAGGGGGAATGGGAAGGGAGGGACCCCGGGGCCCTGATCCCAGCGACAAAGACTACAATAGATGGTACCTTTAAAATCCCGTTTCAGCTCCCTGGCAGGGCTCCTTCCCCAGGCTGCAGAAGGCGGAGGTTGGATCGATAGATCGGATTGATCAATCGATACCTTCACTTCCAACCCAGAGGCTTTTTATCCATAAGTTACAAATGCATATTCATGCCTTTATCTACACACTACCCAATCTAGGTGCAATTCTCTAAGTTCATAAACTACGAAAAACTACGAAAAGCAGTATCAGAAACCTATGCACATAGCATATCTATTAGTGCAAAAACTCTATCTTGCTATTGTAAAAATTCTATCTGATTGTGCGTAAAAACTCTGTCTTAACATACATGAGAAACTTTATCTTATTTGTGCAAAATTCATACCAAAAATTATAAACAGTACTCTATTTTTGTTGTGTCTAAACTCTATCACTAGGCCTGAAGCTCTGTACTTTTACACTAACAATTAGGCACTTAGGGTATGTGAAGCTTAAATCTCTATGTGTGTGTGGCTCTATATATTCTAATTTTTCTAAAGGTTTTAATTCAATCCCTGCACTTCTCACTCTCTGCGGAGGATCCGTGGGAACATGGACTCCAACACTTGTGATGAGTTCATCTCATGATAAGAAGTCACTATCCATTAAAAATATATGCCCTCAGCCTTTTGGGGAGTACAGACAAAATCTATATTGTTCCTTTACATTCCTCCAGAACGGAACTTCATCTCTATCTGCAAGATTTTTTAAACACAAAGTCATTAATTGACATAATTAATTTGATAATAATTTTAAAAAGTGCTCATCTACTGATCCTCTAGTCATAATTTTCATAATACTCAAACATTTGTTCTTCCTGCTTATAAAACCTTTTCTCCACTCTGTTTTATAAAATTCTTGCATCCACTCCTTCACATAGTTTCTCAGCACATAATTCAATTAATTATATGGCTAACATTCATGTGTAGTATGATTTCTTAAAGTGGGCTGAAAATAATTCAGAAGACCATTCTGGGCACTTATTTCCTTGTCACCAGCTCAATTAAATTCACCCATGCTAGAGAAATGTCCATCAGTTTCACTTTTTTTGGAGTTCTAGAAGAATTTTTGTAACATACAAACAAAAATCCCAAACACCCAACAAATTATGGAAGATATTCTTCCACTGATAAGTCCTAAAGCTGAGTTTTAATTTGCAGCATTCGTATCCACCTACTGACAGCACTTCCTTTCCCTAGATATCTCAGTGGGAATGCAGCTGCAGGCAATTGCTTCCAGAGGGTAGTGTTTGACTCTCCTTGACTTTGACATAGTCAAAGGAAAGCCTAACAGCACAAACAAAGGAATCTGGGGGTGTTTCACTGGAATATACATTTATGGTACCTGACAGACATGAGGTTTTTGTGGGATGGGTCTTCCCTGACAGTTAATAAGCAGCTGCATTAGGGTAATACTAATGTCTTCTACCTAGAAATAACTGTGCCTACCTTCTCTGTGCATCACTGGTCAAAGTACAGTTTAGAACTGTTTTACAAATATTAAATAACATTAAATTTTAATGGTAAACTTTTCTTAAGCTGCTTTATTCCAGAAAACACATTTTAATTGTTTTGTTTAAAATGTTCCCCCAGGAAAACAAACCTAATTTTCTCATTTTTAACCAGACTGTACAAGTATCTGGAATATGTTGGTCAATAATATCTCAAAGATCAGTAATCACTGATGATTATTTAGGATTGATCAAGGATTTATGATTATTTAAACCCTATATTTTAATGAATCCAAAATACATTTTATGACAATTTATGTCAACATTATTACAAGCACATGAATCAAGAAGTGACCTAATGATTTTGTTTTATTTGGTACCAGTGAATAGCACAAGAATTCTCTAATAGTTTTACAAGGTCTGAAACACACAGAAATAGCCATTTTTATGTGCCAAAAGAGCTTGACAAAATAATTTTTTTTTCCCTGAGGAAACAGAATTTTTACAGAACATAGCATTCTAGTACTTCTGTTTGCCAGAAGTGGTCTCTGATGGGTTAATTACCTCATTTTGCCATAAGAGATAAGGGCATCCTTTCTGACCTATTACTCTGTAATGAAACACATATGTATAAAATAGTTTTAGGAATGATTATAATTGAAGAAATATTGAATTTACCTGTAATCCATGCTAAACTCCAATGAAATCAGCATAACAAAATAAATTGAAAATGAAAACATGGATTACTTTAAATAATCTATGAAATTTGTAATAGCATTGAAAAATCCCACTTCAATATATTTTCATATGTATTTCATTCCATATTGAAATACATTTTCCTAAAAGACTGAAGGCTAGAAAGATTGATGGATTAGATGCTAGAGCCGAGAAGGTGATTAATTGGCCTTGATGATTGCCTGGCTGAGGTAACATTGTGTATCTGATGTCAGTCAGTCCTTCCTAATGCAATGTGGTTTTGTTATTTCATTGGAATAAACTTTATTTGTATTAGAAGCAAGATGATTATTACATAAATTTGTGTTACTTGCTGATTTTTTTTCCAGTGTCTGTCTGGAAAGGCTTGAGGTCTCTGTTTGATTTTGTCCATGTATCTCTGTTGAATCTTCATCATCTTATATTTTTGCAAATTCATGACCTTTATACTTTCTGAATGTATTTTTTAACACTTTCTTTCTCAAAGGAACTTCTGCTCTGACAATCTATTTTGATCTTCTGCTCTGCTGATGTATATCTTTTCAGCTGGGCAAGTCTTTTTTTGTGAAATAATGAGTTAGCCTGGTTACATTTTCCACGGTAGGATAAAGCTACACAATATATTATTGATAACACTCATAAGCCTACTTTAAAAAAAAAGAAGACAAAAAATGTCATGAGACAAGAATGAGCACTTGAAATTGAAAGATAAGGGTGCAGAAGGAAAGAAAATGAAAGGAATGATAATAGAAATCAGTGGTCTGAGGATAGAGATGAACATATTTTAATTCTGGTGAGGTTTTATGCTCACACACAATCCACTTGTTGAGACTATTTGATTTGCATTGCACTTTACTGTTGTACAAGAGCTTTCTATTTCTGTATTTTTCTATCCCTACAGTTTTAATGTTATTTTTCTCCTTATTTTCAGCCTTTAGATGTGTTCTTCTGGATGCATTTTATTTAGCTATTTTAAACTCACAGTAAATATTCTAAATTATTTATTTTCTAGAAAACATAACTTATTAATTGTTACTTTTACATTACCAATGAGATTTTCATTTTTCAGATATGCAATAGTCATGAACAATATGGAGAGTTATGAAACTTCTAAGAGAGGTAATAGTTTTTGCTTAACAGTACAAAATAAGGAGAAAAGAGTATAGCTGTTTACAAAACAAACTCTGAACTATACAGGAAAAGTCATTACTCAATTTTTCTTGTGTAGAATTTGATATTTATGTGGAAAGTTCCTGAAGATTTGCACATGCAAGACGACTGTAGTTTTGATTTGTTCTCAGATGCAATACTGAAAAAGACTTGCTGCTGAAATATGTCAGTCAGTGAAAGAAAAATACAAAGCCCTGATTTTCCTTATCAGAGAGAACTGTGAGGTTGACTGTTATTTTGTTCATGGCCATCCACTTATTTGCTGGCAAATGAAGGTAAGAAATTGACAGTCTAAATCATCATGAGGAAAAAAAAATCCTAAATTTACTCATCCCTCAGTGGGGAAATAACTACATTTTAAACATCTGTGTTTTGTAATCAAGTTATATAGATGTGTTTCTTCTCTCTCCCTCACAATACCACAATCCTACACAAGCCCAAACCAGAAGATGAAATCATTTAAATTTAAAAACAAACAGACAGACAAAGCTTAAATACCTAAAAATCTCAAAGATGCTAATTGATAGAAGCACAATTGCTTCTGAGAGATAAAAAATGACCTTTGAAAGCCCTTGCATCAAGTTTCCTTGGTACACACACACACACACACACACACACACACACACACAAACAAAACAACCAACCAACCAAACAAAAACAACAAAAAACAAACAAAAACCCCACAAAACAAAAAACCAAACAAAAAACCAAACCAAACCAAAAAACCTCAAAAAACCCCACAAAAAAACCAAAACAAACCCAAAAAAACTCAAAAAAACCCCACAAAAAAACCAAAACAAACCCAAAAAAACTCAAACAAACAAACAAACCACAAAAAAGACTCCAAAACCAAACCCCAAACCAAGTCAAATTACATGAGTGTAATCAAATACAGTGTTCCTAGATTCAAATCAATACCATGACTCTATGAATAATACCAAACAGTATCAAATACATTGAAGGAAATGTGCCTATTCAGTAATGTGTGTAGTATTTCAACAGCCATAGAACAAACCCAGTAAATTATGCAATATGATAAATTTAAGTCTAAACCTGAAATATTTTTAATTCAAAACATCATTTACCCAATAACTTACAAATAGAAATGCGCATATAAATATTTATATCTACAGGTGCTCATGCCACTCTCTAGATCTACACAGGTAGTGAAGAAGCAGGAATGGCTTTGAGAGTACACATTAAATACTTCAGTAAGTCCCAGCATGAATACTGGGTTATTCCCCTTGTACCAGCTCTGGAATCTGCTTTATTTTAATTATCCTATGACACAGGAGGATGCTGTGCCATGGAAAGGCCAACAAAGTCATTTTTAGGCAGTTTAAGCAGCATGTGTCTGGGAGACAGCAGAGGTGTGAAAGCTCAACAGAGTAAACAGACTGTGCCTTCCAAGTGCTGCTTGTTCTCCAAGGAGTGGGAGGAGATCCAAGGTAGTTGATCTCACAGGAGCTGTAAGAGAAGACTTCCACCCAGCATCTATTTTCCAAGACAGCCATGGCAGGTGTAGCCCTTAAAGGCCTATAGTCAAATAGCTTATTTAATTCAAGATCTCAGTCACTAGGACATCAGGGCTGTGTTTTGACACAATATTAAATGTGACAAGCATAACAATGGAAACTCCTGATGTCTTCTCTCTCAAGTGCAGGTCCCTTACAGAAAAGTAATCAGAACTCTACCTTAAGTGGCTTTTACCAGGAGATTATGGAGACTTGCTGCAATAACAATAATAAAAATTGTGGTTATATAAGAGTACACAAGCTGCAGCAATCACAAAGTAAATGCATGTTCAGCCAAGTCTCCTCATAGATCCATTTGACAAGACAGGGTTGAGCACAATCTGTGTACTGATTTACCCTTTGAGGCAAGAAGAACTGGCATGTGCTTGCCTGGTTTTGTATTTCATCATGTTTCTCTCATGTACTTCTTCATCTTCAAAACAAATTTTGATTTTTGATAAAAGAATTAGAATTATGCCCACTCCATATTTTGTAAGAAGTGAGATAAGGGCAATAGGAGGAACTATTGTTTATTATGGAATGGAAACCATTATCTTTCCACTGTTATCACAGCTCCTTTCCTGATCAGTTTCATCACCATCACAGCAAGCTTGGCACTAAATTTCCTTTTTGCCTTAGTTTTCAGTCACTGATTCTGTGATTAAGGCCTTATGTATTAAAATGATTCTTTGTCAATTCACCATTGCCTGTCACTTTACTATTTAAAGTCTGCCTCAACTGCTTCTCCATGCTTTCTCTTAATTTTGCTGTACTGATATTTCTTTTTTGATCTGTTTTCAAGAAAAGCAGATTTTTCCATGATTCTTTGCTCTTTTTCTTTTTTCTTTTCAAAAGCATTTCTGAGAAGCCTATGGCATTGTTAGGTAATGTCTCAACTTATCTGCAAGAAGGATTAAGTCCTCACACACTATGTCAATGTTAAAAGCAATGTAGCTCTCAAGCCCTATACATCTCTGAGTCTCCCAGGAGCAGTATTTGTTCTTGTTCTTGCAACGAATTGGAGAGTCATGAGAAGAAGAAAAATGTCAGTGGAAAGAGATCCTGAAAACTATTCCTTTAACAGTTGCTTTGTAGCCTCACCTTCTCAGGGCTCAGGGTTTGTTCAAAACTCTTTTTTCATATTGTGGTGGTCTGACCTGGGGTGTGTGCAAGTGCTCCATCCCTAGATCTCCTGCTCCAGGGGGATCTATTTAATCTCCCTTTTCTCTGCAGGACAGGGCCTGGGGAGGAAGTAAATAGAAAAAAATCTCATGGGTCAAGATAAAGGCAGTTTAATAAAGCAAAAGCAAAGATTATGGGTGGAGAAGCAAGAGAAAAAAAAGATTTTGTTTCTTTTCTTCTCATCAACAGCCAATGTCTGACACTTCCCAGGAAACAGGGCTTCAGCACATGCAGTGGTGATGCCTTGGAAGGCTGACCTGAAACTGAGACTGGACAGAGCTAGAGAATAAAGTAGGTATTTATTGGAAGGCCTCCAGAATCCACCTTGGACAGGACAGGAACCTGACCAAGGCTGCACCCTGGGTGGACTAAGAATGGCCACAAAATTCCTGACCAGTCACGAGGTCTTACACTTTTATAAGTTTTGGTCCATTTGCATATTGGGGTTTAATTTTCCAATTACAGCTCCAGGCTGTGAGGTCTCATCCTTCTTGTTCCTCCCTTCAGCCCACTGTTGTTTGTGCTGTTGGGCTTGAAACTTGTACCCATTGTCCTTGGTCCTCAGCAGGAAAGGATTGGTTTTGTCTCCCTGCTCTGTGAAGAGAGCTGACTGCAATTAATATGAGGCTCAGAACTACACCTAAGAGGCACAGAACCTTAAAGCATGAAAGCTGAAACTTAAGGCATCAGTGGTTGCCCCAGAAGACAAATTCCATAAATATTGAGTGCCTCCCAACCTCTGCCATAGTTTTTACTGCTGAACAGATGCTGTATGGAATGGGATTTCCCTTTTTTCTGCCTGGGTCAGCTGTCCTGGCTGTGCCCAGCCCCAGCCTAATTGGCCTTTCAGGGCTGGTGGGTGCTGGCTTGGACAGACAGCCTTGGGGCTGTGGGACCACTGCCCAGCAGCACCCAAACACTGCTGGGTTCTCAGCACCTTCCTCTCTGCTCAGCACTGTGAGGGCTGCGGTGGGAAAATTAACTCCATCCCAGACAAACCTTCATAGAGGTCTGCTTTTGTTCCCCATAACACAAAATGATGCCTAAACTACAGCCAGTAGAGATTCTCTCATCTGAAGCTCAAACTTTGACTCTGCCTTAGAGTATTTAGGGGAGAAGCTTTTCCTGCCACTGATCCAAAGTTATTAAAATTCATTACCCCTCTTCATTAAATTAACAAAGATTCCTTTCCAAGTTCTTCAAGAGACAGTGTTATGCAAGAAATACTAATGTGATGGCAGTGCTTGGCTATTTATAATAATAATAATAATAATAATAATAATAATAATAATAATAATAATAATAATAATAATAATAATAATAATTATTATTATTATTATTATTATTATTATTATTATTATTATTATTATTATTCCTTCTTGAAGATGTTGTCCTGACTGTTGTGATGAGTAAGGAGGAAATTGTGCTGAGAACCACAGGGAAGGAGGATATGATGCTCAGAGCTTGATCACTACCTTTACTGACAGAGATCATCAGGATCTAACATCTACCACCAACCAAAGTTGTAGCCAATACCTTTTGGTTAGAGGAATATTCACACATTCTTATAATGGCAAAATATATATATATATTTAGAAAGGTAAAATATACTTGGACATGCACAATCGAGACAGCATTAGAGCACAAACATTTCAGTTACATCACATTTTGTCTTTAAATTTGTTTTTTACCTCCACACTGCCTAAGAATTAGGAAATAAGGAGAATTTAAACTAGTAAATGATTCACTGATACAAAGACTACTCAGAAGATAATACAGTAATTTTGCTGATGTCAGATCTGAGCTTGTATTGTTATTTATGAATCACTGGCAAGAGTTGAAAACAAGCATTTGTTTCAGGTTTTTTTTTCCTTGGGTATTGGCCAGTTTTATTGGTGTGTTTGAAGGCGATGTACTGTCTCACAGAGATCACAGGAAATGGAACTCTTAAAGATGCAATTTGTTGTCAAAAAATTCTGTTTATGCAAGTATCTGCTGTGTCAGAGAGAGTCATTATTATCTATAGTTACAAGTTTTAAAATTTGTTTAAAGCTATCTATAAATTTATATTGCTTCTGTGTTATTTTAGTAGATTCTTCCCCAGTTAACATGGAGAAGCCTGTGATTGAAATGGCCATTTACTCCAGAATGAAGTAATTTGTCTGTAGTACCACTGAAGAAGTTGTCTGTAGTACCACTTGGTTCAAAAAAGAAATAGATTTATTATTAAAACAAGAGATCTCTACATAGCTATACTATTGCTTCTTAGAACAGTAATTTTTTTTTTTTTTAAGTTCAAAAATGACAAAATGAAAGAAAAACCAGGAAAGCTGTTAACTGCTTTTAACTTTGCATTCTTCATCTTTGGAAAGAGGCCATTAAATTTCTTCTTTGAAAATAACAGAAACAGAACCAATGTTATTGCTGATGTTACAAGAGATGCTTGTCTTTTTATTTTCTTTGAAATGGCATATTTTTATAAAGGTGATTTTGTTTTCTTAGGGTACTGATGCAAGATGTAAGAAGGTATTTAGCTGCTGTCTGTCTGCCTTGTCACTGTGGTTTTATATTTTTCTCTGATTTTATCCATATGTGCTTGAACAAGGGGTTTATGATCTAATCTCAGGAAATAGGAATGAGTCCCGTCCAATCTTCTAACCTGTTCTATTGGTGACCCATTTAATATTTTCTGTTGAGGAAAAAGGTATTAAAAACATCTAGACTGAACATCCAAAAGAGTAAGTAACTTTATAACCTCTGAATATATTCTGCTTTATTGTTAACAGACTGTCATTATTTGATTTTTACACAGTTCAAATTTTGGTCTCTATAATCAACACAAACACATTTTAATTGGATATATATTTTTATATATACTTAAATATATATATAGCTTAGCTAAAATGTTTCTGTACTTAGATCAGCATATTTAGCTGGAAAAAGAAGCAACAGCTTGAGGTTTTGCTTCTAATAACTGAAACTACTTTTATAAATGCTCATAAAAGTAACATTTAATCTCTTGCAGTGGCTCAAAAAATATTGGAAAGATCACTGTTCCCCTGTAAAATGAAATTTTAGAATCTCTTCACAACACTCAGACTGTTAATTGTGTTAAAGCACATGCAGTAAATGGTTATGGTGTGCTATTTTGTTTTTATCGAAGACTAAGTGGAGTTTAAATTACCTCTTCAGACAGATAGCTTTGTTATATTTATTATGTTTTTATATAAATCTCAGTAATTCTGTTTCTAAGGTGAAGATAAAGAATTTTTTATCTGTTTCTAATGTTACAAAGAAACCGATTCCTACATATATTTAAATGACAGTAAACAAGGCATTGCAGAATCTCAGCAAAAACTCAAGTGCTTGGTGATTGTGAGTACATCTTAGCTGGAAACTGTGCTCATACCTTCCAGTTTTTGAAAGATGAAGATGTGTAAGAAAGGTGAACGCTTGCAAATGTCTTTCAAGTGACACTGTGGTCGAGGCAGACTCCTGAAAAGCAGAACACCTGTGCAAAAGCCCATTTCTCTTCCTGTTTCAGCTCTGCACTTGATTCCTCTCTATGCTCATGACTGGTGGCTTCCCAGCCTCTGTTTCTTCTGGGACAGGTCTCTTCCAGTCTCTTGTCTGGACAATATTTGCCTATATTTACTGACACTGGGGAGTTGTACTCCAGCCTTCTCTTGCTCAGGGGAATCCCTGAAATACAGAGCTTAATAGCCAAGAAACTGTCTGTCCTTTTGTCCTTCCCTAGCTGCTCAGAAGGGAACAGCTTTAAAGATGATAGAAAAAGAAAGGTGCTGTGCTGTAGCCAAAGAGGCACCTGCAGTGGAGGGCTGGACCCAAATCTCTTACAGGGTGCTGCCCTCCACCCATTTGTGTTCATGTAACTGCTCCAGAGCTGTGTCAAAAATAACTGATAACCAAAAAACATTGATAATGTGCTTCCAACAGGCTGGCAAGAGGTCATTCAAGGACATCCTCCAGGTACTTTCCCATAGTGATGTCCTCTAGCTGGGAGCACAGTCCCAGGATGCCACCAGGTTGTGATCCACAGAAAAATGCCTCTGCCTGGATTGATGTGCAAACAAGGCCATATCCTGAAATCATAGTATGGATTTTATTTAACAGGAAGTGTGAGGGAGAGAGAGAGGAGAAGAAATAGGAGAAGGAGAAAGGGGGCAGGTAGAGAAAGAGGGTGACAGAGACTCTCTGGATCCTGACAGCATCCAGTGGGTCCCTTTCTTCTGGTCTGCTTGGAGGGTCCTGTGTAACAAACACAGAGTTCAGTGGGTTAATACCTCCAGGTATCTGTGGGAATGCCCAGGTACCTCCCATGAGAGGCAAATTTTACACTGTCTTCTGCAACAGACTCTGGATCTATTGCAACACTCATGGATCACAGGCAGTCCTCTGGTGAAAGGCCTCAGGAATGGGTAGGGCAAGGTTCTTTGGGAGTTTTGATGGTTTATGACACCAAGACATGAGAACTGCCTTCCATGTTAATGTTCAGGGTGAATGTGACCTTCTGGAGGGAGAGACAGTTTGCATAAGGGAGGACTCTGCAGGGTCTGCTTCTTTATTTGCCTTTGAGCCCCTGGTGATGGATGTTCACCCACTCTTTACCAGAGGTTTTGCCATCACACCATCAAAAACTCTTTTTCCCCATCAGCTGAGGGGAAGGCTGTGCAAACCTGGCCTCACCAAATGAATCTGGGGGCTGTGACCACCCCCTGAATCCCAGACAGAGCTGATCTTCAGCACAGCTGCTGGGTTTGGCCTTCCTTGGGGATACCTTCTTCTCCCTCAGCCTTGTTTATGTCTCCTGAGACAAACACTGGCCAAGCACGGAACATGCCAATGTGGAAGGCTTGAGAAACAGAGAAAGAGGAGAAGGGATGTGAGCTTTTCCTCTTTTCCACAGCAGCAGATCCCTGAGTTTGTTGGGGTTTTTTTTTAAGTTGTAGTTTGATTCAGCCATAACATGACACAGCCCAGCTGACCTTTTCCTTCTTTAGAACTAGTTGACTTTCTCCTTCTTTAGCATTTTAGGCTGCTCTCCATAAAGGAGGTTTAGAGAGACACAGGCTTCTGACATTCTCCTACATTTTAAGCAGGTGTTCATCATAGATACCTTTTGCAGGAAGTTTTCAATATTATTAAAGAAACTTAAGTTCCAGGTGAAGCCTGCATATTGCAATTCATTTCTTGATATTTAAAGAGACTTTAAATAAATTTCCCACCAAATCAGCCTCATTTAGTTAATGGTGTCCAAAGCCAGCCATCCTTAAGCTAAACCATCAGCATATTTCTGTTTTATACCTAAACACAAAATTAATTCGTTTTTTTTCCCCTTTGCTTCACTTTTCTTTTACTTCTGAAATATCCCAAGGTCTGCCTTGCTGTTATTTCAGGTAAGGTCGAAAAGTGCATGTCTACTTCAAAATCAGAGATTGCACTTGCTGTACTAATCACAAGTGCAATCAAACATCATCACTTAAGTTCTGCAAGTACAGATTAGAGAATTCCGTGCTACTTTCCTTGAATATTAGATTAAAAACTGTTTTTCATTTTACTTATATCAGCCAGATAGGAGGTAAACCAACCAGAGATGAAACTATAAACAATTCTGATGGGTGAATTTTGAACATTGTGAATTTCTGGGTTGTTTTTTTTTGTTTGTTTGTTTGGGGGTTTTTTTGTGGTTTTGTTTCATTTTGGTTTTTTGGGGTTCTTTTTTGTGTTTCTTTTTGTTGTTTTGTTTTGTTTTAGGGATTAAATTTATGGAAAAGTTAACAGATCTCAGAAGTATCTACACTGTTTTGCTTATCTTTTTTTAATAATAATTTTTTTCAATTTTTATGGACACAGAGACAACTATATTACATTGTGAACATGTCTACCTCAGCTGGTGCCATTGGTATAACCTAGGGAATAGATATTAAGCAGATTAAACATCTCAAATTATTTTTCTCAGAGTGACATCACTAAAAAAAAACCAAAACCCAAAACTTTACCGTGTAGACCTGAAAATAGAAAATCATGTATCTACACAACGTTTTCTGGATTTTTTTTTGTCTAGTTGGTTAGGTTTTTTATGGCCTGAGTAGGAAGGAATCTTAAATATTGTTCCAATCCCCCTGCTTTGGGCAGCACCTACCACCACATCAGGTTACTCAGAGCCCCATCCAAGCTGGCCTTGAACACTTCAAGGGATGGGGCAGCCACAATTTCTCTGGACAACCTGTGCCAGGGTCTCACCACCCTCATGGTGAAGAATGTCTTCCAAGAATCTAATTTAAATCTATTCTCTGTCAGTTTGAAGCTGTTGCCTCTTGCTCTGTCACTCCAGGCCCTTGTAAATAGTCCCCTTCCACTTTTCTTGCAGGCTGCCTTCAGGTGCCTGAAGATCAGAATTAGATCACTCCAAAGCCTATGAAGTGTACAGTTCAAAATAAAGAATTTTGGCTTTGAATTTTTTTCATTGTCAGAAAGATATAAACCCTCCTTTATTTAAACAAAACAAAACAAAACCAAAACAAACAAACAACAAAAACCCCAAAAAAAACAAAACCAAAAAAAACCCACAAAAAACACCCCAAAAAGCAACACCCAAAACAACATAAAAAACCCAAACCAAAAAAAACCCCAAACCAAAACAAACCAACAAAAAAAACCCAAAAAACAAACCCAAACCACAAACAAACAAAACCACAAACCTAAAAGATGCCTAAAATTAATATGTGAAAAAAAAATCCAAAGACGGTTCACCATTATGCTGAAAAATCACACAGAGGTTTTCAGGGACTGAGAAACATCTGCTGGAATCTCCTCTTCCATTCTTGCTGTGGGCATAGCAAGAAGCATTGTGAGATAGCTGAGCTCCTGTGTGTCTCAGGGGAAAACGTGTGTGTACAATTAGCATGGTTGCCTTCTCTGAGAGGTAATTAAGGGTAGGGATCAGGAAAACACAGCATGTTTGGTGGATGGTGTAAGCACTCAGTCAGCACTTGGCTGTGGTGCTTCAGTCAGCTAAAGAATGGTGGAAGGAGTCAGAGTCCATCCCAGGAGGGAGTGAGTGGTTTGTATGTCTGTGTGTACATATTTGTGGGGCTCTGGAGGGGTTAATTACACAGGGACACTCTTTCCCCCTGTCTGATCAGTAATCTGGGAGAACTGTTTGCAAAAGCATACTGATCCTGAAATAACTTTGTCCTACAAATACTGTCTTACAAAAGTCCCTGCCTTGCAAGCTTCTCCTGGGTGTTTTTTAATAGCTGATATCTCACAAACACTGGAGTAAAAGCTAAATATTTTAGGTTACCTGGAAACTGAAAATCCAAGCTTACTTGTGGAATTAAAATGGACTTTTCTAGTTCTAACACTTCAGGAAATAATGCATCTTCAGGCTGTGATGGTTTTCTAAATATAGTCAGTTTCTACTGTTGGTTTTGAAGCACCTTATTCCCAAATCATGTCAGAAAAAGAAGAGGAAGGGTAACAAAACCAGAAAGCAATCATAATACAATTATCTTAAGGTCTGATCTCAAGTCTTTCTGACAGAAAAAAAAATGTTTAAAGCTAAAAATGTCATCCTCACTGGATAGGAAAAAAAAATCCATTTATTGCAGTTTGCAGGATATTAGATCAGAACAAATAACAGCTTTGTGGTTTCTCAGTACTCTTTGTCATTATAAAAGCAGGGAATACAGCATGAACTGGTCTTTTACACCCAAGATATTTTCCCATTCCCACAACAGTGAAATAAAATAGAAATGAAAGCACTTTCTATTGAAAACAACCTCTGAGCCTCTGCCTGAAAAGCTGTGGGTCCTGCAGGCTGGCTGGCAGTGTCTGGGGCAGGCAGGCAGGGCTGCATCCCTCCAGGAGAGAAGCCCTCAGCATTCCTCTCTCCCAGGAAACTCAGGACATGGGGACCAGGTGGGCCTGGTGCCTTGTTTGCTGGCAAGCACTGAGATCCCCTCCTAGCTCAGCAAAGGAAGCTAATAAGGCAATTTATAGCTTGTCATTTTTCATTGCTTTTAGTAGTATCTTCCAAAAGCAGAGTGGCGTTTCTTGTTTATCTCTGTATTAAAGAGGTAAATGCAGCAATATTGCTTTCTCCTGGCACGGAGGGATGTGCTGCTTTACTAACATTAATGGTATGACAAATGTCTCTAAATAAGGACTGAAAAATGCTACCTAGACATCAAATTATTCTTCATCTGTTTGTTTTTTTTTTCCCCTCACTGTTAAGGAAGCTTCAGAGTGCCCCAAGCAACTTCCAAATTTTTGTCAAGTTTGTTGACTAATTTGCATGAATCACAGAATCATTAGGGTTAGAAAAGATCTCCAAGTCCACAAAGTCTCATATTAGATCACCACTGTCAACTATGGCAGTAGGAGCCACATCCAGTTGTTTCCTGAACACTTCCAGGGATGGGAACTCCAGCAGCTCCCTGGGTAGCCCATCCAAAGCCTAGCAACATTTCCTGTGAAGAAATTCCTCCTGGTCCAGCCTGGACCTCCCCTGGTGCAGCCTGAGGCCACGTCCTCTTGTCCTGTGACTGACTGCCTGGGAGAAGAGGCTGACTCCTTTCAGGGAGGTGTAGAAAGGTGAGGAGAACAGGAAAGCAAGTTTTAGAGATTTCGTGCTGAAATATTCTGCTTCAGATTCTACTACTTTTGAAACAAGATGAATTATAACAACAAAAACAAGAGGATGAAATGGATAATTTTCTTTGGCATGAAATACTTTTTTCTAGGTACTTAAATGATCATACTGACAGGTTAAAGAAATCATCGCATATTAACAACCAGCTACCCTCCCACTCCAAAATATTCTGTTGTGAGAAGGAACAGGACAGAAAGAGACAGATCAGTGTAAGTCAACCCTCACCCTGGTGCACCCCATTAGAAGACCACAGCAGCTGCACAGTTTGAAATGTGTAGGCACTTCAGGTTTTCTGTCTGCTGCTCCTGCCCTGACACTGCTGTGAAATCCAGTGGTGCAGGGGAATCAGCCAGCATGGCTTCCACACATCACTGAATTTCACCTGTAAATGAACGCTTTCAGGTCGTCACAGAAAGGGATAGGCTTTGAAGAAACCAGCTCTCACTAGGATCCCTGAGGGGAGATAGGCACCTCAAGCAGCATTTTGCCATAGGAACAAGATTTTATATTCTCCCCAGAGGGTCCATCTCTTTCTGTAAGCTAAAAAGGAATCCAGGGGGGACTATTCTGTTTAAGCTGCAGGTATCACTTATAATTTCACAAAGTTTTCTTCTTTTCTTACCTGGAAAGCATATTTATACACTATAAATATTTAAAAAATGTTCATATTTTTCAATTCAAGATTAAAAAAAACAAACCTCAAAGCTCAAGAAGAAAAAAAATGCACCCACTGTGGAGACTTACCCTAAGTAAAAAGCAGAGGTGTCCTTTTCCAAGTACAATATATTCATGAGAAGGGAGAGGCTGTGCATGTGGAATAAAATGATACATAATTCTTTTCTTTACCTTCTAGCTTGCATCCTGTCCCCCTTTTTTACCATCAGTCCAGGGGTTTGTTCTGGCTGGAAGTGTGGCTGTGTGTCCACTTGCTGTGAGGATGACAGGACTCCATCACAGTCCTTCATAACCTCGACAAGAAATGGGCACAGGAACACCTAATGAACCTCAAGGCAGAACTTTGGCCTTGGCAATCCAGGGAGACAGTGAAATCTATTAATCACTGAAGATCCAAATTCTCTTTGATACCAGTTGTTCCACTGTTGCCATGAGGTTTTTCCTGGTTTGCCGAGCGTTCATATTGAAACAGAAATGTGCAGTTTCTCACACTCATGAATATAAACACAGAACCATGTTTCTGTAAACACTGCCCTTGTTATGAATTCCTTCTCAAGGAGAAGGGGAGGTTGAATGACAGCCTCCTTGGCCAATGTGGTAGGGAGGTGGGAATTCCATCCTCCAATCCATGAGCATCATAGGAAATGTATAAAAGTGGTTTTGTAATAAACCCGGGGCTTCCTGCCCTGCTCTGCTGAACCCAGAACTGTCTCCTGAGTCTCTCACTTGTGGTCAGGCCCCGCGGTGATATTCCACCACAGTTTGTTTGACCAGGATGGAGGAGTGGCACTGCACATCACATTCAGTTGCCTGCACACTGCTGGCTCTGGCTTGAGCAGTCCTCGCATGGCAGAGGTGGAAGGAAACTTTGGAAGAAGTTTCCTCCCTTTTGGCTCAGGAGACCTGGCAGCAGCACTGGCTGATATCAGCTGCTGCCCTTTCAGAGCCAGGCAGATGGTGTGTGGATCCCCTTACCTTCACAATTGGATCTGATAAGAACCACAAGCTCTGCTGATCATTGTGCTGCATTTGCACAGGTTTTAGGGCTCTCACTTTCCCAGGACAATGAAATTGGTAACAAAGATGTATTTGAGAAAGGCACAAGCAGGACAGTGCTGTGTGTGCATTAGCCCAAAGAGCTCTTGATTAATGTCAATGAGTCTGGCTTGGGACTGTTCCAGCTCACATGGAGCAAGCTAGAATATTGCTTAATCCAAGGCTAAACTTAAAGATACCTGTGCCTTCAGCAGTGATTATGGCTGATTTGTGTCTGTCATTTCATGCACAGGAATAATGAAAAATGGCACCTGTGTCTGTCTCTACATTAGATGATTTGCTAAGGTCAGGTTCTTTTCAGAAGTCATTACCTAATTTGAGACAGAAAGGACAAAGGTAGTGTGTGTCTTTAATCTGCAATTTCTTATTCTTAACCTACTAGCTCAGGGAAGCTTTAATTAGAGACAAGGCTATGCAAATTTCTCATCCTTATTTTCTTGTGTGACCTACAGCTATGTTCTTGAAATGAATGTTTGTGCTGGATTCATTGCTGCAGCTCTCAGCATTTCTTACAGCTATCTCCTGGTGACAATGCAGCGTTCAATCAGTTCCATGACCCTCTGCTGCTCTAATGACAGGCAGATGTCCCCTCGACTCCATTAATTCCTTGGACAAGCTCCATCTGCCTCACAAAGCAACCTACAAAAATATCAAAATGAACCCCACAAGGGTTCCATGTTTTTACATCTCCCCAGACATTTTTCTCTTTCTGAAATACATAGTAAAGGGCTGTCACAAAGCCATGAACACACTTGTATTTCTAAATTTGACAAGACTGTATGTGTAGTGCCATAAACATTAAATAGAATTTTCCTGTTTCCTTCTTTTAGCACATTTTAACAACACTGAACTTCAGAAGGGACACTATATGGAAAACAATAAAAAAAAATCATAAGATGTATTTTTTATAAGTTTTAAATTTTTAGCCTTCTGCAGTGACTAATCTCTTAGGGAGATGGGAAACATGCTGTCACTGATGTGGTAGAGATCATCTCAAGGGTCTTTTCCAACCCAGTCAACTCTGTGATTCTGTGACAATAAAATTGTACATTGTAAACATCAATTCATAAAATATCCTGAGCTGTAGGTGACCCACCAGGATCATGGAGCCCAACTCCTGGCCCTGCACAGGACATCCCAACAATTCTACCATGTGCCTGAGAGGATTGTCCCAATGGTTTTTGGACAGCTCCATCAGGTTTGTTGCTATGACCACTTCCCTGTGTGCCTATTCCAGTGCCCAAACACCCTCTGGGTGAAGAACATTTTCCTGATATCCAACCTAAACCTCCCCTGACAGGGCTGCAGCCATTCCCTCACTGCTCACCACACAGAGGTGTCTGCACTACAGTGCCTGCACCCTTCTCTTCCCCTCATGGAGGGGAAATGGAAATATTCTCCTGGGATGTATGAAACAGCTATATATCACCCTTAGTGACTGTATGTGGGAGGAGATAAGTAGAACAATAAGAAAATGAGAATAAAAATATGAAACGCATTATAACGTGCTGCTACAGATGTCTCTATGAGGAATTGTCCATCTGTCTGAAGATTCAGAGGTCAGAGTCTCAGCTGAGGAAAACCAGCATAGCTCTGAGTAGAGAATGACATACACCTCATCAGGCACTGTTTCCTGTTAATGTAGGTTTGGGGGTTTTTTCTTACCATTACTCCTCTCTATTTTTCTTCATTATTGTCAATAGACAGCTTTTGAAAAAAAAAATATTAGATTACTGCTTTGCTGTTTTACAACATCCTATGTAAATGTCAAAGTAATTTTTTTCTCCTTAAATAGTTTTGCTGAACTCTAAAATGCAAACCTCTAAACTTTGTTGTGGAACTAGTGCATAGAATATAACTATTTTATAAAGTGCCAGAAGAAAGAAATACCAACCTTTCTGTGTTTGTAATTTAATATTTTATCATCATTAATTGTAAATGTATTAATTTACTTTTCTGGCCTGAGTTTCGTACAGCATTGTTATTGCTAGTTATTTAGTTACATTGCAGAAATTTCCTTTTCTATTGAAGAGAAACTGTCATGGCATCTTACTTCAGCATCCTGTTTAGAAATTTCTTACTGAAAAGACAAAATATATCCTGCTGCTTTCCCCATTACCTATCAAAATATGTTGTTTTTGCATAGTGACAAGTGCTTTTAGGTGAAAACATCACAGCACAAGTCAAAGGCTCATTTTTATTCACTTGTTAATATTAGTAGCATGATGATTTTTATCGCCTTTTTTATTTAGAAGAAGTTCCAAAAATTAAGTAGGCATTCTGTGATGGTGACAATCATAAACCACAAAAAGCTCATCTTCTTGACCTGCTTTATGTTCTGTGATCTGAGCTCCTCCCCCTGCAGTTGCTCTGAATTTCACAAACACACAATTTCCTATGTCCTCCCACAGAGCTGTGGTTTCCTATTTGAAATCTGTTATTGCTCTCTTGCTCCATTCTCCACACACCACCCCCATCTAATAAAGATTCAAGAAAAATAAATAACACCTAGTACTGCATCACTAGCTGCAAAAAGCCTGTACATGCACGACTTAGGTTCAGGATCAGACCCTGATGATATCTTTAGGAAAAGTCTCTTTCAATTGTGGTTCTATTTGCTCTTTTTTATGGGATTTATTATTATTATTATTATTATAATTATATTTTATTAAACATGCATAGTGAGAATTTTTATTTTCTAGTTATAAAGCATTAAAACACATTAGATAGCAAAAACTGACATCAACGGCAGCTGTTCAGCATTTTGGTCATCTGTCACTCATCTCAATTCCTTCTGTCACATTCTGGCAAGTGAAATCACTGAGAGTTAGGCTCAGACCATGAGGATTGAGTATGCTAATGCACAGGAGAGAGAAAACATTCAGGAATATGTTCACCTTAAATGCTATTCCAGGCATGAAAATAAAGAAGACCTCACATTTTCTTTCAGAATTCACAGAAAAATTGTACTGCTGCTCATAGAATAAGAAGATAAATTCTCCACCAAAGTAGTTAGAAAAGAATGAATAAGTGGAACTACTATCAGAGTTGCTCAGGAAGTGCTATTTGCATTTAAACATTAACAATTATGAAAAGTTTATTTATATTAATTAATTTAAAACATTGTTTTCTTTTTAAAAAAATGTTCAAGTCTTTGACTATATTGATGATTTTTTAAAAGCTTTTTTTTTAATTAATGAAGAACTCTTTTCACATATTAAATTGCACTTAGATTTAATTTAGATGTAAGCAGTGGCTAGGAAATACATGGAAAAGTTTTCAGCAGGTGTATATAAAGGATATGAAGTAGCTACCAAAAAAACCTCCCCAAAAACCAAAAGGATGTAATACTCTCTTGTTCTTCATTGGTAGTTTCTGCTTGTTAACAAAAAAGGACAACTTGTTCCAGCTGCATGGAGGCAAGAGAGATAGAGCCCTTTATGTGCATGTTGCTGAAAGACTTAGAGGGATTTTGCTGCCTACATTTTTTCATGTCACTCTCCTTTGTTACAGGGAAGGCTTTAATACCCACTAATCACTTTCTTACAGCTGAAATGGGGCCTTTACTTGCAAACATGAATGAGAGTCAGCAGTGCCCTGGCAGCCAGGAGGGACATCCCTGTCCTGGTGGCATCAGGCACAGCATGGCCAGCCAGGCAAGGGAGGGGATTGTGCCACCCTGCTCTGCACTGGGGCAGCCTCACCTCGAGTGCTGGGGTGCCACAATATAAAAAAAAGGTATAAAGGTGTTAGAGAGCATTCCAAGAAGAGTCACAGGGATGGTGAAGGGTCAGGAGGGGAAGCTGTGTGAGGAGCAGCTGAGGGCACTCAGTCTGTTCAGCCTGGAGGGGACTGAGGGGAGACCTCAGTGCAGCTACAGCTTCCTTGGGAGGGGAAAAGGAGGGGCAGGCACTGATCTCTCCATCCTCATGACCAGTGACAGAACCCTCAGCTTCAGAATGATCTGAATGGAGCTATAAGCTGGATATCAGGAAAAGGTTTTTCATCCAGAGAGTGGTTGTGCCCTAAAGAGGCTCACAAGGCAATGGCCATAGCAACAAGACTGACAGATTCCAAGAAGAATTTGGATGATGATCTCAGACACTTGGGGTGTTCTGTGCAGGGCCAGGGGTTGGGACTGTCTTATGTCCCTTTATCTGTCAGTATCCATGCTCAACCATTCCAAATGTCCACTAACAGGACAAACTTACATGACCACACAGCTGCTACAGTGCCCACTGGAGCTTCTCCTTCCTTCCCCTCCCATTAGGCAGTACCTGAAAGCTCAAAGCAGATGTGAAGGTCTGAGTCTGCTCTCAAGTGTCCTGGCTTGATACATGGCATGGGAAATCGCTAAGGCTTAGCTAAGAGAGGGGTTGGAATGGCTCAGTACCTGACCCTCAAAGAATCTACAATTACTAAGTTGTAAAACCTGCTTTCACAGTAGCACACTGAACACAGTTTTCCCTGACAAGTTAAATATGTTTTCATATGTGCCGGGAAGATTTCAAGAGTGATTCTTGCTTCCTACACCAACAGACTCTAGCAGATATGGTCAGTGAATCACACATGTAGTGATCGGTGATTCTGGGATTAATCACCACTCAGGATTTTTTGAACTTGTGGTCCGTCATTCTGGGGTTTTGGTACTTTACTTTTTAAAACTTTCTCCTAGACTACTCCTTGGTTTTTAAGACAGAATAATGATGTTATTATAAATTAGTAGCATATTTGTGAAGAATTGAAATATTTAGTTACTCAACTGGCAAATTTAAGATAATATAGTTGTAACTCATTCAAAGCAATGCTAGGTAACTATTTATTGCTAAGAAAGAACAAAAGTGATTTTCTCATCTGAAAATGACCTGATTTTGTTTATTCTCTTGTTAAAGTCTTAGTGTTTACATAATTTCAAAATATTTCACAACTTTGTAGTATTTTCATCATAAATTTGTGAAAAAAACCCAAACACCTCAAACCCAAAAAGGTAATACTCCTGAAAAATATGTATAATATTAAGAAAAACAAACAAGCAAACCAACAAAACCTGAAAAAAACCCCAAACCTCCTAGTTTTACGTGTTTGAACTTGTGGTCAAAAGTAGTGAACTGATTAGAAGAGGAAAAGTGAAGGGCTTTTCAGCATTCTGACATACACTGGAAAGGATTCTCTATACAGTAAAAGTCCTAACAAGATAGACATATTTCTCCCATGCCATAAAGCAAATGTCATTAAAAGTTTGACAGAGAATCGGTCAGCTGCTAGCTAATATTGAATTCAAATAACTGTAATTTCCTTCAGCTTTCATTATAGATGGTTGGGAGCTCCTAATTATAATGGAGAGAATTGACATAAAATAAATATTTTTCTCAATTTGATAAATTAAGGAAATGTGCTAGGGCATGTCACTGAGAATATTTAGGAGAAAGATGTCCTTTCCAAAAACTGTATCATCCATACACACCTATTTTTCTCGTGGTATTCAATTTTGCCAGAGATCAGACTATGTTGTCTGATTTGCAAAATTGCAAATGACAATCACTCTGCATTTCCTTTGAGAGAATAATTTGTGGAACTAGTTGTTCATCCTTTTCTATCGGTAAATTATTGACTGATGTCTATCTTCACTTTTAGTTTCCCTCTGTGATGTAAGAGGACATGACACTCCCAACTTGATAAAATGCAATGAATGAATGGTTACAGCACAGAAGTATTTGCAGTGTTAGACTCTCGATGAGGCCCTGGTAAAAGGTGTAGCACACATGACAGCTGCTATCATATGCTGTCTGAAACAACATTTGACTTCTCAAGCTGCTCCCTGTTTCTCCTCATTCTTCCCAGTCCAGTTGCAATGCTCTTGTAAAACTGTGCAGGGCACTGTTGAGGGTTTCACCAGGAAAAAGGGTTGAGAGTCTATTTGCCACTGCAGCATCACCAGTCAGAAAGGGTTGGTCACAGCCTGTTCTGAGGAAGTTCAAAAAACAACTCAGCCACCAAAAGGAAGTGAAGACATCTTCAGGGAAGTGTACTTCCATGAGGAAAAATACAAAGCTACCATTTAAAGAGGAATTTCCTATCTGCAATCATGGCAAAGGCACAGGGAGTGCTACGAAGTTAATTTTTCCTTTGGAAGTGCTGTCTGCAAGGTCAAGGAGATACATTTTGGGATAACATTTGGCTATGCACTTCCAGCCTGAGGGCAGGTGTGTGCTCTGTGGCTTTGACCAGATGACATTGTCCACACATCTGTGGCTTCTCCAGCCTGCAGTGGGAAGGGGAGCCAAAGGCCAGGGTGCATTGCTGGCCTGGCAAGGGCAGCATTTGCTGCCACTAAAGCACAGACACAGACTGTGAGAACTGGCGGCCAAAAAATCATTCAGAGGCTTGGAGCAATTTTGTTTTAGCATGGTGGAAGGGAGAAGTTTCACCAGAGGGGAGAGTTTCTTCTATCTGCCATGGAGAAAATATATTTACTGCAAATTATGACAGCAGACATTGTAAATTACCAAAACTAGCAAAGAGCTCCCCACAAGAGTAGCAATTGCTCTGTAGAACAAAGGCAGATGCTATTTGTGAAAACAGATGCCAACTAAAAAATCATTAATAAGAAGCGGTTTTTCTTCTCTAACTTGCCCTTCAGCTTGAGCAATATCTAAGATTGTACTGTTTTCAGCTAGATCACTTGAGAAATAAAGAGCAATTTATGTAATTCATCCTTTATTGACATAGATTGTGCAATCAGCAAACCTATATTAAGAAATCATTTTCAACATTGCGTTTATACACAAATAAAATTAGACCAACTAAAACAAAGATAAGCAAATAAAAATTAATTACTTCTGTCACTAAAATGACAAAATAGACAACCTTTTTGGTAAATTGCAGCCGTAGGTGATGTTTTAATAGAATTAAAGGACAATTCGACAAAATTATTTTGCTTTGTCTCAAGCAAAAAAAGAACAGCCAACATACTCTCACTTCCATTTTCCACTGCATATCTGGAGGCTGTCTTAAAAAAAAAGAGAAAAAAAAAAACCCACCTTTTTTTTTTTTTTTTTTTTTTTTTTTTTTTTTTTTTTTTTTGGTAGAGTTGGAAAGGGAGAGTTTTTCCAAATTAAAGAGTGATATATATTATTGTGACATTTATTCTGGAGTAAAATACATATTGTTTTTCCTCAAAATTAAATAGCATTTGACGCAATGAAAGTTATGCTTATTAAATATAATATCAGAGTTTAAAAAAAATTCAGAGCAGCTTTTTTCTTACAGGCTGAGAAAGAAGTTTTGCACAAGTGTGCTTTCTGTCTCTGAAATCTAAGTATGTAAAAATAAGGGAAAGTGTTGAAGAAGAAAAAGTCCTCTCTGAGCAACTATTATCTGCAGATATAAAAATAAGAAGTGCCTTATAATGTGTTTGAGTGTTTAGGAAACATTTTATTGTGATTAAATTTAATCTAAGCCAGAAGAAAACATTAAAAAGTGTCTGCAGGCTTTTTTATCTCTTTAAATCTACTTTGCACACTAATAGGCACACAACTACTCCATTTCCTAATGTGCATTCTGGTTTTGGATATGCTTATTTTTTCAATATAGCTAAACATCACTTCATATTAGTTTCAATTGCTGAATACACATATTATAGCTGAATGCCTGTGCTTCTAGAGACAGGGCAGTGAGACCAATCATTGCAGTTCCTGTTTCTGGCATATTTCAACTCTCATATGTCAACTCTGTAAATCTTAAAACAGTTTCTTTTCCCTTCTTTTTTCTCTATAAAGTAAGAATATAATTGCCATTTTTATTCCCTGCTCCATAATAACTGTCATTGGATAATGGAAGAATCAATCAAACATCTTTTTTTCATGTCCCTGCAGCAACAGAAATTTATTATTTTTTACTTCACTGACACCGAGAAGCCTGAATCAATATTGACAAAACATCAAATCGTTTTGAAAAGTTTGGCTATGATGTTTCACTCAACCATTTCACAAATGCAAAGAGTGAAGTCCCCTGTCTTGCTTTCAGACATGAGAGTCCCTAATGCAAGGAATTGTAGGAATTGAAGGCTCCTTGCATGACTCCTGAAATGATGGCACTTTTGATAATTTCTTTATCTAGGACTGGTGCAAAATATTAATTCTCAAAACCCCCAGACAGGTGTGGTTTGTATGAAACAAGTGACAAAGCTAGAGGAGCATTTCACATTCAGCAGCCTTGAAAAGCGCAATGCCTTAGCTTACATGTGCATTTGCATTTTTTCAGTATATTTTGTGGAAGACTCCAGATATTTCTTAAATCACTGGTGATCCACAATAATGTACATATTTTGGAAGTGTGTAACTACTACCATGTCCTTAATTTTTTTTTCATAGGCTCCCAAAGTTGACATCAGTCAACATCATTCAAAAAAAGATAACTTTTCTCTCATTTAGGACTATCTAAACAACAGATGTCCTCCAAACAGGATGGCATGTTGTTTCAGGTATGTGCAAATGTATACATCATAAATAGGCATTCAAAGGGAAAAACCCAAATATTTCCCTACAAAAACATCCTCTCTCCTTTTCCCAGGCAAAGTGTCCCAAGAGTTCTTTCTTTTAGTTGCAATACAGATCAAGAGGTGGTCTCATATCACATATGCCAACCAAGTTTCATGTAGCATTCAGTTCTCGAGGATTTCCAAGGGTCTTGAAGGACTATTCCCAAACCTGTCAAACCCTTATTTTTTCAATATAGCTAAACATATAGCAAACCCTTGAATTTCTGGCATAGATGTTCTGGATCCACCCTTCTTCATTCTCAAAGGCCAAATAAAGTAGCTTCTATGAAGCTAGAGTTCTTGTATTAAAATTAATGCTACAAAAACTGCTTTGTAACCTGTGCTTTATGTTTTAGACTGGGCAGCACAAGAATATGCTTTTAAGCATTCTTTAAATTGCTCTCTTGGGTTGTTTTGACTGTTGTGTAACATACTTGTGCTTGGTTGAGGTGATTTCATCCACTGCTGCTCAATTTTCTCTGCTGGTTGTTATCAAACTTATATTTACCCTGTTAATATAAAGGTGCATCATTTTGCTTGCTTAAAATACAGTATCATACACTATGAGTTAGTAAAAGTTACTTTCCCCCTTACCTTGTATGTCCTAAACCAGTATGAAAACATAAAAAACGTGGACTAAAATTGTAATGATATTTGCCATACTAAACATTTAAAAATAAACATCAAAACATATATTTATAAGCATAAAATAAACATTTAAAAATACGTGAAAAATACTGACAAGCAAGATTTTATTCATAAGTAGCAAATTTTACTCTGTGAGCCACAACAACAATGTACGTCACTCCTTTACTGCACTATGATTACAGTATTTAAACATTAGAAAATAGTATTTTTAAGCCCTAGGATCATTTAATACAGATGCCTTGCAGGGAACATTTTGCATTTTCCTTGCCTCTGAGATAATGAAGTTCATGCAGGTGTTTGTGCGAAATCTTATCAGTCCATGTGTTTCTAAACATTGTACAATATATGACATAGATAAAGAATGATGGCTTAAAACATTTGATTTGATTCTTGCTTTTACACAGGCATTCTGACCATCAATATACAGAAAAGCAAGCTGGAGAGTTAGCACTGAGCTTGAAAATTGCACTCTAGAGCTGCAAAAAAGTTTCCTCTGTTTGATAAAGCCACAGGTTTTTCTATGGCAAAGTCAAGCTCTTATTACACATAAAGTATTTAAAGTCAGTGTGGGTCTCAGGAGGGTCACATGGCCTGGAGACGTAACTTAGGAAGTTCTGCTCTAGTTTTCCATCTTCAGAACAAAGGAAGGGAAGAAATTTGTTTTATTTACATCCTTGTCTGTATTCTGGGGCAGAAAATGCATTTGATTAATATTTGCAGGAAAAAATCCCACCAGATTTTGTTCTTGGCTGTATCTCACCAAGGCCGCAATCTCTGAATTACTACTCAAGGAAATAAAAGTATAAAGCCAGTCATATTTCAGAATAACAAGTTAAAACTGCTGTTGCAAACACTAGTTAAAAATATGCTACAATTTGTGCTAATGTTTCTGTCTAAAAGGTCAGTCATTAGAAAGAAAACTCTTGAAAGGCATAGCAAACCAAGCAATTCAGAAGTAATTAACAGTAACAGTGATGTAGATAGGACTCCATATAATAAATACAGCCATAATGTGAAAAAGAGTTTTGAAAGACAATAAAAAAGATTAAACCAAACAGGGATATAAATAAAGAGCATGTAAAAAGAGATACCACAATTAACAGATTTTGGTGCCATTATGTTTGTGTGTCTGAAAACATAAATTGTTTCATAAATGGAGGAAGTAGCATGATTTAAGCACTTCTGAAGCAGAAAACTCATTTAACTACTTTATGAGGTAAAGACACTTACTGTAAATCACATCCACACTTGTAGGAGGGCATTATAAATTGCCTTGATAAGATACGACTGATTTAAAATACACTTCTTGAATAGCACTGGCTGAATATAAAGCACCTTATAACTGGATGTGCTCTGAATTCTGAAACTGGGAGTTCATCACCATGTACAAGTGCTTCAAAACTCTTTATTGGTGAGACCAAGATAGAGCAAAAAGTGAAACATGCTTCTAGAAGCTTGTTCACATTGCTGTAATTATTGGACAAAGCTGCAGGAAGTAATTTCAAATAAACTAAAACCATTCAAAGAAAATCCTCAGTATGGTGCCTTAATGTATTCTGCTTCTTTCCTGCAAATATATATATATGCAAAACAAACAGCAGTAAATTATAAATATACTCATCAGGACACTTTGCTCTGCACCAGAATATAAAAGTACTGTGGAAATGGAACAAACCAGGTTGTGTATTTTGTACCACTCTGATGGTAACACATTCATAAATGTGTCACACGAGCACGTGAACAATGTGACCCCAGAAGGAGCAAGCAAGGATGGGTGTTGTGGCACATGTGAGTGTCCAAGGAACCAAAAGCTGCAAGACAGAGAAGAAAATAAGCATGAAGGGCAAATGGGCAGGAAATGCTGCTGAAAGCAGAGGATCTTTGGCATCAAAAAAGAATAGAAAGTACAGGGAGCAGATGGCATTTCTTTTGATAGTATCACACTCTAGATATCAGCAAGGAAACTCAGGGAAGACAATCCCACCTAAGAAGTTTCAACTTCTCCTACCAAGGAGCTCTCAAGCAAAGTCAGACTTGGCCAAGAACCTCCAAGGACCCCAGCCACCTGTGATTACTGTGTGGCATCATAGTGGTGTGTACTCACAGCTAATTTAAAGCTTAACTGCTAAAGGCAAAAAAAAAAAAAATTGTCCAGATCATGATGATGACTAATAACAGAGTGACAACTAGCCATTAAAATGTTGATGAAAAATTATTTTAATAACATTTTATAGTTTAAAATATAGTTTTGCCAGACTTCAAAACATTCCCATGACAGAAATTTCAAATTCTCTGGTACATCTGTGCATGTATAGAGAGATAAAATAGATGAAAATAAATGTCTACCGTCTAGGAACAATTTCATTTTTAACTGGTTTTAGATTTTTTTTTTGTTTTGCTTTTGTGGGTTTGGATTTTTTTTTTTTTTGCTTTACATGAGATCCACATCTCTGATAAAACCTGTCAGAGTTAAATATTTGTTGCTCTTTTCAGCAATCCGAAGGGTGAGATCTGATAGAACATAAAGATTGTTTATACCTTGAAGTAGAATTATCTTCCAGTCAACCTCTTGATTGACACCTGAGTTTGGTTTTGTACTCTGATGCCTGAATCTTACCCTCAGTCATAGCTACAAAATTCATGTACTTTAGCTGATTTTGGTAGAGCTACATTAATTTTTCTCCTCTAAAATACTGGCTTATTTTTTCTCATAAGAACAATAGGCTATTCTATTAGAGTCCTAAATGCTCCTTATCAGTCTTCAATACAGAAATCATTTCAGATATGGACCCTTAAGCATTAGTAGAATATTGAAGCTTCAAAAAGTCTCAGAAAAACAGGTTTATTAGCTAAAATATCATATAAATATAGGAACTACATTTCAGTTTATTGTATAGTAATGAAGGAAATAGAACAAAACCGCTGAAGAAAATAGTAAGACTAGATTTAATGAAATATCTAACAGAAAAGATAATATCTAGCAGAAAAGAAGGAAATAGATCATAGAGATCTTTTAAAACAAGCAAATAAATATTATGCAAAAGATTTTTGCAATACTTTTTTATGGACTTTGCTGAAAGGACACTGGCCTTATTAAACAGTTATTATTTATAGTATGTCTTCCCACAAATAAACAAAAAGGATTGTTCTCATTTTACAGAATGGAAGGTATCCAAAGGGAAAAGTTCTGTGTAAAGAGAAATTTAGTGTGCCCTTAAATGATAAAAAAAAAAGAAGAGCCCAATATTTAAGAACTCTGAGCAGATTTTCTCCCCTTTCCAAGCTATTTAGGTACCTGTCCATCACTAACTACCCTTTCCACAGAAAAATGGCTCTTTATAATTAGGTGAGATTTCCCAGGCCTGTTTTCCTCTGTTTCTGCAGATTTCACAAGGGGCCCGAGTGTGCCACACACAGAATCAGCAGCTTTTTCTCCATTGCAAGGTTGATAGAGAATGAGGACACACCACATGTGCCATCTCTTCCTCCTGATCAAATATGATGTGACACCACAAAGCTTTTCCTGTATTCTCTTGTCAGTTCTGGTTTGGGATACTGGTGGAAATGAGAAAGTACAGAACTGGATAAAAAAAAAAAAAAGAGGTAATAGACAAGAATATTCAAAAAACTTTTTCAAAAAGTGTGGTTTGAATTAGGTTTGGATTTCTGGAACGAGAAACTGACATATATTCTGTTGTATGTGTAATTTATGATGAGCTCTGAGAAGCAAAGTGAGGAGAGAACTAGAAATACTACAAAACAGTCCTATTATTACTATACCTTAATGAAAAAAAGGATGGGATGGATCTAGGTTTTGTTTTGGTGTAAACTCACTGTGAAATATTGCTTGTATTTGTCACTCATGTAAGCTGATTAATGCATTCCAGATAACCATTTTATGGAAAAAAAAAAATGTATTATTGAAAACATGGGATGTTCCTCCTACCTAGTAAATAAAAAATAAAAAAGACAGCATCTATATTGGCAAAAATTCCAAATAGTTTAAAAATTCATAAGTAAGTATTTTTGTCAAGGACCAACTATGAAAAAACAGACAAACACCTATTATCAGTGGAGTTCTGAACCACTTTACATTTACTATACAACAGATAGTCCCTGAATTTTGGGACATTTTATTTACTGTAACAGATAAACTCAAACTTAAAAGGAGTGTTTACTAGCTTTAGAAAAGTAACATTCATATGTACAAACCACACACAAAACCTCTTGCATTATGTGCTTTATGTTCAGAATTTCATTTCTCAATGTTGTTTTTCAAAATCCTCCCTGGCCCATCTGCTTTTGATCATTTTGCTTGATGTCTCAGGAGAAAGTCAGCTACACAAGGCTTCTGCTCTCCTTCCTGAATCCTCTTCTTTCTGACATACTGGCTTACTTTGAACTGTGAAACACCAATTTTTTTTTTTGATGCCCTGTGCAAAGTAAATTGATCTGCTCAACTGAACTCTTCACAGAAATGTCCTGGAAAAGTTATTGAAAATAGAGTCATTTATTAAGTTGGAATGAGAAAGAATAACTGGATATATCTCTCTGTAGAAGTCTGCAGGTCATCTGGTTCAGCTTGAATCTGATTTGTACTGTTTATTTTGACAGCTTATGTCAATAACACATTTTCCTTTTGTATAGGACCAAGCACTTTATGAAAACAAACTCAAAGATTGCTATGAAGTCCATACTCTGGAAGAAACAAGGGAATGTCACCAATAAATATACATGATTAAAAATATAAAATATATAACAAATTAAATTAAAATATCTACATGATTATAAATATAAATGATTGGTTAATCATTGAATTATATTCAGATTATTAGTACTGGTTGAAGCAGAAGATAAAACAGGAAAATAATTTGAACAGTATTCTTATCATGCCTTGTAAAAGTATTTTTTTCTTGTAACTTAAAAGATCCTTGCACTTCTGCATGTGGTAACAAGGAATTAAGAATCTTTCAATTTCTTCAGAGGCATGAATGTGAAATCATCTTACAAAGAAATAACTTACTTTACTAGGCTTGTTTTATGTTGGTTTGTTGGTTTGGACTTTTTTCCAAATTTGCTGAAATTTCAGTAACTCCAAGATTTTCTTTGAACTTTTATAAAAGAAATTAACTCCAAAACATATTGAAAATTCTGTGTAACTATAATTTTGTTAAAAAAATTATGTTAAGGAAAACATTATTGTTTTCCTTGAAAATTGATTTTTTAATATGAGCCAAAATTGCAAATCAAAATATCAGCAACAGATTGATTAACCGGAATATATTCTAGAGTATGAGGTATCAGAAACTTAAAATTATTCATCTAGAAATCAAATAGAGGATTAAACTAAATTAACTATCTGTCTTCACTCAGTTCCTGTATGGAACTGACAGAATAAATGAATCAGCATAGCTGCATCTTATTTTGAGTTACCTGGGTTTAGTCCATAAACTGACAAAAAAAAAAAAAAAAAAAAAAAAAAAAAGATAAAATTAGGTGAAAAAAGAAAAACAAAAAAACCAAGTTCTTTCTTAGTAGTCTTGAAAACCAGAACACAGGATACAGACAACTAATACAAAGTTTTTCAAGTTACTGTGTCCTAAGTATCCATTCATCAGCATAAAAGACTCAAACTTTTCTCCTATTTATTTGATGGCAGATAAAGTAATTGTATCTGTATATTCTATCTATCTACTTTTTAAAATTATTATTTGGGGTAAGGATTTTGAAACTTGTATATTTCAGAACATTTTCTCTGTGTCATATCTTATTTTAGATCATCTTTTTGATTGTATTTTTGATCATGCAAAGTGTATTGATTGGAATTTCAATGAATCCTCTTTATTTGAGCCACTTCTCTTTCAATTAATATTTTTCAATACCTGATGCCTAGTTATGAATCTTGATTTATTGAAAGAATTCCCAAAGAGTTTATAAACAGAAATACAATGTGACAGCTGATTTTTATTTTCCAAGGATCTATATTTAATTACTCTAAGCCTTTTAGTCTTTTTTAGTCTTTAAGTCTTTTTAGAATATGATAAGGAGTAAATCTCCTCTTGTGCAAAGTATCTCTCGCATATTAAAAATGAAGAAGATGAGGAAGATAGAACTTGCCTGGTTGCTTTCTAACCCCATATTTTACAATGTGCTAAGGGCAGTTCATACTGGGGAACCTCTGAACTGGGCAAGTGCCAGAAAGGGGAAGCAGTTACAGACCAGCTTGCAAGAGACATTGGAGATAAACCACTGGTGAGGAAAGGCCACTGAGAATGGAAAAGAGCAGATCCTGGTTCATGAGGCAAAACAGCAACTTAAAGTAAAAGCTGCAGAACCTGGTGAGAGCAAAAATGGAGAACTGAATAACAAGAAAGCAGATCACAAAGTTCTTGGATAACAGCTTTAAGTCTCAAAGTTGTGACTGAATCTAATATTTTAATGCCTGTCTTGATGCAAATTTTGATGCTTTATATTTTATTGATGTTGTTTTCTATTTTCTGCTTTCACATGAGAAAATACTGAAGGAGCCTTTGAGATATGTTATAAAGGGAGCCTCACACAGTATTTGTCACTATGTCAGAAGAAAAGAATGAAAGTCCAGGAAAAGACACAAAAGTTCTGACTTTTATTTCCTAATATGTGATGTTTCAATTCTTTTCATGTTTTATGTACATCCCGAAAGGCAGCATGTGTGCCTCTATTGTGGTTTTTTAGGAAACTTAATTGAGGGAAGCTTCAATATTTTCTAATTCACAAGAAAATTACTGAATATGGTGCAAAAACCAGTGGACTGTTTAAGAAAAGAAGCACACAGCGGGTGAAATGTATTGAGAAATCAAATCAGGAAAATTTGAAACAATACTTCTGTTGGTTTTGCAAATAAATAACTACATTTTACTCATAGAAAGCATGTATTAGATAATTGAATCCTTAGGGCTAGAAAAGACCTCTAAAGCCATCAAATTCAGCTGCTAAAATAGCAGCTTCATGTCCACCAATAAACCATGTCCCCAAGACATAAATCTGTGCCACTGGCAGCAGAATTTGTCCTCTTTTCCTACAAGGATCACCTGAGCTGTGACATCTGTCCTCTGTAAACTTCCTTGGGGTCAACAAGAGATGTCACAGACAAGAAATTCCTCAGTACCCAGGCTGGCGACAAGTGATGTGGCTTCTCCCCAGTAAAGGATGTTTGTCTGTTGCAAACTAGAATTTTCTAGACAGAAACTTCTTTAAGCAGCATTTCTTACTAAAATTCCTACCAGCTTGATTCTGCTTTCAGAGTTCCACCAGGGAGAGGGACACATGAAAGGGAGGGACACATGAAAGGGAGGGACATATGGAAGGGAGGGACACATGGAAGGTAGGGGCATATGGAAGGAAGGGAGATATGGAAGGGAGGGACATATGGAAGGGAGGGAAGAGCCTTCTCGAGCTTTCTTCCCCCAGAACATGTTGTCTGGGTTTTGCTGTGAATAACTCTGATCCTATAGTAATTTTTAATGTTAATTCTCCAACACTGTCCCTTTGGTGGGCTTTAGGACAAATACTTTAAAATAATATTGATCTGAGGTAATATTTTTGTTTCTAGCAGAAGTACAGAACTCACCAGGGTACAGAACCAAGGGCAGGTTGCTCTGAGGAACCTGGTCTAGGGGAAAGTATCCCTGCTCATGGCAATGAGCTTGGAACTGGATGTTCTTTTAGGTCCATTCTATCCCAAAACATTGTATAATTCTATAAATGTAATCATTCTTAAGGTTTAGTGGGGCAAGATCTAAATTCTTCATCCTCTTGAAGGACCCCTCTTGTTATAATTTATGGAAAAGGTATCAAGATACACTGAGTGTTCATAACCCCCTACTAAGTGTTAACTCTTTTGGATCATCCCTTCCTCCCTCTTCTCAAAGAAAATACTGTAGTCTGTAATTACGAATATTCTCACCTGGGATACCTCTTTCAGTAACAGCAGAGATCCATGTTTCTATCAGGTCTGGAAAGGTTCTTATGCCAGTGAGGTTGCACAACAGGCAGGTTTGGAGACCAGGTTTGCATTTTATGGTATACACCAGTTTGAAGCTTGCACTCTTCCTGCACAAATAGAAAATATCCCTTGAGCATCCACTGCTTTTTCTACTATCCATTATTAATATAAAGCAGGATGTCCTAAAAGCTCTGGAGAGAAGCAGGGAAAAAAGCACCTTGGAGAACAGCCAGAACTGTCCTGTGTGTCAACATAGGCCAGACACTGATTCAGTCACTTGTAGACATCCAAAGCCCCGTGGGCAGCAGGGCAGGGAGGGGATTCTGCCCCTCTGCCCCTCTGCTGAGACCCCACCTGCAGGGCTGCATCCAGCTCTGGGGGCCAGCACAGCAAGGACAGGGACCTGCTGGAGCCAGGCCAGAGGAGGCACCAAGGGGATCAGAGGGATGGAGCAGCTCTGCTGGGAGGAAAGGCTGGGAGAACTGGGATTGTTCAGCCTGGAAAAGAGAAGGCTCTGGGGTGAGCTAATTGTGGCCTTACAATGCCTGAAGGGAGCCCAGAGGAAAGATGGAGACTATTTACAAGGGTCTGGAATGACAGGATAAGGGGGAACAGCTTCAAATTGACAGAGGGGAGGTTTTGGTTGTATATCAGGAAAAAATTCTCCTTTTTTATTCTCTTAACCTTGTCTAGCCTCTGTTCTGGGTAGCCACTCTAAGGCATCAGTTTGGCACTAGAAGAGGTTGCCCAGATCTGGGAAACAGATAGGGTTCGAACTAAACTGAGAGTAATTAAAGAGTCTGGAAGCTAGGCTTAATTAATCCTTCAGTGCAATTCTTTAAAGCAGATATATCTTATGATGTATCTAGGCAAGTTAATCCAACAAAATAATGAGGAACATAAAAAGCAGAATGAGAAAAGAGAAAGTGTGTAGAAGGTTCAAAGTGAAGATGCATCCAAGGAAATTGCAGACATATTTCTAATCATCTATTTACTGTTACTTTATATATATATATATAAGCAAAAAGAAAACTTCTTTTTACCTGGAATCTGTATCTCTGTACAGATATACACTGTTGTCAGGTGAACCAAAGGATTCATTTTGCAATTTTTACTCTTTCTGGGATAACAAACTAATTTTGGAAGGAAATAGTAGATGCTGATTTTTAAAATAATCTAAGCTATCATCTTAAAAAAAAAATCAACAGTTGTGTGAGATTTGTTATTTGAAAATGAGTCCTGAAAACTTTTAATATAAAATTTGATGGTACTCCAGCGAGAATAGACTTCTTTGAAATATATCTTTTGCTGTCAATGAGCTGGACCATAACGTTTTGATTATATGTGGTATATATTAGTACAATACCACACTGTTACAATTGAGGTATTAAGAATAGGCAAAAAATCCAGAGAAGGAATAGAAAAAAGATATTAAGTTATCATTAATTGCTAATGTAAGGCTCTGGGAAGAAAGAGACATATTTTATAAGGGTAAAAAAGGAAAAAATTATGTTCTTTGAATACTAGAATATTCAAGATCAGATAAGTATTATTACAATTATGTGTTCTCAAGATTCTCAGTCCCTTCATCTTTCCTAATGAAGACAAGTCTGTGTGGAAAGTAAAAGGCAACAGTGACAGGGTGAGCTCTAGGGATTGAACTGAGCTGAATTTGCAAAGCTGATCAGAGATGAAAGAGAAACAAAAAGCTTTAATGGTTTCTTTCCAGCAGATCTCCACATGCTGGATTGTGCCTACAGGTAGAAGATGAGGGCAGGGAGAAAGAAACAAAGTTCTTACTGACCTTGTTCAAAAATGGAGAAACAGGATGATGAGCCAGCGAAGGTGGTTTTATCAAGTATTGAAATTAATTGCCACAGGACTGGCAATTCAGTAGTATCCATGTCATATCTAACTGCTGTCTTTCTGGAGATCATCACAGTTATTTCTCCTCTTGGCCCAGCCTCCTTAAGCACCCATCTGCAGTATCAAACTTTTTTTCTGAGGTGCCCCTGTTCCTTCTGGCCCATCCTGTTCAGACAGGGCTGACCTCAGAAATGGATGCTCCCTAGGCTCAGAAATTAGTGAGAACCCCACAGACAAACATCAAAGATTCATCCTTCTACTCAGTTTTGAAAGGCTTGTTTCATCCCTTTAAAGCTCCCCCAAGGAAAGTCTTTACAATTTGAATGGGTTCCACATTTTTTGCAGTCACCAATTACCAAACACAGGCTTTTCCTTGCTAAGAAAAGTAGTATTAAAACCCCATCAATCAGCATATCTGGTTAGGATTTCAAGATGTACATAATGGTTTCGTTTTGGATGTTTCTTTAGTGTTCCTAAAAATTCTCAGCAGAAAACAGCTTTAAAAATGAGAAAGAATTGATTGCAAAGAATTGTCGTTAAATTAGTATATATAATAGTAATTACTGAGATTTATCCAGAGAGCAATAATTCCTGTTTTTGCAGGGAGATGTTTAAAAACTGAGGTATGATTTTTAATAAAAGCATTGACACAGACTCTATAGATGAAACCAAAACAAAACCAAATTAAATAAAGGCTTTTTTATTGAGTGGAAGGGTTTTTTTAATGAAGATGTTTTTATTATTTGTTGGCTCCTGTGATTTCTAATCATTAGAGTTATGGAGAAAATCCTTACTTTATTTTGTATTGTAATTTTCAACACAATCTTTTATTTCCTGTAGTTTGGAAAACGTGTTTTTTCACGAGTTTTATATTCATTCCTGTGAATGAAAAACATCTTTTTTTTCTGCTTCTGTATTTTACAAATAGAAGAACTTGGGGAATTTTATCCTCTCCTTTTGTTTTCATTTCAATTAAATTAAAAACTTCCTGTGCTCTTCTGTTGGCCTCTTGCACAAAGTGAATTTCGATTACCCACTGCTATTACCGATTTTGTTTGAAATTTTATAAAGTAGACTTCTTTTTCATTAGAAGCTAAGACACGCACTAGATGCCTGGAACTCTTCCTGTTGTTAAGGTCATATACTCTTTTTTAATTTTTTTTTTTTTGGATGGCTATCAGAGTTTAAAAACATTCCTGAAGGGAAAATATACAATACATCCTGTTATGTTATTTTCCATCTTCTATGTTATTTCTTAGATTACATCTCATTTTGATCCAAATAACAGACAATATGGAGTGGACACTTCTGAGAAATTAAAAAATTCAAATTTTTGTGCCCTTGTCATAAGCATGCATCATTCAGAAACTGAAAATATGTACTTACAAATGGTGACTACAACAGGACTTTTAAACTCACCATAGAAAAAGTTTAAAATGCCAGCAGCTAATTGGAATTAATTTGAGACATTGATTATTCCAATAAGTTAAAAAAAATCATAGGTCAATTCCTTTGCATGACAAAAATGAATAAATAAAAATAAATTACTGCAGTGAGCTAAAAGTGCAACCATTTTAAGGGAGCATATTTGCTATCTGTTAAAATGGAGAGCTATGAGTTTTTCAAATCAGCTGGAACAGCTTTGCTATATTTCTTAAGGCTGCTGTGGATTTTGTGCTGGAAACCTTATATCTTGATAAATGGTTTGTTTATCTACTTGCATATTTGGCATCATACACATTCATTGCCTAAGTAGATGGAGATACTAAATTCTCTCTCCTGCCTTCAATCAAACATTGCACTTCACCATAACAGACTGAATAATCTCTTGCTACCTTGCCATAATAAATATATGAAATCTGATGAAATTTGATTAAGCAGAAAAATTAAAAAAAAAAAAAAAAAAAAGAGAAACACCGTTTTTGAGCATCTCAGTATTTTTTTTGGTTTTGCTCCAAGAGTTACAGAGCTTGGAAGAACATACTCTGTGTGGTGAAACCACTTGTGCAGATACTAAGAGCAAATACATGCCTGATGGTGACCAGCTTCAGTTTCTTACAAAGAAAAATCCACTCAGTGAAAACATTTCAGGAGAAATTGAGTTTTGTCAGGCTGTAATGAGTTCCCTGCTATTTGAGGAGTTTACCATGATGCAGGTGATCTTTTTACACTTCTTCCATTGGTGGTAATAGAGCTATTAGATAACAAAAAAAACACCAAAACCCACATATTGAGCAATTCAGATTTGAAAACTCAAAACTTGACTGCAGCAGATGACAAAACTTCTTAGCTACTGCATTGAGGGTTAACTTAGATTTCTTATAAATTTAGTTTCTGAAGGAATAAAAAACTCCTCTATTTGGCCCTTACTGCAAGTGTTTAAACACGGTCAAGGTCTGTTGTCACAGTGTTCATGACTGATATATTCCCTTTCCATAAATCAGCCAAGAGAAAAGTTTTATGTTCAAACTGGATTAAAAAACCCACAATAATCTTCTGTTTCTCTACTCCACTCATGAAGAACACATTTGAAAAAATAAGTGGAAAAAAAAAGACGGAAAAACAATAAGAAAAAAGTGAACAATATGTGAAGTCTCAAAATTACATTTATAGACTGTGAACCCTTGATACAGGAAATGTTATTTGCTGTGGGTTTATTTGCACCGAGTACAATAGTTCATAATTACAGCACCAAAACTTTACTATCACCAAGGAACAAACCACTATATTAATAAGTATTCAGGAAGAGCAGCAGATAGGAATGAAAGTCAGAAGAGACCATTAACTCAAATGGTAAATTCCTTCAAGCCACCAGTCATTGATATGAATTCCTACACAAATGTTAGGAACATACTCAGTATAAAGTTATTTTTCATAATTTACTAGAGAAAGACAGCTATTAAAAAAAAAAGGCATGTAGATATAAGCAATAATTTATTTTGTTTAGTGGCAAAAAGTAAAACCAAAAATCCCCATCGAGTCCCAAGTATTGCTCAAGTACATTCAGAAGTTTTAAATGTAACGTTATGTGATTGGAACACATATTTTAAGTGGTATATAATATGAATTACTTCTGGTAAAAAAAAAATAGAGTTTCTTCGTTCTTATAAAAGATGAAAGATAAATCTTATAAAAGATTTCTTTTTCCTAGACTTAATTTTTTTTTTTTTTACTCTAGAGATTTTTATATCTATTTGTATCCACTGCATGCAACTCATATACTGCTATTAATAATCTCAAAATCTTCTGGTATTTAAACTAAATTACATCATTTTTTAACAAGTTGATTTTATGTATCTCTTTGGACAATTAAGATTGCTAAAAGATGGGGGTTTGCAATTTCATTGTTGTTGTGGGGTTTTTGGTGGTTTTGTGGGTTTTTTTCATTATTTCTGTAGGACAATCTTATTTATATATCCCAGCAGGAACTTGGCCCGTTTGGAAAGAGCATGGAATAACTTAAGTGCATCCACTGTAAGGTCTTTATATTTACTAGAGCCTAATCTGTCACTTCTTTCACTTGTTATTTCTACCAAAATGGAGAAATATAACTGCACATCCTGTTTTTCCCCACAATGACCTTCCATTTGCCTAGACAACTTTCAGTTTGAATTCTGTCCTCTGATGGGTTTATGTCTTATTCTATCCTGAAAATCATCTGAAAATGTAAATATTGATTGAAACTGGATACATTAAATTTCAATCATAGTCAGACTAGAACACATAATAAAATCACACAGTATTTCACTGAAAACAATGGAGAATAAACTACACTCCAAAACCACAATGCTAATCAGGCAAACAGCTGTTGTCTACTCCATATAAAAACAAAAAAATCCCATTTCCTTATTTCCATTTTATTTCATTTGAATTTGTTTTATAAAATCAGTCCCAACTCATAAATAGTTATCCTTTTAATAATAGATCTTTCATGAATAAATAAATATTTCAAAGATAAATAACTATGTTTACAATGATAATTCAGTCTACTGAATGAAACATTACTTGTCACTTATTCATCCATCATCAACATCAAAATTCACTATTTGTTCCTTGCCTCTTTTGCTAGTGTAAAAATTATTTTTAGTCATCTGGCTGCTTTAATGACAAACTCCTATGAAAACTGCAGTTTATAATCAAAAGGTGTCTCATTTATGCATGAAACATTGGCTATTAAAATATGGAAATTTACAGAGTTCATTGTTATCATAATAGAGACCAAAACTAAAATCCCAGCTTTGCATTTACAGCAAGTACTTTAAATAAATCCTTATCCAGTTAAAATTATCAAAATAAACACCCAACTCTTTTCTCAGGAAATATTACTTCAGACATGAAACCAAATGAATATTTTGTTATATCAAAGCAAATTGCAGCAAACCACCACCACTACACATTAGGAAATAAATACAGAATTATTTGCCCCAAGAAGAAAAATTCTGTAAAAACACATTAAAGTATTGTGCAAATAAGTATGTGGAAATAAAAATTATAAGACCAAAGTGTTTTAGATATATGAATAGTGATTGAAACATTAACAATTAGACTGTCTTTTTAGGTAGGGTGACTTCTCAGTATTAGTCAGGAAGACATTAATAATTCTGATTACAGAGCAACCAAAACCACAGTAATCTCGTTCTAGGTACAAAGGAAGAGAACTAAAAAAAATTTAGGGGAGAAATAATCAGTTTAGTTGATAATGCTCTGAAAACCTCTTTCCTAATGAGAGACAAAAGAATGATAGATATTAAAAAATTCTAGTGTTGATCTTTAACCCACAAGTAAAGACTTCCAAATGATTTACATGTTCATAACAACTCACTCTTCTGAGTTCATTTTCTTATATTATCAGATTCAATCCCTTAAGAATTTCAGGGAGACCTGCTTCAAGTTTAGCTTCAGAATAATGTAGTATTCCAATCTTAAGATATGTTTATTTTGAAAATGTTTCTAAAAACTATTGGTTGTGATTATTCTTTCTCTTCAATGTCTGAGTGGTTTTACTAAGAGATCTTGGTGCAATAGTGAACAGACTTCATAGACTGAGTAAAACAGTTTAAGATTCTCTGCATGTCACAAAAGTTTGGTTGTGAATACATGAGGCAGCCACTTCATTGGCTTTTATTTTGTATGTGCTGAATAATTCAGCCAACATTTGATCACATGAGAAGGGAGATTAAAATAAACTGTTAAAATGTAATCTATTCCAGTGCCCATTCAGTCTCTTGATGCATTTCATCTTCCTCAGTTTCCATGATTTTGACTAGAAGAAGATCTGATAAATTCCATCTGAGTGTTTGGATTGGATTTTCTATAATATTTGTGCCTGAATATAGAACTCAAGAACAAATTCCAAATCCCTCTCCAATTATTTTAATTTTTGGAAGAAGTGAGGAGGCCTTGATTCCCTCTTACAATTAAAAAGTTGAAATATATGAAATGAAGACTTTGTTCCTGCAGAATGTGGTGCAGAAAATAAATGTGTTTTAAATCATTACTCTGAAATCAAATAAAAAACTGCATTGTGAACTAAAAATGCATTTTTCTTCTTTTTTTCCCTCTTCATTCCCTGTTTTCTCAACTTATTGCCAGCACTCCATCCTCGAGGCTTTTTCCAAGCTGGTAGTCAGTGATTACAAGATTCCATTATTATTTTTATATTATTTAATTGCTCTACCCCATTTTAGAGAGTAGACTGATAGAACACCAATTTCCTATGCTAACTGAAGTTCAATTTATGTTGAACCTTCTCTAGTAGGTTGCTATATTTCTACTTTTACTATTCCTATAACTCTCTCACAAATTAACAGTTTTGAAAAAAAAAAACCCATAATTTAAAATGTTTTTAGTTTACTTATACTTTCTTACATGAACAACAGCATCTTATCAAAACAGTCTCAAATGGCAGAAAAATATAATTTGTTTTGCTAAAGGAACTGAGAGTAATTTGTGAGTATGTGCCTTGGTAAATATCATGAAAAAGCATAATTACATCCGGTCTTGAATACTTTCATAACAGCAATACAAATCCTGTCACATTAACTAAGTCCTAAATTTTGATGACTCCCTAAAGTAAAGATTAAAAATGTCATATTCTTAATATATTATGAAGCATTGCACAGATTTGCATTGCTACAGGGCTTTCAAATAACCTGAGAAAAATTAATCAGAAAATTGGTTCATCCTTCCTATCAACATAAGATTATAAATCACAGAATATTTTGTCAAATTCTTTAATGCACTTATTGCACATATTTATTTAGAAGAGGTTCCCTTGATTCCTAACATATGGAGCTGAAATATGGAAGCTTCTTAGTTTAATGTTAACTGAAGAATACCATGCTAACATAATATTCCTCATCTGCAGATATTCTCAGTTTATTTTTAAGATCATGGATGAATTAACTTTAGAAGTCAGATGTGAGTAGAGAATAATTCTTTAGATACACACATTTATGAAATATTTGGTTAAAAGCTGCATGCTAATACCCACTGTGCTGAGCTCCAAGGCCTTACAGAGTAAAACATCTGCACCTTAATTAAATGGTCTCTATAGAAAGCATCTCTTAGAACATCAGAGGAAAACAGAATGCTATAAGACAGTCATAGTTTAAACCAAAAAAATTGAACCTGAAATGGTGCCAGGAGCAGATTAAAATCTTTGGTGACCAAATATTTATATAATTTTCTCTAATTTGGAAAACAAATCCTGGGTTCAATTCAGGTATTTTCAGTTATCTCCAGCATCTTAGATGAATTTAAGCTTCCAAAACACTCCAAAAAATTCGTGAATAAGATTTTTTCAAAACACATAATTCGATCATATAGCAATCAGTTTAAGAACTTGTAAAATGTTCTCTACCTGTTGTATGCCCAAATAATTATGCAACAACTTCTTTTTAAATAATTTACTAACTGAAGTTCTTTCCATTGCTATCAAATAGTGATTGAATAGTTTAAATAATGATAGGCCAGTTCAGGTGAATTTGTGCATGTTTAGCTATGATTTGACTTTCAAGACTTTGATTTAGAGCACAATGGAAACACCACAAGAATCCTTTGTCTTACATGGATCTGGTATTTCCTTCCTCAGGATGAGTGGGGGTGCAATATTTTAAGAAGAATTGCATGACAAGCACTGAGCTGATTGATTTTGGTTTAAATGGCAATACTGTGCCTGAATGACCCCTTCTGACACCATTGGTTTGACTTCAGTCAGAACTTTCAAATCTAGGATTTTCTCATCTTTTTAATGATGTATCAAAGGTAAATCATAGCCAGAAATAGTGAGACAGCAGGGACTGCAGTGATTTTGAAGTCTCAGTTAAATATGAATAGTCAAAATTGCCCATTTCAGATGTTTTTAGGACCAGTATTTGCTTGAGGAGTTCAAAGAGAAAAGCTCCCAAGCCATGCATGATCACAGAGATATTTTGATAAACACATGCAGATTGCTCACATTTCTGTCAGAACTCAAACCTCCTCTTAGTATTACACACACTGCAAAGTTTACAATAAGTACAACATTCGTAAGGCATGAAAGATCCATGTTATTCTTATACACATGTCTGAAAGTACTAGTAAAGAAGTACATGTAAAATTTGTTTCTGGTTGTTTCGGAGCAAGCAACAACATTTTGCTGCAGTATATTTTTCCTGTGCCTGCTTGTCTCTTGGTTGTCTGTAAAATGAACTGCAGTGAACTTTAAAATGAAAAATATTGGATTTTACTGGCTGTCCTTTCTATTGTTTCTGTTTCTTTATGGTCTTAGAATGTTCCTGTGCCTAAATGAAAATGGATCTTTTTTTGAAGATTTTATCTGACTTTATTGTAGGCTTGACAGGTGCAGAAGTTAGCCCAGACAGCTCAGATCTGGGATATGCTTGTTCTATTCCACTTTCAGTATTATGAATGTCATAGTCTTTCCTGTAAATTTTCCAACACTAATTTAGAGGTATATGAATATCTTTTGCTGGAAAAAATCATACCAACAAAAACTAACCAACCAACCAATCAATGAAGAAAGATTAATTTCTTTGAAAGAAAAGTATATTTTCAGCCTCAAATTCCATTTTTTATTGCAAACATGAAATTAAAAGATTATTTAATGTGGCATTTAACTGAGATAATCTATTATGTTCATTCCGGGAAGATGTTTTTAAATAGTAAATGGACCTCTAGATCTACAAACATTATTATCATCACTGTCAATCACTACCATTCTTATAGAGTGTATAAGATGTCTACTTTTGCTTTCAGTTTTTAATGCATTTATAATATTCAAATGAAAGATATAATAAAATTAATTATTTTTAATATAAAAAAGAAATAAAGCTCTGAATTTGTTATGAGAAAAAGTTCGTATTTCAAATCTGCAGAGGAAATATTACATCAAGCTAGCAATTACATCTAGAAACTTAGTTTTTTTCTAGGAAGCTCATGAAACATCTGATACAGGAAACAGTGAGGACGTTTTCACTGTAAATCAGTCTTTTCTTCTGACAAAATATATGACGCCCAATAAGCCTGTGGAAGACCTTAATAAATTCTCAGTCTTCCACATGAATCTCTCTGATGTTGCTTTATTAAAACTTGTCCTCTTTGAGCACACCTTTGCTCACTTCACACAGTGTCACCACCAGTTTCTATATCCAGCACCTAGTTGGGAGTCAAAAGCAACCTTTTTCCTTCAAAATTTGTGAGGGCATTGTCTTTCTCTAACTCTTCTGTCAAGTATGGTTCCTGATGATTTTGTACCCACATCCTTCCTCTGTGAATCCACCACAGAGGTTCTAAGCTGATTTCCCATCCATACAATTATTAATCCATTCCATTTTATCAGCTTTCCTGTTTAGTTGCTTGCTTCTTGTTTTTCGTTTTCACACCCAAATCCCTTTCAGTGCTACCTCTCCTGTTATCTGCCCATCTCTTATCACATTGTATTCCAGCACTGGGTTTCAACCCACCTAGATTTTTCTGACTGTTGGAGTCCAGAAGATCCCTCTGACAGCCCTGGAGGGTCAGGGGGCTGTACAGGGGGGTCTGGGATCTGTACAAGGGGGTCAGCCAGCCTCCCACAGAGCCCAGAAGGACTCTGATTCGGGCTTCTATCCATGGAAGTGAATGTTCACATGAAGAAAGAATCACAGATCCTAAGAATTTTGAAGTAGATAGTAGTTTGTTAGAGAGTATAAATATAGAGATTAGGATTCATAGTACACGGGGCTGAGAGGACAAGATGGAGGAATTGGGGAGTGGCCCCTAGTTTCCTTGTTCTTGTTCTCGTCCCCCATCTTTTGCTGATTTGGACTTTAGAGATTGGTTTAGAATAGAACTGACATGTTAGCGTAGCAAGTTAGTATTGGTAATGTTCTGTAAACAATAAATACGTCTTGGACTGTGGTTGGGTCGGGAGTGCCGTACATAAGGTACGGGGCTCTCTGATCCGCCCCAGTCCAGCGGCAGCCCAGCGCCAGTCCAACGGCGTGTCTTGCTTTGCTGGGGACGCCTTGCAAAGCCGAACAAGAACTGTTAGATAATATGAAATAAACAACCTTGATAACTTGAGCTGCTGGACTCACAGTGTCGTCTCTGCCTTCGGTGTGAAATGCTCAGGGCAAAGAGAAGACAGAAAACCTTATTATCCTGGGGAACAGCAACCCCAGGAAAATACCCAGGGAACAGCAACCCTGGGGGAAGATTTCACCTCCTCGGGGAACGGCCGCCCCGAGGGGAATCTCGGGGAACATCAACCCCGAGATCTGACTACTTTTATTTATTCTTATTTAGACATCTCAGCACTTCCTTGCCTATTTTAACACATCTAGGCTCTTCATAAAAGCCAAATTTCAGTTCTCTTCTTTTTTTCATCAGTTGTTAACAGATAGAGGAGGGAGGAGATGGAACATCTGGCGTATTTCTCTGTGAGACAACATTTTATTTACAGGCGTTTTTATGTTTGTTCTTTGCATATCAAATCCAGCACTGGGTATGGAGGGGTATGACAGCTTCAGAACTGTTCATGCCCACAAAATTCTGGGGTTTCAACTCAGTGATTCCAGAAGTTCAATGGTTGCTTACATAATTTTGTAAAATAAATAATTATTGTTACATTGTCTGTGGTGTTTTGTTGAGTAGTAATAGAGTTTAAACCCAGAAATAAGTAAAAAAAAAAAACCACTTTTTTTTTTCTCCTTGTACATTATACATTTTTCAGTGTATTTTTGAATATTGAAAGGCTAAGTAACACATATGTAATTGTTGTTTCCTTGCAATATATTTTATAAGAATTTACTTTATTTAATACAGGCAATTTAGTATACTATGATGTTGAAATTTTAATCCACAATATCCCCTGCTTGTTATAGGGAAGGTTTAGCATGAAAGACACTGCAATACAAGTGGGTAATTAGAATTACAAGAAAAAATAGTCTAATTGTTTATGTGGAGTATGTCAGAAATAATGTTATTTATTCAACAGAACTGGTGAAGGTAGAACAGATGTGTAAATAGAACTTAACTTACTGTTTAAAATTTAAGATGTGCTTTGTCTCTTGCCAGCCAGTAAGAGGATAACAATAATAAAATTACTTAGAAATCAGTCATTCAAAGTCAAACTGCTGTGAGTTTTATATCAATTTGGTAATTCATAGCTGGCATAATTTATTTTTGCTTACACTGGTGAGATTTACACTAAAATTAGACATGATACATCAATGCCTTAAATTCCTTATACTCAGTTTGAAAAGTTATAACTGTTATTTATTTGCACAGCAATGCCATTCTCCTGATGTTGAGGCCTATAAATATTCTCTGGCAGCACTCTATACTACTTTGTTATCCAGTATATATTTTTTAATAGAGATCTGATGAAAAATCAAGTCTTTTAAACGGGTGACAACACTTTAATTCTAAAAGCTGGACTGGTAAATTCAGCTAGTACTGTCAAAGGAAAGGTGCAGTGCAAACACAACAGCACTAATGACTGGTTTCATGTTTAACAATACGTTCAACAGTGACAAAAGACAGAGTAGGAGAGCTTTTATTGCATTTAAAAATAAATTCTAAGAATGTGTATCTTTTTTCTGCTCTTCTGAAACTAGAAAGAAAGTAAACCTTTATTCTGCCTGGAATTAAAAAAAAAAAAAAAAAGGGAAAAAAGAAAACTGTCGTTTACTGAGTACGATTTCCAACAAATGGATACTATTTTGCTGGCTCTATCCATTTCACAACAGCTTAAGGCAATGTGCACTCAGAAAGCAACTTCTTCACCAGCATGAAAAAGAGGGAAACAATCTCTGGAGCCAGAGAAAACCTATCAAAGAATAACTTACTAAAGATAAGCGGGGGTGAAAACTCAGTTTAGTTGGTCAAAAGATTCAAAGAAACCACTCTTAAGCCAACGGAGCTTTCAAATAGAACTGAAGAAGGATCAATAGGAATGTTTTTAAACAGAAAACAAGTATCTAAAACAGAGACAAAACTTGAAAGGCTAGGAAATAGCCAAAGCACGAGAATGGAAGTTCAAAGTAGTAGAAAACCAAAGCCAACTTAATACTTGACAAACACTGAACATCTGCAACCCTCAGTGGGCTGAATCTGCAAGTTTGTTTACAGATTGCAAATCTCATGCCTGAGTGCAAATTTTAGCAAGATCTAAATTCTTTAAAAGACAGAAACCTCTCAAACTCTCCAGTCACAATTCTACTGCACAACATGTCAATGTGGTTTTTATATTCTTGGCTATCTTATCCAAATGAAATAAAATAAGAAGCAAATCACCTCCTCTCCCCAAAACCCCAGCCCTCCATGCTATCACTGTGAACCCGCTGCAGAAACAGATTTGTTATTAGAGGAAAAAAACCCCATAGATATTACAGCCTTGGTTCTGCCATTAAACATTGATCAATAGCAAGTCATAATATCCATCCTATGCTTTTATCTTACATGAAGCCATGACAGCTCCCAACACTGTGTAGCAGCAGCAAAAACCACTTTTTCTTCATCTTATTTTTCCTTCCAGTTATGAACACTCTCAGTCAGTCCACAGGACAAGTTATACCTCCTACTATGCTACAAATGCGCCTCAAGAAAATCTCTCAGCTCAACCATTTTCTTTGTCTGGCAGATGGCACTTCTTTATTGAGTGAGAGAAATTAAAGAAGTGACATAAAAAGTAAAGCCAAGTACCCAACTCTGTTGCTACACACAGTCAGTATGCCTGTCTATATTACTTGAAACAGTACCTCAAAAAATAAAGATATCCTTTGGGCCTTAAGTTTATTAAAATAGAAAGTATATAAACTCTTTTTGTATTGATCACCTTTACAGTTTAGGAAACAGGGATACCTACCTGCTGAAATCAAGGTTCTTTCCTTCCTATCAACTTTATGTATAGAAAGTTTATTTCATGATTTATTAAATATGAATTGACTTTAAAAGCCTTTTTTATTTTTTAATCCAAGAAAGACAGAAAGAAGCATAAGTGGAGAAAGGAAGTAGCTCTCTACCAAAATTAATTAAGGTCATTTGTTCCATGGGGAAGGATTCAGTGCCATTCTTCACTATTTCATCCATAAAGTAGCTAAGATGAGACACCACTGGGAACAAGTCTGAGCTATAAAACCTAGATTGTTTCTTTTAGTTTTATTATCATTTGTTATTGTATTACTGTGCTTTGCACAAGATAATATTAAGCGATCCTTTTTGACAGAATTGCCCTGACTCCCTCACCCTAGCCCCAACCTGATCGACTGGGACCTTTGAGGGGGTGATCCAAGGTCAGCAGAACTCAGGCTTACATCAGTAGTGTTACTGTATAAACCTTACCACAGACACTCAAAATGTAGGCTGGTTAAACAGGACCAAGCTGAATACTCATGTTCTTATTCATATTTTTATCAAGAAAATATTGTTGATTAGGGAATTCCATATTAAATACTGATTTGCCTACGTGGTTAGCATCAATTTTGAGCTTTCTTCATATTTGTATATTAAAAAGGCCAGTTGTGCACTTACTGTACCTTTAGGGACAATAACTGTATGTAAATACAAAAAGTCAATAAACTTTTTTCCTAACAAACAGTGGAGATGAAAATCATTTTTCGTGTGTTTTCTCAGACACAGATGTGTCTGAGTGGCTAAAATGGCAAGGTAGGTGAGTACTGAATCAAACTTACTTAAATATTCTGTATTTTCAAAAGAACACCATTAAAGAGCATTCTGAGATGCAGTAAAACTGAATATGACTTACAGCCAGTGGGAAAAATTGATTTATTTAGTTACTACAGAAGGTTTGATGGCTGGCCTACCAAATGACCTTTGAGATGCAAGAGGTTTGATTTGGAGCACAGGAAGGAAGGGAAGAGAACATGAAAGGCAAAAATCAACATATAAGGTTGAAAACCTGTTGCTTATCTGAACTGATAAGTAGAGGAGACAGAAGATAAGGAGTGTATAGATCTGTGTCTGATCTCAGCAGGAATTAAGTCAGTGTCAGAATTTCTCTTGTACCTTTGCTCAGGAGCTGTGATAGAAAACAGATGGTAATACCAAAATATATTCAGTTTTATAAAGTGCTGATAAAATGTGGTGTTGCATTGAAATTTCAGACTTAGAGCCACAGTTTCATTCTACAATTATTTCATGGTTCAAAGCATGGAGTAACTTAACAGAATTATTTGTACTATAGAAAAAAGAATGATCATTGTGCGGTTTCTCCTCTATAGTTCTCACTCTCTGTAGAATTACGTAGGGTGAAAAAGTGTACAAGAAAATAATGGCATTTGCACAGAAATATAGACTATGAATCCAATTTTCCTCATATGTCTAATATGCACATGTGATTTATCAAGCAGTAATTAATTTGATCAGGGAGGAGCAGTGGTTTTGATATGGTCCCAGTGGGATCCATCCGGAACTTTCTATCCCTCATAAAGTCTCTCTGGGTGTTACATTTTCCTTGTGCTGTGTACAGTGCACAAGCTCTGCAGTACAAGGGGACAAGGAGAACACAACAGGACAGCAGTAAAGCAGGACAGAAATACATAAGAAAACAATTCTAGCACAGTGGCCCTCAATGGGGTCATTGACTTTTAGTCCAAAGTTTGAAGAGAAGGGCACAGGGCAAGTGGGGCTGACTGCACACAGGGCAATATGTGCAATCCTACATATTCTGCAAGCACACACATGCAGTGGGACAAATATCTCTTGTGTGTTATTGTGTGTCTTTTCATCAACTTTCTACAGTGCTTGAATGTCACAAAATTTGAATGATAATTTGCCATGATTTAAGCCAACTTTGTTATTAACCTGAGGCTGAATATTTCATGTTGCAAAGTTTGACAGTCACGACTTTCCTGACTGGCAGAACAAATTGACCCTGCTACAGCCAGTGTGCTTTCCAGAAAGTATCTGAGGTGATAGCCCATGTTCCATTGGAATAATTATGTTTCACCATTATTTAAAGACACAATCTCGAGCTGCCACATCAAATACTAAAATACAAATCAGTGTTAGTCCAATTAATTTCCCAGGGAATTGTTGTATCCCAATTAGCCTCCCGCTCAGTTCCTGTGTAAGCATTAATTCTCTCTCACACTCCTCTACTGACTGCAGATGGGAAGGGGAGGATGTTTCCCTTTACTCTATTTATAATTATCTTTCTTCCTCCCAGCCCCTCACTACTCACCAAGTATATAACCTTGACTCACGTGGACAATTCCCATCACTGGAACTTTGTTTGCTGTGCTACGGAAGTGAGAGAGGAACAAACAAACCTGAAAGACTACCTTGCCTCTAGTCATTTGTTCTGAAATGAAAAATACATCCAAATACATCCAAGCTGTGCTGCAGCATAAGGACAAAACAAACTTTTGGGTGTCCTGTGCATGCAACTTATTATGATGTCTAAAACTCTGCTTAAGACCTTGACCAGAAGGGGGAAGAAATATTTATCTTGTACAGCGTAAAACTTGAATGTTTTTACTTAAAAAGCAGCATGATTTTAATTTGCAATTTATAGTGATCTTTATGAAAGATAAAAACTTTCAAAAACACTTTATGGTGAAAACCTCCACCACTGATTTCTTTATCTCTGTTTTTGATCAGTAGAGGTACAGGGTTACACAAAATATGTTGAAGTGCCTGAAAATAACCCAGGCTGCCTAAACACGAGACACCTTCTCAGTATGTCTTGACAGTCATAAATCATGACTTACATATATCCAATTTCTGATTTCAGGGGCTAAATTACACTACACTGTACATAGAAACTAAAACACAGCCTTTTTTAAAAATTATTTTTAATGTCATGATTTAGAAATTTATCTTTTTAACAATGTAGATGGATAAAAATCTAGCAACAGAGTACAAATACTGAAGAGAAATTTGAAGGATTAAATACAGCAAGGTACAAATATGCCACCACAGGTAAGGCGAAGGAGAAAAATGAGGAAAAACCCCAAATGTGTATTGTTGTTCTCACAGTCAGTTGAAATTGAAAACAGCATCAAATTTTTCATGATCATTTTCCTATTGGTCCATTTTCTTCTCTCAACTTAAAGACTGCTTCCAGTAAAGTCCTTCACCACAGATCACTCCTCCTTCATTTTGAAAATATAAAATTCCATGGCTCAAATGCAATCTTTAAATAATTGCAAATCCATATGCTTAGTATCTCCTAATAACCTATTTTTTATTGGGAGTTTTTAAAGCAATTTGCTTATCAAATACTTATATTCTTTATACTTACATCTATATGAACTTGCATAATTGATGTATATATATAGATATATGCTGGTAGATATATACACTTATATACAAACTTATATTTATGTATGTTTATATACCTAAATTTTAAGCAATTTACTTATGAAATTTTGTGGGAAATTGTTTATCAAATATCATAATGATAACTTCATAAGTTTCAAAGATTCTTTAAATGAATATGCCATATGTGTTTTCACTTTAATATATCATGGCTAATTCTTTTCAAAAACACACTCAATGTTCCTAATGGAGAGTTCAGAGTTTTTTGAGGACATGGACCACAAAATTTAAGCAGTTTCCTGTCCCCTCACCTGACACTTAAATTGTGATAGATAGGGCCAAATCATTCTCTGTTCACTTCCAGCAGGATGTGCCTGGCAAAATAGCTTCAGTGGCTCTCTCCCACAAGGATAATCAGATTTTCTGTTCCATTTGGAAGGCAACGACCACTATGCCTGGAATTCAGGCCCTTACTCAGCTCTTTTGGCAGTGTTTTTTCCTATCAACACCATAAAATTTTGATGACAAGAAATCTGCACTTTGCTTCCCCTGCACATTTTGTTAGGAGAGGGGAATACATAAATATTTGTCTCTAAATCTCTTGATTTAAAAAATCAGGGTCAGTGATAGCTGATAAAACATGACCTAATACTCATGTAAATTTAATTAAAAGTAATTACTGATAAATATATATTAATTTTATTGTATCAAATGGAGAGCACAGGAAAGCAATTCAAAGGACAATTATTTCAATCAGCCCTCTTAACCTGAAACTATTAAATCCTCTGTGACCAGCAGAGTTGACAGAATAACTGAGTGTGCCCACCCACACCTCCTTCTGTTAAATGATTTTGAATATTCTTTCCAATTTTTTTTAGGATTTAGAGTATTTTTATTTACTACTGTCCATTCAAAATCTAAATGGTGCAAGACCATATTTTATAATCTTGTTAAACTAAGCAATTATTTTTCATCCTGGTGAAAATTAACATATGAAAAAATATACACGCTATATAGAATCTGATTCAGAAAAGTATCTATTCAAAAAGGTGTTATAAGGTATACACTAAGTTAAGCCTATATTCAGGGGTTTTATCTATTAAAAGAGATTAATGATTTATTTTACTCTATATTTTTAAAAATATACATAGGACATTTTCTTTAACCCAGGTTGTATATAACCCAGCACAAGATCCATAAATATCTGCTGAGGGTTTTGAAGAAATCATTATATTGTTTTGATTTGCTATGCCAATGTCATGCTGATAAGAGGATTTCTTTTTTATGCTGCACATTTGTCAAAATGTTTAGTAATTATCAGTAAGAAGTCAATTTCTTCTCATTACTGTAGCATAAACTGTTAATTGGTACTGATTTATGATTTTTTATTTTTGGCTTTAAGTACATTTCTATAAGGACATTTGTATCCTGTAAATCAAGACAAAACAGTCATAATTAGAACTGCCCACTAGAGTAAGTGATACAATTAAGAGGAAAGTACATCCTGGGGAGACAAAGAAAAATCTGGAAAAAATTGACAGCCACATAAATTTGATTAATTCACTAAAAACAGTATCCATCCTACTTTCAAAACTGTCTCGTTGACTCAGTTCATGGATCTGGTTCAGCCACAATATAACCTTGTTGATTATCCCCTGAGTAACAAAAATAAAAAAAACTGCACTAAAATTTTGCCAGAAGAATAAGAAATACTAAGGATAGTAAAGATAGTTTTAAAGATATGTGTCCATGGAATAATAATTTTGACAAATGAGAAGGATCTTGAAGCATGAATTGTTAATTAGGAAAGTTGAAGTAAAGAAATTATGAATTTAATATTATACTGGATTAAAAAAAATCAATCTAAACATAATCTTCTCAGTACAAATTAAATATGCAAAGATTTAAAAAGCAAAACTGAGAAGATTTTTTCTGTCTTTAATGTTCCTAAATCAAAGAATGGCCTGTATTGGGAGGGGCCATAAAGATCATCTAGTCTCAACCCCTCTGCCATGGACAGGGACTAATTTCAGTAAAAGTATGGATTTAATGAAATTTTAACTATAAGAAGAGTTAGAATAGAATCACTGAACTTTGAGAAGTCAACACAGCAGAAAGTAATTTAACCCTGAATAAACATGACAAACTGAAAGATTTCTTTATATGTGAATTTCAATGCTACACAGCATGTTTACATTCAGGTTTGTTTCCTTTAACACAATATACCTAGAAGATATTTTTCCAGAGAAACACCTTGGAAGGGAAAGCTTTATAGGATCACTCATGACATGGCTTGAGGCTGTCTTCATAGCAATATGTCTGAGACTGTCGTTCATAACTGTTTCTTAAAGAGAAAACTGCTGCTACTGGGAGGCTTTACTTTTTGTGATAATTCATCTCTTCTGTGTGACAAAAGCAGTGACACAGCTGAGATATAAAACTTGTGTTCATGTGGCCCTTTCCCCTCCACCCCGATTTTGTGTTTTTCTCTATTGCTGATGGGAATTGCAGTGCCATTCATAAGTTTTTAAGAGCTTTTGCCAGCCAGAAAGATTAATGGGAAGCAGAATAATAACGAGATTTCAATTTGATTTTCTCTTTACATAGGCAAATGTGAGTTCATTACCATAAGGTCATAATTTCACAGTATCAGAAAATGGTCGAGGTTGAAAGTAAACTTTGAAGGTCACCCCCTGCTCAAGCATGGCCACCTACAGCTGCCAGTTGCCCTGGACCACATCCAGATAGCTTTTGAACATGTCCAAGGAGGAAATCACAACCTCTCTGAACAACCTGTGCCTCTGTTCAGTTATCCTTGCTGCCAGAAAGGCTCTGCTTGTGTCCAGACTGAGGCTCCTGTGTTTACGTTTGTGTTCTTTTTCTCTTGCCCTGTCACTGAACACTGCTGAAAAGAGCCTGAATGAGTATTTTTTGCACTCTCCCTTGAGGTGTTTCTATACCTTTATAGTGCCCTCCCTCAGTCTTCCCTTTTAGATAACAGTCCCAGCTCTCTCAGCTGCTCCTCATATGTGATCTGTTCCTGGCCCTAAACCATCTTAGTGCCCTTCACTGGGCTCTCTCCACTCTGTCCAGGTCTCTACTGTCATGGGAAACCCAGAAATGGGCACACTACTTCAAGCATGGACAGATAAAGGGGAAGGATCCTTTCTCTCCACCTGGGACAAGGCTTCTTAAGCAACCCAGGTAGGATTGTTTACAATGCTCACTGTTGGCCTTTGCAAAATGGTAAAAACCTCCAATAATCTTGTAGAATAGTCTCCATTAACTTAAGTTGAATGTGAGTCTGCATTTCATAGATACTTCCAGATGTTTAAAGAATTCTGTTTTACTGACTTACACGAGATAGTGACTTCCAAGATTTTCTTTGTGTGTTTGTTCAGGTGACGCACAGAAAGAGCTTGATTCAAGCAAATGTTTTCACACAGTATGCAAGGTGAACATACCAAGGTTGTGGTGTGGGTTTTCTGCTTGGAGTTTTCAGGCTAGCTTTCTATTTCATTTGTGTGTTATGATTTAAATTATGCATACCGTTATGTGTCAATTCTCTGTATCCCGGCCTCTGTTGCTAGAATCTTCCTTCCCAATCTTCCCTCACTCGATATCATTTGCTATTTGTATCATTACACTGCTTTTGCTATTCCCATTGGATTTAGTTCTGTATTCCAGCCTTAGACTCCTCCCTGCGTGCATTTTCATTGGTTGTTTGCTTTGTAGTGCCTTGTCTATAAAACACATGGTGGGAAGTGTGTTCCCGGTTCTTGGCGTTCAGCTTTTAGGTTTTATTCTTCAGTTGTACCTTTAATAAATCTCCTCAGTTTACCCCAAGACCCGTCTCGCCTCTGCTTCATCTCTGTGCCCCAAAAGCACTCGCTGAGACCATCGGAGTTCCTGAGCAGGGAGGAAAAGTCTCCCTGGGTGGAATGTGTCACACCCCAATGCTGGTGTGCGCATCCTGGGAAATGCACACCGCGACATACCAATATATGCCAGAGCTCAATATTTGGTAAAAATTATTTTCCTCATTTTAGCTTAGATTGCCTCATCTTTTAAGACTTCAGGTTCTCCCTACAGTCCTATCCTTCTTAGGATGCAGCAGAGCAATGGTGCTGTCCACTAGTTTTTCCAACCATTTACTGCTTTCATTAGTGAAAAAAAAGAGCAGTGGTCTTCAGGGCATTTGATGGCATTCACCTGATGAAGAAACACAGAAAACAACCAGAGTCATGATACAATTAAATTTTTTTTTTGCAGTGAAATAACAGACCCAAGTGAAAACCAAAAAGGGCATGCAGAATGTTGAGTGCCTGATAGTTACACAGAAAAAAAATAAGAGTGTAGAAAGGAAGAAGAGGAGGTGGTAAATCCGTAAGGTTGTCTATACCACTCTAGAGAGAAATATAAAAAGCCTGGTATGACAAAACAGCCACACCATACGTATAATTGAATGTCAGGTCCCAGAAGCAGTAATACTGGGTCATTCCATGCAGACTAATTTGCAGTGCTTCTCTACGAGGCTAATTAGCATACTTGAGCTGAGCAGTTCATGTGTTGCTGGGCTACCTCAATGCCTGTACAGCTATTTTGTTCCCAAACCCACAGTTAATCCCTTCAGAGCCTGCTCAGGCATCACTGCAGAGCCCTGCAATTACTTCTGAACCCTTTTTAGTTGGTTGCATACCAGAGGAAAAAAGCTTCACTGAACAGGTCTGTGGTTTCACAAGTCACATTAGAGGAGCAAGGGCCAAGCTGTGCAAAGATGAGCAGATGGGAAGAGCAGATGATGTCTCTTGAGAACTGTGACAGAATATTCTCCACAACAAATGGTCGTCTCATGTTTTTTTGGTCTTGTAATGCAATTTAACAGTCTTTGATGTGTCTAACAGGTTTGTCTTCTAACCCTCCTTGGAACTTTGCTTCAAAATATTTTTATTTCTTCCCCTGGGTAAAAGCAAGGGAAATGGTGTGGGAGGATTTATTATTTTTCAGATATGTTTTAAAATTATAATTTGATAATTATGAACCATGAATAAGAACTAAATGGATTTATATTTAATTACAATGGATTGTAAAGTCTCCCCTAGTGAGAAAAATCCTACTTCAAAGCAAGAAATTGGCGTGATATGCAAAATTTTAAAAATATTTTACCCACAAAGAGAAAACAGTCAGGAATGTTATTAACATCTCAGTATGACACCCATTATACTAATATGTGTATCATTCAGAAAGCCTAAGTAAAGAAAATATTAATTTCCATAGATTGAACAGGCTAAGTACACACAGAACATATCATTAATTCAAAGATGTGAGGGTATATTGTTTAAACAATTTTTTTCACACTAATATTCAAGATTATGCCCTAATTAAAATTATTGGATGAGAAACTCATATTTAGATATTTTGTGTTATATATTTAGAGGCACTAACATTCAGAAGCTGCTCTAAATGTATTATATTAGATAAATAATTTGATAGTGCAACAAAATTTTCAGTTAATGACAAGAAAAAACAAATTTAAAAAGTCAAAATATAGAGAAGTATGCCTGAAGTAGAAGTTATTCAATACAATATACCTCTCTTACTTTTCAACATATTTTCTACAAATAAAAAGTATTTTTTTCACTTGCATCACATGTGCAGAAGAAGTTTGGTTTTGTTCTGTTGATGAAAGGAGGATTATAAAAGCTATCTAAATTCTCTGAATATGTCTGTTCAATTTGATAACACATATAGCTCTTAAATGAACACCCCATTGAAAATCTATCCATCCCAAGCATGTGCAGATGATCAGCTGTTGACTCAGCACGAACATGAGGTACAGGAGCTTTCACATAAAACTGTGATCCCATTCCCCTGCAATTTCCAGAGGCACAAGTTTTAAATAGAGAAATCTAGAGAAATTAGTAATGATTCTTTGAAAACAGCAAGAACAAAATGGTGCAAGCAGGTTAATTGTGTCCTCACAGTCTAAAGAAGTGCTGAAAAATCAAACCTATACTGAGTAACAAGGGAAGAGAAACAGTTACTCGTATAATCCTGTCTTCCAGAGACATTAGCCACAAAGAAATACAACCTTGCTGCGTGAAGAATGCCGTGTCTTACAGAAACCTCAGTCAGGATCACAAAATGACCCATAGATAGAGGATTAATCTACAGTTCCTCTTAAATCAATAAATATTATTCAGGTTCAAACAGTGAATTCATAACTATACCCTTCTTAATTATGGGCAGGTGTCTGTCCTGGACTTGGCAGGGTCAGAGTTGCTTTTTCTGGTGCAGTGTTGTGTTTTGGATTCAGTGTCAGAATAACGTGGATGTTTTGGCTGTTGCTACGTTGTTCTTACCCTAAGTCAAGAACTTCTCAGTGTCCCATGTTCTGCTAGAGAGAAAGTGCACAAAGAGCTGGGACAGAGCATAGCAGGACAGCAGAGCCAAACTGGCCAAAGGGATACTCCACACCACAAAACATCATGCCCAATATATAAACAGGGAGGAATTCCCTGGAAAGGGGCCGACTGCTGTTTTATCCTTCCCTTCTAATTCTCCTCCCTACCAGAGGAGTGGTGGTGGGCAGAGACTGTGGGGCTGTGTGGAACTTAATTCCTGTCTTATAAGCCACAACAATGTCTTAATATGCTTTACTCAAATCTCAGAGCAGAGGTTACAGTAATACTCAGAGGAAAGGACTGGATCTCCACAGGCTTCTTACCCTGCAAACAACCTGCTACTTGTCTGTTATGCCTAAAAGAGTTGGAAGCTCAGTATAAAAAACTTGCTAAGGCTAAGCAGAAAGAGAAGTACCACAGTAGTCAAGAGGGAAAAGGAATTACTGTCATCCATGTAATTCACAGTCCCAGTTCTCTTTGCCTCTGACTTAGGTCCCATATGTTACTGGTATCCTTAAGGAACATCTGTTCTTCCTCTTTTCCAGGGCACTGATTAAACACAGACTGAAACCAACGCACAGTAAACATCATTCCTAATCATAGGACATTTCCATCAGTAAAATATGGTCACAGTTTCATCAGGCTTTGTTAAGACACTATCTCCCCATTTGAGGTCCGTGCAGTGATAAAGCAGAGTTAATTTTGTGTAATTTTGGTTTTATGCATCAAAATCTTTTGTGATATCTCTTAGGTTGCACTTCTTTGCTGCTCTATGTCTACACTAACAGTGACAGTGCTATTATTGTCCTGATTACTGGGACTGAAGGTTTGGGGTTTATTTCTTTTTTCCTCTTAAAAATGTTATATTTAAGAGGACAGTGCACAAAACTTTCCCCAAAAAACAGAAAACCAAACCATACGCAACCTGGAAACCAAAAATTTTGACAAATGCTTGTGTGGTTTTTTTTCTTAATACTGCAGGAGAGATACCAAATAGGCTTTCTCATATCAGTTATATATCTTCCTTTTTTTTTTTTTTTTTTTTTTTTTTTTTTTTTTTTTGTCAGACACCATAAGTACACACTAGTTAATTCCCACAGTGGGTTAGGTTGCCAAACACAAACCTAAGCAGTAATAATGCCCAGGATGTGAAGGTGCTGAGGTGTACTCACATTAATATGCATCTTGTCTGCTAAGTACCTCTAAAATATTACATTCCTGTGTCTTCAGCATATTGGCTCCTGCTTCACTGAAAATGATGTGTTAAAGTTGGTTGAATTTCCCAGTAACTTGGACTAGTTCAGGTATATCCAAAAGTGTTCAGAGGAGCTGTGGAATCTCCATCCTTGCAGATGTATGGCATTTGTCTGTCCATGACCCTGAAAAACCAGTTGTAGTGTCAAAACTGACCCTGCTCTGAGAGGGGAATTATGTCTGACAACCTCCCAAGGTTTCTTTTATGCCAAATGTTTCTGTGATTCTAAAATGTTTCTACCACATCTGTTGTTTTTGTTGTGTCCTTGTGAAAAAAAATAAAATAAGTTTTGCAAAGAAAATCCGATGGTGTGAGAGACAAGATCGTGCTACAAGTCAGGGGTGTTTTGTTCCACCTACTTGGATTCCACCCTTGGAGATTTGTGCTCTTGCATCCTTATTTTTCTCTCTCTTTGCTCAGAGGCTATACAGATTAGTTAAATCAAATCAGGAAGTCATCACAATTCCTGAAACTCACTTTAAAGATCATTTTATTCTCTACACTAAGGCTTGTCTCATTTGTTCTACAAACCATAACTGAGAAGAACAATTTATTTTTCCAAATTTGTGTTTAAGTAATTTGAAAACTTAGTCTTCCAAATTACTGTTTTAAGTAAATTTCTTTATTTAAAAAACTTTAATTTTTATATGGAAATTTAAACAAAAAATTCTGTTATAAATTCAGCACTCTGTTTACTAAGTCTGTAAGTATAATGACTTACAATTTTGGTACCCCTACCAACAACCTCTAAAGTAGAAAATGTTATTTTTAGACTTTTGTATCATTATAGAAAATAGCAGCCAAATTGCATAATAATTTGCTGAATTACAAACAAATGGTATTCTGAGAACTTTATCCTCTATTCTGCATTAAATTGATCTCAAGTAAATTTAAAATAATTTCATAAGGTAATGCTTACTGTGCAATTTAGACAAGAAATTATCCTGTAAATCAGTCTGAAATTATGATATAAAATTATAAGAGAACTTTATATACAAATAAATTCACTGTGCCCATTGGTGTTATCCTGTCTCTGCTCAACAAAACCTGCCATTTTGACACAGCCAGGAAACCACATTAGCTCTGGGAGTCCATGTTTAAATATGCTCTTCACATCTACTGAGGGAAAAATGCTCAGATTTCAAATATTTTTTGATGGAATACTTCATAAGCAAAGCACACACTCCCTGAGGGATTATGCCACTATTTCCATTTAATTAAATTGATTAAATTAAAGTGAATGGTGGTCTAACCTCAAAAGGAAACTATATTTCATTTATGAAAAATGTTGCCATTTATTCTGCTCTGTTGCATGTACAACACATAGTGTCTTCGGTATGAGATTCCAGCTTTTTTAGCAAGTTATTTGTTATATAAGCTTTAAGGTGATCTTGAACATTTGAAAAACTTCTTTATGTCTCAATGTATTACCTTAAAAACAACAAAGTCTCTTTCTCCTACCCTCTGGTTACATCTACAGAGAGCAGCTAGGCTAGTAAACATATTAAGATACCTTTCAAAAATGCTACAGTTCTGTAAAGTTGCTGTGCTCGCATGTAACCAAGGGAAAAAATTGTTAGAGTTCCTCTGCTACCCTCAGGACCAACAAGAATCTCTGAGGAAGTACTACAGCATCCCTCAAGGGATATAATGTAAGCAAACTGAATATGATACATCTAGGTCACATACTAGGATGAAAGAAACATGTTTAAAGACTACTGATCTAGACTCCCTAATCCTTTACTCTGTCTTTGAAAGGCTTTCTGAAAGTTTTTCTATATTTCCTGTAATTGTCACTCTGATTTTTTTTTCTTTGTTTTTGTTTTTCATGTTTTTCTGTTTTGTTTTTATTTTTAATGGTTGTGTGACTTTTACCCAAAGGAAAATAAACAAGGTTAATGCCAAATTGTGGGCTGGTGAGGTAGAAGGGGAAAACAGAATCACAGAATCACTGAAACGGAGGGGATCTCTTGAGATCAGCTTGTCCAACCCCGTGCTCAGGCAGGGCCAGCCAAAGCACAGTACCCAGGACTGTGTCCAGTCATGTTTTGAAGATCCACACAGACGGAAACTCCACAGATTCTCTGAGCTACCTGTTCCAGGGTTTGATTAGCATTACAAGTGAAAAGATATTTCCTTGAATTCACGTGGAATTTAATGCATTTCTGTCTGTAGCCTTAGCAATTTGTTCCTGTCATCACATATTGCTGAGAAGAGGAGCATCTTCATTCACTGCTTCAGGATGAATCCCATGTCTCTCTCAGTTTCTCATCATACGAAATATGCTCAATCCCTTAATAACCCTAATGATCCTGTGTTGAACTCATTCCAGTTGCCCAGAGAAGTTGCTGATGCCCTGTCCCCAGAAAACTTCAAGGCCAGGTTGGATGGGACCCTGAATAACAGTAGAACTATTTGATATTTCTTAAAATGTTCCTTATTTTAAAGTTGATTTTTAAAAGCAGAACAGTTTGTGACCTCAATTACCTCGTGTTCTCAAGACAGAAACATCTTTCACTCCAAAGTTCCACATTCAGCAACCAGAGAGGTGAAAAGATTCCTTTTATTTTATATTCCCTCCTTCCTTTTTTTTTGTACTCTGGAAATGTTAAAAAGAAAACATTATTAACAGATTGACCCGCTCTTACACTCTGTATGTAACACTGTGAATTCCTTCAGCACCTTATTGAACCACCCTCCCTGCAAGGGTGATTAGCAGACTGCTTAGTGAGGAGGAACACAACCCTAATCCTTCAGTTGCAGGCTTCATCTGCATTTATTTAAAAAAAACCCAAATTAACTCAAAGTGTCTTTTTTATTAGTTTGCCTTTGCAACATCAACAATTAATCATGAGTAATAATGTTAATAATGAAAAACATGTCTTGCATTTAAAGACAGTATACAATTTTTTGAAGGAAAAAAAAAACCCCAACTATCTTAAAGGGAAATTTTAAAACAGATTTAAAATATGATTACGGTTAGAATATATTCTAATGAGCATCTGAAAATCAGTTGGGATGGTTTTCTTCAAAAAAATAACACCTAGTTGATAGATCAATCTTCATATATTTTTTCAATCAATAAATTAGAAAATATTGGTTTGTGGTATTAAATTGGAGGAAAACCAAACAACACACCTACTTGTTAAAATGGATTTTCTATAGATTTTTTTTAGTCTGGAATTTAGGTTTATTTTCCTGCCCAAACCTGTATTTGGGAAATAAAATGCTGTATTTAGCAGAAGTGTGACCTCCCCTTGAGTGTTGTGGGCACTCTGGAGCCCACCACTTCAGAAGGATGTGCCCAGGGGAGGGCTGGGGAAAGGGCTGGAGGCAGGTCCCATGGGGAGCTGCTGGGGGCTGCAAATTTGTCTGGTTTGGGGAAAAGGAGGCTGAGGGACAACATCCTTGCTCTTTTCTACAGCTTCCAAAGGGGGGGAGTGGAGAGGGAGGAGCTGAGCTCCCCTCGTGGTTACCCAGGGATAGGACATGGCTTCAAAGGTGCATCAGAACTGACGCAAGCAAACTTTTGTTTACCATTTGTCTAACCCTGGAATAACCTTCCTGGAGAGATGATCGGTATCCCAAGCCTGTCAGTGCTTCAGAGGCATCTGGACAATGCCCTTAATAACATGCTGAACTTTTGTTCATCTCTGGAGTGGTCACCGGGTTGGACAAGATAATTGTTGAATGTCCTTGCTAATTGAAACTAGGCTCTTCTGTTCTTTTCTGTTCAATTTCATACCATACTAAATATAGAGTTCTATTTACAGACATCACCAGTGAACTTTCCACTAATTTCTATTTCATTTTGACTGACTACTTAGCTAAAGTATAATTCTTTTATTTCATAACTATGTAGAAGAATTGAAGAAAATTACTAACACTCTCAAAACTTGGGTTCTTTTCTGTAATTTTGGTCTATTTTCATTTGAAGTAATATGAATAAAATCCTCTTTTATGATACACTTTACATATGGCAAGAAAAATATATTAACAAAACACCAAGACTGGTAGAATGAAATGAAGTAAAGAAAATATTACCTTTAAAGAAAACTTCCCACAGGAAACAAACTTTAATGTAGCTGAACACATCCTAAACTTTCATTTAAAAAATATGTCCTAAAGAAACTAAAGGAAATTCAGATGCAAAAGATAAGATATTAAACAGCAGAAGGATCACTGACTAGACCTAGGAGTTTGTTCCCATAACATTTATCTTCCAGGATATACAAATCTTTAGGGCAGCAGCAAACAAGGAAAAAATGCTCCAGTTACCGATTATGACCTTTGCAAAAGGGAAAGAAGAACATGAGGAGACAAAGAAGGGAAAAACCAAGTTTTCTTTCTGTGCATTTCATGTGTGCCACAGAGGACACACACAGACTTCAGGAACTGTCTATAAATACGTAGTTTAAGCTATTTCTGTTGATTTGGAATGACCCTTGGCTGTCGTGGATTCTGCTCTTCCTAGAAGAGAAACAATTCTTACCTTGATGCGTTTCCTTGAGTCAGGCTGGTTCCAAAGATAACTGATATTTAAAAGGAAATTAAAAAGGACCATGAATAAAAGTTATTGAACAATACATGCAATAGTGACATATAGCTGGAATGTAATGTTTTCTTTTCTGTATCAACACATAACAATTCAAGTAACTATCTTGATTTGTGGCACACATTTCAAGAAGCAGACCAAGTCCAATAGTTATTTATGTTCTTGAATGACAATCTGCCTCTTGAAACAAAATTTATAATTTGAAACTTCCTTGAAATAGATCTAGAGCTGTAACTTTTTAATATCAATCACTGATCTTACCCTGACAGCTAGAAGAATAAACTTTGCTAAGCCAGACATACATGAGATATAATCTCCCCTCAGTGCTTCCTCTAGGAACCCTAGAATTTAATAAACTGAGAGGAAGATTTATCAATATTTGTTTCACCTTTTTTCACCTTTTAGAGCATAGTCATAATTTTTCTCCTTTAAATTATTCAGAATAACGTAAAGGATGTGATCTAAGAGGTGTGTGATACAAAATTGTGTGGTTGAAGGCTCTTCAAACCTACAACCTCCAAGTCTACAGCTCAGAAGAATTTTTTGAGTGATTCATTTGATCTGGATAATTTCAGCATGAGGAAGTTGGGTCTCTTCAGCCTTAAAAGGAGAAATTGCAGGCAGACTTTCCTTATCAATATCTGACCAGAGGATACAGAGAAGATAGAGGCAGATCCTCTTCAGAAGTGCACAGAAATAGGATGAGAGTCAGAAACACGAGCTGAAATATGGGAATGTATGACTAAATATAAGAGATAAACATTTTCTAGCACAAGATGGGACATTCATGGAAGAGTGTTTCCTTTAAGAAAAAATATGGGAGAGGGAGGGGTTAAAATAAATAAAGAATGATTTTCATTTAGATAGAAGACTTTTACACACCTTACATTTCATAGCGACAGTGTAAGCAGATCTGTTTCAAAAATCTCCTATTATGCATAAGAGTGACTAGTCTGATTTAAAATTCACTTAACATGCAGTTTGCATCCTGACAAGTGATGCATATACAATAGTAGATAAAAATCTGGAAATGTAGCAGGCATGCAATCACGTAACAACTTCTGCAGGCAGGCTGAGATGGGAGATAGCTGGGAGTGAAGCCTATCAGAGCAGCAGGCACAGAGGTTTGGGCTGATAAGCTGCAGGCAGTGAGTGGTGCAAGGTGGAGGAGAGAGGACTGGCAGCCACAGTCAGGCAGCTACTGAGTACAGAGAACAGATTTATTTGGTCAGAAACCCTGAGAGGATCCTGCTCAGGACACAGTCACAACATTATCTCGGCCTCCCTAGAATAGCAGTAAATCTGTAAACTACCCAAAGGATGCAAGAAGGCAATTACTATTTTCTCTAGTGAGTAGCTGCTGAATAAAGTGTTGTGTAAGGGTATAGCATGGTTTCTGAATTTAAAGGTGTTTTATATCATTTTATATTCCATCTATTTTCTTTCTTCTCCTCCTCCTAAGAGACTGTTGTTTACTTAAACTCAAAAACATGTTCAGGTTTATTTTTATTTTAAGTTTTTTGACCCAAAGGTGCCTGAGGCTATATTGAAGTTAGTTTTATGAAACTTCAGTAATATTTGGAAGAAAAGGTTTCTTCAGGAAACTATCAATATTCCCCTAATAACAGGGGGGAAAACAACAAGGAGAAATGCTGCAGAAATTTATGAAAGAATAGGAAATTGCTCAGGAATTTTTGTTCAAGTTCACACTTCTCCTAGCATAACAATAAATATGAATTTATTGAGACAGTTTTATATGCAAAGATAGACAAGGATAACATGCAGACATAAAGGAGATAAGTTTAATAATCTAGTGGGAGAATGCTGGGTACTGCAGAAGGGGAAGGTTTGAGAGGAAAATGTATTAGTTGGGCATAACTGGTATATTTAATTAATAGTGAGTTGTAGACTAGATATTTCCAGCCCTGTAGTAGTGATTTCATAGACTAGTTGGAAGCCCTTTTGAGATGAGTGCCTGAAACAGATGTTAGATACCTCTAACAGAGAACACAGCCATTTGCAATGCCTTTATGCTTGTTTGCATGTTTACTGCCTAATTCATATCCATGACATTTCTGAATGAAGCGACTATTACTTATCCTTCTATTAAAATTATAACTATGGCAATTAAACTCTCAAACAAGTTTTTCACTTTGCTTTTACAGGATGAAAGATAATAAGGTTTGATTTCCTAAAAAGAAAACAAAAATCTATGAAATACTGTACTGCCCTTGCATTTTTTAAAGTTACAGAAAGGCCAGAAAAATCCTTCATTTGTGTTTTTTTAACAATAATGTCTCTTTGCGTTGTGTGTTTCTTGTTGTTTGCTGTGTCTGAACTACATTTTAAACAGAATTTTCCATCTCATATCGAATACTGGAATTGCTTCATGTGTTCTTCCATTTATAAATTTTTTAAATCACAAATGCAGATCTATTATTTTGCTGGTTTACTCCTGATAACTTCTATCTTTGCTTGAGTTATCAGAACTTTATGGGTAGGCACAGAAAAGCTATAAAAAATTACTGCCCTATGTATATACTCACAGACAGAATATATGTCTATATATAAAATAGTGAAGAAAAAAACATTCAAAATGTGTAATACTCTCATGCTCTGGCAATGAAGTCATAGACACCTAATACTTCAAACCTTACAACACATTAAACCAGGAAAATACAGTCCCATCTTTACTCTGCAAACGGCAGAATAAAGACATTTGAAAGGCAAATATCTTCTGAAGTTTAAGCTCAGGCCCTATGTGTTGATACAGAGAAGGATTGCAGCTCATGTCATCCGTTCTTTTTTCATTAGAAAAACTTAAAAAAAAAATCAAAGAGAATATTTGTAGCTCTTTTCTCCCTCTACAATAAATTGTGTTTCTGAGACAAGAACTGACATGCTGGCTCTCTTGTGTTCTAGGTTTGTGCCAGAAGTGCCTGTGGAATCAACATCTCCTATTAAGAGACAAGCACTCTGAAGTGTTGAGCCTGTCAGAATAGACAGAAAAATAACCTTTTGCTATGTGTTCAAATAGCAGATGCAGCACACAAAAGTATTGCTCAAGAACAACCCCAATAAATCTTACTCTGAAATTAATTTTTATAGTGAACAAGTGGACTTCTGAAAAGTAATATTTGTAGATTGAGCAGAAGAAAATCATTAACATCTATAAATATTAGAGATCTTATTGATATGACAAGAAGTTTTTTGTGCTGAATAATAAGAGGGCTAAGGAGGAGAAAAAGGTTAATGAATATACTGAACTGCAGTTGCCATGGGAACCAGCAATGCCTTTTACCTATGATTAGATACTGAGATAAATCAGGTCCATGTTTGTATCTGTATGCTTGTGGGAGGAAGGTTATTTAACTTGAAGAAATAAATTCATGAGAGAGGGACAAGAAAATGCATTCTTTCATATTCCATTCTCATCCTGAATTGTCCACCCTCAAAACTGTGCCAGCATTTTAACTCTTTCAATGAAATAGCTTTGGATTGGGAAAACCAGCAGCTGTTCTTCTCCAAGGTCAGATGACTCAGCAGAGCAAAATCCCCTCGCAAATAAACTAGGTTTAAAGAATGATCTCTATTTAAACAACTAATCTACAGGTTGCCTACTGAGTTTAATGTACACCTGGCCTCAAATGCCTTCAAATCTACAGGTATTGTATGTATTCAGATACTCTGAATTTGCCCTAGATCTTGGAATACATATTTTATTGGTAATCTAAATCTCAATGAAAAGTTAGAAATGTATATGTTTATCAGTGCACTCCTTTGGCACACAAGCTCAAAAGCACTATAAAAGTTCTGGTAACTCTTTATCTGATTATCTGTACTAAGCAAGGGAAAAAGGTACTTTGAAAGTAATGCCACTTTCTAGGAGAGAATATCTTCAACTTTTCCATCAAATATAAGATATCCAAATTGAAGATCATACTGCCTTTGTATGCATTAAAAACAATCAATAAATCCTCCTCCTTTATTAGTACGCCAATGACAGATGATTTCAGACAATGTTATCATCCAGGTTTTGCTTCTTATCTTATTATTATTTCAAAGATAGTTTCATTACTTGTAACATCACTCTAATACCCATACGTGTAGGTCACAGAGAATTTCCATTAGAGTTTTAATTTATTACGCCATTTTCTTTTCTTCAAATTCCGGCACAGGAAAATATAGTAATTACCTCAAATCTAGTGGTACATCCATAGTCTGAAATGGACTGTAATAATAATAAAATCAGAATTTGAAATGAAAAGAAAATCACAAAGACCTATAGAGCAGATCCTGGTCTAAATGTTGCTTTTAGCACACTATTATCTACATATGAGAAGAAAAATTCAGTTGTGAGGAAATAGAAAGGATACTGAATTCCAGAATAATCTGTGGGGTTTTTTCTTTCTTTTTCTTTTTTTTTTTTTTCTGCCACTGAGACATTCTCTTTTGCTTTCTACTTAGATAATCCTTTATGAGACCATGCAGGAGGACCTCAGCTACAGACAATCACAACCTGATTTTTATTGCTGTTGTTTGCTTCCTAGATTTTTCCAGTGTCACAGAGTTCACTGTGGAAAATATCAGGCTGTGCCTGACCAGTTTGATACACCAATACTGTGTAATGTATAAAATGGATAAAATAAAGAAACAGTGAATTATACCATGGGCTGTACACACACAGTGCTTCAAAAGTTGCTTTTAAAAAGGAAATGGAAAAACTGATGAGATACTTTTCTGGTGGTGTGTGCATTGGTGTCCTCTAGCTTATGTCTCTCTAACACAAATCAACCAGAGCTGTAAACATATGGACCTGTTTGGTTAATTTGCTTAATTTTTTAAGCATGTAGGCCATTGTTTACATCACTTGGTTTGGGAATACCAGAAATTTCTTGTACTTTTAACATGCTGTAAATCATTCATCCTGTAAGATTAGTCAATTCAGATGAAAAAATTAGAGAAGAAATTATTTTACTTTAGGATTTTTAACTAAATTGTCTTCTAAAGCAATTTCTCTTGCATTCAAAACTTTTTTTTAAAGGTTAACTTAATAAAAATATGTATCAGCATTTTTTCTAGGTGAATCAAATCAAAATTTTAATACTTTGCTTTATTAATGATCTGTAAGCATTCAAGTGACAGTGTTATTGACATAATCTCACATACTACTTTTGTGCATAAAGAATGTAACTTAGAGCAGGAAGGAGAAATGTCAAAACCACCCTTTCTGTTGATCTTATTTATCTTGTGACATTACCAAAATAAATTTCTGTTATTCATATTCCACATAACAGATTTTAACAATGAGACACATTCAGACTTCCATAATCCAGTGTGTACTGTTTTTACACTGTAAAAAATATCATGTCTAATGCTTTATTAGAGACTATTAAAAGTCAAAATACAGAGTGTATTAAAAATACAGTCTGAAATTACAGCAACTCTTTTAGGAATGTAAAAACAAACACATAAGATTGTCTCAGTCATCAATCCTGAAATAATTTGATATAAATAACCTGTCTGTCCATCTCCAAAATTCAACCAAATATTAAAATAAAATGAAACTTACTATATGAGTACATTGCTACAGATATGCTTTTGTGATGATTTTTTAATAAAAACCTAATATTTTCAGGCTTTAGATGGCCTGGTGATGGCAATATGCTAGAGCAGCATCTAGAAATGTTTGCATGCATATTAATGTAGAAACACTGACATGCAACCTAATAAAGCAAAAGAAATTTACCAATATTTAAATAAAATAGCCTAATAAAGTTCTAATTGATGTATTAATCTACTTCATTAAATCTAAAAATTCTGTTTTAAGAGACCTGAAGGTTCTGAGTCTAGTCTCATTCAACATTTAGAAACAGAGCCAGAAGCCATGGGAGTCTTTAGAAGAAAGTTCCTCTAATGTCCATCAGATGCAGAATGGGAGAACTTTCAAGTGGCTGCTATTACTTCAAAATTTTAAAATTAAATCTGAGTCACTTATGCGGCTTTCGCACAAGAGAGTGATATAACAGGTAGAGCTAAGTACCTGTATGTAACAATGGATTTCTTAGTATAATTTGTGCTATATTTTAGACCTCTGATTTGCTAGCACCACACAAACTGCTTTCCCCACCTTTTTCTACTTATTTTTTTTAGCTTAAAATACTTAAAATGGAATATTTAAAGCCTAAAATAAATTACTGTCACAAAGCAAGCTTTCTTAGAAGAATAATAAAATCATTTTAAAAAAGAAAAGAAAAAAACAACACCTAAGTTTGTCCTTTTCTATACATTTAAAGAGAAGATCATTCAGGTGGCTACTTCTACTTACACGTATTTCACTGGTTATTGCTGTAAGCTTTAATAACAGCCCGGTCTTGCACTGTGGTTTTTCCCTCCAGACAACTGCACCCCAAATATGAGAGGAATTAAATGATTATGTGGTATGATTTTAGTTTCCATAATACCATTACACTTTTTGTTTTCCCCTCCTTCCTACAGAAAAAGGGAGCTCTGAAGCCTATATGAAAGCTAATCTGACAAGGTGTGGTGGTTTGTTTTTTTTCCCTAGGTAATATATAACCTAATACTCTGATAAAATATTATAATGGTGAGATTGATTAGCTCTAAGAAGTGTTTTCATATCTGTATTTTTATTTTTAAAGACAGTTGTATTCATTTAGATGCTTAGTTTTTCCTGGGGTATAGTAAATGTTTTTAATAATATCTGCTCTGGGACTCTGCTTTGAGTTTGTGCTGTTTGGGAATCAGTGTTGATAGCACAGAGGTGTTGCTGCTCTCAGGATTTGTGATGGCAGTCCTGGCAGTCCTGGCAGTCATGGTCACCTCCAAACAGCCCTTCCAATGCTCTGCATGGTCCTCACAGCACCACCTTTGCCACTCACTGGCTCTAAGCTAGATTTTCTCAAGTGGTTTCCAGCTCAGACTCCTGAGGTAAATAGAGGATCAAAACCTTGAGAATTTATAACTCATGAGCTTTTAAGAATATGTGCAATATTCAAAAGCAACCAAGGAGGTAATGGTGTTTGGCCTTAACTTGCTGAACAGAAAAAGCAGCCACATTGTCATGATTGAATTCTTCTTACACTTTCATTTTGCTTCATATTTTTAAACAGCCAAGGACAGTGGGAAAAGCAGCAAAAGCATAGTTAATATTTATAGTTCTCTTAGAGAGCTCTTCCTTTTATGACAACACACTGGGTAAAACAAAAGCCCTTAAAATGCTAAAATAAGTCAATCCTCTGAAGGTTTTAGCAATTCTGCCACTCCCCTGTATCCTTCTTCCTGTGGAGAGATTAGAAAGGAAGAAGAGGAAAAGCCTATATATATATTGGTTGGCTAGTCCTTCCAACCTTTTTCAAGATCTCTCTACAAGCAAATTTCAGATTTATGAAGTTAGCTCCTTCAGAAACTACAGGAACTGATATTTTATATTTGCCTACTTGCAGGGAACAGTACAGAAAATTTATACTTTGAGTGCATGAACATTCAGGATACATAAAAATGAGTAAGACTCCTTTTTGCCTTGTATTTGTGTTTTAATTGAGAATCAAAGCCAAGCTGGGAAAACATATCATTGTTTATACAATCACTCAGCTTGACAGGGCAGATGGAAAATTGGGCTAAAAATAGGAAGCACTGGAAAGCAGTTCTTGCTGGGTGAATTTCAAATACAGAGGTAAGTTAGAGGTATATGCACCAAGCATAGCACATAGAAAACCACTGGCTAAAAAATACACAGCTTGAGCAGGAAAATTTAATGGCAACTTTCAAACAAGTAGAAGTGATAAAAAAGGAATGACAGTCTGCAATGCTTGATTTCTTGCTGAGTAAATCCTCAAGATACATTAATAAGATATAGTTAACATGAATCATCTGTTCATACCTCAAATGTTTTCCCCAGGCAGCACAGTAAAAAAAAACAACAAACAAACAACAAAAAAAACCCCACCAAAAAACACAAAACAAAACAAAAAAAACCTCCCCAAAAATCAACTAAAAAAAAGGGGAGAGGATATGTACTAAATACTTGGAACACTAAAAATATCCTCAGAGTTTTTGCTCCACACATATGCTTAGTGAAGTGCTCCTTCTTTTGTCCAATTAATGAGGTTTCCTAGAGGTTTCTATGAAAAACTGACCTTAGTCAGTCAATATGTTTCTTTGCAACAGAGGAGATATCCTTTACTGTCTGGATTTTTCAGGAAATTCACTATGAAATAATATGAATTGATATAATCAAAGCTTGGAGATAAGAAACCTGTGGCTCAGTTCAGCCTGAAGCAAAGTGTGAAGGGAAGCACTTCACAGACAGCAGGTATTTTTCAAGGAACATCTACCACACACCTCAACTCACCACATGCTACAAATTACTTCCCAACACCCTTTAACACAGATAAAATTCACAACAAAAGCCACATCTCCAGCATTTCCCAGGAAGGTTAAAGTCATCTTAATGCCTTAGATTTCTGAAGAACTGGGAAACATCACAATTTAATTGCAAAGTTTCTGTCATTTTGACTGTAAAACAAAATGGCAGTCAGTCAAAAGAGAGAGAGCGATTACAGAGAACGGAAACCCTTTGTATTTTATAGATATCACATGTAGAGGGCCACACTGAGGAGTGCACACTCACACACACCCTTGACATCTCTCACATCCCATGCAGTTGCTCACTTTCCAGGTTTGATTTCAAATAAACACTCCCAATACTAAAATTATGTTGGCTGAGATACCAAGCTGTCTGAAGGGTATTTTTTCTCCTCATTTCAGTGTGTAATTGAATGGATATTAAATAACATGGGTGAAAGGTAGCCTAAAGAAGATAATAAAGAAACTCCTGAGGGAGATGTTAGCTTGTTAAAGGAAGAGTCTGCTTGTGGGCAGACAGAGATTCTCAAAGCAGCTGTTTCATGGCAGGTGATAGGTGATATGAGGTCTGAAAAAGAACGATCCAATTGTTCACAAATAGAATAGAAAATTACGGGAGGGGTTTTTTTCCTAATTTACTGACAAGGTATTGAATACATAAATGTCGTTTCTTCATTATCACCAGCAATTTTTCGTATTTTTATAGTACATACATAAAAATTACAAAATTTCTTTTTATGTTTCACTGAAAAAATCCCTTTTGCCTCAGTTAGCTTTGGTTTACTTCCTGTCTTTCAGATAATTTCTCAAAAAGGCCACCACTGGTTGTCAAGTCACAAATTCCCACCCATCTGGTCCTGTATCTGAAGATCCAGGAATGCTCAGAAAGAACAGAACAAAATTCAAAAGTAGCATTTTGTTGTAGTAGATTTTCTTGCTACTAAAAATACTAAACATTTCTATTCAGAAAATGAAAAAAAATTAGTTTTGCCAACAGGTGAAGAGGGTTTTAAACTAAAATTGCTGGGGAAGATGAAACTCAATCCACCTCGCTTCTACCAATTTGATGTCAGGGACAGCAAGAGATGCCCAGGCCCTAGAAGGGATCACAGGTCAGCAGCAGAACACCTAAAGAACATTACAAAGGAATTACAGCCACTCCAGGCAGCAAGTCAGCTCCATCAGGGTGCAGCTGAAATGTGAACACACACAGGATGGGGAAGAAACAGGAGCAGTAGGAAGAGATTCTTCCCTGGGAGGGTGGTGTGGCCAGGTTCCCCAGGGAAGCTGTGGATGTCTCATCCCTGGAAGCGCCCAAGGCCAGGCTGGATGGAGCTCTGAGCAAGCAGGTCCAGTGGAAGGGGTTGCTATGAGATGATTTTTCTTCCCACCCAAACAATTCTATGATTCTATGACTTTAGTGAATAACACACGTACTACAAAATATAATGCAGTTTCTTAAGGCCTAAGCTACACGGTAAGTTCTTTTCACTTTCCTGCTTACTTTTGCTCTGTTGACTTTTCAGAGAGAAGTGAACACTTAAACCTGATAACCAAAGCTGACAGGCATATCATTACTGCCATTTCAGTTCAATATGTGAATAGAATGATTTTTTCTGGGTAATTTTGATAATAATAGTTATTAAAACAGTCCAGAAATAAAGTGAATCTCCCCAATTAACCAGGTACACAGGCTAAAACAATTGTGCTGTTTCAAAGCTATTTAAGGGTGGACTATAGTTCTTTTGAATAAATGGACTGGAAATAATTTTCCTATCCACACATGTGAGACGAATCTGATAAAAACAGTGTTTAGCAAAAAAATATTTAAACTTGATAGTCAAAAAAATTCAAAAAGCTAAGAGGGCACATTGAATATAAAAGACAAAAATATGTAACAAAGTATTATAGAAATGTTCTTGTTATAAAAAGGAAAAAAAAATAAAGTTATAAGGTAAATTCTATTTGTAGTAGTATTTCACTAAGTAAGATAAAATCTGCTAAACCAGTAACAAGTAAAAACAGTGTTCCTTCACTGGAATATTATTAGAAAACACTAAAGAATTCAATTCATGTATATCATGTATAAGTGGACTTTAAGATTTGATTTTGTCTCTTAATCGTTAAGTTATAGTTAAATTTATTTATAAATGTTATTTTTGTTATTCTTACCATGTGGTAAGAATGTTATGTTAATAAACTTTGAACATAGCAATGAATTATGCTTTTTGTCCTGAAAAATTGTCCATTTTTTGCAGGTATTTTGAATATGAGTCAGTTTACTCTCATTGAACCAGCCATCGTTACTGTTTCTCTATTTCTTTTGATGATAAAATTAGCATTTTATAGGCAGTCTACATAGTGTGACGTTTGCACAGTCCACAGTGTGTGGGGGAGAGGAAGAATTCCAGGGGTGAAATGGGATGGGAATGAGGAATGTCTGTCTTGGGACATTGACCAAAGCAGGCTCCTCTTCCCAAAAATGCTTTGAGGAAAAAAAAAAATCCAAACCAAAAAATATCTGCTGATCAAACAGTTAAGATTGAAAGGGACTTCACATACTAGAGACAGCAAGGATGCTTTCATTAAAAATTCTACATTTTACACACACAAAAAAAGGCTATAATCATGGAAAAAAGAATGCAGACTGACAAAAATCTGTAAGTAGACGTTTTCCATTCTCAATCCATAGCCCATTTGAGAATCTAAAAGTGTGCCAAAAAATTATATAAGGAAACAAATACAGTGTGTTTCTAAATAGTATTATTTTTGCATAAAATACAAACTTCATTTCCAAAAATTTGGAACAAACATAACAAAGAGGGATGTTCAGAAATGGAAATGAAATGTGAAACATTTGATTTTTGCATTTAAAGGTGAGTTGTTTGAATTTTCTGTCTTTGTTAGCTAAAAAAGGTATTTGCAGGAGAAAAAAAACCAGATTTTTTTTGCATTTCTAAAGCACAAGACTTTCCACAGAAAATGGTATGTATTTTATCTGGTCTACATAATTTTTTAGTTTTGTATGATTAAAAAAATTATTATTCTCACTAGGCCCCTACCAAAACACTATGCATAATCCATAATTAATAGTCTAGAAGCATTGGTAACCACTATGTAGGAAGAAAATTTCAGACGAACAACTTTTCAAACAATTAATTAAAAACTCCAGACAGAAGATCAGAGTATAACAAAGATATGATAGAGAATTACACTGGAATTTACATCCATGTTTCCTCTGCCCCCACTCTGCCTTCCTACAGTGAGTTAGAGACTTACTGCAACATTTTGGCAAGAAAATCTGGGTGATTTTGAGTTCTGGGGTATTTAAAATATCTGATAGAAGATATTTGTTTTTCTGATGCAGAGGACAAACCCCTGGGAAGGGGAGAGGTAAATGGCAGCAGAAACAGCTTCATCTGAGAGCAAAGGGTCCTGGAGAGGAGACTTAGGGTTGCAGAAAGGTGGTGATCACTGCCCAGCTACAAAAAAAAGACTTCTGGACTTCCCACCACAGGAGAAAAATTATATTGGCAATCTTTGGTGTCAGTTCCATCCTTTCCCAGCAAAGCATTGCTCAAAATAGCAAAAAAAAAAAAAAAAAAAAAAAGTGAGAGACAGAGGGTGCAGAGGATGTGTTTACTGCTCCCAAATAATGGCTCTAATTAACTTTTCCCTTAATTCCAAAGGTAGAATTTGCATTTCAATAATCTTTGTCTTCTTTCTCTAACAGTATTTTCCATCCATGGTAATAAGAAGTTTAATGTTAATATCCATTTTGAACACACATTCGACATTAACAATGACAGAGACTTCATTCAGGACTGCTAACAAAATATTGTCAGTGTTTGCAAGTGGTTTGATATGTTGTGAAGATTGTCTTTAATTCATAAAAAGCATTTTTAAGCTTCATCTTATAATTTCTATGATTTTCCAAATGAGATTGTAGTTTACTTCAGACTCAAAATTCAAGTCTACCTTTTCTTCTTTCATTACTTGATATAACAAAAATGCAAAAGAGGAAAAAATTATATAAAAGAAATGTTTCAGAGGTTTTCAAAGGATTTCACTAAAAAAGAAAGTTCTTATTATTGTTTCATCACCTAACACACACTGACAGTTTCAGTGTTTATCTTTCGATCTATGAGTCAGTGCACAGTGAATAAAAGCTATAAACAGGCATCATCTTGCCACCTATATTTTAAAATGCTTTTTATAGTGTAGAACCCTCCACTCCAAGAATGGTATAATATCTCTTGTTTGAGAACTTCCACAGCCTCTCCCCTACTTTAATCCATCCTTCAGCAGTGACAATATCACCCCGGTCTCAGGGGTCTTCACTAGTTCCTGCCACCTTTCTAGGCAGAGTTCAAGACACTCATTTTACAGTTCAAATATCTCTCTTTCTTGGACTGTTGCTGAGTCTAAAGCTCCATTTCTTCTGCAGTAGTGAAGATGTACTGAAATACATAAGCTAAGGTGCACTTTATTTCAACAAGAAGAAGCAGAGGAAATACTGGTAATCTTTAGTAAGGCGTCCTCAGGGCATAATAAACTTTCTTCTTTGATCTCAATATATGGACATTTTGACTAGTAAAGTACTCATGAAAGTGGATAAGTACTTTCTCTCACAGACTTTTGAATGAGGGCATTTAAGAAGACATTGAAGATCTAAACTTACTGCATATCTTTGTGTCCTGCTGTTTAAATGGTAAAAAGAAAACTGTATTTCTGAGTCAAAATGAGAAAAAATGAAAGCAGAAGTCACATAGATCCTCCTAAGAATCCTATACTCAGAAAACAGAGCATAAATTTCTTCCTTTTTCTTTGCACCAAAAGCACAGAAAGTACAACAAAATAGAATGTATATGTAGAGATGGTAAAAATCTTGCACTGAAAGCTAAGGGAAGGAGTATAGTAGGGGAAATTCAAATTATGAAACAATGCCTGAATCTGGATTTAGCCATCTGCATAAACAACAGAGTAGAAAATACCTGTTAAAACACCTTCTAAAATAGGGACAGCTAAGTGACATTTACAGAGTGTGAGACATTTCAGTTTACATCATTGAAAATGTTCTGTTCTCCAGATTTAAACTTCACTTTCTGTGGGTAAATTTTTCTCCCTTTATCTCCTGTACAAGACAGGAGCTTAAAAGGAAAAATGTAATTAAGATTTAGTGATTTTGTAAAAGATGACGTAGAGCATTCTGGAAGAAGCAGAAAGATCAGGGGAAACAGATTCAGGAAAGTTGAAAGGAAGTTGAGTTTGGTGACAGAGCCATAACAGAGTGGAACAACAAAACAAGGAATGTGTAGGAAAGGGAAGAAGGTGGGAAGAGAAGCCAGAGGGAATTTAAATGAATGTGGTAAGCAGAAGGTAGAATCTCTGAATGAGAAGAAAGGAGCTGCTTTATTTAAACAGCAGACATGGGGCAGAGGAAACTATGTAGAGTCAAACCTATCAACAAAGGGAAGAGAGAATGAGTGGGGTAGGGAGATGGGGACAAATGAGGGAATCACAGATTTACAAAGGCAGAAAAATATTGTAATGAAAACAACAAGCAAGAGAAAAATGGGCAAGACAGAAACTCTATATGCTCATTTTCCTAGCCAAACGTTATTGAAATGAATGCATGCTACTCCAAACAGAGCTGATCTTTATCTCAGAGATTGTTAGCTCTGTGAGAACTTGAAGGGTCTGTTGTCTTCCAGATGCAAACAGGAGACCTTGCAGGCTGAAAGTAGGAAAAGCAGCCTGCCTGCAGCCTTGAGGGCTGCAAGGCAACATAGCAGAAGGGGCCTTGAGGCAAAGTTTATGGTTTAAATGTATTCCCTTTGATGTGTCTTTTCAGGAAAGTAATAGCCTGCTAAATAGGCCATTTCTAACAGGTCTATTTCTATAAAACAAATATATTGACTTTATTGACCACACTATCCCAACCACTTTATAAATGTTGTAGGGATGTAAAGCTGTAAAGCTGTGTTGAGTGGTCAGGTTTACATCTTCTCATCTACAGCAGACAGGTAGCTCAAGACAGATGGGGTAAAATGGGAAATTTCTTTTTTGGTGTGTGTACTTCTCTACCCTAACACCTCTTCAAGTGTCTGCTCAGCTCTGATTTAACAGAAGACACTGATATGTGCTGAGAAAACAAGTCAAACCTGCATGATTACTTTGGGGGCTGTTTTCACAAAAGCTCTGGCCCATATCTGCCCTGCTCTAAGATGTTAAGTGTAAATAGGGAAAAAAACAAAACAGAATAGCACAACAGAACTGGTAGCTGGTTTCTTATCCTCCACAAATAAAGTCGTGGGGATGAAGGAGAACCAGGAGGTTAACAGTACCTAGTCAATAACTACTAATTGGCTTTGGAAATGGAGCAAGTTTCAGCCATCTAAGCTGAGAGCAACAGTGATGGTGTCAGCACTGGTGGGAGGGGGTGCAATTTCCATTCCCAGGACTCATCATAGTAGAGAGCCTGAGCCTTTGGAGAGATGTTAAAGTGTGGAAACTTTGACAGACCCCAAGGACAGCAGTGAGTGCCCCTTTCCTGTGTTTGTGGCATAAATGACAGCTGGAAGAGAGGATCACGTTCCTGTCAGTATACACTAAGTATGGGAAATACAAGGATGTTGCAGGACAGTATTTGTTTTTTACCTGGTGTTCCCATCCCCCCTTTAATGAGATACATTAAAATTTTAGAGCTCTGAGAAGTACATCTCTGTCCTTATTAGTAGCTCTCTCTAAGCTCCTTCCCTCTGTCATACCTATATTTGTACAAAATGATCAGAGAAGAGGTGATAAACAACAGAGAAGAGGTGATGTCTTCATTATGACAATTTTAAAACTTTGTAGAATAAAGCAGATTGCCGGTTTTATATACATACTTGTAATAAAATACATTTTATCACAGCAGTGTGCAGAAGCCTTTTCCATCATGAGGGAATATGTCTTTTGCTGCACCAAGATTAGTTATTTGATCCTGACCTCAACCAGCTTGATGTCAAGCCTCTTTGATCCATGCAACTCCTGTTTACAGAAGTGCCCAGAGGAAACAAAAAATGCTTCAAAAGTAATTTGAGACTAATTTTCCTAAAAAGGCAAAATAAAAAAGATTAGAAAGGGCAAGTTTGGTCTGAAAGATGATTATTCACCAAGGTCTCTGAGAGTGAAACAAGTTCCATCTACATTAATAGCCTGCATGCAGCAGTGGGCAAAGGGTACAGGCAGAGGTTTTATTGCTATTATTTGTTAATGCATAAACTATGAAATTTGACTTTGGAGAAATTTAGGATGTCTCATTTACAGTGACTTCTATAAAAACCTTGAAAAAACTGACAGAATATTAATGATAACCCACGATTACAATCTTTCAGGAGGATATAGTGTGACCACAACTGGCAAATGTGTCTCAGAGGGGGTTTGTTGTAGCTTCAAGCTAAGAAAGAGTGAACCAAACACTTCAATAATAATATCCCCCAAGTACCTTTACTGCAATCTCCCAGTGTTCTGTTTAGTATCATCACATCCATTTGGCAATAAAAATAATGGCCAGGTGTTATAGGAAATAGCTGGCATGCAGTTACCTTGAATAATATATGATATTAAATAGCATAAAGAAGAAGAAAATTATAAAATTAGAAAGAGAACACCACAGGGGCTTAAGAGAGTATGATTTTTTTTTTTCCTAGAAAGACTTGAGGTATTAAGGGGAAAAAATAAACCAGAAAAAACATCTTGAGATGGTTCTGGGAGACTTTTGAACCCTTGAGGCTCATTGAAACATTTCAGTACTTGGAATGAGGCTGATAAAACAGAGGGACTTTTTACATAGGAAGATAGTGATATGACAAGGGGAAACAGTTTTAATTGGAAAAAACCCCAAACAGGTTTAGATTAGATGCTAGAGAGAAATTTATTCCTGTGAGGGTGGTGAGGCCCTAGCACAGGTTGCCCAGAGAAGCTGTGGCTGCCCCATTCCTGGCAGTGTTCAAGGCCAGGCTGGATGAGCTCTGAGCAACCTGGTGTGGTGAAAGGTGTCTCTGTCTATGGTGGGGAAGTTGGAACAACAGGGTCTTTAAGGCCCCTTGCTACCCAAACAATTCTATGATTTGATCTTGAAAATACTCCAAAACCATATTGACATAAAATAAGTAGCTTTTCCTGGGCAAAGGTGTTTGCATTTGTTTAAATGAACACTTTTTCATGAGGATTATTTACTTTTCTTCTAAGCCTTCATACTTGTTTTATCTTCTTTTGTTTTTCCTTCTTTTGTTTTTCCTTTCTTAAAGGGAAAAAAAAAATCCACAAAAAATCAGGACCAGATTTCACAACTGAAAGAAATAATGTCGATTTCAAGAAATGTTTGTCAGATAAATGTATCACAAAAAAATTAAACCTTATATTATCATTGTCATACACAGCAAATGCTAAAACAAATGGCGGTTTTGAAAGGTAGCACTGTATTATTTATGTATCCTTGGCTGCTCATTAGTTATTGTTTTGACCCTTCTATCTTCTTTACTTGTTTCTGTCACAAAAATTCTCCCTGCCGATAATTTTTTTCTGTTTTTAATATTAGTGCTTCTGCACTGATGGATTCATGCTGATGATAAATCATTTTAGTAAGATGTTTGGCTGAAAATAAAGGAAAATATTTTACACAGGCGAAAACACACCAAATACACAGCATTCAGCTTGAGAAAATGTTTGAGAATTAATAATTTTTGAACTAAGGAAGGGATCGTGTAAAAAGCAGTTCCACCCCTCTTAGGGGAGCTCAGAACTTTTAGAGAATGGCTTAGCACATCTCAGCAGTGCCAGTACAGACCTGTGCCAGTGGGTTACTCATGAGTCAGTCCCAAGCCCCAGAAGTGCACTACAGAGGCAAAGGGATGGCTTGTTCCCTCCCATATGAAGATGAATTAGCCATGAGGAACAGTAGTGAGACCATGCAGTTGCCAGCCTGCCCTTAGATCAGCTGGAATCTGTGCCCACTGCCATCTGTACTCTGTTCAGGGTAGAGGGAGCAGCTCTGCTGGGAAGAAGCTGGCATTCTTCATGGATGAAAGGTTGACTATGAGCCAGCAGCATGTCCTTGTGTCCAGGAGGGACAATGGGAGTCTGGGGTGGATCAGGAAGAGTATGGTCAGCAGGTCAAGGGGGTGATTCTGCTCCTCAGCCCTAGAGAGGCCACATCTGGTGTTCTGTGTGTGATTCTGGGCTCCTCGATACCAGAAAGACCAGGAGATACTGGAAAGGGTCCAGCAGAGGCCCCAAAGGTGATGAGGAGCCTGGAGCATCTCTCTTATGAGCAGAGACTGCTGGAGCTGAGTGTGTTCAGTCTGGAGAAGAGAAGGCTGAGAGGGGAGCTCATCAATGCACAAAAAGATCTCCAAGGTGGGTGCCAGGAGGTTGGTGCCAGGCTCCTGTCAGTGGTGACCAGCCAACAGATGAGGAGCAATGGCCATAAGCTATAACACAAGAAATTCCACCTCAACATGAGGAATATATTGAGGGTGCCAGAGCACTGGAACAGCTTCCTGGGGAGGTCCTGAATTCCCGTCTCTGGAGACATTCCAAGTCCACCTGGACAGGCTCCTGTTCCCCTGCTCTGGCTGACCCTGCCTTGGCAGAGGAGATGGACTGCATGATCTTCAGTGGTGCTTTGCAACCAGACCATTCTGTGATTCTGGGATTCTAGGGAATGCAGATTCTTGGTCCCTTTTTCAGCAAAAGCACTATCTGGATTCTTCATGCTGCATGCATGCAGGTGCTTAATTTTCCACAGTAGCCAAACCATTAAACTTCCTGACTGAGGTGTAGGTCAGAATATTCACAGAAGAATCCTTTTAATTTTTAGTAGCTTTCAATCTTCTCTTTCAGCAAGATTCATTATCTCAAAATTCTTATGCAGATTCTTATCAAAGTTGATCTTTCAGTGAAAAAACAGTGAGTTTCTACCAGCTGAAATTAATTCGCATAGTATCTATGCAGCTGAAATAAAAATAATTGAAACCTAAATGGATGGTAAAAAAAGACATATTAAAAGTTCAAAGCTAGTTTTGGTGTAACTCAAAGATTTATGGCCTAGAATTATGTACTATGGTAATATGAATTTTTGAAATTTATATTTGATAGAGTTGTGTTTTGCTTTTGGTAGGCATTAATGAATACATATAGTTGATTAAATAGCATGTCATAGATCTAGTCTGTTTTTTCATTTCATGAGAATTCCATTTTAAAGTGCAATAACCTAAAGGTCAGCCACAGAGAATAGCTATGTTAGTAGCAATTGCACCAAATTATTAATTCAAATACACTTCAACTTTTAGAGTCTGTTTTAATGTGAAGCATAGTGCTCAAGAACTAATAATACTAATTGAATTATGGTTCTAAAGTAATTAGAATTTCAGGATAAACAACATTATTTTGTATATGTATGACTGTGGTGCTTGAGCCTGTAAGCTCTACTTCATTAATTAATAAAGAACCATATGTTCTGGGTTTAGTAGTGCTGGAGGCTGAAGTATTTTGTGTACCAAGGGATAAATCTTATCTCTTATAATAGTTTACATCTGAAAGCTGATGAAGGATATGCATCACTTTTGCAATTCCTTCATCTACAAGACATTTTTAATTATAATTTCACATCAGCATTTGTGTATAATGTCTAATACAAAATGTAAATGGAAAGTAGATTAATCTATTTTTTTCAAACCAAGTCACTCAGCAGTATTTGGGGTGGTTCTGGAGTTAAAATGTGAAGGTCAAATCATCAGTCAATTTCAGTTGATTTTCCATCTCCATAAGATTCTACACTTTGTGTTTTGGGTAAACAGTACTTGGAGAGGAACTGGACAAAATTAATAGTAATAAACTCCCTCTCTTCAAATCATTTTTGTTATCATTTTGATCTGTGTCTGAATCTATGTGTCTGAATTTAGCTTAATTATATTAATATATTGTCTCTTAGTTGTTTGGATTATTTTAAGTATTCAAGTAAATCTTACCCTGATACACACACACAGGGGTCTACTTATCTTTATTACTACGAAAGTTGAAAAAAGTAATAAACGTTTTTCCCAACCCTGTAAGTAGACTGGTGCTATCCTCTTTCCCAAATATGTCAGAACACGTAATTCTATCCTTCTCAGTGAAGTAAGAGTTGAAAAAATTAATATCAATAATGTAGAAAAAGATAACTTGAAAAGAAACCCAAGAATCCTGCAGCTACCCTGTCTCCAGACAGAAGACATCTTCCCTGATTGCTCTTTCCTTTGGCTGACTGTCTCTTCACTACCCTTGGACATTTTGCCTGACAGCTCTGCCTGGGAACCTTCTGGCACTTCACCTTCTCAGTGACCTTTTTTCACATTACATTATAGTGTCAGATGATCTGTATCTCCCATCCGAGCCCAGCTAAAAAAAATGAAGCATTTCAGATTCGTATGGATCTATGTATCCAACTGCTTGAGCTGTTGTTTTATATAGGAAACACACAGTGTTTATTTGAAAAATGATTGTGTAACTTCCATGTTCTATTTTTATCTGTTTATTCCATTTTTTATCTATTATTTTATTTATTTTTATCTGTTTATTTTATATGTTATTAAATTCATATATTATGGAATATGAGAATACTCAGCAAGCTCATTACTGGTTGCATTATTCTGATATAATCTTAATCTAATAATGGTTATAGTATGTATCACCTTAACTTTTATCACATGATTTTTCCTGAAACCACACCATATTTGTGGGCAGAGGGATTATTTAGTAAGGTAACCACTTTAAATTTCAATGACATAAAAACTTCCATACTTTTTGAAACTACAGGGTTTTTTTGTTGTTTTTCAGGGTTGTTTGTTGTTGTTGTTGTTGTTGTTGTTGTTTGTTTGTTTGTTTTTGTTTTGTTTTGGTTTTGTGGAATATTTTGGTTGGTTGGTTGGTTTGGTTTGTTCTGCTTGTTTGTTTTTTGGGGTTTGTTTTTGGGGGTTTGTTTGTGGGGTTTTTTTTGTTTGGATTGGTTTGGGTTTTTTTTCCCCCTGTGTATTTAGTAGACATTAGAAACATTGGGCCTAAGCAATGAGCTTTCTATGTAATGATGACCAAACGTGTATTTTCAGAATAATATCTGAAATAACATGTATTTTCATCCTGAGTAGGATATACACATACACTTTGTATGTGTAGACTCTTACCCACACATTTCTTACCACTAGTGAGTCTTTCCTAGAAATTTTCTATTCATTCCTTTTGAAAGAATGATATTTAGATAAGGCATTCACCACAGACAGATCTAATTTTTTTCTTGAGATCCTTGCCTGCTTCAATTCAAGTGTTGGTCTGGTATCCACAGACTCTCGTGTGTGTGTGTGTGTTCCCATCCAATGTAGCAATTCCACCCCAGCTGTGTACTATTACATGTGGTTTGTTTTCATCAGTTGCAGATTAAAATGGAGATCTTCAGGATGGCCTTTGACATAACTTCAGGATACTGACAGAAGAAGAGCACAACTGTAAAGAGTATTATGCAATAGGAGCTTTTTATCAAATAATGTATCAATGAAACATTTGGAAAACTACTGCAATAACCTCATTAAAATCTGGAATTTAAGTAGGCTTTCGGTAATAAACATTCCAGCTGTGAAATATGAGTAGACTTCCACCATTCACCTTATTTAGTGAAATAATAAAAACCAACCAAACAAACAAAAAACCAAAAACATTAAAACTAAAAAGTAAAAGTAAAAATTAAAAAGAAAAAACTAAACACAGATTTTTTCAAGTATACAATAATGTTTAAGAAATATGCTGTTCACTGAGGGTGGAAATTATTCTAAATTCTAACATAACACTCAGCTGAATCACTGCGAGCTCCAGCTATCCTGGAGGTTGTTTTGAGCTGTCTATAATTGCTATGTATGTTTGGACAGATTATGTTCCTCATATTCATTTGTCTGAATTCTCTGTTTGTTCAGATGGAATAATTATATTCGTAGTAGTGATACTTATGAATTATTTATTTCTTCACATGAAGAGAAACGTCATGTCCATAAGATGTTGCAGGTGTACTTTTTACTTTGGAGTTAATGAAGTAGGTGACACGCAATTTTAAACCCAGCTCGGAGCCTCAAGAAACATCTTTACACAGCTGTGTTTCTAAATTTGGATAATGGATTAACTTTCAGAAGTCCTGTTGCAGTCTAGGACAGTACCCTTCATTACTTCATGTAGGAGAGTACCCTTTATTACAGTTCTTACAGAAAAGGGAGAGAGTTGTGCTCCTCCTTTCCAAAATTTTCTTTCTTCCTTTAATCTCTTGAAAAAAAAACCAAAAAAAAAAAAAAAAAAAACCCCAAAAGAAATGCCCCCAAAACCCCAAAAGCCGTATTAACTGAAACTATCTCTCAAGTCATATATCCAAACCCAGAAACATAATGAACTCTACATTTCTAATAAAACCATTAATCCAGGGCAACAGGGCCTGTCACTGATCCTGAGGGCAGTGGCACATCTGGGAGGTTTCCACCATGCTGACAGCCAGGATTTCTGACACTTTGTCACCTCTCCAGCCACTTTGCCTGCTCCCATGTTCCTTTCCAATGCCTTTCCAATCTGTTTGTGCTGCTGGTGGAGATTACTGCAGCATCATGTCAATGAACTCATCCAAAGGGAATATAAAACAAAGCAGACATGATAAAAGTTCTCACTGTAGTTGTGTTTTTCATACTAGTACCCAAGTACTTCATCACAGAGTTCATAGACTTCAGAAAATGATGTATTTTTCTCATGAAGAGGTATTCTATGGGGCTTGTTTTGTACATAGAAAATCTAACATCTTGAAATTGAAAGGACACTTGTGAGAAGCCATGAATTTGCATGCCATTGCCAAAAGTCCTTCTGAATAACAATGGCTTATTGCTATTTATAAATTTAGGAGGAGGTGCTCTCTTTCTTTGGGACTAGTAAAAACTAATATACATTTAAAAAGCACGTGGTCTAGGGAGCTAGACCTGCATTCCAGAACATATTTAGATTCTCCAAAGGCAAATCTGGAAGAAGACTTTGTTTCAAGCAAGCATCAAAAATTTTTGGACTTCACCACAAGGTGTTGCCTGGATGCTTCGTAAACTGTTGTATAAACCAAATCTTTAAAATGGTCATGTGAATAAATGAATGACTAGTGTAAACATGCACACATCCACAGTCATGAGACTCTTGTGGCTCTAAAAGTTGTGTTCTCCCTCTTCATTGAGACAACTTTAGCTTAGCACAATATCAGTCTAACCAGTCCCCTGACAGAATTTATGTGACTTTCTGTGAGAAGCAGTATCTCAAATATCTCAAATCTGAAACATTTTTTTTTAGCCTTACTACTGTCAGCTGCCAAAATTATTTTATTAGAGATTTACACATTGATAATCAGCATGTATTTTCCTATTTATCTCAGGATTTATTTTCTTGTCAGTCAGAAAACCTCTAGGTGCAGGTGCTGAAGGGTGCATACTGACTTGGCAGCATCCAGTAGCTGATAAGTACTTCCTTAGCAGTGACACTGTGACTAGGAGTGACATAACTAGTGAGACCAATCTTAATTTTCAGTGTGTTTTCCACTTTGAAAAAACAGTCTGATGTATTTTTATAACAGTTTAATCACACCCCAACCCCCACAGACAATTTTTTCACACAAATACTTCAGCGGATATATAAAGATTTTTTTCCTTTTTAATACAGAAAATTCTTTTCTCACTTTTATTGTCTAGTTCTAATCATCAAAATGATCAGTAGTAGACATTACATTCAGCACCAGTATAAAACCATCAAGTTTTCACAAAAATATGTTTGCAAAATTGTACTTAATTAATGTGTTCCGGTCAAATTGAAATATGCTGAAACTTCATAGAATCATAGAATTTTAAGACTTGGAAGGGATCTTAAAGACTGTTTATTACCAACTTTCCTGCCAGGGGCAGGAACACCTCCCACTAGACCTGGTTGCTCAAGGCCTTATCCAACGTGGCCTAGAACATTTCCAGGAAAGGATCAACCACACCCTCCCTTCTTGGCTATCTTGACTTCTGCACCACACAGAGGAAAAAAAACCAGCAAAACAAACCAATTGTACTTTCTGTACCCTGAGTCTGTTATCTCAAAAGATGAACCTGAAGCCTTGCCTGCTAATCTTTAATGTTGTCACATCCAACACCTACTCAGAACTTTTAATTTCAAGAAGATTGATGTAATTAAAATATTGTGAACAGAGGTTGTTCCCAACAGTTGCAGGCTGCTTGATAAGGGTTCTTAGCATTATTACTTGGCACCTACTATACTATCAGATATAAAATCTACACGATTTTTAACACCCAATTAAGCACTATTTAATTAGATGGTATTAGTCATAGTGGTCCCTGCTATAAATAAAAAATGAAGCGAGGGGTTTATGATAATAGGATTCCAATTAAGCCTCAGCCACCGATATTCCTACCACTCACTGGGCTCCCTGGGAGAAACTCCAATATGCAATTAGTCTGATTAAGTGGAATATGGTATATTTTGTCTTATATGGCAATGATAAGATTAAATATTGCCTCTGTGAATACAGGCTCTTTTGATGCACAGTGATTCACTGAGGCTGTGCTCACTGAGGGCATGGCAGGACCAGACAATCTTCCTATCTCACTGTAATGAGAAAAGGTACAGGTGTTTTCCTACCATCTGGCTTCTGACATTATTCCCTGGTAATAGTCACAGCCTCACGAGGCATAAATGACGTGAAACCAAACAGATTTGCTTGAATTTAGATAAAGTATAAAAGATAACGTGAAAAAGCAATAAAACTTGGGACTATGCCAAAATGAAAGGCATGCAGGGAATGATAAAAGCCATGAAACCACAGACCAAAATTTACTTTCAAACAACTGGAGAGACTGCTATGAAAGAAAAAGCTCCTGAAGAAACACCAGAATTTTTCATCAGGATCTGCTGTGAAAGGACAAGGGGGGATGGCTTCACAATGACAGAAATACTTAAGCTCAAAAAGGGAAGGCATTTTTATTTTCAAAAGCTTTATAAATGTCCTTGTCTCTTTCTCTTAGAATATATTAACAATTTTTAAGAATCTAATACTATCTTTAAATATTAGGCAACTTAAAAGTGTAGAACTTATCAGCAAATTTTGGAATTTTATCTATATAGAAGTGTCCTGACGTTAATATTTGCTTTCCACACACTGACTTAAAAACTCCATCTTTAACTTGCAGACTAGGGTTTCGTTTTTCATTTTGCCAGCTACTTGCCCAAGTGCTGAGATGAATTATCTGTTTTGCACTATCTATACTTCTGCAGGTCTACCAGCACAAAACTCCTCTAGAATTTTAGAAAGAGGAACATGTAAATCTTGTCAGTTCCAGGACTAAATCCCAGGTTCTGATCATCCTCAAAATATAACAACACGGCAAGTATTTAGAAGGAGTCAATTTTTCCATGAAGGACTCATCATAATCTCTCTTTATAATGACATGGTGCTTAAAATCATAGGAGTGACACTAAAGTGCAGAAAAAGCCTTGGAGTAGCCACTCTGTCAAGGGTGGGAAATGCTGTTGATGCAGCACAGATGAGAGGACTCTCTGGGTAAGACAACTTCTCACAATTGTTGATGCAAGGGGTTCCTGCTTGACCTGGAATCCCTTTAAAACTTTCCTGAGCAAAAGCCTGAGTGAATACATCTAGGTGAAAACAGGGCAGGCACATATCACACTGGTCTCTATTCAACTGAATAGAATTCAGTTTTGGGTTTGTTTTCAGGTCATGCAAAGAACACAAATGGCGATCTCAATAATGTAAATTCAAGACAGCCTTTAGACTGCAGAAGGAAAACTGTAGCCACAGAAATAGTATTTGGATCTAGATTTGAACTGGATCCAAAAATGTCATAAATTCAGGATAGAATTACATAGATTCCTGTGTAGGCATCTAATTTTTGAGTATTATTCTATGAAAAAGTGAAAATGTTTCTGATAGATACATTTCCACACTCTGAATAGCTGTTCCTACACACTTCTGTGGCATAAAGCTGTGCCCAAAAACTCATAACAAAGAATTAAACTGCTACAGGTCCAATTTTCTCACACTGAGCTATCTGAAAATTTTATGCTTTACTAAGGAAGAATGATTATCTTGTATTTTAAAAAAAGCATTTAAACTTGTGCTTGAAAAAAACAGAAAATAAAGTGAAGATTTAATTTTATAGATATAAAATCCAAAAACATTGCAGAAGTATTCAGAATGAAAAAGGGCAAAACCAGTATTACTTTCTGGCTACAGTTGCCACCAAAATAATTTTCCTTCTTCAATTACTAATAAACTTTTGAGGTGTTAAAAGTAGTTTATGAGCTACAACTGATCAATCCACAGCAGTATCTCTACCCCACTTGTTATTTAATGTGGTTTAACTGACAAATAGATTAAAGTAAACAGCTAGGAACTTTGATTCTAGCAAAACTGCTGCTTCTCAGATATGGAAAGAAAAAAGTGAAATTAATATACTTGTACTTTATGGGTTTTACCCAAATCTTTTATTCTGAGAAATGAGAAAATCAATACTTGAAATGAAAACTTCTATTTGCTTTTTGAAACAATCTATCTCTCTGTTTGAGTTGAGCTCTTTATCCATAAGGATAAGTTTATTTTGGAAATTAAGGATGGGAGGCAAAAAGATTTTTTTTTAATAGCGGTTCAGTATTGATTTTTATGGTGATCTCCTGTGAAGTTCAATAAAATATATCCAGGAACAATTTTTTTTTCACATAAAAATAATTTGCTCTAAGCCTGTGCTCCTCTTATTATAAGTAGTAATTTTGTACTATTTGCAAGAAAAAAACAAACAGAGAATATTTCTGTTTTAGTGCCTACCTTTAGGAATGAAAGAGTATCTGTGCCCTTTAAAATTCTACATTCAAGCTGAAAATATATTATAAAACCAACTAGGATTAAAATGTAGTTTAAGTGTGGCTACTGAGGTACCAGTAACATCAATTAAAAAACCCCAAACCAAAACCCAAATATGCCGATCACATGGAACTTCAAAAGGACTTGTTTTGATAAGTCTATATGCATAACTACAATTTTATAAAGTTCACTTATAGTAATGATGTTCAAACCCTACAGTCTTTTGGATTGTTATGCAATGGAAATTGAGCTAACATATCATTCATCATGGTTTTTAAAAGGTTGATAAACTTGTATGACCACATACCTCACTGCCAAGGTACTACAGGAAAAAAAATTAGGAATTATTGTATCAATATATGCAAAAATAGATTCTCACCGTTTGTTTCAGGGGAGAATTAGAGTACACCAATTTGAATTGGGATGCAATTACTATTAGATTACAAAGAGAGATTGCAAAAAGTAGAACTACTTTAGCATCATTTTTCTAGTATATATAATCAAAATTATTTCTTTGGTTATATTTATGACCTATGTCTGCTTCTGAACCCTGTGTTTTAGACTGTTGGCCAGTAGGTTTCCAGTAACAATTTAAGCATCCAGACATAAATATGTTAAGGGCATGAATATAAAATAAAAATGTTAATAAGCTATTCATTAGGCAGTGATTGATTAAAAGAAAAATAAAATAGAGAACATGTCCATTTACTAGTTAGCCTGGCTTTAAAAAAAATTGATTTGCATCAGAAACATTGTTATTCCAGTCTTCCCCCCCCCCCAAAGAAATGGTAGCTCGCTGAGGTGCAATTTGCACTCAAAATATCAAAAAGATTTTTTTTTTGTTTTCTTTGAGAACTGAATTTGCCAGCAATAAATGGTGAAATTATTTATGAACACAAGTCTATTATAACTATAGTCTCATTAGAAATTCTTAACAGACAAATAATGTAGGAAAGGTTAATTAATTCATCCTTTATTCTCTATGTCAAAATCCAATTTCTGCAGAACCAGATGTATTTCATCAAAACATTACTTAGTAACTATTAAATGGCACAACTGAATTTCTCCTGTATAATTAATTTGCCTTTTTAGCATGAGCACAAAAAAAATAAAGCAATAGGATCCTTGCATGTGCTCAATTCTGGGCACCACAGTATAAGAAAGACACAAAGCTATTAGAGAGTGTCCAAAGGATGGCAGCACATGGAAGGACTCCTGTGCAGGGCCAGGAGCTGGGCTTTGGTGATCAATGGGAGTCCCTTCCAATTCAGGATATTCTAGGACTCCATGTTTAAAGAATTAGAGAGCATTGTAAAATTAGACCCAAGTTTTCTGTACCCTCAAGGTCTAACCACCCCTCTCTGGGCATGTGCTCTCGACTTGATTGACTGTGTCTTTAAGAATGAAGAGAGAGAATTTTACACCAATCAGTAACAAAGGTGAGTATGACTCGAGTCACTCAGCCTTCTGCCTAAACCCAAAGAAATAGTGTAAAAGCAGCTTGAGAACAGGCAAAACTTAGGGAAGGCTCCATTGGAACTACTGGGACCTGTCCAAGGGCTGAATGCGTCTTCTCCCCCATAGGGACACCTGTTGGGCAAAAAATGCAGTCAGTGTGTGCTGAATACTTTTATTTGGGATTAGAGCGTGTCTGTTTATTGCTTTTTTTGCAGTCAGGTACTATCACTAGCAGTTTTATATTAATAAAGGGTGTTGTTCCATAAACTGATAGTGTGAGTCCTTCCTGGGGGCTGGCAGTCACCAGCAGTGGGGAACACAGAGAGGAAAACCTACTGAGAGGTCACAGAGTGGGAATACCCTCACAGGGGTCTGTCTCCCTTGCGCTGTGGGCTGTGTGTCCCTAAACAAGTCGTTTGAACCACCCTCCAGCCCAGCAGGACTGTTCAGAGAAGAGTCCCCATATCTGGGCACTGACAGGCTGGTCGGACACGAGGGGCTCAGCTTTCCTGCGGCACTGACAGACAAACTAAGGGCTGGGAAAGTCTCCTCTTTTCACAAGTCCACGCTCCTGCATTGTGTCTGAGTGCTAGGCTGGCTCTGAGAAATCTCCTTCACCCCATTTATATTCCTGGCAGGCTCTTCAGGACTGCCTGAACGTACCCTGTGCTCATGACAAACTGGATTCTATGGTTTCAGGGGTTTTTCTTTACAGTATTACATCTCCCCACGTAGCCATATTCCATTGCGAAACCTCGTGCTCTCCCAATCAATTATTTGCAGCTACACTCAATCTCATTTTACCCAGCTCAAGGCCAGTTTCTACAGCTGCGTTTTAGGTGCCCAATCCCTCCCACCCTAGATTTCCACTGCTGATAATGTTCTGCTCATAAATTCATAAAGTGCTGAGTTACCTTTGAGACAGAAAAGGTCCAGAATAGAGTTTCATTCACAACAGCTGCAAGCCTGGGGTTTTTCTGTTTGGTTTTGTTTATTTGGTTTTGATTTGGGGATTTTTTTAATCTATATGATGTTTGCAGAGGGTTTTTATACAAAATCCTCTGAGACAGCTGTAGGATGACCTGCACATTAAATCCAGGAATCTGGAGGCTGCAGACACGCATACCAGCTCCTGATCAGGGAAATATAACAAACACAGTGCTGGTGTTTAATTGCTGCACAGGCTGCTGGAATTGTGAGCAGCCAAAAAAACCCAACAAATCGACAACCCAAACTCACAAATACCCACACACAATAGTAAAGAACTTGCATAACAAAAACCTAAAGCATAGTTTGATGTGTTTTACACTTTCACAGATTTCTAATATTTGATAAAAGCATACCTACCATCCATTCTGATATAATTTAATACAATAATTCAATACTACAATAACACAATTAATAAAATGCAATTTATAATGGATATTTTGCTGTAAAAAGTAAAGTTAGAAAGAAGCATATGATGCTCTAATGGATAAATATATAAAAATATAAGCCCTTGTGTAGAAAGCACAACTTAAACTCATATCTTATTTTTCATGGTATAAATAACTTTCTGATCTTAAAAAAAATGTTTTCCTTCTTTACAATAAATTAAGGAAATTACTATACCTTATCATAAAAATTATTTAAAAAAACAAACACATGGTTTGGGAGTGTGAAGGTTGGTATTTTCAGGAATGGGGAAAGTCAGAGACTCTAGTTATTGAAAGTTATTGAAACTCCAGTTATTTTGAACATAAGTTCAAAAGTCATATCCTGTGGTTTGTGGGGTTTCAGTCTTTGACTGGATTTTTATGTAGTAACTCCCATACATATAAATTTTGAGAGACATTTACTATAATATTGCCCATAGTTATACTGTGTTATGAAGTAGTTTTAAAGGAATCAGAACCCTTGTCTAAATAAACTTCTTTTTTTCTTTTTTTTTTTTTTTTAGGTTCTTTATCACCTCAGGGGTGAGAGTGTCCAGTATTTAAAGTATTTACTCCTCAGGGTTTTTCTTTCACATAGGTTTTTTCCTTAAAGAAACGCTTCTGAATATGCATTAACACCATAAGCAGAATAATTGCCATTAAAAAATTGTAAAATCATGAGGAATACTACATGCAGTGAGATATTTAAATAGGTTCAACTCAAAAATTCCCTCCTAGAAAAGCAAAGACAGTGGCCATCCTACCACATGTGATGCTACTTGGGGAGTTTGGCATATTTTACCTAAAAATGCAGGATCTTAAAATGTATGTGATGGCATTCTCCAAATACAAAGCAAAAACCAAAATCACCTGTGGGAATAAAGAGGTAAAGTTAAAGCAGTGCTGGCACAAGGACAAACGTCAGTACAATTACTGCCAATACCAGAAACTGGAGTGAGAATGTCCACTGTGTGAACACAATTCAAACTCAAATTCATCAGGACATGGTTTAACATCAATCATTGATTACATGACACAGCTGCTTTGACAACAAAGATGTCAAACCCCTGACTCAGTCCTTCCAAACCTCTATTTCTATGGGGCAAGAGAGAGCAAAACAATGGCAAGGAAAAATAGGAAAAAAAAAAAGGTGATTGCAGAAAGCATTACTACTTGGAAAAATAAATCCCGAACTAATGTTGTATTTTGGATGGTTTTAAAGAAATAAATCCACTTGGAATTTTCACTTGAACTCCTAGTGTTCTAAACACATTCCTTCTTGGTATGCTGACTGTCCAACTCCAATCTAAAAACTTTATTCCTCCTTTGACTTTACAGAGGCCACTGGTGTGAAACTACAATTTACATGTTAATAGAGGTCTGCTCCAAGCAATGTGTGACCTCCAACAACCAGTCAAGTTAACGACTATATTTCAAAATATTCCAACAAAAATTTAATGAAAAAGATATTAATGCCTTCAGAGGTTAAAAAAAAAAAAAAAAAAAAAAAAAAAGCGCTGCTGTGCAAGTGAAAGCAGAATAAAAAAACCCTCTTTATGCAGTGTTCTTGTATATTCTTCGTTTTAAGCTTGACAAAACGAGGTAGAACAGTGGAAGAAAAAGAAGAAAACAGAAGAAAGCAACAACTGTATATCAGTCTATATAAGCAATTTTCAGAGGTAATGCTAATCATTATTTCAGGCTGATTGTTCTTTTAGGAAATAAAATTTTAACATATGCAATAGATAAAACATTTTCCAGTGACTGAGGGATTTTGATGTTGCTGATTATTTGAGGCTGATGGTCAAGTATTCCCCTCAATGGAGTGCTGAGGTAATAACCTGATTGTTACAGCTAAATAAATGAATGACTGGAGTCTCTAAAGTTTTCTGAAAGACCTCCCTCTTCTTCAAAAGTTATTGCAACGTCCAAATTTCTCCATTAAAATAAAAATATTTGTTACCCTATCAAACTGAGAACCGGTTGCCATTTCAAAACTGAGCCTGTACCCATTTGGCTGCTGCCCACCTGTAAGTAGGCAAATACACATTTGCTCAAGCTGATTGGATGCAGACAGCTTCGTGGGGATAACTATACAACAGTGTTTACAAGGAGCAGTTTGACAAGACATCCCATCAGGGAGACATTAAGTCTGTAGTTATTTTCTCTCAGGGACAGTAGGGTCAGGAAATTAGAAGTGATGGTTCATGCAGCCTGGAAAACTGGGCAGATTTCTGACTGTCATGATGCCCTCACCTTTTGAGTGGCCGTACCTGCTGGAATGGACACTGAGGTGTTGGCAGTGGGGGCTGCAGAACGGCCCCAAACTTGCATGGACTAGACACAGCTCTCCACTCTCCATCCCCACCTGTGCCACATGGGGTGTCTGGAGGGATGAAGGAATGCTGGGAAAGATGCAGGAGGAGAAGTTGTTTTGGTTTGCCTTCGTTCCTTGTTATTCAAAGCTATTTTTAATTAATATTTGCTATTCATCAATATTCACATTGAGGTTGGGCCAGTGCTGGTTATTGGCGTGTCATCTCCCCATTTTTGTCTCAATCCATTAGCTGTTCCTTCTTATTTTCTTCCCCATCCTTTTGAGGGGAAGGAGTCAGGACATCTGTGCAGAATGACTGACTCACAGCAGAATTGTGCATCCGTGCTAAATTTTTGATTCTTTTTACTAATCTCTAATTTTCATGGAGTCTTTACATAACTGAGTACCAAAACACAAAGCAATTACATTTAATTTTATAAGTGTTGGTTCAGTGAGAAGAAAAATCACTACTTTTTTTATTGTTTGCTGTACAAAACTGTCATAAGCTGAGCTGTTATATAACTGTGTCAATGTTTTTATCATTGTTTATATTCACATCAGAACTAGCAGAGGACAGTTTTAAACACCTTCCTTTCTCTATCTCCAAATGCCACTTCCAAATGTCTTTATGAATGTTTCAAACATGATGAATATCTTGTATACACACACAGACATCACATTTGCATCATATCATAGAAACTAAATGTGTCAAGAGAACAATAATAACTCTACAAACCTGGGTCTCCAGGTTCTTTCAAGCTCAGACAGATGTGGCTCAAAAGTAGTCATCATCTAAAGGCAGCCCAAACATGCAAAAATGTCTTGGTATATCAAAAGTAATTGGTGAATAAGATTTATTGGTTGGATTTTTTATTTGGTTCATTGGTTTTGAACTCAAATATTGATTTTTTTTTTAGTTAACTGATTTCAGAAGTATGAACATCAATCATACACCTTTTATATGTATTAAATAAACTATGTATTGAGAACTAATACAAGAATTGTAAATTTAAGTGTTGCAGACTATTTGTGCCTAGTTATTACCATCTATTTACCACTGTAAATTGTGCCAGTTAGCCTTGTTTTGAAGGCTGGCATCTGTCACATTGTGGCAGAAAAAGTCTCCTTTCTGTGGAAGTTCTGCTCAGCAAATAATGAAGACATCCGTGCGTTATCAACCCTCCTCTTTCAAGCACAGATCAAAAACATACCCCCACAGTAGCTACAGTGAAGTGGATTAACTCTATCCCAGGAAAAAAGAACACATAACACAAATATCTTTGAAAATAAAAGTGCAGATATCTTATAATTTCTTACAGCTGTAGCCAAACTGACCACTGTAATATATTTATCACATTGGAAAATTAGACTGATGCTTTCGTCTGCATAGTAAAGTCTAACATCACTACACCATTTTATGTTACTTTTTTAGTCTCTAGAATATGCTATCTCTTCTCCAAAAAAAAAAAAGGAGAAAAAACGTTTGGATTCAACTTAGGAACCCTTTCTTTTCCTTCAGGATGGGGAGTGATCCAGGAGGAGGAGAAAAGACCAATTCAGTTGGAATGGATTCCAATTGAAATTGGACTATTTCAAATTAGTCCAATTCAAATTGGACTATTTCAATTGGTTCCTAGGCACAGCTCTGGACCATTATTGGCAGATTTGTTTTATCAGGGCCCAGACACCCTTCACGTGTCAATGCAGGTTGTGTCCAGGAAAATCTTTTTATACAATACCCCTGATTGTTTCAAGCAGAGCAGTTATGTAGCCCAAGAGGGAAAATGAAACTCATTGCTTCCTCTCAAATAGTGTTCAGGATCTGAAAAAAAAAATCATTTAAATTATTCTGTAACACCAAACATTGTATTATAGTTTGATAACCCAACAGAATCAAACTAAAACCTCTATGATTGCACTTCACCTTAAAGATGAAATTATGAAAATGTTAAAAAGCAGATAAGAGGGATAACTAAAATTTAATCCTTTTAGGCATGAGAAGAACACTGCAGAGCACCTCACTCTTAGTGAGGCCTCAGTGCATATTGCTTATTAAGACAAAATAAGTAATTGATGTGATTAAATAGTATAGTAAGGGAAAGTATTAGAAAGAAGCAGCATATTCCATAAATAGGAAGTTGCACTTAGATAAAGAAAATAGAATCAAATTCTGAGGGGATAAATTAAAAACAAAACAAAACAAAAAAGCGGATAAACACTGTTTCCAAATGTATCAGGAGTAAAAATATTGCAATTTGTACATGTAGTCAGCTGATAAACAGTACAAAATGAACCTTCAAAGAGGGAAGACTACTGAAGAAGTGTAGGTGGGTTTTTTTGTTGTTTTTTGTTGTTGTTGTTGTTGTTGTGTTGTTTTGGTTTTTTTTTAATTTGTGTTCATGGAGAAGAAAAATCCAGAGATTAGTGCTTGGACAGCCTGTGGGAGGCCCAGCAGGCCTGCCTGAATCTACAGTGAGTATGAATTAGCTTAGAAAATAAAGTTTTATTTGAAGTACTTTTAACATTGTACTTAGCACCACTTTTGTGTGAAGTGACAAAGGTGGTAAAAAAAAAAAAATAGTCACAGGTACCATCCAGGTAACTTACTTGAAGTAAATCAAACAAATGTCTATGAAAATGAAAAATGTATCAATGAAAATCTTGGACAAAAAGAAGTCAGTACATGTTGGATTGTTGGAAAAAGCTTCTTTAATTTCTTTACAAAGTAAAAAATCTAGTAGACTTTTCAAGAGTCTTTCTCTAAAAAAAAAAAAAAAGTAAAAGCTTTAAAGAAACCAAGTAATCAGGGAACAAGAGAAATGTTTTGATACAGCTAAATAATTGCTTTAAATAAAATGAGAAACTGATGAAATTATACACTCATTTATCAAAACAAAACATGTAAAAAGGTTAATAAGAAGCAAAGATTTCTAATTAAATCAAGTTACTGATAAAGATGAAGATAACAGAAATAAACTCCCAAAGGAAATTTTAATCCTAAATGCAAGTAGAACAACTAATAATATTTGTCATAGACATACACATAAATGAAACGTGCATAAGTAAGAATTCCTAAGCTACATAATTTATGGAAGCTGTAACAGTATCTTGGGGCTGTGATAGTTCTATGAAAACTTGATCTCAAAACTCATTAGCTGAAAAAAACTAAATTGACTGTTAGAAGCTACTAAGAAACAATAGTAACACCTCTGAAAACAACATTAAACTACCACGTAAATCCATGATTCATTTTTCTTTGATGCATTGATTTCTCTGACTTAAGGCAGATTAATAAATTGAGGGAAAAAAAAAAATGTTTGGGAACACCTAATCAGAAAACTAAGCTTAGTATGGTATGAGAGATCTATAAAATTCAGGAGCACAGATTACTTGCCATGTCTTCCAACACAGGCACTAGGAGCCTGCTAGTGAAAGGATGAAAGTAGGGGGAAGGTGTTGCCCGGAACGCAAAAATCAATGACACGGAGGCAGAGTTCTTCAGTGAAAGCTGCTCCCCACCGAAAAAAGGGGCCAGCCTGTTTATTTCTTTTCCTTTTATAATTTTGTGGGTCTGGAAGCACATTGGCTCCTGGGGTTACTACCCCTTAACCCCACTGGCCAGACCAGCTGTCAACCAACATTGTTTTCAGGCTGGAAATATGTAAGCAAAGGACAGTGAACAAAAACAAGAAAGGTTGTTTATGTTCCAGAGTGTGAGAAAGTGAAAAACTGACCCTTAATATTGTACAGTAATTAAAGAACTGACTCCATCTTATAAGCAAGTAGAAGGCTTTAAAAAATCTCAGAAAAACCAGGGCAACAGGAAGGGGGCTGAAAACAGTAAGATAAAAGAGCTTCTCACCCAGAAACACACCTGTGTAAACCCCTGCTGAGGGAGTGCAGATCCCGACAGTTCACACGGATTTGATGCAGGACTGGACAAGCATTCAACGTTTTAAAGCAGGAAAAGCACAGCAGGTTCAGGAACTCCCCAAAGCTTAAAGAGTGGCCAGCAGAACTTGCTGGGTGAAGGATCATTTCTCAGTCTCACTTGATCTATTTTCTCTGCTCCTGACACACCTGCAGAAGGAAGGTTTCTGTGTGACCAGACCCTTCCTCTGCCTCAGCAGGGCTGTTGCTCCCGAGGCGACTGAGGAGGAGCTGGGGCTCTACAGGCACTTGTACTAACCAGGGCATGGATGGCCTCCCCAGACTTCTTGTTGCACCTTTGCACCACGAGGTTAAAGCACTCAAACAGGATCAGATTAAGGTAATTATTAAATTATGGAGGTGAGGAGAAAGAGGATCAGGGCAAGGAAGGTGCTCTTGCACTCTCACCTCAGCCGCTCAGAGGCCCCTCGATTCTTTAAAAAATTCACAGTCACTGCTGGGAAGGAAAGGGAAGATGTTAATAATCCTTATTGTTTTTTTAAATATTCCTCCTGGTATTGCCTTATGTTATCAGCTCTTTTATATGCCTGGTCACCTTAGGGACCAATTAGACAATAATCTCTAGAGCAAAGACCCAGTGCAACTTTTCCTCATGGTATGACATTCCCAGAATTTCAATGTGGACCAGACACACCTGGTGCTTTTGACATGCTATAGAAAAGTAAGGAAATATATTTAATAATATATTACAGACAGAATTTCTGAATCTTCGCTGTGCTAGAAGGCTGGAAAGAGACAAATAAAAAGAAGAAAGGAATCCCACAGTGCTTTGTCCTCAGCTTTATAGGTTTGCTGTAGGAAATTTTATTTTCCCTTGCAATTGTTCTCCTACATGAAGGTCCTTCTGCCATATGTCAGCCCAAATATTAGGAAAAAGTTATTTTTTTTCCTAAACATTTCACTTGACACAACCTTAATCCATTAATTCCCCATGAAAAGGGAAAATTTTGGACTGAATGATTAGCATATTAAACTACTATAGAGTTTTAGTTTACTTTAGACCTTATCTAAGGAAGAAACAATGGAAAAAATCTTGTGAACATATTCTGATTTTATTTCATGTACATCTGTAGACTTCACATTCCTGAACAAACTAGAATACAACTAGCTCCAGAATAACTAGCTCTAGAATAAACTAGCTTTTGGGGAGTTATAATGAATACTTATTTCTAATTTTGTCTTCGTATCACTAACAAGAAATAATTTATTGATACCAAGAGAAAATATTTGCTGCTCAAAGGCTTTTAGGAAAGGGAATCAGGTAGTTATAGTAAATTAACATGTTAAATTGTCACATACACATTTTCATGCAAGGAAGCTCTCAGCTGCTTTACTGAATACAACTGACATTCTTAAATAGATACACACAGATCCTGATGGCAGATATAAACTCCATTCAGTTGTTATTTCTGCCACTGCTGGAGCAATTTGTACATCTTATTTTCAGCCATTTCTTCCTCATGAATTGTTCAACATAGAAGCAAGCTTTTAAATGCTTTTGCACTAAAAATCTTTACAGCTGTCTGATAAGAGGACTTAGAACATTTTCTTCTCTTGTGGCTGGACATTCATATGTGCTGAGATTCAGGATACTCTTACTTTGTCCAGAATAGCTGTTGGACATCAGCTTTGTGATGGAAATTAGCTAATTCAGGAAAGATGGTGTTAGTAACATTTCAGGGGGAACAGGCATTGTAATTGATTGAGTTGCTATTGAAGGAAACATTTAACTGGTGTTTTTAAAATGCTACCTCTAACAGGCTCACACAATTAAAATTTTGTTGTGAAACAGATAAATTAGATAATTTCAGTGTATATTAAACATTAATGCTTGTTTGTCTTTCATCTTAATACCTCTTACAATCAATTCAACAGATTTTGCACAAGATTTCAAAACAGATTAAAATAGAATCTATTTTATTTTGCTCTGCACTCCCATTAGTGGAATTATTGATACATATATGTAGAGAGTTTATCCTTATTTCTTGCTCTCTTCTAAAGAATCTCTGCCAATATCAGCATATTTTGTACTTTGACAGCTGTATTTTGCTAAAATGTTGATCATTACGCATTTTCAAAAGACGTACACAGAGGATTTCCTCATTTCCTTTTCTCTATCCCACTTTTCCCCTCTTCATGCCAAGAGAAAGTGCTGGGTGGCAGACACTGCCCAAGCAAGACCACATATGTATATCTCCAGTCCACTAGAACATGCTGCTACTTGGTCTATTTATCTATGGTGCTCATACTCTGTGCCTGGCAGATTCTTCCAGAAGCAGCAGCAGCACTTTAAAAAAAAATTGTTTTGCGTTTGAGCATAATTTTTTATTGGAACAGTCAGTATGTGAACAATGGAAAAAAAATAGATAGAATAACCTGTTACATCGAAAAAATGATATTAGAAGAATTTTAATTATTATTTTTTAATGATTTTAATTAGGTGACTGGAAAAAATGTTTTGATCTCGGTTAAAACTAACAAACAGAAAGCAATAAAAAGAATTATGGATTTTTTTCTATCTTCAAATTTACCCAAAGGAGGGTATGAATTTCATACCACTTACATATTCACCTTACAGTGGTCAATTATGTTCAGAGGTAGTCACAGGTTTTGAAAGTCTGAGGTGTTTACTGTAGCTGAGGCTGAATTTCAAGTCTATATTTAAAACCGAAATAGGGAAGAAAAAAAAAAAAAAGGAAAAAATAATTCAATATGTTCTTGAATGTGTTTTGCACAATCTGAGTTCTAAAAGCCTGAGTCTGCTGGGAGAATGGGCATTTCCATAGAAACACTAAAGGAATGGAGCCACCACATAAGAGCCTCTAGCAGGGGAAGTGCAGCAAAGATGTCTTGGCTGTGAATCTCCACAGACACAAAGTCTATTGGCCCTGAACTGCTGCCCACTTTTCTACAGCAGGTTTCTAAACTGCAGGAATAATGTCTGCTACCTCTGTATGTTAAAATTACTGTACCTGACGAGACATTAAAAGGGGTTTTAAGGAGAGAACACTGCATAGTCTCTATCTATTAACCTTTCAAAGAGGAGAGTGTCATAGGAAAGCTCCACAACTGAAGTCAAAGGGCCAGTACCTCTGCTAAGTATAAATACAGGGAAGTGCCACTGGCTGCTATTCTTTGGGCCCTTTAAATCAGCCGAACACCCAAACTGCCTTTTATTTTCCCTGCATTCTGTTTTCTTTCCATTTTTACTACTACTATTACAGCAGCTCCTCTTGGCACCACTTTATGTGCAGAGAGTGGTGCTATTACACATGCCTCTTCCTGGCACTTTAGAACTGGCCTAGGAATATCTTTCTTTAATTTCAAATATGTCACACGAAGGTTTTTTTCTATTGACTCAAAAATAGTACAGCTTGCAAGAGATGTTTAGTTCAAGCTTTGAATCCAATTTGAGTAGACATTGTTTGTCTAAAGACAAATAATTATATTGAATTATATCAAGAAATCAAAATTTTCCTATGTCATTTCAACAAAATAATAAAACCCCCACACCTCTCTTTTTTTTTACTTGTAGAACAGAAAAAAATAAAAAAGCAAACAAAAACCCCAAACAAAATCAAATATTTAAAGATATGTATTACTTTGCAACTATTTTCAGTTTATCTGTTCAATGAATGTTTTATTATTAATAGGTCAAAACTAGGGAGAAAAAAGTTTTTTTAAAAATAATAGTATTAATAACAACATTAATAATAACAACAACAGTGACTTATTTCCTGAATCTTGCTATTGCTTTCTACACTTTCAGAGTTATATATCCTCTTAGCTACATGAAAGTAAGAAAACAAGCAAAAGGATTTCTGGACCCTTTCTGGATTGACAGATACAGGTATTTACCACAACGCCACAACTTCTTCTATTATTTCTTTGTTCTTTGTTTTTCATCTTAGTCAGAACTTGAAGCAAACTGGGGTGTGATTTTTACATTCAGTTGTGCTACATAATTTGTTATCAGGCTGCAGCTCAGGAGGGGCCCTGGGAAAACTTCTGCAATATGAAGTCACCTCCCATGGCAAATGATGTTAACATTTGCCTTAGATTACATCTCTAAGTGTTCTTAGTCACTTTGTGTTTGTTTCTCTGAAGGAGTTTAAAACTTAGAACATGTTGGAAGAAGTCACTGGCTGAATATACAGCAGTAAAGCAGCAAACTGCCAAACAGATTTGCTATTGTCCTGGTAACATATTTTATCTGTATGATGTGGTAGAATTTGGTTATCATCAAAAGTCAATCCATTTCCTCTCGAAGACACACCAGGCATTCCTGAGATTTACAACTTCTCACTAAGCCTTAAATTTATGTTTCTTCTCTATGTAATGATGGCACATCATCATTTTCCCAAGGATAACTGTTCATCAAAAAAGAAGCAGGTCAGTGCCCAGAAAGGACAGTTCCTCTCTGTTTGCTATTTCTAATAAAATTGATGATACACCTTGCACAGCAAGCTACTTTTTTTTTTTTTTTTTTTTTTTTTTTTAATGATAGCAATATAAAATGATCCATTGAACAAAATCTCTGGGTATTATCTATTCAGATGTAAGTATTGAAGCACCTGTAGTGTTAATCTTCTTTATATGACTATTATGTAAACAGAATCCCATGATAAAGACTTGGCTGAGGAACTAAAAATGGTGTTCAGACCAAAATGATGGTTGGAATGTACTTAATGGCTGCAAGTGTAAAGCTTCTAGGTCTTACTGTGTTCTCATTAAATGGCACTATGCAAAAAGAGAAGCAGCATGACTACAAGTGACAAAACCTATAGTGAACAGCTGAGAAAGATGACAGAAAGTAAGACATAGATGTAGTCTCTTAAACAGAATATAATAGTAGATTAAGCTCATTGCCTAGTGTGTATATATATATATATATATATATATATATATATATATATATATATGTATGTAACAGTTTTAATGCCATTGTCACTGGAGTTTCATTGCATGGATAATAAAGGTAAGAACCATCTCTACAGCTAAGCCAAATCCAGTTAACTGACAAAGAAACTTCCTTGTGTGCATTGGGAGATTGATGGATTAGTAAATGGCTAGTGAACACATTTGTATTTGGTTCAGAAGATTTGTTATCTACTAATTATAGAAACATATGAAAGAGAGAACAATAAAAAATGGGGTTTAGGAATTTGGAATGGCTGACTTATGGAAAGTGGGACTAAGCATATATGAAATTAAAAGTTAAATAAAATTCAAAGAAACATCCAGCAAGAAGTCTAAGATGAAAATACTGAGAAGAAAGTCATACAGAAACCCATAAGGATTATTAGGAATAATAAAAAAAATATTAAACCCCACAAACTTTGAAAAAGAAAATTCAATAAATATCAAAACTGACCAACAGTTACAATTATTAAACCACTGAACAATTTCTGTAAAGGAACTCACAGGAAAGCTTTTCAATTACTATTAAAGAAAAAATGTGATATGTGGCATATGACACAGCCAAATTTGGCACTGAAAAAATTAGACTACCTTTACTAGGGTAATTTTTCATCTTTAGCACTGATATAGAACTAGTTCTATCTATGCTTCTGTTGCACTCCAAACACCTTTTTCAAAAGCAGGAAGAATACAGAAGATTTAATTAAATCTCATCTGTGCAATGAGATTCATTTAAGAGTTCCAAATAATTTCAACTATTGCTGTAGTTTCAGCTTTCTCTCACTTGTTCTAGGTGGAAAAACATTGTAAAATTTCACCTCTGAGCTTTTTTATTGTTCTGTTGGAAGTGGATATTCCTCTGCCTTTCTCTGAAGCATTATATGTTACAGCTAGAAATCAAATGTTTTTGTGAAGCAATGCCACTGAACCCTTTCAGCTGCTTGTTTAGAGGGCTTTGCTCACCTTCTGGAGATAAATGAGTTTGCCAGGCGGGCAGGGCCAGGAGGGAATTTTCCTTTCATTGAGGATGGATGTCTTTTGTCTCTTTGTCTTACTTGCTCCTCTGTAAAGTGCACCTTTCCTAACCAACAGAGGAATTTCTGTTTCCTTTTGGGTCCTGGCAAAGAACAGCTCTTCCTTGATTGCTCCTGCTCTCAACTACTGGCACACTGAGGCTGTTTGGCTTTGTTGTGTGAGGTGTTATGAATAGTGTACTAAATGGTTTTCTACAGTGCACAGAGCAACTCTTCTGAGCTCATGCTTCAGCTTCCTTTAGGTGTTCTGGGAAAAGCAGAGGGCCTCAGCCGTGATTGTCTCCTGTGTTCTATTCCTGTCTCCTTAAAATACAGCCAACAAATTGCAGCAGCACTGTAACCTGCCTGTAGTTAGCAAAGTTACCCAAGCAGGCTGTTTTGGATTTCTGCTCATTCTGACAGTTCGATTCTCCCGGAAGAATGAAATGCCTGGGAAGTGAAAAATTGTGTACACAAGGGAGCTAATGGATGTACACATAAGATCTTGGATTGTTTTAGGCTTCAGTGTGCTTTGAGTCAGCACTCATTTCGTGCATAGCTGTTGAGTTGATGACACATTTGCATCTTAATTCTGACATGGGTAAGAAGACAGATGTATTACCTAACATGCTATTTCTTTTCCTGTAGCAATGTCCAGAGAACGAAGGTCTGGATACAGAATTGCAAGCTTTCAAAGAATAAAGCAGCATATCCAGTGACCTGAAAGAATGCAGAATCAAAATGCAGTGATTTGGCAGAATCACATCAAAATGGGGCTCCACATTAAGAAAGAGTCTTAACAAGAGAATTGTACTGTAATGTGTCGCCAGGGTCACAGCTGTGCACTGTCTGCATATATATCCTCTGATAAATATATATATGTATTCATACACACCTATATCCTGAAAAGTAGGTTCTTGCTAAAACAGTACAAGATCTTAAAAATACTTGCATCAACAGCTCACATTAAAGAGATAAAGGACAGAACAGTAAGTAATGACCTCTGCGAGGAAAGTTTAGGATCAAGAATCAGAGCAAACAGTACTGGTTTATGCTGATCTATTTTTTCCTCCAAGAGTAGTTAGATTTAATCCTGTAATATGCATATTTGACTAAAACATTTTAAACGCTGGAACTGTGCAGAATTTAGCACTTAAATTACATGTGGGAGATCAACATTGGAATATGCTATGTCAGTCAGAAATAGAACATCTTGAATAGAGGGAGGGAGGTCTTGCACCCCAGATGGGTTGAAGATTCTACTGTCTGATCAATTATTTCTGTTGATAGTACAGATGTAACAGGCCCCAATCAAGACAAAAGCAACAAACCTTTTTAGGGTCAAGGAAACTGCTGCTGCTTATTAGTTTTAAAACTTCGTGAATGCACTTCTGGAGAGTAAATTTCACTTCACATTGGATTTCTTTTTTCATGTATCACAGCTCCTTCCTCCACTCATATTCTACATTACATTTTTCATGTAATTATAGGAAGATAACTACCATTCTTTGACATATCTCACTGAGCTGTGCACATTAGAAACCTCTGCAGCTTAGTGGGGAGCAAAGAAGATAATAAAAATGTCATGTGCCAAAGTCTTTGCTCATGTACTAAAATAAAGTTAATTTGAGCTATACGCAAAATTTGAGCATATGTCATTAATTTATTTGGCTGCATATCTCCCTTTTGCATTTCTGTTTTTCATACAGAACATTTTGTCATGTACAAATTTAGTCTGAAGAGTAAGAGTTCTTTTCATTTGAAAATTCCTACCAACATATATTTTGTCCTCCTCCTCATATGTGTTATGAAAAGAAGGAAAACAAACGATAATCTTTTTTGAAAATAAGTTTGAGACATAGAAAAAAACCCACCAATTCATCATTAAAATACAAAGAATACATTATGAAATTATGCAAATGACCTGTCAGATATTATGTTCAATGGCACTTAGGCTACCAGAGGCTGCATTTCAGGAAAGCATGTGGGATCAGTGTAGGGAGTGCTGGGAACTGGGATTTGTGAAAGGCTACGTGTGTGTAAAGGTGGGGAGGGCTGAAGCACATGCTTTGAAAACAAAGGCACACAGGGAGAGGAAGGAAGGTGTCCTCCCTTCGTGCATGTCCATGTGTTTGCTCCCTCGTCCTGGAGTGAAGCACTACTGTCACATCACCAGCAGTCTCACACAAGAGGGTGCTGATGCCAGATCCTGCACCTGGGATGGGGAAGTCCTGCTTGTGTGCACTGTACAGCTGGTTGGATTTTAGATAAAGGCTCTTCAGCCAGAGGGAGGCTGGGCACTTGGAACAGACTCACAGGGAAGTGTTCACAGCATCACACCTGACCAAGCTCGAGAAGCTCTAGAGCACATGGTGTGTTTCTTGGGAATGGTGAGGTGCAGGGTCAGGAGCTGGGCTTGATGATCCCCGTGGGTCCCTTCCAACTCAGGATATCCTGTGATTCTGTGAAATGAATGCAGCAGCTCTTCCCTGCAGCTGAAGTGGGTGCTGGATATTGAAAGTGGGGTTCTGTGGATGTACAAGGAGGAGTAGAAAATGCTTTATCCCATCTTCAGCTCTATTGCACACCAAGCCCGTGTACTGAAGCTCGAGGATGTTTGCCTTGTCATTTTAGAAGTGCCTGTGGAGGATTTCTGTTCCATTTTCACAGGGGAAGTGAAGTGTGACCCTCTAACTCCTTGTCCCCAGGTCTCGCATTCAAAAATGATCTGACATTGCTTCTTCTCCCCTGCACATCATTGTCAAAGGGTAGATGTGTATCACATTTGTGATGCATCACTTGGACTTGTGGTAAAATGTCATATTGTCTCCTTCTTCTAGAAACTTTGTGCAACTGACCTGATTGCACTCTCCTTAAACAGAGTTACAGAACACAACAAAATGGCTGTCATTTGGTAGAAACCTTATTTTATCTCAGATTCTGCTTCTGATTTATGTACAGCAACAGACTAAAAACAATTAACAGAAATCAGTGTTCGATGACCAGCTTCATCAAAATATTTGAAGAAAAACTTCACTTCCCTGACAGCTTTTGATATTTTCTTTTATATATGTTTACTTCTTAGCTGGTAACACACCAGCTTAGTAAGAGTTTTGTTTTGAATTTATTTCCACTATTATGAGCAATTACTTTTTCTTTTAACTTTTGCTCTTTTGCGTGTGAAAGAAAGTTGACACATCAATACTATAGGTAGCTGAATTCTGACATTTTCATTCTACAAAGATATGAAAAGAGGGTTTTAACATTGTTTTTTCCTGATCAAATACTTAAGCCAAAAAATCATAGGCAAGTAACCACTCTGGAAACCACAGAGGTTTTGAAGAATCAAGCCATTTAAAATTGATTTGTACAACAAAGATTGAAAGATACATTTAAAACAACAACAAAAAAAATCAAATTCTTTACATTTAAAGAAAGAGGAATACATCTTGGATTAAAAGTGAAATGGTTTGTCATACAGTATTTCTCTATGATTCATCTGTAAGGACTTATGCCTACAGACATGGTAATCTTAATCTCGCAGTACAAGTCAATAGAAAAAATATAGAGTTTGATTCTCCAGGTCAGATCAGGGATGTAAACCAATTTCCATTCTCTCTCCTAAATACAAACAGGCACTGATTTGAAAAGTGTACATTTTGTATTTGCTACCTCCCTGTGTGACATCAGTGCTCCAGGTATCAGCAGGTACGGTATTTTTCCTTCAGCCTTTTCCCTTTGATTCCTACTGGTTTATCAAATTTCTCCTAGATTGTACATTTGCTCTGTTTTGTCGCCATAATCTAACACAATATCATCTTATTAAAGATTTTGGCTTTGCTCTTTTTTATTTTTTTAATTCTTAAGTTTACCTCCTCTCTCCTTTTCAAACACTTTCCTTTCTGTTCCTTTTTTCATTTGCATGTACATTTCTGAGTTTATTAATTCACTCATATCCTCTTGAACTGCTGAATATAGACTCCAGCTTTCAGTAAGTTAGATTGCTGAGTTATTATGATTGTATTCTGGCAAGCAGTGCATCAGGTCATGCAAAAATAATTAGACATTTTCATTTATACAACAGCATTCTAAGAAGTCTCTAAGTATTATCAAAAAACAAAATGAAATATACCTCAAAACGAAAAGAATGTTTATTAGCTGCCAAAATAGTAAAGGTATTTAAAATATTTGAAAAAACAGTAGTAAGGAAGAATAATTTTAATTGCTAGAAAACTTGAAGAACTGGACCACTTGGTCTATTAATGCTAGAGAATTACCTATTAAAATTGTTTCAACTGCAAAATGAAAGGAGCTTTTGTTCATGTCCATTTGCTAAATTGATTCTATCTAGATCAGTTGCAGGATCTGTTTTTAAACTTATGATATCCTTTGCACACATAAATGCTCATAGTCTCTCTTCTACTTCTGTGTTGGCATATTTATTTTTCAGGAAAATATTCTTATTTGATTTTCATATACTTAAGTATATCAAGTATATCAGTAGTGGTTTTTTGGTGGGTTTTTTTTTTTTTTTGGTCCATGTGATTTTCTTTATTGTTTAGGTTTTTTTTTTTTTAAAAAAAAAGGATAATTTGAATATTCACTGCTCCTGCTAACCCCAGCTCTGTTGCCACTTTCTGCTCTCCTCACCGATCTTTTCTATTTTATTTCTAAACAATTTTATAGCACCTCCTCTGAAATTCCTATTTGCTCTTACATTTTTCCACTCTGCTACATCCTCAGTTCAGTCAAGATTTTTTACAGATCCCTTGAATTATAACCCTCAGAACAGATGGATAGGAACAAATCATTGAATAATGAAACTAGACTTGCATAAGCTGATTACTCTGTACTCTCTCTAACCTTAGTTTTTAAAATGGAGAATTCCTTCAATGTCTTATTCTGAAAATCAAACTCAATATAAAAGGTCATCCTGATCTGACTGCAGGATCAAGAGTCCTAGAAGATGTGAGCTGAGAAAAAAGCTGGCTCAATTGCATCTCCAAATTTTAGTTTTCAAAAGAGAATATAAAAATATTTGTTGCTACTTTCATGAAGTTTCAGAGGTACCCCCTTTCAGTCACAAGTTTCCTTTTATTTTTGAAAATTCTTGTAAATTAGAATGCTAATTATAGATTGTTATGAAGTATAACTGAAACAAGTAATTTTCTGACCTATCAGAAAAATTTTCCAGTGAAATAATGTAATGAAAAGTAAGTTAAGGAAAGAAGACAACAGTTTCCCTGCAGCCATTCTGTTGTTTAGCTGTGCTTGTTCTATTCCAGTGGAACTCCAGCTGTAATAAATCATGGCATCTCCCAATGACAGTTTCAAATGAACATGTTTATTGGGACAGACAAGTACATCACTAAAAGTGTTACTTACTTCAGGTGCTGACATACAGTACCAGCTGTTAGATTTAGACTGACTCAGTCAGACTGACTCAGTCACTGCCACTGAAAACTACAGGAGTTTTTCAAATCATACACCAATATGAGAAAAACAGGGGCATCATGGCACAACTTAGGTAATATGGATATTTTTTTCTAACAACACAGAAGCTATGAAGTTTGAGAGAAAATTCCCCAACAAAACCAGGCAAAACTTCCAGTCTAACAGCAAAACTACAACACATTTATATTAAATACTGTAATTCTGTTTTTTTAAGGAAGTTTAAAGAAAATTTTACTTTGAAGAATCAATGACTGAACTCTAAAGGCATGATACATTCCATTAATTTCTTCATATATATAACTAAATCACCTCTCAGCTCTGTTTTTAACCTTCAGGTAGTATGGGCTTTTCATGTAAGTATTGTAGAATGGAAACACATCCAACACTGCTGTGAGCTCTTCCTTTACCATGGAACAGGAGACCCCACTTCCCACAGGGATCTGGGGAATCAGCCTGAAGCAAAGGGTGTTTTTGTTGCCATTAAGATAAGGAGGAAAAAAAAAAAAAGAAAACCAAAGAAAATCCTGACCACCACAATCCCTAATAAATTAAAGATCAAAAAACACCTCCACAAACCAAAATCTCATACAGAGCATACACAGGCAACAGGAACACAATATGAAATGTACTTTGAGGTGGAATACTTCAGGAAGACAGGATACCCATTGACATTGAGGGGGCTCCAGCGTCAAGGATAAATGGGATATTTAGAATGAAAACAAAAATATCAGGAGGGTATTAGAACTGTTGCATTGTGCTGAGACCAAAAGAAAAACAATGACCAGAACAACAGATGAGAGAGATTTTATGTCCTGATAGTGAGAGGTTTTTGATGGTTATTCCATCAGAATAAGAAGAATGAGATAGTTGAAGTTCCCTTTCTGAGTAAGTGGATCCTATCTGACAATCAGTTCAGGAAGCATGAAGCCAAACTGGAACCAAGTCAAAGATTTTAAAGATATATTGTCGATATTAATGCTGCCTTTTGGCCAGGCTTTATTATTTATCTTTGCTATAAGCTGCTTTACTAATTACTCTGGCCAGTCATTTGTCTTCCTCATAGGAGACTGACGTGATGGCAGTCATCTACTAGTGCAAGTCAAGGAGAGGATTATAAAGAGGAGTAAAAAGCATTATTAGACCTTCAGCTCCAGCGCACAAGATTTGGCAGGGATCTACAAATACTGCAAGATTGATCTGCAGCTCTCTAAGTGATTGGAATGAAAACCTTAAATTTCAGTTAAACCTTCCTTTTCTTTGTATACGTGGCATTCCATGAAGCAATAATACATTGCTTCAGCAATACATGAAGTTCCAAGTAAAAAAGCCAAGTCCCAAACCAAAAATGCCTAGTTTTATTCTGTTGTGATGGGTGAACCCTTTCTGGTTGTCAGGTGCCCACCAAAATGCTGTGTCACCCACCTCCTCAACAGGAGAGGGAGAGGAGATATGATGAATCCACATTGTGGGCTCTGGCAGGGACAGGCTGATGCTTCACGACAATCATTATCATGGACAAAACAGATTCAGGCTGAGAAAATTAGCTTAGCATAGAATCCTTCATTATCTTCTGCAAGTTCTTCACTTCTCCAGCATGGGTCCCTTCCACAGAGTCCAGTCCTCCAGGAAGAATCTGCTCCAGTGTGGGTCCTCCATGGGGACACAGGTCCCCCACAAGCCCTGCTCCAACGTGGGCTCCTCTCTAGAGGTCACAGCTCCTGCCAGGAGCTGGCTCCACTAGTTCCCCATGGCATTCAGGGCATATCCATGTCCTTCACATGCACAAATTCTCATGCAGTACTTTCTGGTACTCAAAATCAAATGTAAAATAATGGCTCACTTACGATGTCTTTAGTTTCTAAAACAAAACAGGTGAAAATAATTTGCATGGAAGTAATAGTACAACTATACTTGTTGTTTCAGGGCAAAGGACACACCACCTCAGCAGAGTAAGGACAGCAACTTTCACTAATACAGAACCTAATTTGAAACGGGTGTGTGGGTGAGCAATCTATAAAGGTATTTTATATACATGAGCATATTTTTTATACTTATGAAGTTGTACTACAGGAGAACTGGCAGATCCTGAAAGTAAGAGTATAAAAGGACAGCAATCAGGCTAGTGTATTTCAAAAGAAAGACAGTTAATTCAATAAACTACCAATCTAATCAGACACGCATCCATGTTAAAGGGAAAAAACAGGGAAAAATTGCCAACTGACAAAAAGGCTGTTGCCAAAGGGTGTGTATGATGAAGTGACAGAAGAATGAACATGAAAATAATCAAGAGGCTAGCTATAAAATAAAATACAAGAAGAAGTTTTTTAAACACAATAGAAAATGAAATCAAAAGGCAGCAAAAAAATTCTTATTCAATAGTAAAGGAGAACAAAAAAGGAGATTATGCACAATAGGCTAAACTCAATACTTTCTTTGAATTTTTATTCTAAAAGAAAGAGAAGAAAAGGTAGTTTAGACCAGATACTTCACAAAATGATTTTTATCACAAGATAAGTATGTCAGGGAGAATTTGAAAAAAGTAGGGTGAAGAATATTTAGATAAATGAATTGAATATAAACTTATTTTTAAATGTTTTTAAAAATCTATTAATAGAGATTTATAAAACTTCAGTGCTTTTTTTTTTTTTTCTGGAGATCATAGAAGAAAGAAGACTTGAAAAAGGGGAAAAATATTAAATTCTGTATCAGCTATTAAGAAGTAAGTGGGAAAGAATGCAAAAGAATTACAGGTCACAGTACCTACTTTTAGGAATTAGGACAGAAAGATTTATCAGTCTATTCGTGTTGAAAGAGAATAAAATGGAAAAGGCAGACAGTGTAGTTTTGTTGAAGTTCAGATAGTGCCAAAGCCATCTTATTTTCTCCAAGATTTTTGCTGCGACCTTAAGGTAGCATTCTGAAAGGCAAACCAAGGAATCAGAATCCAAATAAAAATATAGATGAGGACTCATTGCTTTCTAAATTACAGGTCAAGTTCTTGTAATGGTTCCTTCATTGTGAGAGGGTATTTCATCAATAGAACACTTGGAATAAAAGGAGAGCATGACAATAGGTGTCAATGACATAAAATATAATGCCAGTGGGAGAAGGAGTCATGGTGGAATAGCAAAAAGTCTCAAGGCGGGAAAATAAGCCTGAATGGTTAAATAAGAATTCATATGAAAAGACAGACTAGAAAAGATGAAAGGAAAAATTGCTCCACATATATGGATAATGCACAGTCTACATGGATGATGGAATAGGTCATAGATGCAACACTGTGCCGTAAAATTGACTAAATTTGTCGCTTTGGTGCCTAATCCAATACATTCTGAAGACTGTGCTTTTCAGATGTTTACTCTCTATATATCTCATTGCTTAAATTTGCTGAGGGAACAGCGTAGCACAAGTTTCACAGGCAGCTTGTTAATGGAGCTGCTGCTAACATTAAATATTCTGTTCTTCATCTCTGCAATCAATTTCTTGCATCTCTCTCTGTTTCATCTGGAAGAAGACTGCTTAAAAGTAAAGTGATATAAAGTGTTTCCCAGCAACTACTTCATCACTTCCAGTGACCTTCAAATTACATTTAACATTTATCTTGGACAAAACTATAAGTCTGCTCAGTGTTGTGGACAGGAAGATTCATCTGGTACTGTTAACCTGATCAATAGTGAAATAAAAAGTCAACTGAGCTTACATTTTTACAACCCCAGGAGAAAGTTAAAAAACACATTAGTTGGTTTAACAAAATGATAGCAGACAGAGAATCAGTATCCAAGGTTATAAATGATGGTAGCTCTGTAAGCCCTGTACATCATATATAGTCATAAACTATTCACACTGAATTAGTTTAAGGAAAATCTTACTTCTGTTTCTTTTATTTCAATTTTTCCAGCAGAAAAAAGAAAGGGGATTAAAAAAAAAAAAAAAAAAAAAAAAAAGGCTGTGGGGTTTGAAAGCACACAAATTATACAAAATTTCAGATAAAAAAATGTTCCATGTGGTGAGGAGATTGATTCTATGAGCTTTAATTATCCAAACTATAAGTCTACTAGTAAGTTTTTTGGTGCAACAGAAGCAGATCAGTAGATTGAAACAGATGGTCCTAAAGCCCCTGAGCTTTTTTTGCTTCTTCCTTATGCCTATATCAGAAAAGAAAAGAAAAGAAAAGAAAAGAAAAGAAAAGAAAAGAAAAGAAAAGAAAAGAAAAGAAAAGAAAAGAAAAGAAAAGAAAAGAAAAGAAAAGAAAAGAAAAGAAAAGAAAAGAAAAGAAAAGAAAAGAAAAGAAAAGAAAAGAAAAGAAAAGAAAAGAAAAGAAAAGAAAAGAAAAGAAAAGAAAAGAAAAGAAAAGAAAAGAAAAGAAAAGAAAAGAAAAGGTCTTTGCACTGGGACTGTTGTACCCAGTCAGCTATGGGTGTTCTCAGCACAAGAGATGAATAATGTTCTTTCAGGACATGAGGACTGCTTTGTCCTCTATGCTCTTTTTGACCTCCCCTAAATATTTGTGCATGGCTTTCACTGCTGCCTCCACTGACCCTCCAAAAACCTCACAGACCTAAACTTGAACAGGCTGCTGGAGAGAATATAGTGGGCAAGTGTTGCAGAGTGAAGTTTGGAAGAAATGCTGCGAGGAACATGCTGGCAAGGGATGGCGTCATTTACCGCTTCACTGGATAGTGGAAGATAAATGGGAAAAGAGACTGCAAGGGATTGCTGCTGCTTAGTGGGGCAGCCTCCACAAGGACTGGGAAAGCAGCAGGAAGAGCTCTCTGCATAGTTTCTAATGACAAGGGGCTTGCTTTATGTCTAAGAAATCCTTCTCTTTTCTGTCAAACATTATTTTAAGTTCTGTTACATCCGCCAAGCTTACCTCCTTGACAGCCTGTCACAGCAATTAGCAAACTGTCCTGTGTCAAAGTGTTTGAAGCCATTGAGGGCTTCCACACCCAGCCGTGAGCCACCAGCACCCAAAGACTGTAGTCCTTTTCCAGACAGTCAACAGAATGAGAGCTCTTCAGCCTCAGAAGCCACCTCTGTCCTTCTCCTGGAGTAACCTGGAAGCCAGTGTGGGCCAACAACCACAGAGAGCAAAGGAAACTTGTCTTTGCAGCTTTTCTCCCTTGCACAGACTGAAGGCAGACTGACAACAGCCACCAGGATTAGAATGAGGCATTCAAACCCCAGAGCACTGGGTTCCTGCCCCATCTGTCTGCTACCAATCCTCAGGGGACACAAGTAGTGATGACTCGGGCAGAGGAGGAGCATCTGAACAAGAGGAACCTCTGCAGATAAAGAGGAAGGGGTTCCAATACCAAAAACTTGTTTCCTAAGAAGGCAAATCTGATCCATTACCTCCACAAATACTGGCTGTTGGACCTAAATGTGACCCAGACTTTCACAGACCCACATGATCTTAATTACAGAAATTCTAGCAAGATAACCTGGCCTTTTAGGGACTAGTATAAACAAATAGTAGATGTCATATTACACCCAAAAATCTTGATACAGACAAAACAAAACATTTTTAGGACTAAGGATTTTTCATTAACCCAATTAATATTTTCACATTCTGATAGTCCAAGTAACCTAATAAAGGATAGTTTAAATTAACTTTTTATCATCTTACCCTTTTATCTATTGTTGCAATTGTTTTTCTACCCTGATTTTAGCCCAACTGTGTAACACAAAGAAGCAGAATAAGACATTTATTTATGTGTGCCTGGAGGAAGAACCTAAATACCTGATTTGTACTCATCTTTGGCCTGAGCAGAATATTTCCACTGATTCCAAAGTGGAAACTAAGTTAACATTGGAAATAACATGGTCCCACTGTAGTGGATTGCTAATATTTTGTGTTCAAATAACTAATTTTGAGTTATTACACTGAGTTCAGCTGGGATGAATTTTCCTCATAGTAGCCCAGATGTTTTGACTATTTTTGGGCAGTGCTTGCAGTGTCAAGACTTTCTCTTTCCCCACTGTGCTCCCCAAATCAAATCAACAGAGGGTGGGGCAAGAAGTTTTTAAGGTACACAGCTGGGGCTGCTGGCCCCAGCAGACCAAGGAGATAATCCCTACCAGTCATGCCATGCTCAGCAGTAAAATTCTAGGGAAAAGATGTTTGAGCTTATGGCATTTGTTTTGCCAAACAGCCACAAATGTTAACGGAGCCCTCTTTCCAGGAAGCTGCTGAAGACCTCCTACCAATGGCAAGTTGTGAATAAATTCCTCTCTTTGCTTTACTTGCACACTGCTTTGCCTGTCAAATTGTCTTTATCAAACCATGAGTTTTCTCCTTTTGCTTTTCTGCTTTTCTCTTTCATCCCACTGAGAGGGCAATGAGCAAAGGACAATGTCAGGGTTTACCTGCTAACTGGGGTCAACCCATAGTTACCACTTTGTGTCATAAGTAGACAATTAATTATAGTAATTATATGTATCTAGAGAAGAAGACTGTACCCTGTTTCATAAATGTGTTGAAATTAGAGGACAGTTTTTTAATATTTTGAAGAGCTTTTCCAGTGTGAATTTGAGCAGGAATCAGATGATACAGTTTTCTCCAAAGATCATGAAGCAGTTTTTTCTGGAGATCATAAAATCATGGAATGGTTTGGGCTGGAAGGGACCTCAAGGATCATCTAGTTCCAGCCTCCTGCTGTGGGCAGGGACACCACTATGCTCTGAAGGAAGGGATGGATTCTCTTGCACCATAGCCCTACAAACAGGAGAAAAGTCACTTGGTATTAATTATATGTGAGCAGATAATTGCCGTCAGCATCAACCAGGATAATTTTTCTGATACAAACCAGAGACGATACTAGAGTGTAGTTAAATCTGCTCAGAGCAGTTCAAATCAGTCTGAAAGGAAGAGGTGAGACTCACAGTGTGAAATTTTCATACCTGTAAGGTGCTATAAAGATGTGGTTTCTGAGACCCTTCTCTCTCTCCTCTAGCCTGGTGGCTTTGTGTGTCTGTGGGGACAAATAAAAGAGTTTTTTTCTCTAGATGTTTATCTGTGAAGTCTTCTTCACTTCATAATCTGAAATGCTTTTAGGGAAGACTTTTGAGTTATTTGGAGCAATTTGTTAGAGCAGAAGTGTTATTTAAATCACAAGCAAACTGGATGTTAAAAACCTGACTAGCAATTTGAAGTTTAATCCTGATTGTCATGTCTAATACAAAGCACTATTAGCAGTTTCAACAGTACTAGGTTATCATTAAAGCTCTGAGTGGCCGTTACAATGGTTTTTTAGTTTTTTGTTTGTTCTTTTTTTTATTATTATTGTAGAAAAGCATATGAATACCAATGATAGGAATTCAGCATCACACAGTGACAATCTAAATGTGTCATTCTTATAGGAAGCAGAAATTATGCTGTCCCGGTACACAACTACAATTGTGCACAACATAAATTTGTAAATAATCAAATGAAAAAATCAAATAAAGATTAATCATTAGTAGTTGCTAAACTGCAAAAATATTATTAAACCAGATTATGTAATTATTCAAACAAAAAAAAAAATCTGAAAAAATCCTGATGACACTACCTACATTTTTCCTGAATTCTCTCAGTCATAAATTATGTTGACTGGTTCCACAGTCACTGATTCCACACGACTTTTGTTCTTTTTGTGAATCCTGGGATAACATGGTTTATTACATTTAGGTATCTGTGAATTAGTTTTTTGGGGGGTTTTTAGGTACAGGAAAGAAAGGAGATGTTTTGCCTTGTTTTCCCTGAATAAAATGTTCCTTACAAGCAAAAAAATTATCACAATTGTATTTTCTCCTACATTGGTGGAAAGGGAAAAAAAAAAGTCCTTAAACCTTCTGAGGCATTTTTTATTCCCCAATATTTTGACAAATAAGGAAAGGAATACAGGAGTCTGCGTATGCCTTTGGATTTGAATACCTCAGTAAGATTTTGCTATTAAAGCTAGGACAAAAAATTTTGGAGCAGCTTATAAGTTCTATTGAGTTCATTCACTATGGAGCATGATCAAGGATCATAAGTTATTTTTTCTCATTAAACTGGCAAAAGGATTCTGGATGGTAACATGCCCGCCCAACCCAGACCACTCTATGATTTTATGGAACAGCAAGAATCAACTTCTTTTCAACAAACAGTTGAAAAGAAGTTGATTCTTAGCTCTCAGCACAGAACACTTTTCTCCTTTTCTCTGTGTGTGCTTAACTGAACAGGTGAGTTGAAATGTGTAAAGTTTTTGGCTCTTGGCCTCATATTGAGCATTGCAGAGCACAGCTAGCTGTGACACTAAAATTCACTTAGAAGACCATTCTATTCTAGTCCAACCAACTGTCTCCGTTTTATGGTTTACGTTTGGTTTTGGTGCTCATGGAAAGAAAGCCCCCCTTCCTGCACTATTTTATAAATATATAGACTGGCCAAGCTGGTACTTTTCTGATTGACCAGAGCAAAGCTGAATATTTTGCATATTCTCCTCCCATTGTCTCTATAACGAGATGTTGTCGTATTTTATTACCAACTTTGGCATCACAAAGCACTTCTTTCAGAAACTCTGCAAAAGCATCCCAGGAGTGATTTCAATTATTTTTCAGTTATATGCTCAACAAATGATTCTTCAGCAGAATTCAGTTAAACAGTTTAAGACTGAATATCAGTTTTGCCTAGTTAAAATACCTCTTTGGACAAAGACACTTCATTATGAGTTCACCATCGAATCAGATACCTGACCAAATATAAATTTCTTATTATGATTCTAGATATCTATGAACTTTATGCTATGTGTGTATGTGTTTTCAAAATACATATTTCAGGTTTCATCCCCCAGAAAAACATATTTTAAAAAGCCAAGTAAGACTTCCTTGGTCTTTCATGCTTACAACTTCAGTCTCTTACATAATGTCCTAAATATGCTCTGGGCAATCTAATTTGAGTTCTGTATTTTAAAAAAATACTATATTTAGTACCATATTTGAACAATTAATTTTAAAGTTGGAAATTAATTTATGATACAGCTTTTCAAAATTTGTTTAATTTACTATGGGGAAGCAGCTGGGCAATGGAACAGGCAGTGCTGTGGAGATGACGGATGCTCCAGACATCCTGGCTCTTGTGGGGCAAAATCCATGGGAAGTTCAAACAGAAGTATAAGGGAGGAAGTGAAAAAGAATGTGGTACTTTGTTTAAAGAAGATCATGTATGGCTACACCTGCAACCCTGTAGTTAAGCAATATTGCTAAGAAACATTAATAATCTGATTATTGCCTCGCAATTGAAAATTTTGCCTAAAGCTATAAGAGTATATAAACCCAGTTTTAGAGACACTAGTCAACTTCATGCCTTCAGAATAAACAACTTCTTGCATACAACCTCAGTGGAGTCCCATCTCTTCAATCGCTGACAATTTGCATGTTTGGATAGCCCAGTATGATTTAACATAAATCATACTGGGCTAATTTAATATAAAATCATTTATCATGCTTTCATTTGAAACCATTATATTTAAAGATCTGGTTTATGATTACATACTTTCATTTGTCACACCTTTGGTGAATTTTTCACATTTATATAAGTAGGAAAACATCCATATTTTTTGGTTCATAGTAAAGCTGAGATGTTGTGGGATTTTTGGGTTTTTTTGTTTTGTTTTGTTGTTTTGCTTTCATAATGAGTTTTTCTCCATTTTTTTATTTCCCTTTTTTTACCTGTTTTGGTCCTCTACACAGTATTTCTCAAGAGATGTGTAGTAATAGCAAGTGTTTTTAAGGTACATGAATGGTCATCACTTTTTCTCTTTGTTTTCATCTCAAAATAAAAGTTTTCCTTTCAGTCCATACTGCACCTCCATAAAACTATAATAAACAGCTTATTGTGAGTAATCTTGTAACACATTCACTTTTTGTCAGGGTCATTTACACACTGAGGTAATGCATCAAAGGAAAATGCTTCAGAGAATTCATATACGGATTCCAGTTCTGGGTTTATTGCATGTTATGTGATGTCCAAATTTTTAAAATTCACAGAACTGTTATATCTCATCCCTTCCTATCCCTATAGAAAGAAAGGGAAGCTTGGGGAAAAAGAATTTAAATATTCTTAGTACTCTGAGAGAATGAAATTGCCTGCAGTTTCCCTTGAATGTGGAAAAAATTGCTCACTGTCTGTATCTGTTCATAAATAATGAAGTAACAGCTAATTTGAGAGGAATTTTTTACAACGTTCCTTCAAGGAACTGAAGGTAGGAACTTTTGTAGACTCTTACCATTACAACATTTCCCTTCCACAAATGTGTGTGATTTTAAACATCCAGCTTTTAAAAGCTGGTTAGAATTTATGACCTATCTGCTGAGCTGCCATGAATAACTAAATAGTTGCTGTTAGGCCTGTTCAGCTCTTAGGTAGAATTCATTAAAATACTTTTATGGCTATTTAAATTGAATGTTTTGCCTCAGTTGGGGTAAGCTAACTGTACATACATATCTTTGGTAGCTCTGTCACCAGAAAATAGCTTTGGGCTGCTGCATCTTGATTGTTTTACATTATGTTCCCATATTCTTATATTACTGCTACTCTAGCTTTTTTAGCTTTTTTTTTTTTTCCTATCCTTTTTTTTTCATCTTCAATAAAAGTATTGCTTTCAAATTATTTCTAGTACTAAGATATAATATTTCACCAAAACAATAAGACATGTATATTGATGTTTTTTACCTGTGTCATAAATTTTTGTAATTGGTAAGAGTCCCATTAAGCAACAGCAGTATAAGTCATGGTCAAATCTATGTGATAAATAAAGTAGTTTCACTTCTAACTGCTGTAATAGTAAATTGACTGGTCCAAATAGGCATTCTAAAAAAAAAAAAAAAAGTATAAACAGTGCATAAAAATTACATTCTTAAGAAGCTGAAATAGACATTTCACCTCACTTCTATGCAGCAGTATAATTTTCCATCACCCTTAGATTAAAACCAAAGCCGTGATTCTGGCCTTTCCTTGTACTGAACTGCAAGTTTCTGCTCTCCATCTGTGGTAGCTGTGGTAGCTTTCTAGGAATAATTTGGTAGGGTTTTTGTTCTTGTTTTGTTTTGGTTGGTTGGTTGGTTTTTGTTTCTTTGTTCCTTTTTCTGGTGGATTAGGAAATTCATCCAGCTGAAAATTACCCAACTCTTCAGGTGGCACCAATGAGCACTAGTGCTGACACCAGGAAGGAAAAGAAAGCAGTAGAAATAGAGACATAATCTATGGGATACAGAAATATTCCTCTTGGTGACCTTCCTTATTTAGGCTTGGTGAAAGTGACTGTGAAATCACAGTCTTTCAATCATTCTCCAATTGCTGTAGACACAACCCCTTAAATTCTGTATACATTATTTCAAAAACAGAAATAATATGTTATTCTACAGTTTGTCAAACTCCTTGGGATGAACCTCAGGGTTTCATACAATGTTATTCTGTCACTCCTAATCTTTTCATAATCAGCAGTTATTTAGAAAAAGCAGTTTTTTGAGCCCATCAGTCCACTGCTGTGAAATCCAAAACCTGATGGAGCCTCCTAATTTCAGAATCTGTTAGCTTCTCTTCAGTAAAGGGGTGCAAAAGTGAAATGGGATTCAATTTCTCCTTTTCAATTTGTACAGGGAGTTGGCAACAGTTAACAGGATGTAAAATGTTCTACCTTCCTCACTGCAGTGAGCAATTGCCTCAAATAAAAAACAAGTTGTCACTGTGTTCAAATAAGTGTTATTTCTGTTTTTCTGCAAGTGAAGAACATAAGGCTGGCAGCACGAGTAAATGAAAGAGTCAGTTTTCCCTGGGACTTGCCTCCCTTCAGTTCCTGTCAGCCAAAACCCAGTTATTTGCAGAGGAAGGAAAAGAGCACAAGTATAAACAGGCCCTGAGGTAAACAGGGCTTTGGCAGAAATAAGAAGAACTTTGCAAAGCCACTCAGGAAGCCTTAAGGAAGTGTGTTCATGCTGAATTAATTATGTTTTTATTGCTTATAAAAAGATTGTGGAAAGACACATTGTCCTCACTGTAAGAAAGGAGAAGTTGTTAATTTGCATTCATCTAGCTAAATAACACAGCTGAAAGGAGGGAATGCATTAATCTGTCACTGTCATCCTGTACAACATTCCCTATTTTTGGCATATTCTTGTTAAAAAGTTAAAGTATTCTAAGACATGAGAGCAGGCAGAGGAAGCAAACCGTGTGCTGGGCTGAGCCAAAGCCCCGTGGGCAGCAGGGCAGGGAGGGGATTCTGCCCCTCTGCCCCTCTGCTGAGACCCCACCTGCAGGGCTGCATCCAGCTCTGGGGGCCAGCACAGCAAGGACAGGGACCTGCTGGAGCCAGGCCAGAGGAGGCACCAAGGGGATCAGAGGGATGGAGCAGCTCTGCTGGGAGGAAAGGCTGGGAGAACTGGGATTGTTCAGCCTGGAGAAGAGAAGTTTAAGCCTTTCTCCTTGCTTTGCAAGACACTATACTTGAATACAAGTCTTACTCCATCATTCCCAGAGCGTGCAGATATATCATCCTCCTTACTGTAAAAATAAGATCAGAGATATTTACAGATGAAAGAAGACCTGTGAAATTATATCAGATCATACAGTGGTTATATATTAGAGAAACTGAATCTTACACAGAGTCAAAAAGAGATTTGAACTGGTTTTGGACAATATATGAAAAATAGCTTAAAAACTTAATAAAATCACATAGAAGAATGAAGCCTCACTTATCTCACAAGTATTTAAATCATGTGATAAAGAGTATGATTTCCAGAAAAGAGTGTGCAAAATGTCACTAAATTATTTGTACTTGAATGTTTTATTATTTTTAAAATCCCTTCAACTTCCTATGTGCTTTTCAACAGCCCTCTGAACATTTTACTATTGCTATCTTCCAGTGCCCAGGTATTTAGAACTTTATTTAATATTCCATTTGTGTTTGTACTAAGGACAAAGAGAAACAGACTATTAGGTTTGGGGTTTTTTTCTGCTTGGCATGATCTGCACAGGCCGTAGTTGTTCTGGGGTTTTATAAGTATTAGCATATTGTAAAAAGATCCAATTTGTGCCTTGATATCTTTCTTCAAACTGATTTAACTGTATTTCTTTTAGTATTCCATGCCTTTCTCCATTTTCTGTCTCTATTCCCAGATTGGTTTTATGCACTTTTTTATACTGCTTGCAGATTAGTCAGCGTAGAGTCCAACAACTTTGGAGTTGTTTGAAAGCATTAGTAACATTAACATTATTTTCACTGCCAGATTACTGAAACAAACAAGGAACAAAGGCAAAAGAAAACACCCCTTTTCTATACTTCCTGGGGGTTTTCCTTCATTTCTGCATGATTTCATTTACCATCTATTTTTTTGGCAGAATAGCACTTTCCCTCCATACAGGCAAGGATTAGTATACATTTGCTCCATTCTACAGTGCCTCCCATCCCTCCTTAGTGCTTAACAGCTATTCATTTGCCCAAGGACTTTTCTCACATATTAAGGCCCTTTTTGCCACGAGTATCCTGTATGTGTGATATGCTTTTTCTGCCTAAAAGGGTCCTGAATCCTTAGGAATCTGCATAATTGTTTGGAAGGGGATTGCTGGCTGGCACCCTTGCCAGGCTAGTTCATTGCCTAAATACATCAAGATAAACTTCCTGCATTTGCCTTTTAGTGGCATGTCTCCTATTTAGATTCACAAAAAGCTGCATGTGCTATCTCAGTTTGCAGAAGCAGAATTAACATTCTGCCCAAAAGGGGATGAAATGATCTCCTGGAAAGAAGGAAAAAGTAGAGCATAAACAGGCAGATAAGTCTCAGGAGCTTCTGGGAGAAGATGACACTAAAAAGCATCATTGCAGCCAGAGTCAGGGGGAAAATTCATGTCATAAATGTGCTGAGGGGGAGCTGATAGTGTCAGGGGCATCAGCTATCACCCATCTGGGGCAATGGAGGGCAACACCCAAAGGAAAAATCTGACATCAGCAGTGGAGAACTCTTTCATGGCTGCTGATGGAAGTCCTCAGTCAGATGAAATCCTCCAAGAGAGGATTCTTAGCTCACGCTTTACAAAGAAGTGATGAACATGTCTGAGAGTTTATTGCTGTGCTGCAGCCTAATAAAGCCAGAGCCTCTGCCTCCTGTGTTTCTTTCTGCTCAGCAGCACCAATGAAGATTGTCTGATTAAAGGGTTTATTAAAAACAAACATAAAAATCTGCTCCTACTGCCATAAACTATTTCAATTGAAAAAGAAATAGATAAGAGGAGCTACAAGCTCTAATGTCTTTTCTGACAGAAAGGAACAAAAAAAGAGAACAAATACAGTTTAGGTTTCTTTAATGAATTAGTTAAAGCAAGGGTATGTCCACTATCTGCCGTTCTTAAACTTTGCAGGTTCCTTAAATATATTTCTTCAAAGGAAAACCCTTTAAAACCTCTTATTTTTAGTATCTTGGGAAATTCCAATACTATTTCTATATGGCAAGTTCTAAATTATGTACAGACCACATTCATTGTTCTTAATTTTTACAATTTAGACTTTGTGACTGTAATTTTCTTTACATACAGTATTCTCTATAAACATGTATTCCCCCCTAATGTAAAACAACCTTTCCATAATTCTTGCTCTATTTAATTCTCTGTTCTTTCTTGGTCACTTAAAGAATATAGGATAGTGTAAAGTGTAGTATAGAAACACTTCAGAGATTTTTTTTTTTAAATAGCTATGTTTTGACTACTTTTATGCATATGTAATAATGTTGTAGACTTATTATATGATGTGACTTATAAAAGGCTCTGCAAAATCATCCTAGCCATGGCAAAACAAATTTAAACTGAGAACTGAAATCTGCAAATGTCAACTTACTTGTGAATAAATTAACCCGGTTTAAAAAATAGAATCAAATTTCAAGCTACACAGCTAATGACACCATATCTGAAAGTTTTATACTAAGTGTCTCAAGACCAGAGAAAAATATCATCCCATAAAATCTAATCTAGTTTACTGATTTAATTAACAGGAGATCCACGTCTTTTTAAACATATTTACAAGACAATATAAGAGAATGAGGATTAAAGCATTAATTGTATTGAAGCAGGTAGAAAAACCTCCTCTTTTTCTCATGAGCTGATACAGGGTGAGGAATAAAAGAATCTATTGCCAAAAATATATTTTTAACTCTATTACCAATCTTCCAGAATTCAAAGTTTAAAACTGTACATATTGATAAGCATGCAGGCAGGTTTCTACCTTACATGGCTTGTCTTAGAATACCACAGAAAATTCTACAACATCTGAAAAAATTAACACAGTCCCTTCTTTCCTCTTCCCAGTTTTAATTCCTGTGTGAGGAAGTGAAACCACTTCAAATGCTTTTCACAGTGATTTTTTTTTTTAATGAAAATGGCACACTTTTCATTAGAAATCCCAGCCTCAGCTAGCCTATGAAACAGCATGGAAGCTATGCCCACCACAGCCCTGACTTTGTGGGCTTTGATGGATTGAGAGGGAAGAATGAGGATAAGATAAAGGATTGTGCAAGACTGAAGGAGACCATAACTTCCCCCTTCAGCAGGAGAGTGCCAAGGTGAGAGCACAGCATGGGTTCTGTGTCACTGCCTAAACCCAGAGTCACAGGATTAAAAAACTAAACCAGACTAAACTGCCTGATTTGGTCTCAGCTGAATCTGAACTGGTGAACCAGAGCGTGCACCTTTGGAATAAGGTTCTCAACCTTCACTAGCTACTGAACATCAGCTCACAAGGCAGAGCAGCCCCCCAGTGTGCCAACAGGATCCTTTTTGATGAAAACCAGAGCAGAGATGAACTTCAGGAGCTTGCTAAGTGCACTCTTGCCACAGAGGTCTGCTGAAGTCAAAACTGCAAAACTCAGCACCTTGAGAAGAGTGTTCCTAGAGGCCTGAGTGTTAGCAAAAATATACATATTGTTTTGCCCAAAGCTTGATATTTACTGTTACAAATGGGAAAGTTCATAAAAATCAATGTTTACAAGAGACTGGGCTCTTTCTGGAACATGAAAATTCTTTGGTATCACAGAAATATATGACCTTTTATTTCTATAATAAAAAAAAAAAAGAGAAGTAGTTATTTCTCTACATATTTTCCCCTTCTACAGACAGAAACAATAAAATGTAATATAGCAGTATTATTGGTCTGTTGGTTCAAATCCTAGAAAACACAGTTATCTAAAATACAACACTCTTAACATATGTTGAAAGGTATAATTGAGAATGAAATGTAAAGCCTGGAGATCATGTTTTACAGCTACTCCTTTGAACTGCTTCATTTACCCCCAAAAGCATCACAACTCAAGCAGACACAAAATTGACCTGTTATAAACTTTTTTTCTATTGCTGTCCCTATGCTCTGGGGAAAGAAAGATGTTTTGCTTAAGTCAACTGTAGAACTTCAGTGAAGAGTACATTATTTTAACTATGTTCGTATTTGGAAAAAGACACAAACTTCACATCATTGTCTTCTTTTATTTCTACATAAAACATAATTTATAAGTGAAGATTAAAGGAATTACATGCCTTTAGCTTAAAGAGGTGACACCTAGGGAGAAACATGATAACTCTGCATAAATAGCTATAGAGCAATAATAGCAGAGAAACAAAGAGGAAGTCACTGAACATTAGTCATAAAACAAGGAGTAATGGGCTGAGTTAGAAGGATAAATTTACCTTGATTATTACAAGAACGCTCTGACAGAAAGGGTAATAGGAGCAAGACTTTTCTTGTGAAATAGTTATTGCACAATCTTTGGAGACATTAGAGGAAGATTAAAAAGCTATCTGTTAAAACATTTTGAGTTTTCAGAGACTGAATTGAATGACCAAGAACATCCTTTCATGGACTGACCTTGTCTTGATGCCAGAAGCCAACCAAGCCACTCTGTTATTCCCCCTATTCAACAGGACAAGAAGAGGAAATACAAGAAAAATCTCGTGGACTCAGAGATCACTCACCCGTTACCAGTACCACAAAAACAGACTCAATTTGGGGAAATTAATTTAATTTCTTGTTAATTAATATAATAGTAACATGACAAGGGATAGGAACAAATCTAAAAACATCCCTACCACTCTCCTCTTCACAGATTCAGCCTTTCCCTCAACTCCTCTATTTTCTCGACTCTCACTCAACTCCTCTGAGTTGCACAGGGGGACAAAGGATAGATGTTGGTGTGAGTTCTCTGCTGCTCCTTCCTCTTGCCTTGCTCCAGGGGAATGAGGTCCCAACCACAGGGAAGAGTCCTTCATTACCTTCTGCAATTTGGACCCTTCCAACAGGCTGCAGTTCTTCAAAAACTGCTTTGACGTGTTCTTTCCACAGGCAACAGTCCTTCAGGAATGGTTTCCTCAGGCATGGATCCTCCAAGGATCCTACCACAAACGCTGCTGCTCTCTGTGGAAGATTAAGATCCACGGCTGCAGCTGTTTTCAGAATGTGCTCACCTGCTCTAGTGTGGAATCCTCCAAGGACTTCAGGGAACAACCTGGTCTTCTCCAGGATCTGCAAGAGAATCTCTGCTCCAGTACCTGGAGCACTTCCTCCACCTCCTCCTTCACTGACCTGAATTTGTGCAGAGTTGTTTCTCTCATATATTTTTCACTGCCCTCCTTCAGCTTCTATTGTACATTTTTTGGGTTTTTTCCTGTTCTCAGTGTTCTCTCTATGTTATCACAGAGACACTCCCAAAATCACTGGTTGGCTCAGCAGTGAGTCACTCTTGGGGCTACTAAAACTGTCTGTGTTGGATATAGGGGCAGCTTCTGGTGTCTTCTCATAGAATCTGCTCCTGCAGCTGCTCTGCTATCAAAATCTTGCCATGTAAACCCAAAACAATACACTCTCAGTATGGGAAAGAAAAAAAGGTGCATGCTTAAAAATATCTATAACTATAGGAGAACGCATTCCCTCTGATAAAATCAAGCTGTTCTAATAAGGGGAAGTAAAAATGCCACACAAAATGTAATAAATGCTCTGACACTTAATTTAATTTGTAACCTGTTCTAACTATGATTAATACTGTATTGACTGACTTCTAAGGTACTTGCATCCAATTCTTCTGCACTAAGCAAATATTCTACTAAAGAAAAAAAGAATACAGACAAGACACATGCTCTGAATTCTCCCTGCTTGTCCCTCATGTTTGTGGGAGATAAAAGTTTGATAAGAAGCATTAAGACAGTTCTGTATTCAGTAGAGAGACTGAAGATTTGCCCCTATATTCTTTCAGCACTTTTAGATTTTCTCTGATGAATCAGCAAGACTTATTCCTGGACTTTCTGGTACTAGGAATAAATATGAGTCTCCAGGAACCTGCAAGCTTCAACTACTTCTCAGCAAATAATACATAAATAAGTGACATTTTCTAGGAGTAATCACATAAATTAACAAAACTTTCTAAGAGTGAACACACAATAACAGCATTTTCTTAAGATGAGAGTTTTGGTCTATGAAAGCAAAATGAAGCTTTAGACATGGAGAGAATAAAATAAGGGTGTTAAAATTTGATATACATCCCCTCAGTCAAGTCTGTGTAGAAGTCCCTGACTGAGGCATTAAACACATATCTGGACACAGGATGGGAAGGTGCCAGGGAAAATTTTAAAAAGTCTGGTTTGCCTTTGGCTTTGTTAGGTTACAGATGCCAAAGATTAAACTTCATGGTTGCAGTGGATTAGTAAATTTTCTTCTCTGGTTCACAGTCAGTCCCACTTGCTCAGGGAACTGCAGATTTTCTTGTAAAACTGTGATTGACTTGTGCTCACTGAGCCAGATTGACCATGATGATACATGTCCCTGAGATGCAAAAAGGTCCATAAGAAAGAAACAAGATGAAATTCCAGTGTTTCATCATTACAGTGGGAGATGTGACAGGTTTACATGTGCGTCAGCTACTTTGGCATCAGCTGTAGTGATGTAACACAGGCTGGGAAAGGCCTCAGGTCCAGCTTCACAAGTTTTTTGGAATTAGGGTGACGTCACTTCACCCCAAGTTCTTGTATTTGTTCATTACAGCTTGTGTCATGTTTATATGGCAAGAAAAAAGAAGAGATGGGACAGGTGTTTCAGCTTTTCTCTTTGTTTCTCATCATTTAAATCTGTTTTAACACACAATAAACCAAAATAACTTCCCTGAGCTTAGTCTGGTTTGCTCATTGTGGCAATCAGTGAGGGATTTCCCTGTCTTTATCTCAGCTCATGTGCTTTTCCATGTTTTCTCCATTCATCCACTTGATGAGAGGAGTGTGAGTGGCTGCCTGGTCATCTGACAGGCAGACAAGGTAACCTTTAAATGCAAGATAACCATAATTAATTAACTAATGCAATGGTATAAAATAAAACTAAAAAGTACTCATTTCACTCAGATGAATTAATTATATTCAACTTTTTTTTTGTCACCAGCAGCAGCAGTAGCAGAACTTGAATCCACCATGCTTCATGCTCTGGCTTTGAGAAGTTTTTATTGTCCTGTGCTTCCTTTCCATGTTCCTGTTTCATTGTACTGTAAGCATTGTCTTCACCTTGTCCTCAGATCACAGGGTGCATCTAAAAGTGCTGTTCAGTTTACTCGACAAAAGCAAGATGACTGCAAACTGTTTTTCTCCTGAATAACTGTTTCACTTATTAACCAAAGCTCCAACTTCTGTAATTCAGTAAGATCATAAATTTTCCATCATCAACAATGACTGGGATGTCCACAAGGTAATAAATTATGTAAAACTTGTTAACAAATCATATTTTTGCTATGCTTGCTCTGTTGTTTGGCATTTTGGTATGAGGATCACAAACCTTATAGAATATGTTATTTCAGGCTCTTTCTTCTGCTTTATATAACCTTTATAAGGATTAATAACCTAAAAAAATTAAAATAACTGTGTAAATAAAAATATTGGATCAGTTAAACAAGTTAAATTTTTTAAATTTGTTGTAAGATTATTAATAAGTTGTGCAGATGTTCTAGTTCTAAATTAGGCCTTAAACAAATTTCCTAATGTTAAAATAAATAATAAAAAAAAGAACACACTCACTACACAAAGACTTTACATATTTTAAGTGATACACTGAACTACAACGAAGGTCCAAAGAAGTAGAAAAATGCTACATATTTACTATATTTTCAGGTTTAGCTTGAACCCTTGTCCTTGAATATCACATGGATATTGTACTTATACTGAACAGAGATTTTCAGAACCATTTTATGTACAGAAGTGCAGCATTTATTTTATCCACTGTCATTCACAGTTTTCTTATTTTTCTTCAGGTAACTTGACCAAATAGACCCTCTCCAAGGAAAAGGGAGATCATTCTTGCTCCAGGATACAAAAAAGCCTGTCTGGACAAAACGTTTCAGATGGTGTAGAGAGCTGGGGCTGAAGTGAAGAGCTGACCACAGGCTGTCAGACCTGATGGGTGGAGAAGGAGCTTCCTGTGACCAGAGGGGACAACTAATCAGAGATTGCTGCAATTCAAACTATCTAATTTGGATAGAACTAAGTTTGGAAAGTTAAATGCTTACTCTTAGGATGTGAAATAAGAGGTTGGCACATCTCTTCCCCAAGAAATTCCCTATACTTAGGGGTTTGGTGGGTTTGTTTATTCCCATGTTAGTTAAGTAATTTTTTTTTCCCATAAATAATCACTTTACTAAGTGGAAAATCCTTCTGGTTGTCAGCAAGGAACATTGATCCACCCTGGGGCTGTTTCAAAAGGAAATGGGAAAAAAAAAAATGACCTTACATATTTGGAAAAAAAATATACACCTAAAGATTATAAAGGAGAATTGACAATTTCATCACAGTAGCATAAACAATGCTGACTAACTAACTTATGCTTTTGGAGTCTCCCTGGGACACTGCATGACCTCATTCTTTTCACAGAACAGACAATGGATTGCTCACACACTCCTCTGCTCACAGCTTCCTTGTGTGTTGTTCCAGGAGATTAGCTGATGTCATTGTCAACAAGGTGACTGCATCCTGGTCAAAGAAGATGTTAAGTGCTTAGGGAGGAAAAACCCAAGCAGTTTGCTGAGTCCTTGAAGCCGTGGAGGGTGAGTCAGTGACTTTGCAGGAGTGAAAGCCATCCAACCAGCCCTGGAGGCTGCTGGCACACAGGTGGGAGTGCTGGGAGTGAGTGCACCTTTTCCTGGGCTGCCGCTGGGCTGTGGGGGCCTGTTTGTGTTCCGCATGCTGGGTGGGAGTGTCGTGTCACCGACTGGAAACCCTGCAGTGGGAACTGCTGCCTCCCTGCTCTGCACACCTTGCTTGGCCATTAATTCTGAAATTCTGTGTCACTGAATGGTGCAGCTCTGTTCCTGAGACTGTGATGGGTCAAAGCTCCAGGCAGGGTAGCTTTTTTCCAGTGCTTTCCTGGTAATGGTATTTTGCCAGTCCTTTTTCTAACAATGTCAAGTGTTTCATATAAGCCTCTGCAGCCTTCAATAACCTCAGTGACATACTGCAGCACCCCACCATCACATTCTTTACAAATATTATCAGCAGCCAAGTATTTGCTTACACACTCCATCTGCTCTGTATGATTTTTCTATGGTGCTTTTTTATACTTCAGCTGATTTCATTAGTATGCTCTGATATAATCATCAATTTTGGCACAAAGTGTTTTAATTCTTTCATTATATTTACTCTATTTACTCATCTGGGTTTTTTTGTTTGGTTGGGGTTTTTTTTTGTTGTTTTTTTTTTTTTCCCTATCTGCTCATTGTTATCAATCCCTTTGAATCTGCTTCCCAGTTTAATTGTTTAATTCCTGGAGTACATTATGAATTCTGATGGAAGGCCAAGGACAAGCTTGTTTTCTTTCATTTGTTTTGTCTCTTTTTAATAAAGATATATCTACAGCCTTTTATTTGAAGCTGGTGATAAGCGGAGAACAAATCTCAATTTTGAAAATTAAATAAGTTTGCACATGTGGAGGCAAAAATATAGTCTATAGCTGGCTAATATCTGGTGTGCACTCTTGTTATGAACATGATATTTCACATCACTGGGCATTTTATAATAGAACTAAAAAATCCAACTTTACATCAGTTCATATAGTCTCACACTGGGTACATACTAGAACTTTAGACAAAAAATAAATGTTGTATTACAATGATATAGCTGACAATGGACTGCTTCTTAGGAGAGAAGTTTCCCTTTTAAATGATACATAAAGCTAAGGTCATTTTCATGCTTAATTGGTGAGTAAACTTTGAATTGAATCATGAATGACCTCAGCAGCTTCTTTGTAGACTTTTAAGAACCATTCCTTTCCTGTTTGAGATAAAGCCCATATGGATTCTTTCAATTTATTTGTTTGACCTTTAATCATATAATTTTCAAGGCATTTTTGCATAATTGTTCCATCAGGGTTTATAAATTGGATGATTGATGTTTTGCTGTGTTACCAGGCATCTGATAACTTATCAATTCACAGCTTAACTTGTAATAGTGAAGCCTCTCAAGTTAAGAGGTCATGATTTCCTTTTTTTTCTTTTTTACTAGCATTGATGATGTTTTGCTTTTGAAATATGAGACAGATTAAACTGTAACAGTACAACCTGTTTATTCCCATTCTTTCCTATAATACTGTTGTTTTTGTAAATAATACACTTTATTTTCTACATGTGCAATGATTTCAATGATTTACTTTTCTAGATTTGCCTGGAAGCTTTTTTTTTTTTTTTTTTTTTTTTTTTTTTTTTTTTTTTGTGACAATTCAGAAAACAAATTCATTAGAAGTAACTAAGTGCCATTTCTATAGACTTAAAAAGCTGTAGCTCTATATATTTCAGGTTAAGGGGTGACAGGACCCTAAGCTGAGCCTGCCTGTCAAATGTGGATCAACTGACATTTTTCCCTTAAACACAACGCCCCCCTAAATACTTTTTATCTAAAAATCTATCTTTATCTAAGCAGAAGCTAAAGAAATGGACTCATTGAAATAAAATTGTTAATTAAAATGGATAAAAATAAAGGAGTTGTAAAGAAATCTTCACAACGGTTTTGTCCTGTTTTCAGCTTGGATAGCATTGTTTTCTTCCTAGGTTCTACAGCAGTGCAGTGGCTTTGATTTAAGATGAGGATGATTTTTATAACACCTTGATGCTCTTGTTCTTGAGGAAGAGAGTCTACCTCAAGTCAAGGACTCCTTGTTTTAAGAGGGTGGGCAGGGGGTTCACAAGGAGCTGTGAGGGGACACAGCTGATCCCAAGTGAGCAAGGGACTACCCCAGGCCATATGGCAGCATTCTGAATGGAAGAGGGGAACTGTGTTTTTGGGCTCTGTGGATCCGGTGGCCTGGCACGTTTAAGGCTCTAATCAATACTAAGGAGATCACGCTGGGCAGGGGCAGAACCCAACTGTATTTCTGAAATGACAGGAAAAGAAGACTCTGTTGGAGATTAAAATCAGCCTGAGCACAAACGAATGGCTGAAACATCCTGTAGAGACTGACCCAGAGAGTGTGTGTGCTTGGCAGAGACTCCCTCAGGAGAGGGTGCTTCAGGGACACAAAAGGCCAATATATCTGCAGTTGAGTGTCCCAGGGGTGGAAGCAGCCCTCTCACCTCCCATGGACTGATCCAGTCTGCACTGGAACAGGATGAACATCAGGAACACCTAATTTACATCAATGCATGGGGAAGTGATCTAAAGCTTCATAGCAGAAGCTTTTGAACAAGGGAGAGAAATTGTCCAATTCTTCTGGAAGCTGATTTTACCACGAAAGAGAAAAAGCTGGGAGGAAGCAGAGCCCTACAGTCCAAAGAGATATGCCCATATTACACGGCACCATGCCAAGCAATAAATCTGGAGAAGCTGGCAGGGGGATGGCAGCTCACTGCATGGGGAAGAGCTGGGCATCGATCCCCCTGCGGGGAGTAACTGCCTTGTGCACAGCTTGGTTTGTATATTCCTGCAGCAATATTATTATTATTTTCCCTTCCTTTTCTGCCCTTCTTACCTTATTTTCCTGATTCTCTCCCACTCACACTGTGGGGAGTGAGCTCAGGGTTCTCAGCTGCCTGCAGGGTTAAACCACAAGGACACAGTTTCTTTTCCCCCAGCTTTCTGCTGTTAGTAACACAGGATTTTCTGGGTTGAAACTTTGCTAGATAGTGAATGTCTTTTTCTGCCTAAAGCCTAGCTGTGTATCTGCTCTCTGCTATCATGTCCCTTGTCAGGTTGGTGTTCTCTCCCTTCTCTTTAACTGTATATAAGCACTTGTACTTTACACTTTTTTAAAAATCATCCTTTTTTCCCCCCACAGCCTTTCATTATACGTACTAGCTACTTTCAGGAGTTTTATCTGTGAATTTTATAAACATAACAGTTATTTATTTATTTATTTTTAATCTTAAATCACTATTTAATAGTACAAGCTCTTTAAAAATTGAAAAAAAAAAGCCTGAAAAAAAAATTGATGCATTTCCCATAACTAGCTCAATGACCAGAAAAAAAGATCCTGTGATTTGGAATCACTCTAAACTTATGGTAAAGGAAAAAAATCCATTATATAACGATACTTCTACTTTGTCAGCACACAACAGGTATTTGAATTCTAGCATATTTTTCTCATACAAAAAACATGAACAGCAAATTTCAATTTATTTGATCAAATAAATTTAATTCATTTTTATATTAATTGTGTCTGAAACATCTTTGGCTTCTCTATGCACAATCTACAGAAGAAGACTAACAACTATTTCTATCATTTTTACAAATAGAACTGCCTGGGGTTTAGGAAAAAATTCATTCATATATCACACTGTACTATTTAAGAATTTAATGGACTGTGTAACAGTATCTCTTCATGGCTCAAGTTAAGGCTGTTCAGTGGTTGAAAAACTTCATTTTAAAGCCTTTTTGGGGTGGGTGGTGTTTAACATAAATCACATTTTGTAATTTATTTTGATGCTCTTTGCTGTTTGTTTATGAACAACAATTTTATTTAGCCCCATGCTGTGCTTTGAGGATATTTCTGGTTTAGGAATACTTACCACAGAGCACAAGCAAGTAGTGCACATGGTTCTACGGTCTCTTTTAACTGGGCAATAATTTGATGGATGGTGCTGTATGTGTGTATGCAGTCCCACCTTTCTTTCCATTTAGCAACATCAGAATGCTGGGCTATGTGGATTCTCACTCACAAAACAGTGGTCTTTCTGAACTGTAATATGCAGTGTCATATCAGCAGTGGGTTTAGATTAAGTTGCTTTCCATCTAGCCATGCTTGGAACTCTTTCCTGGCTATTTACGAAGGGATACACCATGCAGCTCAGAGATTACAATGCTACCTTAGATATGATTTATTAACTGGCCTATTACCTAGTTTAACACATTTAAGAAAGGAAGCAAATGGAATTACTGGATTTTTTAACACTTAAAAAAGTCCTTTGCTCAAATACTTTTCCTGCAAAAGGTGGTCATGTCACAGCTCTGTACAGATCCCATTCAATTCCAACATTTTAATGATTCTCAGTCTGTGGGTAACTGCAACATGGCCCGGAGCACATCCTGCCTGCTGTCAGCTTATCCTCTTCCTCACTTGTCTATCAAATTGCACAGGATCTACTGCAAAGGGTGCCTTTGTTTATTTAATACCTTCAGTGGCTTTTATTCCAGACATTGCTGCTACCCTAAGTCTCCTGCTTCACTTTTACCCCTTTTGAGAGATGATGTTGTTGCTGCTGTCTTACATCTTACTGCATCCAGCTCTGGGGGCCAGCACAGCAAGGACAGGGACCTGCTGGAGCCAGGCCAGAGGAGGCACCAAGGGGATCAGAGGGATGGAGCAGCTCTGCTGGGAGGAAAGGCTGGGAGAACTGGGATTGTTCAGCCTGGAAAAGAGGCTTTGGGATGACCTAATTGCAGTTTTCCAGTACCTGGAGTGAGCCCACAAGAAAGATGGAGACTATTTACAAGGGCCTGGAGTGACAGGACAGGGAGAACAGAGAGTAGGTTTAGATCAGATATTAGGAAGAAATTCTTGCCTGTGAGGGTGATGAGACCCTAGAACAGGTTTCCCAGAGAAGCTGTGGCTGCCCCATCCCTGGGATTGTTCAAGGCCAGGCTGGATGGGGCTCTGAGCAACCTGGTCTAATGGAAGATGTCCCTGCCCATGGCAGGGGGCTGGAACTGAGTAAGGCCCCTTCATACCCAGGATTCAGGAATTCTATGGTTTTGTGACATGGGACAGAATATTTGAATGTTTCCCATGTGTACTTTGGCCTGTGTGAAATGTAATAGGTCTTATTATCTTAAAAGTAATTATATTTTTGTAGACATATAATTAATATTTACAATTTGTACTTAATATTTTCTTGTGATTGTCACCTCAGGAGACCAAACAAAGTAATTTAAAGCAACAAATATACTGTGCACCTAAAGTTCCAACAAATATACTGTGACTTGAAAAAAGGCACTTCTTCATTACTGGAGAAGGGGCCATTGTTTAAGAGAAGCATTATTCTTACTACTCTCCTATATAATTTCAACCAGAAAATGTGGCATAGAGCTAACGGGTTGGTGATGATAAATTTATTCCTAAAACTTTTTCAGAGTACTTTATAAACCCTTCTGTGTAATGTCATTAAACCTTTAAAAAGATATATTGTTTATTGGAAGTTCAGGATTACTAAGTCCTCGAGATGGGTGAGTAATTACTGAAAATTTATAACAGCCAACATATTGCTGTGCAGACACTGGCATTACTTTTCCCTTAAAATGAACAACTCACATGCAGCAGCTTCGATTCCTCTGTTAGTAAGACATCAGTTTCAAAACACAAACGTGTTTTTTAGCCGTTCAATCATTTTTACGGCTGAGTTTCAGGCCTGGTGCTGCAGAACCACGTGGTGGAGCTGTTGAATAAATTTGGGTTCTCACAGCCTCATCGTGGGTGAGCTCTGCATTAGAGCTGCTGCCACTCCTGTTATCTGTGTGTGTGAACTTTCCTCCTCGCACCCACTGGGGATAACGGGGGCCTGAATGCAGAGACAGATGCTGACACTTCCTTCAGAAACAGGTTCAGAGGCAGGGAAACCCAAACTGAAATAAATGCAGTCCAGGCCAACCTACCAGTTCAGAATGCATCTTCCTATCAAATGTACAAAGTACAGTGTCGGAATCGATGATTTTAACTGTCTGTTTTTCCCCTTAGAAATCATTTTTATAGGAAGTAGTACTGCATCTCTATTCAAAATACATTTATTTAGTTTTGAATGGAGATAACACCCTTTACACACACGTGTGTTCATTCCCTGACATGACAAACACGTAATGTAGTTCATTAAGAGAAATGGTTTCAGTTCATTTCAGATGGCCCAAATATTTTTCCTATTACTGTTTATTTAAATTACTATTTAATTTACTGCTTAGATTTGACTAATTTTTTGACTATGTTTTGAGACGTTTTGGGGAGACTGCAAAGAAACCTCAATCACCCACAGGACATCCACAATTTCCTGAATAATGTTTGAATCTTTGAGCCTGTGAGATGGCATGTGCTTTAGGAGAGATGAGTGAATAATAGCAGTGCAGCCATCTGGCTGATGGTGGGAGCTTCAAGAGTCCCTGTGTTTGCACGATTTGTGTCTATTCTTCGGAGTAATAAAAGGCAATATCAGAATCAGTTTGTGTAGTCTGACTTTTTTCAGTGTGTTAGTTTGATGTATATTTGCGAGCTAGAACATGGAAGAATTCTCATAAAACAGTCAAAGGAGGCAAAGCTAGAAATTTATGTGTAAACACAGCATGGTGTGAAATTACCAATGGACTGCTCTGCCTGCAGCCAGAAATCTTTGTCTTGGATCAGTAAGAACTACAATCCTCATGTCCATTTGTCTCCTGCCAAATCAAATGCCTCTCTGTGAGATATTCCAAACACTGCTGCTGACAAAGATCTTTCTTTCTTAATTTTAAAATCACAATAACATATTTTTAATGTAAATACATCAAACCAGTAATATTTCTAAGAATTTTACTGGCTGTATTACTGTTCCCTGTGTTTCCTTTTACATACATCAGACTTCAGATCTTCCCTAAAACTGCAAATTTGAGGTATTAGCTGTACTTATGTTCAATAGTTCTGACAGTAAAATTAATAACAGATGATATTAAACTTGACGTGGTAAGTAGGTTTATATCAGATGATATACACATGCAAAAACACAGTTACTAACCCTTTAAATTTTCTGCTCACTGTTAGAAAAGAGCTAAATTCTTGCAACTAATATTTTTTTGTATACTTGGCCCATGTTCTAATGCCAAATCAATGTGACTCCATTTGTCCCTCTGGTATTGTTTTAGGTGCCTGTTAACATAACCTGAGCTGACTTGAACTATTACTATCACAGGAAAATGGGCAGCTAATTTATTAGCAGTTCAAGACACAATATCTAAACCAAAACAATTTCTAGGAACTAAAGCACCATTGCAGTCTTTTACATTTTATACCCCTAAAGAATGCTAAATGATTTTTTATATAAATAGCTTTGCTGCTTTGAGAGGAACTAAAAACTTTTAAAGCCACACACAGGAAAACAATGCTGTACATTTCAATGCTGAATGAACTTTGATATGAGTTAATTGAAAGGTGATATAGAAACAAATTTATGCCTCAAACCAGCTTATAACCTAAACCCAGAGCAGTTCATAGACCTGTAACTATGGTTTTGCCACTGCCAGAGACAGCTGTCAGGCTGTGGTGAGTCCCAGTGGGGATTGACAACCTCAGGCAGTCTTAATGGGACAAACAACCTCCAGGAATTTTGGGTATCAATTTTGGCAGCTTTCTTCTCTTCCCTGGGAGCAGGGGGAATTAAGCAGGTGAGGATGGGAAAATGTAAAAAAATGAATCCAAGACAACCTCTACAATGGAGAAGGAAATGAGCCCACTACCAGCACCAGCTCCTTCTAGAGAAGACCTCAGGGTGCTGGTGACTTGACTCCACCGTGTCCTGGCCCACCTCCTTGCACAGGATTTCAGTACAGACTGTAAAATCCAAGTAGAAGTAACTCCAACACGAGGGGCAGATTGTAGGTTGAGGGCTGTTTTTTTGTATGATGTTTAAGCTGTATCATTACTTAGGCATTTCTGTATTCAGATAGTTTATGGAAGTAATAGGACATCAGTTGTGTTAGCAAGATATTCTTGATTCTATGTGGTCTGTTACATGTTGACTGTAACAGAATTTTGGTATAATAAACCGAACCAAAATTAGAAATTTACTGCAAATGTCATTAATTTTACCTTTCATGACAGAATGCTGGAAATGTTTGGTTTGCAACCCCTCCCCCTAAGTCTATACTACCTCCTTGGTGAAGTTTCAAGATTTTTCAATATTTTCACAGGCCAAACTGAAAACATTACTTGCCCATGCAGTTATATTCTAAGCAGGTCCTTAAAAGGGACACCCAAAAATTGCAAGGTTTTTTTTTCCCAAGAACTTTTCTTTCAGTTGGTATGTCTGCAGAAGTGTACAGGCACTACTGAATAACCAGACCCTGCAGAACACAGCATCATCATGACAGTCAAAATGCAGGGGTCTCACAGGAGTGTTTAACAAGCAGGCTACATGCTTGTGTACCCATATTATATACTTGTGATGACTTTCAAAATTAATTTCCCTTATGGTGGCATATCTACAACAGAAGGGAGCTGGAGAGTGACTCCTTAGATTTCCAGACTGCTGAGCAACATATTCTCACTGGTGAGATTTGAATAGGAGTTGCTTGGAAGAAGGCAATTTCAGACAGAATTTCAATTCCAGATAGAACGTTTCTCCCCAGCACACACATAAAACACACAGGTACACATGGCTGGCCACACAGATGACCACAGAGGGAAAACACAGTGCTTGGCACAAGCACAATGCCTCATCCTGGGCCTTTCTCTGTCTGATCAGGATGAAATTCATTTAGATGGAAATATATTCATGTGTATAACAGGGTTTCCTCCTGGTCCATACAGTATCCTTAGTACTCGTAGTACGTGTCAGCAGAACATAAAGCCTCCAGAATCCTGCAACCCAACTCTGGCTGCTGGTGCAGACACTGTTTGCAAATAGACACACAGAGACACAGTGAGGATTCCTCCCATAACTCAGCTTAGGCACTCAGTGCACACAGTGACTGGCCCTGAATTCTCTTGTCTCTGGTTACTTCCCCCACAGAGAAACACAACAGGTTTCTGTGAAACCCCAGACTCCAAAACCTCTCTGGAGACAGCCTGGAACTCTTTGTCCACTTAGCAGCTCATTCCTTCAGGCTTCATGTCTCTCCCAGGGACACACACAGCTGTCTCCTAGCCCTTTTTCCTTTTGCCCCAGCTATCCTGGCTTGATACTGAGTGGCAAACACACAGAGACAGCTCTGGCCATTGCAGCTGCCAGCATCACACACATCTGGGACACTGTGACCCACAGCCCAGCTCCAGTCAGTGGCACCCACACTGCCATACAGTGCAGAGTAGAAAGCCTCTCACTCAGGGAATCCTTAGAAATGGACTTTAATGCCAGGATAGCTCAGACTGCACTGATTAGTCACAGGGCATAGCCACAAGGGTGGGTTAATCAACATCCACTTACTCACAGCCAGTTTGTTTCATTGCCTAATCCACCTACTTTCCCATGATTTTTCTCCAGGAGTTGTCTTCATCTCACCTTGTAATGGATTGAGCTTGGCTGGACTGCCCATGCCCACTGAGCCACTATATCACTCTCTTCTTCAGCAGGACAGGGTGGAGGAGAAAATAAGATGGGAAAGTGTCTTGGTTTGGAAAGACAGGTATCTGTGAGGGAAAACTGGAGTCTCTCTTGGAATGGAGAATGTAAAACCCCTTCCCTCCAAATTATTATAATTTTGCAATTAGGAGCTTTTGGGCAAAAATATGGGAATAGGAGTAACAGTCCTCTACTAGGAATATTAAAAATGCAAATGCAAAAATTTAAAAAAAAAAAAAAAAAAAAAAGGCAAGCAAACAAACAAAAGTCTTAGAAAACCCTGACGGAGTCAGGAATATGACCTGACACCCTGTTGGCCAGGGTGTTGGAAGCAGTCCAGATAAGTCCTCCTGGAGTGACAGATGTGGTTCTGTTGGAGAAGAGATGATGACAGATGTGGTTCTGTTGGAGTAGAGATGATCCTGGACTGGTGGTGAGATGAGTCCAGTCTTCCTCTGGGAATCCAGTGGAAAAGAGGATGACTGGGGTCCCTGTGTCCCCATTTTATCTGGGTAGGGAATGGTTGGTTCCTCTCCACTGGGTGGAGCATCTCAGAATGGGATGATGTAATGTGTCATGGCACTGGTGAGCCTTAATGGCCCATTAAAAGAAGATATCCCTCAGAGGGGGAGACAAAGTTGATGAAAGAGATAAGAAAGACTGCCCCAGATGGTCTATTATCAGAAGTCATTCACCCTCTTCCCCCACTAGAGTTACAAGAGATAAAGAACAGTATCTCCCAAACGGTTTCAACAGATGAAAATAGAATACGAATTTTTTGGTTACATTTTTCAGCCCATGACAGAAGGGTTTCATTGATCAAGTGGAATGAATTTAATAAAGAAAAAAAAAAAAAAAAAAGATACTCACATGGAAGAAAGGGGAGTCAGAAGATTTTATTCTTTGCACCAGCAGTCAATGACCAGACATTTCCCAGGAAGCAGGGCTTCATCACACAAAGTTGTTTTGGAATGCAAGCATTGTAAATAACAAATGCACCTCTTACCTCCTCTCTCTCTGCCTTTATTGCCAAACAGTCTTCCTATGGTATGGCATATCTTTGGCCAGTTTTGGCCAGACCTCCTGGCTAAGCTGCCTCCCAAGATCTTGCTCACAGCCAGCCTAGTGGTGTGTGTGAGGGGGAGTGCTGGGGACATGGCTTTGACTGGAGCCCTGCCCAGCAGCATCCAAAAACCTTGTGTGTTCTCAACACCTTTCTGCCTACAGGTACAAAGCCCAGCACTCTGAGGGCTGCTGTGGGGAAGATTATCTGCATTCAGCCAGAGCTACAAAAACCTTTCATTTCTCTGCCTTTGGCTTCTCCACTAAATATAAAATCATTGAGCGGTTCAGCTTGGAAGTGACCTTTAAAATCATCTATTCCAATCAACCTGTTGTATTTTTTTTCCAGCACAACTGAAACAAGAGGGTTTTTTCTAAGTGACCATTGTAATCCAGTCTAGTTCAGAATGGCATGGTGTCCTGAAACATAAGTAAGGTAAGGCTGATTCCTCAGGACATTCCCAAGAAAAAGGAGAAAAAGAAGCAAAAAAAACACCAAAGAAGCATTTGTAAGGCTGTTGTGGTTTTGTAGATTTCTGTCTCCCAGTATGGACTTGTGTTTGCAAATATAAATAAAATACTGCTTATACTTTGTGTAAACCAGGAAAAAAAACAAAGGAATTTTTCAGTCATCGAGAGGTTTATTATTTTGCTCTTTTTTTTAATTAAGAGTTTTGGCAGGGGGGTTGTTTTGTCCTGTTGATTTTGAGTTGCTTGCTTTTTTTAAGGCTGGCAAAATCAATTTCAAAACTGCAAATTAATTTCTTTTTAATTAGATATGTAATTAAACAGCAGTATTATTACTATAATTTGCTCATTTTTTGAGTTTTCTTGCCAGTATTCAATGAAAACATAACTCTTAAAAGAGCAAAAATGACTTGTAGTTAACAGCATGTGATATTTGCAAAACAATATAGAAAACAGAGGTAAAAGAGAGAAGTTGGATCAGCCTTTCTGTGATTTGCTTTTTTTAGGTAAAATGCACAGTGAAATGACACAGTCATCTCTTTAAATGGCCACGATAAAACTCAGCACCTATGTATGAACATTGTTATGACACAAAAAATGAACATATTAAATAAAGTTCTAAGCAGCAAGAGAAGACTGGGGAGGCACAGGTTATGAGAAAAAAAAAAAAAACAAAAACAAAAAATAGAATGTTGCTTCAACTTGGAAGGAGGTGGTAAGAAAAAGAAAATTTCAGTTCTGTCAACTAGTCATTTAGTTGTGAATTTAATGGAGAATTTCAGTAAGCATTTGAAAAATAAGAATATTTGGAGTAAATAATAGAGAATAATATAATCAAACTGCATTTTAATAATTTTATAGTGTTAATTTTATGTTTTACTATTTTTGTTGCCTATGTCTAATAAAAGAATACTTGCATCTTTTATCAGTTTTCAAATAAGAGCTCAAGTTTTTCTATGAATATTTAGTTTTAAGACCTTTCTTTTTCCTTTTTTTTTCTTTATAGTATGCTATTCCAATTCAAGGGGGTGTTATCTTTACTTTTCTGGGTTTTACTTAAAATCATAGTCCACCAGTCCACAAGCAATTCTATTAGCTTCCATTGGCTTTGTACTGAAGAACAATAGTAATGCAAAAGGTCTATAGAGCTTGGGGAGGATTTGGGTCTTTATTTTTTTTTCCAGTTGTTGTTAATAGAAACAGAGTCACTTTGTCTATGTATCTATGAATCTGTTCTTCATTGCAGGCACTTCATAAGTTCCTGAAAAGAAATTAAAAGCAAAGAAAAGGTAAACATGGGAGTGTTCCCAACAGCAGAGCAGTCGTTTCGCCTGTGATGTGTTTCCTCATCTTCCACAGTCAGACATCAAAATCAGTTCAACATTAGCACAACAATTTTAAGTATCCTCTGAGGAAGCAGACCCCTTCTGCACTGCTCCTGTCATGACAGGGATCCACCAAGAGCAGCACATGTTTTGTAGTGAAATGACAGAATTCCTTAATGATCTGCAAGAACTACGACCATGACAGATACACTCAACTAAACATAAGAGATTAATTTTCTGGTGTTTTACAAGAATCCAATTTAGAAAGAAACAAAAAATACTTTTTTCTAACTTTAGTATTTCTTAGTTTCGTATGTCTGCAATCAAGGCTCTACACTGTTGTTCTGTGTCATGTCTTCCGTGTATGATCAAAGGTTCTGAATCCCTCTCATACTGGATAATGCCTTTAATTTTCCTAAGGGGCAAAGAAGATTTAAATTAGAATTATTTTTTATTGTTGCTTGTTAATAAAAATTTCAATCATTAATAAGGCAACTTTTATGTCACTCTTAGTAAGAATCATCGTATCTGATTTCCATTCCTTTTACAAACTTTGTGCACAACACACAAAGTAATTTTAGTGTGGTCCAGGCAAAAAATGTTCCTTGTTATAAATCAGAACAAAACAGAATTCCTCAGAATAATATAACCGTTAGCAATCTAAAAAAATCAAGGATGAAAGAAAACTAGCAGCAGATCTGTTTGAGAGGGTCATGACACTTGTAATATAGAAATAACATGAAAGTAATGTTAGGACTTTGAAAAGTGTTTGGAATCTTTTTTTCTTTCTGAGTTCAAGAGGACAAAATCTATTTGATGGTGAATAATTTCTAAATGACAGCTGTGAGGCACAGTATAAACAGTTTATATTTTTTAATGTCAGTTTTGTACAGAATACATACACATACACACACATGTTATTTTACAAACACAGCCACACATTTACATTATTAGAGATTGACTTCTAAGAGACATTATATACCCTTTGTTCTTGCGAAGTTAAACATCATAAAAAGTATTTGACATAAGCTAAAAAAACTGTCCTCAAAACACATGTAGGCTGCATATTGACATCTGCACTAAATAGCATTTCATTAAAAAAATAGGTCATAGTTAGTATGAATAAGGTCAGCAGATATAGTTGGCCTTAATTACCCTATTCCAACTGTAAAGAGTTTTCCATGCAATGCTCTAAAATTATTTAGAAAAAGAAATGGACAGAACTGACAGGGTAATGATACAAAAACATAGGCTAAGCAAGTAAGTAATAATGAAAGAAAGGAAAGTTTCTCTAAAATTCTTTGATATATCAAACAAATAAAATGACAAGAGATGCAAATTAACAACCAGAAACTGGAAATATTTTTGCTATCCAAGATATGAAGCTTTACAGAAACTTAGGGCAATCTACTGGGATGTTCTCTCACAAACATATTCCACTTTACTTCTTTGGTCAAGACCAGTAATACTGTGGATGCAATAAATATTTATAGGATTACAGGAGTTTATTTCTTCTTGAATAATGAAAATACCTTTATTCTCTTGCATACTCTAAGTACAAAATTCTGTAACTAATCTATAGCCCTCCTTCTTTCCATTTTTTCCTTTAGCTCTGCAACATCTAATATTATAAGGCTGTTTTAATACTTTTATAAAATATCTATAGAAAATAGTGGTAACTTTTTCTGGTTAAATAATCCTATGAGTGAACCTCAGTCATTTAATGGAGATTTACAGTACAGTCAAAGTTCTCTGCTCGCTCTAATGAGTTAACTAACATTACCTGGCCCTTAGACTCACTTTGATTGTGTTTTCCACTGTAAATGGGTTTAACACAGTTAATTTTCTTCCTTTGGACTCCATTTTAAAGTTTTGTCATATTATAGGATTTGCTGATTACAAGCAATTTTCATTAAAGTGTGTATTTATCTTTACCTTGGCCTCTTTTTTATCCTCTACTCCAATTTTGGGTGTGGCTCTCCGTGAAAAAAATTTACATAGAAGTCTTTCTTCTATTTTATGACTCTGACTTTCTACATTGCTGTTTGGATATATCACAGAATTATAGAATGGCCTGGATTGAGAGAGACCTTAAAGATCACCCAGTTCCATCCCTCTGCCTTGGGCAGGGACACCTTCCACTACCCCAGGTTGCTCAGAGCCCCATCCAGCCTGGCCTTGAGCATTTTCAGGGATGGGGCATCCACAGCTTCTCTCCACAACCTTTGTCAGTCCCTCACCATGCTCAAAGCAAAGAATATTTTTCCTAATATACAATCTAAACTTCTCTCTTTCAGTTGGAAACCATTCCCTCCTGTTCTGTCACTCCAGGTGTTTTCTTGTTGGCTCTCTTTGGGTATTAGAAGGCTGCAATTAGGTCACCCCAGAGTCTTCTCTTTTCCAGACTGAACAATCCCAATTCTCAGCCTTTTCTCATAGCAAAGGTGCTCCATCCCTCTGATCATTTTGCTGTCCTCCTCTGGGCTTGCTCTACATCCCTCCTGTAGATGGTACCAAACATCATGTTCAAAGATCCAAAAAGACAATGCAGTCTTGAAGATGACTTTAATTTCATCTATGAACTGAGTAAGCCATAAGTGAATGCTCCACGTGGGGCAAATGAGCAAAGATTGGTATGAGCACTTCTAACAATTGTCTTTTTAGTAATAGTTCTAGTATCACCAATCAGTACAGTATTTTTTCTGAATCTATGTTTGCCTAAAATGGTTACTTCCAATCAATTTCTCAAGAGGCATTTTAATGTCAGCAGTTTGGTTTTACATAAAACTGGCAGCAGGCTCATCTCTTAAGAAACATTGACTTTTTTTTTCCTCAATAAGTCAACAAACATTTGTTTTCAATGGAAGGACAATAAATTCAGAATCTGCTCCTCTGAGAACAATTACCCGAAGACCACTTTTCTGTACCTTTTCTGATAGAACAGGAAAATAGCAATAATCACAACTTTTCTTCAGTTTGTAAAGGTTAATAAGTGGTTACATATCCAATTTTCCATTTTAAAGGACAATAAAAGGCGTCTTTGACTGATTGTTTTAGATACTATGCAAAACTTAAATAAAATTGTCAAAGGAAGGATCCCCTTGCTCAGGGGTTTATGGGCAAGAATAAAAGCCTGAGTAAATTCCTACAAGAAACTCTCACTCACCATACCCACACATTTTTTGTGGGGTTTTTTTTGGTGGTGTTTTTTTTTTGTTTGTTTTGGTTTGATTTTTTGGGTTTTTTTTTTGCTAGACAGAAAATAGCAGTCTTCAAATACAGTTAGTATTACAAAAACTGCAAAGAGGGCTCTTCCTGTAATTAGAGAATATCTTTGAAACAGCAGCAAAAAATTGCACATTATATCTGGATATTTATGGATATTTGTATACAAGATATTTTTTCTTCCTTTTGTGGTACTCTTACCTATAATAGATATGTGTTGTATTTCTGTAAATAATCAATTGTGCCAATAAAAATGATATTAAACTGCCAGGATAGACTTGTACAAAGTCACATATGCACCAAAACTCCATTTTCTCCTCCATTTAAATGAAGCATTCCTTTTATATTAGCTCTCTTAAACATCTTCTACAGACTCTTAAAATGATTAATCCTGTAATCCTCTGTTTGCAAGAGTTTCAGTATACAGTGATGATCCTTATGCATATTAAATTATGAAGTATATCTAATTTGTAAAATTAGCAAACTAATTCTTTTCTAAACAGTCTCATTCTGATTAATAAAGTACAATCTATACAAAAATCTAATCAAGACTGAAGTGGTTATATAATCAAATCCAGAAAAATCTTTTTATTATATACTAATTGAACTTTAACTCGTTTATTAATCCACTTGTTTTCCAAGTGTTCATACCTTTCACAACTCCGACAGATAACTGTTGCTGTGACACTGCTGTTTTTTATTTATGTGACACTAAGTTCATGTAGGCCTTCCAAGCTTCCAGTAATTCTGTCTTTTTGCCTTCTACAGATAATGTTTGGTCTTCAAAGGCAATGTGCCTGAACAAGCCTGATAAGAGTTACATGTTCAGGAACTCTGAACATCAGTGTGCTGGTTTCTCATATTAAAAATGAAAGAAATATGACATAGAGGAATTTATGTTACTCTCCCTATTGAACTTTTATTTAATAAGTTCCAAACTGCAGCAAAGCCCAGCAATAATTTCTCATGTTTTCCAGCTGGTAATTTACATTAACAAGTCACAAATATTCTTTTACAGCAACAATGTACTTAATTGCATTGGTCTTTAAAATACAAAAGACACTAGGAACTCAAAAGTTCCTAAGTATTGCTAACTCTGGAAAGTTGAGAGAATTTTAGATCTCTATCTCAGTCCTACTGTGTACAGAGTAATTCAATCCCACAAATTTAGAGCCATTTTAGTTCTCTTAGAGGTAAGAAATGCCTATCCTGATTCTTGCTGAATCTAATTAAGACATCACATGCTGCATTTTCTGTGTAATTTAGCTAACAAATTAAACATATTTGCATTCATGAATATATGATGTGTGTTTTGCATTGGATAACACTTCTATTAAGTCTTCTGTTAAAGCACTATATATCCAAATGTTTGAATAATGTAAGGAACTGAGGGAAAAGATCCCAGACACCATGGGGAAGCAAACAAACTAATAAAAGCATTTAAGCAGGAAAAAAACCCCCAACAAATTCTTTAAGCAAAGTAAAAAGATAGAGCACCACACTTTACTATGAGTTGCATCCATCACATCATTCCTTTAGACCAAATTTCTTAAGAAACCTATGGGGACTTATGGCTGAACATCAGAAATATCATGCAGCTTATCCTTAGCATATCAGAGCTTTACAGAAACACAAAGGCATATCATACTCGTAAAAGTAATTGTCTGAGCTGCATAAAAATATCCACATATAAAGTAGGCACAAAGAATTTTCCTTATAGTACAGAATTTTGGTGGTGGACAGCTAAGAAGCCTAAGAAAATAGGCTTTGTAAAGAGCAACTTGGTTTTAAACCTGATTGAATCAGAGCATGCTCGTATTTGTGAGACTGCATATGTGTATATAGTTTTATATTCAGAAACAAAATTCAATAAGATTCTGTAAAATTTGAGTTATTCCATCTGGAAATAGATCCCAAAATAGGTAAAGATGACAAAGTTATATTCTCAAGCCATTCTGTTTGTTTTGTTGCAATGAAGTTCAAAAGGAATTGAAATAAAATCCCTCCACTCTGAACACATTTTTAACCATTTTTAGTGGTTAAAAACACATATCTGTGTTATGGCTGATGCTGTAAGATTGACAAGAGGTAGTTCACTTTTACTTACATTCATGGGCTAAATTTAGCAATGCCTGCACAAGTATAATTAAAGAAAATGAGATCTGATAATTCTAAAAGGCACTGATTGGTTTTATATAATTTTGAATTGCATTAAGAGAAAACATGAATTAAAAATTAAGACTTAAAAGTCTCTGAAAGTATTTTAAAACCTATCCAGTTCATACACTTAGAAACAATCTTTTTGAGTTATGTGTGAAATTCACAGAAGAGCATGGTATCAGTAGAAATTAACCAACAACATAAAAGTTGATTTCAATTTCCATTTTATGGTCTCATTGGTTAAAATACTGAGTGATATAAACGTTATTTGGATTTATCTCACCCTTTAGAAAGCCATCTGCTATATGAATCTCCTACTGTGAACCACTCTTTTAAGACCTCATAAGCTGAAATGTTGTTTCTTCAGAGAGTTCTCACTGAAATGAAATCAAGTCATCTGTTGGATATATACAAGTATCTACATAGCACAAAATGATATCCAAGAGTATTCAAATCATGTGTTAAGGACTGAAAACCTAAAAAAAAGAAGTGGTATGGAAGGAAAGTGCACTAGTGAGCCTGGAGAGCCTAACCAGCCTCACCTGGAGCCTCTGCACTCGTCCCTGGACAAGGAGGCCCTTGCAGGCTCAGTTCAGGGGTGTTTGGCTCTTGTCTGAGCTGTGCTGGAGGCTGCTGATGTTCATCCCAGTTACAAATGGGATTATGCCCAGCCATGGAGCTCCTGGGTCTGCAGCCTGGCTTTCCCTCAGCCCCTCTTCATCTCTGTGGGCACACCCAGACATCCCTGGGTCACTCACTGCTGTGGTGCTCCCGTTTGATCTGGATTCTTGGTTGTCCCTGGGTCTGTGGGTGCCTGGCCTGGCCCCTGCCCCTGCTGACTGCTCAGCTCCTGTCTCCTGTCCCACGGGGATCTGCTCCACGACAGTGACACTAAGGAAGAGAATTCCTGCTCAGATAATCAGTCAGCCTTTTAAAGAACACTCAAGACTCATGTTATAAATGCCAGGACAATTTATTACCAGATTCAATAATTTGGTTTATTAAAAATTCAAATCACAAAATTTGGAATCAAATCACAGAATTTTAAGCAATAAAAAACCACACAAACAGCGATACCTACTTGACAGAGTTTCTCCCGGGAAAAAGAGAGCCGAGGGTGACTTATAGACATAAACCCTGGCTGTCTGTGTCTCTAGCTGGGTACATGAATTTGCCGTGTTCGAGGCTTGGTTTTTATACTCTTTATTCTGCCTCTGGCAATATTTCCTCATATTTCCCTTTGTTTCTTGGTTGCTATTCAAACCCAAATTCGTCTCCGGTCGGATTGAAAAGAGCTCCCCTCCCAAGCCCATGTGTTAATGTTCAGTTTCTATGGACCCTTATAGTTGATGAATGTTCGAGATATGGGTGATATTGCTTGATGGTCTGTGAAGGTGCTCCCGAGGTGTGAGTTGCTGATACCGGCTCATCTCAACAGGTCCCCTCCCAATACTTGAGAAGGCTGCAAAGTCTTTTGTTCCCTTCTGAATGGAGACGCCTGATTTTCAGGGTGGTCAGTTTCACCATCTGCTGCAGAAACCTCCTGAAACATAGACTTTTACCTGATATAAATTTATACAGCTTTATAATTTTCCAATTTACCATAAGAATATGAATTAATCATCTCACGTTTTTCACACTCAGGACCTTGTAAAGAACACTCAGATACTTCAGGAGCAACTTCCACGGTCACAGGAGATGGATAAAAAAGCCTGTCAGGAGTGTTCTCACATCTATGTTTTACACAAAATACGATCCTCATTTTGTTTAAGGACCTCCTGTGGAGTCAGTTTGTTTGGGACTTTGACTCGGGCTCACTTTAGAGATAGGACAACTGAGAGCAGTCTCTTTCCTCTAGTGACTCTGGGGTGCACTTGGACTGAAGGAAATACCTAATAAATGAACTAGGGGATAAAATTTATTTTAATTCAGAAAATTCCTTGGCACTAGGATATTATTTTATGGTAGGACTAATATATTTTTCAATTTATAAAATCATAATGTCTAATCTGCATGGTGATTAGAATGGTAATAAGCTTATCTCTGCAAAGGCTTACCTCAATTCTCTGTCTTTACTGACCTTATAGGGTTTTTTTCCCAAGTTTCTCTTAATTTCGGAAGTATCCTTTGAACAGTATTTAGCTGGATATTTGTTCTTCTCTCACATTTTTTCAGAAACAGGTTATTTTTCTGATGTTAACCCTGACAGTGACAGGCCCCATTGCTTTTGTTACAGGCCTTTGGTATCAGATTTCAGGGCCTTAATGGGCACGAAAAGAGAGACTTTAATGAAAATCGCAGTGGGGTATATCTTACAGCCTTTCTGAGTGGTGATAGATGTCTCTAAAGTTAGGAGTATTAGGGGTTTCTGAAAAAGTCCATCAAGATATTTTTCTGACAAGATGATCACACATTTTTATCCTTTTCATGTTCTGGAGGAGGTTATACTATTGTTATTTTTTATCCATGATCTCATCAATTAATTATCAGATACCTCATCGTAGTCCACTCAGTTGTTTGAAATATTTTTCTTTAAATTATCATTCTGTAAAAATGCAGGTTCTTGGCAATTCATTCCCTGAAATACTATACCTCTGTTCTGTAGTTGAAATATTACCTTTTGAAAATCTGCAGTGGCCCTCTCATAATTCCCACAATTTCTCTTAAAATTCAAGTTTCAATTCCAGCCTAAGACTACCACAACTAACAGTATTTTCTCCCTTTTCTGACCAGTTTAGGCACCCGACCTCAGTAGCTACATTCTGCAGTCTCCAGCCAGCTGGGAAAATAAATGTCATTGGCAGGTAAGTAAAGCTCCTTCCTTGTACTGATCATTGCAGACATAAACTCTCCCTCCAGAAGAGGTCTGGTGGGTGATAGAAAACAAAATAAAACAGTCAGCTCCTTGTGGCCCCTGAAGTTGGAACAAACAATATAAACCTTTTAAAGTGTGAACTGAGTCCTCTCTTTCCTATCTCTGATGTTCCTCCTAAACTGCAGTTCATTAGTATAAAGAGAGTAACACTATTTGAAAACCTTTTCAGGGGAATTTTTTACAAGTCAAAGAGAATAAAATCCCTGTCCAGCAACACTGTTTCTGTTTTCTTTTAAATCCAGCAGATTTTTTAAAAGAAAGGAATTTATCTAATTTGCAGTTAACATAGATTAAAAAAAAATCTTTCCAAAGTTAAGCATTTAGTCAACCTTTGAGACTCACCAAGAGCATATCCTACATTTAATTTTCTTTTAATGTTACTCTGAAACCTAGAAATATAGCTTGATAACACTAATTAGGTTTTTTCTATATTTAGAGAAAAATATGACCAGGCTTTGGAAGCACTATTGTTGGAAATTTTATTGAAAAAGTTACTGGGAAAACAGTAACCTAAGCAAAGCTGGGCTTGGGATAATTTGTGAATGTGCAATCTGTGGGAGAACATAAAGGCTCCATTTTACTATATTTCAATAAAGACCACTGGAGCTGTGCAGCACTAGTTTAAAATAATGGGTTTGATTTAGACCAGGGTTTGTGCCAAATTCTCCTATCACAGACCCACTGGCAGAGGGAGCTGGTCTGGTCAGTGAGCTCGTGTTTCTTATCATGCCAAAAGCCAGCTGTGGCTCCTGCAGAGGCAGTGACAGGGCCTGAGACATTCCAGAGGAGGGAGAGAGATTTCTTGCAGGCTGATTTGTGTAGAGCAGATATTATCTATATTTTATCATTATTAAGGAGCTCTGCAAACAACATCTGCCCTCCTCCAAGGCTGCATAGCATATTTTTTGTTGTGGGAGGTGGTTCTGGGATCACAGAAGGAGCTGTTATGTAGATGAGCAGGCAGCCTTAACTGTGCTGCTCCAACATCATTAAAACTGGGCTCTGAATAAAACCTGCAAGGTCTGACAGGGACTGCTGGATGGGGCTTTGCTCTGACGGAAACAGGAAGATATATTTGACAACGTTTTATGGAAGTGTCAGGATCAAACTGATAAGATTTCCCTACTCTTTTGGATCAGTTTATTATTAACAGAGAATAATCAATTAATGTAAAATTCTGCTCTGATTGAGGAAACAACTTTGGTTACTTTTTGAGATGGTTTTTGCCATGTGCTTCGCCATGCAGTAAAGGTAGTGGAACAATAAATCCTTTCCAAACTGTTGCTTTAGACTTACCTTTTATCTGATGCTTGATCTGCAGCACAAATGTGCAGACAAAATAAAAAGTTGTATCTTGTTGATAGATTCAGTAATGTTTTTAAATACTTTGAAATGTATTTGACTCATGTATTTCCTAAGGATTCTAATCCTTTGAATACAAAAAAATAGATTTTTTTTCTCTCCTGCTTCTCAATTAAAGATCCTACTAGGCTTCCATAGCTTTTCCATGAGAAATGATCACTATCTTAATTCTGAGTTGTAATTATTGAATGCTTTGATAAAGAAGCCACAAAAAAATCATATAATAATGATCAGACAGCTAAACAACTTTAAAAATATCAGCTTTATACATCTGCACTAATGCTCTTCTTTTTTTTTTTTTTTTTAATTGGGAAAAAAGAGCATTTTTTTTCTCCAAATGGCCTACTGAGACCTGTTGACACGTAAAAATTATTTAAAAGAAAACCCCACAGACCCAACAAAAATTTTCAAAAGCAGAATTCTGTTTAGGAAAAATACATAAGTCTCTTATAACAGAGCAGTTCCAAATCGACATATAATGGTGCTTTTCTGTAGAAAGAGCAGTGTGACTTATAGGAAAAAGGGTAAGGGGGAAAAAAAGTCGTAAAAGCTGATAAATGATATTGACAAATGTGATTTTAGAAATCTACCATATGAAGAGCAGAACTTTATGAAGCACTTAAAATCAGTTTCTTCTAAAAGCCTGTTGATATTTTTATTTCCAAAAAAATACAGGACATATGTTCTTGCTTTAAAGAAAATGTATTTAATGTGCTTCTATTGATTTATGTATGGTTTTACATTTTGAATCTAACAAAGGCTCAGTATCTTACATAACAAATTTCACACTTTTATTATGAATAATCTAAAAAAGGAAACCTATTGTTATTTCAAATAATTTTTACTCTCTGATTCATCCTGTTTAATCAGGGAAATGGGTTAGAAGGTGCCTATTTCTCTAACCCCAAGCTTTCTTCACGTCACTCTATTGTTTTACATGAAATGCAGCCTTTTCTTTGGCTTGGTGAGGAAGAAACTGAAAATACATCTGTACATCTTTATTTTTTGAAATGGATTCTCTGTGCTACTTGAAGTGACTTATAAGAATGTATAAAATGAGAATGGAAACCCCACAGTGCAAATAGAACTTCCTTTTCAAAAATGTGCTTTCAAAGTCTTCTTGCCAAATGCATCCCTGGTGTAAATCAATTCCAGTAGCATTACGCCAGGGAACAATTCAGATTTTCCTCTCCATGTCAGTGACCCACTGGTAATATCAATCTATCTGCCATGCTACTTTCAATTGTGTTTCACTCACATTTACAGAATTAGTTACACTTTATGGCAGAAAGTACAAAGCTAGCCTTTTTTTTCCCAATACCTTCAGGAGTGAATGTAGTGTGAGTGAATTGCGCTTTCCACGTATTTTTTCTCATGAGATGGAAGGAGCAGGTGTAAAAGATTTAATGAAGCAACTGCCAAGTTGCAAGGGTCATTTGTGTGTAGAAAGCTATAAATTAGTTGGTTCTTAGGGGAAATTCCCTTCTACCTTTACGATGTTGCCATTTATAAATTATCACTAAACTCCTGGGAAACAGCATTTTGAAAGTTCAGAAAAGAAACACCAAAACCCTTTTATATTTGCAGATATGTTAGAAAAGAATGTCTGGAAGAACTTGTAATATAATAAAAAACATTCAAGGGAAGCTTTATAACCATAAATTTTGTTTGCTTTTGCAAAAGTTGGCTGAAATATACATACTAAAACCCTATTTGTATAGACAGGATAAGTCCGTGGTCAGTGGAGACCAGTTTACAACCTGAGGTAAGTAAATCTGCCAAGTCATAACACTTTCTGTAAGATGCTTTCTTACCCTCCTTAAAATATTTTTTTCTTTAAAAAAAATCATAGATGGAACAACAAACATTGAAATAGTTTTCTTTTTTATCTCCTATGTAATTCCTCAGGGTTTTGTTTGGGAATAATAGGGATATGAACAGCTCTAAGAGAAAGACTGTAGCTCTGGTACATTATTATATGGCAAACCCAGATTGCTAAGAATAAGCTCCTAAAAAGACATAAAATCTGTAAAAGTAGTGTACTTGTCTCTTTTGTTAACTCATCTGAGAATTACCACAGTATTCTTGGAGCTGAAGAGTATTTGGTAACAACTGATATGGCAAAAGGGGTCTCATAAATACAGATGTTTGAAACAGCATGCTCAAGAATTGTCTTTATTGCTGTTACTATTTTTAATCAGATATTCAGTTCAGTTGATGGACAGTTGATTAAAAAAGATATGTTCTATAAACAATTTTAGGCTGCATAATTTTTAAATATTTACTTTAGACTTTTTTTCTCCCTCTTAAATAGACACTTGACATAACACTATAACAAATAGAAAAACATGAAATTGTAAAGAGGATAAAAATGTGCATTCCGTAAAAAATACATTCTGTATTTTGGCAGTCAAGAGGAAGCTGGAAACTATTTTTCCTGTCTCTTTTTCTGAAAATCAAAAAAATTAGAGAATGTTTTTTACATGCTTTGCAAACTTTAATTATTACTTAGGGGGACAAATTTGTAAATATTTGCCCCATTGCTGCTCTTAAAGATTCTACCAGAGTCTTCCTTTTTTGCTAGTTGGAAACTTCTTTCTAATTCAGGATGAACTCAGGCAGTTTATAGCCCCTCTATTTTGCTCTTTGAGTCAAAAAGCTTTTCCTTTTCTAGTGTTGATTTTCTCCTTGAGTCCACAATTGTATTTGCACTCATTCTCAGGCTCTTTATCACTGTGTTCATGAAGTTAAATTTTCCTGCTCCCTGCCCAGGAAGGCAGAACTCCCTTTCTTCTCATCATACAATTTTGCAGTTACTTGCAAAAGTCCAGGTCTGGGGCAATTTGCCCTGAGTGTGGATGACCAGTAACACATTTATGCTACCAATTTCTAGAGGTCTTGCTTAACTACGAGCACTCCTCTCTTACTTAGAAATGCCTTGCTAGATAGAAAAATGTCAGTGCAGCATTCAGAGGTACCTTGAGGTTGCCCCATATAGTGTTCAGTATGCAAGCCCTGCTCGTCTTCCCATAATTTCTCTTGAGGTTTTTTTTAGCGTGAATTCAGAAATCTTATTAAAGTTTGTGATATGGTACTTTGTACTGCTAAATGTTATCAAGTTTATTTTGTTCCCTTCCTTGAAATCTTCAGGTTCTTCCAGTATGACATTCTAATCCCCTTTTGTGTTCATGCAACTGACTTTGTGCCTTCAACAGATTTCTTTAACAGGCTGCTTCTTTTTGCCTTGTCAATAAAATCAATTATGTGCTCTACATCTGGTTTTCAGTTAACTGGTTTATAAAACATAAATCTGTGGTTTTATCCCATTTTATCTTGTTTTCTGTTTATCCTGGCACCTAATTCATTAGACATCTAAGAAATACTCATTTAGAATATTATTTAAAGCCATGGCATTGTTGTGGCATTTCAGAGTAGGCTGCAATAGATAATATCTTATCTGCAGTCACCAGTGCTCCTAAATGGCTATTCCTTTCATTGCACTGTTATCAATTTAACAATATTGAAAATACAGTGTAGCAGGAAAAATAGTTTATAATCATGACAAACACATTCTTTAAGCAGATTAAATTGCATAGAAATATCTCCCATCAGCTCAAGAAAGAAAAGGAACCTGATATTAACTGTGATTAAATGTTTACACAACTGCATCAAGCAGGGTCCCTCTATCCTGAGGGATTAGACAATAAAGAAAAAGCTGTTAAATGGTCTGTTTTTCAGCAAATACATGGAACATATGTCATGCAAATTTTTTTATTACCTCACGTACATATATACACATATTCATGTGTCTTTTCAAGTGGATAGAACTTCACATTTTCTCTTTTGCAATTCTCTGATTAGTGGATTCTTCTGTCAATTCTTCCTGTCACCTTCATTCTTGTATTTTCTATTCAAAATGCCAAATAGTGTATGTCAAATATAGTCACACTATGCATGGCCTCACTTTGCAAATAAAGACAAGGGATGCCACCATTATGTTATGTTGCATCTGTTCTTTGTAATCTTGCTGAGATTTTTCACTGTGGCATAGCAATAACCCAGTAAAAGTGGATGACTGGGTGGTCTGAGAGTAACTGGATAATGTGGTCTTCTGTGAATCTTATTTCCTGTGTCAGTCATAATCTCAGCATTTTACATTCAGTGAAAAATCATCCTTCCTACTGGATGTTTGAAGCAGAATCTAACAAAGTGCATGAAGTATCTCAGCGAGCCCTTCTTTTGTATCAGGTCTGTTTCATGTTTTATTCTTCTTATTAAGAAAGTTATTTTAGTGAAATGGGTCAGGTTAGTATGCTTTCGATTATTTCTCAGAGAGTTACATTTCCCTAGCACACTAAAAATCTCTGAGAATTATTCTCCCTCCTTCGGGGGGAGCATTGAGTTGGATATTTAATTAAATGTTATGTAGCTTTAGGTATCATTTACTTCATCTGGAGAAACTGCATTGTTCCAGTCCTATTCTTCCAGAATAAGAAGCTGTGTCACTAAGTGGATTAGATCATGGAATCACTGAATGTTTTGGGTGGGAATAACCCAAAACTTAAATATCATCTTTGTCCATGGACAGGGACAGGGACAGCTTTCACTAGACCAGGTTGCTCAGAGGTATGTTCCTGTCAGCTTTGTACATATCATATTTTAAAATTCTCTGATCTCTTTTTTAAAAAGGTGACTCTAAATGCCTGACTGAAGCTTCCAGGCCACAAATAATAGCATGCATCTAATAAAAGGGTGTTGAGATCAGAGCAGATCCTTTTACAGCTATGTATTTGCTGTTTTGATCTTCTTGGGTACCAAGGGGAGACTCAAGCATTTCAAGAGAACGTTTCACTGTAATGCTGCATTTCAGAGGATACAGAAAACATAAGAATACAGTAAGACCAAATAATTAACATATTTGTCCTACTGAAACTCTACCTTCAGATAATTTTCAGGGTAAAAATGCTATTATAGGTTTGCATATAGACACTGCTATCAGTGAACTGAATTTGAGAATTAGAGTAAATAAGTAACTCAACCATACTTTCAGAATCACTGAATTGTGTAAAATGAATTATTCATCAGTGAATACAGAATTAAAGATTTGAACTTTACGTCATGATCTTTGTAACTGTAATAAATTACTTTATCCTAAATCTACATTTCTGATGTACCTATTCATTATTAGCCATAAGTTATATTTCCTTCCTTAATACAAGTTTTTCAATGTCATTCATGGAAAAAAAAAATCTTTTGAGATATAAAGGGAGTAGCATAGTGCCCTGGCTATTTCTCAGCTGGGATAGGAGATTTTCACAACAGTGGCTGAATGTTTTTCCGTTCTTCCTTTTTAATAAAACTGAAGTGCTGTTAAGAAAGTCAGATTGCAGTCCTCAGATTGCAGACTAAAGAAATGTCTGGCAAAATAGTACTTTTAAGAGGTTTCCTAATGATTTTACAGACTTAACTATTTATGAAAACATTGCATTTTCTTAATAGAAATTGTAATCAAATCAATGAAAAAAATCAAATTCTGACTCTCAGATGAAAGTGGGAGTTGAATTTAGAGAGTGAATAATGAAATTTTATTAAACCGTTTCCATAAAACCTTTTTTGTTAATTCAAAGTTGTAGATGAATAAGAATATAATATGCTAATGGAATCTGAATGTAATCTTTCTTCAAACATGTTGTTTTTTATTATAAAGCTATATAAGGTGTTTTTCCAGTGGTTATATATTTAAATATTTACTACAACTTTTTGTTCTTTCATTTTCTTGTTTAATTTAAAAGCTTTTTAAAATTCTAACATCTGACCTAAATTACTGCTCTTTAAATTTGTAACCATAACCACTTGTTCTGTGACTACAGTTCCTAGTGAAGAGTCCCTCTTCAGCTTACCTTCCCTTCAAAATCTTTCAGGATATGCCATTCAGGATATTTTAGAGGAAAACAAGCAAACAAAATCCAAGCACCTGTCTCATCTGCCAAAAAAAAAAAAGCAACCCAAAAACTTCCCAAAAGCAAAAAACTTGAACTACAAAACAGAACCCAACAAAAGCCCTCCCATGTTGTAGTCATTGAAGGGGCCTTTTCAATATGTTTTTTCTTTCTATTTTACTCAAGCCACTTATCCAGTTCTAATTTGCCTTCTTCACTATTCGTGGTTTCATCAGAACCAGATTTGTCACACACTGGGAGCAGCCAATACTTTATCTGACTTGGTGCTTCTTGGCAGGTTACCTCATGTTGGTGACTATTTTTTTTTTATTCCTTAGGGATATTCCTTTTTTTCCTAATGTCTGAAATTTTGGTTGTGTAATGTGGTTGTCCCATTTGTCATGGTAAAAATTGTCCCTGCCCTCAATTCTGAACAATTTGCCAGGGCTTGTGCCTCTCTAGATTTGCAGATAATCTCAAAAGCAGTAATTGATAAAAGAAAAAAGACTTTTTCTGCCTTTCTGCTCTTTTAGAAGTAAAAAACTGTGTGTCAGGAATAGAGTAGTTTGATACCAAAAGTCCCAGAATTTAGCTCTTCACCTTCCTAAAGAGAGCAGCATCAAGTGAATATTCAAGGGGGAAAAAAAAAAAAGTTGGGTTTAAGAGAAAAAATTTCTTTCAAATTAGTGATTTGGGTAAATGACTTATACTCAGAGGATTCCAGGTTGGATGAAGCCCCAAGGATCATCTGGTCTAACCTTTTTTTGGCAAGAGCACATCCCAGGCAAGACGGCCCATCACCATGTCCAGGAGAATCTGAAAAGTATCCAGTGTTGGAGAATCCTCCACTTCCTTCTCAGTGGAGATTATTCCAATGGCTGATTGTTCTCACTGTGAATTTTTCTCTTGTGTCCAATCATATCTTTCCAAGGAAAAACTTTTATCCATCATCCCTCATCTTTTCCATGCAACTCCTCTTAAACAGGGAATCTCCATCTGCTATATCCACCTGTCTCTTTTTACCTCACGTGTGGATTCCTACTGCCTCACATATATTACTAAGTACAACATTAATTTAATATGATGACATCTATCACCATCTTAACATATTTTAATTTACCAGTTCAGTGTAATTATAAAAGTCCTTACATGGTTTACAATCCTTAAGTCTTTTTGAAGCTATGCCTTAACAGAATAATCTGTAAAGATTTTTACCGAAAACTAATATACAGACAATATTATTTCTCTGGAAACATTATACTTTGTAAACAATGGATTTCTTATATTCTTACAAAAGAAAACAGGATTATTTAGGTATATCTGCATATACCTAAAAGGTTCTTTGGCTTCAGAATGAAGTACAAGAAAATGAGCAAAAAAATGGAGAAAATGAGAATTCACACCAGCAGTTGTTCTGAAAAAGATAATAGTCATTTTTTTTATATATCATTGTTCTAGAAGTCTTTAAGAAATGAGAAGTGAATATGCCTGACTGAAAACAGTGTGCTTATTGGATGTAACTTCTCCTTGAATTGTGGGGAAATGGGAAAATCCCATTCCGAATGGGATCTTGTGTAGAGTGCTTCCTCCCACAGAAGCATCTGAGTAAACCTGCATTAATGGATATCTCGAGGTCCAAGGAAGAGACCAAAAACTGAAAGCCCAACATCCACCTTTTTGGTCAAAGTGGGCAGCAATTCAGTCAAATAACAAGGAGAGAAAATTTACATTTTACCTTGGTATAAATTGTGTACTTCATTTCATTTGCATCTTCTATCACTCTGTTTGTTATTGACATCAGATTTTTTTTTTTTTTTTTTTAGTTGCATATTTCTTTCCTCCTGTTTAAGTGGTGTTGTAAAGTACCTGGATAATAACAAAGCATTTGGTACTGAAAGACACAGCAAGTTTTACTAAGTATATTAATAAATATTCAAGTTTCAAAACATATTTCTTCGCTAAAGACTAAGAATAGGTATCAATTTCTTTGTCTGAGACAGAGGGAAATGCTGGACTGCAGAGGCCAGGAGAGTCAAAGCATCACACATAATCAAGGCTACTGTCTGGAGAGTTGGATGTGTCCCTCCTGAAAGTTAGTATGGAGATTATCTTTTCTGGTTTCTGTGATTCCAAAGTGTCTAGACTTGGAGGATCAAAAATTCCAAGCATAATGTCACCAGTAATGAAAATATGCGATTTTGGATTCACAAATTCATGATGTATTTGTTTAATAATGTAATTTGGAATAAGCTGAAAATATTTACATATTCATGGTAAATTCTAATGCCAGCAATAAAAATGCAATGTACTTTATAACTTCTAAAATTTTTAACAGTCTTTGAAATATAATTAATTGGATTGGAATATTTATCAAAGAGTTAAACAAGTTTAAGTATTTAATACAAAACATTCAACTCGGTTTTGGGTTGTTTCAGGTTTTTTTATTCATTGTCAACAATTTCAAATTCAAGCAACGAGTCAAAGATGCAGATGAAACAATTTTTAACCTGAAGAAAAAACTAGTAGAGTATCACCACAGAATCCTCATTTCATTTTGTTTGAATACTAAAAGCCAAAGATTTCTGTATCCTAAAGACTGAGGTAGCCCCTGAGGCTGTAATAGAGTTTTAAAACAAAGTTCAGGAAACTATTCTCTACAGGAGAGTATTTGGTGAAATTGGAAACCTGCATCTACTTAGATACACAACTGTGAATCTCACTTTCCTGAAGTTGCTCAAGATAATCTCTGCCAGATTTTGAATCACAATTTTAGGATGAGCTGTTCTTGAAAAGTTATTTATATTCTCCTGATGCTGCCACAAATCGAGCTGAGGACTGATCCCTTGCTATGAAACAATCTTGATACTCCAGGATAGCAAGATACCATCATTGTCACTCGTTGAATGTTGAAGTCCCAACTTCCATGAAAAACAGTGAACTCTGCAGCTGGTGATAACAGCAGTACAACACATCTTCTGTTGCTTTTTTTCCCATTTTGTCAATATTCAAGGGAACAAAGCTCATATTTAAGTTTATACAAAAGCAGTTTTGTACCATTCATAAGTTAACAATTTTTATTCTTCGACTTTAACTATGATTAAAAGTTTCCTATGCCCTTTATGTTGTCTCTTCATTTCATGGATATTTTCTTAAATCAGCACTCTTATATAGATTAAATTTGCTAGAATCTAGCACTTCAAAAAAACTCACCTCTCCATGAGGTAGAAACAGAGTGGTAAATAAGGTTTTTGGTTTTAAGGATCTCTACTTTTTTCTTATGTCTCTATATCACTTTGCAAAGCAAAATTTGGAACAATTGTAGCTCCAAGCTGTTGCTTAATATTATTATTATTCAGTAGTGTTCAACATCAAATAAAACTTTGTAAAATCAGTGTACTTTTAGTTATTTATTTCTTTATTTCTTTAACCATTTTTTTCTTTTTAAATTAAATTTTGCTGTACTCACATACTGATACTGCTTAATATCATGTCCCACAAGTACTATTGGAAATGAAATTATTTCAGCATAAGAAACAATTTCCTGTTTGGTGACAGAAATGCAATTAAAAATCTCTGATCACCCTAAGTTTTCTAAGATCCTGAGCACCCTGGAGTATTAAGACAGATGTTCATATGTATAACTCATTGATAATTATGTGGACATGTGGCTGTATCTTCCCCTGTATCGGTCTGAAAGAGAAACTATAGTAGTACTGAATATGTTATAGAACAAAATCAGGCTTTATAGGAGAAATATATTATTGTACTTTACTGCTTCTTCTTTCCATTTTCTTGAGAAAAGTTACTTTATCTCAAATCACGTAATTTTGATAAAAATTTTTAAAATGATTGGATGAGTAAGAAAAATGTTTTCCTATTCCTTAGTCATATTTATGTGGAAGAATTTATCTAACAGCTAATTCCATGTGATGATAAGTATCTCCTTATTTAATGTGAAATACTACTAATTATGTCTTTCTCTCTCTGAATATTTTTCTACTTCCAACCCCGGTACTTCTATATAAAATTACTTCATTAAAACATATCAAGGCCTCTTTGGACTATGATGCAGCAATAGCACCTTTGAAATACCAAATTAAATACCAAATTAAATACCAAATTAAATAAATGGGCTATTTTATAGAAAATTATATGCTGAAACACATAGCAAGTAATTGTTAGCCTGCTTGTGTCTTTTGATTCACAAGAAAGGAGAGACATGTCTCATGGATTGTTCATGGTGCTATTTTCTTTAGAAGACACACCAAAGTAAGAGAAAAGTTTTTCATTGAAGGGTAGAATGTGGAATAAAGTCATACTGAGATTTACTCTTCAGTTTCAGGACCATAAGAAAACTCAAACAGTAAGAGAGTATTTCTTTGGGAATAAGATAGTGTTTGTTGTTCTTTTGTTTATTTTCTTGTAGCTCATGAAAACACATGCAGCTTTGTGAAACTTCCAGAATTGTGCTTGTTCTGCACAGGATAGAGTTGAGTCTCTTCATGGTAGCTGGCATGGATCTGTGTTTTGGATTTATGATAGAAACAGTGTTGATAACACAGGGATGTTTTTGTTATCACTGAGTAGTATTTGCACAGAGCCAAAGAATTTCATTCCTCTCCTACCACCCCACCAGCAATTATACTGGGGGTGCACAAGGAGTTGGGAGGTGATGTCAGCTGATAAAAAGCTGAGCCCAACTGACCAGAGGGATATTTCATAACATGTGGCATCAGATTAAGCATATAAATAAAAGCTGGGTGACAAAGTGGTGAGACATTTGCAGTGATGACATCTGTCCTCCCAGGTCACCGCTACATGTGATGGAGCCCTGCTGTCCTGGGGATACTGAACACCTGCCTGCCCATGGGAAGCAGTGAAATAATTCCTTGTTTAGTTTTGTTTCTTGTGAGCAGCTTTTTGTTTTTGCTATTAAGATGTCTTTATCACAACATGAGTTTTACTACTCTTACTCTTTCAGTTCTCTCCCTGTTCTGAGAGGCTGTCCAGAGCTTGGTTGCCAGCTGGAGTTAAACCACACGTGTTTATGGCACAAAGTATGTGACAAAACATGACTTTGTTCTCATGACTGGGATTCTGATCTAATGACTTCATACCCAGATTCTGAGCATGTTGGTTAGAGCACAGTTGGTTTTGCAGTTAATAGCACCAAGGTCATGGGTTTGGTCCTGTATGGACTATTCACTTCAGACTTGGACTTGATGACCCTTCTGGTCCCTTCCAGCTCAGACTATTGTGATGTTGTGATTATGTGCTGAAGTATCTGCCGTGTGTAGCACAACAGACTCACAAGCACAAAGAAGACTGGCTAGTGCGAGCAACAAAATCAAAACCAGAATAAAATTAGGAGTGAAATTTAAGAATAGCCTACTTGAAATGAGAAAAATGAAAACGCAACTCAGACTAGTTTGTGTGTGCGAAACCCAAATACTTATTTGCCACACCAGTCTACAAACTATCTAGGAACTATTAAACATATTCTGTATGCACACATTTTCTAAATAAGTTCATCAAAATTATATGTAAAAAATGTTCTCATATTTAACACAGGAACTGCCTTGCCTAGAAAACAAAGGGTTTCTCACCACAGTCCAAAATTCACAGCTTATAGCATCCTCTTTTCTAAACAGCTTTGGCTTCTGAGGGTCAAGTTTGTCCTGGCTTCCTATTGCAGAGATTTTTAATGGGCTGGGATTATGCTATGCTTTAACTTTAAGCCTCTGGAATTAGTATGCTGCTTATTGCCAATGTCTGTATCTTTTTAATCTTCCTTCTGTTGAGTGAAATTAAAAGAGAAAGAACAGGCAGTTAAAGACATTTCCAGCTTTTGGCAATAGGCATCTATACTGTTTAGAAGGTGACAATTCTACTGCCTGCAGAGAAGTCTTTTTTATTGACTCTACATTTATCTGGATCTGTGGAATAAAAACTACAGGATTTTTAGGGAAAAACCCAACTAAGCAAACCAGGTTGAAGAATACCCACTTGTTCACTCTATACTGCCAAATTGCTGAACCAAATTTATTTGTTTTTCCTTACATGTAGTTCAAGATTCTTTTCCACTTAATTCTCAGTTTTCCATAAAATACGTGTTCAGATTTTCTGGCTGTCTTTGTTGAGTGGTGTGTGTTGAGTTGTGCTGTGTCAGTAAAGGTAAGGTGACTGAAGCCAAGCAGTTTAACACACTAACTACTAAAAATTTCAGCAGCAAACACGGAAATCCAAATCTCACTGGCTTCTTGAAAGTAATTGCTTTTTCTTCATGGAAATAGTGCTTTCCAACCTGTTTTTTATAGCAGCAGATTGTTTTCAAATATCTTGGCACAGGATACAGATGGCTCTGATTTGGTTTTGGTTTGAAATGCTCAGCACATCTCTAATTGCACAAAAACATAATTTAAATGTCTGACTCTGCAAATTTATTTTGTTTCAGCATGAAGTACAGTAGAGGCTTTAGTAGCTTGAGATGGTGGAAATCAAATTTGAAAGTAAATGTTTCTATGTTAATATGGAAGAACAGCTCATCACAAAGTGTAACTTCAAAAGTGGGGTTTTTTTTTTAACTAGAAGCACTATCAAAAGAAGCAGGGAAAGCAGCAGAAAAAATGAACCTTGACCATGGCATCTGTGCAGCAATTTTGAGAGAAATAAATTGCTTCAAAATTATCCATTGTTCAGAAAAATCTCTGTATTAATAAAGCATATACTTGTGTATGTTTTAATATTATGTACAAATGAAGTAGTTTGCCTCATTTTCAGTAAATAATATGCACATGTAAAAAAATCTCTGTTCATCAGATTTCTTCTTTAATTACAGCTGCAGTCATGTTTTCTTTCCAGGTGTAGCTGAGCCAGTTGAAGAGGTTGCTCTTCTCAGCTACTCTTCTGAACCTTCTGGCTGGAAGTTGCTTTTCCTCCTCTCAGCCTTCAAATGTAGACAATCTTATTTCACTTCTGTTAAAGTGACCCAATTCAACATTAGTGATAACACGTTCAGACTTGGCTTTGCCTGGCCTGACATGGCACATATTCATATTTGCACTCTCACAAGTGAGAAGGAAGCAACTTCTGGTATGGAAAGGGTAGTTGAAAAAAACACCCAGTAGGACCACACTATTTTTGGAAATCTGAATTTCTGTGATATTTGTATAGAATAAATTCACAGCAAATGAACACAAAACCCCCGCTATGTGACATCTTACTACTTAAAATTAAATTATTACTTGTTCTTATTATATCACAGCAGTCATATCATACCTTTTCTGTCAGATGCTTGATTCCTTTTTCTGTGTTCCTGCAGGCTTAACACCAGTTTTCCAAATCGTATCATTATATCATTTATATCCTTTTTTTTCCTGCTCCAAATAAGGCAAATTCAACAAGAGCACTAACAGTAGTTGGTGCTCTCAAACAATCTATTATTGTAATGGGAAGCTGTGCAGATGTACTTGAACTTTGCTATTTTTCATTTCAATTTGGATTTTAATAAAGAATGACTAAATCAACTAACTGCTTGAGTAAGAGACTGAAGACAAGATAAAAAGAATTTTACTTTTTTTTTTAGGTCTCAAAATGACAGCAAGAATTATTTTTGTTCCAGAATATGTTTTTCTGTAACAGCAAAAAAGTAAAGACATCTTGAGAGCAGAAAGAAAATAGGAACAGCCGAATATATTTCAAGGTACTGCATTTTGAAGAAAAAAATCAAGTGTAGCAAAAACATGAGAAGGATGTTGAGTTGTCAGCATATTTGAGTAAAAGGCATCACTTTTATTTTTTGTAAAACATTTATTTCACTGAAAGGGAGGAAAAAATAAGCCTTTAACAAACACCTAAATAATATTTCATATAATAAATAAAGTTTCAATCTGCTTTGTACTAAATGAAGTAGGAGGTGAAGCTGACTGAAGATGGATGGTAATACATCTCCTTTGGTACTTAGTGTAGCTTTTCCATCTTATTTCAAATTAAAAGAAAAAGAGTTAGGTTATTGTGGGGGAGAGTTTTCTTGGTGGGCTTTGGTGGTTTTTTGGGGTTTTTTTTTTGTCTGGAGCTTTTAGTTTTACATCCATTCTTGGCTGCTTGGCAACCGAGAATATCACAATGTAACAGGTTGCATAAGTGAGATCACCGTGTAGTTGTACCTAAGGGAAATTTCTTTGCTATAGTTGATTTAAATTAAAAAAATGCTATGAACTCAATTTATCAAGACATTGAAGATACTTCAGTCTTCTGAGTAGTCTTGCTGACCTCAGCTGACACCTTATCTCACTGCCATCCTTTCCCACAGAGGAACAATTGTCTGTGTAAAGAACTTTAAATTATAATGGCAGTGTAGTACTTTAGATCTTCCTAGATGTGCCTCTGGAATATTATGTAGTGATTCTTCCCTGCCATTGAAAACACAGCAGTCTATTGTATAAATCTGGAGTCTCAGTCTTGCATCTTGATATGTTTATTGAAGAAAGACTTATGTGAAATAAAATCTTATTAAACTGAGTTAAAGGATAAAATTTTAGTACAGTAAAAAAAACTGAGGCTCCTTCTGCAGAGCCCTGTAATTTCATTGGTGGTTCAGCAAGTTTAGTTTTTTCAATCATGTATTTTTTTATTCTTAAGGGGTTAATCATAGTTTGGACTTTATTCTTTATATTTTAAAATCTATTCTTACAGGGAGTTTTAATTAAAAATAATTGTTCTATACAGTGCACCCACCTGAAGATCAAAGAAGTAAAAAAAAGAATTTTTAATTCATTTGATTAAATCTTCACTGTGATGTCAAAATATGAAGGTCATAAATAAAACAGACACAAAATGCTGAAAGAGCATTTTCTATGCAGTGCTTGCTACTTGAAAGATATCAAATATCCAGAAGCTCATGATTTCTACAGTACATAATTATAACTACATGTATACCATATAAATATTTTACAGAACAAAATGCGGAATCTTCTATAACCCCCAAAAAATCAGAATTTTAATTTCTCAAGTGTTCCTTCATCTCATCTCCTGGGCTCAGAAGTACTGCCACATGCATTTGTGTGCTGAAGAAACCAAGTGCAAAAAGATAATGTTGATTTAATCATGCTATATTCTGAGATGGAGAAAAACAAGGTGGAGAATTGGTATTCAAATTGGTGTCTGGCACAGCAAAGAGAGCAAGCATTTTGAAACTAGTTACACCTGAGAGATATATAAGAATGTCTATGCCAGAAGCTGGCCACTAGGAAATCCATGAGCATGGCTCTACAAGCAAGATATCAGAGATGCCAGCACTTCTATCAGATGGTCATAGGTGTTTCTGGAGAGGAGGTGTATGGAAAATCCCATTGTTCCTGTACACTGCAAAGTGAGACCTGCAAAGTGAGATACAGAAGGTAACATGTGAAAAACATGCCTGGCAAAAAAAGCTTTTCCACATATTTCATAAAGGATCATTAATATCATCAGATCATGCATTCACAAATCCCATCTCTATCCCTTAAGGCTGAGTTTTTAAAGGACATTTCTTCTACCCTTCTGAGCACATCTCAGCCAAACAGGATGATTTCAGGAGGCCACTACCCTCCAACTATTGATCTAACAAAAAAAAAAAAAAAAAAAAAAAAAAAAAAAAAAAAGGCAGAAACTCCATTTTTTATTGATGAATATTGGGCAGACAGAACCCTGCCTACTGTCATATCACGAATAAAATTCCTTGATTTGCACAAGATATTGTAAAAGAAAAAAAGCAGTACACAAGACAGATCACGTTGTTGGGCTGAAATGTGATTTGTCATTGCCAGTGACAGGCAGACTCCAGCAAATTCAGTAACAGAAGTGTCTACGGACACCTAAAAGCTTCAGTGTCATCACTGCTTATAAAATTCTAGAGTATGGCCCTTGTGTTTCCCTATTGGGTTAATCATTTTACTCACGAAGAAGGAGCAACACAAAGCCATCATGGAACTAAGGCCTCAGGTAGCCTGCTTGAAACTTTCTTATAGGTGCTATGTAGGTGTGTGGAGAATAGGTTTAAAGAAGTTTTTCTCCAAAGGGACACATTTCCTGGTGTTGTGCAGGAAGGAGGAAGAGCTAACTCCAGCATGGGTTGCACAGTCAATTTGACAGATAACTGCTGTTTGAAAAGCAAGCATGACATGTGTGGTTGATGGCTTCAAAGTGCTGTAAATTGCCTGTAGTTTCAGAATTTCTGTCCTTTTTCAGTCATTTTGACAAGATGGGAAAAAAAAACCCAAAAATGAAAGTATCCAAGGTTCTAAAATAGAAAACAACATAATGTTTTACCTGTCTCTAAAGCCCTTGAAACTGAAATGCTCCTAAACTGTGCTGAACTTGAATAATTCAAGAGTCACTTATGCACAGCTCTTACAATAGCCAACCTTGGAAACACAGAGATAGCCTTTGCAGTGACTATTAAATACCTTACCCTGAGGAATCAGAACATATTTTCCAAAACCATCTACCAGAGGAGAGAAATAAAAAATTCCTAAGTCTGGAGATTCTAAGTTGTGCAGTGCCAAAGGTATAGAAGAGCTTTACCTCTTGAACAGAATAATATTACAGACAAGTGGTGAGCAAGCACAGGTACCACAGTGGTGTCAGTTTTTTAGCAGGATTGTAGCACGTGGAACAGAAAAGCACCTGAGGTGTTGTGACATGTTTCCTCACTTCTTTTCACATGTACAGTGTTGCTCTAACCAAGTAGAGTAAACAGTTCTGGCTGCAGGACTGTGACACCAAGTTTGTTGTTCTATTGGCATGTAGGTAACAGAGATTTGAGTCTCAGCATGTTCTTGGAGATAACAGCAAAAGAAATAGATAATGACAAACAAATAAAAATAAAATCTATTAAATCATGTCTCATAGAATGACAGATTTTATGCACGTTGATGATTTTATAGATTTTCTGAAACATGGTGACATCTACACCACTTAAAAACACTATAAATATAACCCCTTTTTTTGCTGTTGTTATAGGAAATACACTTAGGCAGAAAATATTTGTTAACAATATGTTTTAGGCAAAGTTAATGAGATTTAAATTCTAAGATACATTCACTTCAGTCTGACATTCCCCTTATGTGCACAAAAGGCAACTATTTCTTAAATGATCCTCCTTAAACAGACACCTGAGAATATGTTAGTTTTGATGGTATATTCTTCCCATATTCTGTATACAGAAACATTCACTGTAGTCGTTGAGATCCTGAAGATTGAAGCCAAGACACAGAAGCAAATAGGAAGAACGTTTTTTATTGGTTTAAGTTTAATAAACTGTAGGATATACTATCTTTTCATTTAAAAAAAAAACAAACATATTTTAATGGAACTGTGCTCTTCAAATACTAAAACTTATTTATTAATAAATTTAACTGCAGAACTGACACCGAGGACTTCCATATCTAGAAGTGAAATGTATGAAAAACTTCCAATACTGAAACATTTTCACAAGCCTCTTGCTTTCCAAAGTACACCATCAGATTTTCCAGGAGATTGCAAATTATTTTACCATATATGCAATACAAGACAATTTTCAAAGCAGATTGGGGGAAGAAAAAAAAAAAAAAAGAGTCAAGAAATAACCTCCAGAGACTTGTCATTACAACAGCAAAAAAATAAAAAGCATTTCTGAACAGTGCCAGGATTTGTGATGCTGCATAAGCCTTTTTTACTCATTTTCATAGCCTGATGTGGTACATCCAGAGTAAAAGTGATAATTTTCAGTACTATGAGGACATGTTTTAGCTGCCACTCTCCAAGTAAATATTCTCCATCCCTGGAAGTGAGCAGCAAAGACTCAAAGGGTATTCTGTATGTGACAAATTTTGAAGCAGTAAATTAGTGATTTCTTCTGTGACTGTACTTATCTGGGTAGCCCTCATTAAAATCACAGCTGACTCTTCTCATTGCTGTTTTTCCAAAAGTGGCAGTTATTGTTATGTTCAGTGGGTATAAATTATTTTCTGACATCCCTCAGAGACGTGGTACAAAAAGAGAGCCTTTGGTTCCACAGAATTTTTTGCATCTCTCTAAGTCATCCCATATATCCATATATATGAACTGCTTTCTCCTTAGTTTTCCTTCATCCTCTCTTATTAATGTTTATAATGGAAAGTCCAGCTTTGAACCACTGGCTTTGAAGTTTGCAACCAATACTGAGATCTAAAAATTCTTCTCTTACAATGTCTGATTTTTCTGTGTGTGAATGGTAACAAGAGTCAGCACTGAAGTTTTTTCTTCCTTACTTTCTCCTTAAACCAGCTTAACATATTCTTAAAGAAATGTCAGGGAAAAGAAATTCTAGGACCTAACTGTAGAATAATTTTTTTTGTTTGCTTTTCATGTTTTTTATGTCTTCTTGACAGATTAAATCTAGTTAGGCATGAGTGTGACTTTTCAGTCATTAGTTTTGAAATTATACTACTATGAAACAACTACATCAATTTTGCCATTTCTTCATGTGTTAACAGGGTTGTAGAGGAAATTGTGATTAAAATGATTGCTCAGATTCAAGAGAAATTATGACAGGAACTTTTAAGGTTTTGGATAACACCAGTATCCCTTGAAAGTAGCTTTGTTATGCACATAAATTTAATACACCTTTACTCACAGTCTTTCAGTGGTGCTCATTAGTTCAGACACAGATCTGCACAGGTATGGGTATCTAAATCAGGGTTACATTCATCCTGAGTCATATATAGACAGAAATCACCTACAGTGGAGGCTGCATTGCTAGTTTTCAGGTGCCTTGGAACAGAATTATGAACAGAATGGGATTAGAGTTCTCATTCTGTTACCACGAAAAATTTGGATCTCAGGTTATGTATTTAAAAAGTCTGCACAGTGACATGGGAAATGAAGCAGAGACAGAAATCTCTTAAAAATGTATACCTAATCACCATCTCTGGATCCTTGAAAGATTTGTCATTATTGCCATTTGTCAGTACCTTAATCACACAGAGTCTCTCGCAGGAGTGGTTTTAAGCAACAGTACAAAAAAAAATTGGTATCAACTTTTTTATTCACCTTGAGAAGGTCACTTAAATTTTCTAGCTGATTCTGTAGGCAGTTATTCAACATACCTGGGGATTATTATCTAATCGAGTATTACATTTTCCCTTTTATTAAGGGGATAATTGAAAAAAAAATTACAGTGCTGAATTTCCTCATCTATCTGAATGCTACATCATTAGAATTTTTAAAAACCCTTCAGATATTAAAGAAAAACTGAGTGTGCTCCATTTGATTTTTAACTTCCTTCACCTGTGAAAGAAACACGTCGCAGAAAATAAGAATTACTGCTTAGTCAGCTTTCAGTCTAATTGCAAGAAGGTCTTGTGAAGAGTACAACTTCAGCAGTGACATTTCTATAGTATGCTTCATACCTCTCTTTGAGGTTTGAAGCATACTATAGGCTTACTGAGGCTCACTTGATCAGGATGCCCTCTTCATTCCTTGTCTCCACTCCAGTTTTACTTAGGAAGTAAAACCATCCATTGAAATGAAGCTCTTAAATGTACTAATAAATAAAATGTAATATTTTCCATTTCAACCGTTAAAGCTGATATATAGATGTCAGAGATGTCCAGCCCTTGCACTTTTAATAATGTAATTTGAGCTGAGCAGGGGAGATTTTGTCTGTCTGTGAAAAAGCCAAAACCCTTGTGCCTGATCAGGCTGTCAATGTCCCATCGTGGGGACCCTGCTCCAAACAGTCCTGCTGGATCAGAGCATGGTCAGCTGACTTGTTCAGGGTCATATGCAAAGACAAAAGTCCTTCTCCTGGATGTCTACACTCTTTTCTGGTCTGTCGGCTCCCCAGGAAAGATGCAGGGCACACATCAAGAGCCTAAGAGGCATCTTCTCCCAGGGCTCCACAGGCAGGTGTGTTCCCAGCTGCCAGCAACTGAGTGCCCTTGGAAAACTCACACTTAACAGTTTATGGAATAACACTCAATATAATATAAAATTGTGACAGGTTAAGGTTCAGAGATTGCCTGTGATAGTATCAGGCTGCAAAAATGCATTCAAAGCAATAAATGGACAAGCTGTAATTCCCAGCAAAAGCTGGCTCCAGTTAATCAATCAGCATGCATAGACTACAGCTCTCAGGTTTCCCTGTGGGGGAGAGGAGACAGGCTCAGCCCACTGACGGGTCTCAGAACTAAGATGGAGTCTTCCCTAACTTCTCCCCATTTTAACTGACTTTTACACTATTTTTGCATTTGGGTGGAGCTTGAGTGGCTAACCAGATATCACACCTGCTCAGTGGGGACAGCCATACCTTGGAGGTGGGTAAGGTCACATCTGAGGTGTGTGTTAGGATCTCACCACAGCTGCTGGTTCAAGAGCAAGAAATCTTTCCCCTCCTTTGCTTAACAGGTACTATGTGCTGTATCAGCTGCAAGGTACCACTGAGTTGCCTCTCATGCAGGGATTTTGACAGAGCCTGGCCACAATATCTCCACTCCATGCTCTGTTTAGCATCTTGAAGAATGTATTTTGTGGGAACTCATGCTGACCCCATGCTATCCAGGGAGTAACAGCTGCATTTCATCCTATAATTTCCATACTGTATAACTTCTATTAGAGTGTGAATAGAAGTTTCCAGTTTTCTCTAATTTTACCACCAAAGAATTCCCTCACAAATGTTGAATAAAATGCATCCTAAACCACAGCAAACTTGGTTAACTATGCAGATAGATTTGGATTAAGTAAAAGCTGAAAAGCCCTGAAAAGTTTTTTCAAGGGGTGTTAAATAAGACATTGAAGTATTGGGTACAGCTACACAAATGTAGTTATTCAGTTCCTAGGGTGTATCATAGATCAAAAAGTGATAGGAAAAGAAGATAAATAAAACACCTTTGTAAAATAGGTAGATTACAATATATGGCTGAAGTAGAGATTCCTCATTTCATTACATTTGAGATTACATTTTCTCAAGCAGGATCCTGCATTTATTTCCAATAGAATTAACTTGTTGGTGTGAGGTGTGATATACAACTTGGAAGAAAACAGAAGCAATATTTATTTTTTTTCTTTTAAAGAGATAAGACCATCACTGTTTTATCACTGAGGAATGTTACATTAAAATCAAGCACTAGAATAGCAAAAATTGATTATTGATATTTATTATGTGAAATAAACTACTTCACTTGGGAAATTGTGACTAGATAAACATTCAATTTTTAAGAACACATTTCCATGGGGGGAAAAAACTAAGTATGTGGAGAAGCTCCATTGTACATTTATCTGCTAACTTCACAACAGGGATTAAATCCGTGTTCCTTCCAGTACAGAGTGTCAAAAGAGTAGCATTAAATGTTCTCTCTATAGACGTATTTACAAGCACATTTTAACTACTTAGTAGAAAATGAAATTATGTATGTAGCTGTGATATGCATATGTGCAACCTTTTTAACAGGGGGAGGAAAGTAAAAACAAAATATTCAAACAAAATGATGTAAGACTTAAAAAGCTCTCTTCATGAAGCAAGGCTTCAAGGGCTGAGTCGTTTTAACTCCTTTAAAATAAAACTGTGCTTGATCATAGTCTAAAAGTGCCTGCAGCAGTAGAAAGATATGTGATACTATAGAGCCCTAAATGTTTCAGATAAAAGCATTAAAAAATGCTGGAAGCTAAGGCTTTTCTAAGTCCTCATTATTAAAAGTCATTGTAACGTTAACCATTTCTTCTGGTTTCAGCTGGGGTAGAGTTAATTTTTTCACAGCGGCTGGTATGAGGCTGTGTTCTCTGTTTGTGTAATATGTTCAGCCATTTTCAATAATTTCAAGTGAAACAATTAGAAATACTTCACAAGGGCTGTGTGTCTTACCCAAGAGGGTCTCCCAGCTGCAGCAAGCACTCCCCGTGGGTCTGCATGCCCACAGGACTCACTCTCACAGGGGCCCTTGCACTCCATCGGGAAGAATCCCGTGACTTCCAGACATCCCAGAAAACTCTTTCAGTGGAGGAACTCAAGCCCTACATACAAAGATTTGGTCATAGGCTGTACACACAACTGACAGAAAAGGAAAATATGTGTCTCTTAGGAACTTCCTTTATAGATTCATCTTACAGGAGGTGAGGGAGCCTTACCCCACATGACAGCAGATTTGGTGTCCTCAGCATGTCTCAGGTGTCTAGGTTGCAATTGTAGGAAATGAATCCTTTAGGTGATGTTAGGAAAACTCCTATACTCTATTAGGATAACTCCTTTCTTCTCAGTTTGTGTTATTTTTTTCTCTCCCACACCATGCCTCACTCCCAGAGTAATTCAGAAATAGCTGTGGTTTATTAACTTACTCAGAAAACATTTTAAAAAAATCTTGCCCTGCATTATTGACTTCTGTTACTTTTTTGAAGATGCTACTCCTCCAGAATATAACATTATTTTCCTTAACTTTGACTAAACACTTAACAAAATATTAACCTACAGGAGAGAAATGTTCTCCTCCGTTTCTCAGGAAGTAAAGGGTACATCCAGGGGTAGGACTTTAATTCACTGAGCTTGTATATTATCACATATCCGTTATATAAATTAGCAGCTTGGTGTAGAGGTTGTTAAAAATCTCTCCTAATCAGGTTGTCATAATCAGATATTAACTGATACTAGATTGAAGGTAATGAACCAAGGGTTATTTGAGATTTGCTTCTTTACCATCTGAAAGTTTTACATTTAGGACCTTAATTTACCTTAAAATCCCTTCTAAATTTTCTGTATTTTAAATTTGATTGGTTAATTTATTTGTTTTTCTCTGGTTCCCAGTTCAAATAACTTCAGAAAACAACCAGCTAACCTGATAGAATAACCCTGTTCAGCTAAATTGAGTAATTCCTTTGGCATTGCTGAGAGGATTGGCTTATTATTTCTAAATTCTACTTCTCCTAGTTGTAGAACAAGACCAGCTAATTATGATATATATTTGATTGAAAAAAAGCCACATTTGCTAATAATTGATTTTGTTATTTCTTAAAGGTGAAGTAAAGAACAGATTTTTTTTTAATCAGTCAGGGGTTTTGTACCAGTCACTGATTTTTCTTTCAATATATTTCATAAGTAGAATAATAAGTTCCCTTAGAGGAAAGAGAAGAAATAGAATTAATCAGAACTACTCTTTAATACAGCTGCAACAGGAAGGCAAGAACATGAGAAATACATCCTTAAAATAAAGCACACAAAAGTAATTTTCAGAACATTTTTTCGCTATCTATGTGGCTTAAAAAATACAGTATAAATCCAGCAATCACTGAGCAATTAGAAGAGTAGGCTGTTTTATTGGTGTATATAATAATTTAAATTAATAGCCTGTCAAACCTCTTGAAAGAGCTTAGTGAGTTACAACATAAAATGGTAATAAAAATAGATTTTAAAATAGAACAAAACAAAACAAACTCGAATATGTGAAAGATATAATAAACTAGAAGATATGTATCTATCAATACACTATGAGATAAGAAATATTTATGTCTTCACAACGTCAACTCAGATATTTAGTAGACACATTATCTAATTTAGAATTCTGAGTAAATAAATACTTTTCAGAAAAAAAGGGTGTATTTCATTTTAACTGACTTTTATTTCTTTTTTTTTCTACTTGGATTTGGGTAGATTTACATAGAGTTGTCAACTGTAAGTCTACAGAGTGATTAGGAATCATAGAGAACCATAGGTTTTGGTGCTGAGAAGCAGAAAATGGGGAAGGTGAGTGAGAAAATTGATTTTGATTACTTAACAAATTTTACTGTACAAAATTGTATTCCTGAAAGTTTTATTCCCCAATAAGATATTTTCAAAGACTCTGTCAAGCAATAAAAAAATACATAGAGTTAAAAGCTAATTTTCTTGTGTAGATTCATCTTATTATTTTAAATTCAATAATTCAATTATTCAGTAATCAGACTGTAGGAGTTAACAAAGGTCTACTACACTCATTTTTGTGTTCTTTTATGTCACACATCACTATGCAAAACAACAAGCCATTTCAGGTTGTTCTTATGAAGTGATAAGGAAAAAAGTGTAGCTTCTCCAGCCAAATATATCACAAAAAATATTTAAGCAACCAGTTTTGATGTACTGAAGAGTAATCCCATCAGTTCTGATTGTAACAAAATCTTGAGCTCAGATTTGGCCTGCTGTGATTTTTGCCTCACTGTGAGCTTTGCTGGCAGAAGTCTCCAGTGGTGCCTTTCTTAACTCACTTCCTCTTTGGGTTTAAAAAAAATGTCATGATTCCCTTAAGGATATGCCTTAGTTGAGCTGAAAAATGACATTATTCCAAATTAGCCAAATTAGTGGTGGCAGAACTGGGTGTGATCATTGCCTTCCATTAAGAGACAAAGTGATATTTTCTGTTTCTTACTAGTGTTCAATATTCAGCATTATGGATGAGGGTTTTCTGAGGTTGCTTGCAAAAGTACAGTAACTAGTATTAGTAAATTCAATACAATTACAGCTACATTAAGATGTTACAGCTGTTTAATAAGATGTTAAAAGATGATACAGTAAAGATTGTTGATATTGTCCTTGCACTTAAAAGCTCTGGAACAAATTCTGATATCGTTGCCCTATTTTCAGGACATCATAATTTCCTATAATCATAGAATGCCAGAATGGTTTGGGTTGAAAAGAACCTTAAAGGTCATCTAGTTCCAACCCCCCTGCCGTGGGCAGGGACATTTGTCTATCACCAAGTTATTGCTTAGCAGCATGTTGGGAGAGTAAAAATAGCAAAAGGGATTCAGTTTGTGTAGTGTCAGACACTGCATTTGAGTTACCCACCCTGGACTCAAAGCACAGTTAAGGAAGCAAATCAGACACCTTAGGGAACATAGGATACTTTCTTTTATTAGGAATTTATGTCAATTTCTATTTCTTTCCACTGACCACATCTAATTTTATAGATCTAGCTCCCTGTTTTTTGGCTTCCTTCATTCTGGGCTACTGAAGAAGAGACTCAGGCACTTTTTCACCTGTCTTTGGGCAAGCACTATGGATATATACGAGTTGTGGACATTTCCATCCAACATCATTCTTTAATGCTCACTAGGGAGGTCACTAGGTGTCAAATACCCACAGCTTCATGCAGCCTCATGGTATAAGGTTATAAAGTTAATTTTCAAGGTCTTTCAAATGAAAACATTATAGATAGTATTTATGGGTCATGCTAACAAGGATAACCCTTGGACACAGCTGAAAACTGCTGTGCTTCAAAGCAATCTCTGTGGAGAAGGTTAGTCTGCTCCTGAGGATAGTTTTGTACAAATTACCTCAGTATGCAGAATTCTGCCCCAGGCATAATTCACGGAAAAAAAGCCAAAAAATTGGCTCAGATGAAAATAACTCCTGTATGGAGCATTCCATTTGGCAAGATGAATCCCAAAATGTATTTCTGAATTGTACAGAAATTATTTTACAATGCCACCCACTCAGTTGTGGTCCATTACCATTCTGAATGTAACATGGAGCAAAAATTGATTTGCTCTGCATAAATGAGAACATTTTCCCCCTAGTACTTCTTGTGACTATTTCAGAAACTTTCATTCTCCTCAGAGATGTCTATAGACAATTTAATTCTTTTGCTGCCCTTTAAAAAACCCAAGCCTTTACAATCAATGATGTTAGCATCAAAAAACCCTGAAATCTGTGTCTACAGGACTTGTTTGCTTTTTTGGCTGCTGATACTGGCTGCTAGATCAGACTATGATTATGTGAAAATTATGGGGTTTAACTCTATTGTACATGTACAGCTCTTTCCACGATTTCCAAAACCTTTTAATGATATTCTTCTACTATTTTTCTCTGGTTTAAAATGTTATCTCCATTATGTATAGAACTTCTGGGAAGAAAAATGGAATAAAAATAAGATCTAAAGTATATAAAATCAAGCTTTATCTCTGTTTGAATGCTAAGTGCAGCTTTGGTTCTCCCATCACAAAAAGCTAAGCCTGGAAATAACTAATGAGAGAGAGAAAGAGTTGATCAAAGATTAGAAAAGCTTCTTCATGTGACTAAATAGGCTTCTAAACTAAGTTTGAAAAAGAAATAGCCAAAGTATCTCTAGAGAGCTCAACCATTATCACTAGCAAGTAAAAAGACAACAGGGATCAATTAATTGCATTCTCTTCTAGTAGAAGTTTGAGCCAGTAATTGAAAAATGCAAAACCCTCCAATCAAGCAAGCAAACAAACAAAAATCCCCTACTAAAGGCAGTAGTTCCTCTTGTATAATAAAATATAATAACATGTGGAGTTCCCTAGGATGTTACAAACTTTAAATTTCTCATGAATTCAAAAGTTGAGTTGATGCAGAAAATACACACAGAATCAGTATAAAAATGGCATTTTTGACTCAAAAAAATCAAGATTTTGAAAGTGGGGAGGTGACCCCGTGTGATCATCAATAAAAAGTTCTGTGTTCCTGCAGTCTTACATAGGCAGCCACTCTTGCTCCCTGCTAGAAAGAGTGTCCTGAGAAAAATGAACTTATTAGCCTAATTCATTAACTCTTGCAATTTAAAAAGGCATCAGCTTTGTCAGTAGCTAAACTGCTTCTTGCAAATCTTTCCCAGGTTTATATTTTGTTTGGGATTTTATTTTTATTTTGTGGTTGTTTTTTCCCCATTAAAGTCTAATTATGTAAGTCAGAGATTTCTATGACTCTGGAATTTGTATGACACATTTTTAGCCTTAATTTAATCATTTCCTTATTTTTCACTTCTTTCCATTCTTTCTTGTTTCAAAGTGTACAGAATCTATGTTTTGAATTTACATGGCATACAGTGCTCTTCAATGCAGCTCCCTTCTGGAGATTCCTTCAGTTAAATAATTGAAATCTATCAAAGCAGGATTATTGTCAAAATAAGGATTAATTTATTGCATTTAATGCAATGTTTACATTTATCCTATGGGAACCATAATTGCTTTTATGGGAAATGGAACTATTCTATTTCCCCATTCATTACTTTTTCTTTTTTTTTTTTTTTTTTTTTTTTTTCTTTTTTTCCCTCTTAATTTTAGTTTATTTTAGTTTCCCAACCAAGTACCATTCAAAATCAGTTTGAAATTTGAAGCCTGGTACACACACTGGAGCACAGCTCTTGCATAGTACAAGTGGTCCTAGCCCCTGTAGAGCACTGCTCCTCCCAAAACTGTTATCAATTGTCAAATTATGCTAATATTTATAAAGAATGATGCAACATCACTGAATATTTTCTTCTCTGAAGATCAAAGGTGTTGTTATAGGTATCAAATCCATACAGTTCAGTACAAGAAGAATAAGATAGTTGAATGTTACTATATTCTGAATTATTTATGGCAAAATCTGCTCAAAATCTCATTGTTTAAGCTCCATTTTACGAGAACAATTAAGACTATGAACATTATATGATATTCAGAGTTTAGCTTAACCTTTTCGTACATGAATATTTACACACACAGACAGGAATACTCATCCCTTTCATTGTTTCCTGACTACTGACAATTTTTCTCTTCTTTTATAATTTTTCATACTCTGTAGACTAGCTCAGCCTTCATTACAATACTGGCGATGCAAAGAAGTGAGTTTTTTTGTAGAAGCTGTAACTCCTTTTATGTGAAGCTAATAATAATGTTCCACTTCTACTATTATATGATCACATGAGAACTGAGAGCTCAATATGACATAGATGTATATTTTAACCAAGGGAACACATCAGGAATAAGAATAACAAAGAAATTCAAGCAAATCTGCCCACATACAGACAACTATGGGAAATGAAATTGAGAATAACAAAGGCATATCAGCCTCATAAAGATCTTCTTTGCCAAAGGCACAGAAATATAGTACCACATAAAGATCTATTTCTTACAGGGAGCAGCATTTCAACAGCTAAAGTTCTTACTTTCTTTAGACACTGTAAATGAAGAAAGAAATGAAGTGAGAACTCAGAAGTGAGTGATCTTTTTGTCAAAAAGCAAAATTTAAAAATGCCATTATTCTTCCTGGTTCTGCTTGCTCTTTCTTTCTAAAATTAGAAATTCAGTTTTATCTAATGAGATTAAAAGATAAAGGTCCCATTTGTTGATTTGCTTGAATAAGTTGACATTCTCGAGGTGATCTACTTCTCTTCCATTTCAGAAGCTTTGTATTATGTTTCAAGATTTAATGAAGATCAATCCTTCCTTAGAAACTTAAAGACAGCTGATGAGATTTGGTAGTTTTCTGTTTTCACACCTCCCCTCAAGATGGTTGTTTTATTATATATATATATATATATATATATATATATCACAACTGCCACTAAATCTATATGTCTTTCAAAAAAACCCCAACTTTTAAAAGTCATTCTTGCATGTCTTGGAGAATGTGTTCTTGTATCTCAACAAAAGTTTCCTGAAGAGATTTAATTTTATAATTTGTATGTCCTGTGATACATCCTGGGATTAGAGGAGGACATGGACCTACAGAAGTTTAGAATATGATTTCCCTACCAGATTCTTTGAAGTACACTTTATCAGAAATTTCTTATTTTAACTGACCATGTATAAAAAAAGTTAACTTCGAATAAATTGTTTAAAAATATGTTAAAGACATTCAATTCCACCTTTTTCTACAGATATGTTGCCTTGAAAAATGTCGTCTCCAATGGACTGAAAAATTTATAGTCCCTGCACAGGAAAACCCCCAAAATCATACCATGTACCTGAGAGCAGTAATATCAACATTTCCTGTTATACTGTTTGGTAGGGTTGGTTTGTTTGGGGTTTTTTTGGGTTGTTTTTCCCCCAGCTACAGGAGTTGAGAGAAATAAGTAATTTCTAGTCATACATAAGTGCAGGGAAAAAACTTTTATTTTCTGAAGGTTCTTCCAGTGTGTAAAGCTTGAATGCAGATACTATTAAGGCCATTTTGTTAGATATTGCTATATTATCCCGAGATTTAAACTCACTATATGTTTTCTCACAGAGTGTATGAGAGTATCATCAGTTGGTGGAATCTGCTGATTTTAAAAGTTGTATTACAGGGTATAATATGTCTAATGCCTTCATATTAAACCACTGAGACATGTCAATGCCTTTAGATGTCCTTGAGTTTTCTTAGTTTTCTTTTGAAAAAAACAAAACAACCCATTTGTCTTTTTAACAATTTGTTTTGCAATGAAGTGAAAGGAATTTGAAACTGTGAAGGTTCTAACAGAGTGACATATTAAGAGTTCATGAGAAAGAACGGGTACAACACTACTTTCAAATGTTTCATATTAAAACAGAGAATAAGCAGCTGGGATCACACTTTCATATCAGTCTTGCCTTATTTTAAGACTTGTTCTATTACAACCATCATCAAAATATTACCATTCTTTTTTTACTGAGTGTTCAGTCTGCCTGAGGATTTTGTTCTGTTTTGGGTGGGTTTTTTTCCAGCCTGGATCTTACCCTGGAAATATATCTGCAGCTTCACTAACCTTTACTTGAGTCAGTCTTTTATATCATCCTCCCTCTCGCAGATTAAAATTCATCTTGCCTAGATCAACTCACTCTAAAAGGTTATGCCTGCACATAAGGTCTGACATATGTGTCATTTTTGCATGAGTTTCTTCTGACTTTATGATGCAGTACCAATCACCTTTTCATGGAGGAAGTTTGAAGTAAAAACAGACACAAAAACACACATTTCTCTTTAAATTTCTAATTTATTGAAATCAATTTTAAAGTAAAAAAAAAAAGGAAATACTTTACATATTGTCAATTCTGCGATAAACAAAATGAAAATTTGGCTTGTCTATTGGGTTTAGTAGTAACAAAGCTGGTCAGAAATTACATCCATTGCTAGAATAAAAATATACATTCTTGTTATCTTCTTTTTCATATGTGGGATATTTTACTCATCCCATCTAAAAATGTAGAGTTGGGAGTGCATAGACATAGATCTGTAGAGAACACTTGTGTTGGTGTTTTGACTTCTTGTAGTTTTAGTAATTTTGAGACTATGTCTTGGAGCAGTAGAAGGGAAAAAAGAGAAAATATTTCCTAATATTCTAAAATTTATTATTTTTCCTTAAACCCCATATGCCATGGATTTTAATACTCTGTAATTCAGCCTGACTCCCCTGTGCTCAATCTGAGCTGTTGTCCAAGGTACCGAAATTGTCCTGCTGGCTCACTAAGAGCTAAGCTCTTAGCTGAAGTGATAGCCAAACAAAACAAGAAAAAGACACTGAAAAAAAGGAGCACCATAATTGAACTGGACCAAAATTATTGTTCCATAATTCCAAATAAGATAGTATCTTTGTTTTGTTTTTAGAGTTTTGGGGATTTTTTTTTTTTTTTTTTTTTTTTTTTTTTTTTTTTTTTTTTTTTTTTTTTTTTTTTTTTTTGTTGGGGGGGGAGAGGGTGGTAGTTTCATCTGAGGTTTTTTTTTTAATTTTTTTTTTTTTAATGCAATTTGCACATCTTGTATTCAAAATGTGGAGATGTTCTCTGGAAGTTATTCCTAAAAAAGCAGTACTAAATTTTCTAGAAAATTTTCTGCACTGTTTACTCCATCTTAATGCTAGAAAATAAATACACATGTAGATGAGGTCTTCAGAGCCCATAAAGTAGCTTGTTCTGACAATGGCTCAGTGTGGTTCATTTCTAAGTTAATGAACATACATATAGCTATAGAAAAAGCACTGGAGCTTTAAAATTCCACCTGCCTGAAAGCAAATATTTCTTTGCTTTGAGAAAACAGCGTTATTCGACAGAACCCATTTTCTCCATCAGGAAATTTTAACAGGTCGTTGTTACATATGGTGAAATCAGTGGTGTATTTACATATTGATGTGGATGGTATAACTAAATATTCCTAGCAAATGTTCAACATTCAAAACACTTGTTTACTTTGCATTTGACTCTCATTTCTAAATTTCTAGATTTTGTGGTGTCATTAAAACTAACAATGTCTTCTTTATATTTCAGTAAGGACCTGAAAATTGCAACTTGTAAACTGAATCCCAAAGCATGAAAGAAACAGTCTGAATTATTAGAACAAAGAAACAATTTTAGGAAGCAGCTTGTTTATAAATAGAAGGTGACAGGAGTATCTTATTACAGTGTAGATCCAAAATGATGAATTTTAACTGGGGTTTAGGAAACAACTGCAAGAGAAAATTATAGGATATAATTCAACAGAGTGGTGAAGCTTTTACTGCATGGCTTGGAACCAGCAAAGGGGTAATATTAGTCACTGCTCCCAAATGTGGCCTTGAAGTAAGTGGTGGAAAGCACCATATAACTTGAATCAGAGTGTCTCCTTGAGGAATTTAAGCCAGAAGTTTGAGGAATATGCCAGAGTTATTGCTGAAGAACAGGGTAAAAAAAAATTTGTTTTTTCACTAACTTCTTTTTTTTTGGTCATAAAATAGATAACTTCATCTACAGTAAGACCAGTAAGCATATATGAAAAGTAATGGGAATGCCTTTATAGAAACCTGTATTTACAGTTACCCAACTTACATATTTATGGATAATTAATGAACTCTACAGAAAAACACTTAGAGACAGTAGTTCAGGCTTATAATTGACTTTTTTCTCCTCATGACTCATAACGCTCAGCTGCCAAAGTAGTTGCATTAAGCCTGAAAATTGTGGTCCTTGCACTTAGATGCCACTCAAATATCCAGGGATCTGTGGAGCACCCGTGAGTGTGCTCTACTTGCTCCTGTATGCTCCTTGTCCAGAGCAAACTGGAATTGCTCCAGTAAAGTAGGAGAAACCAAGTACAAATACTCACAAATTCAAGCTGAGAGCAGGAGGTTACCTGCAGCCAGGATTCAGGGTACTGATTGTATTTTAGAAAACCCAAGTCCCTGTACCTGAACATGTCAGGGCATTATAAAAGCCAGCTACCCCTTAGGGATGGGAACCAGAAACCAGAACTGGGGCTCTCCATGTGGGGTCAGAGTGGGATCTGATATCCAGGGCCCATCCACCACTCCAGCCATGAGCAGACAGCCAGGAGGCACCAGGTCAGCCCCAACCCCTGGCATTGGGCACCTCCCCAAGGACAAGCCAAGGCTGTGTGGAGATGTGGATCCATCCCAGCCAGGTCCATGGCCAGGCAGGGCAGTGGGGAGCCAGAGATCAGCCTTGTTGCAGCATCACTGCAGGAACTGATGGGTCCAGGGGGCTGACATTGGTCCTGGACTGACAGTGGTGGCACGACTGAGGCAGCCCCTTCCTCGGTTGCTTATTACTTCAACAACTTTCTATAAAAACTCCCCTGACTAATGATAGGCTTAAGAGATCTTGTCTTGGTTTGGAAAGACAGGTGTCTGCTTAAGGAAGGCAGGAGTCTCCCTTGGAATGGAGAACATAAACCCCCTCCCTCTGAATTATTATAATTTCGAAATCAAGGGGCTTTCAGGCAGAGATATGGGAATAGGAATAACAGTTCTTTGCTAGGAAAATTAAAATAAAAATGTACTAGTAAAAAGAAAATGCAAACAAAAAAGAAAACACTGACAGAGTCAGAATACAGCCTGACACCCTGTTGGTCAGGGTGTTGGTAGCAGTCCAATTAGGTCCTCCTGGAGTGATGGGTGTGGTTCTATTGGAGCAGAGATGATCCTGCAGAAGGGTGTAGTTTCCTTCTGAGGGTCCAATGGTGGTGAGATGGATCCAGTTTTCCTCTGGGAATCCAGTGGAAAACCAGATACTTTGGTGTTTTGAATCTCAGATTTATATCCAGGTAGCAATGCTTGGATCCTCCCCATGAGTGGGGCATCTCATAATGGGATGATGTAACTTTTATCAGTCATGCAGTACTAGTCAATGGCCCATTAACAGAAGATGTCTCCCTGGAGGGAGGATGGGTCGTGGAAGAGATAAAGAACACTGCCCCATCCAGTTTTAACAGATGGTAATAAAATACATGCTTCTGGTTGCATCTTGCACTGCAGCCTGTGACAGACCTTCACAGAAGGCCGGTACGTGTACCAGCAGTTTATTGTCCTACATCAAAGCTCGTGTACTTTCCCTCTATTGGACCCCATGGGCAGCACGACCAGTCAACCCTGACTCCTCCATCTCTCCCTTACGAGTGGCTTACCCACTCTTTTGTAACACAGCTCCTTGTTGGGCACAGCTGTGACTTGACAAGGACAAGGCTCTTTCTACTCTGTTTGCTTAGACACAGCTGAATCCCATCGAGGTAAGGCTGCCCACAGCATCATCCCACACTGGGCCATGGACAGGGGGAAGAGTTTGGTGGGGGGCAGAAATGAGGTTCTTTGCCGCAGTGCCTCCTGGAGCCACTGGCTCTCGCCCCGAGCTAGCCCAGACCCTGGGACACGGCGCAGCCTAGGATCAGTCTGTAGGCAGGGCAAGCAGAACTGACTCCTGTGGGCTCTGTGTCCCTCAAGGGGCTTAGGAGGGATGTGCTGAAGCAGCAAGGCAGAGGAAAAAGGAGGACCCAGAAATGGTGCAGCAGAGAAGGTTTATTAGCCTCGCTCTGAACCCAAATCTGGACCCAGATTCTGGTCAGACACAGAGTTTTATGGGGAGCAAAAGGGGAGGAGAAAGGGGCGGGGTTGGCCACCTCCGGCCAATGGGATACAGTCTCTAGGGCAGACAGGGGAGGGGAAAGGCACTTCGGACTAATCACAGAGAACTGGGAGGGGAAAACCAAAGGCGGGAAGGGTGATGGACAGTTAACTGTAAGGTCTAAAAATATCCCCTTGTGAGGGAGAAGGAGAGAACAAAGGAATATTAATTAGGGGGGGGGGTAGGGGTACATAGAACTGAATTGTACAAAGAACCAAACTTTACATACAACATCAAAGTTAAAAAGAACATGCACCACCACAGTTCTTAGTCATGGTCAGCTGGGGGAACCACAGGGGAGTGGACAGGGACAGTCAGGGCTAATAATGTCCTGAAGGTCCTGACAATAAACCTGCAAGTACTGCTGCATTTGATTTGATTGCAATCAAATCTCCGTTCAAAGATGATGGCACTGGTTTTTATACATAAATTTGGGAGATTGGACACTTCAAGCTTAAGCTAACATTTAAGTGCTGCTGTGTTTTGAAATACAATGTTAGGCATTGAGGGGATTCTGATTGGTTTTTTTCTACAAGCTCACTCTTCAACAAGCAATTTGGAACTACTCAAGTCTCCAATTGCTGAATCCTACCATAAAGCAGCAGCAATGATGCATGCCAGACGCAAGTAATTTTGCTACTTCTCTGAAGAGCTGTTTATAAAGCAGTTTTCCCCTCCAGTATATATGTTTGCATATATGAGATTTTTATACGTTCTGTTATCAATCATCTAATCAAGAACAATATTTGTACTTGACAGAATTTCATATGTATGAATACTTTTTTTTTTTTTTTTTTTTTTTTTGTCATCAAGGCACTTGTGGAACACTGAGATTCTCCCATTGTTCACTGCTAACCACAGAAGATGAAGAAAGAAATGCTTGGATTGTGGAAGCAACATATTTTTTGCAAATACTCTATCGGATTTCATGAATGATTTGGTATAGGTGGGTTTTTGGTTAGTGATTTTTTGTTGATTTTGTTGGTTGTTTGGGGGACTTTTGTGGTTTGGTTTGTTTGTTTCTGTGTTTTTTGTTTTGGTGGCTTTTTTTCTTTTGTTCAGGGTTTGTGTGTGTGTGTGTATTTATTTTTTTTTAATCTGGCAAAATCTCTAAAATGTGTACATGATATACTGAGACAAAAACTGCTATGGCGGGATTTGGGCTTTTCTCAGTGAAAGCTGAACTTCAGGAAAGGACAAAATCAGAGCAAAGGAAATTACTAACTGGGAACCAGATGTTACCACTACAAATTTAATTTTGGAACTGGCTGGACAACATCATTTGTAAAAATGAAGCTAGTACTGCAAGGACCTGGAATTTAAAAGCTGGAGAAGGGTAGCCAAATAGGATTATACACTGCAACTACTGAAATTCACTCCAAATGAACTGATATGCTCTACATGGTCTTTCAGGGTGACTTTGGCTAGATAGGGAAAATGTGTTTGGGGACTAGAGAGTGTTAATATCCTGCTTTGGGTTTTGTTATTGTACAAAATTAAATATGCACTCGAACTCAAATTGATTCTCTGAGGGTTCTTTTCCAAAATATTTTCATAATCACTGTTTTGGGATTTATTTTAATCTTCGGTATAGTTTATTCCCTTTATAATACTTCTCAAGCAATGACTCCTTCATTAGCCCTATTTAACAAATCCCAAAGTATCAAACCCTTTGTACCATATCAGCAACACTAATTCTTTAATAGGTGCTGCTCCTAGGATTCTAATAGAATAAAATCCTTTAGGTATTCTGTCGTACTGGAAGTTTCTTCAATTATTTATGTGGAACTATTTGTTGATACTTGTGTTGCTGTCAGTAAAATTCTGAAGTCAGTGAAATTTTAAATAATCAGAGCAAGTTGATATTTTAATTTAAATCTTAATGAGAAAAGGTAAAAAATCTGTGAAGTCACTTGCTAAAGACTTCAAAGTAGCTGTTTTTCAAAAAGTACTCTAATTTATGTATTGTCTTGCTGTGAGGTGAAAATGTTTGCATTGAATGGGGTTCCTTGTCTTATTTTTTGTTTTTATTAAATTTATTTAATAAATTTAAAAATTTTATTTATTTTATACTTTTTTGCAAAGTTGCATTTTATTTTCTTTAAAATTTAGAATAAATTAGTAGAATCAAATTTTATATATTGCTTTTCTCTTTTTTATTTTCTCTCACTTTTCTCTCTGTTTATGTCTATTTTTTCATATGCGTTTCTTTCAGAGGAAGCCTCAATTTTTACACTGACAAGTTATTTGTGAATTGTCTATGATAATTACCTGTACAGTAACATCATTTCATGGAACTAAAACTTTAAAAATTTGTCATCAGGCTGAAACAAAATATATGGAGTGAAAGATCAAAACCTTTATTATTGTACTATAATGTGGATTTTCCTCCTCTTTGTACGTAAGCTGTAAGCTATCAACAAGGTTATCAACAGCACCAATTTTCTCATTCCCTGCAGCAACTGTGACAGAACACACCAAAAGAATGGGGTTTTATACCTATAAATAGGGATATGATAGTAAAAAACTATGTTTGTCTTGGAACCAAGAACAGAAACACCCAAGAGAAGTCTTAATTAAATAGAAACAAGTCCATTTTGAAGTACTTCTATGTATATTTCCTTGCCTTGGATTCTGACTATTTACCTTTATGCCAACTCTTCAAGACAGAGAAATGCTATTTCCTCACCTCTGCACATGTAGACCAGAAGACTCACATTCTCAAAGGAAATACAGTTCTAAACAAAATGTAGTCCTCAGTAAAAGTGCCTTGGCTCCTCAGATGTTCAATGTGTTATTCAAAACTATTGCAGAGTTTTGTGGCTTCTTGCCTAGTTTTTAACCCCAGAATCCTGTCTTGTTTTTCTTTTTTTTTTTTTTTTTTTTTTTTTTCTTTTTGGTATCAGCCAGGACACCAGGGTTACATCTCTGACTTAGCTGAGTATGGAGTAGAAAAACTGCTGACTTTCCTAATGAGGGAGAAAGACTACATTCTCCCTTAGAAATTCTTGAGTACATTTTCAATCCAGTTATATTGGTTGTGCTCTATTGGTTGCATTAATGTACTTTATCTCTACTAAAATATCAAGAGCCAAGAGTTTAAAGTAATTAAAGATACCTAAGCAGGAAGATACAATGAGATGTTTCATGGGATTGTCATATAAGTCTTATCAAGTAACTTATTATCAATCAACAATAATTTAGAAAACATGATGGTGTTGGTTACTGAAGGACCCTGGCTAAACTTTGCCATTTTCATTTAAGAAAATGCTGGAGTTGTGTTCTACCAAGGAATTGCATTTCTCCCAGTAGCAGGAGATGTGGAGAACACAAAGAGGATCCTGTTTACTCAATTAGTCATCCCTTGAACCATTCCTTTATTCAACTTTAAAAGGTTCTTTACACTACTGTTAAAAACATGCTAACAACAAGGCACATCTCAAAATAAGAAAAATAAGGTTCTGTTCCCAAAACTGTCAGGTTATATTATTTCTCTCTTGATATGTTAGTTGTGGCAAATTACAGTGAAAAAAAAAACAAGAAACAACCAACCTAACAAGACTTTCATTAAAAGTCATGGAGGTTGAAAAATGCAGTTTCTCAGTAGGAAAAAATTTTGAAGGGCCTTGAACATGAGTCAAACTTCTGAACGGCAGGTAATCAAAATGATTACTCTTTAATGTCACTTTTACTACTTTGCTGTCAGAATGTCCAAATTTAAAAACAGCAAGAATTTTTTCTTTCTTTTCTTTGACTTCAAAATAATACAACAGTTCAAAAAGTTCTGAATCGCTTCTGTCAGATTACTCTGACTGTGAGAAATGTAGTATTTATTTTCTCCAATGAAGAATAAAAATAAAAAATCCAAACCTGATTTCCAGCTGGGCCTTTCAACAAATACTGTTCTTCCTAATTAATAAAGGCTAATAGGATTCCATTAACATTGCCAGTATTATTCAGGCATCAGTGCTCCACTGAGGTTTTGACAGACTGTTGTATTTCTTTATAACATTTCAAGATATTTCTCAGTTGGAAAAAGATCATGTGAAATTTTCAGAAGTTTTCACTGGACTTGAAAGCTATTATATATAGGAAGGCTATTTTAGTCACAGAAATAATTTGATCATATGGACAGTTTTATGACACGAATCATACGAACACATGAACAATTATGCAAGGGGATGTGGTTTCAATATGTGAAAAGTTGTGTTTTCTATGAAAAGACCTAGATGAGCACAGACCTCTATCTTGAACCTTGTGACAGAAACTAAATTTAAAATTACTATGTACAAATCTTATGCCTCCTCAAAATCTGTTTAAATTATATTGGAAAGCAATTCCAATGAGATAAGAAAGGCAAAATGTAGCATCTGATAAGAAGCAAGAGGATTTTAATATTTTCTGGGTCTATATAAACAATACATGCTTCGTGACCAATTGGTTGGAGATTGTGCTTGCAAAATATCCATTTGTGCACCTTCAGCCCAAAAGCTTGGCTGAAATCTAGGTACATGACACCAGTTTTCAATAAAACATAACAAATGGAGGATTTTTGAGCCAAGCAGACAGCACGTAGAATAATTTTTAAAGATTTGCTTCATCTTTACTGAACACTGTTCCTTTACAATTCTAGTAGTTCATAAGTTGGAATACTTTTCTCTCAGAACTTTGCAGCATCCTGAGCAGCAGTGACAGGCCCAGAAGGAATATGAAAATTCTTCTGACAGCATCTTATTTGTACTTTCTAAGGGGGTTTAGGCTATATTCTTGACATCTATCTATATGTCATAAATGTTTATTTTTTGTCTTTTTTTAAAATTATGTGTATTGTGTATTTTGTGTACTTTTTATTATGTGTATGGTCTCTGCCACTACTTGTATCCAAAAAATATGCTAAATTTGAAACCTACATTTAAAGTAAATGAAGTAACAAAAAGATTAATGGGTATATGTTATCCCACTTTAAATAGCTCATAAATCTAAGGGTAGTGGTGTCCATGTTTGTAACTTTATTCTGAAAGAAGAAAGTAGACTCCTTTCTTTTTCCCAGAGTAGTGATTAAAAATAGACAAACCTCAGCAAAAGACCTGTGACACCAACAAAAACAAAGCCATGAAAATAGCCAAACGTGTCTGATTGCCTCTTTAAAGTAGGAGTGGTAGCTGGGTTTACACAGCATTTCATGGATATTTTTTCAATTAAATACTTCCATTTACCATAAACCAATTCAGTTCTAAGACTGGATCGTCTTTGTATTTAAAGTGAGATTCTGTTTAGAATGATGATAAAATTTTAATTGGTCTCTTTCGGAATCCCAAGTATTCTTTAAACAGCAGTCTCACATCTATAAGTATGTTTTGTTGTAATTGAAATTACAATTTTCTAAGACTTAAAAACATGTTCTGCATGGTAAATAGGTTATAAAGATCTCATTTGTAATTTAGATGTTATCTCTAAGGTTACTAGACCTGCATTGGGCAAGTAATTTTGCAGTTGAAAAGAGAGCTCTAGGGAAGGTTAAAACTAAAAGAGGCTTAGAAAATCATTTTGCATTCCCTTGGAATTTTTTAGGATCTCAATTTGTCTTGTTCTTGTGGGTGAAAATGCTCTCCAAAACTGTGTCTGAATGAAGATTGAGAAAGTCTCCTAGACAAGCCCTCCTTGGAGAAGCCAGACAGTCAGGCAGCAGGGGTGAGAAATAGGTTTGAGCTCTGCTACCAGACACCTTGGTTTCCCCTTTTTGCAACTGTACACATGACTAGAGAGTTCCCTCGTTAAATCCCTTCTCCTGGCTGAAAAGAAACTCTCATATTCCAAACTAGGCAGTTGTGGTTTCAGATTGTGTCAAAAAGTTCATTCTTAGCAAATGTTGCATTGTATTTTATGAATTTTTTTCCTGATTGAAAGTTTAATTGAAACATGTATCTCTCCATAAAAAAGGAAAGTAAATCTGCAGCTCTGAGGGCAAGAAATAAAACACTAAACTGATTTCCAACCAGTAACTATCATTAGACCCAAATTTCTAAACTTCTGTTAAAAATACCCTTTTGTAAAGGCTCATTCCAATTGATATTTTGAACAACCATTTGCTTTACTGTGTCTTGGATAATCTTTAGATTTTCCTGAAAAAAAAAAATATTAGGCTTGGATATTATTTATTTGTTTGAAGTTATAGGCTCACTTTTGAAAGCAGAAGGGGATTGATTATCAATATTCATCAATAAGAAAAAAATCATAGGGTAAAGAAAACAACATTGATAGATATGTGGGGTTTTTTTCATTTTTCTCCTTTTTTCTTCTCCAGATTTTCTGTGTGTCTGCACAGTGCTTAAAAAGACAAATTTTGTTTTGAAGGCATGGATCAGATATTGCCTTCAAGAATAAAATTAGTAAATGATTCTAATTTTCAATACATTAAATACATTTAATTTTAAAACTTGTGTTAATCAAATTTACAATGTTCATTCACCATCCATCCATATGCAATTGTTGCTGTTCTTACATCTGGTAATATAAACAATGGCAAAATAAAATAGAAATTCTGGTTCTAATGATTATATATTACCCTTCCTTCCTTTTAGGGAGTTTTTGTGTCATTAACTTCCACCTGCCCAATTCTTAGGTCATTCATTAACTGCCCAATTCTTAGGTCATTCATTAACTGCCCAATTCTTAGGGCATTCTTCAAGCTAAGCTTTGCATTTAGAGCTCTGAGTTAGCAGAAAGATTCACGGCTTCTTGTGTGGTTTTCAGGCTTTCTCTTCATAAAAAGCCAAGGGCATTTCAAAAGAGATAAATGACTTGTCCTGAGTTAACAGTATGTTCTTTTGGTTTCATAGTTTGTGTTGGAAGGGACCCTACAGATCATCTTGTTCCAATTCCCTGCTCCTACTTTCCCCTGAAATGAAATGGAAACATTTAAAAAGATGAATCCTTCTATCTTCATCTTAAATCTGTTTTAATCCCATAGATGAAGGTTCTGCATACATCAGACTTACATTGCTGCAGTGTTCTGGTGCAAGAATGTGAAATTTGCAGGATTAAAGAAGGCTTGCTGCCATAATATGAGTGAAGAGTACACGTGCCTCTCCCCAAGGAGATAAAAATGTTGTCATAAGTCAAGCAATTAAAACCAAATAAATTGGTTAAGATGGACTTGCTGCGGTGGTTTTTTGTTTGTTTGTTTGTTTGTTTGTTTTTTCTTTAAAGAAGAAAATTTTTCCGGGGAAAATAAACAAACAATATATCAGAAAAATTAAGAAAAATTTTAGTATTTTGAACCTTCTAAGTTGTACATTTGTTTTCCCTCAAGAGACTTGTAGGTCAGGAACATGCCAATTTTCAGTGATAAAATAGAAGGCTTGGAAGGGAAGCAGCTTGTCAAGGGAGGCAAACAGGATAACTACCAATTTAAAGTTGTTAAACTATTACTCAAAAAATGTGCTTCTAACAGTCTGTGTCTTCTTGGTGTCATTTTCCCCTGGACTACTGTACATACACTATATGCACAATATGCTCATTTATCTTGGATCTTGTTGTTGGTATTATTCCTGTGTGATTTTATGTCTTTAATCCAATCAGATGATTGCTCCATTTGGCTGGAATTTCTGTCCAAATCCTAATTTTCACCTCAGACATACATGTATTCAATCAACTACAAGTAATTTCTTGAACCAGTATTCCCTTAATCTTTGTTGCTTGACAGTGTTTGCATATTTCTGTTTTATTTAAGGATTATTGAATATCCTTATTAGAAAAGGGTAATTATTTCAAGATCTTTGTCTGCAACTACTTTATGTCATACTGTCTTGTTACTTTTTTTTAAAACTTGCCCGTGGCAATCCTCTTACAAAATTCCTCTACTCTTTTCTGCACAAGATCTTCCAAAGAATCTGATACAATTCTTTTACCTACTAGGGCTTAAAACAACAGTGTAGATGCTTAAGCATTCAAAAAGACAATCTTTGGATTTAGACTATTGAAAATAATGTCAGACTGAAAGGACTCTGTTCCTCTCACATCCTTGCGAATTACTTGGCTTGTTCTGCCAGCAAATGTGTGGTTTAGGGTAGGGAGAGATGGAGTGGTTGCCATAGAAACTGTCATACAATCCAGCGTGGTGCTTGTGTTACTGTACCTCTGAGACAGTTCCAAGCTGCCTTCTTAATCCCTTTAGTGCTGCTGGCTGAATGGTGTATGCCCAGTAAAGTGGCACTTGTAGGTCCCTTGGCTGTACGTTCTATTTTCCATCTCCTTCTCACTAAAGTAATGAGCCTCCTGCAAACAGTATGAAATAAAACCCCAAGCCCAACATTCAAAGGTAGAAACTTAGTGCTCTGCTTGAAAAACACACAACTTCCCCCCAGACTGTAATGACTGGAATTTTACGAGGTTATTTCACATCCCACTAAAAACCTTTAAACACTAACTGATGTCAATAGAGATACAATGAACTTTGTTCAAAGCATAGGAGATGCCTCAGTGCAATTTCATTTTTCCTGAGATAATTTTATGTATTTTGTTCATTGCTTGCTAGAATCAGTGAATTCTGGGGAGAAAATAAGACAAACTGCATAAAATTAAGGCTTAAGTGATTGTTTTGTTGTTCAGTTTGACACATTTAACATCTGCTAGACTTCATTTAACACTGTGGAACAACTGAAAGTTGTGGCCCCAGTGGAGTGGACAGCTTCAAATTAATACAGTGTTTTGCAGCATCTTTCTCATTAGATTTTTATGTCAATGCTATTTCATCAGTGTTTTGTATACAGCCATTAGAATTCCCACTAGAGAGAAGACTGGCATAGGAAAATGCTCTAACAATTTAGGTGTAGAGAAATCTGTGGAAAGGTTAAGTGTTTTTTGTTATTGCATATTGGTAACATATCCAAATATTCATTCATAAAAAGGATAGATTAAAAATTAATTAAGCTTGGCAATTATGATCTTGCCTGAAATGTGGGACAAGGGAATATTTTCACTGCTGAAAATTTCAGGAATTTTCATTTTCCTCTTGTGTCTGAATCATGACATGTATTCAAATCTCTCCTTTTATCTCAGGATTTTGCCTTTTCATTTGTTTGCATCGTAATTTAGGAAGGTACTGTAGCACAAACACTAATTCTGTCAAAGGCCTTAAATTACATCCTGGCCCTGAGAAGTTTCCAGTTTCCAGCAGTCTAAACTGAGAATTTTGTTCTTTTGCCCTTTTCTCCAACCCTTGCACCTAACTTGGTCAAATAGTTGTAGGTCAAATCACTTGTAGGTAGTTATGAAAATGCTTTTGTGAGATGTAGGCTGATGCATCTCCGAGTAGTAGCACAAGTGAAATGATACTGGCAGTATTCCAGTGTTAGATTGCAAGTTATAAATAATAAATATCTTTGCAATTCTAGATCCTATAAAGTATAATGATTTAAAATGTTGAACTTTCCTATTTGCATACATGATGTGTGTTTTAAAGGGAAAAAGTGGTACTTGTGCACCATCAACAACACAACAAAAACAGTTCCAACAAATACTTGCTTTGTCCTTGTACAACTTTCAGCATCTCTTTTTGTTTATGATTTCTTGATCTTTGCTTTGACTTACAGAGAAACCCCCACCTTTGAATGAATCCATGAAATTCTAATAGAATCCACAAATATCTTTCAAAGTTAATGGGGAAAAAATCATTGTAATTTTATATATTTTTTTTTGTTTTGTTCAATACCATAGTTTTTATGACTGCTCTTTATGAAACTTCTGAAAATGGAGGGAAATGCCTTGCTCCAGGCCTGGAGGATGGTTCCATCCAAAAAGCAGGGCAGACTACAGGAAAACTGCTGTTCCTGGTCTAAAACACATCTTGGGTCAAAGGCAGAGAGGAGGAGAGGTTTTGGTGCTGGGTAAGTAAAACAAAACTGATTATTGCCTTTAGAGAATTAAAGCTTATCTTCATTTAGACTGCAGATACAAAGAATATTGTTCATTAAATGCTTCTCTTTTCTTTGGTATTTTAGTATGGTTAGTGGGCCTGACATTTTAAATAAGCAGCTTTGAGAGCTTTCATTCTAAATTTGAGATATTATTCTATTCACAGGTACTTGATGGACACCAAAATGTATGTTTTTATATTTCTCCAAAGACTCTCTTTCTAACAAACTATAAAGTCATAATAAATCACACATCTATGCCTGATTAATTGTAATAATTATAATTTTGAAAATGTAAGTACTGAGCCAAAACTTTTATCAGAATATCTGAAGTGAATTTACTTTGAGGACACCTGTGATGTTTAGCACAAAATAATAATTGTTTTCAATGTATAAGGATATATTAGTTTTTATTCATGAGCACAACCAGCTTCCATGTGTGCTTTTCCAATCAGGAAAGACAACTAAAAACATAATGTACCTCCCATATCTGAGTTACCAACTTTTGTTATTAAAGATCATCTATTCACCTATCTGGGTTAATAAAAGTCAAGAAGGAATCTGAGGTGTTGCTTTATTTCTTCCTTTCTCCAAGCTGGCTGACTGTAGAAGTGATGGATGTATCCATGCACAGGCACAGGCGTAGGGCAATTATTGTACTACATCACTGTAAAATGCTCTGTGTGCCACTATACTATGAAATGATTGTAGCTCCTTCAGCTAGGGCAAAGTTTCTGACATACCCAAAACTTTAAAAAGTAACACAAAAGAAGTAGGAGGAACTGTGTGTGAGCACAAATTCGGAATTCTCCACTACCATCACACAGCATCATTAAGATGACAAACACCAGTGCTAACAGCACACAGAACACTATAAATGTCTTTTGGCCAGGAAGGTTATCTTCTTTTATAATCTAGAGATTTATAATGAATAATATGAAAGCAGAATGGATTTGAATTGAAAGAAGATTTTTTTTTATTCACTTACAAAAATTAAATTATCATAAGCAGTGAGATTTATATTTTAGGTGTCATGTGAAGGAGTTTATCTGCAGGACAATGATGTCACTAATGTCATGTGGGTTTTTCTGAGCACCAGCCCAGTAGAAAGAATTACAGCTTTTTTATAACAATGTAATTTACTGCAACAGCTGGTATTTCTCTGCAAGTATTTTATGTGGATATGACCTGACCACCCACTATCAGCATTACAGAAGGCCAATTACTATATTGTTAGTCAAAATATGATGATTCACTTTCATTTAGTGCACTACTACTGAAATTTTATAACCCTGAAATAAAATATAATTGAATTTGTATAGAGCTAATTGTGGAAACTATTAGTAATTGCATAGATAAATGATCTCAAAGGTTTATATTTTATCCAAGAAAATGGATTTATTTGAACAGTTGTTGATAAAATTATCCTGATGACTACTTTTGGTTTACATAGAATGTAGAATAGTGTTTAATTGTATTTTGCTAAAAGAGTTTTTGAAACATCACCAAATAATATGATATATATTGCTATTTTATCCCTCCTGTACCATGGCTTACATTAGTATCATGTTCTTTTAACTCTCCTTAGAGCTTTTATGCTTTTTCTTTTTGGGGGATACTTGTACTTAATTATCAGAATTTCAGTTTTTGATAAATTGTGTAAGAGTCCCCACATATATATTTTTTTCTGCATAATAAGAGAAAAATGAATTTTATCTAAACCCAGAGTTATTTAAATGAAGTATTTTAAAATTTACATTTCATATAAAATTATGTGCTCATTAATTTTCTGGAAATTATTTAATCCAATAACGAAGAAAATGTTGGAAGAAGCAAAAAAGTCTTTAAATATTGCAAATATTCAAAATAAATAAATAATCTGATTCTTGACAGGATTTGAAAGTTCTTAACAATCTTCAATTTCCTTGTCTTAAAAAGGGACTTTCATGGTGTAATGCTTTTCTAAATGTTACTACATCTTAGTTTACACTGCTGTGTTCTGATTAGACTGTAGTTACTAATAGCTCTTATTCTAAATAACTTTTGTTAATGATGTTACACATAAATAATAGTATTATGGTAATAAAATCTATAACATATGGATACCAAGTGATTCAATAGTAAATTTATTAAAACTGATGAAATTGCATCAATGTAGAAATTTTATGAAATGATAAAAATATATTCTTGCTATATTGTTAGCTGGTTCAGTTTGTAATATTCTGTGAAGCTGTTTGTTTAGATTGTGTTTTATTCTGTCTTTGAGTTGATGCAATTCTTAGGAAATAGCTCCCTTAAAATTAAAAAAAAAATCTAATGTGATAAAATTACATTATTATAAAATAAATCATAACTATAATTTCTGTCGCAATGAAGGAAAGGTGTAATATGAGATAGAGGTGAAAAATAGCCTACCTTTAAAAAGGATGTCTTCTAAAATATTTAATATAATTATAAAACCTATTCATAAAATTATATTTTTAATTTATGGCAAAAAATTGAAAACATTAAAAAACTTTTTTTTTTTTTTCACAATGGAACAAGCTAATTTTTGACTTTTTGCCAACAATATTCTGAGATTCTATGTAAATCGGAAGAAAACAGTCCTCTTCTCAATAGTCACAGCTGTAACAATAAGCAACCACTTTCCCCAATTCTTCTTAATTCAGCTTAAAAAAAAAGTGAGTGCAGATCTGGAAAAAGAAAGGTACCTGTGCCTATTTCTCAAAATCTTCTGGGTTCAACACTCTCAAGTATTTATTTGTCTAACAAGCTAAGGAGTGGTATGGAAGGACAGCAAATGACAGGTCTCTTAATTCTCAAAGAGCCTGTGGGATTATTTGTCAGCATTAGCAGCAGTTTGCAGCCAGGGCAGTTTGTAAACAATCTCAGAGCTCTCCGAAGACAACGGTGATTTCTAACAGAGGCTGCAAACAGTGCAGCCTTTATTTAACCTTACTGTAGGTGGTTGAGAAGGAGAAATCAAACCCTGGGGCTAATTGCTGTGGGCAGAAGGATCCCAAACCCAAGCAAACCCAACAGCTCAAATATCTGCTCTCTTGTGAAGTTCCTGGTGCATTTAGTTAGATCAGCTTGGAACACATTTGTCTTACTGTTTACAGTCTTTTATAAATAATTAACCCCCAAGAGAACAAAGTGATTTTTACCTAAGACAAGTAACAGTCAGAATAATATTACAAAAGAATAAATTATTTTCATTCCCAGTAGAATGTGAAAAGTTACCTTGTATTAGGAAAGAGAAAAAATGGGAAAAGAATTCACAAAATAAAGCTAAAATTATAAATAAGACATCACCATGAAGATTTAGGGAAAAATAAAAGGTGTGTACCATTGTATGGAAAATTACAGGCATGGAACTAACATAAATCAGACCAGTTCACTTCTACAGCTGTATATTACCAGGAAAATTACCTGTTTAAGAATCCACAAGATTCCTCTTTCTTTTAAATTTAAAACTTTCATCATTGGAATTGCAAAAAGTTAAAGAGATATTGTTTTTAAATAATGTGTTTATTAAATATAAAGATATGTTATTTGTTTTTATTGATATCATTATTTCCAGTAAAATGCAATGTTAACATATTGACCCCAATATTGGCTGCGTGTGTTCAAGGCCAGATCTGACACTGTGCAGCCATAAAACCTTCTATCAGACTTCTGTATAAAGAGTTAAATTGTAAGAGTTTGTTTTGTTTTTGTTTTGTGCCCATCCTGCACCTTCAGCTGATGCTGGGGCAGCCCTCTTTATGCTCATGCTCAGCCTCAGTACCAGCCCTGGCATCCTGGGCTCTTATTAAAATGCATCCATTCTTTTGTCATTTATCTTCATGGTGAAGGAGAGAAATTAAGAGTAAATGTATTTCTTCAATGGCTTTTTTTTCAGTACCCTTACATATCTGTCTGCTTTGAAAGGTCTCCCCTCCTTCTGTGGATACAATCAACCTCTGTAAATGCAGCTCTGATTATTACTCTGCTTGGAATATGAGGATCCCTATATTTGCTCCTACCTTTACTTTTTAAGATTTCAAGGAAGCAGTCCCTGGACAGCATTTCAGTTCCCATGGGTTAACAGAGCATTTGCTTGTTCTACCCACAGTGTTTAGTAGACACTAAAAACCTTCCCCAGTTCAATGTCCCTTGGCATTAAGCCAACTTTCCAACTTAAGATGGGAAGTGTAGTATCCAATTTATGAGAATCTGGTAAACCAAAGATCTCTTATACTGCTGGGAATTGGGGAAAGCACACGTTGAAGGTACTGAGTAGTTTGATTGACGTTCATATAAATACAAATACAGTTCCACTAGGAACTTGACTTGGAGATACATCTTGTCCATCAAAAAGAATTGAAGGAATCCATTTTTCAAAACCAAGATAAGTACAGGATTCAATCTCAGTAAGGAGTATTTTCAAAATGCTTGTAAAAAGCTTTGATGGGACCATACATTTTTGAATTATATAGAGAGCAAATGTATTTATAGCTGATTCTAATTTCTGCAGAAATATTTCATCCAGTGCATACATGTAAATCTTTAAAGATATATCTTCTAGGGTTTTACGTAAATAGTTTAGCACATATCTTTCATTTCTACCTTTTATGCTTGTAAAAAAATCTTTCAGGAGCGCACATTCATGTACTGAACTTAGTGAATGAAATTCTGAATATAAAGTGTTATTTCACACATCCATGATTATTTCATGGACATTACTAGAGAAGCAGGACAGCTTGGTATTTACAATTAAAAGGCTATATGTTCCTAATCAAAATATTATTTTAAACCATTTTAAATTCCATTAATTTGAATACATTAATTTTGTTCAGCAAGCAGTAGCAATAGTGGTTACAGGCTCCCAGTAGAGCAGCAAGCACCCTGTACACTGTTTGTTTGGGTTATTTTCTTACTTGAATAGAGAACAGCATTGCACATGTTTAAATTGTCACAGCAATCCAGTGGCTGAGTAGAAGGAACTTAATACCATCGTCTGTCAGTTAATTTAGAGAATTCAGCATTTAGGGATTACAAAATGAGGATAACTGTATTGGTTTTGAGTGGCTAAAAACTTATCCCATTATTCTGTCTCTCATGAAGATGGATGCACATTGATGGATACTTGTATTAGAACATAACAGGCATATATAATATTCCTTCCTACATTCCTGCAGTTTCTAGTTATTTTGAACCCTTTTCTGGTCCTCTTGAGGTTTGTATGTTTCTAAAGTCCTTGAATCTCTCTGCCAACAATTCATCAAACTGGCCCATGAAAGCACATAAGATTTTTTCTGCCAAGAAAGTCCTTTAGTGGTGACTTCTGTAGGAATACTTCCTGTTGAATGAGAAGGCTTTTTAAAAATTCATTTTTATTCTGAACATAGAATTGTGGTACTTTGGATAAGCATTTGTTAAAAATGTTCAGCTCCACTTCAGCAAATGCTTAATTGCTTCCTCCATTTTGGTTTTAGGATTGATGTTTCTGTCACTGAAAACCAGGGACTTTATAGTAAAATGAGTAATAGTGGTATAGTAGATTGAGTAGATAAGCATATGAGGTATTATTATTACACAACAAAATTAAAAGCTAGGTGTGACCTGAAATATGTACTGTGTCCAGTAAAATGACAGTTCCTATTGAACATTGTGATAGTTTAGGTTGAAAAGTCCTTTAAGATGATCAAATCCAAACATTTCCCAGCACTGTCAAATCCACCAGTAAACCATGTCCCAAAAGGTTTGATTGTTTGTTTGTTTCCTGAATTTGAACTAACCAAAAGGAAGAAATTGTCTGTATAACCTGAAGACAAAGTGATATCTCAGTGTTTCACTAGTGATAGCAAAGTTTCCTTATCATCAATAAGCACAGCCTACTCTGATAGATTTTTAATGGAAAAACCCCAAAACTATTACTGTCAGATCTGTGGCAGTCCCAATGATTGGCTCAAAATACAGCTATTCAAAAAAGCTGGTACCTAATACATATGCACAGCGGTTTCCATCTCCATTCTTTTCCTCCTCAGTGAATAAATGAGTGAAAAGACAATACTATTTGCCTATTGCCCTTGAGTTTTAGAAATACAACATAATTAAAAAGACTTTTGGCAATAGGACTGATTTACATAAGGGTTAGATAGGTTGGAAAGTCAGAAATAACAGCTGTTAAATAAGAGAAGATGAGGTGGCTTATAAAGAAAATGGACTCCATTACAAAACATGCTTATATTACAGGATGTGAGAGGAAAATGAAAGTACTGGTCCATAAACTGCACAGAAAAAGTGTATTTCCTAAATAAGCAGGAGGGATGTTCAATGAAACAGCCATTAGGGACAGGAGTAAATGGGAAGAGAAATGCCTCCTACAGCAAGGATTTAAATTATTTTATTACCAGAAAATTACAGGAAAATTAAAAGACAGCTGTATATTTATTCTTTTTGCAACCAGCAATTTCAGAAATCATGGGGCTTTTAAAAGTAATACTTTCTTCCCCTCTTTCTTTCCTGCCAAGTACAAGATAAAGATATTTACTACGATTATGATGAAAGCTGTCTTTGTCAAAATAAATTAACAGCAATTGTCAGGTGATACACATTTGCTTTCATGCTAGCAGAAGATAAAAACAGAAAAGTTTTAGAGACATCAAAAAGCCTTACACTTTCTTAGTAATACTAAGGTGGCTACTACTGTAAAATAATCTAAAAATATCAACAGCATAGCTATTCATGAAATTTAAAAACAACTAAAAAATTAAAATAATGTTTCCAGGCTATATGACTACTCATTCCATAATCCTAAAAGTTATTAGGTTTAGAATGTATTTCACTGATGTTAGTTTATTTTTAATTCCACTCTCGATGAAAGCTTCTTGGATAGCATACTTCCTTTATAAATACCACCAGTACTCTTGCATCAGGCTCAGAATCAAAAAACCCCAGGAAATAAGTAATATTACTTCTATTTTGTTTAAGACATATGCTTTATGGTGTATTCTCAAAGCTCTGTGAAACTTCAAGGAAGAAATGCTTAAAGGAAGAAATCTGGCCTAAAGCATGCTACTGTTGAATGCCTTCGAGCTGCTTATGGAGGAGATAAAAATCTTGCAAGTATTTAGTGATTGCTCTCTTAGACTTAAATGTGCAGCTTAGGAAGAAGGAGGAAATGCTAGGATAAATTTGTAAGGAACATTTTAAACATCAGTCTCTAAATTTGCCTGTCAGAACTCAGAGAGTACTGGATAGGTTCGTTAATTCCTAGTATCAGAAAATCATGGAATACTTTGGGTTGGAAGGGACCATAAAGATCCTCTTGTTGCAACTCCCTGCCATGGGCAGGGACACTTTCCTCTAAACCAAATTGCTCAGAGCCCCATGCAACCTGATCTTGGACACTTCCTAGAATGGGGCATCCACAGCTTCTCTGAGCAGCCTGGGCTGCCAGGGCCTCACCACTCTTACAAGGGAAAAATCTTCCTAATAATCTGATCTAGACTTACTCTCCATCAGTTTGCAGGCATTCCCCCTTTTCCTGTCTGCCTTTCCTACATGCCTTTGTCAAAAGTTGCTCTCCAGCTCTTGTAGCCTCTTCAGGTACTGCAAGTCCTCTATAAGGTCTCTGCAGAGCCTCCTCTTCTCAAGGCTGAACAGCCCAAATTCTCTCAACCTTTCCTCATAGGAGAGGTGCTCCAGTCCTCTGACCATCCCCGTGGCCTTCCTCTGGGCTCGTCCCAACAGGAACTTGTTCCAGCTTGGTTTTTGTGTTGGGAGACCCAGAGCTGGATGAAGCACTGCAGGGAAGGTGTCACAATAGCAGAGTTGCCTCTCTTGGCCTCCTGGTCCTGCTCATTTTGGTGCAGCTCAGGGCACAGCTGATCTGGGCTGCAAGAGCACATTGCTGATTCGTACTGAGCTTTTCCTCCAACAACGCCCCAAAGGCCTTCTCCCCACAGCTGCTCTCAATCCGCTCTATTCCCAGCCTGTACTTGTGCTTGGGTTTGCCCCAATGCACTTGGCCTTGCTGAACTTCATGAGTTCCACCCAGACCCACATCTCCAGGCTGTCCAGGTCCCTCTGGATCCATCCCTTCCCTCTAGTGTGTGACTGCACCACACAGTTTGGAGTTGTCAGCAATTTTCTGAGGGTGCCTCAATCCCACTGGTGTCCATGTCACCAGCAAAAATGTTAAAACTTGCTGGTATCAATACCCACCCCTGAGCAATGCCACTTGTCACTGTCTTCACCTGGACATTCAAAAGATCCTAGACCAGGAGTGATGGTAAAAGACTTTTATTTTTCAGAAAATATACCCAAATCATAGAATATACCCAAATCATACCCTATCATAGTTTTTATGATAGATAAAAACTACATACACATGCAAAAAACCTACCAAACCTAAACAATAAAAAATTCCAAGTGCATAAGTTTGAAGATAAAAAAGAAACAAAACAGTCAGTCAGCAGGCAAGAGTCAGACAGAGAGAAATGCTAAAATTACTATTTATTTGGAAGGAAATTGGCCCTACAGTGAGACAGAAGAGTCACAAATAGCAAAACGTACATGCAGTGTTATATTTGGAAATTTTAATAAAGCCTTCTGAAATGGTACCAAGACCCCTCATCGGTACAATTTTTAGATAGGACACATCAGTGTTATCAAGTTCTTGAGCCTATATTGACAGTGATTGCAAGATTAAATCTCAAAGTCAGTCTTGGTCTGTTTCGCTACAGTGTTTGGAACATCTTCCTGTCACAGGAGGTTTTGATGAACTGAATACATAGCCTGGATAAGACAATTAAAAATGTTTATCTTATTATAGCAATGAAAATCCACAGAAGTGATGTAAATAGCAAGCAGAAGTAATTGCTTCCATTCTTTTCATCTGGAGGGATTTCCAAGGCAACTTACAGCAAGAGCTGAATACTGCGCTGAAGTGGCTGAGTGATTCCCAAGTGAGTCTGGGAGAAGCAAGCTCTGATATATCTGCAATTGTCTGCTTGGAGATAGTGATAATAGAGACCTCTGACATTGTTTCTGGAAGGCTCATTATATCACACACAAAAGACTGAACAGCTGCATTGCCGTAGTGATGTATATGGGTAGCACTAGACTAGGGAAAAACAAGCATAAATATAATAAGCCACTTCTTATAAAAGTAGATATGATTAAGGATCAAACTTAAATCCCTTCATTTTTAATAATTCTGATTATCAGTAAAACTATGAGTTCGAATGAGGAACATCTTTGATTTTCCTGTAATGTTATACTGTGCTGCCAAGACAATCTGGAGAGAATTGTACAGCCAGAACTCAAATATGGAGGAGCACTGTCTCCTAATGATGCCATTCCCATAAAAGCTATCTGGAAAGATAAACCAGTCCAGCCTAATTGATGACCTAAATTTCTCCTTGCCTTTTCATCTTCATGGGTTCACAACTATTTCTGACCCTTCTTCCCTGGGCAATTATTTCTTCTTTAGCAGCTCACGGAAAGCAGAAATTAAAATGCAGCAGTCATGTCATGTACACAAACATATTTTTTCCCTATGGCTAAATATGTGAGATTTGAGATGGTAAATAGATTGTTATTGTCTTCTGTCACTGAGGTGCTGGGTAAATCTACTTATGATGTCCATAAAAAGTGTATTTACAAACCCCTCAGAGTACTTGTTTGTTTAATGCACTCTCTGCTATCTGTGTATCGTTAGTGATGACTGCCCACACAAAAGAAACTAATACACACAGCGCCAAGATGCAGTTTATGAAAATTTAATCAGAAAGTGCTCATAATTAATTAAATGGATGTGAAATTCAGCAGCATACAGTAATCACGGAGATCTTGTCTCCGCTGCCCAGCAGAGATAGCAGTGATTGGTTATGTGTAGCATAACACAGGAAATGTCAACGAGATACAGAATTACTGCTAGCATTAAAATATTATCTAACCTACAGACAGCTTAGGTAAAATAAGTCTTAAGATATAGGTGTAAATTTAAGCATTTTCTATGCAAAAGTGCATATTTGTGATTAGGAGTGAGTTGGGAGCTCAAGTACTGTACATTTGCACAAAGATCTTCAGATTTTTGCACTGCAGTTTATGTCTCTATTTCCAGGGTATTTTCTATCCATATGGTAGGTTTTTTGACAAGTATTCTCAATGGCCTACACTCGTTAACGTATACAATATTTAAACAAAATAAAAAACTTTCAAGCAGCTTTTCATGGTAATGAAAAATAATTGTTATGGAAGTGTGGTATTTGTTTTGTAGTTCCTCCTTGAAGACTGTGAAGGGTGAAGATGAATTATTACAGAGGAAAATCAAAGAAGGGTGGAAATTGCAAAAGCTAATAAATAGTGCACCAGTGGCAGTCCACTTCTAGTTGATCTTTTGATGGACATGTCCTGTCTGCATAGTCAGTGTATCATCAACTCTCCAAACCTCTTGCACTTTGTGTTACCTCATGATATACTGTCTGCAACAGAAATAATTAATAGTAAGTAAAAAGAGCTTTTTAAAAAAAAACAGAGAGGAAAGGAGAAAACGTCTGATTTAAAAGCAAGCTCTGATTTAGAAGCAATCCTTTAGAAATTTTGATGAAAATGTAGGCTCTGAGAATAGTTAGAATATTCTTGTATCCTTATGAGTGGAAACAGAAGAACTTCAGTGCAATGATATGGGTTAACACAATTTATCAAGTGGCCTTTGTGACTTCCTATGGAACTGAATTTAAAGTGCTTTAGAAAGTGACTCCAAAGTTGGGGTTTTTTGGTATTTTTTTCTTTCTGCTTCAATCTCTTGTAATTGAAAGGCAACATTTCAGATTCAGAGTTGGGTAACCAAAGCACTGATATAAGCAAGAGTGGAAAAAGGTTACAAAGAGCCATGAAAGTCTTTTAAATGAGGAAATTAGTAAAAAATCCCAAGGTGTAAAAATCATAGGTAGCAATTTTTGTAAAGTAATACTTTAAAAAATATTCTATCTTGATTAGGCAATTTAACCATACACCTCGTACTGGTTCAAACTCTAATACATTGTTGTTGTAGTTTAAGAGGCTGATGTTTGGAGATGTTTTCTTTTGATAATGGCTTTTTTTCAGGTGTTATGCATCCCTAGTTTTTTTCCAAGTGCTTTTTTTTTTGAATGATATGAATAGTAAGAAGCTGAGAAAACAAGCATTTTGAAATGTGTTTTCCCTGTCATACTTTGTCTGAGAACTACCATCAAACTTTAATATTCCTGTAAAATATTAAAAGAAAAAAGTTGAAAAGTTCTGCCTGCATCTAAATATTGTTTTCTTTATATTAAAGTTTTTCAGGTTGTATTTTGTTTGCATCAAACTTAAATAAAGCTAGACATCCAATTTTGGAGGTGTGAATCTACTGCATTAAAATATCTACTCTCATTATAGCTTGAATCTTGAGTTTCATTGCCTGCATTTGTTCTCTTTTGAAACCACATATATTGTTTTACTTGTCACATTCTAAAGAGAAGTACAGTGTGCTGAATAAATCTTCTCAAGTGTATTTTAGGTATTCAAAGACAAAATTCCTTTGATTTCTGGAGTCATGGGGAAGGTTTAGAAGCTGGTCAGACATTGCAAGATGTACAACTTTCTTTTGCATCATTCTCCAAACCTTGTCACCCCATGTGCCATTTTAGACAACATACAGCCAGCTGAAAAGAAAGACTAGATTGCATTTTGCAGCTCACTTTCCTTTTTATTTTTACTTTTCATTTATATATTTTGTTTCAATGCCTGAAAAAGCAGACTTCAAATGGTCACTAAGTTGTTATATGCATACACAAGTAAACACAATTTCTTTTGAGAAAAGACTTTTCAGCAAAGCCTTAAAAATCAGTAATGTAGCAATGAAGAGCTTGTGTTGTCTGAATTTGTGTTTGATTCTCTAACCTGGTCATTTCTTAAGCATATTATTTAGTGAAGATACATGCTCACATGCTGAGTCTGCAATTAGAGAGATGTGTTATGAACTGCCCTGAGGTTATGTTCCACCTGATGATGTAAATTCCTCTCCCTCACACTGAGATGTACAGCTAGAATGCTGCAACTCCCCCATCCCTGGAAGTGTTCAAGGCCCCATTTAATGGACTTTGAGCAGCCTGGTCTAGTGGAAGGTGTCCATGCTCGTGCCAGATGGGTTGGAACTGAATGATCCCTATGTCTTTTCCAACCCAACACAGATTCTCTGAATCTGTGATTTTATGGAGCTCTTCTACATAACAAAAGTGCACTAATGTTCATGTGTCGTTTTACACTTTATGACTAGTTTATATCATTATCCTAAGGAAAAGGGAGAGTTTGAAGGAAATCACCGCTTAAAATACTTCCTGTTTAAATAGTTAGAGGAAACAATTTTAAAAACTAGTTTTAAAACTTCTGTTCTTCCAATATGTAAAAATTCCAAGTCTGTCATTTGACTGATTCTCGGCTGACTTTAACAGGAAAAGATGAGGAGGACATAAATATGGTTCAGCAGTAAGAACTGAGCTTCTGAAATGCCTTCTCTTTTCTTCACCATTGACCATAGAAATCACAAAGTATTGACAAAATATCAGAGGGAATTTCTTTCTTGTGAACAAACTCTGTAGAGGTTGACTTCTTTTTCAAGCCTGCTGCACAAAATTGTCAGAAAGGCTAAAGAAGCATCTATGAAATAATTGTTTATGATATGTAGATCACATTGCTAACTTCCCTGGGTATTTTATTTGAAATTGAAGGTGTCTGAGGACTTTGTTATTATGTCATCAAGTTTTTATATGTAAGTTTGATTTTTTTTTTTTAATACTAAATACTATACTAAGTGAGGTTCATGTCTTGATCTGACACTCTGTTCTTTTTTTGGCATTTCATTGGATCTTCTTCTGGGGATTAACATAAGAAAAAACAACCTTGGAAGAGTCATAATGTAATTGAATCTATCTGCCTGTGTGTCTATATACCTGTCAGAGATTGCTGTAGTGGGATGTTTAAAAGACTGAGAAGACAGGACAGTTTAAACTATAAAACTCAACTCTACTACATTCATTTATTAAAGGCATTCTTCTTGCAAAGGCTTAACCCTTACATGTGACCATCAGTACCTATAGAAAGCTGTGAGTTTTTGGTAACCATTTTCTTCACTAGCTGTGAGTCTGCTGGCAGTGATGGTGCACTGTCAGTTCTGATGGCTGCTGTCCTGACTTGTTCCTACTCACCAGGGTCAGGGTGATCTGCCTTGAGACCTCCTCAATGAGACAAGTAAAGCAAAATTGGTTTGTCTTCCAAACTGATGTTTGATGCTTTTATCCTGTTGCCCTGTTTCCACCCCTAAAAGAGCTCCCCACACTGCTCGTTTTGTTTCTTGGGCTACAAAGATGATGAGGGGAATGGAGCATCTCATAAGGAAAAGCTGAAGGAGCTGAGTTGGTTTAAGCCTCCAAAAGACATGGCTGCAGGGGACATCATTCCTGTCTGCCAGTGCCTGCAGGGAGGGGCAGAGCAGGGACCAGGCTCTGCTCGGTGCTGCCCGGCAGTGGGACAAGAGAGAACGGGCAGGAATTGATGCACAGGAAGCTCCAGCTGAACATGAGGAAGAACTTCTTCACTGTGCAGGGACCAAACACTGGAACAGATCACCCAGAGAGGCTGTGGAGTCTCCCTCATCAGAGACATTCCAGAACTGTGTGGATGCCATCCTAGGGGATGTGGTCTGGGATGAACCTGCTTGATCAGGTTTCAGCCTGACTCATTCTGTGCTTCTCTTTTCCTCCATCTTGCCAAAACATCCTTGTACTACATTTTAGCAGGATGTCCTGCCTATTTTCAGCCTTTTCTGCTATGTGGTGTCTTTGTTGCCCAGTTGCCTTGGAGGTGTAGCTATCCCCCTCCCTTCAGTGCTTCTCACATTGCTCATGTACTAATGTATAGCTTTGTGTGGCTACACCATCCCAACATTGCAAAATGCTCACCTATTGCTGTTGGCTGCACCACTTCAGCATGCTTACTTTCAAGTTCAAGGCAAGTCGATATATTAATTCTAACCCAAACATTACATTTGTAATTGATATGCATCATTGACCTTTGCATTGGCTACAATGACAAGGTCTGCCAATATTTATAGATTAAACCCATTGTTTGCATTTAGAGTGTCAATGTAAACTAACTTCTTGGCCAGGAGACAGTTCAGTTTGGAAAAGTTTATGGAGGCCTCCTACATCAATATTCATGAGGAGATATGATTTAGAATTAACTGCTGACTTTGGCAGTTGCTTGGCTTTCTTCCTTCCTTCCCTGACTGATGTGTCAGTTCTTGGTATTTTCTATTTGGGTAAATATTTCTCTTAAAAACAGCTGTTTCCTTTTCCTTCTGCCTTGGTGATGTAACCTACATTTGGCTCTTCAGTCTTTTGTCAGAACATTGTCTTACTTTTCTCATGAATCCCAGAATTTCTTTCACTCTGTGTATAAGCCTTAAGGTATTTCCAGCAGGAAGTTCAGAATGTTTTGTTAAATTCATTCTTCTGTCATTGATTTTCTAAACCTTCTGGCTGACTAGTCTTCCCTTTCCCTACTCAGCAGCTTCTCCTGCAGAAAATTTCTCAAGGGAAGGATTTTATAACATTTTACAACCTTCCACACAAAATTCTTTACATGAACATTTTAAAGGACCTCCTACTGTAGTCCCCTTTTCAAAGTCCTCCAATTAGAAAATGGAAAAGCAAAAACCACAAATAAAATAGAGAAGTGGTGTTTTTAAAAGATAGTGATAGTATAAATCACTTTTTTAATTTTTTTTTTTTAATTTTATCATAACCTTTGGAGAATTCATTAAGGACCTTCCAGACTACCCAGTCTATGCTCCAACTAGGAAATTGTTAATGGAATGCAATGGCTTCTCCTAATCACTAAATATTAATAAAAGGCAAAGAATTTTTTAAAAAATCATATTTTCTGAATGCTAAAATAAAAGTAACTTTTAATAAAAACATGGTATGTTTTTAACATAAATTTTAACATAAATTTTAACACAATTTTTAACATAAATTACTAAAATGCTTTCAAAAACAATTTTTATGCCCATATAGAAAAATCCATTTTGGATGCATAAAATGATCAGTAAAGAGACATAGGCAAGACTGGGGATAAATAAAATGATTTTAAAAGTGCAATTCATTGAGACTAGTTGTTTTTAGAATGGCCAGTATGTAATCAATATTTCAATTTACAGGCTAAAAAAAAATATTAAAAAAAATTCAAATTCTTTTAAGAACATCACAGAGTGTCAGATTCACAGTATGATTTATTTGGCCTCTGGACAAGGGTAATTCATGACTGAGCTTTATTCCTTACTAGCCAACACATATCCTGGGGTAAAGCAGCAAGATTTCCAGCTAGTCAGAGAGGTGATTCTCTCCCTCTGCTCAGCCCTGTGAGGCACCTCTGGAGTGCTGTGTCCAGTCCTGGCTCCTCAGGACAGGAGGGACTTGGAGCTCCTGGAGCAGTCCAGGGGAGGTGACGAAGATGATGAAGGGCTGGAGCATCTCTCACATGAGGAAAGGCCGAGGGAGCTGGGGCTGTTCAGCCTCGAGAAGAGACAGCTGAGAGGGGCCCTCATCAGTGTCTGCCAGTGCCTGCAGGGAGGGGCAGAGCAGGGACCAGGCTCTGCTCGGTGCTGCCCGGCAGTGGGACAAGAGGGAACGGGCAGGAATTGATGCACAGGAAACTCCAGCTGAACATGAGGAAGAACTTCTTCACTGTGCAGGGACCAAACACTGGAGCAGATCACCCAGAGAGGGTGTGCAGTCTCCCTCACTGGAGAGAGCCCAGATCCATCTGGATGCAATCCTGTGCCCTGTGCTCTGGGATGGCCCTGCTGGAGCAGGGAGGTGGGACCAGGTAACGCACTGTGGTCCCTTCCAACCTGACCCATTCTGGGATTATGTGATTCTGTGATACAGACAGAATGTTGAAATTAGACCAGGAGTTTCTTTGTTTAGTCAAACTAATTTTTATCTGTTTTGAGAGGTTGTGAAGTAGGTGAAAATTCTTAGTGGTACGGAGGACAGGTTTTGTTAAGTGATTATATGAGTTAATATTTGGTGTTTCAGGAAGACAAGTAGTATGGCTAGGTAGAGGGTAATGTGGCAAAAGGATGTTAGAGTATTACTATACTGACCTTATTCTTTGTTCAAGTGAAGATGGATGCAGTCCTTGCAGTCCACATTCCCTTTAGCCCTAGTCTAGCACAGAAATGACAGGTCTGACACTGAGTTTTACTGTGTCCCATAACTCATACTCAGTTCTATTCTTGCATTTCTTTCACCTTCCTATACCTGACCCACACAGTCAACTCTGGAAAGAAGCTGATGTGAGAATTTACTCGAGGAACTGCTGAAGCCTTGCCCAGGCTGCTGTAGCAGGACATGATTCATAAAACATACATAAATCTTTCTAAAAATAAATGCTTTTCTTGCTCAGAAAAGGACAAGAGATTTCTGACAGAAGACAGCAAAGGAGGAACAGTTCCTTCTGAGGAACTACTTGCAAATTGTTCCCAGTTTTCTGCTAGTATAGGTCTTCCATTCTATTCTGTAAAAGAAGTGCCATTTTCTACAGGATCAAGGACAAGATTTGTGTTGCTGTTCTCCATATTGCTACAGTAAGAGTAATTTGGTATATTTCTTATGGTTTGTATTTCAAAAGATGATATTCAACCATGTGCTGGACTCTTTCAGATTCCAAGTAATTAACTTTTCTACAAGTAAAATAGCCCAAAAAGTAAAGCAGTAGAACCTCACATTAATTTAGTCAATGATTTGCAAAATTATTTTGAAAGTAACATGCTAGTAACAATTTGTTGCCTGGAAAGAGCTCTCCTGGCAATGTGTCTCTTCATGACCACTGGTATAGAACGAATATCTAAAAGAAATTTGTATTTCAGTGTATGGACATTGTTTAATCACATTTATCAGGCTTTATTCTGGTGTCTGTGATTCACATGTAGCCATACTCAGTAACCCAATTTATTTCAGTCACACTTATTGTTTCTTCCTTTAGGTGTAGGTTTTTTCTTCAGGGAAAAAAAACCCAGAAAACAAACCTCTTAGTAAATGAATCCTCAGCCTGTGAATTTAAGATTTAAATGTAGAATATAATTTCATTTGCTAGAGTATCTGACTTCAACTTCAGATGTTAAAGTAACAAAAGCAAAGGAGAAATACATAGAAGCAAACACTCAGAAATATTTTACAAAAGATATTTATTCTCAGCATTCCAGCAGAAGGACAATTTAGCCCAAAATATTTCTGAGAGCTGAGGAGCAACATCACTTGTAATTTACTAGGCAAACCTGCTTATTCTTCAGGTGAGTATTTATGGGCTTCTTTTTTCATGGTTGCTTAGTAATTGAGATTTTCCCTCGTCATCTCTTTTTAAAAAATTATCTGGCTTTCTTCTGGTTTAGAGCAACAATGCTACTACTGTTTTTCTTTTTCTTTGGGATCCATAGTTTCCATGTTACAGATCTTGTTTTGGTTTCGATGTTCACATAATTCCACCTCTCAAAAGTAACGTACATGGAACGGTTACTGGTTATAAATTACCTTCTCAGAAAATTTACTGAAGTATATAAAATTATTTTAAGTTCTCAAAGTACTTGAGCAATGTATGATGTCAAGACATGCTTAAAATCTTTTAGACCTGCAGACACAAGGTGGTAGTATCAGCCTTTACTAATAATTGCTTTTAGTTAATAGCCTTTGTTCCCTCTCCTTTCCAAACAAGGGCTAGAGAAAATCCCTTGATTTTGATCCTGTTAGCATTCAGTGTATATCTCGAACTACTGATGTATCCATCCAGTAGAAAACTTGTAAATTACACATATGCAAGTGAAATCAAAGTAAGGATCTTCATCTCTCCCAGAAAGCTAGAGAAATTGTATATTTTTTCTGGTTTGTCACATTTCTTCATAACTTCTTAGAACATTGAAGAGAAGAGTGAAAAATAAGGCATTTCAGACAAACAGATTACCTTTAAAGGACTATGTTTGTCATGAAATATGAATTCCATATTTCTAACATTCTGACAAATGATCAAGTCATGGATAATTTGTTAGGAAACTGCAGACATTTTATTCTAGAGAAATCTCACAAAGAACAGGGATTCTGAATGATAGATGTTGCTAACCCCTATCTTTTACTGACCATCTTCTTAAGGGAATAGTAAAAACCCTCCCCATTCTATATGAACGCAGTAAAAAAAATACTAAGTAAAAATCTGCTGACAAATTAGCATTTGTCCCTTTTTCAGGAAGCATGTTAGCATGCTTTTAAAACAATTCTCCAATATTCTATGCCATTAGACTCTATTTTGAAGTAAGATTTAAGATCAAGGCATAGACTTGACATTTAACTTGTTCTGAGGGATTGTCTGTAGTATGGTATCACATTCATACAGGCACACCAAATTGTGAAATATCATCCCAGGGATCACTTAATAACTCTTTTGCTACCTCTGAGAAGCTTCAGGATTGCAGAATAGTGATTTTTGGATTTTTTTTCCACCAGTTTGTTGTGGTGGCTGCTCTTTAACCTCCAATCTCCTCCACTCCAATATACCAAAATATCAATACACTGCAGAAAGTTCCATTAGTTCTTTTTCAGTTGAAACTTGCAGAGGAGGAAAGGGTCAAGTCTTTGTTAAAATAATAGGATGGTGGAATAGTCAGCTGGATCACGTTGCTTAGGACTCTGTGAAGTCAGGTTTTGGGTATTCCTAAGAAGGGAGCCTTCACAACCTCTGTGGGCAGAACTTGTTCCAGTGTTTGACTACTTCCGCAGAAAAAAAAAAGGCTTTCTTATTTTTAAATTATATTTCCAGTTTTTCAGTTTTGTGTTCATTGCTTGTTGTCCTGCCACCAGCAAGAGGAGCCTGAGTGCTTTTCTTTACTCTCACCATCAGGTATTTATACACATGGATATGATTTCAGAAAGTCTTTCTTGGTCCATGCTGAAGAGTTCCAGATCTTCCAGCCTTTCTTCGTGAGATGGATCGTCCAAGCCTATAACCTTCTTTGTGCTCCTTCCTCAATTTGCTGCAGTGCACACCTCTGTTTGTCTTTACTGGAGAGCCCAGGACTGGACCCAGCATCCAGACGTGTTTCTCCAGGGCTAAGGAGAGGAGAAGGATCACCTCACTTCCCCTGCTGCAGAGTTCTGCCTAATGCAGCCCAAGATATCAGCTCCTTGCCACGAGGGCATATTGCTGGCTCACAGTGAACTTCTGGGAGTTACCCCAAGTCTCGTCTGCAAACCTGCCTTCCAGACAGTCAAATCCCAGCCTGTATGGGTATCTGGGGTTGTTCTTTCTCAAATGCAAGTCTTTGCATTATGAATTTCTGAAGGTACTTTGCATTGGTTTCTCAAGACTGACACTGACTGGATGTCAGCACAACTATCTGATCCACCAAACACTCCTTTTTCCCCTATGCAGTACTCCTGCTACCTTTTTTTTTTTTTTGATTTCTTCGGATCAGCCATTCTGGAGCTTAGAGAAGGTAATCTTTGAAAATCAAAGATAGATAGATAGATAGATAAATAGATAGATAGATTTGTTTTATTATTATTTTTTCCCTAGGATCTTATCCCATGCATTTTTTCCAAGCAGCTTCCTAAACAGGCCTGCTTTCCTGAAGTCCAAGGCTGAAATACTCTTGTTTATCTCACTGACTCCTATTCAGACATCAACGTTGCAGCCAAAGCTGCTCCCAAACTCCACATCTCCAGCCAGTTCTTCTTTGTCAATAGTTTTCACTTTTCACACTTGAAATATCACGACTGGCAATAGATTTCTTTATAATGAAGATCTTTTATGCTAGACTTATCTTTCAGCATTGAAATGCTTCTAGCAACCTGACTTTATGTGAAGACACATAGTTAATAAATACTATGCAAAAGAAGGTTAACTTGTTTATATTTCAATTATTTTCCCATTAATTTTTGATGCAGATAATGTTTCGTCAGCCACTCCCTGTGTGTGTGTGCATAACATTAATACTATATTTTCTTCTCTGGAATGAGTTTATGATTTCTTCATTTCTCATACAGCAAGGTGCTGGTTTTGGCTGGGGTAGAGTTAATTTTCTCCCCAGGGGCTGCTGTGGGGCTGTGCTTTGGATTTGTGCAGAGTACAGGGTTGTTTTTTGTTGCTGCTGAGAAGAACTTACAGAGCCAAGGCCTTTTCTGCTTTTTGTACTGTCAGGCTGGTGAGGAGGGCGGGGGTGCTTGATAGGTTGAGAGAAGACACAGGTGACCCCAACTGACCAAAGGGATATTCTAGGTTATAGGGCATCATGCTCAGTGTAGGAAAGTGGGCAGAGAGGAGGAGTGGGGGCTGTTCAGAGTGATTGTCTTCCCAAGTCACCATTACACATCATGTGCTCTTCTGGGGATGCTGAACACCTGCCTGCCTACAGAAAGCAGTGAATCAATTCCTTTTTTTCTTTGCTTACACCCACGGCTTTTGTTTTTCCTGTAGAACTGTTTTTGTCTCTATCCATGAGCTTTCTAGCTTTTTTAACCTCCTGGCTGTATCACCAGTCCCACTGGTGGGGCAGTGAGAAGTGTGGTGCTTGGCTGTTGGCTGGGGTTGAACCGTGACAGAATGCTAAAAATTAGAAGTGCCATGTTCTCCTAAATGAATGTTATGAGTCTCAAAGATGGATTATCTGTGACAGGATGATTGAGGAATAGTCAGAGAATGGCTGAATAAGAATAGCTCCTGGAAAATCAGCCCATCAGTTTGATGACTGAGTTTTAATTAGTAATCATGAGTGTTTTCTCTAGAACTTTCTTTGAACTATTTATAACTTGTATGACTTAATTCAATTAGGTAAGAATTAGGAAAATTTCTTATTTATCTCTAGGTTAATTTTGGTTTAATTAGAGATGAATTGTGAGTATTAGAATGGTAAATATTATCAAATCTAGGATGTCCTCTAATATAGGTTCTAAAAAAGACGGATTTGAATACTACAGTATTTCAATAATTATGGTGGAACCTCATTTTTAAGCAGGGAAATTCTGCTCTTGGAGGGGTTTTTTGCATTCCCACTGTACAGGCTAAAACTAGATTTTAAGATGCTCCCAAAATAAAACTGGAATCCTGGTTAGTGTGAGAGCTAGACATTCTAAAACAGTGAGAGCTAGAAATTCTAGAACACTGTGGAGATTTGGAGATCTGGGTGTCCTTAAGTTCCACATTTTGATTTAACCTTTTGATTTAAACCATTTGTGAGCAAAGCAAAGCTACAACAGCTCCAGTTTGCAGCACTAAGAGTGTGAGATCAAAGAAATGCTAAGATTATAGACAGACATTATTTCTCACCATTCAGGCTTAAATGAATCAATACTTTGTTCTGAAATTGTATTTTCACTATAAGAGAGAGACTGCCAACTTTCATCAGTTGCATTAATACTAAGCACTCCCAAATTTCAGAATGAAATAATTATGTTAGAATAATGTATGATTGAAAATAGTTACAGTTATATTGATTTACACTGTAGATATGAGAATGGAATTTGCAAGCTTGGCAGGTTTGTAAAATAGAACCTTTTAATAAATCTAAAAATATTAGTTATACTGTAAAGTTCAGCATTTAACTATTCCATATGGCATTTAGCTATTAAAGAAATAGAAGAGCACTGGCAGTTTAAAAATGATCTGATTTTATCAAGATATATTTCTCTAAATGCAGGAATATATTTCTGGGATAAAATTAGAAACAGTTAAATGATTTACTTTAAATCTCGAGGTAGCAAGTGTATTGAATGTGAAAAGAAAAATTAAATCATGACTCCTGGAATATGTGTGCCTGCATGAGTAGATTGGATATGGGCATAGTAGTGTGAGACCACATCTGGATTGCACTTTTCAGCACCAACTATTATTTTCTCATGTAAGAGAAATGCTTTTGACATTAAAAAAAATTAACCCAAAAAGGTGCTTTTTTCTTCACCTCCCCTAATCCTCTTCCTTTCTTATAACACAGTATAAAAGGTTCTGGAGTTTCAGGGTTTGTGGTAGTCATGTTTTACTTTGTTTTACACTAAAATTTAATGTGGATCTCAAGGTACAGTTGCTCCACTTCTGCTTCATTTGGCTATCCCATGCTTTGGGTAGTATAAATCTAAGATCAAGATTTTCCAGTACTGACATTTCAGATGTTTGGGGAGATAATGAACCTGTATTTAATTTAATTTAATCTACACCTCTTGTGTCATTGAGTTATAAATTTATTATGCTCACTCATATGAGGAATGGTGCGCTGTAGTTCTTGTTCTCATAAATGCAGTTTATTCTTTAGCTTCACATATAGCATCCTTTGTGCAGTCCTTGAAAAGGAGATTTGCTTATGGAAAGACATCTCATGATAATTCCACAGTGCCTGGCCTGGTGTTTTCAGATTCAGCAGAGAGAAAGTATCCTAAGACTAAAATTTAGAGATCAGAGAAGTAAATATATGAATTGCAAATGAACTGCATAGCTATTCAAGGCCACTATAAGAGTTTTGAATACGAAACTCAATATTTCTTTGTTCAAAATAAATAACTTCAAATCAGATATCATACCATTTTTAAAGGAGAATAGTCAAATGTTTATATCTTTGGTATATTCTATAGTGTCACAGATTCTCCATACTTAATAAGAAGAGAAACCACAGAATATTTTTTTTATTGTTGTATTACATGCACAGTGGACACATTATTTCTCTTTCTTTGGTAAGGCAGGAAGGGTTCCAATCATCCATAAAAAGAGATGTTTTAAATCTTGATTTTGTGCAACTTTTCCAAAACTCCAACCCCTCTTCTCACAGCAGGAGGTTAGCTTGTCTTATGATTTCATTCAGAGATCTATTGTGTGTTCCTTCATTATTAAAACTACAGTTGGATGGAAGTTAAATGGAGGAATATTTCTGCATCTTACTTGCTGTTGTCTCTTTATTTTATAGAATTATAGAATGGCTTGAGTTGGAAGGGATCTCAAAGTTGCCTTAAGGAAAGGATCTTAAAGATCTTGTCACAATCCTCTTGCCATGGGCAGAGACACCTTCCACTAGACCAGGTTACTCAGAGCTCCATCCAGCCTGGTCTTGAACACCTCCAGGGATGAAACACGCACAATCTCTCTCAGAAATAAGTACCAGGGCCTCACCAGTCTCACAGTAAAGAAATTCTTCCTAATATCTAACCTAGATCTACCCTCTTTCAGTTTGGAGCCACTCCCCCTTGTCAGGAATGTTTCAGGAATCACTGTCACTCCATCCCCTTGTAAATAGTCTCTCTCCATCTTTCCTGTGGGATCCCTTCAGGAGCTGGAAGGTCACAATTAGGTCACCCCAGAGCCTTCTCTTCTCCAGGCTGAACAATCCCAGTTCTCCCAGCCTTTCCTCCCAGCAGAGCTGCTCCATCCCTCTGATCCCCTTGGTGCCTCCTCTGGCCTGGCTCCAGCAGGTCCCTGTCCTTGCTGTGCTGGCCCCCAGAGCTGGATGCAGCCCTGCAGGTGGGGTCTCAGCAGAGGGGCAGAATCCCCTCCCTGCCCTGCTGCCCACGGGGCTTTGGCTGAGCCCAGCACACGGGGGGTTCTGGGCTCCCAGCGCACATTATAATTTTTAAAATAATTCTAATAGTCATAGCAAATACTGAGAAATTTAAACTATGTTAGATATATAACTAAATACATATCAAAAGAGTTCCCTTTTGAGAATAGACAAGTTGTTTTAAAGAAAATGCCAGTCATATTCCTGATTTCAAATAAGGCCCAGTCATAGTAGAGTACATCTTTGCAATGGATAAGATAGAAGAGAAGATTAATTAAGCATCCCTTCTTAGCTGTCTTATATTAAAAATAGTGGGAAAACACAGGAAAATTATAATTTTGGGTGGCTTATCCATTTGATGTTTTCTATTAATCTCCACTGTTTTATAGATAAGGAAAAATCAGATCCTCTGCATATGAACAGAGATTTTAAGTGCTTGGTATCATTCTGCTCAAGAGCTATGAACAGGAGGTGAATATGATCCATTAGGTTTATGTACAGTGTGATTATTTTACACACAGACAAGTGTTGAACAACTTTACAATATATAATGTGGAAAAAAATCCTAAATGGTAATGTAAGAATTATATCTATTGTGCTGTCAAGTAGTAATTTAAGTATTAGAAATGTAAATATGCAGACCTTGGAATAGAACAGAACAGAAAATATAGATAGCATGATTTCTTTCTGGCAAAGTGATACTTGAGTGGAGAGTTCCAGGATATCTGTGGCTATCTAAGCCCAATTCCTGTGTATCTTTTATAATAGCAAACTCAAGAAATTCTTCCATGTATTTATTTCCCTGTAGAGGCAACCTAAATTCTAGTCCTCTGTCAAACAATTGGCAGAAAAGCAGTCTTCACTGCATGGTCTTTTTTTTATCCAAACAAGAAATTTTGAGTTCTAATAAAATCCTTATAACCCTGTCAGCCCTGCTTAACCTCCATTAGAGACTTCAGTTTGGCTGTCTGTCTTCCCTGAGGTCTAAAAGCTGTTACTGGGCTGTCATAAACTGGGATGGCTGATGGTCATGGCTATTGCAGTGGATAAAGGCTGGAGATGAGAGGTGAGGAGAATTAGAAAAACTATGCTGCTTGCTCTTTGTGTGCTGTTCTCTATAGTGAAGATGGAGTTTGAGCTTTTCCATATGTTGCCAATCTGTCAATTTTCATAAGTATCTCCTCAAAACAGTTAAGAAAGAAAGGATGATTCAAAAAAAAAATCAGTTGCTGTTCTTCAAAACCCCAGGTTGCTATTGTAAACATGCAGTTATAATTCCTCTCTATTTTTTAGAATAGCATGTTCAAATTATCTAATGTTTTTGAAGGGAAAGAAGGTCATGAAAAGCAGATAGAAACTTGCTGAAAAGTGGAACAGCAATAAAGAATTTAAGTGATTTGAGTGAATTCAGGTAAAATGGTTCTAATTACATGCATTCCATTTGAAATTCAAATGTGAAAAACCACAGGAAATCAGGAGTATGTTTTGGAATGTATTTGGTACACTAGAGAAGAATGAATAAAATCCTCTCTCAGGTAAATGACTGCTAAAATATTAACCAGAGTGAAAAGTATGTAGCTTTCAGGCAAATATATCCTCCCCTTGACTCCTCTTCCTCTTGAAACCTTTTATTTTTTTAAAGACATCATATCAGAAATTATTTGGGTAAAAGAAATAACTCCCAGTGTTTTCAATTTGGTTCATAGTTCTAATATGTACAAGGAATGAAAAAAAAATCCATGCATGATTTCAGGAAATTTCAGAAATTGCTCTGACTAATGATGGGGAAACACTCAACCTTCTTCTTGATGCACAAGAAGAAATTTCTTGTTTCATTTCCACTTTTGTGTCAGCAGTGGAGGGGCAGCAGGACCATGGCAGTGAGTGTCCCCTGTGCTGGGCACTGGTGAGGCCACACCTCAAATCCTGCCTTCAGTCTGGGTCTCTCATTAGAGGAAGGACACTGAGATGCTGCAGCATGTCCAGAGAAGGGCAACAGAGCTGGGGAAGGGTCTGGAGCACAAATCTGATGAGGAACATGGGCAGGGCTCAGCCCAGAGGAAAAGAGGCTGACAGAGACCCTTATCACCCTGTACAACTCCCCAAGAGGAGGGTGGAGCCAGGTGGGGAACAATTTCTTCTCCCAAGGAACAGCTAGGTGGGACAGGAGGAAACCGCCTTAAGATGCACCAGGGGAAGTTTAGATTGGACATTGGGAATTATTTATTCAATCAAATGGTTTTCAAGCATTGGAGCAAGCTGCCCAGGGAAGAGGTTGAGTCAATGCTCCTGGAGGTACTTCAAAGCCATGAAGACGTGGCACTGAGGGATGTTCAGTGGAGGGCTTGGCAGTGCTGGGTTAACAGGTAGACTCAATGATCTTCAAAGTCTTTTACAACATAAACTATTCTATGATTCTTTAATTTTAAATGGAAATCTGTTTCATTCCTCACTACTCTGCCCTTGAGGGAATATCGTGTCTATATCTCTCCATCTGGGAGAGAAGAGGGACATCACACTTATTTTATTTTCCAGGTGGAATGTCCCAACTCTCACTTTCTCAAAAGCAAATGAAGTGCAGATTTCTACTCCACCATGTAGTCTTTTTTCTATTTAAGCCCAGCACCCTGGTTTAGTTAATTTCCTGTCTATCTTAAAACAAGGAAGCTGAGATCACAGTCATTCCTCTTGTGTGCACACTCATTTTCTCTTTTAATGGTGCACACAAGCTTTTCTTGCAGTGGCACAGGAAAATATGGTGCTTTGAAAGTTTTTTAAAGTGAGTGTTGTTCTTTCTGGTATGTTCTTCATACCTGCATCACAACCTGAGGCATATCCCCATGTACAGTCCCACAGATCCAGTAGTACTTATTCACAGAAGTATTCACCAGGTGCCTCCCAACGTTCCACGGAGACTGTGGAACCAAACACTAAAGGACAAATCAGGACAGTCAGTGGCCAGAAGACTTTCAAAGCAATTACTTTTCAGGGATTTCTTAGCTTTCAGATCCTTCTAATCCTGGAAAAAGGGATGGAGGAAGAAAGGTTTTAAGCCAGTTTTGGCAGTATTCTAGTCTCGTGTAGCTATGGGAAAAGGAGTTTTTGTATTCCATTGTGGGATTAAAACAAATTTGATCCCTCATAACTCCATTATGCAGATATAGTTCTGATCCAGTCCCCTGAGAAGCAGATAGAACAAAAAAGAGCAACATCTGTCTTTGTTTTTAAAGCACATCTTATTTTGAAACAAACAAACAAACAAACAAACAAAATTCTCAGCGCTATTTCAGCTTTAGGAACCAGAAAGAGTTATAGTCTAAGTAAAACCTAAATTAACATTTCAGCAGTAGCATCCAGTTTCAGATGTGGCTGCTTTCTTTTGCTGTTATTTACATTGTCTGCAGCTACTTTAAAACTGGATAATTGATGAGAGCTGTATTAATCACCTTTACTTTGAAGCCACTCACTGAAGAACAGGAAATAAAAAACCTTCCAGGGATATTTTAGGGGAAATATAAGCTCTGTACTAAATGGTGATTCTGTTTTTGTTGTCCCCTCCTCTCCCAACATGTTAAAGTTGTGCTCTAAAATCTTAGCAAAGCAAGTACTTAGCCTCTAACAGAGAAACATTAAATGTACTGAATTAGTGAACAGTGGCAGTTTGTCCTTCTCACAGCTTTATATAAGATCTTTTTTGAATTATAAACGGGAAAAACAATGCTTTTATTGCACAGAATACAGCACGGTATTTTATTTTGTCTCAAGAAAAAATGTCATCCCTTTTATGAGAGAGAACATATGCCAGATTATGTATATTACTTTTAATGAATCACTAATCATTAATTGTTCAAGTTTTCCTTTCATATTTTTGTTTAAATGTGACTTCAGATCAAAATAATGTAGAGAAGCTATTCTTATGCTAACATATCCATATTATTGCAATTAACTACTTGTTAATTCTTAATGGTGCTGAAATCTTCCTTTTACTGTTAGCTTAAAAGTTCTTTTGTGGAGCATCTTGTCTCTCTACCTACCTGTGCTATTTTTATAAAAATGTTCATTCTGAGGCTTTTTTTGTCTTGTGTGTCTCAAGAATTCCACTTATGAGATGTTGTATTAAGATACAGAATTCCAATGCCACATATGGCATTGATTCAAATTAAATAAATGCAGCTGAGTGAAGCAATTGGCTAAATATAAGAATCTATATAATTGAAGAAACTTTTAATAAAGATAATTTTTAAATGCAGCTATTGAAATTTGGAAATGAAATTAATGTACCTTAAGCATTGTAAAAAGATGGAAAAATTCTGGAAGGTTATGCAAAGCTAGTCTTCATTTAAGAGTTTTTTTCAAAGACATTTTGCTGCCTCAACCATTACCATAAATATTACAGAAAAGTTTCTCTTTTAACTTTCCATGACATTGTAAAAGTGTTGTATGTAGTGACATGCTAAGAAAGAACCAAGCCAAAACCAGCCAACCAAGAACTGAACCAAAACCAGCCTGTATTCATAAACGCCAGCCCATTAGATTGCTTTAATTGTTTTGCTTTGCGTTTACTTTCCACTCGGGGTTGTTGTGCTGTGGCTCCACACAAACCAGGTATGATGCTTATGCACAGAATCACTGCTCACACTTTATTTAGGGACTAATTCTCAGATGGGGGAAATAAACTGAAACCATGACAAAATAGAAAATTCCAAAACAATTTTGGATGTGGATTTCTGCTGTGAGGATGTTGTCTTGGATCACTTGAAGGATAGAGTGGTTGTCATAGCAGACTGCTGCAATCTACTATCCTGGACCTAAAATTAATCTACTTTATTCACTGGAGATTCTAATTAAGATATTGCCAAAGATTATTTAAGTGTCATTAAACATAAAATTTGATAGCACACACATTATTAGTAATAAAGAAAAATAAATCTGTGGGAGGAGGAAGATCAGAACACGTGTGTGTTGTCTGTGTGTCTGTGTGTTGTTTATGTGCTGGCAGCTGTTCAAAGTGAAATAAGCTTAAATTTTAACTGCAGTATGTATTTAAAGACAGCTAAAGGCATAATTTAAAACAACAGTAATAAGCAACATCATTACTAATATTATTATTATTAATATTATTATTAATGAAATTTCTTCAATACAGAAAAAAGAACCAGAATGCAAGGTCTACATCTAGGTCAGGTTTTAGATCATAGATCCCATCAATAATACTTAAATTAATGAAATTATATTGATTTTTTTTCTTTCCTTCTAGTCATAGGAAAATATTTAAATATTTAAATATTTAAATATTTTAAATATTTTAAATATTTTAAATATGTTTGACAGTGTGTTGAGCTGCAAGTTGATTTAAATAACCAACATGTGCAATCAGTGAAACAGACACAGCTAAACATTTGATGTAATTAAGGGACAGACTCAATGAACCTGAGCTGGAAAGTCCAATAAAAGTTAATTGAACAATGCAAAGATTTAGATTGTCCTAGAATCTTGACTTGCTATCAGACGCTTTCTATGCTGGCCACATGTGGCCTGCAGGGACACAGAGCAGAAGTTTGGAATTTACAGCCCTGGGAAAAATTTAACCTCAGGCATTAGCTTTGAGTCTACTGATCTTGTTAAGAGTACTACATCTGTTATTTGTTATTAAAAAAAGAACCAAAAAAAAACCCCACACCCAAACAAATAAAAACCATACAACTCCCCCCAACCACCCAAACAAACAAAAACCTACTGTGAAGTAAACATATTTTTCTGTGTCTGGCACTTAGACCTGAAAGAATTTGGTGGGCACCAATTCCACTTGTATTTCATGTACCACCAGTTACTGTGCAGCTCCTAAAACCACAAAGTGCATGACATGACTCATCTGTGGAAATTTCATTTGATATCTGAGATCAATGGTGTATTTAATGCATCTAGAACCATAGATAACATCATTTTAATTAAAAATGCTACCAGAGTAATTACTTTTTAAGCATAAGGCCACAGATAAGAAAATGGAATGACACTTAAATTGGGTTTGTAAGAAAATGAATTTGCATTAAAAAGTAGCTATCAGCCATTTCAGTGCCAGTGTGGGAGATCAAGGTTACAGATCTTTGCTCTGTATGTTGAGAAACCTGGTTTATGAGAGCTGATATATTTGGGCTTTAAGGAAAATGAGGTCTCAGTGATTTTTCTCATCTCAGTTTCAGTTTAATTAGTGTCATCACTCAGAGAAGCACTTGTTCCTTTTAGGAATAATGGACAAATGGCCCCTTAAAAAATCAGGGTAAAATGTCACAACTCTGTAATTAAAGCAAGCAGATAGTCAAGACTGGGGGTGAAGGGATTGTTTAAATTGATTACTGCAATTTTTGTATTTTTTTAGTGCAATATTAATCCAGCTAAAAATTCGGTATAGTAAGGCTTGAAGGGATATAAACTGAGGAAGAAAGCACAGACAGCTCTTCTTGATATTTCACTACCACCTTTCTGATTTAAGATATCTTCTTCTCAAGTGGGAGTTGGTCCCTTAGTAGCCCTAAAAATTAGTCTGGTTAAGTTTTTCTATATAACAAACAAACAAACAAAATTAAGTTTATTTTATTCATTTATTGCTCAGCTTATGTCTAATATTTCAAATTAGGATTATAAACATAAATTCTTATAAGGACACCAGACAAAAAAATGGATGTTAATTTTCAAAATTAACAACCCTTATAAACTTCTACCTTAATCAATTCCTTTTTAATATTTAACTTGCCAAAAATAATAAGGGAGCTGAAAGTGTTTATTCACTGCCCAAAATGTTTTTCTTGGTAGATTTCCTCATCAGGGAATTATTCAGAAGTCTGTGATATTATCATGAATACCACAGTCTTTTCTGGGCTCACTTTAGTTCATATCTTCACATTGTATGTTGAGTTGCATCTTGTACTTTTTGGCAAGGAGAAATAGTGCTGTCATTGTTCATTCTCAAAAAGATCCCCAAAACAACCCCAGACAAAACAACAATGACAACGAACAAACAAAACAACAACTGCAACTCTCCCCCCAAATAAACAACACCGCCCTCAAAAAAGCCCCCAAATAAAAAAGTCCTACCAAAAAGGTAGGAAAATACCCAAGTTCTATGCTTAGAGGAAGAGTAATTTCTTGAAAGATTTTTTTTTTTTTTCGGACATTATCCAGCCTCTGACCCCCTCATTTCATCAGACTTTATTAAAAAAAAAAACCAAAAACCCACCATTTCCAAGTGCAAGATTCTTCAAATCTTGTATGACAGCTGAGCATTCTGGCTGGAAGACATCAGGTGACAAATATGAATATTACAATAGTCCAACTTTTTTTTTTTTTTTTTTTTTTTTTTTTTTTTTTTTTTTTTTTGGTGAGAATAGCAGCAGTGACAGGTTAAGGTCCAAGTTCTTTAGCTAGAAGGCTCTTCTTGGAGAATTGTGAATGTTATGCTGAAATTAAAACCAAAATAATGAAGAGCAAAAAGGATACTTTTCATTGCAGAAAGGAAGTAATTGAACTGAGACGCTGGGCAAAAGTAAGCAACATTCTGTTTTAAAACAGCCAGTCTTGTGACAGCTGGACCTATCTAGAATGTTGCCGTAAACCTATGTAGCACAAAAGATGCTCCTAAAGTGCTGGTAGATTGGCTCATGTTGTGAATGTGTCTGAGTAGAGGTAACAATTTTATTGGCAAATTTCAGTTCCTGCACCTGTATATGATTCTCCTAAATACCACAAAGGAAAAAACAAGAAAACATACTTTGTGCTTATAATTAATTGCACATTGTTTTTTTAACTCATTAGAAACAAGTGAATCTATAGTATGTAAAAGTAAAAGTAAGTAAAAGTAAGTAAGTAAAAGTATGAGGGTTTTGTGAATAAATTAAGAATAAGATTTTGAATAAAATTTTGAATACAATTTTATTAATAAATTCTTTATTAATAAAATTGTTTCCCCAAGGTAACTGGTGACAATTACTATAAATATTTTAAATTTCTTGAAAATTTTTATCTCTCATTTTATCTTTTTAGGTTCTTACATTTTGCTCAGATTTGCTTTGTATATCCCATAAGAACTCTGCATTTCTTCTTGGCTATGTTCTTACCTGGCCTCTACAAAGTTCCCTTCTATCAAGCTGAAAATCAGCCTACATGGTGCCATTGTTGTTCCATTACAGATGCAGAATTTACCATTGCCATACTTCACTGAACTTCCAGAGGTTCCTGTCAAACCCTTGCTTCAATCTGTCAAGGTCTCAAAACATAACAACCCTGCCCTTCTACACTCTGATTTGCTGCTGTCACCAAATGTGCTCTGGGTATCTCTAGCAACTGATTGTTGTTTGCTTGGGGTTTTTTGTGGGTTTTTTTTTTTTTTCCTTTTCTTACTGATTCAAGTCTCTGAGGATGGCAAGCCAGATAAATTCATATATTGTCTACTCACCCTGTTCATATCAGTCTACCTGGATTAAAATGATTCACTGTTCTCTGTCTTCCCATCCAAAATAATTCATCTCCTAGGAAATCATCAGACTGGTAAAGCATGCTTTGTGTCTTAGATTGGATGCTTTGTTTTCCTTTAGTGCAAGATCTTAAAAATTCTTTTACCTAATTCACATAACTGTAATGAGTAACTACTGGAAAAATCACAAACATGTTATGAGATCCCATCAGAGGATCTCCCTTGAAAAATTTCCCTTTGGGGAAGAGGGTTTCCTTTACAAAACACACAGGAGTTTATCTCAGATTACTGAAATGATACAAACACTTCATATCCTCCTCCTCCAAGCTCAGCCTTTGTACTTATGACAAAATATCTCAGCTGAGTGCAAAAGTATTAAAACAAGCTTAAAATAATGGTCCTCATGCCTCACAGGCCATGACACAACTGTTCAGAGCTGCTGCTGTAGTACATGTCTGAAGCATCCTTCTGAACTGACCAACACAGAATGAGCCCAGCATTGCAGTAAACACAGGTTTTCTTGGGTTGAGAAATGTAACCAAAAATGTTTATTCTATTTTCATCTGTTAAAGTCGGTTGGGAGATATTGTTCCTTATCTCTTGTAACTGTAGGGGTGGAAAGAGGGTGGATGCCTTCTGTTAATGGGACACCTGATAACACCAGATAAGGCAGGGCCTCCTTATCTCTTCCTCCACCCATCCTCCTCCGAGGGACATCCCCTGTGAATGGGCCATTGAAGGCCTCTCACATGACTGATAACATCACCTCATTCCATTGGGAGATGCTCCACCCAGCGGGAGGAGCCAAAGCCTTTCCATGGGATAAAACCAGCAATCCCAAACGCCAAGGGAGCCTGTTTGCACTGGATTCCCAGAGGATGACTGGCCCCTTTCTTGAGGATCATCTCTACTCCAATGGAGCCACATCTGTCACTCCGGGAGGACTCACTGCAGGCTGCTTCCAACACCCTGACCAACAGGGTGTCAGGTTTGCATTCTGACTCTGTCAGTGGTCCTTTGTACTATTGCATTTATCTTATTTTATTTTTATTTTATCTTTCTTGTTGTTTGTTCTCTCTCTATTAAATTGTATTTCATACTTGAAGTCTCACTGGTTTTGCTTTCAAACCAGCACACAGGTTTAGTCACTTAGGATAGAAATGATGATGAGTCTAGCAGCTTACAAAAAAAACATGCAATGGGCATCCCTTTTTTGCCTGGACAAAGCAGCATTTGATGACAAGTGGAAGAATTAAATTTCCCTTTAGAAAAGATTCACTTCTCTTTTGACTGAATTATTCTCTCACATTTCACAGAGTACAAGCTCAGCACTCTTCTGTGCAGTCATGCTCCATAATGGTTTTTACTTAAATGGGACACATAATAGATGGTCTAACCCCTAGCATTGGGGTTTTTTAGCATTGCCCTCCTTTTATGTATTTTTATCACAAATGGAAGAGTGCAGCTGTAGTAGAAGGCTCTGTTCAAGCATTGCTTTGTTCTTAAGATGGTGCTAACCACGCCAAGGCTGTGGGTCTGATCCCTGTATGGGCCTTTCACTTAAGAGGTGGACTTGATGATCTTTGTGGGTCCCTCCTAATTCAGAATATTCTGTGATTCTTATATTTGTCCATCCCTATGCTCACAATCCATTTTCTTTTCCTTCCTCTTCAGTTGCAAAGACATTCTACCCTTCAGAGTCTCATGTTCTGCCATGAAATTATGGTTGAATGTTATCAAACACCCCAAAATAACCATTTCTAGATTGAATTAGTCAGTGTTGCCGATTGCTTGTGTACAAGAACAGACAGTTGAAGTTTATGTGGGTGGAAGATTTAGTTTTCTTTGGAGGAAGGAGGTATAACTATGTAATAAACCTGTTGTTCTAACAGTGTTCTCTCTTTTCTAATCTCCTTCCTGTAGAAAGGTCCATCTATTTTAATTTTTTCTTAACTGAAAGTGCACATTTGTCAATAAAAGTACATCTTTTTAATCACATCAATATAGAAATGGCTGTAAAGCATTATCAAGTTTGTTTTTTCCAGTTTTTTACCTTAGAAATAATTTTAACACAGTAAATTAGAAGTCTTGATATTGACTGTTATATTTGCTGGTAATATTTTTAAGTCTAAAAACGTGTAAGAGTTTACAGTATAAAACAGCTTAAAAATTAATAAACAAAGAATTGCCACTTCATTTCCATAGCAAATGCAGTAACAATTGTAAACAATATTTTTTTGACAGAAGACGCAACTCTAAATTATGATGTTGACTTTTTTAAAATGAGTTTTATAGCTCAGGCATGAGACTAAATTTTGGAAGTATATTCAGAACTATTATTTTGCTGACTTTATTGTTTAAAGTGCAGTATTTCTAAGCCTGAAATAAAAGGATATAGATATTTGCCTGTGTTGAAAACAACTTTTTACATCATTTCACAATAATCACAGGTACAGTGAATTTTTAATAACAATCTAGAAAAAACTTAATAAATTAAAATATGGCTGATTTTAAAAGATCAATTAATAGCAAGTATTAGTTACTGCAGACTTTCTAAAGCCTATAATAAGGCTTTATCAGGTGGTTTATTGAGTAGAAAATAGACAAGCTTCCCCAATTGTGATTCTTAAAGGTTTATATTTTGCTGATTGAAATCATGAAGCTGAAGCTCAAATTTTCCTCTTCCATAAAAGATGCCAAACCTGGTGGGTGTTTGTAACAGCATTAGGCTTCCAAGACAGGGTACAGGTCAGGCACAGGGTAGATACAAAATCTCAAGCTGTTCTTTTCATTGTATGTTTCAAATAGTTTTGTTTCCTTTCTTTCCAGATTAAAAAAAAAAAAAAAAAAAAAAAAAAAAAGAGAGAATTTTCAACAGAAGGTAAATTGACAATATTTCATTTCAATGGAAACAACAAATTGAAACATGTAAGAAGTTAATAGGGTTTTTTTGTAAATTGAAACAAGAACTAGGGAACTGACTGATAAAGTTTCCAGGAATAAAGATCAGCCATCCCAATCTTTTTCAAAGTGATATTAACCCTTTGATACCTCTGTCCTCTGCAAAGGCTGGCCTTTTATGATGATTACTTCAGTGTGAGAAATGGACTTAAGTCTGAAACAAAAAACCCCAAAAAAACCCACAAAAAACAACAACAACAAAAAATTTTCTGTGTGATTCAGTGACTACTGATGGTGTACTTGGTTAACTACAGGAATGTATGCAGAGTTTTGCCCAGACATGGAATCTCTGAGATAGGTGTTTGGTTTTGAAGGCAGAGGCAAGAAGAAGACAGATATGTCCATCAGATACCTTTCAAGCTTCTCTTAACCTCAGGTTATAAGTGGAGCAATTCTGGATTTATAGAGTAAAGGGGGGGAAAATACTGTACTTTTTCATACACAAAAGGTGTGCTGGGTATAGTCCTCTCATTTGCCTTAGAAATATTTTAGTGGGAGAAGACATGACTTACCTCTCTTTTAACTTTTTTCAGCAGCAAGTTGACATAATTTTATCACCATGTCTTCTTTAATTTATTGCATACTATGTTTCTTTGTTCTGTAGAGTGAGGGAATCCCTTATGTGTGAAATTTACTTTAGCTTTATTATCATATATTTATTTAATACTTAGCAGCTGTATTTTCTGGATTTCCAAAAAAGAAATCTAACTGAACATTAAATTAATAAGATTTTGAATTGTACTTTTGCAATATTTTAAAAAACTCTATCAAAATAATTACTTCTGTTCTTCTCTTTTGAATTTTCTGTCTTTCAAACAGTAAGTATAGTCATTTAAACATCTTACAGATTCTCTCTGAAAAGTTTCACCCATTTTATTTGGTGGTTTTAATAAAAAAATAAAATAGAGCAAGGCAATACTTGGTACTTCATGAATGTGCAATCATATTCACTGCCCAGAGCAACTATTTTGTAGTTCTATACACTGGGGAAAATATCTAATCATTAGTTTCTTAAGCTAATCCAGAGACGTTTAGCATTTCCTAAAATATAACTATTAAGTAGGTTAAGAATTCTCTCATTAAAATATGCACTGTTTCTTTCATACATTATACTTTAGTTATAGAAGAAGGATGTTGGCTTTAAATATCCAGGGTCTTTTTCAGACACTGTCACCTCTTCCTTTTTAAAAGTAATCATTTGACCAATACTCTGTGTGATTTAACTGAGTTTTGAGTTGGAGGTTACAGCTGAATTTAAAGGCCTTGGTCTCAAATACCATGTTTTAATATTCAGATGTCTTACTGTTTTAATAAAACCCTTGGCAGATATTCTCCCTTTTCCATATCCCAGGAGACACATTCCCCAGGTGTCACCATCAGTGACCGAAAGTTTAACAGTTCTAAAGGAACTTGGTGTGGAAGGCTGTAAAGTGCAGATAATTTATCATTAGACATAGGTGCATAATGGCAGCTGTGCAGCCTGCTACCCTTACCAGGGCTTCTTGCACTACAGAAAGTTGTGAGAAGTTCTCAGTTTATTGGTTTGTTTTGCAATTAATTTGGGAGACCAGGTCGAAGGCGAGCATTTAGTAATGTGGCTTTTTTTTTTTTTTTTTTCCTTTAATTCTTTTACATCTCTTCCAAGCAGTATTTTGCTCTATGGGATTTTTTTCCCTGTTTCTTTTGATCCTCAGCGTAACATTTCTCTCTGTTCTGGAAAATATCAAAAAATGTTATCAATAATAGCAGGGGGTCACAGGTCTTTGTGGGATCATGTAAGTGGTTTTATTACAATTTTATTAGTGAAATAGTTAATATATTCCATCTCTAGGAACTGTATTTCACTGTTAGTGAAGACATAAAAAAGGCCCTTCTTGCTGACAGAATATGGCTTTATGTACCTTGTCTGTGGTCCATGTAATTGCAGTTTTTCTTTTTTTTTGACTTCCAGTCAAACATTACTAATTTTTTATCATCCCTCACTGTGTGCCACAGTGCAGATGAACAGTATAAATCACAGGCAACAGTCATCCTTCTGGCTTTGTTTTGTGTCTCTCAGACACAATGATTAACTAACATTTTCAATGATTATGAGAATTTTAAAAGGTCACTTTTACTGTGTTACTCATCATACTCATAAAATGCAGTTATCTTTTGGCTTCACTTGACTGCTGAATCTGAAGGTTTTGCCAGAATCATAGAATAGTTTGGGTTGGAAGGGAGCTTTCAATGTAATCCAGTCCAACTATCCCTGTACTGAGCAGGGATTACTAGATCAGGTTGCTGAAAGCCCTATCCAAAGTGACCATTAATGTTTCCAAGGACTGGGCATCTACCAACCCATTCTAATTTTTTCCTAATCTCATTATAAAAAATTTCTTCATATATCTAATTTCAATCTACCCACTTCTACTTTAAAAGCCTTAGCTTTTGTTCTATCACTAGAGTGCCTTTGTTTGCTTACTTTGTTCATTCATGGGGTTTTTTTTTAATGCAATGTAATTAAATTACTTATTTTATTCCATTTTTATTTTGTTTTTCAATTGTGTTTGCAATTGAAGAAATAATGTGATCCTCAGTTACTGTATAACTAGAGATTTAATGTTGTTTTATTATTTTGGGAAAAGGGGGAAGCTGTGTAGGTGTGGCTGATCATATATCTTGGTAGCTCCTGCACCAATCATAAATAGATAGAACAGCCTTCTGCACAAAAATATTTTAAAATAGGTAGTTGTGCATCAGAGGGGAATAGTGGAAGCACCCTTCACTTAGTGAGACTGCTTGTCCTGCCTGTTTAGGGACCTTGGAGCGCTGCCTGGAGACTGAGGATCCTGACAGTGTTAAAAGGGCCCAATACAAACCCCATTAATGTCAGAGGAACAATCTCCCCAGGATTACATGAACTTTAAATCAGGATAAGCAAGTGCTCCTGTCAGTACTTTGTCTGAGTCATGTGCAGGCTCACAAAGGAGAGGAGAGGTTTGCAAGCTGGAATAAAACACTTCCAGGTCCCAGCAGTAAATCTCAGTAGGTATGATGTGATAGCCCTAAAATACACTTGGCATTGTTTTATATTGGCGTTACTTAACAATATGAGCTGATAACTTCTAGCACACATACAGAAGAAAATTATGTGGACAGAAAGACTCCTTTTTATCAAAATAAAGGAAATTGCAGTAGTTCCAAAAACTGTGCTTCCTCTCTAGCAGCTTTATCGTTTTCCTACATTTACAAATTTTCCTATACGAGGATTTAGTCTGGTTCCATAGCTGAGACAGATTTTAATAATTCTTTTTTACAGTGCAAATTCTAATGGTATAGCAACTTCTTGCCTGTCAGCAAAACCCACATCTTTCTGGGAAGGAGATAAAAACACAATTGAACAGAGGATGCAAACTGCAGTTTGACAGATTGCCATTAATAATGCAGAAAGGACAGGAATCTACTCTGACTGGGTGCCAGCCTTTCCTCTAGTCTTCTCATTATCTAGATTTTGTTTGCATAGGCTTTGGAATCTTTGAATATAGACCTTAGATATAGCTGGGAAACTTTGTTTTCACAGCAACTATCAAGCAACAGAACCTCATCAATATCTGTAAATATCTAAAGGATGAGTGCCAAGAGGATGGACCAGGCTCTGCTCGGTGCTGCCCGGCAGTGGGACAAGAGGGAACGGCAGGAATTGATGCACAGGAAGCTCCAGCTGAACATGAGGAAGAACTTCTTCACTGTGCAGGGACCAAACACTGGAACAGATCACCCAGAGAGGCTGTGGAGGCTCCCTCTCTGGAGAGAGCCCAGATCCATCTGGATGCAATCCTGTGCCCTGTGCTCTGGGATGGCCCTGCTGGAGCAGGGAGGTGGGACCAGGTAACCCACTGTGGTCCCTTCCAGCCTTACCCAGTCTGTGATTCTGGGATTCTGCAACAACAGCTGCAGTTAGAAAGTAAGTCCCATCAAAGCTTTTTTTTCAGTACAGGCTGTAAGGTAAAAAGAGGAGGAAGGGTCATATGAAATGGTGGGTATTATAGATTTATTGATAGATTTAGTACTAAAATTCTTTTGTTGTATTGAAGACTAGAAATTTGTTGACAGTTTAGCCTATAATCTCTCTTTTTTCCCCCAACATTTTCTGAAAATTTAAATCTTAAACATATAAGGTAGATGTCCTTAGCAGAATCTCAGTAAGTGTATAAAACATAATTTTAAGATGTTCTCAAACCAGAATATTATTTTTGTCTTACAGAAGATCTCTGAAATGGAATTAATACTTACAATGTAACCTAATAGAAGAAAGGTATGTAACTGGCTCAGTTTTAAGACTAATTGCACATCACATTGTATTGTCAGATCTGCCAGTGTCCGTCATGTTTGTGCATTATTACAGACAAAAAAATACTGCCAAGGAATGAATAATGTACCTAAAATGGCATAAGTAATTAGGTTTGTGTGCTTACAGGAGATCAGAACACTTTTCAACATCAAAAAGATTAATTCAAGAGCTATAATGTACAGTGAGATCAAGAACAACTCTGGAATAAATTTCCACCTCTTCTTATTTAGAGTGAGATGTGAAATTGAAGAGTGGGTGCTGTGTAATAGTGGCTGATATATTCTGTGTCCCTGATGAACTCTACTGCCACCAGATGAGGTGAAGATTCATTCTCTTTTGCTGCAAATATTCCAGTTTGGAGAGGTCCTTCTTTATACAGTGAACTGAAGCAGAAGTACATTTACATTGAAACAGGTCTCAAAAAGATCTGATCATGACTGGTCAATGTGCTTCCAATAAACTTATCCAGTCTCAAGATATATGGAAAAATCCCACAAACAAACCAGTAAACCCCAACCAATCAAAAATGGTCCAGAAAACAATAAATTCCCAGAAAACAAAACAGGTCTCTTCACAAACCACCTAGCCATCTAAGAAAAATACACAAACAGTAGCAAAAAGAAAAAAAAAAAAAAGAAAAAAAAAAAAAAAAAAAAAAGAAGAAGAAAAGGGAAAAAAAAAAAAAAAACACCCAAAAAAAAAAAAAAAAAAAAAAAAAAAAAAAACCCACCAAAAAAAAACACCAGGGAGGATTTTCCTTGACCTGACATGTTAAATTATCTTCTACTGTAGATTACTCATGATCTAATCTTGTTCATATACTCTTATTTCCCTTCATTAGAGCTAGTCTGCATCTGCAGGGGTTTTTAGTCCTGCTTTTAGGTGCTGCTTCACAACTTCATTTTCTCATGGTTACAAATAATCTTCTAATTTACAGTGCAATTTTCAGACCAAATTACATACCTTTGTTCTAGCTCTGATATTGTCTTCCAGCTTTAATAGCTTGTCCCTTTCCCTTGTGTTTGTTCCCAGAGGTACTTACAGAGAACAATCATCTACCCTCTTATCTTATGTTTTGCTAGGCTAAACAAGCCAAGCTCTTTCAGTCCGCTCATGTAAGATAGGCTTTGCTGTCTCTGCACTAATTGTCTTTCAAAAAAATTTATCAGAAGGCACAGTTAATGGAAAAAAAAGTTTCAGTGTAAACTGCAGAGCATACAGAAAGCCTTCCCCATTCTGTTCAGATTTAAGCTTGAAATTTTGCATATGAAACTGGTTTAAAACTAACACTAATTAAATCTGTAAATTGAAATTACAAGCAATCTAAGCTCAGTGATAATCATGCTATCTTAAATAAAGAAATTTCTACAAAGTTAGACTAGTCAAATTTACTATACAACAGAAGTTCCATGCCAGGGCAGGGATGCCCCTAAACAGAGAGCCACAGAGGAGCCCACTGTGACCCAGGTTTACTTTTGAGGGACCATGCTCTGTGGAGGGGCTCGTGTTGGTGCACTGAGAAGAAAAGAGTGTGAAGGAAAAAGCATGAAGCAGGGAGTCACAGAAATAAAACTTTGGCACGGGCAGGGCCAGAAGTAAAAACCTACATCTTAAAAGTCTACTTCTGAAGTATGCTAAGGGTGCAAACCAGTGTATGCAAACACATTCTAAGCTCAGCCTCCTCCACCGCCTCGTCACAAACAAGAGCATGAGAGTCCAGAAAGGAGAAAGAGGAGCTGAGTGTTCAAAATGGAAAGGAAAGGTGTTTCCCTAAGTGTTGGTTTAATTACTTGTTGTCTTTTATTTTTTTCTTCCTACACAAAAGCTGCATCAATAATTAAAAATTTATTTTAATTGATCATTAAGGAAATAAGTTTAAAATCTTGGTGTTGAGGCTTCTTTGTCTGTCTGGGAATCCAACAACTATTGAGGATGGTACTTGGGATCAAATTCTCAATTTAAACACAAAGTATTACATTTAGGACCTCAGTATCTAAGCTTAACCGTCGTCCTGCAGGGACCTTAAATCAGTTTCCATCCAAGCTTCCTTCAGTGTGTAAACTCCTGGCTTCTGAAGGGCATGTCATAAAATTCTCAATACCTCCATGTATCAGACTCAGCAGCTGCAGGAGTCAAAAAGAATATAAAATCAGAATTCAGTTCTCTCCTCTGAGTGAAGTTCAAAGAAAGTCTGAGCTGGTTTCATTAATTTGATAGTTAATCTCCTTAACTTCAATGCTCTGCTTCTGCATGTCTTATCCTAGTTCAGCCAATGAAGAGAAATAATTGTTTCTGGATTACAGACCAGCCTATTGAAGCTCTTTTTGTAATAAGGCTCTTTGCTTTTATTTGCTTATAGAGAGAGTGGTGATGTGGGCAGAGCCAGAAGTAGAAATCTACGTCTTAAAAGTGTTCTAAAATATCCTAAGGATACAAACTGGTGTAACACAACCACGTGATAAAGCTTTTGTCAACTTTATGATAGTTCCAGCTGGTAATTCCTGTATTTTTGAAGTGCTTTTCTTGATTGAAAAAGAGTGGATTTTGGTTAGATTTTGGAAAGAAATTCTTTCCTGTAAGGGTGGTGAGGCTCTGGCACAGATTCCCCAGAGAAGCTGAGGATGCCCCATCCCTGGAAGTGTTCAAGACCAGGCTGGATGGGGCTCTGAGCAACCTGGTCTAGAGGAAGGTGTCCCTGCCCATGGCAGGGGGTTGGAATGAGATGATTTTTAAGGTCCTCTCCTCTCAAACAACTTTGTGATTCAGTGATTTCAAGAGTATCATACCACTAAATCTGTTCTTGGTGACATTTTTAAATCCATCAATATATGTATATACTCATTATTTTACTACTGTTACATATACTACTCTTCTACCAACTCTCAAAATTTTATCATTTCTTAAACTATTTGATGGTATGTTTTTATTTAGCACAAAAAAACCCAGCAGAGATGAAGCAAGCACTCATGATAATTTATTGTAACTCAGGATCTTAAAGACCAGCTTATTGAGCCATGTGAGAGTCTTTTTTTATTGCTATCTTACTTTTGCAGCTATCAGTGATGTTGTTTATATGGAACACATTTTTTCTTTATTTTTCTTTTTCTTTAAATTCTAATGAAATCAACTTACTAACAAAATGTAATCAAGGGTCCAAATTATGTGTCTGATTTTAGAAAGTGCTTATACATTACTAAAATATGAAAGGGGTTTAGTCACATCCCAGCTAAATCATAGTTTTCCTACAGCACTTATAATTTGTTATGCATATGCGTATCCACACTCACACATACATACACACACACATATATATATAGCTTTTACCAAAAATAGATGAGTATAAAGTAAAATAAAATTTTATTCTAACAGTACTTTTATGTTGGATAAGTCACTCATTTTGTGTAGCTAAATGGGAGAATTTTTGGATGAATGAAGAAGTTTTCTCTACTTTGATAAAATACTTGTGGATACCTCTAACCTTTTAATTGATTTAATGTCCCGTAATGTATGTTATTAAAGGCCTGGAGATATGCCTTTTTAATGACATATTTATCTCAAAAAATTGATTTATTGGATATCTCTGTACAAATGTTTGGTTCCATTTCCAATACCTGTCAGCTCTTAGAGCAGGTTAGGCCCCTTAATTGTGTGCAGACCTGTATTTCTGCTTATCGTTAAACACAACAAAGACAGCAATGGAATAAGGCAACAAATGAAAGAACCACCAGTGAAAAGGAGATTAGGAAAAAATCTTTAAAATTCTCAAAAACCCTTTAAGTTTAAACAGCCATGATTTCGTAACAATAATTAATCAAGTATAGACACCTGTCGTCTGAATAGTATCTGTAAGAAACAAGTGAAGAAAGAGAAAGCTAGCCAAAAATTATGATGTTCTGAGCAAAATTGTAGGCTAAACATTGATAATAACCTTCCATGTAAGCTGTTGAAATGTACCTTGTGTTCAGTGTTGTCAGCATTTACTTGTTCAGAGGGCAGGTTCTGTGCCAGGGTTAAAGCAACATTCTACTCCGAAAACAAATGGGAAAAGTAAAGTTATTGAGGAAAAGGTCAAAAGGTAAGAGATAAATTTTATTCTTTTTCTAGAGTAACTTGTCCTGATACCCACTAAAGAATGAATTTCTTGGAATTAGAGAAATGTAGAATAGTTGGTAAGAAGTTCAGCATGACCTTGTAATGTGCGCTGGGAGCCCAGAACCCCCCGTGTGCTGGGCTCAGCCAAAGCCCCGTGGGCAGCAGGGCAGGGAGGGGATTCTGCCCCTCTGCCCCTCTGCTGAGACCCCACCTGCAGGGCTGCATCCAGCTCTGGAGTTTCCTGATATATGAAAGACAAGAACCTGCTGGAATGAGTCCAGAGGAGGCCACCATGGTGGGACAACCTCTCCTGTGAGGAAAGGCTGAGACACCTGGGACTATTCAGCCTGGAGAATGGAAGGCACCAGGAGGTCCTTACAGCAGACTTCCAACACCAAAAGGGGACTACAAAAGAGCTGGAGAGGATCTTTTTACAAGGATGTGGAATGACAGGACAAGGAGGAATGGCTTCAAACTGAAATAGAGTAGGTTTAGATTAGGAAGAAATTATTTACTGTAAGGATAATGAGGCACTGGAACAGGTTGCCCAGAGAAGCTGTGGGTATCTCATCCCTGGGAGTGTTCGAGGCCAGAAATTCTGAGATTCTGTGACTGTCTAGCAAGCAAACAAACGAGTTTTTAGGGCTCAATTTACTATTGCCAGCCAAAGTGATCAATGATCAATATCACCTGGATTTTTTTGTTTATCTGCTTCTAGTCTAGTACACAGTTTAATTTAAATCACTTGAAGCTGCATATCAGTTGACTATTCAATAGTAAATGTAATACAGAATTGTCTTGATCCTAGAGAAACAAGGCATGTCACCACATAATTTTTCTCTCTTTTCCTTTGTGATGCTGTCAACACAAAGGGCAGTTAGTACATGAGGAAATTAGGTTAACCTCCTCACTACCATAGCCTTCCTTCTCAATGCTGAGACAAAGAGAGGAGAAAACATCAACTTTTGAACAGTTCAGAGTCTTCTTTTATGACTGAACAATAAGAGTTTCCAGTCTGAAAAACAGTCAGTTTATTACCTTCTGTGATAAAGCTATATAAATATGTAGACAATAATTTATTTTGACTTTATGCTTTGGACAGAAGGAAGTAGAACAAGAATCAGAATGGAAAAAGTGGATAAGTCTGAATGAAAAGCTGAAAGACCAGTGAGGCTGCCATGGATTCATGCTTTCTTTCTACTGCAGCCATACTGATGTCACCTACCATGACAAGATGATATTTAAGGTCTACTTGCCTTACTAAAGTTACTTGTATTTTATCACTACTGTGATGACTGGCTGGTAATAAAGTTTCAGAGTTCATATCTCGATAAAATTCATGTTCCTGTGCTTGCTTCTGCTTGATTATACCAGGCCTAGTCATTCAGCCATCAATCTTCATAACTGGGCTATCCTTATGGATAAAAAAAATGAAGAGGCCCAAAGTACTATTTTAGTCTTGAATAAACTCTTGATTGTATTGATGAAATCCACTGGAAAATACCAAGGGAAATATTTTTGTAGAAAATGTGGCTGTTTTAAAAAATGCAAACATATTTAAAAATTTCTTTTAACTGGCTCAGGTATCTATATATCTTCATATAAAAAAGAATTAATGAGACTGGAAACCATGTATTGTTTTGTACTTTGTGTCAGTCAGTCTCATTGGTGGGCACTTTGTATGATAATGAATGTGCAGGAGACATCTAGATTGATCATCTTGTTGCTTTCTTTGTGAATAGAAGAAATATCAGCTTAAAACGATTCCAAAAAATCTTTTCAAAGTATCTAAAAATTCTTCTACTGTTTATGTATATAGATATTATATGAGGACTTGAACCTTCTTGCTAAAGTAGACTATAGAACTGTTTAGGATTTTCTGTCAAAATATTTATTCCTCTGTTAAAGATATCACAATTTTGACAAAATTAGGTATATTAATTGAAAACTATAAGGATTTTCCACCTAAATTGTAAGACAACTTGAATAAAATGGAGGTTGGCTTTTTTCTTTGTTTCTTTATTTCTTTCTTTCTTTTTAATTTTGATTGGTCAAATTGCAATCTGAAGATACTTTGTGTACATGTTAGGGCAAAAGATACTTTAGAGACTGAATTTTATTTTATATTTATGTAATTTTTAGCTGGACATAGCTAAATTTTAAGTTAAGCACATAATAAACAATCTTACAGGGTGGACATGAAGAGAGAGTGGAAATCATTCAGTAAGGTAGAAAGTGGAGGAATGTGTGATAATTATTTTTACATTATGCCATAAAAATTAAATTACAATACAGATTCAATGATAAATTGTAATGAGAGATGTAAAATCAAATTCTTCATACACAGGACTTGACAAACCACATTTGTTTCATTTGATAATTAAAAGCATTCATGAGATTGGGTATAATTTGGAAATGTCTAAAGGAGTCTAAAGGAGCACCAGAACTAGCTTTGCTGAGGTAAAGAATGTTGTTGCTTGAAATGCTACAAGAGAATCCTTTAACAGTGAGCAAGGACTACTAGGAGAAACAAATATTAATAGCAAAACATATATTTCTTTTGAGGTGACTAAATGCATGTAAGTGGAAAGATAAACAATAAAAAGAATGTAAATTTAAAAAAAATCAAGAAACAACAAAAAACCCCACTCAAAAGCCCACAAGAGATGTAGCAGGACATTTATTATTTCTCTGAGTTTAATGCTATTCAGGAACTCTATGAAAGTAAACCATGAGGAGTTTGATCAGTGTCAATATATGGGAAAGGAGCTGAAAAAAGCTGCTTTTGAAGATTTTCAGCAGATCTAACGTGGAACTAACTAAACCAACAGACAGGTGTTTTTATCTAATGGAGCAGTCATAGATGATGTACACGTTAGCTAGATGTAATAAAGAGAAAATTTTGCACTATAAAATGTACTTATACATTTCTACACTGAAAGATACTGACACAAGTTAGATTAAATGTTAAGATATGTTAGATGAAAACATCCTAGTCATTGGGGTGAAAATTTATGACAATTTAAAAGACAGTTTAATGTTTCCATATATATTCTAAGAAATACGGATAATAGGAACCTAACTTTTCTCACCTTATGCCAAGCAACATTTTAGTCAGTGTATTGAGAGAGAAACAAAATTGCAGTACTCATTTTAGTTTTTTTATTATTTTATAAAAAACTCAATATCAGCCATACCTTGTTTTTTTAAGAAAATCAAAATGTCCTAAAAGATTAAACCTTCAAGTATAAAAACAGAAGCATTACTTGAAAAAGCAGAAGAATTGAGATCTGAAATAGGAACAAGATGGTCCAACTGTTATTTAAAAAAAGAATGAAATATGTTGTTTCTCTTATATGAAATATAAGTTCAGTGTTTCCTGTGGTACAGAAAATGTAGGAGGTGTGGCATTAAGTCCAAGATGTGTTCTTTTTCCAAAAATAGTCCCATCAGTAAATTCAGAACCATGTTGCAAAAAAAAAAAAAAAAAAAAAAAAAAAAAAAAAAAAAAAAAAAAAAAACAGACAAACTAAAAAATAAGGCAGTCTGATAAATCACTCTTGCCAAAGACACATAAAATACCTGTAACAGACATCAGAAGGCTGCATAGGAGGCAACAGCACAAAGAAAATCAAGATGTTCACATCTCTGAAAGTTGCACTTCACCATTTTCCTAAATGTGTCTTAGGTGTCAATTAAATTAACTGTGTGTCCTCTACTGTGCTTTGCACATGCCTGTGAGTGTATGTTTAAATAAATAAGCAAAGAATGTTTCTAAAATTTTCATTGTTCTGTCTTTCCAACCAAGTACCAAATGCAGCTGGTTGAGGGTTTTTTTTTCTAGTCTTATTCTGTTAATGTGCTCATTTAACATAAAAAAGATGGCAACTGAACAGCAGAATAAGCTGGAGGGTGAGGGAGAGAAAAATACCCATTTTCTGGAAAATCCTTAAGGGAAAATCCCTTCTTTTTCCTTGTCCTCCAGTCACCTGTTTGTCTGCTCCATCTCCTTTTATGTGGGTGTAGCACTCTGCTGGTTATGGTGCTCCAGCCAGCAAGATTTTTTCCAGCTTTTGTAGCATAAGAGTCTAATGACTGCAGAGCCTGCAGGACAGCTAGCAAGCTTGTTATACACACACACATATATATGTATAAATATATATATTCAACTCCCAGTGAAGAGGAAGGCACTGAAAATTAAATTCATTTGCAAAGCTGCCTCTCATTTTGAAAGTAAACCAATACTGTTTGTAAGCTGAAAGCTGAGATGCATTTTTTGTAGTACCAGAGAAGTGTTACTATTCAAAAAAGCACATCAGAAGAAATGAAATCGTGTTTGACAAAAACTGGGGTTTATGTTGTGAAAGTCAAATTATATTAAAAGCATTCAGACACCATTGAAGTTATCCCTTTATCTGAACAATGTGATAACACCTGTGTGTTTTTATCTACTCAGTCAGAAATGATAGAGTTTAAGCTCCAGCAAAGAATGAAATAATGCACCCTAAGGTTTAAAAAAATCAGTCTATTGAAATAAAAAAGCAATAATTCTTACTTATTCGATTGTTTATTTAGTACCAGAGACTTTGTGTCTGAAACATAATACATTAAGGAAATTTGATCTTAATAAAATTGTCTACATGAAAGCAGTTAAATGAACAGATCCTAATGCAATTCCAGACTCATTCAAAATTTTTTGCCATATGTAGTCTGGAAATTAGAATCCTTTACACATCTATGTACAACTACTTACTTTTCTAAATACAGACTAGATGCATGAGTAGGGTTTGTGATAATTTAGGATTAATGAATTTGGTCTGACAGCCAACTAAAACCTATTAGTTTTTTAATGGATAGACTTGTGCTTTGATTTGCAACATATGTGTTTTTGATGTAGGTCCTGCTTTAGCAGGAATTGTCAGTAATGAAAGCTTGGATATGCATAGAGTAAGGATTGTATAAAAGAAATAAAATCTTGTTCTCTTTGTATATTTGAGTCAGACTCAGTACACAGCAATCTTTTAGATGGGATGAAAACACTTTTTTTTTTTCTGTGCTTTCTTTGCATCTGTCCTCTCTGAACATGTAGGAAGGTTGACCCATAGGCTGCATACAGAAAAGGTGAATATGTTATTAACTATTCCCTTACACACTGACACCAGATGACAGGTCAATTATTGCCAGTTTTGGTCATTTTTTGTAACTAATTAACCATGCACTTTTTTTTTTTCCAGATGGTATTGCCAATTAGTGGACGAAAAAATATATGCTCCTGTTTTTGATAGAAGGAGATGTGGCATTTAATTAAACAGATTGCCAGGAGATTGTTTGGACCTTTAGCATTAAAAATAGATAGCAAAACTATTTTGGATTGATTGAAAGAAATGTTCTGTTACTTCAATCAATACAGAATTTGTGAAATTTCCTAAGAGTAGCATGAAATCTATTTGTAAAGTAGATTTGTAAAAGAACTACAGTGTTATGAGTGACATATGTCCAATAAACAGTGTAAGAGAGGAATTTGATATAAAATGGACAAGCTGGCTTAAAATCATTGGAGAATTTTTCTTTTTGCATTGAAGTGTGTGGTCTTCAAATTATGTCAGGCCTTCCTGGGGATTCAATCTGGAGTCGTTTCCAAGTGAACATGAAATGTCTTAACATTTTTTCACACTTTACTAATTTTGTAAGCATCTATGCAATGGTACATCATGCTTGCTTCTATAGCTGGAATAGTACATTTAGGCTTTTTTGTAGGATATTTTAAGTGAAAGAGGGCAATGCTAAAAGGGACTGCTGGAATATACATTTAGAAATCCACCTGAATTTTCCAAAAAGAAATATTATTTATTCTTAACCGATGTTTCTCTAATCTGTTCTCAAAAACCCTCCAGAGGCAGAGGTTTCTCAAAAAACCTCCTAATCTGTTCTCTTACCAATAGACTCCATATATCCCCTGTCTCTCTAATGGCTGACTCTTCTTCTTTGAAAACTCTTACCAGTCAGGGTGAGGAAACAATGCCTCTTCAATTAGAGATGTCACCAAGGTAAGAAAGGCTGAGAATACACTGAAGGAGAACAGAATTCAAAACAGGTGATGAAATGGCTTGGGAAAAACATGGGATGAAGCATTGTAAGGAGAAAATATACCAGCACAATGAACTACATAATGTAGCATTATTCAACACTTTACAGCCGTCGTATTTTTGTCGTGTTTCCTGCCTTGTTCCTGAGAATTTTATACAAGTCTTCCTCTTCTTCCAGGAATGTGCAAAACCTGTAGTTACCTTCTGTGAAAGTCAGGTACCTATGCACACAATCACAAGTGGTGGTGTTGAGTACACGGAGGTGCCCCAAAAGAAGTGGGAATTGTGCTGAAGGTTCCAAGGAGCTAAGAACATCATCATTTCTGAAAGTAAAAATATCTCAACACTGACTAAACATCCATTGAATTTCAGCACGTTGTTCACTGTAAGAGCAATTTGCTTTGAGAAAGAGAAAATTATCCTTAGAAAAATCACAAAATTTCATGGGCAGATACATGGAATTGTGGTCCGGAGGTAACAATCAAATTTGTTTTCCACTGGATCAAATGAAAAACTCACTCATTCTGTGGATCTGTGCATTCTATCACAGAAGACTACCCAAGCTCCTACATGTTTGTGGGTGTCTGAAATGCCAGCTGCTGTGCTAGGGAATGCAATCTCCTGTGCTTACATTCCTTTGTACTTGTAAATTTTCTCTTAAACAAAGTTAATAAAGTTTGTTTGTTTGTGGTCTTTTGGGGTTTGTTTGTTTGTTTGTTTGTGGGTGGGGGTTTGTTTGTTTGTTTGTTTTTGTTTGTTTGGTTTGTTTTGGTTTAGTTTGTTTTTTGTTTTGCTTTTGTGGGTTTTTGGGGGGGGGGTTTGGTTGGTTTTTTTTTTGGTTTTGGTTTTTGGTTTTTGAGTTTTGGGTTTGGGTTTTGGTTTTGTTGATTAATATTATGTGCATCCAAATGTTGCACTATGGCAAGCAATGAGGTTTGATTTTTTCATCTAAAGCCAATGAGCCCACTAAAATCAGTACAATTTTTAAAGCAATCTGTGATTATACACACATTGTGTTTATCGTATAAAACTGTCCCAGGCTTGACCTAACATCATATTCCAATCAATTCATGACTGAATGTGTTTAACTTTTATTTCCATGTTTCATATGGACAGAATGGAGAAAAGAGACCAGTTGTCACTGTTTTTCTAAATCTCTGTACTTTAGATTTCACTTGTTACAGCTCCTAAGAATTTTAAAGGTAATTTCCAAAGTATTGGCCTGGAAAATGTTTGTGAGTATGACAGAAGAAACAAGGAGATGCAAATTCATTTTGAATAATGCATTATTTTTTAAAAAGGAAAACTGTGAAGTATATTAAGCTAATGAAATATTAAATGAATTGTTATGCTAATATATCAGTTAATGGTATGTGAAATCTTACATACCTTGTAGCTGTCACTCATCTTCACCCTAAATTTCTCAAGGTCTCATTGAAAAATTGTGGATGTAATTATCTAACTATCAAGAGGAGTAAACAGAATTTTTCACTTGGTAGAGTCTGTAGGTTAATTAATAGGTTAATAAACGGAAATTATATTTACTAAAAATAACAAGGGAATATCTTCATATTGACGAGACTTTGAATATCACTCTATTATTTGTAGCCATCACAACACAAAAAAAAATTTACTTAGTTACAAAGAGAAAAAAGCCTAGAAAAGAATGGAAAATAGTTAAGTAGGACATCATATTTTAGAATACATGTTAAAACAAAATGTAAAATTTTAACTCAATTTGCATTATTCAAATATATAAATAAATCAGAGGCCGCCTTAGATATTATGCAATTAGAAAGACCAGCAACTGGTGTTCAAATGCAATTGGTTTTCTTTATTATTTTTATTATTACTATGCCAAAAGAATACAGTGCAACATAGAAAGGCTTATCTATAAAAACCTGGAAAGCAAAAAATGAAGGGACTTGATATATTTAAAATGACAGGTTTTTTTACTCTAAGTAATTGTAGCAAAGAAAGACTCAGTTCAAGATTTCAACCCTTGCCCCATAGAATTTAATGGAAAACCACATTAAAATCTATAAATTCCTTGCTTTTTTCCCCCAAAAGATACTTCAAATAATACATGTATATTGAATGGAAGTGACCATAATAATTGTAACCTTTTGGGAAAAACATCTTTAATATTTTTCCAACTCATCTCTTTTGATGGCTTTTTGTTGGTAGTTCAGACTTCTCTGAAGTCACTGAATGAAATGTCAGTTAAAAGAGAAGTCTGTCTGTGATAATTCTCTCTGCTGTTTACCCTCCTTTGTGTTTTACTTGGCCCCACATAACACAAAAGCATTTAATTTTCAAAATCTAAGGTGAAAATGAGAAATTTTAGCGTCAAAGAAGGAATTGTGTGTGCAAAGTGGTTAAATAGAAGGTATTCTTGTTGTAATCTATAATGACTATTTCAAGTTTCAAAATAAATAGGAACACAATGACAATCTGCAAATAATATTGGAATCTCTGAGAAGCTTTTGATGAAAAATACTGTTAGCTACTCATTTATGCCCTATGATTGTTGAAACAATGAACTTTTATTCTCCATCTAAACAAGCACCAAGAAAAGTATTATTTTTTCAATCATATGTATGACCTATATAAAATAATGACTTTTAAAATTAAATCATTGAACATTTACAACCAAAGACAGTACATACATACAAAAAGGGAGTCTCAGTGAGCTTCATTTGGAACAATGATATTCACAATGTTCATCAGTGGAAAAGGGCTTTTGTTGAGACACATCTATTTAATTTATTAAAATATTTTTCAAAATTAGCAGAAGAAAATTTCTGGCTCATATTTCAAATACTGACTAGTTTCTTTAAAAATATATTTTTTATCTTTCTTTTGTTGATTTCCTATTGTGCAAAGGACACTTTAGTATTCCAGTGAGGTCACATTATAGAGATAAATGCAAAATAAGCTCTGCTCTTATCTTCACTGATGTGACTGGTCTGGCTAGTTTTTGTTTATCATAAGATGAAAAGAGAGGAAACTTTCTTTGAAAAATATGACTGTAGAAAAATATCAGATTTTCTGCATAATATAGATAATAATTCTTATTACTGTACCCAAAACAAATGCACAAAACATTTCCATTTAAATCCACTCTGGTTTGAGGGGTTTCTGCTGATTTGTGAGGTATGGCTGGACCTCTGGCTGTCCCACAGCCAGGGCACAAGGAGTGTGTGTTTCCATGAAGTGCTAGTGGAGCAAGTCTGTCTGTCTGACATTGTCATTTTGGGCTACAAAGGCCACTCATTTCCTCAAGGACCCTTCAGACACGATTCACAGAATTTTGAAGCCAAAGATGTGTATACCCTTCTATTTTTCCAGGAAATTTTCAGTCTGGGTACCATAATGAAGTCTAAGTCTAAAGATGTTCCCTAGACAACTTTTTACTCTGACAACCACATCTATCTATGGTCTTTCAAGTTATTTTAACTTGAGAAGTCTGAGTTATGATTTTTGGGTTTTAGCTTTGATGTATAAATTTTATTCAGCTGCAATCCCTTAATATATTAAAACAATATCATGTGCTTATCCACTGAAATAGGTATGAATCTTCTTGATAAAAAATATAAATGTTTTTCTAACTAACACAGGTTATGTATAGAAGCCATAGAATGGGCTCAAGGCTGGCAGGATGGATATGTTGGCTTGACAGCCTGTAGGAGACAGTTTTCCTCTGGCTCAAATTACTCCTCTCCCTCAGAACAGCACAAATTGTTACTCTCAAATCATATTAAATCCACCAACAACTAACAAGTTCAGTGCAGGTCTAATTACAAGCCAGTTTTGTACCATCTCAATAATTTCTTTGTCACTGAAACACCAGGGAGGGGGAATATAAATGTATAAATAGAAATCCATAAAAATGTAATTCGCACAAGCAACCATAAACATGTTTTATTGTGATGTCTGTCATCATTAAAATCACTTAAGTTAACTTCAGGAAAGATTAAAAAATTCAAGGAGAACATTCATTCCTTATAGGTAATTTTTCAGCATTCTGCTATGAAAATCCTAGGAAGTAGGATATTAACATATGAAAATGCCTTCAGAGATTTTGATCTAGAACATCTCATTGTTGAGTCAGAGCAACAGGAAAAAGATTTTGATTCCATGTATTTCTTTTCCTGGCAGTATGGTCTCATGTGGCTCTTTACACTATTAATGTAATTGACAGTTAATAGAAAATAAATCCAAAAGGTATTGAAGCTTTGAGGGAAAGGGAAAGTAGATTTAATGCAGAATCCTTTTTAAATGTTGGAGACAATATTTGTGTGATCTGAGCTCTATCTCATCGTGACATTTTCCCAGGTTGTTAGAGTCACATTTCACTATCCTCTCTAATACTTCTTGGCAGAGTACAAGGACTACAGCTTGATTTGAGTTGTCACAGTGCAATGTGTCCTCAAGACAACTTTGAAAACAAAAGAACAAAGTGCCATAAAACAGACTGTGGCTTTTCAGTGGGAAATAGGAGGATTTGTGGTGTACTTAATAAGCAGTGAAAGCATAAATTGTCTTATTTGCTTGTATATTTTTTACATTAAACAGTGGCATATCCCTTCAACTTCAATGAAACTAACTGTGCAGTCTAAAGGAGTATATGCAGTTCAAAAATAGTCTTGGGCATCCTCTTGAAATAGAGAAAAAAAAGAAATGTCTGCATGCAAATTTACTGCTGTTTATTGTTGGCTCCTGAGTAGTGAGCACACGGAGGTTTTGAAAGAGCTTAATGCTGCTGACAGTCAGTTGCAGCTGGGTGACATATTCTCTACATGCCTTTGGAAATTTTAATTTCTAATGGTTATAGAAGCTGTGAAACAGAGAAACCTTAAGGGTGAAGCCTCTCATTATCTCACAGGAGAGGTACAGTTGAGGTTCTGGCTGAACAATTCTCCCCTTTCTGCCTTTGGTGCTTTGTAACCCACACAAAAATCTTTCTCCACAGGTCAGAGCTTATTTTCTCCATTTGCACTCAAGTTTTTAGCATGTCCACTAAGATATCTTCTTGTTGTTGGCAGCACAAGGATTTGGCCATTCTTCTTCAATGATTTGTACCTTGTAATATTTGGGCAGTTAGGACATGAAATATTTATTCCTTTTGATGGTTTGGGGGAGTTTTTGAGTTTTTATTACCTGTACATTGCTCTGTACAAGATGGTATGAAATACAGTGAGAAAAAAGAGACAAAATGACAAATGTCATAAAACCTTCAGTTTTCTTTTCCTGTGCTTTTTTAAAAAATACAGTACTTTTAAGGAAAAAGAAGTCCTGATTAATATTTATGATTCCCACTTCCTCTTGACATATTCTGCAACTTCCTTTTCAATTTGTTATTCATAAATCAATTTCATTTTCAACCATAAACAAATCAAAACCACAATAAAATGAAATTTTTCATCTATCAGTTTTCAGATGATATGCTATTGTTGATAACTTTGCCAAAGAATGTGTTGGATAACAAAGAAATCTTTCCTAAAGCAATTATTTCTGAGTACAAAAAACTATCAAAGAAAAATTACCTCAAATAAAAGAATACATTGTAGTACCACAGTGAAGGAAAATATCAATTTATATCTGGCCAGAGGCTCGGAAGTTCAGCACAAATTTATTTCAGAATAAATAATAAAAATTGCTTCAGGGCTAATAGAAACCCAAGCATTAGGGTGGGACTAGGTGCCTTTTTTTGGGTTTTTGGTAGAATAATGCCAGAAAATATCTAGGTAACCTCTGTAGATATATAATTACCTCTTGATATCTGTATCAGCCTAGGAAAAAGTATATTTCTTCTTGAAAAAACTAGTTTTAGAGCACTTTTTACCTTGTCCAGCACAAGTAAGGATATCTTACAGAAAAATGCCACCTGCAGAGCCACAGTAGCATCCTCTGCTCTGTCTCTAACCTCTCTGGCAGAATGAAGCCTGGAATCTCTGCCATTCACTTTATCTTAGGGGACCACTGTGACCTTGCAATCCCAACTTCCCATTTACAGGGAGAAAAATGGAGAGAAGAGTCTCAACATCCCAATTACATAATGTATTTTCCTTTACTATTTACTTGTATGACTTCCCGACCATCTTAAAGACATGCAAAAGCACCCTTAGAGTCCTGTTGAAAGTTGACTCGTTCTTCATTGTTATTATAGCTGTCTTCCAGCTTTAAATATTTCTTTTCCTGTTATATAATTACTAATATGTGACATATCCTGACTGCAATAACTGCATTGAAGGGAAAATAAAAAACACTACAAATTATAAAAGCCTGTTTCTTTGTTTAAGTCTCAGACACTAATTAGTCTAAGGAGCAAAGTGTCAAATGCTATTCAATAGCACTGAAGAATAGTTTAAAATTAAAATTGAAAAATGGATAAATAAAAGGTCTTTGTACAGAAGGAAGATGAAAGGAGTAGAAATTCTGTGAGAGGTAAAAAAAAGGAACTCACAATCTAAAAAACTTAAATGTCAGGTGCAGAAAATTAAAATTCATTGCTTTTTTAAAGCTTAATATTTGAATTTACCCCTTATTGGTGAAGAAAATGCAATCTTTCAAGACCAAGGAGGATGGATCATTACACCATTGAGACACTTCTATCACTATTGATTCTGCTGTGGGTCTGTGAAGATACTTCAAGTTGTGGATTCACCGGTCTAATACTGTCTGTTGCCACTAAATTTACTATGATTTTTATTTTTTAAAAAATTTGTTTCATAGATGAAATTTCCATCACTGTTCACCACAGAAATTGTATTGTCTACTTTTAAGGATCCCTCTTCCTTTCAAGTGACACTATTTTTTTTTATTCCCTGTGACATGCCATGCTGTATTTTCTTCCTCTTCTTAAATCACTTTGACTCCTAAGGAATCACAGTTAGGCTTAGTGCTGGGAAAAAGCCTTTCAGCCCACAAGAGGGTTTTCTATACAACTCTCAGGTAGTAAAAAAATATTAGTATCCTTCTGTGTTTTCTCTGTCAATTATCATGTGTTGCACATACCTTGGTTTCTTTAGGTTACTAAGTGATCAGTCTGTGATGATTGATAATATAGGTCTTGGCTTGGGATAGTAAGAATAATATTAATTCAGGGATACTCATGTTTTATGAAAAAAGGGGTCATGTTCATACAGGGGAAATTAATGATTACTTATTTTCCTATTTTCAAGGGCAAATTGCCTTGAAAGCAGAAGATGAAGGGTGCAAAGCTTTGGTTGTGATACAATAATTCTGTACAAGGGTAAAAACAATTTAAAAAATAGGAAATACCAAAAAAAGCTAAAATTAACCTATTTCTTTTTTAGGTTAGGATTACCATTAGAAATAGGCCACTTTTTGTACTGAGAAAAGGAAAATTTGAATCAAGAAGAGAAATCATTACCTTGAGTTACCATCCTAAAATCTTCCCAAAACTGAGCAAATAGTTTCTCTTCTAATTATCTGAGCTACAAGGTCTCTATTTCATTCTTATCACGGAAATACAGTCCCTATTATTTTACAGTTTGATTGAGAGTTTCTTCATTGAATTTGGGATATCAGGAGCAGGCACAGGAGGTGATCAAATACGGTGGATAAGGAAAACAAATATTTCCTGAAAGAGAAGGAAATGCCTCCTATGTCTGATTTGCACAAAACAACAATAAAAAAAAGTTATTGGATGGTTTTTTTGTGTGTTGTTTTTGTTGTTGTTGTTTTTTAATTATGTATAACTAGATTTTGCTTGCCATGGAACAAAATAAATATTGGTCAAAATGTAAAAAATATATATTACAAATATTTTAATGTGTGTGTGTAACAATATATGGGAGAGTCATGAAAACAAGGAAACTGTAGAGCCTTAACATTTTAACTACCAGAAGAAACAGACTTACAGGACTAAACTGTGATGGGCTCTCTTTCCTCATTTGTATAAAATAAATAAAATTATAAAATTATAAAATAATTTTAATAACTCATTTGATATCATAATCAGGTAGAAATCACATGATTTATCAGAAACATCATACTTTAAACACTCTTCCCTCCATTAATGTTTACTTAATTGTAAAGGAATAAAAAGGTCCTATTTTAAACACTTTTTAACTCATTTTCACCAAACCAAAAAAAATTTGAGAACTAAAATATTTCAGGAATCTTCTCAGGTTTTATTCAATAGTCACTATTAGGAAAAAAAATAACCTTGGATTTTTACAGTTCCTTTACAGAAGAACTGTGGTTTTGGATTCAGTATTGTTTGCTTTGTTTGTGGTTCTTTTTGTTTGCATTTTGAAGCAATCCTATACTTATCCACTTAACAAATTCATTGGCTTATGACCTACTTATTTTCCCATTAATATGTGGTATTTCTATTTATATCCAAATAACGGAGTAAGATTCATGAAGAAAAAAAGTAATTTTATTATGTTCACTTTCTTTAGAAAAATTGTTATTACTAGTAATTATTGTGACTAACTCTTCCAAAGATTTGAAAATAAAATATGCAGAGATTGGACAATATAAGATATAAGTGGACTGAGAGAGTCCAAAACTCTGAGCAGACACAATTTAGGAAACAACTGAAAATATAGTGGTGTTTCATCTCAGATAGAAACATATTTAGCACATGTATCATATTTCTGTTCAAGCATAGGTAACACAGTTATTGCAAATTTACAAGTAAATGAGTTAATTTGTGAAATTAATTCTGTTTTAGTTTTTCTCATTTAAATGTTGGATTCTTGGCACTGTTGGCAATGAGTAGTCTTCTTATCAGACATGTGACTTGTGAAATTCACTGCACTTCTCCTCTCAAATAATAACTCACACTTAGAAAAATTATCAAGTGTACAAAATAATTTTTAAAATTAGTTTTTTCCAATCTCACAGCTCTTATAGCTGGCAGCCTCTTCATTCCAAAAAATAGCTATTATCATACTGTGTCTGGAAGAATGAGTAAAGATCTTATTTATTACTAGTATACATTATTAAGAGTGCTTTCTATTTTATTGACAGCATTCACCAAATGTAATTTAATCTGAATTAAAATTGACAAGAAAAAGAAAGAAGAAAGAGGTATCCTTGAAATGACTGAGCTTGACAACTGCATTTCAGGAATGTGTTTCTATTGAGGGGACAGAGTGAAGCCTTTGTAATTTAAATATTTGCTAAGAGTTGAGCAATTGCCAAAGTGTTTTTTCCTACTAGGGAAGAAAGCCATATCCAGAAAGTTTGATAAAAAGAATATTGATATCCAGCCGAGCCTTTCAAAGTGTTCAAAAGCTTGTCTCACATCCCACAGTCAAAGCTTTCAAGCTGCTTGCTTAGAGATTTGCTGCTCAGGTGTCTACACATTACTTTTAAAAATTTAAGGTCCTAAAAATCCAAAATAATTGCAGCTATACTATTGTTTCATAAGAATAGGCTGAAATGATCCACCCCATTATCCATTCAAAAAATCAGACCCCTAAAGGTATTTGACTTAGAGATGAATTGTCCCTTGAAAAATATCTGTGACAAAATGTGGTGGGCTACAATTACTTCAGAGACATTTTGCTAGAAAAACCAATTTTGTCTGTTACCTCTAAAATTCTTTGGAATTTTAATGAGAGAGCCAGTGAATCATACATGGATAACCAGGTGAAACCTCTATTCTCTTTTTTTTTTTCTTTTTTCAGGACAGAATTAAAACCATTAAATGAGGCCTTCCCGTTTCCTCACAGATTGTTGAAACTAGAGCCCTTAATTACCAGCTTGATGGCAGTTATTTGTAGTATTACTATTATATGATTACTATTATTAATTATAACAATGATTATTGTAATAATGATAATAATATTTCAGTAATACCAATTCTAAATTTTCAGAATATGTTAAAAACATGAAGTAATTCAAAAATGCATAAAAAGTATGTTTCATCTTTACATTACTATTAATGAGAGTATACTGTGACTTTCATCATTTCTGAGGGAAAAAAAAATCAGAAAATGGTTTTCAGACTGTGACTCAAGAACGGAAATAAAAGCAGTACCCAGTTCAGAGATGCTTGACACAAAACTAAAATCAGTAGGGTTGGAGCAACAACACAGTTCACCCATATATAACTTCTGTGGGTTTAAGGTCTGTGGGAAAAAAATTGTTTTAATTATGGTGAGAAGTAATTAAGGCATCTAAATGCCAAAGATTAATTTAGACTTCTGTATATCTTTGATTACAGACTAAATCCAAGAATATCACTTTTGTTAAAGTGGTCTGTTGTGATTTTTCTTTTCAGAATCTATTTACCTATAGTAGTCACTATACTATAAATAAAAGCTGAATAATCCTTTCACATAATTCAAAATAAATACATAATTTTTTAAAATAAATGCACCGCCTTTATTTTGTTTCCATTGATTATATGTGAGGTTTGGGGTTTTGTTTTGTTTTGTTTTTCACCCAGTGAATTTAATAGGAGCATGTAGTGAACATTTTTGGGAGCTGCATCTGTTACATGATAACTCAAGGACATTTTCAAGTAAAATATGTAATCTTCTGTGTAGTCCTTCTATAGATATAAATACAACCCAAAATTAAAAAGAGTCTCTGCTTTAAAGAAGGAACTTTGACTACTTCAAACATTGCCCCAGGCAACACATTCAGGTAATTTTCTTCTGTGATTTTTTGTGCATGGTTTCTTTTTTTTTTTCTCTGTGTGTTTATTTGCTATATCATAAATGATTTAGCAGGTGGTATGTATTCTGTATTGATTTTCAAAAAGAAGCAATGGAATACAACCCAGTCCCAATTTTCGAAGAGATTTCACAAATAGCAGCATTTTTCTGAGTCAGACTTTTTCAATAAAAGTAGAATTTACCTCTTAAGCTTTCTCTTGGAATAACTTGATGGTATATGGAATAAGTTGCAAAAAGACAGTCCTTAAACTGAATATGATTTCACAAAGTTTTATATTGTGTTTGAAAAAATCTTATCAAAAACTACAAACTCACATTGAAAATTCTCAGGAAGAGTGCTCAGATATCTTTTTAGAGGTAATATACCCTTTGTGTTATTTTGATTTCCTAGACCCCTAAGACATATACACATGAATAAAAGAAGTAATTATTTCACCCAATATATATTAGAAATCAATCTTTCTAAGCCTTAAGTAGAGCATAGAAAATCATTTATCATTTCCCTGTAATTTTGTTAATTTATAGTAACTCCATTTCAATTACTGTGAGATTTTTGAGATTGATTGAGACCTTGATAATTGAGATCTTACTGTCTCTGACCTTTATCTTTACCTAGAAGGCTCAAGAAACATTGGCAGAGTGTGTGGAACTGTTCACTTTGTTAAGCTGTAGTGTCTGAAAGAGATTTGAAGTGCACTAGTAAGAAATGATAATAAATTCAAACTTTTCTTCTTTCTCTTGACATTTGAAATATCAAGAGCGATACTTAAGTATTTCCGACTCCTTTTCCTAGGGGTTCTTGACATATCTCAAAATTAGGAAAGGTAACAGTGTGTACAGTTCAAAACTGAATCCAAAACCACCCAATCCACACCAGGTGAGTAAAAGATGGCTGCAGTTTGAACCCCAGCCTTTTGCAATATCATATTTTAGCTTGTTCAGAACTTTTTTGATTTTGCAGCGAAACAAAGGAGCTGGGAATTTATCTTGCTTGAGTTATAAAAAACAGAAGAATACAGGGAGAATTTCTGTCTCTGACACTGTACCTGCTGTTACTGCAAAAATTCTATATACCTGCACTAGCAGGGTTTCCCAGAAAATGGGCCTTCATTGGAATGCCCCATCCCTGGAAACGTTCAAGGATAGGTTGGATAGGGCTCTGGGCAATCTGGTTTACTCGAAGGTGTCCTTGTTTATGGCAAGGCACTTGTAACTAAATGATCTTTAAGGTCCCTTCCAAGCCAACCCGTTCTGTGACTCTGTGATTCAACACATGCACGACTAAATGTTCAATTGTATGACCTGCTTGTTAAAATGATGGGCAGAATCCTCGCTTGCCTGAGCTCTATCTTAAAATTTTATATGCTTAAAGATAGTAGAATTCTCAAATGCTATCTTGAAAGAAACCTATGAAAGCAGAAACTATTTTTAAATTCTCTTCTGGGTTAAAATAAGTGCTCTGGAGCAGTGCTTGCATTTTGCTTTTCAACTCTTGTTTAAACTTTGTCTCTCTCTTTGCCTAAGTTGGTGATGAAATTCACAAAACTTTTTTGATTGGTACATGGGGGAAAGTGTTCCAGATGGTAACATCAACTTGATTAGGAGAAAAATAACCTGAAAAATTTGGGGAAGTGTCTGGAGGAATTGGAAGAGTGCTCTGAGTCAACTGCAAAGTGACTTCTGGGTAGAGCATTAAAATTCCTTCTGTTTGGAAACATACATAGATAAGGAAAAGGAATGAGGATTCCAGGGCATATGCCTTGGAAATGAAATAGGTTTATCTCAAAAAAAGGTGTTGGGTTTGTTTTAAAATATTAAAGCAGCAAATATGACACAATCCTGCTCATGACAATGGGGGGTTTTAACTATTTTCTCTGCTTTCAATTTTTGAACTATCAAGCATATGGAATTTTCAACTGAAATGTTTTAAGCATCTGCAGGATTTGCTATGGTTGTCTGAACTTGTTAGATTTGTTCTGTAGACATAAAATTTTTTTCTTATTTTTTCTTGAAAGCCATCACCAATTTTTTAAAAATCACTTTACAATTCTATACACCTCTGAAATGTTACGTCACTCTTATACAACTTTAAATGAACACTGAGTGGTGTGAGAAGAAACCATAAATCCCCTCCAAAAGCAACTATTCTTTTCTCTAGTTTATATATCCACGTCTGTACTCTAGTCTGTATATCCACAAAGATTGATACTTAAAAATGGTTTATTTAAAAGTAAAACAAAACACTATGGATGATCTGTGTCATGACTTTCACTCTTTGGGTGCAATTCTAATGGATGCAAAAGGATCATAGGGTCATAGAATTACAGGCTGGTTTGGACTGGAAGGGATTTCAAAGATCATCTTGTTCCAGCCCCCTGCTATGGGCAGGGACATCTACTAGACCAGGTTGCTCAGAGCTCATCCAACCCGGTCTTGAACCCTCCCAGGAATGGGGCTGCCACAGCTTCTCTGAGCAACCTGTGCCAGGGCCTCACCACCCTCACAGGAAAGAAATTTTCCTACTCTCTAATCTAAACCTTCTCTCTTTTAGTTTGAAGTCATTTCCCCTTGTCCTGCCATCCCAGGCACTTGTAAATGGTCTCTCTCCATCTTTCCTCTGGGCTCCCTTCAGGCATTGTAAGGCCACAGTTAGGTCACCCCAGAGCCTTCTCTTCTCCAGGCTGAACAATCCCAGTTCTCCCAGCCTTTCCTCCCAGCAGAGCTGCTCCATCCCTCTGATCCCCTTGGTGCCTCCTCTGGCCTGGCTCCAGCAGGTCCCTGTCCTTGCTGTGCTGGCCCCCAGAGCTGGATGCAGCCCTGCAGGTGGGGTCTCAGCAGAGGGGCAGAGGGGCAGAATCCCCTCCCTGCCCTGCTGCCCATGGGGCTTTGGCTGAGCCCAGCACACGGGGGGTTCTGGGCTCCCAGCGCACACGGCCGGGGCAGCTCCAGCCTCTCACCCACAGCACCCCCAAGTCCTTCTCCCAGGGCTGCCCTGGCTCTGCTCATCCCCAGCCTGGGTTGGTACCAGGGGCTGCCCTGACCCAGGTGCAGCACCTTGGACTTGTTCTGTTAAACCTCACGAGATTCCCATGGGCCAATCCTTGAGCCTGTCCAGGTCCTCTGGAGGGCATCCCATCCTTCGAGAGTGTCAAGAGCCCTGATCTGCTAGGTGTCATCAGCAAATTTGCTGAGAGTGCACTCAATCCCTTCATCTGTGTCATTAATTAAGGCATTAAATAATACTGAACACCTAGAGACCCCTGGGGGACACCACTGGTCACTGATGTCCCTGGGGACTCCGAGCCATTGACCACTACCCGTGTGGTGTATAACACAAAGGAGAGCACCTGGAAAGAAAAACAAGCATCATTTGCCAGTATCATTTAAGGTAATACTAAGGGCAAGCCAGTCACTTGGTATGACATTTTGGATGTCATGGTTGTAGGCAACACCTATGTCACAGGTATTTTCTAAGCAAAGTGATGCTTAAAATCTAAATTGTTTATAATATTTATATTTCAATTTCTGGTGGGTGCCATATAAACACACTTTGGGGTTTGTGTGTTGTTTCTACTGCCTTGCAGCCTAAAAACACCATATTCACACAAGATTAGCTCAGTAGGTCAGAACATGGTGTGATTAGCACCAAGGTTAAGGTGGGCTCAATCCCTGTACTAGCCATTCACTTATGAGTTGAACCTGACACGATAAGGACAGTAAAGCAGAACAGCATAAGGATAGTAGAACAAAACAACATTTTACTCTTATCAAGGGCAGTACAGACTTGTAAAAATAGATAAAGGATGTAAGTCAGGCAAACAAAAGCCATGTTAAATGAAAGCAGGATGCCAGCTCAGCTCTGCAAGACTTATAAAGCAGAAATTGTGCAAAACAATGATATTGCCCTTACTCAAAAGTGAGGGTTGAGCAACAGCTACCTAAAAAGGACAATGAACAATGAAGACAGACCCCAAAAGAACCACATAAGGACTTTCAATAAGGTGTGTGACTATGTTAAATAAAGTCAAAGGAAGTGAGGATAACTAGTGAATGATTAAAACTCTGTTCACTCAGTGCTCAGCACACTTAAATGGAGGAAGGATCGAGTGACCAGCACTCTGTAATAAAGAGTGACTGCTTTCTAATACTCAAAACCATGTCACAGAATTTCTATCTGACTAATTTGGGTATTGGTCTGCACTGAACTTCAACGTTCTCCAAACGAAGTCAACAAAAAATGAATCTGTCCAAAATTTTTTTGGTTTTGTTTTTGGTTTTGGTTTTGTTTCATTTTGTTTGTTTGCTTGTTTGTTTACTTAAACCTCAAAGTTTATATTAATGCATTTATTTTAGATAGTAATAAAATTAATATCATGGAACATTCTGCATTGGAAGGGACCAACAAGGACCACTTGATACCAAAATCCTCCAGACAGAAACTTTCTAATACAGATAAGAAATGTGTTACTAAACATGAAGAAGCAGTATCAGTAGGCCCACTCAAAAAGGTTAAAGTAAATGATCATAAAAATAATATCCTGCACTAGAAGGATTGAAAGAAAGCTGGAGTTGTAACATGGTTGTGAGATTTTTATTTGTGATGGGAAATTGTGTGAGCAGCCTCCATTTTATTGGAAAAAAATCAGATATATGAAAAGACATAAAGTAATTATTAGTATTGTGTTGTGCATATACTGGAGAAAGAAAGTCTCAAGCAGTTCATTTCAGATGGCTCTAAACTTTTTCTTACTTTGAACTAAAACTAAAAAGGGCTTTGGAAGTGTAGGATGCAGAGTCCCAAAAGATAAAAATCTTGGGACTGCTTAGGTCATAGAAGGGAAGGTTCAGGGGGTTCTTATGCACAAATACCTGAAGGGACAGTGCAAAAGGACAGAGTCAAGCTTTTTTCAGTGAGCCCAGTGATAGGCACACAGCACTTTCCATATGAACTTCACAGGTTTTTGTGGTTTTTTACTGTGTGGGTGGCTGAGCACTGGCTCAGGATGCCCAGGGAGGTTGTGGTCTCCATCCTTGGTGACACTCAAAAGCCGTCTGGACACAGTCCTGGGCAATGGTGTAAGGAGTTAAAGAGCACAGTTGCCTGTCTCAAATGCTGTCAAGGCCAAAGGAAGGATTTGCTGTAAGATAAGGCACTACAGCAGGAACCTGAAATAACCACCGAAGGGAACAGGCTGGTGCTAATTCCAGGGCAAGGTCTGGTTAACACATCCTCATGAATCTGAACAAAACTTCTACTGTGGCAAACTGTGGGAAAGGAAGCAACTTCTTATCTACCTATCACTGCTCAAATAAAGCATCCGTGACCACCAATGATCACCTAACTGCCCCAGACTCATTTCTGGGGCCTTCCACCTGAGGACTGTGGAAGATCCACAGTGTTGCATCAGACAATGTAAAATTTCCCCCTGAGGAGAGGTACCAGCATTCCCACCTGAATATGAACCTATATTAACCCACTGAACTTTATATTTCGTGGACTTCCCTCACCCCTGACAAACAAAGACAAATCACTTTGGCAAAAGGACACTGAAATTGCAACAAGCAGGTCTCATTGCTGTATCCACAAATGGTGACATCTTTTCTTTCCCCAGTCTGCTCTTATCCTTCTTTTTCTTTCTTTCTTTCTTTCTTTCTTCTTTCTTTCTTTCTTTCTTTCTTTCTTTCTTTCTTCTTTCTTTCTTTCTTTCTTCTTTCTTTCTTTCTTTCTTTCTTTCTTTCTTTCTTCTCTTTCTTTTCTTTCTTCTTTCTTTCTTTCTTTCTTTCTTTCTTTCTTTCTTTCTTTCTTTCTTTCTTTCTTTCTTTCTTTCTTTCTTTCTTTCTTTTCTCTCTTCTCTCTTTCTCTCTTTCTCTCTTCTCTTTCTCTCTTTCTCTCTTTCTCTCTTTCTCTCTTTCTCTCTTTCTCTCTTTCTTTCTTCTTCTCTTTCTTTCTTTCTTTCTTTCTTTCTTCTTTCTTTCTTTCTTTCTTTCTTTCTTTCTTTCTTTCTTTCTTTCTTTCTTTCTTTCTTTCTTTCTTTCTTTCTTTCTTTCTTTCTTTCTTTCTTTCTTTCTTTCTTTCTCTCTTCCTTGCCTTGCTTTGCTTTGCCTTGCCTTGGTTTTTTTAGGGTTTTTTTTTGTTTTTTGGGGTTGTTTGTTTGTTTGTTTTACCTTTTTTTTCATTTCTATAGATAACCTAAATGGCTGCATGCCTCTTCTCCATTGGAACCAAATTGCTCTAAAATAAACCTACCCCATAATATACATATATATATATGTATATACTGGTCTTTGAATATCATTTCACTCTAATCTGCCCCAAGTGATCTATTAGCAAGAACCTGGGTTACTCCGCCTCAGGGTAGAATATAAAAAATAGAAAAGGTGCTGCTTGAGCAGGGAATCAGACTAGATGACCTTCAAAAATCCCTTTAAAGAACTATTCTCTGATTCTGCAACTCCATGAATCAAGTTCAGGTATAGTATAGTACTGTAATAGTATTAATACAACATATTACACAGTATAAATATAGTACTATACTATATAGTATTAACATAACAAATCGTTGTACAAAAAAAAATTTTCACTTTGAGAAAAAGAAAAGTTATATTTAAAATTACAAAACCCAGAATCATGGAGAACATATTATTTATGTGTATTTACTTTTCATCCTCCAAACCAGCCACAAACTCAAAACCTGTCACTTGAACACTAGTGCAAGACACACTTCTGTGCTCAACAGTTCAGGACTGAAGCCCACTCATGATGTGAACCAATGGCCAGTAGGTAAAATTAGCTATGAAACACATTGCAAGGAAGGCTGCTTCCAATTAAGAATGGTTAAATAAAATTAAGCTGCCGACAAATTAATTATGTGCCTAAAAATTCATTGAGATAAATACAACCATACACTTGTCTTCTGGTAACGTACCGGAAGGACAGGAGCTCAGAATTAATAGAATATATTCTTTAATGAGAGTTCAAAAGACTAAATCTTATTTTTCGGACTATTAGGCACACTCTTGAACTATCCTGAAATTCCAGAAAATGTTACAGCAACTTCAAATTGCTTTAAAATACATGAAAGCAGTCTTCAATTTTTTCAAATATAATGATTAATAGACACTTTCAAGGGCATGAGACCACAAACTGCATGGTCACCTTCATCACCATTCCTAAATGGAGACCTTTTTGTCAACTGTAAGACAACCTAGAACAATATCTATCAACATTAGACATCTAAAGAAATAAGAAAAAACATGGAAGAGGCAATATGTCAGGGATGAGTAAGGCAAGACTCTTCAGCATTCTCTACTAACACCAACCAACACAACTACCTACCTTATTTACTCCTAACTTTTTAACATGCTGAGAAAACAACAGGATGATGGGAAAATACTTTACCCTGCCTACAGGGTATTTTTATCATTTTTATGGTAACTATAGTGGTTTCATGTTAGCCAAATTCTGTTTGCCAATTTAGTGCAGTGGTTTGACTGTCTTTTCTTCTGTGAGATAGGATCAGGAGAGAAGCAAAGCAAACCAGGCCCAAACTTAAAGGTATAAAGATAAATTTATTAACACACACTAAAAGAAGGAAATGAGAATCAAAATGAAACTTTCAAAAGTTTTCAAACCTCCTCCTCCCTCAAAGTGTTCACTTTCCCACAAACAGTGTAAAGAGACAAAACTCAGAACTCTAGGTCAGTACCACTTATAAAATAGTCTTTCATTCAGTCTTTTTAGAGGAAGAAATCTCTCCTAATTTGTTCTGGTAACTTTCCACAAGAAAAACAGTCTGCTTGTGGCTTTTCACTTTCACAACAGCAGCCGCCCAGGGGAAACACTGCAGCTGTGGACCTCCCACATCACGTAGCCTCTCCCATGACTACGTATGGGACGTGGACTCATGCATACTGGGGTGTCATTTCAAAATTGAACAGTTCAGACCCAAAGGATTGCTTCATCTCATGGGACAGAGATATCTTCTCATGTCTTCTCTGGCACGCAGGGCTTCATCTTCATCTTGTCTCTCTCCATTCAAAAATCTCATGGGATCACAAGATCACTGTTACTAATTCAATATTCACTCAGTCAATCACAAATAACTTTGCTCAAATCCACAAATCTTAACAATCATTTCCCCCAATTCATATTGTCCACGATTCAAAGAAATATTCTAGTATATTCCTTTTACAGTCTGTTACCACAATTCAGAGATTTTCAGCCTAGGACCAAGCTAACTTGTAGTCTCTTCCACCTAAGGGGTCAGACTTCCTTCACTGACTTTGATGCCCTCATATCTTTCAATATCTCCCACTCTGACTGTTTCTTTCCCTCAGAGGAGGGTTAGGGCTCTGGAAGTTTCATCTGTGCCAGGCAGGAGTTAAATCTTGCCCAGGTCCTCTCTCCCTCGCTGCAGCTCATGGTGTCAGAGTTCAAGGCTGCTCCAATGGGCCGGGGATGGGGTGAGCCCAAGCCGAGACATCAAAGCGGGCTGGGAAAACGTCAGTCGGGAATGAAAGCAGCCAACATCATAAATGTTCATAAAGGCCTCCTGCCCACCCCTCAGCCTGTGGGGTGAGCCCAACCCTGGCTCGGGGCTGCTCCTGGGGACCCAGGGGAGGGAACATCTCCCCCAGCCCTGGCCAGCAGTGCAGGCAGCTGCTGGGGCAAACTTTAAAGTTGGCTAGATGTTAGTAGCCAGGGCTTTTTCCCCTCCTCTGCTGGCAGCTGCTACAGGGCCTGGCCATGGCCTGTCCCCGCAAGCCCGCTGGGGCAGCGAGGCCTGGCCCGGCCCGCCCGGCTGCCACACGGCTGGTGCTACCTCTGGCAAGCTGGAAGGAAGAGAGATTTTCCAAAGGTTCTTCTGATTTCTAAGCCTCTGTGACCCAGAGGTGTATCGATGTGGGACCAATTTTCTGAGGCCTGAGAATTGCTGGCTTTTCCCAAGAGAAAGTTTTTGGCAGCTTCTCCTTTCTCAGGCAGCTTTGTGTAAATAATTTTTCTTCCCACAACATTTCTGGGCAAACAATATTCCTTTCCCATAACAACCTCTCTCCCAGGTGTTGTTTGTGTTACTTAACCAATGGAGAGATGTGACCATCCTGTGGACCAGTGGTATTCCTTTTTAGTGCAGCAGGTTATAAATAAAGCCTGAAAGGAACTGCACTAAAGCCTTCTGATGTCTTTTAACTGCTGGAGTTAAGCATCTTTATTTTTGTGTCTAATTGTGACACATCCCTATATTTAATTGCCCAACCTGGCCATCAGTCTTAAAGCTAGCCACTAATTGTTTTTTTTTTTTTTTTTTTTTTACAATACCTGCTAAACCAACACAGTAACTCATTTGATTTTTTTTTTTTGCTTTGTTTTCTTCTTGTTGTGAGGCGGATCAATTGAATTAAGATAGCAACTGGAGTGACTAAAAGTCTTCCCAAAGTTCAGGGGAAAATTTTTTCAAGATAGTTGTTAGTATTCTAATGTGAATTATATTTTTCTTACTTCTCCCATAGATCATTTTAGTGTGACATACAAGCAGTTAATAACTTAATTATTGGTTTTCCACTGTCATTATCAGGCTGTCTTCTTTTTCAGGGCAGCATAACATCAGCAGGGCCTTGCCTTTCTGGTCTATCTAGGGATAATATTTTAGTACTGAATCTAAGTATAGTGAAAGAAAGTTATACTAATTTGTATACTGTTTCTTCTATGTAGCAGAGCAGCTACGGGAAATTATTAGTTTAAAATAGCAACAAGCTACCTTGAGGAATTCATGTAGCATGAGAGAAAAAACTGACATGAGTAAAGAGGATACTTTGCTTTCTTTTGAAACTGAATTTCTGAGACTCAATTTGAAAAGTAATTAATCTTCCAGGCTTTTGTTACTACTCTTTGATTGGATTTGCTGCACATTCTCAGCTAATGTATAACGAAATGTCAGCAGATGAAAACCTGCATACTTGAAATTGCATTAATTTTATAATCCTTCTTGTGATTGTGTGGCAAATATATTTGATGTAATATTTTATTTTCTTTGTTTTTTTAAAATTAAATTAGTGCTTGTAAGTATCAATTTACTATGCCTTCATTATGAAACTCTTGTAAAAAAAGTTAAGAAGAATTTAATAAGAAGCTGAATGGAACCTCTATATCTTGATTTTTATGGTAATGTTGATGTTTCCTGCTGAAGTCATTTATCTGAGTCTGGGTTTTGGCTGTCTTAGTTACATGGTATTCATGTCCGTATTCATTGGATATATCCTAGATGCCTCCAGTGAATAAACCTATCTAGTAGTTAAGCCTTTATGTCCTAATTCCTCTTTGGACCCAACCAGCTACTCCTTATGAAGATCTGTTTTTTGCTTATATTTATAGTACAAAATTATATATTTCTATACCTCTAATTATGGCTTAAAATTGATGCTGCAGTTCCAAGAGAATAGAATGTGAGGGAAGTTATTCTCCACACTCTCTACAGCCCTGGTGAGGCTGCATTGTGGATGCTGCAGCTGGGCAGATCTTCAAAAAGATCCAGTGAGGGTGTACAGGATGATCAGGGGCGTAGAACACACCAGCCTTGAGAAGAAATGAGGGGATTTGTTTCCTCCTCTCCTCTGACAAACAGCCTTAAATTCCTTCGAACAGAAATTTCAAAGACAATGGAGCCAAGCTCTTCGCAGTAGTAACAAACTCAGGTGTAGTATGAGAGGTGGCTTGGGAACTCAAATACAGAAAAAGTCACCAGGAGTGCAGTGCTGAATAGGTTTCCCACAGAAATCATGGCTCTTCCACCCCTGAAGGTTTTCACTACTTGGCAGCTACAAAGCAAACATCACCCATCTAGTACAGAGTGGTCACAGTCCCACTTTTTGAGTGGAGCTGAGCTACATTCACACAGAGATTACAAATGTTCTAAATAACACTTTATGGGGCTGTGGTTCACTACTAAAAAATATTGACTAGTGGAAACAATCTTGAAAGCGTGCTGGTGACTGAAATTAATTTTAAACAGGTGTCAAAAATATTTTCTCTTCCCGAATTTGTATAATATATGTATGCAACTTTTAGTTGCAGTTGGCTTGTTTGTATGTTTTGGGATGTTGTTCCTAAGCAAAATTCAAACTAATTTAAAACAGTTGTAGGTAACTGTGAACTGATATTGAAATAAAAATCCCCCAAATCATGCAAAAGAAAGCATGCACACAATAGCTTTTTGGAAATACACTTATTGAAAATCAAAAATCCAAATGCTGTTTCCAGGAACAGCACATTATATTCTACTGTTTAGTGACTTGTAACAATATTTTTAAGTAGTGGAAAAGTCAGGAGAGGAAAGGGATGACTCTCTCCTTGAATGGATCTGGTTGTACATGCTGCATTGGCAGATGCAAAATCAAGGAAGACTAATTAGTCCTTGGTGTTCTCAGAAGTGGTGAGTGACCAATGCAAAGCTGAATTTTGGAAAACAGGATATCTGTCTGTCTTCTCACATGGAATTTCCATGAGATCTGTCTGCAAGTATGTGAAATAATCTTAAAGTTAAATCTCAGCAGAGATATACTGTCTTTAACTTTGCACTGCATGAGTGTAAATATTAAATTGGCATTGGACAGATACTCTAGGTTAAGACATAATTATCATTCTTTCCACTTTTAATCTGATATCTATCTTACATCTTCTGACCTTGGGGAAATCAGCTAACAAACCTTGTAAAACAACAAGCGTTCAGAAATCTTTTGTGCAGTAGGTTCATTTGATTTTCCATTGACTTTTTTCTTCAAAATAAACTGCAATTACTATCTTCACAACTGCTGGTCCCTGCCTCAAACTGGCTGTTGTGATTTAAAATGAAATTAAGGAGGTGGTTTCATCCTTATGACTCAACATTCTCTTTAAAATTAATACTTGTTTGAATTGCAGTTCCAGATTAGCACATAAAGTTTGCTACTTTTGGAACCTCAAGCCTTCATAGAAAATTACTTCTGTTTCTTACTTCTGTTACTTCTGTTTCTTCAGAAAAACCTCCAAGAGAGTTTGAAACCTCTACATCTGGAATGTACAAAAGATTTTAGAAACCTATCTTATAGAAATAATAAATAAATAACTAGCACTTTTTTTCTCATCCAGTTTGTGTCAAATAAACACAATGAAATATGCAACAATATTGAAAATGTTTTTAACAGAATAATACATTGCAGAGAACACAAGAGAAAACCTCTCACTAATAAGCAGGGAAATTTCTTTCTTACATCATAAAGTTGCACTGATTGCTGAGATGATGGTCTAAAATGACATCTTCAATCATCAGGAGCCTCAGGAAAACGCAATTAACTAAATAAGTATGGGGGAAAAAAAAAATCTAAGTCTAACTTTACATTAAAAGGGAAGCTTAGGTGAAATTATCTAGCATCCTGTCCAGTCACATCTTGAAAACCTCCAGAGATGGGGATTTTACCACAACTTTAGGGAGGTTGTTCCAGTGATTAACTCTTCTTACTGCAAAAACACCTGTCAAGATGACAGCTCTCATGGTGCAATCTGGACTGCTTGTCCTTTATTTTCTCTCATGTGATTTCTCTGTGAAAAGAGAGCCTTAACCCTCTTTGAAACTACTCTTGAAGTACTGGAATGCTCTGATGAAGTTCCTCCTGAGAAAAGGAGGAAATACCTAATCTCTTGGATCTTTACACATAGGTAAGTTCTCCAGCTCTTTGATCATCTTCATGTCTCTCCTTTGAGTCAACTCTAGCCTGTTCTTGCCTGCTTTGAATTGTGGGGACAGGAAGAGGACCCAGTGCTCCAGATGTGACAAGTTCTGGAGTGAGATGATCCCATCTCTATCTCTGCTGGCAGTGCCCCTGCGGCTGCTGACTCATCTGCAGCCTTTTATCCACTAGGACCCCCAGGCAATCCTTTTCTCACTTGTTAAACTTCATTCTGTTCTTGCCAGCTCACTCTTCCAACATGCCAACATATCATGCTGGTTCTCCCAGCAAGATATCTCTCCCTTCTGAAACGCCCACCTCATCCCTCAGTATAATGTCACCAGTCAACTTGGTGAGAATATTTTCAGTCCCATCATGCCAATTATTTATGAAGATATTTAATGTCGTGGAGCCCTGTATTGATCCCTGAAGGATCACATTTGTGGCAGGTTGCCAGCCTGAGCAAACCCACTGATCATCACTCTGAGTACAATGTTGCCCAGCTTCCTACTCAGCTTCCAGACTATCGATCCAGTCTTTATCTGGTGAGTTTGAATTAGAGATGGTTGGGAAACAGAACCAAATGCTTTGCTAAAGTAGCTCTGATTTCTATAAAAGACTACTAACACTTCTTCTGTAGTCCGTTGATTTATGGGATAGCATTAAATTTGCACTGCTAAAGTTACTATACTTATTTTATTTCCTGACAATATAAATTGTGCTTCTCCTCCCATACTCAGTCATTAAAGAGCTATAGCAGCTAAATTTGATTCTGGCTAAAATTAAGTAGAACTGATGAGTGTTTTCTGCAGATCTTTTGATTTGTCCATCAAAGAGATGCTCATCTGTCATCAAGATTTAAACAAATAAATATTTTAGCTCTTTAGGCCTTCAAATTACTGATGATGAAAGTGGCCAGAGTGAGGAGCATATTTTAGAAGGTATTCTAAGGAGATAAAAATCCAGCAGCCCTTGTCTCAACAAGAAGGCGTGTGTTTTCATTCATGAGCTGACTGAAGTAATTAGGAAGGAATGCTCTGCTCACTGAAGCATGCTGCTTGCAGTTAATGGCCTACAGGAAGAGAAGCAGTGATCTAGGAGGCAACAAATTCTTGCTACAGAGCTGTGGGGAGGGCTGCCTGTGCACAGATGGGTGAGTGACATTAAATCATCAATAAACCGTGATGAAGAGGCACAGGAATGTTGACTGTTGGTGCATCCCTTGAAGGAAACCTAGCACTGAAGGCCAAGTATCTTTAGTTTCCCAAAAAGTCACCCCCCAAACTCACTTAGCTCACTATTATGTGTCCTGAATCATCTTCATTTTTATGAATGGTTCATTGATTTTAAATTCCATGTGAAAAGTCACATCTTTCCAAACAGTTTTATGATAACCTTAGCATTATAGAATAGTTGGACTTGGAGGGGGCATTTAAATGACGTGGGACAACCTATTCAAATGTTTGACCACCTTCACCGTAAGAAATTCTTCCTTATATATAGTGTGGATCTACCATCTTTTAGTTTAAAACCATTACCCCCTGTTCTATAACTACAAATATTTGTTCTCATCTTTCATATAAGTCCCCTATAAGAATTGAAGGGCTGTAATAAAGTCCCTCTGGAGTCCTCTCTTTTCCAGGCTGAACAATCCCAGCTTTCTCAGACTTTGTTAATAGGAGAGACTGTCCTCATAAGAGATAGTGCCTTTCACTGTCATAACTTCTCTTATTAAAGTCATAAAGGCAGTATGGAAGGGGTAAAAACACAGTTCTCTGATGTTTGAGTACAGTAATTTTTTTAACTACCCCATCTGCTAAGTTACTATCAGGATGGAAGAATAAGGATTCATGCTCCCCAATTTCAGGAATCCATCTACATTTTCAAGTATAAGCCCATCATGTGACTTTATAATAAAAATGAAACCCTCTAACTCATCACTTAACTTGTATTCAGCAATGACTTCAAAAGTGTAAAAGAGACAAAGGTTATAACTGTGGGGGGAATTTGGCACTATTTTTTCCTCCTCATTGAAGCTCCAATATTTTTTCTGTCACTCAGCTAGAAATGATATTTTATTAAATAATATGTGGGAATCTTGCTTTTAGTAGGATTCTCTGTACTACAAAGACAAAGGTAAGAAAGGGCAGATGTTTCTCTTAAATACAACATGTTTAAAAAGATGTTTTCTTTGATCTGTCAGTTCTCAATCCTCCCCTTGGGAGCAAGACAGCTGAGGGGTACCTCCTCTTGCTCTGCAAACATGAGTCCTCTACTTTATATTACATTATCAGAGAATGAGAGCTAAAATCTCCATTTATTTTTGATAGAAAAGAGACTTTTAGCCAGATTTTAGGAGAAGGGACCAATTATGTGGTCAGAGTCGATTCTGGTAACCTCCCCATTGAAGAAAAGAGCTCAAGAATTAGAATACTCTGAAGTGGTTTCACTCTGGCCATCTGCTTAACACATCTGAAATAATTAACTACTTCCTAAACCAAAGAGGGATTGATAATCCAGCTTTGTGTTTAAGACACTCTCAGCTAATCAGAATGTTTAATCACAGAGGCAAAGCTGACAGAGTCTAGATGAGAACTTGATGTGGAATTAAGTATGCCCTTTAAAATAAGTTGACAGTCTATACCATTCTACATTTGATTAACACTTCCTTTGCAAGCTCAGAGCTGATTATTTTTTCCTGTGCAAGGTAATAAGAATTGCTAAAGTTTACTTGATGTAAAATGTTTTATTTTTCTCTGAGTTGGATCAAATCTATTCCCATCTTCTCTGAGCAATGTTTATCTTTAGAATGTTTGGACCATAGTAGTCTGAACCATGAAAAATTTTCCTAGAATACCCTATACTCATTTACATAGGTAAGAAACTGCAGTTATTAGCCTCTTAATCTGAGGAATCATGTACACTCAGTTTTGAACTATTGATTAAATAAAGATAACAGCAGCATCACCTTTAACAGAAAGTGTTGTTTGCCTGAGGAGGGTATTTTTATATCTAGATGTTCTTCCTCTGAAACCTTTCATCCAGAAACTTTGCAATAATTTTTAACTCAGCTGAAAGTTTAGATTTTACATTCTTAAACAGAAAAATTCTTCTGGTGAAGCACTAACTGATAGAGAAGCTTTGCATACAGGAATCAAAGTGTTATACAGCATAAATGTTGTTCAGTGAAATTGTTAGTATTCACTCAGTGTTTTGTCTTTTTGAGGATCTTCGGGTATTAATTAAATAATCTTCTGAGATTTCCTGACAAGATAGTAGACAGTTTTATGCCACTAGGCAGACTGAAAGGTTAAATTTTTTCTTGAACCTGAATTGTTTTGGAATTTCACGTTATAAGCATTTGTTGGTTTCATGCTAATATTTTTACTACAGAAATATTGTAAAAGCACACCTCAGTATTATATTACTTGATTGAAGAAAACTGTACCTTGAACACTGATGGTATTTAGGAGATGGAAAAAAAATACACTCTTGTGCAGAACTAATTGAGCCCAGAGAAGAGCAGAGTGAGAATCTGTGAGAGCAACAGCCCTATAGACAGCAAGGTCAGTGAAGAAAGAGGAAGAGGAGGTGATGGGGCAAAGATTCCCCTGCAGCCTGTGGTGCAGCCCATGGAGAGGCAGCTTTGCCCCTGCAGCCCATGAAGTCCATGGGGGTGCTGAGATCCCCCTGTAGCCTCTGGAGGTGACCCACGAGGGAGCAGGTGGATGCTTGAAGGACCAGACGATCCACTGTGATCCCTCCCAACTTGACCCATTGTGTGATTCGGTGATTCTGTGATTTATTGAGAATACATTAGATGTAGGAAGGAAAGGAAGAGCAAACACAAATGTGAATTAACATCCATGGAAGCAGCAGGTTAAAAGTTATATGGCTCTGGCTTTGCTGAGAACAATTTACCTTCACAGTGCTAGTCTGAGCCTGACATCAGGAATACAATGGATACCATTCATAACCAAGTCAGATTTCACTATTCATAAAGCTATTTACATGTTGGTTACTTATATGTTGTTCCTTCTTGTCATCTTCTGGTGTTCTTATTTGGCTTATGAATAAAAAGGGTTCTTTTATGGCTATTTGAGATGACTGTTATTTGCTAAGATTAATTAGAATAAATTAAATAGATAGAATAAAATAAGTTAGAATAAATTACATTGAAAGTTTATATAATTGCAATACAGAATTCCAGAAACAAAAAAATAGATGTAGCTAAAAAGCCTCAAAGCTCAGCTTTTACGCTGTAGTGAAGTTTCCAGCTCTGCAATAATAAACAAAATTGCAAAGAATATAACATACTTTATCATCAGTTCAGAAAGGATATTTGGCTTCTTATCAATGACATAAAATGAACTCTATATTATTAACATCTGGTAGCCTGTCCAATTTCTCAGTTTATTTTAAGATGTGTGAATAAGATACAGTGAAGAAGCCCAGTACAAACAGTGAAAGTGTTCTGTGAAAATTGAAGGTTATAGTAAATATTAGAAACTTTATTGTTCTTTTTCCTGTTTGTTTTTCACAGCTCTTAATTTAGCCTCTTCGTTACCTGATACATTTATCATGAAATTCAGTATTAGCAGTTAGAATTCACTAGAAAGGAATCACACTAATAACCAAATTACCTGCAAATGCATAGGATGGCTTAATTAGTATCATGTAGAGCATTGATTTTTTAAATTTTTTTTGGTTTGTGTGTTACTTTGGTTCAATAATACAAAATTCATTAAAAATGTTTTCTCTTTTTCAAGTATCCAATTTGAGTGGAAAAAGGTTGAGGTAGAAGAGCAATAGACTGATTTCATGTCTCAGAGAGTGTCTGATGCAAAAACTAATTAGAACATTGTAAATGAAGGCTAAAATTTGCAGAATACAATAAAGACGCTTTGAAAAAGTGAAATATTCACTGCTTCTACTTTTATTCGATGACACGAAACTGAAAACAGATCTTTGTGGATGAATTCACTCTGCAAAACAATTTTTGTAGGATACAGTGTTAGGTTGGTTTTCACCACGTTCAAGAGACTTTGAAAGTAAAGGGTATTTACAGAAGTTTTCGAAATTCAGTGTAAACTATTTTAGGAATCTGAATAATTATTGAATCAAAGAGTTGTTAAGGTTGAGAAAGACCTCTAAGATTGAGTCCAGCCCTACATCCAGCACTGCCACATTCACCACTGAACCACATCCATGTTTCCTGAACACTTCCAGGCCTGGTGATTCCACTGCTTCTCTGGGTAGACTGTTCCAATACCTGACCACTCTTTCAGTGATTTTTTTTTTTCCTAATATCCATTTTACACCTCTCCTGACTCAATAATATCTTTATTTTCATGTAAGGTTAGCTGGTCTTATTTCCAAGTTTTGTTGGGGTTTTTTTGGACAATGGAAATGGTTGTTCTTCAGTGTTGTTCACTTACAAAAATTAGCTGGGATCTGCTCTTCACAAGCTATCAAGAGTATTCTGCAGTGCCTTTATATGTGAGTTAAGTAATACCAAGAGGATTTCATACTGAAATAATTGTTCTGTTTTCTACTCTGAGAAGAGCAACCTGAGAATTTAATTTTCTTCTTATTTTTGTATCAGCTGACTTCAGGAAAAGAAAAGATTTAATGTTCTGACAATGAATATTGGAATGTTAAGGGAGTCTGGAGACTGAACATAAATAAGAAGGCATTTAAAAAGGGATGTAAACATCAGCTGTAAGAGTATTTTTCATTTTTTAAAGATAAATATATATATGGTTAAGATATAATAATGTAACAGTTATAAAAAATCAGCTTTAGCCACTTTAACCAGAACCATATAAAATCTTTGGCATCTCAACATGCCAGCATAATGCGTCAACCTATTTTGTACAATGTAAAAAAAAAAAAAAAGAAACTTAATTCTTCTACAACTGACTTTATTTTCATACAGTTATATTAAATCTTCATGTAAATGTAGATATCACTGGCAATAATACTATAGAGGTCACATAGAATTTTTAAAGTTTAAAGCTCACACCAGTGATTGATATTGCTGTGCTGGGGTCTGAAGAACCAGTGCAGAAACCAGTAATGTCAGACATTGATAAGCTGTAAATAAACTATCATGATTGTTAAAGGCAATACGTTTAAATAAGTAAGTAAAGCTACTTCAAACTGTATGGATAATTTTTCTTATATTAAGTGTTGTCTGAATCTCTCACACATAGATTTTACACATACAGGTATCCTTAAATAAGTCTTCCTTTTCCTTGGGATTTCTGTAAATCTAAACTTTAGGAAATGGATACCTTAAGTCAGCAACATTACAGTTCTCCACCTGTCAGTTTTGCTCATCTTACCCCAGAAAAAAAATCATAATAATTTTTACATTCCTTAGGGACTATTTCAACCTGTACATCATTAATAAATTACAATTTCAAGGGTTTGGTTTTTTTAAAAGCCTCTTATATTTTCAACAGCCACTGTTTTGTATATCATAAAAATCTTATGCAAAAAACTGCCACATTCAGAGCTAGAATGATGAATAAATAAATCAAATTTCTCTCTGGCCTTTGTGATAAAGTAGGAACAAAATTAAAAACATAGAAAATAGTATTTTAACTACAAATTTTCATAATTAATATTATTAAGACTTCTCTTTTAAAATTTTGTTACAGATCCCACCAACATGGTCTCTTGCAGACCTATCCTTAAAGACTCTTTCTGTACTGATATTATTCACTAAAGTTTTATGAAGGCCTTCAAAATTGAGAGTGCAACCAAGGTCTCCTTTCTAGATGATTAGATTGATTTCATTTGTAATCTGTTTGTCCTTTCCAGTTCAGTGAGCCATTAACTCCTTTATGCAAAGTGAATTAGGACAGGAGTAATGATACCTTGCTATAAAAGTCCAGAGGCTGCTGGCCAGGGCATCCACACATGGGCGCTTTTCAATAATGTTCTCAGGTGATAGGATAGGTAAAGAGGGAGGAATAAAACTCCTCAGTGGGTATTCAGCAGTTGATTTCTCAAATAAGATGGCTTTAGTAGGTTATAAAATATGAAAAGTGAAGTAAAGAACTTTTCTTAGTGCTGTACTTCTTTAGGGCAAGGTGTTGCTCTTTGATGGCTTTTCTTTTTCCTTTTTCTTTTGGTTGAGGTTAAACATACAATTATGTATATTATATATATGCATAATTTAATTGCATGTAGTGTTGTATACTAACAACAAGTCTGACAAGTTTTTAACCATTCAACCTTTGTGTTTTCAACACTGCATTTCAAATATAGAGGAAAAGCTGATAGGAGAGGAGGAAAAGAAGGAAAAAGATTGCAAGGAAGGAGAATGTTCTATAATCTGGGTCACTCAGATTGTTCATGACACAGTTCCATTTAAAATTAGTGTATCCCAGAGAGTTCAGGGATGCTGCAGTTTGTACAAGACTCTTGAAAAAATGGAAATCTTTATTTTAGAAGACGATTCTTGGTTTTTTTATATGAACAAAAGAAAGGATGCCCGGGTGAACATGACTCATAGAAAAATATAACTTTTTTGAAAGATCTACTTTGAAATAAAAATACACAGTTCTCTTTATTGAGTACTGAAGGTCTAAAATATGCAGAAGTACTGGAAGTTTGCTTCTGGTCCCACATTTCCCTTCTTTCCCTGCCCCACTGCCCCCACAGCATTTGAGCTGAGGTTCACAGATAAACCTTATCATTTTAAATCAGTGTTGCTGTAGAAAGAGTCTACGTTTGTCCTACCCCTGTGCTGGCCTGGACTGCAGAAGGTTTCTTTTCTTTTCTTTTCTTTTCTTTTCTTTTCTTTTCTTTTCTTTTCTTTTCTTTTCTTTTCTTTTCTTTTCTTTTCTTTTCTTTTCTTTTCTTTTCTTTTCTTTTCTTTTCTTTTCTTTTCTTTTCTTTTCTTTTCTTTTTTCTTTTCTTCTCTCTTCTCTTCTCTTCTCTCTTCTCTTCTCTTCTCTTCTCTTCTCTTCTCTTCTCTTCTCTTCTCTTCTCTTCTCTTCTCTTCTCTTCTCTTCTCTTCTCTTCTCTTCTCTTCTCTTCTCTTCTCTTCTCTTCTCTTCTCTTCTCTTCTCTTCTCTTCTTCTCTCTCTTCTCTTCTCCTTTCTTTCTTTCTTTCTTTCTTTCTTTCTTTCTTTCTTTCTTTTCTTTCTTTCTTTCTTTCTTTCTTTCTTTCTTTCTTTCTTTCTTTCTTTCTTTCTTTCTTTCTTTCTTTCTTTCTTTCTTTCTTTCTTTCTTTCTTTCTTTCTTTCTTTCTTTCTTTCTTTCTTTCTGTCTTTCTTTCTTTCTTTCTCTCTCTTTCTCTCTTTCTTTCTCTTTCTCTCTGTCTCTCTGTCTCTCTTTTCTTTCTTTCTTTTCTTTCTTTTTCTTCCTCCCGTCCTTCCTTCCTTCAATTACAAATTTCTTGTTAGGCTACAGTCAAGATGCCAAACCTTGAGGAAAAAACCAAAACAAAACAGGCATTTACGATATAAGTAAGCATTTGATTTGCTCTAATAAGAAAACGAGCAAAGGAAACCTGACTCTAACAGCTGAGGTATAATGTCAAGTTACATCAGCTTCTGATTCCTTCTTCTGAGTAAAATTGAGTTGTTGTTGATTTTGTTGATGTTTTTGTTGTTGTTTTGGTGGGGCTTTTTGTTGTTTTTTGTTTGTTTGGGGTTTTTTTTAGGAATTGCTGAATAGAATATCAAGGGAATTAGTACCATCATATTTTATGCAGTTCTGAAGATATATATTTTGTCTCAAATATATGTATTTTTAAGAAAGGGGAGTTGTTTTTATTAGCCATGGCAGGAACATATTTTAACAAAACATTAAATGTTTTTATTCAGACCAGTTCTTAGGACTTTTCAGATAACTTATTAGTATCTAATGTACAAACCCTGCTTTCTGGTCTACTTCCAAAATAAAGAATCAGTTATCCATCACTATTGTAAAGCTTCTTTTGTTAATTTGTTCATGTGATCATGAGATCTTTGAAACAATCTTCAAAATTTCATTACAATAAAGACCTTAACAATTTTTTTTTTTTTGGGGGGGGGGGAAGGGTGAAGGGGGATGTTGTTTGGTTTTGGTTTGTTTGTTTGTTTTTGATTCAGAAAGTTTGGTACAAAATGACAATGAAATTAAAAAATTGTTTCAACATCAAGTCAGCCGATCATTTAATTCTGAAATTGTGAATGGGTACTGATGAACGCAACTCTTATTTTATATTCTCCGATTTTTTATCTTTCTCCTCACTTTCTAGCAAGATACATTTGGGTTTGTTTTGTTTTGTTTTTTTAATAAGGGACAGATATATAATATTTTCAGATCAAAAAAGCAATTTTTTATTTTATGCATAAGCCAGAGGAAAAAACAAAAACAAAAAACAAAAAACCCTCTCTTTTAGACAAAATCCACTGAAATTATCTGAAAAGATCATAGCTGGAAAGTAATGAACTTACTTTGAAATTAAACAACAAAGCCTAAATTTGTAAACATGTATTTTGTGTGTGAATGTACAGTTCTACTGTACCAGAGAATTTCTCTGTATATTAGACAAAATTTAAAAAAAAAAAAATATTAATGACTGTTTTCACTAGAGTCAGTTTTATCACCACATATTGTATTCTGGTTTTATGTATTGTTTTGGTTATTTTTTCTATAGGATTATCATCCTCTATGTACAACAAATACATTTAAAATACCATTGCAATATTGATAGGCAAACCCTTTTTTATTGTCTTATACACTGAAATATTCTCAGCACCTTAGGGTTTTTATTGTGCCTCGAATCCATATGCATGTATGGCAAGATTTTTATTATGCTTTTCCTTCTACTGCATCTTCTCTGGGTGTTATCCGACATATTTTTCAGTCAGATTGATCAAAGTGTGCTCAAAATATAAATGTATTTCTTTACAAATTGAAGATCTTTTCTCTTTATTAAACAAAGATAGAACAATATATATTCTCCTTTTTTTCAGTTCATGTCCTTCCTTCCCAGCTTCATTTTCACATAATTCCTCCTGATGACTAAAGCAAAGCAGTACGATCTTGGTGGTTTTTCTCAGGTTAACTCTTATTCTTTTTTCATCCTTCAGAATTATTTGGGTAGGGTATTTCAGGTTGCCAGAGGACTGGATCTTTGCCTATCACACAAAGAGTTGTAACTAAATGATCTTTAAGATCTCTTCTAACACAAATAATTTCTATGATTCTATAGTTAAATGTAACTTAATCAAGGTGGACCTGGAAAACAGGCACCAAACTGCAGACTTCTTAGTTCTGTAAGTCAGTAGTTGAAACTTTATAAGTCACAAAATCCTTCTTAATATATATCTTGAAAAGACTTATAGGTAATTGCACAAATTATCAATATAATAAAAAATAAAGCATCCATTAAAAAAAAATTGTTACCGTGTAAAACAGGAATAAGTAGATGCATATAAGAGAAAGAATTAATATTTTGAAAACAGTAATGGTGTCTCCAACTAACAGATGGTGGAGCTATGTCAAATTATTTTCTGCTTAAAGAAAGATTTGCATATATTGGGATGGTTTTCACCTTTCAATGGATACTGTAAGTAAGCTGATTCTTCTTCATAGCTAATAAGCATAGCAAAGCCTCTGGTATAAATATCCATGACTCACTGGCAATATACCATAACTGAAACTATCATCAGATAGAATTAATAGAAATGGATTAAATGATGGAATTACACACCAGCTGTTCCACAAACTGATTTACCCAGACATAATGGTGTAGCTTTCTATTCTAAAGTTTGTATTCTAAATTGTTATTGAATCATCATGTGCATTCAAAGAATTATGCATGTCAAAGACGAATTTGCAGAGAACACACAAAAAAAAAGGGAGGAAAAGCATAACAGAACTAAAAAATTAACCTGCCCCAGAGGGGTTCCTTCAACTCACCCCTTCCTGAAAGAAAACACATATATTAAAAAAACCTTAAAAAAATCCCAACAAAAAAGCATCAAAACAAACAAAACAGCTATATAGAATCATATAGACACACAAAACAGTGCTTTAAGTTTCTGAAATATAGAGTGCCACAAACTCTACAATATACTTTCTATTTTCTACCATATTCACACAACAAAAGATATGAGTAGCGTATTTATAGCTCTGGTGGTTTATTTTTTTTCTTTCTTTCCTTGATTGCTTATCTGCTGGGAACTGGACTTCCCACTTAACTCATTTATGAAAGGTCACAGCTCATCGTGAAAATTAGTTTGTCCTATTTAAGTGACATAATTTTGGTTGTAATTTCTCTGTGAAATTTGCTGTAAATTTCAAGAATTTGAGCTTCAGTGTAAAATATTATATTAACTGTAAAATTTTTACATCTTTTTGAAATCTATCAGCATTGGGGTCACGGTTTCAAGGTAGAAATTCTGTTTGAATTTTTGTCTTCTTTTTTTCTTCTGTAGACACTTCTTATTGGAAAGGTTATGCTTAAAGAGACGTGATGAAATTATACTACTCTGACCTCTCATTTTATTTCAAAGGTTTTTTATTAATTTTTTCATAATTTTTTTCTGAGATCTGGGGATTAGGGCATAAGGTAAAAAATTCAGTAGTACATTCCTTTTAAATATTTGCAATATGTAGATTTGGAAGTGGAATAAACAGATGTAACAGCATATTAATGTTTTTGAAAAATCTTTGAAAAAAGTTTTCAGACTATTCAACATTTCTATCAACTAAAAATAATACTTTCATAAGAAAAAATGATTTAAATAAAATGTTTGTAATAATATGCTTTTTCTGAATTTCATGGCAGTTTCATTATCTCTGCTTATATTTGTTCATCCAGTATTTTGCAATCACTGCTTTTGAAATGAAGTTTTAAAAGTATGATGATAATTTGTAATCTGAGAATTCAAATCCCTAAAGGTCTTTTAGGAGACCTGTAGTGCCTCAACCACAAATAGATGTTTCAATCAATCCCTTTGATAATGAACATGGTATAAAACACAATGAAGTACTAAGGGCAGCAAGGTCAAAATGAGTTGATAAGTGAAAGAACATTCAATTATAATTTCCATGTTCTTGTGTCTGCTTAGTTGTTTTTGTAAGGGAAAAAAAAAGAATAAAAATTGTGGCACATAAATGGAAAATAGGTTTATAGGTTTATTGTTAGAAAGGAAGGAATAATACAAAAAACCCCTGATTTCTATAGGATTATTTATTGTACATTAAAATGCTAATTATACTAACTCTCTGTTAATGATGATGCCAGAAGGGCATGAGTTTGAATTAAGCTAATTAAATATACCCTAAAGGAAAGAAGAAAAAAAGAAATTATGCTTCTCTAAAGCTGAATATGTATAATTAAAATGAGAAGTAGTGGTAGAATGTAAATACAATATTATACAGATCTATAATGGGATGATAGCGCTGTAAGACATTTAAGGTATTAGATTTATATTTTAGTAGTATAATAATCTTTTGTCTAATGCTTGCAGCATGTAAATGTACATAATTTCATACCTAAGTATAAAACAGTCAATGAACATTGCTGATATAGAAAGAAAGTATGGGTAACACTAGAAAAAGGTTTAGAAAAACAGTCCTTTGTGGATTCTCATTGTGCACAAAGAAAAGTTGATCTCAGTATGGCCAAAACTCCCTATTAGATCAAATAAACTGTACTTTTTAAAGAGGAACTTAGATAGTTTCCTTATGATAAATGTGCGTAAACAGTAGATTCATCTCCTATTTTATAGTTTCCAGAAACTTAGAATGACTTCAATTTAGCTGTTAGAAGTTAGTTGGAATGGAGAAATAGTGCAGAATAAGAAACAAAGCTTAGATTCATATTGGAAAAGAGATATGAGCTATTTTGCAAAGAAGGTCTGTTATTTTTATTCCAAACAAATCCACAGCTGGATCCTTCAAGTGCTTATAAATCCGTAAATTTACCACGAAGGAATATTTAGTTGTAATCATGTTTTGCATTTAAGGTGAAATTTCAATGGATAGGCTAATAACTTTGGGGGAAAACATGAAATAAATCAGGACATGTGGAAAAAATATAATTACTTTTTAAACAAACTTGCAAAATCTTTGAATTTTGCATGCCATTGTATGTAACTTGTTAAAAAATTCCACACTAAGTTTTAAAATCTTGTCATTAGGGTGGACCAGTAGAATTTGCTGTCCCTCCTATGCATATTTAATTGTCATTGCCTGGCTTGTGATAGTCATGATGATACATTATCTGCAAAGAGAAACATTTGTCTTATTACTGAAGATTTAAGTGTTTCCACTTGCTTAATATCTGTGAAACTTTTTATGTAGAGGAATCAGCTGCAGGGCAGATTTAATTTTCCTCGGGAAGAAAGAGGGAGTGGAAAATGAGATGTGTAGGCAGAGTCTTCAAGTCTTTGCCAGCAGGACCCAGAGTCTCACAGTGGGAATTTCTATTCTTTCCCACATGGAGCAGGATATTGGTGTCTTATACATGGAGTCCATTTAACATTCTTTTTTATGTGTTTTCCAGTTGCTGCCTGATTCTTTTGCTGCCCCAAGGAAGGTGTGAAAGTTCCTTCTCAGCTTTCACAGCTGACGTGGCAGGGCTGGGGATCAGACAGGCTGGACCCAGCCAGGGGGTGTCCCAGCTCAGCCCTGGGACCCACCACAGCCCCACAGCTCTGCCCAGGGGTGGCAAACACACCCACAGCTGCCAACCTGCAGGACAGCAAGGTATGGACACAGGTGTCTAGGGATAATGGCAGTGGTTGCTGGTTGGATCAGGCCATGGGTTGTCTAAATTTTCCAGTTCTTTGTGCTTTTTCAAGGTTTTCATGACACAGTCAAAGTACTTTTTGTCACAGAGTTAATGTGCTGCAGGTCGGCCAAGAACTTGCTTGGCCTCTAGCAAGGAATGTGAGGCACCAGATTCCTGTCATATGCACTGGATCCTCAGAGAGGCATTCCAGGACTGTCGCCCCAGGACCTGCAGTGTGGATACAGATGGCATTGTCAAGATTTTAATAATAGTATGGGACATCTCCAGTGTGCGGGTAAGTGCTCAGTAGTTGTGAACGCAGCCATTAATCCCTGTATTTATAAATTTTCAGAATAAATATATTTGATATAATAAGATCCCAAGGGCATCTGCATGGAACAGTGCTGGACATTATTTTCCCATCTAGATAGAAGTACTATTTATAATTACCCTCTCCAGAGTTAGAGAGACAGCTTTTGATTCATTTAATTGTATTCTTCTTCAAACCAATTTGACTTAATTTCCCCATAGGATATGCTGTGACAGAGCATCAAATACATTCTGAGAATCCAGGCAAATCTGCTGCATGTCTTTCTTATAGTTCTGCAACTGTATCAACACCAGAAGAGTGATTGGGATGGCTTGGGATGTTTGGTTTCTATGGATACATTATGATTCCAAGTTGTAAATGATTTCCCTCTATTCCAAGTAGCAGCTATTTAGCTTTATACACCATTAACAAATACAGTTATGTGAATGATATCAGGTGCTAACATCACATTTTTATATTTTAAGGCTGCAGCTTACCAGCACGATAGGCTCAAAAGTTATTCCACGCTCCGTGGCTTGGTTTCCGTGGTTCCTTCACTGTTCACATTCATCAGCTAAACGAGTCTTGAACAAAGGCAACTTTGTGGAAGGTTTTTTAATTGCTTGTTTTTAACCTAAACTGTGCTTTGTTCCCTTCTGGTTTAGTTTCACAGCTAATTATTTAGCCTTCGGTTTTGGAATACTTGAGTGACCTCCTTTTGGTCTGATCTTCCTGCTCATAAATTTCTGTAACTGCAAGATGTGCTCCATAATTATCTTGCCCTTGAATATCTGGTATTTAGTTCTTTTGTTAGTTTATTGGCTTCAGACATGTAAGCCAGATGCAATCCTATTTTTTTTTTTTTTTTTTTTTTTTTTTTTTTTTTTTTTTTTTTTTTTTTTTTTTCCTTTAAGCTTTCTCTATTCTTTGAGAAATTTTAATGTCTATCAGTAACACCAAGGACGTAAACTATGGTTGCTACATTAGATCAGACTGGAAAATCATCTTTCCTGATCTATCTCTGACAGAGGTCAATGTTTAAAACTTCTCAGAAAAATGCAAATGATGAAATAGATTCTGTTTCCAGGAAAGCAAACTTTGAAGGATTACAACACCATTAATAAAATCAGAAGGAAGAAATAATCCTTCACAAAATATTTCTCTCTCCTAATGAAAAAAATGATGACATTATCTTGTGATTTAGAATAATTAATTTTTAAGTGCTTATTCTTTCTAATAAGATTGTGCCTGGCAGAAGCACCCTTGGATTTTTAAATGACCTTTGCAAGAAATTCAGCTCTTATTATCTGAAGACAAATGTTTAAAGAGGCACAAAATCTGTCTCCTAAAACAGATATGGGCCTAGATGTACCAAACATATCACAGAAGCTTCAAGTTTAGGATTAAAGTTATTAAAAATTATAAAGGAAAGAAGAAAAAATGTTGTATTTTCTTTAAGGCTTCCTTATTTTAACAAGTTTTGAAACTGATAAACACTTTTCCTATCCTTTATATACGTAAACTTCTTTTATTGTACAGAATGAGGCCTAGTTTCTAATATTTGATTTTTTTAAGATAATGAAGAATTTCATAACACTTAAATTTTTTTGCTATGTTTAGCAAAATGCTGGAAAAGCCTAAATGGTATGTATTGAAGATTAACATTTTATGTAACAGACATCATCAAATGTTTGTTTATCACTTCCTATTCTGCTAAAATAGTATTCATTATGGCTTGTATTGTTATTATCTATTACAGAGATAAAATGTCCTCTTTAATTTAAACATTTTAAGATTTATAATTGTTTCACTAATATGAAAATGAAATTATGACTTTTCTATTTCCTCAGCTATTTCTCAGCAATGTGTTATTTTACAGCTCTTCATTTAAAAGTTAGATACAAAGTAATTTTGGTTAATAAAATACAGTTTATAGCAACCTCTAATGAACATTGTGGTGGAAGCAGCATATGCATTCCTGTAAGCAATATCTTGTGTTGTAGGGTTAAGAAAGAGCATCAGAGTTTTCATCTTTAATTTATAAATTTTCTGTTCCTAAACCCAGAAGTCTAGTGTTGGTCAAGACTCTAGGATTAAGGATCAATGTATGTAATCACAGAGAATTGTTCTTGTTAATTTTTCAAGGCTTTTTCTTTAGATCAATCAGGAACTCACTCGAACACAGACACACAGATCTTGATAAAGTAAAATGTCAAAAATTATGCCATGGTAAATAAAAATATCTCACTTGGCATGCATTCCTACTTGCAGACATTTGTAGAGACAGGAACAAAATGTTTGAGTGAAGAAGAGCTTCTAACTTTGATGAGTTTAATATAAAGTCTAGTGCTGTTTTTGATATCAATCATGTCTGGTCTTTTGACCAAAAGAGACTGCATGATGGAATATTTACAAATTCAAGTGACCCCCTTAAGGCCGTTTTACCCTATTTCCCAAGGAATCTTAATTATTTTTAAATATGTCTAAGTAAAGTGCTCATTAATAATTCCACTTTTCAATAATGGAGGAATTTAATCAGCTATCATGATTTACATTTTACATTTTTTTAATAATAAACCTCGAGGAGCAAGCTGTATGTACATCCAAATAATTTTATCTAGACAGCATCATACAGGTATATGAAAAATAGAAAAAAACCTAATGGAAGATCTCTTCAGGACTGAAGAGCAATTCTGGGTGGCTAATAATTGTTATGACTTCAGCTAAAAGAAGAAGGCTTCTTCACAACTCTTTTTAAAATTATTATTTTAAAAGTATGTTTTTAATTTCCTAGTGGAAGATGAAGAAAGATGAACTTTCCTCCTCCACAAAGAGAACAGTGTTTCCCAGGAGAACTGTAATTGGATTTATACCATATAGTTAAAATTACTGTACGGAAAGTGCCATCAAAAAAATCTAAAAATCAAGAGCATATATGCATGGCAGAACTGTTTTTGGAGGAGAGGGGAGATATTTTTGTGAAGAATAGAGGAGATAACATCCTAAATCAAAGATACGAACCTATATATGTGTGTATATATGAGAAAGATGTGAGAATTAGAAAAGTGCTAATCTGTTTTCACATTCTTAGTTTGAAGAATGGAAATGGAAATTTGGGACCACTTTTAATGAAAGCCAAGGAAGTAATTGCATGACAAATATTTAAAGACTAAGATTTAAATAGAACAATTCTTGGAGTTCAACTATAAAGAAAAAAAACTAACGGCATATTAAAAGTAGATTCATAATCATAGCATTATATGGTCATAAATTGAATGAGCCATGATCTGCATCCTGAAGGTGGTTGGTACTTCCTGTCATTTATATTTACGTGCAAATATTCTCTTTTTCTAGTTTACAGGGTTAGTGACATTGCTTGCTTTTTTGCTTGCTAGTTTTTAAATGTGGCTGCACTTCTACTTTTGCTTGGCTTGGATTTTTTAATTTTCCCATCATTTTTGGCTACTATGTAAACTGGTTTATAAATAGCAAAAAAAGAAAACTTTTCTCTTACAAAGTTGCCATCACCACAATGGAACTTTATGTAAACTGAAGGAAATGAACAAACCAAAAGCAGAAGCAAAGGCTTCTGGAGAAGGATTAGAGATTGACAGAGAGGTGTGACACACTGAGGCAGATGGTGAATACAAAAAAGAAAAGGCCCAAAAAATCTAGGTGATAACCTGATACATAAGAGAGCTCATGTGAACTACTTCTGTAATCCTCTTAAATAGTACAGTATAACTCAGTATCAGGGTAAAGTACAAACTCTTTTGTAAGGATACCAGAAACATTTGACTTTGGGACTAGCAATGTGATTTTATGTTAATGGATTTAGAAGCTGAAGTTAATACCTAGGAATAGCAATTATTTTTCTGAAACAATCTGAGCTAGTTAAATATAGTTGGTGACAGCAGGGAGATAATATTTAAGTCCCAAGACTAGAATACAATAATTCTTGTGTATCCAAAGCATTACCTGGTGAAAAGCAAAAATGGTAAATATTTACCATTTGTTTAATGGGATAAGGACATAAATAAATATCTACTTCAAATGACCCATGTGTAACTTGTTACTTAGGAAATAAATAAAGGAAAATAACAAATGAAAAAATTTTTAAAAATCACAGTAAATAAATATAAGGCTTTTTTTTTTTTTTAGATAAGATGTTTCATAAATATAATCTCCCATTTGGGTTTACAATCCACTCTTGTCAAGTCCTCTACAGGGTTGTGCTTGGTAACAATTCTGCAAAATGACTTAGAGCTTTAGATAACTGTCATGGGTTAGCACTGGCCAGATGTTAATGCACCCATGAATATATGTTTTTTCTCTAACAACTCCTGTGGGATGTGATCAGGAACAGAGCAGAGCAGGCTTAAATCTTGAAAACAAAAAAAACCCACCAAAACTTTATTAATTACATAAGAACAGGGACAGAAATACTCTTAAACACACACAGAGACAGAAATAAAAACTTCTTAGAACATTTCTTCTCCCAGTTTCTACCTCCCCACCCATCACTCTTCACAGACCAACCTTTGGCTTTTAGATCAAAGAATTACCACTCAAAAACAAACTAATCTTCAATTCAGCAAGGGAGAGAGGAGTCTCTCTCGCACCACAAACTGTTCTTCAGAAAACACGGGTCCACCCCTTATGTGTTCCCATGTCACCCGTGGCACCGCCCAGAGAGGTCTGCCAGGGTGACTCTCTCTTTTTCCTATGTCCAGCGCTCTCACCGCTGTCTCATAGGCCAAAACTACATACAGGGCTTTTTAAGGATGCTGCATGCCGAGCTCTCCCCTTTTCACCCAGGGGCTGGGGTTCCAGGAGCAGGTCTGCCCTGAGGGCAGAGGGCGCCACCTCACCCTCCCCCTCTCTTCTCTGCTCGCTACTCACTTCAAGTGCCAGTCACTGTAGCAAAAGCAAGGGGCAGCTGTATCCACCCAAAAATGCAGTTTATGTTCAAAAGAGACTCAAGTTCAGTCCATGGCTGACATTATGCAAGAAAAGTCCAGCTCTAAAGGCTACTCCTCTCATTCTTTGCCCATCAGGTTCTTTCCAATCGTGCTTTATCACCTCAGTCCCAGGCCGCTTCCTTCTCTTTTTTTCGAAAACCACCAGTCATGAGAATCAATGTCTAAGAAAAGTTTCTTTCTACCAAGCAAGGGTTAACAGTTTTTTCTCAGCAGGGTGCTGCAGGCAGAGGCACTCCCAGGCTCCGCAAACCCCCACGTGGCTGGGCACCTTCTCCCGGAGTTTGGGGGGGAGGAGGGGGGTGAGCACACACAGAAGGCACTTCCACAGTTTTCCACCCCTCCATCCTGGACGGGGCAGCTCAGTTCCAGTCCTGTCCCTTCTCTTCTCCCCCCCCCGGGGGCTCCGGCTTACCTGAGCCGACCACGTGTTTCCCCTCCCCCATCCAGTCTCGTGGCCAGGCGGGGGAAGGAGACCTGAGACATCTCTCTGCTGACACCCGGATCTGAAAAGAGGCCGAGCCCCCCAGACTCCTGCTTTTAACTCTTTGTGTCCTCAGAGGCGTGTCCAAACCTCTGAGTGACCAATCCAGGTGCCAGCAGAAAAGCTGATCACTGATTGGACTGCCCACATCCCCCTGGAAAAATTCACCTCCCCCCCCCCAACCACGACAATAACAAACAAGTGTTATTGTTGTTAGGGATTTAGTGACCTTAGACAATTATTAAAATATGTGCAAAACACAATTTAGATATATTATTGCCCCTCACTATCACTTCTAAGAGAATTGTTGTGTGATTGACTTCAGCTGAACATCTTCACTCCATTCATTGATTTCATATGAGCTGGTGACTTTTTAGTTCTCTCAAAATTCAGATGGAAAAGGTTTTTTCGGTTTTAGACTTTTAGACTTAAATTTGTAAATAAGGAAAATTAGTTGAGTTTTTGTGGTTGTCTTTATTCTAATATTTTTCAACAAAATAAACTGAAATGTTCTTGTGTAAATTAAGCTGCTTTGCATGACCCAGAAAAATCACTTTTGCAGGATGCCTCCTGCAAAATCAATAACACTTATGGATATCTTGAGAACATTCATCAAAACAATTACATTTTTATGCATTACATGAAAAATTTGGATAGTATTCATCCTATTAAATTATGATGGCTACTCCATAAAAGCACAATAAATTAGAGGTTTCCATTTTATTTAGTCCTGACATTAATATGCTTGACCTTACTCTAGTCAGTCACCACTGGAAATATTTTTAAGATCATAACAGTGTTTTTAAGGCAGCTCTGTGTATTTCAGTATTTTAGACACAGGACAATATTTTTTTTCTTTAACAGCTGTTTGAAGGCATCCAACAAACTCTTCCTTTAGTAATATATGGATTTTTCCTTGGGCCACTTATATCCACAGCAAAATAATGCCCAATTCTGAAAACTGTTAAGATTGTAGAGGGTAACTTTATTGGAAAATAAAGAATTCTCTGGTAAAGCTTCATTAATGAACCCTGTACCTGTTGAAAACACAAAAGAAATTCTGAGAGTCTTCTTTTCCATGACTGAGGTTTATTGAAACAAATTTATGTTTATTAATCTCATATTTCAGGTAGACTACTGTTTATTTGCAAGAGCCAGAAAAGAATAATTGAATTTAAGAGCAAAATAACTTGGCTGATGTGCTTCTGAATAGAAACTAGCTATGTCTGGAGAAGGGAGCTAGAGAAGATTGCACTCCTTTTTTTTATTACTATTTAAAAAAGAGAAAAATCAAGTTAGTAATGTTTGTTCTACTTCTGATAGTGCATGAAGATGAGACTTGATACAGGTGTAAATTGACTCTCTCTGAAGAGTAGCTTGGGTTGATTTATTTTTCTTTCTCTTCTTCAGAGAGGTCTGTTTTGCCTGCTATTTGGGCAACATACATATCAAAGCACAGGAAAAAGTATTTTGCAGGAACAGTGAAAATTCATTTCTGTTATTTTCTACAATTTTCAGAGGCTGTATTGATTAAGAAGGTTTTGGTCTTTCCTATAGAATTTGAGTTTTTCCATAGGGCATTTAAAAACACTTTTCATGTTTTGTGTAAATGGAATAGACATTTGAGCAGATATTTAAGAAACCTTTTAAAGTTGGACATCTTTGGAACTGTCAGAGATGCTCAGAGTCTATATTTGATTCCTCAAGGTTACTAAAGCTAGACCTGAGCTTTTTTGTTGGCCTGAAGAAGAGAAGGGTTGGGGGTGGGACTTATTTTGCATTGTTTCAGTGTCTAATATTTGGGTAGAGGAGATGGTATCAGACTCTTCTTAGAGGTGAACATTGAGAGAATATAATGCAACTATCACAAGTGGCTGCAACAGAAACCCAGAGGTAACAAAATCCTATAAAAGCACCACTAAGCACTGGAACATACCGTTTAGAGAGTGTTGGAGTGTATCCATTCTTGGAATTTTCCAAATTTATTAGTGCTAATCAAGACAATCTATGTTTTGGTTTGTATAAGTTAAACTTTGAGCAGGAGGATGCAGGAGGTGGCTTCCAGAAGTCCCTTTCAAAACTACAAAACTAATTATTCTTTCAATCTATGTAATTCTTTACATAGATATATATTATTTAGATATATAGGATTCATTGACATTGTTTGAATATTTCTTTCTTTTTACAAATACTTTGCTGCTATGGTATGAAATGCATTGTCTGTGTAGTATTCAAATACTGATAGTTTTCTTGGCACGGTCACACAAAATTACTGTATAGTTCTAATCATATTGGATTCCATCAGAAATATCTGGTTTGGTAATTGCTTCCCTATTGCTTCCTTCTGATGAATAGCTGCAGTCACTGTGTTAGTAAATAAGTGTGAAAACTCTGTCACGTAGTTTGTGCTTCTTTTGTTATCACCACTGCAGCTGGCATGTGCTGTGTTCATGTTTGTGTGCCAGCATCAGACTGAGCAATTTCATCTGCATTCAGATCATAAAATCCATTTTTTGCAAGGCCTGTGGAAAGCATCCAGGGACCACAGAATCGTCTAAGTTGGGATGTAAAACTACTGAGATCAAGTTCAACCTTTGATCACCCCCATGTCAACTAAACCACAGCACTAGGGACCAGATCCAGTCATTTCTTGAACACCTCCAGGATGCTGACTTCATCACCTCCCTGGGCAACCTGTTCCAATGCTTTACAACCCTTTCCATGAAAAAATTGCTCCTGATGTCCAGTGTAAATCTCTGCTGGATGAAACTGAGGCGGTGACCTCTTGTCCGCTGCCATGGAGCAGAGCCTGATCCCCACCTGGATCCACTGTCCTTTCAGATTATTAAAGAGAGTAACAAGGTCTCTCCTGAGCTTTCTTTTCTCGAGATTAAACACCCTCAGATCCCTCAGGTGCTCCTCATAGGACTTCACCAGACCTGTTGTCATTCTCTGTAGTGATTCCACTGCACATCAATGTCTTTCTTGAAATAAGGGGGTCCAAATCTGGAAACAGTTGTTGAATCTATTTCCTACATAGATTCTTATTCCACTGCAGACAGTGTGGAAATGTATTTCAAATGTAAATATTTCTATATGTGTGCCTGATGCTAAAAACTTCCAATGGCAGCATCCATTGTGAACTGAGTCTGTTAAGTACTATTTTGTAATTTGTTAGATACCTTTCACACATACCTTTACCTGGAGTCTTATTTTAACTACTGCTGATGGCAAATGAAAAGAACACCAGTCTAACCACATAAAAAATGTGATTAGAGCACTCTTCATTTGTCATAAGCAGTAGTAGTCTGGTATATGAGCATTCTTAAAAGCAAATTCTGGAAGTGTGATGTTGAGTGAGATGAAAAAGGAATTCAGCACCAGTGAGCTTAAATTGACTCACTCAGTGTAGTCATTACCTCACGAGTCTTGTAGCACTGGTTCACGGAAATTCCCATCTATTTCCATCAGTAGCTGTGGAAACTCTTAGCCAATAAAAGTATTGCACTAATTCTTTCCAACTTTTACCAGGACCGCATTTTGATAGTCAGATTTAAATCTAGCAACTTGTCAAAACCAGGATGATATGCAAAGAATCTTCATCTTAGCGTAATTTTATAGCTTTAAAATGCCATCACTGTTTTTGGTTTTCAAAGCAGGGGAGAAAGTAAAAATTCTTGTTTTAAGATATAATTAATCTATAGAAAAATAAAATGAAGGGTTAAAACAACTGGAAGATTTTAAACATCCTTTTTATGTGCTCTCTTGAAAGTATTTTGAATGTTTTTCTACAGTTGGATCGTAGATTCAATTATCTTCGGATCATTTTGCATATTATTGTTAGAAACAAGCTGCAAGCTTACATATTTTTAGGGTTTTTAGGGTTTTTGTTTGGTTTTGGTTTTGCTGGGGGCTTTTTTGTTTGTTTTTGGTTTTGTTTGTGTGTGTGGGTGTGGATTTTTTTTTTTTTTGTGGTTTTTTTTTTTTTTTTTTTTTTTTTTTATTGTGATCTGCACATGCCAGACAAAGAAAGCACTACATTTTAGCACTTTATTTGCAATGTTCTAGCTATCAGGCATCAACCTGTCAGGAGCATTCTTATTATCTCTGGACTTTTATCTGAACACTGAACTTCATACGTTGCCTGTAAGTTTTTCTCAAATTTATTCTTCTGCTGTTCTCAGTCTTAACTGAGCTACTGACAGAAATCTTCGCTGGTTATTTTCTAATGTCATGTTTTCATTAATTCTCTCTTGCATTCTTTCAAGCAGGCTGACAAGAATGCATAGATCAGAAAGCCTGCTAGTATAAACTCTCAGCTATCAAATCCCACAGTCTCATTCCTTTATGGATTTTCCAATTGCAGTGAAATAAAAAAAGAAATCCAGTTATTAACTTACTCAATTTTTAAATTGGTATTAAAAGGAAATAGGTAACACCATTCTGTTTAAATATTTTATGCATTTGTAATTTCCAGAATCACTGAGGTGAAATGAATGGTTTGTCTGGCACTAACAAAACAGAAACAGGAAAAGAGGTGTTGAAAAACAATTTTCTCTCTTTTTTTTTTCAATAACAATTGGTCAGAGTTGCTTAGATTGATGTCATTTGTACTCTTTTAGATAAACTTGGATAGCATTCAATGTTATCCAATGTCAATTGTTTGTGAATTTTTCATGACACATTTCGATGGAAGTATTCTTTCCCTATGCCTTCAAAATTTCCGGGTTGGTGATCTCGGACAATTGTCATTACCAGACAAATCACACACTTACTGCAGTCACTCAGTTCCATTGCTGCTTGACATCAGACAGAGCTCACTCAAACCTTCCCAACAGAGCAGGTAAAATTCAGTTTCATGTTCAGTGGATTTGGGGAAGATAAGAGGAAAATAGCTCAAGGGCTGGAAGCTCTAATTTTGAAAGGAGAGAAGGTAGGGTTATGTGCAGCCTCAACTCGGAGCAGGACAGGAGGGTTGTGTGCCTTGGCAGGGCATAAGGGAGGCTTTTTAACACTCTCTTTTCTAACTGGATTAGGATCAGAAAATGTTTGATTTTACTTTCAATTTCCTAGGGATTTTACTTACCAAATTTTTTTTTGAGATATCCAGATGACAAAGACATCGAAACAGAAGCTTAGTTCCTCTGCAAATTTGCAAATCCCTATGCAGCATCTACTTCCCTTTTCCAGCACAACATCTCTGGGGAGCTAAAATCCCTAATAATTTTTGTATCCCCAACTCTTTTTGTAGTTTCCTTTTCTGAACCCTAACTTACCATAATGTTATCCTAACACATTTCTCCCAATTCTTTAATTTCATGTTTTGCCCATACTCATAACCTGTGTCTTGTGCTATAAATCACTGATGACAGAAACAAGCCCTGTACAGAATGAGGTCTCAGAAGTGCTTGATTTTCTGCAGAAATCATTACAGGAAAAATGTTGAACAGATACAGACATGTGTCGGCTGGAAAGCTTCCTCCTGTGCAAGGCAAACATTTTTTGTACAGATTTGCTTTTATGTGCATGTTCCTTGCTGTTGAACCTGGAACAGGATTGGTTGGGGCCTCAATTTACATAGCTGGTAAGTCATGTAAACGATCTGTGAATTACAGCTTGGTTGTCTCCACACAGAAAATTTTCAGGGAAATCTTCCAACATTTTCAAGATTACCTGAAACACTTTTGTTTCTTTACTATCATTTTTGTAGCTGAGCACACCTCTCCAAATTAAATTGAAGTAATCAGGATTTTTTTCCTCCTTTCCTTTTCATTTTTGTTTTCAGAGCATTTTTTTGTCATTAAAGAGGCCAATTCTTTTTTTTTTTCCTTTTTTTTTCTTTTTACAATATATCTTCAGGCTGTTTTCTGCGTGATCCATTGGTCACCTGAGGTATTGTAGCTTTAAGCCCAAACAACATGGACAGTGAGAATGGAAATAGGATATTTATTTATTTTAAAATTGCAAATTTCATTATTCTTCAGAAATACCTTATCAAGAAGAATTTTATCATGGAAAATATTGTTAAACACCTCAGTTACCTAGGTAAGTGGAGGACCCACCATCCCTGGAGGTGTTCAAGAAAGAGCTGGACATGGCACTTGGTGCCTCAGTTGGTGATCAATCAAGCATCAGACTTGATTATCTTGGAGGTAAATTCCAACCCTAATGATTCTGTGCTTCTGTGATTAACAGATTTTCTTTAGGTGAATGACAGCGGATATGTTAGAAATAGTTTTTTATTTATGTGCAAAATTTTTGAATTCATCATTAAATTAATTGTAGAGAAAGAGAAACCTTGTGGAACCTTTTATTACTTCATGGCAGCAGCTTATTTGCACATTTGCACATGCAATTATATCTTCAAAGGCTCCTGCTTCCTAACCTTTTCAACAGGCTGTTGACTGGGGCTAATTAATTCTTAAAGAATAGTTCTCTGATCATGGCTGAAGGTGATCTGTCTTTTTCTGTACTTCAGACTGACTTGTGGTATTATGAAACACTGTATCTGGTTCTTAATTGTCATGTCATACTGCATTAAGTCACACAATACTATCCTGAAAAGACTGATGCAATGATTTATCTCATGTCATATCTTGATGTGTCAGTCAAGGAAGTAGAGCATATATAGAAGGATCCTATCTGTAAAAATGGCTTATATATGTTGAGTCCTAAGAAAAAGAAACAAAACATGAAAACCACAGAACTTGAGAAAAACTGCTTTTATACTAAGTATAATGCTTAGAATTATCTGTTAGACTGACATATCTTTGATAAGATATGATAAATTTGTTTAAATCAGGATAGTAGAATATATATGACAAAGAATCCTTGCTGTATAAACAGCTGTTAGGGATCCATTTTGAGCAATACACAACAGGAATCCTCATAGTAACCTTTGAGGACTTCTTGGAGTCCAATATCTTAAAATTTAAGAATTGAATACAGTTTGTGGGGAACATTCTAGCCAAACTGGTTTTTGGTATATTTCTTCTTGTTTGATATTGTTGGTATCAATACCAAAAAACAATTCACTGAGAAACTGGGGGCAAAACCTGATTATTTTCTTTTAAAATCTCATCTATAAGATAAGCAGTAGACAAAGTTATCTAAGCACAGAACAATTAGGAACTCTAGGTTAGGTCCTAACTGCTTTAAATGTATAAAACTTCATTTTCTGTTGGTAGATAATATCTTTTAGGTCCATTTTCATGGCAAATCAACTGTTTCTTCAAGGTGCCTAAGTATGTGAGCAATAAACACCAAAGACATTTTTGGTAAGGATAGTTGGCATCTATGGATTTATCTTTGGCTCCTCAGCTGAAAGATTTTATGGGGAGTATTCAGTCATACAGGTTCTATGCAGCATTTGATAGTGTCCATGACTTCCACCTCCATTAAGAGATTTTGAGGTCTCAAGAAGTAACAGTTGCTTAATGCACACCTGTAAAATTGTATTTTATACAAAAATGTCTGTAGGACACTAAAGATAAAATTAGCTACTAACTTTAATGCCATTTCCTAGATTTTTGAAAGACATTGCTCATGATGATGTCTTATTTCCATGTTCTGATGCCATTTCTTCTAGTTTTATTTTTTCTGTCATTACAGCACGTCTTAGAGAATAACAGCTGCTTGTGTTCAAGGTAAACATATTTTTAATTTTATATTTTTTTAGCAGATATTCTAAAGACAATAATGGCTGAAGGCAATGATGTTGGTGTATCTCCTAGTTAATATGCCAATCTACTAATTACCTTAACTATGTCACAATAATTTACAAGGAGCTGGTTATAACTCTCTTACATTACACATAAAAATCCTGGAATTATTAAGTGGATACTATTCCCAGGATTTGAGTTTTTGTATGAAAACAAACTATCATTTATAATAAAAGGGGAATTTGCACATTAAAGGGTGTTAATTTTTACCTACTTCTATAAAAGTAATGTGGCAATCGCATATTTTCATGGTTTTTTGTCCCAGTTATTTTCCTGGCCTGGATTTTATGGACACTCCTCTTTTTACATCAAAAGTTAATAATTTTTTTTTTCTGAAAGAAACATTAAAAACAATATTTTAGAACATCTCAGCTACACTAAAAAATATGTTTTTAAAATACTTCAAGCTTTTTGATTTATCAATAAAAGTGACAGTGATTGCTTTCTTGAAGAAAAAACACGTCCTTCCCCTGTTCTTTTACATCTGTAGCTTTTAAATTTTCTCTGTCAACTATGGCCAGAAGACAGTAACTAAGACAGTAGCAGATAACAATTAATCAGATAAATAGTATCTGATAGCAACAAGTAAATAACAGATAACAACAGATAAATAATGTTTAATGTGGAAATCACCAATTTTTTAAGATTAATTGAATTTCTATCTCCCTGTGGCAGTAACAGAGTTAGATGTATATTTGCCTCACATTAACACTTTAGGATGACCAATGCATTGAGATTTTTAATGCCAAAAAATCAAGATGCCTTCAAGAAATACAGGGGTTAGACGATAATAATGAGATCAAAGGCCTACCAAAGAAATGAAGATTAAATTAAACTAACATAGAAACCAATAAATAAGTGGAAGTATGGTCTATACACAGTTCTTCAGAATTCAGTAGCGGGTGGGCAGAAATATAGGAACTTCTGTGTGTAGCAGAGTTTGGATGGGGCTTTTGTTCAACATCAGAATGAGGATATTAAAATAAGTGACTTCTAAAATTGCCATAAAAGCATTATTACTTTACTGGCTTTTTTATAACGGGAATTTATTTTTTCACAGAATAAACATATAAGTCTTAATAACTTTTTTACCACATACTGTGGCACATCCAGTTTGTAATAGCAAAAACTAAAAATTATTATCTTTATGTGATTTAATGTTTCTGTTTGTTTATTTGGTATGGCTTTGAAAATTGAGTTTATGAACTCCATAGTTTCTTGAGATTCTTACTAGGAAAATCTTATTGCCAGATAACTGAATCTTATATTCTACCCTAAAAGGTGTTACATTTTATATATATATGTATATATATATATATATATATATATGTATGTATATATATATGCATGTATGTTTAGGTAAAGATCTCCAAAAAACTTGATTTTGTAATTCTTTTAACACTGAGTTGCACTTTCCTGGAATTTACCTCAAGAGATGCAATGTTTCATGGCCCCCTCAGTTTACCTTTTTTTGGCTTTGTATTCAAATAAGATTGTGTCACAGAAGCAAATAACAACTACCACCCATCCAGGAATTTTAAACTCGGTTTGGTTTGGGTTGAGTTGGGTTTGTGGTTTATTTTCAATACTTCTACAGCACATTTAACTGCATTTCAGTCTTCATTTTTGATGACAGAAAAGCCAATGTAGTGTATGGAAAGCTGATGTTTCAGCTTTCAGATGGATAGTTTGAGGAAACTTGCTCTTCTCTCTTTGCTACACCTTGGAAGGCCTTTAGCTAAAATTCAAGAACAATTATATAATATGTAACTTTTTAAGTATAAAGAGAAATAGTGTACAAAGATAAGGGGTGTTGCAATCTGGTCATAAAGGCCCCAGAATCTTGTGGCCTCCAGTCATATTAGCTGAACTCAGGACTCTATTGCTCAACTAATAAAACTAATAAAAACTAAATAAAACTGATAAAAAAGGTGTAAATATTAGAAAATTTTGTGTTATGTAGGTAAGCATAACCACTTAAGTTGTGTGGTTATGGGAGCAAGGTAAAATGTTTGGAAAATAATGCCTTAACCTTTGAAATATGTCCTTATAGCTCATTCATGTCAATTAGTCTTCAGTTTAATATCTGATCAAGTATGTGGAAGGCAATTTATAATTGTAATTGAAATTTGTAAACATGTAATTTGCAATTTGTAATTTGCGATTGTAAATTGTAATTTGCTTGATTATGAAGGAAATTTCTTGGAACAAAGGGAGTACCCTGATATATCTGACCACTTTCTGTTCTTACATAACCTGTTTCAGTGACCACATAACTGAAATTTAAAGCAGGATTTGCCATTGTAACTGTCACTAAAATATTCTTTGATTATGTACAGCTTAGAGCCTCTAATCTTTGAACTTCAAGGGGTGATAATGATTTTATTATGTCGTCCAGACTAATTTGTTGTATTCAAAGTCAAGTACCTCAGAATATTAGGTTTCCTCACCTCTCAGACATGAACAGCTGCATTAGTTACTTGTTTTTTTTTGAAGCTGCTGTGAGAGTCTTTGCAAAAAAAAACACAGCAGTAAAATATCTGCTATTTTCAATTTCAAACTACTTGCCATTCTAATATGTGCAATATTAGCTTTTCTCTGCTAGGGTGGAAAAAAAAGAATTAATAGAAGATATATACATACTGCAAAAGTTGCAATAACCCCATTTTGAAATTACTTTGGACAATTTTTTATACAACTCTGAATTAGAAAGAACAAATAGTCTCTTTCTAAAGTAGAAAATTCTTCTTGAGAGACTGTGACATATATATGACCAAACCTATATATGATATATATAGGTTTGGTCATATATATCATTATATATCTCTTTCTTTCTTTCTTTCTTTCTTTCTTTCTTTCTTTCTTTCTTTCTTTCTTTCTTTCTTTCTTTCTTTCTTTCTTTCTTTCTTTCTTTCTTTCTTTCTTTCTTTCTTTCTTTCTTTCTTTCTTTCTTTCTTTCTTTCTTTCTTTCTTTCTTTCTTTCTTTCTTTCTTTCTTTCTTTCTTTCTTTCTTTCTTTCTTTCTTTCTTTCTTTCTTTCTTTCTTTCTTTCTTTCTTTCTTTCTTTCTTTCTTTCTTTCTTTCTTTCTTTCTTTCTTTCTTTCTTTCTCTCTTTCTTTCTCTCTTTCTTTCTTTCTCTCTTTCTCTCTCTCTCTCTCTCTTTCTCTCTTTCTCTCTTTCTCTCTCTCTTTCTTTCTTTCTTTCTTTCTTTCTTTCTTTCTTTCTTTCTTTCTTTCTTTCTTTCTCTCTTTCTTTCTTTCTTTCTTTCTCTCTTTCTCTCTTTCTCTCTTTCTCTCTTTCTCTCTTTCTCTCTCTCTTTCTCTCTCTCTCTTCTCTCTCTCTTTCTCTCTTTTTTGTCCTTTCTCTTAATCTTAACTTCTGTTTAACACTTAGGCATCACAGTTTTTGACGTAATATTTGCATTAGGTTAAAAAAATAAAAAAATTGCATGGTAGCTCTGAATGCTCACAACCATTTTTTAAAGAAACCTACTCAGTGAATGGAATAAAGAGGCAACAAGTAGACGAAGTTACACAAGAATTGCCTGTAGGCTTCCATTATGTTTTTTAGATTATATTCTTACATTTTTAATGTGATCTGACTAAAATACTAGTGAGTTTATCTCCTGTGTTGTGTTAAATTTAGCCTGAAACCTTTCTACTAAGATCTGGAAGCCATATGGTCTTGTTAGTATTTAAATAAGAAACTTCCCAAGAAAACTCTGATGTGGCAGCATAAGGCTGTTCAGCTTCATTCCCTTCTGTTTTTCTCAAATTAATCCTTGTTTTGAACAAAGGCACTTGTACTACTTCCTTCAATAACATTTCAATAGAGTTTCAAATAATTTGAGATTTACATCCGTAGTAGAGTAATTTGTAACTTCAATGTTATTTCTTTCTCTTACTGAGAAGTCACTGATTTTAATGAAATGGTGATGTTTCCTTGATCTTGTGAATTTATGTTTGTTTTCTAATGACCTTAAATCCATGCTGATGATTGCAATGTATAGGTGTTGATAGAGGGTTTATCTTTTAGTCAGTGTTCTTTGGCAAAATGTTTGTCTGAACATCAAGGAGATGAGACAATAGAAGGATGAAAACTTGCAGGAATTAGTTAGACATTATTGTAATAATTTTCTATACAAGTAGATAAAATATGTTTACATGTTATATGTATTTTAGAGCCATCTTTGGTAAAAAAAAATTATTTCATATTAATACTTAAAAGACAAAATCTGGCCACAGGAAAATTCTTTTTGTCAACAGATTCTCTATTTTCTAGCACAGTTTATAGTACTTTTCAAAACACTATGATAAAACGGACAAATCAAATCAATAAGACCATAAATTATCAGGAGGGACAGTGGAAAAGGAGGTAGTTGTACATGTAAAATCTGTATCAATTTCAATCTTCTTTTGTTGATGTCTGCTGATGACAAACTGATTTGGATGACAAATTTGACAAATTTGAAATTTGGCTTCAGGTGTTGCACCTTTCGGCCTGAGCATAATTGGGGATACCAGAAAAAAATGGTTACCTGTTTACAATAAAACTCCCAAATCCCTTAGCTCCTATGGATTTAAGACTCTTTCGAAATGTAGCTGGCAATTTTACTTTTTCAATAAATACAGATATCCAAAGAACTGGGTTTGTTTTTCTGTTTTTTGGACTGTGACAAAATTATCTCTTAGTGAGAAAATCATAACTAGAAATTATCAAAGAAATATTAGGATTACATAAGGGCTTAACATTTTGCGTTTTAGAAACCACCAGTTATTTAAATTAAACATTAATGATTTCAGGGCATGGAAAGAAAGCTGAAAGAGTTGTTTTGATCCTCCAGTTTAAAGATTTCAGATTACTGCATGCTAATGATATTAAATATCTTAATTCTGTCTTAAAATAGAAATGTATTTTTCAACCACATTGTAATTAGATTAACTGAGACTGCTTTGTTTTCTCTGCCAATTTCCAATGAAAATAAAAGGTATTAACTGTGATCTGTAAGATTTATATGGAATATTTGCACACTGTGCAATAAATTGAAAAATCACTGGATTTCTAAGAGATCCATTTTAATGAGTAAGTGAGTCAACCTCTGAACTAGGTAACAAGATTGATATATTTTTTCAAAGATCAAACTTTCAAATTATCTGCCACAGCTTTATTGCCTATAGGAGGTTGGATTCTTCTACACTTTATGAATAGAAGTCTACAGATTATAAAAACATTCTATAAATTTGCTTTTATATCCTATTACACGTTATTTTCTACCTATTGACTAGTAGCTGTCATTATTTAATTTATTGAAGGTATTTTTAAAACAACTTGAAAAGGAAGGGGGTAGTGTCTTTATGATTCCTTCAGAGGGGTAAAAAACAAGAAAAGGAAAGTAGCTGGAGTCAGTACCAATACAGAAAACAGAGGAAAGAAATTCCAGAACTAGGAACTGTGTTCTGCCTGTGAACTGTGTTTTGGGCTATGAAGGAGGTGAAGGATCAGGAAGGGAAGCTGTGTGAGGAGCAGCTGAGGGCATTTGGTGAGTTCAGCCTGGAGCAGAGGAGGCTGAGGGGAGACCTCTGCAGTTTCAGCTTCCTTGGGAGGGGAAGAGCAGGGCTCCCCACCTGGCTGCTTGCGTTTTCCCCGTGCTCAGCAGAGCAGGAGAAGAGATTAAGATGGAAAAGCTTGCGGGCAGAGATAAAGAGGAGATCACGGACCAGTTCTCATTGTGAGTAAAACAGACGCATCTTGAGAAAAATTAATTTAATTTGTTGCCAATGAAATTAGAATTAGATGGAGAGAAACAAAGACAAAACTGTTGTGGTTTAACAAAGTCTGGTTTTCAGTTGGGCATGGCGGTGCCCCGTAGGGACCAGGCGGAGCCAATCAGCTGCCTAGTTTGGAAGACTGACACCCGTTAAATTCGTTTGTGAGGCTATGGTGTAGATACATTTTTGGTATATCAGACTTCGTTTTTCCCCGTAATTCATGAGGGGATGCAGCATTCATCCACAGCCCATGAGGAAATGTCACTCGTGCTGGAGCGTGTGGATGCTGAAGAGCTGTAATCCAATGAGAAGCTTCAACAGAGAGAGATGAGAGAGATGAGAAACTTTGCCCCAGGGACAGAAGAAGAAAAACCTCTGTTCCCAGAGATAAAAGAAGAGAACTTTTGTTTTTATGCTAGAATAGCTCATCCTTAATATAGTATCCCATAATTTGACATGGCCCATGAAAACAGCTTTGGGAAAGCTGCAAGGCATGGGAGGGACTTTCATACTGCAAACAGATTTTCCTTTCCCAGGTGGCTGGTTAGCTGTGACACTGAAGCCAAAAGAGAACTGTTTCTTGTGGAGAAGTCTCCATGGCTTGGCAAGAGAGACTTCTTTCCATAAGTGGACTGAAGAAAGATTACTTTAGAGACGGTAAACTGACTGAAAGTTCCAGGGTTTGTCTCTGCACTGTCAGTGGGAAAGAAAAGAGGGTGTGGGGAGAAGCGTTCTGAAGGTTTATTCTGATCTTCTTACTACTTTTCTTTTAATTCTGTTAATAAAGTTTTCTTTATACTGTTCAAAGTTTTGAGCCTGTTTTGCCCTTCTCCTCCTAATCCATATCTCACAGCAGGAAATTAGTAAATAATTTCTAGTGGGTGCACTGGCATTTGGCCAGTACTAAACCCACGACAAAAACCTAAAACAACTTTCAGTTACTCCCTCCTGTTCCCAAGACCAACTTTAGTCCCTCATTCCCATCTCTTCTGCCTCCTTCCCTTGAGTGGTGTGGGCAGATTGGGAACGAGGGAATTGTGATCAGGTTATAAGAGGTTTTCTCTGCCTGCCCTTCCTCTTCAGCATTTTCCCTCACTGTAGCATAAGTCCTTCCGCAGTTTCCCTCTGGACATATCCACCTACAGCACCATGGTACCCTGCCCAGGTTCCTTCATTGACCTCTCCATGGGTTGCACTGCAATACCTGATACTCCTTGGTTTCTCCAGGGGCTGTGGGGGGAACTCCGCTCTGGCATCTGGAGCTCCTCTCTTCCTCCTCTTATTCTCACCTAGTTTCTGGTGTTTTTTCTTCTTCACAATGAGCAAATTATTTCGTTAGTTTCTTTCAATGATTTCATGATAAATTAGTACAAAGACGTATGAAATTCATCTTTCCATATAAAAAAATCAGAAATTCTGGAATCTTCCCCAGTGATATAGCTGCATGGTCTTTGGAAACTGAAAATACATAAATCATAAAAAACATAGTAATACCATCAAGTAAAAAGTAATTTGCGATTTATTTAGATTAGTAATTTATTTAAGGATCCAGACATTTTTGGCATCACTGTTGGCTCTCTGGAGAGATATCCAGAAATTATTTTGCTCACAGAGCTCTGACAGGTGAAAAAGTGAAGCCTTGTCTATCAAATTTGACATTTCATGCAATCACTCTTTTAAATGCCATCTTTCCATAAGCAGCATTTCCCAATTCTGTTTGTACTGTGTCTACATTGTTTTTGAAAGGCATGCTATGATCTTGTCTAATTTTTGCAGGGGTGATTGGCAGGGAGGCCAGGATATGCCCCCAGTGGTCACTGACCTCCGTGTGACTGATAAGGATTGGCAAGTCAGCAGCTGCCAGCAGAGCAGCTGTTGTCTTGGAAAGATTTGGAACACGAGCATCAACTTAGCTTCAATGTTTCGTTTTTTTTAGGGTGTCCTCTTCTGCCCTCCTTTGGCCCCTCCTGGGGGAAAGATGTTGGGTACTGTCTCTCCAGCTGACTCTTGCCAAATGAAGTACACATTTCTGATGTCTCTACAATTTTCTGACATGAATATTCTATCTACTCTATGCTTTCTCAAATCAGCCATGTCAGTAAGAAGCCTAACCTAGTATTTAATTAAATCATGTGCATGAGGTTAATTTTTATTCAATCAGTATTTTTCCCAGTTTTGAGGAGTCTGAATTGTAAGTCTATATAAGCTCTAAGATTTGTCAAATGCTTTCTTTTACTTTTTCACCAATCATTACTAGAATCAAAATAAAGCAGAAAGAAAATAACCCTTCGAAGGTGAGTAAATAGGATATCCTAATTACTGATGTTTACTCAATTACTGCCACTAATATTTAAACTTGGAACTAGTTTATGTATCTAAAAAATTATAAAATTCTAGTGTGTCTGCCATTAATTTATATCTTTCTAAATAATTGAGTACTCTAAAAAATTAAATTATTTTTCATTTGATGGTGCTATAAGTTTTATGTATTTAATCTTGAAACAACTTACTTATATTCCTCTTTAAATATTAATCTGAAAAGGAATGAACAATAGTAAACAGTGAAAAATCATTATAGAGTTATGAAAAAAAGAAAAGTATAATAATCTCTCAGTCTGTGTTTGAAAAATATACAAGACACAGTAGGACTGTAAAAGAAAAAAAATTACAAAAAGGGCTTGAGATGATTTTCAGCTTCAGGTTGAGATTTTTAGCAGCCATAGGTCCTCTGCCCATATTAATTTTTTTGCTAATGTCAGCTCCTGTATCTGCCTTTGGATCTCTGAATGATGTTCCACAAGGCATTTCTCCTTTTCCTCTATGTCTGCAAGTGGCAATAGTACTCCTTAGAAATCTACATCACATTCTCGCATCCAAAGATCTTTGTCTGCCTTTATAGATTTCCTATTTGCAGTATCTGATACATTAAAATTGTGGTCAGCTGGGAGACCCTTTTCAAAACAAAATACTTACCCATCAGAACATAAATACAGAGGAAAACTGTATGAAACAACATCAATCAAAAAAATGTGTGTGCTTTTCACATTTCACTTTTACTAGACTTCCACAAAAATGAACTTCTTTTTGTATTTAAACTTGGTGCCTTTGCTCTTCTTTCTAACTAATTAACTAGTATGTTCTAAGTCTCCTCACTAATAAAAGACTGCTCTTTCTGACTTTGATATCAGGGCTATTGAACTTCCTTATTCTGCTGCTATGCCCTCTGCCATGAGTATATTCTGGAATACCTGGCATGAAAATAGGAAAACATTTCCCAAAATGTGCTGTCTATTAAAAACTGTGGAACAAATCATATATTTTGTTACAAATGCCTAATGGGATTCAAATATATGGAGATTCAAATCACTGAAATGGGAAAATAGCATGCATGATAATGGAGGAATATAAAATAATATATGCATTGGAAACTAGTAGGAAGAAAACATTTTTAAAAAAATATCTGGTCACATTGTCGCTTTATTCATATGATAGTGTTGTGTATTGCATGGAAAAGGACAGAGCAATTTATGTTATGTTTAACCAAGTACCTTTCGAATAGACAAAAAACCCAAAACTTTTTCAACTTTAAACATAGGGGCTTATTTTAATATTAAAAAAAACCCCAGATTATACATTTTGGTAAATATTATTGCAATGAAATTGTAGGCTAAGGTATTTTTCGGCTTGTATTAGAAAATGGAAGATGATTCTTATCCTAAAGAGAAACAAACCATAATTCTGGGGGGGAAACCATGTACCATATGTCAACATTCAAAATAAATGTGCAGAGCTTCCAAATCTGTAGTGCTGTGTGGCAAACACTTTTAGAATATTAGCTTCCAACTTCCCACAGTCTGATTCATTGCCTTAATTTCAGCTTTAAACTCAACACTGGAAGCGTACAGATTCTTTTCTCACAGGAGTTTTCAAAAGTATTAATTAAAATATAATAAAATAAAGTGAGCAGTTGAATGGTTTTTGGAACTACTTTGAATTTTACTACAGAGAGAAGCCTGGCAGGGTGCACGTGGCGCATTCCAGGGAAGCAGCAGCAGTGTAGGGCAGCTCTGCAGACAGTGCTAATTCATTTAGCTCCAGGAGGCCATACGTCAGAAGTTGTGTCGCTGGAGAAATTTGGCAAAATGATGATTGCTCCTTCTGAGTCAAGAGAGTCCAAATCACTTGAAAAACTTTTCACAGAAAATGTGGCACTGTGGGATTTAAACGCAGGCCACATTCTGCACTGTGACATTTAGATGCCAGTGGTGGGGAACACTTGAAAAAGTAGCAGCTTTCTCCTCTGGAATCACAAATTTAGGATATACAAAACTATATCTCTTCTCAAAAGAAGTTATGTATCCCCAGTTTATATTGGCATATTTCTGTGGAAAGCAGGAAAATTATGATTTACTTAACCCAAGCAAGGGTCTCTCCTGCTATTGCAGGCCTCATTCAAGCAACTAGTTTTTATCAAAAGTTATAATAACAAAGAGTTAGATTCTTCAATTCATAAATCAAAATACCTTAGACAGCTGCTTAAAACATGATATAGAAAACTGTACCTCATGGAGATAAGGATCAAGCTAACTCATTGTCCTGTTTCTGGGTATCCACTGCAGAGGCTCAGGAAAGTAAATCAGTATATACTGTGAGGTTTTAATTACTTTTTTCTTTGCAAATTATTCTACTTTCTGACAAGACTTGGGGTCAAGAGTCTATCAACAAACATCTCAGAAAAATCAAAATAAAAATAGTAGAAATTAATCTTTTCTGGTTTTAATAGATACAGACTAGAAAAGGCAAAGATGGTAAAAAAAGTTTAGGGAAACTTGTTTAGCAATCCTCAATAAATCTGTCTTGTTCTTTTTTGAATATATTCATGTTTCTAATTTTTACAACTTATGATATTAGGTCAATTGTTCACCTATGTGGTGCCTGGGGAAAAACGTTATTCTGACTGGTAGTTTAGAATTACAGCCTGATTGTTTAACTGGGTGTTCTCTGCTCCTTCCCTTGGAGCCCATTAATTAAAAACAATTGCTTACAGTCCTTCATAGCAAATTTGACTTTCTCTGCAGAGGAACTATTTTGGACAGGTACTGGATTTCTTTCCGTAAGATTGGGGGATTTTTTTATTTGGATGCTCTATTCAATTCCCACTGTTATGAGAATTGCCTCTAAAGTATTTTTTGGAAGAACAAGGTAAAATGTACATTTTCTCTGAGCAGTCCAAATGCCTGTGGTTTTTTCCAACTGGTTTGAATTTTGTTACTTTTCTTTTTAGGCTGAGTTGTGCCTGTCTCCATTATTGCCCAGAAAAATCTCACTAATGGCATGCATTAGAGTATTCACTTAACTTGAAGAATATTACATGTGAGTATATGGTACATTAACAAGGATTCTTTTATCTTATATGCTTAATTTTTCTCCTTTTATGTTTTATTCCCTGTGGAGCAGTCTGGTCATTTCTCCCTTGAGATGATAAAATATAAGTTTTTTTTTTTTGGGTTTTTTTTTTTTTTGGGTTTTTTTTTGGGTTGTTTTTTTTTTTGTTTTTTTTTTTTTTTTTTTTTTTTTTTTTTTTTTTTTTGTAGTTCTGTTATGTTTTGGGTAAAGCTGTGAAGAAAAAGAAGAGGTCCTTCAGCACGGCTATCTCAGGTAATGAAAAGGTGCTAAAAAAGCATTCCTTATGTACACAGATGTATCTAAGCACAGAATCGCATGCTTGATAAGTTTTTTGTTGCATTTTGTTTGGTTTTCTTTTTGAAGATACTGAGTTTCACCGCCACTCAAGAATAGATCCTGAATACAAAAATAGCACTTTTCATCTAGGAACTAAGATGCCCATAAAAGCTCAGACAGACAGATGATAATGTTAGATCTTTTCTTTTTTTTTTTTATTTCATAGAAAACTTACTGTAATCTAAGCCAATCTTCGGTCTTTCGTTTTTTCTATTATCCTTAACAAAGAAACCCAGTTGTATCCCAGTTGCTTTTCAGCTCTATCTTCATTAGTAGGTATTCTTAAAAAAAATACATTTATTTTAATTCATATAACTTAACAATTAATTCTGGTTTCTTCTTAATGCTTCTATCAGTTTCTTTTAGAAGCTTAGATTTACTTTAGATAAACTAAATCTTCTAACACTCTGGAACAAGAGGGACCAACCTAAAAATAAATCTGGCATTTTGCCTTGATTTTTTTTCTAACAGTTCCAAAAAGAAACAATATATAACCTGGGGAAGTTATCCATGTGCTGAATTGCTTTAGGAGATTCTCTTTTATCACTTAAAGTGCTCAGTGAATTTTACTTCATGCTGCAGTTAAGGACTGTAGCACAGGGTTCTGAGTCATCTTTGAAGATATTTTCTCATTTTCTCTCTCATGAAGGGAGGAATGACTCTTTCTTTGACCCTTACTTGGTATGTTTAAAGCTCAGTGATAGAAGAGTTTGCAGAGGGTGCAGAGTTTTGCTTTTTGAAGTGGGCAAGTAACAATGTTAGTAGTGATATCCAAAAAACCAGGTGCTTTCGTAACAGCCACTGTATTGCAGTAAGTCAAATATAAATTAGCATAATGGAAATATCTCCATTTGGAGATAAGTGTGGAAGAAACCACATATCTAACAATCAAATTATTTTTCCTCCCATGTCCTACCTATCTTTGACCTGACAGTACTGATAGAGATCTTTAACATCCTACTTCTTAAATGGTTTAGGATAGTTAACATATGACTTTCCTTTTAATGAACTGAGATAAATCATTCACTCTTTCATCTTCTTGATCCAATTTTATTGCACTACACCTACCCTTCCTTCCCCACTCTGATCTTCCTGTTCTCAGAGAAACAAACTCTCTTGGTAATAAAGTACACAAAGATTATTTTCTACCTCTTCAATAGAAGTTGTTTTTCTGAAATGAGCTTTTCTTAGCCAGTGGCATCCTTAACTGACCTTTTGTCATGGTTTCAGCTGGCATAGTATCAATTTTTGGGAGGGGATCTTACCAATGCCTACAAATATCATAAGGGCAGGTGTCAAGAGGACACACTTTTTTTCAGTGATGCCCAGTGACTGGACAAGGGGCAGCAGGCACAAACTTAAGCGTAGGAAATTCCATCCAAATATGAGGAAAACTTATTTTCTTGGAGGGTGACATAGCACTAGAGCAGGCTGCCTGAAACCTTCTCTGGGGATATTCCAAACCTGAGTGGTCACAGCCCTGTGCAACCTGCTCTAGATCAACCTGCTTCAGTAGGGAGATTGGACTAGGTGGTCTCCAGAGGTCCCTTCTAATCCCAAATGTTCTGTGATGATATGTAGATTTACTTATTTATATATTTACATAATTATATTGTTAAATTGTTTTTATTTCAACTAACAAAGTTTTGTCACTTTTACCCTTCCAATTCCCTTTTTCCCATCTGCTGAGGGGAGGTGTGAGTGAGTGGCTGTGTGGGGCATAGTTGCTGCCTGGGGTTAAACCACAACAGAAACCACAGATCATGAAGAACTTTTCTTTGGACAGGGAAGATTTAGTTGCAAGAATGGAAAAAAACTTGTGGGTAGAAGATGAGAGTGCAAGTGATAGATGAGGGGATAAAGCAGGGCACCAGAGAGATTAACAAGTTTAGTCCTCTTTAACAGACAGCAAATTCTCAAAATGTCTCAATTTCTTGTCAAAACAAACCCTAAACTCCTAACAGTCTTTTTCAGTTTGTGACACTAAGACTTCTCATCCATGTGGTTAAAAAATTCAAAATAAGAAGGAAAATAAAGAAGATTAAAAAGAAAGATTCAGTCACCCAAAAATTTCTATTTTATATATCTTCATAATTTAACCATTGTTTCTTCTGTTTATTTCTTGGTCTCATACTCATAATGCAGCTGTTTTGACAGTTATCAGTTACTCGTGATGTAAGGACACTATACATTTCCCATTTTTCTTTTACTCATTTTGCTCACAAAGATTTGGCACTCACAGCTGCTCTTACACTTCCCCAGAGCATTCTGAAGGAAAACCTGACAATGCCATACTTAGGAACAGATTGGCAGAAAGGCAAAGTCCTGGTGTCAGCTCTCTACTAATTAGGTAAATGTACACTAGAGGTTACATTTACACTATCCATTTGTATCAGTATCTCAGATTTAATAGCATAGTCACTACATCTCATAGCTTATTCGAAAGCAATTATTTTGACAATTATTAGGAGACGTTCTAAATAATTCAGGACATAATAATGCAAAATAAATCCATTAAGACAAAAGCCCCAGGGCAGAAAGCCTGGCTCTTGAGAACTCATGAACAAAAGACTTTTCTTGAAGACGAAGTTTCCTACCATATATATCTGTGTATAAGAAGGGCCAAAACAGGTTATAAAATATGTAACATTATAATTCTAACATTGCAACTCTCATGCTTAACACTTAGCTAATGCAAATAAGGGAACTGAGATTCCTTTACCTAAAAATAATAGAAATATTGTCTTGAAAAATGCCAGGTAAATTTGACAATGTTACCATATCAAGACTGAAGACTCAGCAAAGATGGGAGGAAGGGCTGAAGGAGGCCTGGGTTACCTCAGAGCAGAGATATCCAGTGTGCTGGAAGCAGAGACCTCAGTCTGCTCCGCAATGTATGGCAGAGAGTGACAGTTTTCTGGATATATGTGGAGAGATCATTTAAATATTTTTTCAAGTTGCTTTAGGCTGTTGACTTTTAAATCTTCAAATAAAGATAATGAAGCTCAGGGGGATAAGCAACACCTGCAAAGCAACCCCCTGCATTCTGCGTTGTTTTCTTTCAAAGCATTTTATGTGGTGATCATGTCACACTGTATTTAGTTCATCATTTGTAAGGATTCTGGGTAAAACAGTATAGTTGTGTACAATGCACCACACAGGAAAACTATTCTAGGTGTAATCTGGTGTGCTAATAATAAAGAACATGATTGTTTATATATTTTAGGAAGTTCCATTTGGTGCAACAAGGTTGAGTAATACCCTAAAAATATGTTTTAATTGTTTGAAAAATTGTCTGATTAATGTAATAGCCAAGGCTTAATGATATGTATAAAATGCAGACTGTGGTTTCCATGATGCTTGCAAAATCTTTGTAGCCAAAATATTATCATATGTTTTTCTTTCCTTTCCTATTTTTATGAATAAGCTTATGCTGTTGCAATCCATCTGTGCCTCTTGGATCCTATCCAAAGGCTGTCCATGCTCCGTTGCCAATACCTATATGTCCTATCATAGAAATAAATAAGTGGACACATACAGATACTTATAAATATATGACATTCTTCCATTAAAATTATATATTGAAGAGATAAATCATCGAAGACTGACAAGACATGGTTTCTAAAAAAACACAAACCCACTAAAACAATTTATCCTGCTTTAATGTAAAAAAAAAAAAAGGTACAGCTCTTTCTAGAGAGATATTAAAAAGTCTGACTTTACTACAGTTTGTCAATTTTTTTATTGTCAAAAGTAGATGAGAAGTTCTGAGCAATTCTGATCAAGAATGATTAATTTAGTAGTATTTAATTGTACATTTAGAATGGAGTTGCTAATTGGATTATTTGACTTTCTGAGCTTCAATACCCATCATCAATTCTGCATGCTGTATGTTAAATATCAGATAAATCATTGGATCCTCTTTACCACAAAAAAAAAGAGGTGAAAATTGATACTTTTAAATTGCATGTCACCAATAATGTAAAAGAGATATGTATCTTTGCTCATAACTGCTAGTGCTTAACAGCTCATAGCTGGCCAGATTTTTTTCAGCGTATCTCCAGACAGAGGAAGGACAAGAAGGTGACTGAGTATTGCCAGGTGGATTTATCAAAAGTTAATTGTGTCTGGACAATCTAGATGCCTGTTTTAGTGAGATGACTGATTTTGTGGACAAGGACACAGCACAGGATGTTACATGTTCCAGTGGATTGACCTTGGCTGGCACCCACCAAATCTGCTCTAGCACTCACTACTGCAGGTGGACAGAGAAAAAATTAGATAAAAGGTTAATGAGTTGAGATAAAGATAGACAGAGATCACTCATCAGATACTGTCATGGGCAAAACATACTCAGCTTGAGGATATTGACTGACTTTATTGCTAACAAAATTGGAGCAGGATAATAAGAAATGCATCTTAAAATCCTTCTCCCCACCTCTACCTCCTTTCTGGGCTCTGTTTCCTCAGTGGTGCGGGGAGATAGGTGATTATGGTCAGTTCATCACCCATGGTTTCTGATGCTGCATGGAGAGCAGTCCTTCCTCTGTTCCACCTTGGGGTCCCTCCCATGGGAGACAGTTCTCCACGAACTTCTCCAGTGTGGGTCCATCCCATGGGCTGCAGTTCTTCACTTCCACAGAGCCTTCAGGCATAGGCTGCTTCAGAGTGAGTCCCCCATGGGTCACAAGTCCTGCCAAAAAAGCTCTTCTAGCATGGGCTCCTCTCTCCATGGTCTGCAGGTCCCTGTCAGGAGACTGTTCCAGCAGGGGCTTCCACAGCTCCTCTTAGGCATCCACCTGCTCTAGTGTGCACCTTTTCCACAGGCTGCAGGTGGGTCCCTGCTGCTCCATGGACTGCCGTGTACTACAGGACACAGCTGCCTCACCATGTTCTCACCACGGGCTGCAGGGGAATCTCAGTTCCAGCACCTGGAGCAATTCCTGCCCTTCCTTCTGCCCTGGGTGTCTGCAGGGCTGTTCCTCTCACATATCCTCACTCCTCTCTTTCGTGGCCACAATTACTTTCTTTTGTTCCCTTAAATATGTTATCACAGCTTTGATACTATCATTCCTGATTTGCTCAGTGGAGGGCCCACCCTGGAAAACATGTGGCATTGTCTCTGCTGGACACGGGGAAAACCCTAGGCAGCTTCTCTGAGAAACCACCCCTGTAGCTACCAAAACCTGGCCACAAACCCAACACATATGTCTTGACTGTGTCTAGACCATCAGCAAGGTCTCACAGCATTCTTACAGCCAAATTGGAGCCACTGGATAAGCAGACAGCAAGGTGTGTGGAAAAGGGACTGGACCATCAGGTTTAAAGGGTCGGATTACTGGAACAACATCCAGCTGGCAGTTTCTGACAAGTGGTGCCCCTCAGATATTAAGATAAGAGGCAGAATGCCCACTTAGCCAGCCCGTGAGCAGTGCCAAATAGAGGTGGAGGGCTTTGTGCTCAGAGGGTGTTCAGGAGACTGGAGAAACGGGCTGAAGAAAACCCTGTGAGGCTGAACAAAGCAAAGGGGAACTCCTGCACGGGGATGGACTAGGCCATATAACAATAGGATCAGGGTGCCAACACAGCACTGTGTCCAGTTTTGAGCTTCTCACTACAAGAAAGAAGTGGACATAGGGAACAAATCTTTTGGATGACCACTAAGGTTGTTATAGGGCTGAAGCACATGGTGTATGTGGAGAGGCTAAAATAGTTGAGTTTTTCCACTCTCAAGTACAGACAAAGAACAGCCTAATTGCTGTATTTATGCTATCTAATAGAAATTCAGAATTTTACTGAGAATTTCAATTAAATACAAATAAAAATTGGTCACCATGGATGTTTGTATTGTACTATCCAGAAAGATTATGAGATATCTTTACTTTGAGATTCTTAAAATATGACTTAAAATTGGACCAGGTAACATCAGGAAGGCCATTTTATTTTTCACTGTTTTCATGGTTTTCAGAGTTTTCAGAGCACATTCTGAGTTCTTCAGGGCCCTTTAGGCCCATTGTTTAGGCCCTTCTATTCCCCTTGTTCTGTGGTTGTACCATTCTAGAAGGCAGGGTCTAGAAATGTATGAAAACTCTTTTCCTCTGAAAAAATATGAAATAGAAGTGACACCAAAAATTCTTAATGTTCAACTTAATGCTTGTGCTCATCACTCTGCTGAAAGTCTTGCTTACTTGGTAGGCAGCTAAGAGGGCTGGCTCATTTAGTCCATTGCAATAACAACATTAAATGATAAGAAATGTTCTGTACTTTACAAATTATAGATTGCATGCAGTTAACAAAGTTTTTATTTTCTTAACATTTTTATCAAAATCTTTCTCAAGACTCCAGTGCATATCATTCATTGATATTCATATCTGGGATCACTTACAATAGTTCTGAAACCCATATTCTTTATTTCTTTGTTATATCCAATCAGGAATTTTTGCTGGCAATGTTAAAAATTTTGGAGGCCACAGTAATTAATTATCAGTTTGGCAAGAACAGTTTGTTCCATGTGCTGCTATTAAGTATTAAATGATAATTCAAAATGAGGATTTAAGTTTTTCTTTAAGGCCTAAACCTTTGTAATGTCTTCATATAAAAACTTGCATTTTGTTTACTACTATGTAAATAATTTAACAGTCTAAATTAATTTTTTTAAGAAATATTTGTTCCAACTTTGAAGAAAAGAATACCGGAAGAAAAACAAAGTAATCATGTACTATTTAAAAATCTCTGTATTCTAGCAAATATCTGCATCAGTGGTCAAAGACCTATTAAAATTAACAGGATTCATCAAATGGTCTTTTATTCATTTAAAATGTAATTAATCCAAATTAAAATTGATTCTGGAGAGATTTTAAAAGAAAATAAAGTATGTTACGTCTCATTTAATCATAGGAGGGTATGAGTTATACACACTTCACTGTCACAAAAGCAAATAAGCATGTGCTACTAAATTTAATGGGCCTCAGCTTTTATTTCTCTGGACTCAAATCTTCTATTTTGGCTGGGGAAAAAAGAGTGTCACAACTGTCCAGCAGGTCTCAGATGGTTAGTTTAGAAGCATCAAAAAATGGTTTCATTTAAATTCATGATCTGGCCTTATTCAACCTATGCTTGAACACTTGTTCATCCTTAGCCTCATAAGAAATTCTTGTAGGAACATTTTCTCAGTTGGTAGGCTTTAGCAATGAAAAACATCTTTATAACTTTAGGGAACACCAGTTCATGGAAAATGGAGGAACAACCTACAAAAACCTGATATTTTTAAAGAAAATGAAAAAAAAAAAAAAAAGCTGCCTTTTTTTTTTTTTTTTTTTTTTTTTAACTTTGGTAATAATTGGAAAAAGCAAATTCCATATTCTTTCCATATCAATTTTTTTCTCCCTTATGAATAGGTGTCATAATGAAACTTAATTTAGCGCATTTCTGTCAAATAAAAACAGCTGAAAACTGACTAGGGTTACATTTCTAAATTGCTTCTCAAAAAACTCTGAACTAAGGAAATTTCTTGGATGGGTTTAAGTGGGGGGATGAGCACAACTGACACAAAAGATTTTAGAGCTGCGTGTTACTCTTATGCTGAGATGGATTTCTGCATGTACAGTAGAATCATGAACAACAAGTGAGCTTCATTGTCCTTCCATGGAAATTATGTTTGTTCTTAATTCTGTTGTGAAAATGGTAAATCACTTAATTTACACAGGTATACAATGATGAACATGACCTCAGCAATGAATTCTTCTTCCTGACTAGGTGTTAATTATGTCAAGAGAGATTTTTCCATTAACACAAATAGGTGCTGGACTTTGAGCCCTGAGGAAAGCTTTGTATTTGATATAGTATTTATGCCCCTATAAATCCAGAAAACAGAAAGTGAATGCATATCATATGCATTCAAACAATAACTTCAAATAAAGCTTGAAGCATTACTTTATTTATTGCTGCTGATAAAGTGTTTCTGCAAGAAACTGGCATTTATTTGCATGTTTCTTAGCAGCATGAGCAAGTTCCAAAATTGTGAATTAAAATTCATGTCAACCTGTATTCATGCATTGCAAAAGATTAACGGGAAAACATATTCAAATTTGGCTAGACTAGGTCAAGTACTGAATTGAGAGTGCACTGCTATTTGCAATGCAAGTGATAAACAGGAATTGGACACTAAAAGAACTCTTCAGTCAGTTATGGTAGCAAAATTCGTATTTGCATTTCTGATTTAAAATTGTCCATATTTGTTGGTATCTAAAATGGGGAAAAATTGAGCATTATGCCAGAAAGGATCTTGTCAACACCTAGTTTGAATTTTCATGAATTTCATCTGAAGGAGTATTTGATTTCTGTAATAAAACCTCTGATGAGAGCATTAACTTCTCAGGAATTGCAATGAGGGACTCAGGCTTCTGGGGTTCCTGGAGTTTCTGCTCATGTCCATGCTGGGACACTTCTCAGGCCATGTGATGCCCACTCCATTTTCCCAGTTTGAAGCTCAGAAGCTGATGGAGACATTACATGATAAATGTGGCATCCCACAGAAGCTGGTGCTGAACATCAGACACAAGAATGGTCTGAGCACCACTTCCATGGCCCCTTGCTTTTAGAGAAGGGAGTCTCCATTGTTCTCTCGAGCTTTGCTATCTCTGACTTTCTGTAGCCAGTGGGCAAATGGTTTTGGGTCTTCAAACCCATGGTAAAAAGATACAGGTGGCAGCCAGAGAAGGAACAGCAGGATTATTGATCCACAGTGAGTGTCAGAAATATTTATTAGCCTCTAGCTGTCTTTGTTTGTTGCAGTCCCTGAAAGGGTGTCAGAGGATTTGCTGCAATTTGAATGCTCTCAGAGTCCTCTGTAAGAGCAGCAGCAGCAGCAGCAGCTCTCATTATTTCCATGACACCCCATGGACACAGCACACCAGCTGTGTGACTGTAGCGTGTCTGTCCTTCCTGAGAAACACAGAAGCTCATCCTGTTCCTGACCATGGGTGTCCCTGTGCACGTCCCTTGTGAAAGTGCCACTTCCCAGTTGCAACCCTCATTAAAATCAGGAGCATCACTCTTCCTTCTGTTGGGCCCTTCAGGATCTCATTGAAAATTGAATTAAGCCATGTGTCAGTATTCATGTCACCCTTCCTCAAGAGTGGAGTGTGATCCCCTGCAGTGCCATAAATTCCTTGTTCAAGGATACTGGTGAGGAATTTCAAAATGCTATACTTTTTATTTGACACCAAATTTGGCTTTCCAGCTCTCCTTTTAGTTGTCAGAATAAATTCAGTCTAAGCAATCTTTTATTCCAAACAAATTGTCCTAAACTTTTCCTATAATTTTAGACATTTTTCATTGTTTTCTAAGGTTAAACCTTACAATAGTGGGCATTTGGCCAAGGTCTACATATGTAAATGAACAAAACTGAGGAACTTGGAAATTTAGATAACCAGTCCTGTTCTGGACAGGTTATGAGGCCAGAAAAGCAGAGAAATACCTAATCCTTTGTCATTACTTTATATATTATCACTTTTAGGAATCACTTTTAGGAAATTATCACCTTAAATCACTGTATTTTTAAGTTGTATTTCCTTGTGTGCTTATAAAAAGTAAAATTTTTCAAAAGGGCTCATTGCTAATTGCAATTTAAAATGAGCATTAGAAACTTATAAGAAAGTGATAACAATGAGCAGGAATAAATGTTTAAAAATAAAAATTTTAAAATGTTTAAAAATAAAAATAATGTAAATTTACATGCAGTGTCTCATTAAAAAGTTACTCTTGTGGTGGCAAAAGTATTCAATTAAACAAAAAAAGTAATTGATATAGCTCAGAACTTACATTCTACAAATTTTCAGTGAAATTACTGGGAAAAAAATGTCAAATATCGGTTTAAAATAGCTGCTAAGAATAAGAGACAGAACTGCAGAGATAACAGAAACTCGACAGTTATTCCTGTTACTAAGGTTTTTTGGTCTGTGAGCCTCTATACTTCAATAACAGTGAATTTTATACAAGTCATACATGTTTTACTCCTAAAGATCCTGGAAAATGGCATTTTGATGTGAAGCTGACAATTTCAATTGGCAGCTGCTAAATTCAGAACATATCTTATTAAGTAGCTTTTTCCTTTGCTTTTATCTAATATTTCTTATGTGCATTTACAAGCCAATAAGTTGTAACACATAAAAATAAATCAAAGCAGATATTTATGGTTTCCTGGAAGATGAAAAACTCTACATCCAGTTTATACAGGAGGGCTTGAACTTCTGACACTGTAGTAAGGAATATTTTAAAATGCATCCTAGATTAATTTTTAAATTTTTACAAACTAAAAGCAAATAAACAACGTCTTTCCAGCAGATGTAGAAATAAATCTGTTTCCTAAAATAATAAAAAATAAAGGATAAAAATTCTATAACCATATATTGTTATTATTCTTATATAACATCCCACAAGGCTGGTATTTTATTCCATTTTTTTCTTTGTTTCTATGTTTGTCTTTCCTGTGAACTCTTTGTTCCACATCCAACTAAAATTTATTTCTAGATAGTTTTATTTCTTTCATTTTTTAAGTCAGGTTCAGTGTACACCAAATTAGGCCAGTAACAAATTCTCATTAAAAGTGGGAATAGGAATTCTGCAAAAAATTTGGGTATATTATAATGGAAATTTTAATGACTAGTAGCTGTTGTCTTCAGAAAATAGGTTATTGTTGGCATTGCAAAGAAGAAAAGACTTCAAATAAAAATAGATTTTTAAATAAATGTTTTTAAATTGCATAGGCTTCCATAGTAATTGTAATTCTGTTGCCTTTACGTATGTTTTCTTTCCCGAGGCTCATTTCCCAACCTGGAAAACACTTCCTATAGTGTGATAATTCACCACAACCTTCTTTCCAGGAGAAAATCTGAGAGCATCATTTGGGAAATAGAATAAAATTTGAGAGTTGGGCTTGAAGAGGAATGTGAAAACAAAGCTAATCAAACTGCAATCCTCATAAGGCAGAATAGAATATTTCACCTTTTTTTATCATTATTAAAATAATTTCGTACATTACATTTAGCCAAAATAAACAGGGCTTTCTGAGGTAAAATTGGAAAAAAAAAAAGATTTAGTTTCCTTAAAAATATATATCTCTGTGGATATTTTCTCAAGGAAATAAACTATATGAATTAAACAGCACAGGGAATCCTAAATCATTGCTTTGTGAAGCTTAAAGAAAAGGCAGAAAACTATCCTTTTATTCCAGACATGCACAAAAAAGACAGGAAAACTGAATCATTCCTGTTGTCTACCTGTTCTTTTTCCTTGGTGCATGATACACAGAGGACTTATGTCAATTACAGAGATTCTCAGAGGATGACGTGAGTCTAGACAGTAAAAATCCTGCCCTTGGAGTTTCTGTGCTACTAAAGTATTTGATGCCTTCCAGATTTTGTAATTGTAATGCACTAGGCTATCAAGTACTTAACCTTTTTTTTTTGGTTTGGTTTGGTGTTCTTTTTTTTTTTTTTTTTTTTTTTTTTTTTTTTTTTTTTTTTGTTTTTGTTTTTGTTTGGTTTGGTTTGGTTTGGTTTGGTTTTTTGGTTTTTTGGTTTTTTGATTTTGTTTTTGGCATTTTGGGCGTTTGTTTGCTTGATTGGTGAAATATTTCCTGTTGAAGGATAGAAGGAAGGTTTTTGTTAGTGGAGGTGTTAAAAATTTTCTTCAATTTGAATTTTTATGTCAGTTTGTATTAAAATATTTATAAAAAAAGTTGAATTCAGTTGAATTCTATTTATCAGAATGGTTTGAATTTACAGTGTAATCTTTCCATGAAATTCAGAATACCATGTTATGAAATCTTGCAAGTGTATGGGGATTAGATTTAGTCATTCAGCTTCACTGGATTGTTAGTGGTGAAAAAGGAGAAGGAAAGACCTGGATGCAGACTGGGTTGAGTTTAAATTTCCTTAGCATTTTATTTTATTGAAGCAGTAAAAAGCCTGTTACTATTCAACTCTACAAAAACACTAAAAAAAAATCTCCAAGCAGAAACATACTACATTTGTACAAATATCTTTGGATAAACATGTTTGTAAACTCAAGTAATTTTCTATTAACCTGTAAATAGTATTCCATTTTAAATAAGGATAAAACTTTTGTTTCAGGTAGCCTACCATAGCAATGCTCTCTCATACCTCACTGATTTTTATAAAGAAATAAAAATGTGCACTAAGAGTTGATGAGTCACTGTGTTTGATGTTCCATTGGCTTAGATTTAATGGGAGAATGGGTAAAGAAGGTAAACACAGTGATTGATGTTTCAGTGATAAAATATATCTACTGACAGATATCTTCAGTTAGTTTCTCAGAAGTGAGGTTCTATTCTGTATAAACATATGTGTTCTGAAGTGCATATGGAGTATTTAATTATGTATCTCTCAATATCTTTCTCAAACATTTCACAGAGCCTTTAGCAGTGCTTCACGTTTTTTTTTAAGATTGCTTATGAGCATTGATATTTTTATCCCACTTTATGCCATGACATATTTTTTTACTCTGTGCTGCGATTAGACTGGCAAACTGTTCAAATAATACAAATGAGCGCAGAAAACATGAATAAAAAAATATATTGAACTGAATTTTGACATATGATCAAGCAAAATTCCAGGAAATGTGTTTCTAAACAATGTGTTCTATTGTCTAAAAGCAATGATTTTTCTTTTTGATTTAAGGCAATTGAGAAACTTGCAATTATCCTTTTTTTTTACAGTGAAAACAAGAAATAACATCTTTCAGAGGGGGATATCTATGGAGAAAATTCTCAAGACATCAGAAGGAAATGACTCATGAATACATGAAGTATGCAGTGTGCAGTGTTGGTCAAGGGGCTCCTGAGCTTTGCTAAAATATATGCATATTACAAAACTTTTTACAGTTAATTCACTACATTTATAGCAATAATGCAGAATTCAAACAAAGCAATAAGCTTTAAAGAACACACTGTGTCTTCAAGATAATTATTTATTGTGTGACCTCCCCCAAGCAGGCCTCAATAATAAATCTTGTCTGGTTTTCTTATTAAAAGTGTGTGTGGAGTTGTCTGCCTTTTTTCATGGCTTTTGGGTTTGTGTAATTTTAATTTTGCTATTTGTACAATTTCATATTTGAATCCAGGCATTTAAACTCTGTGGAATCAGGACAGCCATGGTATTAATTTGTTTGTTTTCCCATAATGTCACTTACTGGAGCTGCTGGGCTTGCAGGAAAAATCAGATTTCTTTGAAGCTATATTTGCATTGTTTTAAGAGATTTTTTATTTTTACCATGTAATGGAAATTTAATACTATAATGATAATAGTAATAGTAATAATTTTGTGTGATTTGCTTTACGTTATGACTCTTGCAAGTAAAGCATGTCATGAGATGAGAATAATAAAATAATTTGGAATCTAATGTGACCTGAAGGGGAAAAAGGTTTTTTTTTTCTTAAAGATCATTATGATACTCTTATTCTCCTAGACTCCTAAATCTCTTGTTCATTATCTTATTAACTTAATTTACAAATGTGACTGAGATAATTTTTTGAGGATATGCAACCTATAAATAAGAACATTTCCAGAGCCAGCTTAGAAATACCAATATATCTTTTCTGTTACTACTGGAAAACTTAAGTATTATTTTGGAGGAGGGATGTTTAGAAAAATACCCCAATTCCTATGACATTTTACTGACAAAACCCCAAAATAATTTTATACTTCAAAGTTCAACGTTTGACTTTTCAAGAAAAAAACCCAATATTTCTACTTTTACAAAGTTTTTTTACATAAAGAATACCTCAGTATAAAGGATATTTCTGATCTGGTACATGGTAAATTTCAACTTTAAAAATGTTGATGTTTCTTTAGCAACAATCTTCTAAATATAAGTTTTAATGAGATTTTATTGTTTAAAGAACTTTGGTCTTATCATACCTCTTAAAAAAATCTGAATTTCCTAAAAATTAATTATTAGCCAGGTGTTGCACAGAAATTGTAGAGTGTTTAAAATAAAGAGATTTGCTTTAAGATCTTATCATCTTTTAATGAATGTGTCCAGAAATGTTTCTGAGTTTTAAAAGAAAATATCATGAACTGAAATTAGAAGGCAAAAATGTGAAAATGTTTTCCAGGAAAAAGTGCTTTGAAACTCTCAAGTGGTCTCAAATGCTTTTATTCTTTATAAACAGTTTCAAATTGAAAAAGCTCTGCAAGGTGAAGATTAGGTTGTTTCCTAATCTTTCTCTAATTGAAAATACCTTGGAACTATTATATATGAATTTCACAAAGTTTAGAATCTATTTCCCCATGGAAAATTTTCCAGATAATTTTTCAGCTGGTTATTTTTGTATTTCCCCTACAAGTAATTCTTAACTTACATTAGGTTGAAATTCTTTTGTTATTACTATACTAAAAAAAAAAAAAAAAAAACCAACAAAAAAAAGTACGAAACTTTTCATACCCTTTTATAGTTTTTATTATTCTTTTACTTCTCAGTCCTATACTTTATTTCCTTCTTGTCCAAAGATATACTACTTGATTTTTTTTTTAATTTGACAGATTATCTAATTATTATTATTTATTCCATAAATTATTAGGGAACTTTAAACCTCTCTTCACCGTGATAACACTGATAGAGCATACACAAAGTACAAACTCATGGTAAGTTATGGAATATTTACTGGATTTCTTGCCTCTGCAAGACAGCCAAATGTTTGTTGAGACCACGTTTTTTCACATTATTTCTATGTGGTCTATGGCTGTCTCTTACTGTCTCCATTGACACTATTAAAAGTCTAGTGAGGAGGTGATAAATAGAGTATTTGACTGTTACATATGGTAGATGATGGTCTTTGAGCTGATCTAATGCCTGACATCCTCAACTCAATCCAAACACGCATTAAAAACCGTAAAACCCATTTACTCAGCCACTTGTCACAGAGAGAATGGGATAATAATTAGAGCACTAGTCATGAATTTATGAAAATAGGATTCAATTAAATACATTGCCATTTTTATATGACCTTAGATAAATTACTTCGGTTAGATTTTCAATAGTATTTGGAAGTCAATGTGGAATTAATCTCACTTGAATTTAAGTGTCAAAAATGGAAGTATTTAAGCTAAATAGTTGTATCAGACCTCTTTGCAGGCAAGGAAGGAGGAAGATATGTCCCTCTAGAGCAAATGTCATTCCATTTCTCTTTTTCTGCCTCAAAGAGAACCAATATAATTAGCTTCAACTAAATGCTTTGCTCTTATAACTACGTCCAATAGGAGCTGATGATTTCTGTGACTAAATGGTGCTCCCCCACACCAGCAACAACCTGCAGAAAACTGTTTTATGTGAATGGGTCAATGCATTTGATTGAAAGGATGACATGGTTGTCCTGAGAGAAAACTCTATCCTTGATGTTCAAGTATGTGAGACACCTACAACCTTCTGAAACTGGGCAAGTGATCCATCACTGCCAGCACACAAAGTCCCCTTTGGACAGATGGTTTTGCATGTAGTATGTATTTATGGAAACAATCAACCCTCGCACATATTTGCACACAAGAATGAGAATCCATGCAATACCTATGAACTCATGTTCATCTTGAACACCTGCTGCATTTGCCTTCAGCTGTGTCACTGTGGGAAAGCCATCACAGGATGTTTTTCCTTAAGGGTGTAGAAGTACATTCTGGAAGTTCAGTCTAAACATGTGCTTTAATGCAAACATTTTAGATATTCAGTACGGGCACAATAGAACTAACAACTATGTCAGGGGAGGAGGAAGAATAGAGATTTTGGAGCCTTATAGAACATAATTTGGCATTTGACAAATTATATGTTAAGGATTTAATTATGCAAATAAAAATTCTGAAAGAACAGGATCACAAGACTCCCCAGAGTGCACATTAGAAAATGAAGAAAAGCACAATTAGAAATGCAATAACACTGCTTACTATCAGAAACTGATCTTTTTTTGCCATTGAATTTTTTTATGCTCATTAAAATGATTTTTATGAACATATGTCAATATTATTTCATTAATTATCTGAAGATCCTACTACTATATTGCCACTGCAACTTTCTCTTTGTAATCTAGGGAGTTTGTCTTGATTTTTTTTGTTTATTTGCTTCAGAATTAATTTTTGTTCATTCCCTTCAGTATAGTCAAATATAAGGGGGAAATTTAAAGTATAGCAGAAAAATAAATTGGTCTGATTTTTATTACAAAATTTTTAGATTATTAAAAGTCTGTATTTTGAGGTCCACTTGATTTTGGCAAGTAGCTTCTTTTCATCTTTAATTGAACATGCAAATATGTAAAATGCATGTCTTGCAAAAATATCTTAAGTGTTTACAATGTAGTAGAAAATATGCTCAGCTTTTAATTTCTCTGGGAATGGAATTCTTACGTCTGAAAGCTCCTTAATGAAAGTCTGAAAAGATACCTCTGGAAGGCAATTTCTTTATTTCCTTTATTTCTTCATTTATTCAGTGGAGAAAATATCACTCAAATTGTAGGAAGGATATGTGACTCATTGTTTTTAGCCATTTTGAGATTCTCTAATTAAGATGCTCTATAGAGCTGAATATTTGGTCTGAAGCTTAGTTAAACCTGTTGCAGCAGTGAAAGGTATTGCCCTTACCCTTTTAGCACAGGAGGATGAAGAAGCAGAGGGTGTTTGATCTAATGAAACAGTGGAATGAGATACAGATTACAGAAATCCCAAATATTAATGCTCAATTCTAAATTTCAGCAGGTGAAAGTTGGCAAAAAGAGGAAGTCAAGAGGGCACAAGCCTTAAGCAACTTCCAGGTGTGCAGAAACTGAGTAAAAATAGTTTTCCAGTAGCTCTGGGCAGGCAGTGCTGGGTCCCAGGGGTGTCTGGGCTGCCCTTGCCCTGAGCTGGTTCCCCATTTCCCAACCTTTCTGAGCTCCAGCCCTGGGAATGACACCAGGGGAAAGAATGGCAGACCCTGGCAGCTCCAGCCAGGCAAACAGCCTCTGCAAGTACTGGGAGGGTGAGGGCAGCTGCCACCTCTTTCCTGAGAGCAGGGGGACAGGAGCAGTCTGGGGAAAAGCAACTGTATAAAAACATCCCCAGGCGCATCCAGGAGTGAGAAGGAACACTCTCTCTCCTCCATGAATATCACACTCCTCCTGGCAAAGACTGGATGCTGAATGCCAGTCTAGCTTTTCTCAAGAAACGCTGAAACAGCCAACTGAAAGTGCCCAAGATGTGTTCTAAAAGATTGAGAGTAAAACTAGTAAAAATAGGTACATAATAGTATGGGGTTTTTTCATGTAAAAATTGTATAACAATCTATAACTCTGCTGTCAATTAGGATTTTTTTTTCTGATTTAATTAGAATCTGATTTATTCCGATTTGAACTGTAAAACTATTAACTACAATGAAGATGATTATTACTCCTCTGCCCAAAAATTTTCTTAATATAAAATAGTACATTGATTACGAATAAGATATTAATATTTCCCCTAACATAAAATGTTTTTCAAATTCCAAGTTCAAAATTTCACAAAAAAAAAAATAAAAAGATTTTCAGTGCTGAGTTCTGCAGGTCCCAGAACTAAAACATGTTTGCTTTTTAGTATCTTTGAATTCAACATGTATTAAAATTATTCTAAAATGTGTCCTGTAAATGCAATACATTGTGTGTTTCAGGGCAAAATATCCAGTCACTGTTTGTTTAACTACAGAAAACAGATTTAGCCATTCCCTCTTCTTAAAAGCCACAGCCATAAAAGTTCTTTGTTTTGGTTTTAGTTAAATGATGCAAGGAGTGTGGAGCAGAAGTCTGCTGAGGAGTGTCTGACGGATCTGGGTGGGCTCAGGCTGGAGAAAAGGAGGCTCAAGGAGGAACTTTCTGGTTCTCTACAATTCCCTAAATGAGGCTGCAGCCTGGTGGGGGTCGGGCTCTTCTCCCAGGTAACAAGGGTTAGGAGGAGAAACACCCTCCGGTTCCTCCAGGGGAGGTTCAGATTGGATTTTAAGAAAACAAAAATCTTCATGGAAATTTTTGTCAAGCATTGAAATGTGTTGCCCAGAGGTGTGATGTAGTTGCTATATCTGGAGGTATTTAAAAGAGGTGTAGGTGTAGCAACCGGGGTCATGGTTTAGTGCTTGACTTGACAGTGCCAGATAAACAGTTGGATTACTTGATCTCAAAGGCCTTTTCCAACCTAATTTTATGATTCAATGTGTTGGAGTTTGTTGTTTTGTCTTGGGTTGTTTTTTGGGGGGGGGGGGGGGGGGGGGGCAGGGGGAGGGAGATTGGTTTGGTTTGGTGGAGGGAGATTGGATTGGTTTGCTTTGGCTTGGCTTGGCTTGGCTAGGCTTGGCTTGGCTTGGTTTGGTTTGGCTTGGCTTGGCTTGGCTGGGCATGGTTTGGCTTGGCTTGGCTTGGCTGGGCATGGTTTGGCTTGGCTTGGCTTGGCTTGGCTTAGTTTGGTTTGGTTTGGTTTGGCTTGGTTTAGTTCCATTATTTCAAGCATAGGATATTTTGAAGTGTGAAAAAAGAACATCCAAAAATGACAAAACTTCAGGTATTGCTTTCAAAGTAATATTCAGAAAAGATTTCAAAAAGTACAGTACAATGCTTGCTCCCGTAGCTCCTTTTCCAAGTTCACCTCTAATTCTTATGGCTATTATTTATTATTACTTCCTTTAAGGATCTGAGCACTTATTAACTTTGTGATCAAAGCAGTGAAGTTTTAGAATATGACATAAAAACTTTTTTAAAAAAATCTGTATTTTTGACACATGCTGTTTCAGTGGATAGAACTGCAATTTTTTTATCATCATTATTAGCTAAAATTCACTTATCAAACAACAGGCTTTGGTTCAGTGATGAAAATCTTTTGCTTGTTAGTGTGTCTATTATTATAACTCATGCTGTGTAACTGAATGTCACATCAATAGGCTCGAGATGATGCAGTGAAAAACTTTGAGGTTGCTTTGAATTTAACTCCATAGGAGAAATACAAAAGGTTTATAGTTGGGTTTTTTATAGAGATTGCAACCAGGCTTTTGTTGTGTTATTATTTATGTAGGAGTGTATCTATAGACAGCATGTTACCTCTTATCACCAATGCAACCCCACAACAGAAAAAGTCTCAGAGAGGGGCACAAGTGATGTGCTGGTGAAGTTTCTCATTTTGGAATGTTCTTTGAGTCAGCTGATGCAACACAGTTTTGTCTCAGTCATTTGATTGATCTACCTGTAACTAGAGGTGAATAGTAATAGGTGTGATTTGTGTCAGAGAGAGCCGTAATGCTTTCTCTGTGAGGGGTGTTGTGTGGCCCTGTAAAGAGGCAAGGAGAATACACTCTTGCCCTTCTTGTCCTTCCCAAATAAATTTCTGTGGTGTATTTTACCTCTCACTTGAAATGCATGCTCCTCATCCTAGTCAGGGAGTTGCCACTTGGTTGATGTATTTATTTGTCTTTACCAGGAAAAATTCTCAGTCTCTAAAAAATCTTTGGGCAATATTGCAATCAAATAAAAGAGTTATTTAATATTTTTATTCTTCTTAATAATTTCAAAATACACAATTTTTAGACACCATCAAGGGGAATGGTTAAAGTGGCAATTTTATATATACATAAATGATTAAATTGGCCATTATACATTAATGTGTCTAAGTGCCTTTCTCACTTTATCTTCCTTTCTTTTACGTGACTCTACCTTGTCTTGCATTCTCTGTCATGTTGGCATTTTAAACACTGTTTCTTGCAAGAACTGCAGAAAAGAAATTTACATTATGCCCTGCTAACAGTAGGTAGGAGAATACATGTGGATAGATAGTTATTTGAAAGTTTCAGAGATCCTTTGAGCAACTTTGAGAGCCCACCTGCCTCTCCTGCCTTCACCTTTTGGAAAGTAGGACAGAACTCTTGAAAGCACCTGTCCTCTTAACTATAGGAGCAGCCTCAGCCAGTCAGATGATTCATGCATTCTCCTGTTGTTTGGATAAATGAATTATTTGAGCTTTTTGAGCTTCATTTTTGCTTATGTGTGTCTACTAATACTGTTAGACTCACACTTAATAATTTTATTTAATGATTCCCTTTTTAAGCTTGCTATACATGTATAGACTTTAATAGCAGCTGGAGATAACAACATCAGTAAAGTGACAGAAAAGCTGAGAACCTTGAGAAGAGAACTTTTTCCTTCAGGTTTACAATTACTTTGTAATGGCTGAGCACAGATGACCTTAAATCAACTATTTTTCTATTACCTTGCAACATGTTTTCATATTTAGATTATTTCTTTTCAATTATTATTAGCTAGTGAAAGAACAATTTTCTCCTGCATTAAGGAAATACAATGATAACCTGACAGCATATTGAGATTTATTAAAGAATATTTTCCTTTTACATGGACAATTTACATATTTAGCCTTGACAACTTAATGTTTTGGGGCTGGAGGGGAAGTAAATGTGGTGTATTTTGGGGAAATAAAACTGCTCTACAGTGAAAAAAATCAATGGATAGTGGATGATCTGAAGGTTGCCATCATATAATCTTGGATTTGTTTATGTAGATACACATTATTCCTTAAGGAATGTCTTTACTCATCTTTCTAAAGTTCCACACATCATGTAAATTCACCTAATCTCTGAACAAACAGTATCTGGGTTTTTCAGGTGGAATATAAATAATTCTTCACTTTTTCTGCAAAATGAAATGTTTTCTACTTCCCCTTGCAGTGTGATCACATCATAGAACAATTAAGGTTGGAAAGAACCTCCAAAATCATCATGTCCAACTAATCATATATTCAACCTGTGTAATTTGGGATTTTTTTTCTAAATGTGTGAAAGTGTGTATAAAAAAAAGCAAAGAAAATAAATCTAAAGTGGAGCTGTTGCATTGACTACAAAAAAAAAAAAAAAAAAAGGTGCTTTTAAGGTAAATCAACAGGAATTTCCACATCTCAGAATTATTCCAAATGTTAAGATCTTCAGTGATGTTTGTGTGCTTTCTATTAATCAAGTTTTATAAGATTAATCATTAATAGCTTTTAAAATTCTTTCACCTTCACGTAGAGGAGAGGCCAAACCTTTTTTGTAATAATAAACTGTTCTGTTTAGTTATATCTGAGTTTAAATTTAGAGTATCACCTGATTACTGTTGTTATGTTATATGTTTGAGAAAACTGGGTTTCTTTTTAGAATCTATCTTTCTAGAGAGAAAAAGCACAGCCTGTAAATGCAATGTCATGCAAAAATTTAATATATGTGGTACAAGGTCTGTTGATAGCTTCATATATCCTGATACAAGCAATGAGCATTTCTAATTTTAAAATCTCTTACGTGTTCCTTCTTACTTTTGTCTGTTTGTTTGTTTTTAATTAAATGAAGTTTCTCTTGCTTCAGTTAGGATAATCAAATATTGTTTAATAGAATCCTGCAGACAGCAAATCAACCATAGGGTATAGGGATAAATCATTCTTCTATCCTTTAGGAAGAGTATGAAATTAATTTCTGTTTATAACTATTCAGATGAGGATTTGTGTTTTTACTATTTCAAGAATGCATTGATGGAAACCCTAAGGAAAAGTCACAGATCTCTGCTGGTGTGATTGCCTGGTAGAACTATCCAAAGAGTATGTTTCGTCTGTTCTTTAAATGTTAATTAATTAACATACTTGCATTAAAAAAAAATTTTTTTGTGTTGTGCCTTGACTTTGCAAAGAACTGTTCAAGTCTTTAACCACCAATCTTTTCAGACATATGCACACTTGGGAAAATATACAGACTGTGTGGAAGAAAACAGGAGACAAAAATTATCCAGGTGTTTTCAACAGAGTTAATCATTCTGTCTTTTCTGAATATGCTCACAGCTGGCAACCTACAGGATTTTAAAAGTGTCAAAGTAATGAGAAACAGATTTAGTACGTTTGTTGTGAAAATTACTTTGAGTATTTGGTATCCTTAAGTATATTTTGAATCATTGATGATGAAAAAATGAGAAGAGGAAAAGACAAGGCATACAATGTAGAGTATTTAAGTCACCTGATACTAGCAAACAAATATAAAATTACTTGAAATAAAATTAGACTAGTTTTATATTTTCTTTTTAAATTTTGAAATTTTGGCTTAAAAAATCCTAACTTAAATGTTTTGCTACAGGATAAAGCATTGCTCAGCATAACAAATCTCTCTATTTTATGGATTTGAATTGGTTTGTTTCTGATGAAAATGCAACTTTTCCAAGAGTGTAAAAAAACTACTCTCATTCCTCAACAGATCTATATTCTACATACAAAACTAAACTTTGTGACAGCTAATGGTAATGTAACTTAATCACGTACTAAAAGAAGTCTCAAAAAGGGCAATGCATCTGAATCTGTTCTTTGGTCTGGGTTTGGGTTTTTTTTTCACTGTTTTAACTGTTCCTTGAAAAAAAAATGGACACACATTTATTTATATATAATATAGACACACATATGCAAACATGTACTTTCTCGGCTAGTGCAGCAATTGTTTTTTAATGCCTGTCTGTGAATAATTTTTAGAAGTTGCTGTTTTCAGCATCTTTCAGAAGTACCAGAAAGCAGCAGCCTCCTTGCTTCCTCCCCTTCAACATTTGTTTACTGTCTCTCTCAACAGAGATTCAGCTCATCTGTCATCCTCAGCAATAGCTAAAATTATTTTCAGCTCTGTCAGTTTGGAACGCGCAAGGCAAGAAGACTAGTCCCGAATTTCTTTTAAAAAAGATTTCTAAATGAAGTGTGGAGTTTGCATCCTGACCTATTTTTGCAAATGCTTTCTTCTGAGTCAGTGTTTAAATGTTATTTTTATACCCTTTGAATTTATATTATTGGTAATACTTTATGAAATAATTGCTTTAGTTCACATATTTTCTCCATGAATGTCGATGTCAATATGACCATGTAACACTAATAGTAGTAGTTGGGTTGATCCAAATATATAAATTACTTTTGAAGTATCAGTTTGCATATGTTTATTTTATATGGTTTTCTAGACTACATAGATGGAGAGCTCTCTTCAAGATTTTTATTTCTGATTTCTATGCTTATAGAGGGTAAAATGTTTGGGAAATTCTCTAGGTTTTTTTGCACATCTCATCAGGAAGAGATGCTTGTTTGGGGAATTTATTTGTCAGTGGAAACTCTAGTGGTGACATATAAAGATCTCCCTGTTGGTATGATTCAGAGTCTTGACAACTGTGAAGGAACATACAAAAGACATCTCCAGTATTTTCTCAGCTATGGAAGCCATAGGAAAGGAAAGCCATATGGAAGGAAAAAAAATACTCTGACTGAGACATTTATTGCTCAGGTGAAAGTAAGATGAAGAATATAGGATTCTTTTTTCCTGATTGTTAGTGTCACAATATACAGATATTTTATGTATCAATAGTTTTTAAATATTAGATGAATGATTTTTCTTTAAAAAAAATCCTACCAAGAGCAAATAGACATTATTTGTTTCTTTGTTGCTTGTTGGGTTTTGGTTTATTTGTTTTTTTAATTTTGTGGGGTTTTGGGGTTTTTGTTTGTCTGTTTGTTTGTTTTGCTTTGTTTTGTTGTTTCTTATGAAGTAGATGGTATTTTGCTACCAATTATGCAAGGGAGCAGGAACAAGTGAGAAGATCAGTGTGAAGCAAAATGATAGTTCTTCTCTGCACAATAACTTCTGCATGTTAGGCTGGCAAATGTTGCTGCCACTGCAAACAGCAATAACAGATTCAAGACACTGCATCACTAAATTAAATCAAATGCTGCATTTTTCAACCCGTACTGTGAGGCAGCGATACTGAGATGCAGAGCCATGACTTACTCCACACCTTTTACCATCGCAGTTGTGTCTGTCCTTCAGAAATAACAACAGCAACAAAAAAGCACTGAATATTTGATCAAGTATTCTGCACAAATAAAAAAGGATGAAATGTAGAAAATCATTGTTAAATCATCATGTCAACCAGATTTTTTTTCTTCTTACTCTCAAAAAATATAACAGTGATTAAAAGACTGAGATTGGAGTAGCAATCTTTGTTTCTGTACCTGTTTTTATAGCCTGCATTCCAAGACCATTAAAAATTCATTATATGTTTAAAAATATTTTAATTTAAATAACAAACAACATGAATAATTATAATGTGCACACTGTACTAATTACTAGAGTTCTGATAGGGAGTAAATATATTAACTCTTTATTTCAACATAATTCAAATGTTGAAATTTATGTTTGTTAAATGAGCACCAGAAGGGGATTATGCCTACAAAAATTGTTGTCATTCTGTCTATCTGGTTAGAGAGCTAGGTGGAAGGTTGTGACCTTTGTGGCCAATATATATATAAGTCAGTGAATTCCCAGGTAAGGTACCAAAATTACTCCCTGAAGTTTTCTTCAAAACTGCTCTATAAGCATTAGTATTGCTATTGTATGATATCAATTCAAAAAAAATCACAGAGACAAAAAAAAAGCACCATTGAAAAAAAAAAAAGCAAGGAAAAAGATGAAAAAATGTCATTCTCCTCCTTTGGCTGAGTTTTCATGTTTCTTGCATACTGACAGTGTAGACTAATATGTCTTTCTGTTTTCAGACTACCACCAGTCCAGCAAAACGTAGATATTTAAAGTCCTGTAAAAATACAAAGTGTATGAATAATAAAATCCCACAGCACACATCTTCACTGTGCAACAATGAATTTTGACAAATTATGGCTTTGAAGGAGAACACAGTAGTAGGAGGAGTACTGAGGGCAGATTAGATATCTTTGCTCTCATATTTGATTATGAGTGCTTGGTAACCTTAAATATCTACTCAATTTTTTTCCCCATGAAAAGATTGTTTAATTGTAGCAAAGTATTATTTTTAATTACCAAATGGTGCAAGGTCAACATCCATCTAAGCATTCAATAATAGTATCTGCAGACAGAAATATAAGGCATTTTCAGGGCAGTCTGATACTGTTTTATTTTAAAAAATATTATAGGATAGAAAACAAACAAAAAAATACAAACCAAAAAAGTCCTCATTTTTAGAACGTGAATATTTCCTTAAGATTTTAAAAAATAATTTTTAGAAGCTTTTTTTTTATTCTCTAAGTGAAGTTTTGTGTGATACATACTACTTGTAAGAAGAGAGGAATGCATAAATTCCATGCACTGAATTGAAGATCTTCAATATTTTCACAGCCAGCACAACCCCAAACCCATTTTGTAGATACTGCCAAAAACACCCGATGCTATCTAGCAAGTGGGCTTCCTCTCACTGCTGGTTAGGATTATTTGATGTACTTCTCCCCAAGCCCAACCCCGTGCAGGAAGAGAGCTTATCTCCTTCATAGAAAGCAGATGTGCATTAGGAAAATCTTAAATGTCACCTGTTTATTTCCCTGATTTTTGATATTTTCAGGTTATTGTTCTGAAACAGGTTCAAAAATAAATAGAAAGCCTGCTTCTATTTGTCTTTTTGACAAAGTCTGTCTATTTCAGATAACAGTAGAAATGATAACTACATCCCAGCAAACACTAGTAGAAATGCTTTTAAAGACATATTTTTCTGCTCTTTTGTTTCAGTATTTGCTTATTTGTTTACTTTCCTGACCCTTTCTCTTGACAAGCTGGATGAACTGCAGCTGTTGCTTACTTCCACGTGGAGTCAGACTTCCACATCTGCCATGAAGAGTTAATACTGTACAATTTAAAATGCTCTCCTAGACTGCCATGCATTCCATATAGGTTTAAGTGGGTCAAGCTGAATTTTGCCAAAAAGCAGAAAAGTAATAACACTGTTGTAACCAGAGTTAGTGAAGCAAACTTGATTTACTTCTCTCTGTCAAAACATTCGCAACCCAGTCAGGAATATATTCAGTGATCTTGAAAGTAGGATAAGGAAAATTATCAAGACAGGGATGTATATACATGGATGAAGATAGTTGTCCTCATTAATCCAAAATTAAAAAAAAATCTGAGATATCTAGTTCTGGCGTTTGGGGTTTTTATGTTGGTGGTGGTGTTGTTGGTGTTGTTTGTTTGTGATTTTTGTTTTGTTTTTGGTTTTGATTTGGTTTTTGTTTTGTGGGGCTTTTTGTTTTGTTTCGTTTCGATTTGGTTTTTTTCTGATGATGATGCCTTGGGAAAGCTGACCTAGAACTGAGACTGCATAGAGCTAGAGAATAAAGTAGAAATTGATTAAAAGGCCTTTAAGGGTACACCTTGGGCATCACAAGAGCCTGGCCAGGGCTACACCCAAGATGGACTTAAAATGTTCACAAAATGGATGACGCGTCATGAGGTCTTACACTTTTCTAAATTTTGGTCCATTTGGACATTGGGTCTAATTGTCCAAATACAGCTTCAGATTGTCAAGTCCTACCCTTCTTGTTTTCTCTCTTTAGTCCACTGTTGTTTATGCTTTTGTGCCTGAAAACTTGCAAGCATTGTCCTTGGTCCTCAGCAGGAAAGGATTTGTTTTGTCCACGTACTCTGTGAAGAGAGCTTACTGGCACTTAGTATGAGGCTCAGAACTACACCCCTAGGCAGCTCAGAATCTAAAAAACATGAAAGATAAAACTTAAGCCATCAGTGGTGGCCTACAATAGCTGATTAGGGAATGATTAAAATTATAAAGAAGCTATGCCATGATCGCCTCCCTGGTAATTTTCTGGTTCTGATGATTTTCAGCATATCAGTACTTCTTTAGTATTACAACTTTTATTCACAGTTTTCTTCTATGATTTTTAATTAATTTTTAACCAATATGTAGGTTCTATATATCTCTAATGTAATCTAATTTTTCTGTTAGAAACAATAATAAAGAATATTTTCTTATTAGTGTTTTCCTGCAGCTCAGCATCTGTCATGGACCTTGACTTTAAACTGAAATACCTTGTTCTCTTTAAGATATCCCCATAAAGAATCTAATTATCAATTATTAATTATTTCATATCTTATTTGCCCTTTATTTTCGCCGCAATATTTTTTGAGAGGGTAGATGCCCTATGAAATTTTCGAGACAATAAAATTTCTATTGTTTTATGATTATGATTCTATGATTATGCTTTTCATGTTATTTATTCCTCACTTTCTAGCAGTTCTAATTTTCTTTTTCGTTATATGAACAAATTGAGAAAGAGTGAATTTTTGAGTGTCATTTAGCTAATATTAGTTTGAATGTAATGTAACCAATGTTAGGCTGAACTGGTTCAGTTTCAAGGGAAAAGCTTGAAAACAGGATCTAAGCACTTCTGAAAAAACTTAAAAGGTAAAAAGAGCAACAAAAAGAATAAAGAAAAGCCAAAGCTTGTCAAAACCTGTTTACAAGATGAAATCTCATAAATTATTTGGCTGTTCTTATAATTATTTTTAGCTTAGTTGACAGTGTTGAGTTTTTCCTTTCCTTTTTCTTTTTCCATCATGCAATATCAGCTCTCCACCCTACCTGGTTTTCCTTGAGTTTTAAAGTATCTTTATTAAAAACTTTATTTTTAAATAAATTTCCATGATTTTTAATGGAAGTTTTAAAATAATAGACCTGATACTATACGAAAATGAAAAAAAAATTGAAGGCTAAAAGAGAGACTTATTGGATTGCTGTGAATACAATACAAGCAATTAAAATATCTCTTTTTTTAATCATACTTAATTTCCAGTGTTTGATACTTAATGTTCATTGCCAGCTACTGCCACAGATTTATTTTAAATTCATGAGTGTAGTAGGGAAAATGGGTAGAGTCTGTGGATGACTTTGCAAAGAACTGAAAGCAAGAAAATATTTATCTAGTTTTGGAAGTTCCTTCACTGAAGCTAGAAATCATCACAAAATCAGTCTCTCTCTCATACACACACACAAAACCCAATAAAAAGTATTATAAAATGAACCTTTGTGGCTTTATTTCCAAATCAATTTCTCAATAATTAGATTACTTTTGGAATTTAGAGTGGCTGATTTTCCATTCTTTCAATGAAGAGTAGATTAATTTGGTTTTGCACTAGAAATATTTCAAAATCTTTGTACTTTGCAGAAAACAGTATAATATCTGGTGTTTTTCTTTAATTTTGAAGATATTATGATTTGATTGATTAAATCTTGACAATGAATGTCAAGATTTCAAAGGAGCAAGAAAAACAATCAAGTCCCATTGGTGATACAGTATAAAAGATTCTTTAAGTGCAATGTTAGGCAGATACATTATTTTATCATTCTTACATTCTAAGGCTTAAATAAAATGACATTTATATTTAAACTTTGCTTTTTCTTAAACATTATTTTTATTCTAGCTCTAAAAGTTCTCATGAAGGAAATTTATTATTAATAAAATATTTCATCCTCAAAACTTTCTCAATGGAAAATTAGGTTATCTTTGAGAGCACCCAGTGTGTATGTAGCCACTGATCCTTTGTCTATTGACTGCTATTTGAAAACACTGAAAGAAGATTTATATTTATCCAGCATTGATTTCTTTTCCAGTGGTTCTGTGTAGTCCACATCAACTAGAATAACAAAAAACTTGCATGATCATTTACTTTTAAGCTTACATAATTCCTTTGCTTATAGAGTCTCTTTTAGTGTTCTGTAATAGAAGTTTATTGTGCTAGAGAAGGAAAATTGATTATGATCTTCAGGGTAGTTATTTGGGCCTATGAACACCTCCATGGCTCTTACTTGCTGCTCAGATCCCAGGATGTCTGCATGGATTCTTGTCCTACTCATTGTCATTTTGACAAAAACGTGATTTGCTAAAGGTGGCCAAGTGAAGGTTTTGATAACCTCTTCATATTTTCTCTGATCTCAAAGAGAACATTTTGTCCATTATAACCAGAGAATGCTGTGAGAACAGAAGGCAGATCATGAAAAGTGAGGTTATGGCAGTGATATTAAATAACTATTTAATATCAAAGAAGTGCTTTACCAGAAGTTTCTACAAGCTGCTGGTGTTTCATTTCTAATGAGATAAGATACAGGAATTCTAAGTATTTGTAAAAAAAAAAAGCCATGACAGATAAAGAAGTGATTTTTTTTCCCTTTCTTATGGCTTATATTACTTAATGATCATCTGGGGAGAGAATGAAGTTTTGTACCAAATGTCATTTGTATCCATGTCATAGCACTGAAGAGCAGAGGGTTTAAAGTCTTAATAGAGGATATGGCTGCTATTCTACTTCATAATTAGGGAGGGGAGGGTTAGAATGAACAGGAAAGTCATGACACGGTTGCACATCATGATTATTAGAATGTCCTTCCAATGATCCCTAATCTGATAAAGGGTGGAATTTACTGTATCAAATACAATGATACTGCAGAGAACATCTTTCACCGAAACATCAGAAAGTTCTGTAAAATGATAAAACAATGCCAAGCAAACAGAGTACAACCTATGTTTTCTACCTGTGTTCTGTTTTCCATTAATTTTAAGAATGTATGTCTTAAAATATTGAGAAGTTTCTGAACTCTTTTTCAAGGACTTCCTAAAAATTTGATGTGCTGAAGAAAGGACTAGGAGACCTGAAATGGCTTTGAATGTATGAATTGTTGTTTCTAGCATATTTCTTATTCACTGTGTTCAAACATTGAAATCTATTGATGTGGAAAGAAAGCCTCTAACAGATTAGGATATGCTTTGGATAAAATGTGAAGAAATTTTCTTTCACTCATCACCCTATTATAGTGAATTTATCTGGTTCAGGTGGATTAACCTGGAAAGAAGTGTGGATCAAAAGGATTGAGCTTGCCCTGTGGCAACTGATCAACTTCCTTTCCAGCAATGTTGACTATCCTGACATACAAACTCTCAGCCCTTGCAGTGTGGCTGAGAACTTGAGAAAAGTAGCATGACAGCTGGAAGGGTACACATCTTTGTTCAGATTTCCAACAGGTATCATGTTAAGAACTCTTTAGGTCATTCTGCTTGCTCTGTGTTTTTTCTTATAAATATTTTGAACACATGTGTTCAGAGAGTTCCCTGAAATGTTTTAATAGGGTGGGCAAAAAATAAGTTTCTTTTCTGATTCATAACTTTTTATGCTCCAAAGTGTTAGGGACAATATCCAAAATAAACGATAATTCCCTATTTCTGTATTCTCACTGGGACCTCCTCTCTCCTGACTATGTCTTAAATGAATTGAACATTCATTTGTAGAAGAACATTAAATTTGTAGAAGAGCTAGTAAAAAGACAATACTGTTAAAAATCTCAACAGTTGGACGATTGCCAGGTGGGGTTTTTTACATTCAGTTTTACCAAAAAGTGTCCAAGAACTGTGGGACTCCACCTGCAGTGGGGCTTCAGCTCTTGGAGCTTGACATAAGGACCTGGACTTGTTGAAGTAAGTCCAGAGGAGTGTAATGAAGATAATCAGAGGGCTGAAGCACCACTACTATAGGGAAAGGTAAGAGAAAGTTGGGACTCCTCAGCCCAGAGAAGAGAAAGTTTGGGGGGGAGCCTTCCAGTTCCTAAAGGGTGTCACAGGTAAGACAGAGAAGGAATTTTAACAAGGGCAGTAAGTGATAGAACAAGGGGGAATAGCTTGAAACTGAAAGGGATAGGCTTGAATTAGATATTAATAAGAAACTCTTCACTGTGGTGGTAGTGAGGCATTGGAACAGGTTAACCAGAGAAGTTGTGCATATCCCACCCATGCAAGGGTTCAAGGACAGGCTGGATGGGCTGTGAACAACCTGGTCTCATGGAAGATGTCCCTGCCCACAGCAGGAAGTTGGAACTTTATGATCTGTAAGGTTTTTTCCAACCCAAACTATTCTGAGATTCTATGTGTCAAATTAAGATATGCAATTATTTTAGTTGATAAGCAAATTTTCCCCAGCATTGTGTCATTGATAGGTCAGGGACTTTCTTCTCTCCTTTCCACACCTGACCTTCCAAGAGGAGTCAAGATTTCTCCTGCCTTTGACCCGTTATTTTGGGTCCTCAATGCACAGGTCATCTATACCCTATGGTGCTCTGCAAAATACCCATTCAACACTTTGTGTGTCTTATTCATTTCTGCACATGCCAGTGACGATAGGTCGTACTGTCTGGGCTCCAACTAAACAGTTTCCCTAATCAGACTACAAAAACTCTTTTATTATGCACATCTTGAAGTAGTGTTTTCACTGTTTTTTTAAGATGTCATTGCATTTTGGGAAGGTGGAAACCTTCCCTCACCAGTAGACTGGTTTCTCTGGGTGACATATTTTCTGTTTCATGATGATTTCTAATGCAGTTTTATTATTATAATTTTGACTTAGATTTTTAAAATCCCATAAGTTTTCAACCCATAGATTGGCATTTAAAAAAAATATCTTTGTTCTGGAATTACCAGCCAGATAGTTAGATGATTAATGGAGAGAATAGGGAAAGGAGAAACATTAATTTCTATCTCATCTAAATTGTCAGTAGCTTGACTGGGCCTTAATGAATTGCATTGGCAACATAGTTTATTTACGATATCTGTCAAAATTTCCCAGAGTACTGCAAAAGGTTTTAAGTATCAGAATAAAACATTAATATTCAGGTACTATATCAATATATTGGAAACAGCTCCTTGCATCACAGATCTAATCAATAACCTAATTTTGGTCAAGTGAACATGATAAACAATGAGAATGAACGGAATGAAAGATTATCAATCCTTTTTTTCAAACACTGAAAAAGCATTATGTGTCAGGAATAATGATAATGCCATGTCAGAACATTGGGTACAATTCCCTTTCAGAAAATCCCTGAGACTTTAAAAGGAAAAAAACATAGGGAGGTAAATAAAATCTAGTTACCATTGTCATCTCCACAGTCATTTGCTTATCATTGCAAAAGAATTTCCTAAAATATAACATCTGTCCCTATAAGGACACAGTATTTCAGATGTTAAACTTTATCCTATTCTCAGTCTACAAGAATTCTGTTGAAGTTCATGAAAACCAATGATAAACAAAGGACAGGAAAGTTTTTCTCTGAATAGCCTACATGCGTTTATTCCATTGGCAATTGTGACACAACGCAATATCTTTAGCTAAAAAGCTATTCTGCTTAAAAAAAAAAAACAAATCCAAACCACACTGTTCATACCAGCTACTAGATATTTTCACCTCCTAGCCAAATCATTTGTAAATCTAAGCCAGTTGCTTAATTGCACTTTGGTGTCCTGTCCATCATATCCAACACTATCCAACAGTGTCCACTAAATACAAGAGTATTTAATTTTTTGTTACGTCAGCCAGAGACTCTATTTCATGTATGAGATTATTCTACTTTTGTAACCACAGGACCAATTCTGATTTTCTGGCTGTCTTTATCTGAACTGCACTGTTACTTTGAACTGAAAAACCTGATAAGTTAATCCAATTCCTACTCTACCCAGCTATTTTGATTTCTCTGTAGTAAGTCTATTGCAGTAAAGGTGGTTGGATATTTTACATAAAATAACTAATCCCCAAAGCATTTACGTGTAAAGATACTTTTCTGCTCCTGTGACATAGTACAGAAAGTTGTAATATATCTGATTCGGGTCCCAGTTCTACACCTTCCATGTATATCTGCATTTAGCCAAGCACTAAACCTCTTTCCCTTAAAATGAAGACCATTTTAAAATGACATGCTGCAAAGATGTCCTGCCCTGCCTATTAAGATCTTATTGCAGCAATACAATCTTATTATTGCTTCCAGCCATTTCCACTGCTTATCATTTCAGAGTTAAAGTGCTTTGCTTCTCCAAATTCTTTCCTTGCAAAAGAAAGTCCCCAAGGCATTCAGCCTCATATTCCTTACTGTAGCTAAATGACAATGGAAGGGTTTCAGTCTGAGAATTAAAGGGGGTTGGGAAATGCAGAATATTCCTTGCTATTTCCTTTCGGGGAAGAGATCAGATGTCAGATTGAAAAAGAAAACAAAAGGAAAAAGCTATAAACCCCTAAGAATAATAAAGTGAACAGAGAGAAAAGAGGCATGGACAGCAAGAAGGAGAAGGAGAAGGAGAAGGAGAAGGAGAAGGAGAAGGAGAAGGAGAAGGAGAAGGAGAAGGAGAAGGAGAAGGAGAAGGAGAAGGAGAAGGAGAAGGAGAAGGAGAAGGAGAAGGAGAAGGAGAAGGAGAAGGAGAAGGAGAAGGAGAAGGAGAAGGAGAAGGAGAAGGAGAAGGAGAAGGAGAAGGAGAAGGAGAAGGAGAAGGAGAAGGAGAAGGAGAAGGAGAAGGAGAAGGAGAAGGAGAAGGAGAAGGAGAAGGAGAAGGAGAAGGAGAAGGAGAAGGAGAAGGAGAAGGAGAAGGAGGAGAGAAAAAAGAAAAAATCACATAATCTTTATTAATGAATTTCAGTGTAAGACATGGGCCACTTTTATTGCCGGTCATATTACTTGATGCAGTAAGTGGCAGATTTGATGAGTGTTACATGCCTGGCCAAAAGAACAGGGAAAAAGTTGTTTTTGTATCCTTAGGATGTTAAAAACTTCTAAATCCACACTGGTAATTTTACATCCATGTGCAAGGGGGAAGTTACCATATTATGAAAACCTTTTGGAGACCTTTTTGATTTTTTTCTCACATTACAAGACATGCAAAGAATCACATGTAATGAGTAGCAGTAAGAAAACACAGTCATGCAGGAAATTAAGAATTTCTTTTGACAAAATTACAGTATTGATGAGGAACCACCATTGTTTATTGGTGCTATGTGTCATAACACCCACAATCAGAGCTAAGTTTCTACTTTTTTGAGAAAGCACATCATGCCATAAATTCATATTTCACATCAGATATCATGGTACAGGCAATGAGGTTTGCATTTGTGGTTGAAAGGAAACATAAGCAGCAAATGAACTGAAGAATACTTGGCCACATAGATTGCCCCATCTTGCTCTCACCAGGGGTCACCACGATGCCCTGTGCCCAGACTGAAAGGTTGCTGATGGCAGCAAGTGACAAATGTTATTGCATTTCATCCCTGGTTTAGTAGGTTCCTGCAGGGAAAGTTATCGTGGCATGGTCAAGTCTCCAGATGTTTTCTTAGTTTCTGTCACTAAAAAATCGTAGCCAGTTTCACTAACAAAACAGGTAAAATTATAGGCAATGAGTGTTATTAAAATCATAGTTCTTCCTGTTATTTAATTAATTTTTATGCAGACTCCTGTATTAAATCATTGTAATATTAATTTAGCTCACTAATAGTTCATGTTGTACTTCAATAAATACAAGGTCCATTTATGTGAAATGAATAAGTAGCCTTTGTATGACAGTTGAATAAGAATATGTATGAGTAGGAAGTTATTATTATGACTTGTAGAAGAAAAATAAGTAATAATCTGGTGTAAGAAAAGAAAGTAGTGTTGAATTTTTCATTGTAATTTCAATGATCATTTATTAGATGAACTTGAAAGGGTTTCTCCTACTTTTCTGAATTTCCTTCCAATTTTTCTTTCAATGAGAAAATGCATTTAGCCTAAAATGTCATCTTTTAATGCCAGCATCAGTGGGCTGACTGACTGAAATTTCAAACATCTATTGTTAACAAAAAATAATTTAAAAAAGACTAAATATTTCTAAAAAGCATGCTTGTTTTATGTATAACTATTGTAAAAATTTTGATGTGACTTTGAAGAAATCTGTCAGATTTCATGTTTCAATCTGTTTTTCATTGTTAATAGTGCAACAACTTTTTATTTCTTTATCTTTCTTTCTTAAGACTGACTTGAACCCAGGTAGCCTATATCACATACATTTCTAGTGGGTTTTCTGTTATGCATTGATAACATTAACTTAAAAGGAAAAAGGAGAAAATAAAAAGAAATATAATTTTCAAAATGATCAGACTCAAAGAATGCGTACACCACTCAATTAAATTAAGAACAATATTCTTGAAATACAGAAGACTGGGAAAAAATGTGTACACAGCTCAGATCACAATCGAGCCACTGCAAGTTTCACAAGATAGATACAATAGAATGGTAATTAACTTTTTTTTTTAGCTCAAGACTATAAACCAAAATAAACTCTTCCAGTCTAATTATGTTTAATTTAGGGTCTAATAAAGGAATGGAGGGATCAATAGGTGGAGTTGGAGGAGAACAGTGCACATGCAGATGAACATTTTGTTTCAACTTCATGAAGAATCTCTGTAAAAGTTGCCTGTCTTGGATAAATAACAAGATAAGCTAAAGAATATAAGAAATGTAATGAACTGGGGGGGTCTGTTGCAATGTCAAGTCATCTATTGTCCAGAATTTGAATACTGAGGTTGATGAAAGATATTTTAACCAAACAAGAATAAAAATATCTAAAAATATCTACTGAATATGAGTAAATAAAAAAGATTGGTGAAAATGTTCTAGTCTGTTTCCTAGAGGGATTCACCAAGATGCATGAAACAGATTACAAACTTTCTGTTCAGAATTTCACTTTGTGCCACCGTTTGTTTTTCAATGACTTTGAACTAAAATTATTAATCTCAAGTTAAAATGAACACAATGGTACCAAGGCTATTTCTTATCTTTGACAAAAACACCCATGCCACCTGTGATCAGAAAACAACCAGAAAAGTCAGCAATATTATTATTATAAAAAAACCCCCAACTTATCAATAATCAGTAGTACCTACTAGTGAGGCCACTGCCTACAGCGTCTTTGCAGGGAATACAGATCATCTTATTCACCTTATTTAGGAAATCTCACTACACCACATGAGAATAAAAGCTAATAAGGATCCAAAAAGGCTTGGAAATCACTTTAATAAAATAATAAACTGCATAAGAATTTAAACTGTCCATATCTTCTTTCTTCTCTATAAATCTCTTTCTTTTTTTATGATAAGGAAAGCAATACAAACATCAATGAAGTTTAAAAAATAATAAATTAACTATTTAGAAATGAGCAGGTAGACTCAGGAACAAAATATGTTCCTGAGGTTAAAAACATCAGATTAAAAAAAAATCTTTGCGGCCAGTAGCAGAATTTGCTGCTAAATAACATGATGACTTTACTACAAGTAAATGTTTTTACATTTTCTTAACAGGAATTAACCTTGAAAAAGTTTCAGAGGAACCTTCTGATATGGAAGCCATCTGAGTTCTTTTTGAGTTCTTCTGAAGCAGCTGGTACTTGTCATTTTGAGAGTCTGAAGACCTGACAAATTTTTGGCAGCTCTGAACAAGTCTGGCAATTTCTATTAATTTGTATTACTGTCAAAAATATTTCAAGAGCCCAGAGCTCAGTTATCACAAGAGGGCACTGCAGGAATGCCTGCTAAAAAGTACCCAAAGATTAATTTGAAGCATGTTGGTTATTGTTTCCTTTTTCATTTTCTTCTCACATTAAAGTAGAATAAAGGGAAAAATGCTAAGAGAATTACCAAGATCTCACAGTTTGTTTATGAAAAAATATTCATCTGGTGAAGATATCCAAGAATTTATACAATATAGTGTCAAAACACTATGTTATCCAATTTTTAATGTTTACTATTCTTATCAAGGCTCTAAAACATTTCTTCCACCTCTATCTTGCCCTTATCATCTTTTTTGGGACCAAGGTTTCTCAGTATATGTTTTATAGTATGATCAACAGCCCATTTGGGGTGCCTCTATAAAAATACACTCAGCCTAGGGAACAAGCAGTAGGAGCTGAAAGCCACAGTGCAAGTAGCAAATCTGTGATCTGATTGCTACTGCTGAGACCTGGTGGGGTGAATCACTCAACTGGAATGCTTGTCAGCACCAGGAGACTCTTCCTCCAAGGGTGTTCTCCTTGCTTAGAGGATAATTTCTTACTTCACGTGGTAGACAGCCCAAACAAAGGACAAGTGTTGCTACAGCAGTTGTTTGCCAACACAGCTGAACTAAATGGAGATGTAAGTATGGACTACAGTGATCCCACAGTGATGGAATTTACAGTGATGAAGAGAGCCACAACACTGATTTTGGGAGAACAAACCTGCAGTTATTTAAGGAATTGGTTGATGGCACTCCCCAGGAAACTGCTCTCAGGAACAAAGGAGCTGAACAGAAGTGACAGCTCTTTAAATACATTTAAAGTGAAAGAGATCTTGATTCCTATGTGTAAAATATCAGACAAGGATGGCATGAGACCATCATGGCTCAGTAAGGCCCTTCTGACCCAATTAAAGTGTAAGAATGAAATGCACAGGCACTGGAACCAGGAACATGTCTCCTAAGAATGTGGGGATACCTCTAGATGTGTAGGGATCCAACAGGGAAAGCTAAGACGCAACTGGAGCTGAATTAGACAAAGGATGCAAAGCATAAAAAGAACTTTTACAAGGATGTTGTCCAGAAAAGAAAGATGAAATAAAATGTACCCAGCCTTATAGGAGGAGTGTCCAGCAACATGGAGAAGGCCTGATGCAGTCAACAAAATTTTGCCTCATTTTTCAATGGCATTTTCTCCTCCCACCTCTCTCAAGTCCCTGAACCTCAAGGACTGGTGAACAAAGTCCTTCCCATCATAAGAGAGGATCAGGTTCAAGGCCCCATGAGGAACATATAAAAGTCCATGGGACAAAATAGGATACATCCTACTCTGAAGGAATTTTTTGATATAGTTGCCAATTTGCCATTCTCCCTGACATTTGAAAAGTCATGGCAAGTCAAGTGAAGCACTCAGTGAATGTAGAAAGGGAAACTATAGAGTTATTTTTAAAAAAGGAGAAAGAAAGAAAGGAAGGAAAGGAAGACCCTGGGAACTACCAAATGGTCAGCTTGATCTCTGTTCCTGGGAAGATTATGGACCAGATCCTTCTGCAAGGTGTGTTGAGAGTTAAGAACACAAGGAAATTATTGGAGGCAAATCATGCCTAACTAAGGTACAAACCTTCTATAAGGGACTAAATGTGTTCATGGGCAAGAGAAAAGCTATGAGTATCATCTACCTGGCCTTTGATAGAATACCCCACAACATTCTTACCTTTAAACTTGAGAAATTTGGGGTTCATGAGTGGGCTGCTAGGCAAATAATGAATTCCCTGGATGTCCACGAGTTACAGTTGTTGACCCAGTGTCCAAATAGAAATCAGTAAAGGATGTTGTCCCTCAAGGATCTCACTATTTAATGTCTAATCAATACCATCACTGGGATTGAAAATACCCTTAGGAAGTTTGCAGATGACACTAAACTGGGTGGTGCAGTTATTTTGCCAGAGGAAGGGGACATCACCCCATCCACAGTGACCCTGACAGGCGTGAGGAATGGGTCCATATAAATCTCATGAAGTTCAATAAGGTTCAATAAGGTTCAAGATCTTGCAGCTGTGTTGGGGCAATTGCCAATACCAGTACAGACTGAGAGCAGCCCTGGGCAGAAGGGCTGATGTCACTGGTTGATGGAAAATTGGGTATGAACTAACATTGTGTGTTTGCAGCCCAGAACCCCCCGTGTGCTGGGCTCAGCCAAAGCCCCGTGGGCAGCAGGGCAGGGAGGGGATTCTGCCCCTCTGCCCCTCTGCTGAGACCCCACCTGCAGGGCTGCATCCAGCTCTGGGGTACACAGAAAGACACAGACATATCAGAATGGGTCCAAAGAGGGACAGAAAATGTTATCAGGTGTCTGGAACACCTCTGCTATGAGGCCAAGCTGAGAGAATTGGGATTGCTCAGCCTGGAGGAGAGAAGGCTTGAGAGACACTTTTTGCCAGGGCATATAGTGACAGGACAAGGGGCATTGGTTTTAAATTTGGGGTTGACTTCAACTAGACATGAAATTTTTTTTTGTGGTGAGGATGTTAGGACACTGGAACAGGTTGTCTAGAGAAGCTGTGGATGCCTTGTCATTTGAAATATTCAAAGATTAAGTGGGGCTTTGAACAACCTGATCTAATGGAAAGTGTCCCTGGCCATGGCAGGGAGGCTGGACAACTTTAAAGCAACCCCTGCACTCCACATTACAAATACCATGCAAAACAATTCAACCCAATGATCTTCAGAAAAGGATTCCTAACAAACTCGCCTCTATTTTCTGCTTGTGTGCGTTCCTGTTACTGAAGACTTCACTTTGTCAGAGAAAACCTTGTGCTTTTTGTTTTGCAGGTGTGCTTTGCAGGAGGTAAGGTATTCATATGAATAATTATACCATGTGCATACCTGTATTTTAAGTGGCTCTTCTCTTTTATTCCTAAAACAGACTACAGCAGGTATATGATATGCTTTAGTGCACCAACAAGGTTATGCTTTGGTTCTAAAGTTGGTTGGCTGTTTGATTTTTACTAACAACATAGAGACATCACTTTTTTCCAGTTAAATAAACTCAGTCTTTCTCAAAACAAACAATAAAATTTACCCTGAAACTAATCTATATACATATATACATATATACATATATACATATATACATATATACATATATACATATATACATATATACATATATACATATATACATATATACATATATACATATATACATATATACATATATACATATATACATATATACATATATACATATATACATGGTTTTATGTCAATATTCACACACAAGAATCCCTGCTAAAGCAGAGAGGCAAAAGTTAGAAGACTTTTTTTTCCCAAACACAAATTAAGGTCATAGAAAATGATTTTCTCATGAGATAAAATATTTTGATATCACATCATTCTTAATTTTTTTATAAAATCCTAAAAATCTGGCATTTTTTACTTCATTTTACTGCACCAATATTTTTGCTAAAATGGTACTCTTAGTATTGCTAAAACAATAAAGTCAAAATAAAAAAAATCTGGCCTAATAAATACAGTTTAAAATTTTATCATGTGTTTTGATTGTACCAAACTGACACTTTAAAGAGGAAATATATTTTATCAGAATTATTTTGACTAATTTTATGTAGTAACATACCCTTACTAAAATAATTTGAAACATCCTCAACCCTGTTAAGTAGATTTTTTTTCTGGATTTATTTGAGTCACCTTCCCTTTGGCATGCCCTAACTGAACAGGGACTATCTACGTGAGTAAGAACAACTTTTGCTTTCTGTGGGTGAGCTGATGTCTTCTGGCAACTTTATGTTGCACAAGAAATACAGTCTATATCCCTGTGTTCTAGATATCACAAAAATTCAGGTGTCTAGCTAGAAAAGACAGAATTCTCCTTCTGTGAGTATAAAATAGAATTTAATCTGCCTTCAGACTTACAAGTCCTTTTTTATATTTTTTCAGTTGGTAACTTCAGGACATCTTCAAAGGTCAGGAAAACCAAGATTTTGTAGCTGGTTGACACTATTCTCTTAAAAGCTTGATGTAAAGCAAGTCTGTGTATCTCTTTGATACCAAACTAGGAACTATGTCTCAGGTTAAGCATATCAGTGCATTATTTTAAGATGACTTTGCTGTTTTTCAAAATGAGATAAGTGAAGACGGGTCATAAAATGCCATACAGTTCTGGTAAGCTTCTTAAAAATGGTAAGGTTAAGGTAGATTTAAGAAGCTGCTGGAAATTCACATCATGTAATAATCTCTTGAAGGCAAGGAATCAGCAAGCCTGTGATTTCAAAATAGAATAAAAATCATATTTTCCAGTAGTACATATTCATGAGCTACCTTTTTGTTTCTCTGTCAGCTGCAGCTGATGCGTAATAGACATTGTCTATGCACATACTATTCTGCTAGAAAAGTGTTTAAAAAAATGACTTGCATTGTACTTAGATTCATCACATTTCAAATGCACATTTGTCTTCCAGTGATGAAGGGACATATTATACACATTTTGATGAAATTGTGGCTTCAGCAAGTTTTGTTTCCTCCCCAGGTTCTTTGATGGGTAAGGGTCTTCCTGTGACAAATTTTGTGAGCTGCGTTAGGATTTTGTGTGTTCCTCTCAATCCACAGGCAATTTTGCAAGTGGGTGTCTGCAATAATCAAATAGTTTGTATTTCTACTGGGGAAATCTTGATCAGCTGTAGTGGGTAAAGCTCTAGTTTGGCAAATATACTGATTAACTCACCAAAGTGGACTTGACATGAAAACTGGGAACTATCCTTTCAATTCTTTACAAATGTTCGCACACAAATATTTGATATCCTGAGAGCTGCTTTTGGTTTCCTCCTTTTCAATGCATTTAAGAGGATTTGCTACCTCAGTACTAACTGAATGGTAGACTGGTGTTGCTGCAGCATCTTTCTGCCTGTCTGAATGCTGGTATTCAACTGCATTTTCAGTTCAGTTTCAGTTCAGTTTCACTGAGGTCTTTTCACTGGTGGTTCAGCTCTCAACAGCCTCTTAACAGCACTCTGGCATAGAATTTTTTTTTTCCTTGATGAGAACGTTACTTAAAAAAGAACATAATCTTTTCTGAGTTTAGAACTAGGGAAAAAAGCAGCATAACATCTGATAGACTCCTGTAAAATTTACTTGATAATCTTGTACATGGAAAGCCAGCTGCTTTTCCCACCACCACAGAAGGAAACGCTCTGTAGTTCCTGAGACATGCAAAATGTGTTTCAAGTGAGAGCATTCAAGCTGAAAATTTCTTTCTGAGTACAAATAGAAATTCTCTAATGAAGAAGGACAGAGAAAGCAGACAGTCCAGAAGACTGTGGAGAAAAATTCTGGTCATTATGTTGTATGTACCCATGTGTACAATTTAAAAATAATTTTAATAGCATTTTTAAAAAAATATAGGTCATGCAGAAATGGTTGATAACACACAAAAATCAAGGTGGCAATGGAGATTAGCTCAGCTGATCAGAGCATGGTGCTAATAATGCCATGGTTGCAGGTTTGATCCCTGTACTGGGCCATTCTCTTAGGAGTTGAACTCGCTAATCCTTGTATGGGTCCCGTACAGCTCAGAATATTCTGTGATTCTGTAAATAAAATACATCCCTAAAATAGGTTGCTGCTTTTCTTTGCAAATAGCTTACTCACTAAACTATGATAATGTTTGAAATGCTAATAAACCTCCCAGAAGTACATTAGCTTAGTACTCCCAGAAAATGTTAAAACTCAGAGTTGAGTAACAAGTTTAGTTGCACATTGTTTTTATGAATTTTAATGTAGATGCAGAAAAAAAAAAGATGTAAAGGATATTAAACAGCTGAATTCCTAACCTCTGGATCTCATACTGTAGAAATAATAAAGAAGACAAATATGACAAGAAGTATTAAAAGCTTATAATTGATAGCCTTACAGTGAAAGTATCAGAACATATGCATATATTATTAGAATTGTTCAAATATAATGTAATCACCTTAAAAAATCATTAAAGTTTGGAATAGCCAGGACATATAATATTACATACTTGAAGAAACTGTCAGGCTGTCTTGGAAAGGTTTTCTGCAAGATTAAAGGCTGTAAGAAAGCTGCCAATACTGGCACTACACTGCACTAATAAATAACATGGGATATTTATATAAATCAACAGTTGGCACAGAGATTCCTTTTCTTCCTGCAAAGAAGTTTGACATCTTTCTCCTATGCTGCAAAAAAAACTTTGGTGGATTTTATTGCAACAGGTATTTGAGGTTGGACAAGTGTAGAGCTTGTAACAGAGATTGTAATGCTTGAACATTATATTACTGTTACATACTGGTTTTACAGTTGCTTCTGAATTTCCCAAACTTTGACCATATGGGATTGATTTTTTGTCAGATGTTTTAGTACCAACTACCAACTATCATTATTTTATGTTTATTTTTAAAAAGTCTGTCCTGACCCTCCAACCCACCACCCCAAATCTTGAAATAATTTCCAACAGCCTTGTGTTCTTGTATGTAAAACTTTAACATTTTGATTTTAAATACCTTGCAGATGCTCAGTAGAAATTCTTTAGAGCTCTCTTGCTTAATTCTTCAATTATTTTCTTTGCATTGGCTATTCTCTAAGAACATTCTCCTTACAACTACTGATTTTTTTTTTTTTTTTTTGTCAAAGCTATGTTAGCCTGAGGTCCAAAGCTGGCCATTGGTCTGCTCTGCTCCCTTTTCTCTTTTTTCCTCACTTCTCATTAAAGCAAGAACCAAGATACTGAATAAAAATTTTATCTAACAAGTACAGATGGTATAATGGAGCCTGAGTGCAGGAACACAGGTCAAAATAGGGAACAGGAACATGGACTTACAGAAACTTTGAAGGCTGAAGTTGTCTGGGAAACTAGATTCACTTGACAGAGCTGGCAAGGCAAAAGGACTAGGAATATGTGGTGAGGTGTGGATGGCATGCTTGTACATTGTAAACAAGTAGAGAAAAATAAACCAAAAGCCTTATACAGTGTTGCCAGCAAAATATTCTGAATTAGGGTAATTTTATTTAACTGCTTGCCAGTGGACAAAAATTTCTGATTCAGACAGTAAGAAAAAGAATATAAAACAAAGAAATACTTATATAGCAATTATCCTCTTCCCTCCATAAACCTCTATTTTCAATATGTTCACTGTTGGGCACACTCCATCAAAATTATTTTAGAGAGGCTTTGGGTTGCAGAGGAGAGAGAAGTGATTGCATAATTGTGTTTGGGTTTTTGTTCTGTCATGAGATGATGTTTGGCCATGCTGGGCATAATGGTTCCTTTCTGCCACTCCACACTTACTGTTCTCCTGACACCCTGTTCTCTTGTCTGTGCCCTGCTCCAGATTGCTCCCAGGCTGTGCTGCCTCAGGGCTGCTCCCTCCAGGCTGAGGCTGCAGCTTTTCAGGGAGGTCCCTATTGCTTGTACAGTGTTGCCAGCAAAATATTCTTGAGCAGGGTGATTTTTATTTGACTTCACTGCTTGCCAGTGGACAAAAAATTCTGATCCCTGATTCAGACAGTGAGAAAAAGACTAGGAAACTGTTAAGGAAAAGGTTAAACCACAGGCCACTGTGGCACATCTCTGCCCTGGTGTGAGTCACCCACGGGCTGCAGTTCTCAGCTGGCACAGGTGAGCCACAGCCACCATCTCTTTCCCATGTCCCTGCTCCAGGCTGAATCACCACCTGGTGTCAGCTCATGGCCTTCTTCCACAAAGGGTACCACCACCCCACCTCCTACTGACACCTTGTCACTTCTGACCAGTGTGGGGTTGTCTGGTCACCTGAGTGAAACCAGGGCATTGGACACTGAGATGGGATTAGGACTGGGAAAGTAAGAATGAAGCCTGGGACTGAGTCAGGATGCCACAATACGAGGGGAAGTGCATCAGAAAAATTTCAGTGTGGCATCAGTGGGGACAAATGAAAGTGGCTGGAAAAAGGTCTGCAATGGACAGGATGAAGGAGGATGACATGGTAGAGGGTTCAAAGACATTAAATTGTCAGGAAAGAAGGCTCTGTACTTCACCAACACATAGCATGTGTTTCAGCAAACTATTCAGCCATTCAAAATTCTTTTGTGTGTTCTCTGCTCCACCTTTTCCAGACTCTGGAATTCTCTGCATCAGTCATATTTTCCTTGCACATGTTGTGAAGAATATTTTCTTTTCACCAGCCTGACACACAAGTGTGGTGATGTGTCTGCACAAATGAAAGGCATGTGTAAAGAAGTTTCCCTGATCCTGCAGATGAACGAGGCACACTGTCCCTGGAATATCCCTAAAGAAAACAGGAGGGACCCTCACATGGTGAATTTCTGTTGTGAGCTGGATACAGAGAATAACAAGTTCTCTGGCTACTGAGAGAAATTCAGGTGTCATGAGGATATTTCAGGATGGATCTTTCTTACTCTGTTGGGTTTCTACTTCCTTTCATCATTTCACAGCAGCAGCAACAATAATAAAAAGAAGGGAAAAAAGAAAGCAGCTGTCTGGAGATATTTGTCCACATGTGGTACTGATTTTTGTTTTCACTTTACTGTATTCCACATTGTAAAAAACAATGGAAAGGCTTAGTCTGTTCTTTGTGTTTCTTTGAACCTTCAGGAGAAGTTCTCATTTGTATACAAATTCTACCTGTTCAATCTCACAGAGCAAAGCCTCATTCTGCTGTAATTAAATCAGACAAAAACCCAGCCAAACAAGAACCAACAGATGGTGTGCATCATATGACAATCTTTAGGAGTCACTTTGAAGTTGTGTTCTTTGTAATAAGCCCTGTCACAGCATGCTGTATTAACAGCTCCCCATTTTCAGGTTTCAAAAGCATTTTGTATGACATGTTCAAGAAACAAGTATTTGTCTGCTTTTATTGTTTAATCTTCATCTATATTGAGTATTGATCAGGGGGCCACCATTCATATCAAGAACTGAATGCACAGAGAAAGAAACTTAAACCTCTGGATAAAAATATTTCTGAGTTCAGACCACACAAACATATTCAGAAATGTATTTTTAAGTGTTTTCCGGAATACAGGATCTTAGAAGATTAAGTTTAGAATGAATCAGAGAGTAGAAATTTTGTCATCAAAAAGGGAATTATTAATGCGTTTAACTACACTCTGATTAATAACACATTAATCTAATGCAATAAAAGTTTTTCAGAGTAATGATATGGTTTTCTTTTAGCAAAGAGGAAGTGATAATGCAGGAGATTCCCTTCTGGGCTTATTCATGTCGTGCCATCCCCATTCCTTGTTTCTGACAGCTAACACCCACTTCTCATGCAAATACTGCCTTGAACTTTTTGCTCCAAGGAAAATCTTACTTTTCCAAGACCACATTGTAATTATATTTGTCATTCTTGTCCTATTGCTTAAATGTCATTCTGGAGAAAATAATACAGTAATTAGCAGTGATTTGTGAAGAATGTTTGCTCTGGGTCTGGTTCTTCAGAGCAGCAACCCTCTAACTTTTGTATTGGGGGATTATACTTCTTGCTTCCTGAAGCAGTCAATGATTTTTGTCTCTTCACCACAGAGTTGCTCCAGATTTTTCTGTGTGTCCACATTCCTGGGGACATCTCTATGCACTGACTGACAATCAATATTCTGGTGTGCTTCAAACTCTCACCTGTTCACTTTCAGTACAACACCTAGTGTGACAAAAAAAAAAACCAACAAAACAAACAAACAAACAAAAAAAAAAAACAGAAAAAATATTCTTGCAGTCGAACTGCTTTGTCTTGTCTACTCAGGGCACTGCATAGATTTTCTACACTGCTTTGAATTTAAATAACACTGGTCATGTTCTCTATCCAAAATCCTCACATTGTAGAGGTCACTGTGAGCCACTACCTTTCCTTTTGCTTAAGAATGTCTTCTCCGGCAATAAAATTTGTTCTGTAGAATACTTTAAAATGCCTTACTCTAAACAGGAACTGACTCTTGTGGGAGTTGACTTTAACAAAGCTAAAGACTCAGATTTAAGGAATGAATTTTAAGCAGAAATGTGACCTGAGTAAAGATGTTCACCCCTTAAAAACAGTGACAATAAAATAGAACAATATCAGGTGTATCTGCATACTGTTACCAGATAAGAATTGCAGCAGATTATTCACACACTGAAGATGTTTAAAAGAATTATCCTGAAATTCTAGATGTGGCTGAAATACAGTTTATTTAGAAAGCAAAAATCCCACATCACTTACCAGAAAAAAAAAAATTCTCCATCCAGTTATTTATGGCATCTTTTTAAATTCTTATATAATTAGATATGAAGTCATGATTAACACCCTATAATACAGGCTATTACTGATTAATTTTTATATTTCACTTCCAAATACAACTCATAAGTACATGACCTTTGAATACAGATTTCAAAACAATTGAAGCTGTAAACCTGTAGATATAAAGGTTGGTGTAAGAATGAATCACATTTTTGTCATTTGAGGTTGTGTACCTCAAATGTATTAGCAAAAATTTTGTGGAGTCTTTTGGTGGATTGTCATATTTTAGAGTTTCAAAAGTAGGACAAAATCTGGGTTTACTAGCATTTTAAGGATTTTGTAGAATATGAAATAATTTTGTAGAATATGAAATAATAAGCATCTTTAACAGGAAGCAATACAAAATCATTTTATGTGAAAATCATGTCAAATTCTCTTCTCAGCACATTTTGTTGTATTTTGAAATTACTAGGTTCTTGCATTTTCTTGAGTGACATAGAACCATTTATAAGAATTCTACTCCTAATTTTAATTTTTCCATGTTTCCAAGTCTGAAGTGAAACCTTTGATACCAATAGCTGACTGGAGGTTCTCCCTCTCTTTTTCCCTCCACACCAAAACCTGTTTCTTGTCTTTCATTTTTTGTAATCCATTTTTGAAGCTCACTTTTCCCACTTTCAAGAATGTTCATGGAGTGTTCCATGATAACCCTGTAATTTACTGGACACTTCTGCATTGTAAATATCTGACTTGGGATGAAAATTAGGAAATAGCATCTAAAAGTGTGGCTTTTTGCTGCTGTTCTAAGGACGTTTGGTTACACATTTCTTAATAATCCCTGGACAGTGTTATAACAATTTCTCATCTACATTAGGATCTCTTTCAGGGGTTCGGTGTCTCCATATTTGGAAAAAGGTACTTGGCTTCTCTGAGGTACTGTGTGAGATATGCCATGAGATGGGTGGTGAAGGGGTTTCCATGAGATATGCTGTGAAATATGAAATGACAGCGTTACAGTGGACAGGATGGCCTGCTGATGTTGTGATAATTTATCCGCCAGATGACCCTTACAGCTGCAATTGGCCACGTAGAAGACGCACTGATACTGACATGTCACAGTTCTGTTCTGTCCTCACACAACACCCACAGCCTTTGCAACCTCTCTCTTTGTAACTCTTGATTTGCCTTGCCTAGGTCGTTGTACGGGTATAAAAGTCTCTAAAGGTCTTACAGCATTTTGGTATCTAAATAGAGTAATTTAATTATACAAAAGCACATATCTGAAGGCAAAGAGTTCTGAGAGCGGCCTTATTCTACAACGAATTACAAACCTAGGCAAACAAAGTCTAAACAAGACAATAACCAAAGCATAGAAATCTTAACACACAGAGTTCTAATGAAACAGCAAACAAAGCACAGAATTCCTAACAAGCAGAACTAGTGAGACTATAAGCAAGGCACATATCTGACATTACAGCCTCTAGGTAAATCAGCCTCCCATCTCCTGACCCCAAACAGGATTTTCCAGCCGTGGGGTCGCAATAACAGAAAGGGAACACAAGATCACAGATCCCAGACAGGGGTCCCGACCGCGGGGATCACAGTGGCAGTGGGGGGGTCCCCAACTTGGCAGAGTTCCCGAAAGCAGGGTCACAGGGACAAGGAGGGGTCCCTGGGATCCTGCACCCTCGCAGGAGGAAGGGACGGGACCCCAGGGCCCAGACCCCAGGCTACCTTTAGATGATACCTTTAGAATCCCATTTGGCTCCCTGGCAAGGCTCCTTCCTCAGGCTGCAGGAGGTGGAGGTTGGATCGATTGATCAGATTGATCACTCAACCCATTCCTCCCACTGACTGACTGACACAGAGGCTTTTTATCCCAAATTGCAAAATGCATATTCATATTTTTTATCTACACACTAAGCAATCTAGGTACAATTCTAAAGTTCGTAAAACTACGAAAATCAGCATCAAAACCTATGCACAAAGCATATCTATTAACGTAAAACTCTATCTTACTAGCATAAGGTTCTACCTTGTTGTACATAAAACTCATACTAAAAATTATAAACAGTACCTTACTCTATTTTTGTTATGTCTGTACTCTATCACTAAGCCTGAAGCTGTGTCCTTCTACACTGAACTAGGACTTAGGGCATGTAAGACTTAAGGCTCAGGGTTAGATTTCTACTTTAAGTATCTAAAGCTTTTATATATTCTAATTTTTCTAAAGGTTTTAATTCTATCTCTGTACTTTTCACTCTCTGTGGAGGATCCATGGAAACATGGACTCCGACATGCCTCTTTGACATATAAAATTGGTGGCCCTGTCTGCCTTTTATACGACAGCAACAGAATATTTTGACTACAGTCCCACCCCTACTTCTCCCAAAAATATAAATTAACATTTGAAGTCCTCCATGTCAGAGGATCAGGGTACAACCATCTTGCAGACAAATCAAGAGGCCTGTTCACCTCTCCTTCCCAGAGCAGGTCAAATTTGTGCCTCCCACTGTGTTGGGATGTACCCAGGAGCACTTGTACATTGTGCTATACACTGGTATTTTGTAGGTCTAGTGAATTGATCACTGGCAAACTAACAGGAATCCATAATCTGTTGCTTAAATAAACTATACTTTTTGTGAATCTGTGAAAGTTCCTGTTAAACTCAGACAGACTTACAGTGTTCAACTGGTAAATTATGTTAGTTGTGAGGCTGTGATCATAAACGAGGCCAGACTTACAGTGTAACACACACTATTTGCACGTCTGGGAACTCATTGAATGCAACCCAGCTTATAGTGCCAAATTAATAGCACAGAAATTAAACCCAGCTGCACCCAGCCCCTCTGATCTCTGAGAAACATCTGGAAAGCAAGAGCTTCATCTTTTACCAAATTTCTGTGCTCCTAACATTACAGCACGAACAGCTTCATATTCCAGCATTATTTCTTAAGGCCATTTTGGATGTTTTCCTTTAATTTTTGTACTGCAAGGGGAATTTGTACTTTTCTTTGCTGAGCCATTGCAATATTAAAAACTGTTGCTGTCTCATAATTTGCTCGTGCTACTAAACTTCTGCTTTAAGAAATTTACTTGACTCAAAGAGGTTGAGAGATCACAATGTTACGAGTTTTCCTGTACAACTACTCCAGAGGACAGAGCCCACTGTATTCTGAGGTTTTAATGTGTTTCCTCATAAAAATGTCAAGCAGTGTCACATAGCAGCACATGGCACAAGATGCACCCAGACTTTTCTGAAATATCTCTTGGGAATGAGACTTGGCAGCTCCCCTGGTCAGCCTGTTCCAGTGCACTGTCACCTGCACAGTAAAGAATTTCTTCCTCACATTCAGGTGGAACATTCTTGCATCTGTGTCTGCCTGTTGCCTTTTGTCCTACTTCTTGTTAGTGTTTGGTGTGTCCATGAAGTTCACCAGAAACCCATAGCATCAGGGTGACCTTGTAGCTTGGTTTTATTTAACAATATTACTTGAATGAAAAATTACTAATTGTTTGTTTGAGGTATTCTGGAGCAGACTCAGCTCATAAAATGGTGTAATCTATTAATTCCAGCTGCTATTTATACACATATTCCTAGTATTAAAAGTAGAAAAGCAATGAGGTGTGAGGTGGTTTTTTTTTATTTGGTTGGGTTTTTTTAGTTCAATGATAGAAACAAAAGCTCTGGGGGAAAAAAAGGCCAAGTGGTTAGAGAAAACCTTTTTTGACAAAACAACAAAAAATTTTATCTTCTCAAAACTTGATCTTTTTCAGATGCAAATTTTTTGTCGCTTCAACCTGATTTTGCAGATAGCTTTACTTCCTCTATATTTGTTTATAAGTTTATTTCCCATGTGTAAAAAGAAAAGAAGGTAAAGAAGAAGGGAAAAGAAGTACACAACCCAGGATCCTAACTACAACTGACAGCAGAATCTTAGGCTTTTTACAGCCTGAAGTCCAGACTCAAGACATACAGTCTTCATTTTTTTTTTTCTGTGCAGCAGATTACTGTGCACATCATCAGTGCATTGCAGCATAGCTGCAAGTCAAGTTTTTTTCCGAGGGAAGCTGAGAGGATGAGAAAGAGGTTATGCTACTCTCTCACAGAGGCTGAAATTTGGGAGAGTTTTGGAAATGAGGTTTTCTTAAATGACATTGCTGCCATTCCTAGATCTTCAAGGCAAATAATGCATCCTTCTATATTACTAATCCAAATATTATATTTAGGCTGAAGGAATGTAATTAACATTGGCTTATAATCAGTTGTTGACAATGCTAAGCTTTAAAATAATTTCTTATTCAAATAATTATTCATGCTAATTTAAAACATTTTAATGCATCATCAGTACAACAATTTTCATACGGAGGCAAAGGCATGTTAGTGCATAAACTTTTAATTCTGTATACCTTCACCACACCTGACAGCCAAAGTTTTCACAGACAACAGTTAACACTGTTTTGTATTTCCTTCAAGTACTGAGGCTTCAGTACATTCAAAGATCTTGGTCATTCTCTTGTCCTATAAAAGAGTTTCAACATCAGGTTTTGTTTCTAGGTTTGAATGATACATGTGCATTTTCTCTAAAATGACACTCTAAATAAAGTTCACAAGCCAGAACCAGTTGTCTAAGGCATTAGATAAATAGGATATGAGTAATAATGATTGTCCATATATGCTCAGTACAAGTTAATGTGCATGACTTTATGAAAAATTGGTATAAATTCATCCACTGATATACAGGCATCATTGGAAATTAATACATGTGTGATGAACATACATTCTCTCTCCACAAATGCATTTATTCTCATATGCTTAAATATGATCCTGTATTACAGGTTCACACTCAAAGTTGTAGTCAACAAAGATAATTGTGAAATGCTGACTGAACTCTTTTTTCCCTTTCTTCCTCCTCTGCGTGCTGCGTTGGAAGAGAGGCATGGAAACCCAGATTTTCTGATTACTTTTAGGATGCTGTTACTCAGATTCTGTCAGGGAGGAAGATACGTGTTTGTGACACCCTTTGCTTCTGGGGTTAGCTCAGCTTGACTGCTGTAAACCATTTCTGCTGTATTTTGAAGAGACAGCTGAGAGGGGCCCTCATCAGTGTCTGCCAGTGCCTGCAGGGAGGGGCAGAGCAGGGACCAGGCTCTGCTCGGTGCTGCCCGGCAGTGGGACAAGAGGGAACGGGCAGGAATTGATGCACAGGAAGCTCCAGCTGAACATGAGGAAGAACTTCTTCACTGTGCAGGGACCAAACCCTGGAACAGATCACCCAGAGAGGCTGTGCAGTCTCCCTCACTGGAGAGAGCCCAGAGCCATCTGGATGCAATTCTGTGCCCTGTGCTCTGGGATGGTTGGACCAGACCTGACCCATTGTGTGATTCTGTGATCTGACCATGCTCAGTGGTCACTGTGACAATACTTTGTGTTAATCAGCACAGTCAAATACTGAGTTGTCCAAAGGTAGCATGTGCTCCTTCCATGGAAGAATTAAGATATTTATTTTATAGAATAATTGATGATAAAGGTTAGTTTTGCTTAACTGGAGGAGATAAGAAGCAATATTATCTTTCTGTTAGACACCATCAGAAGGAAATGACATTTGGTCTGTGGAAATTTGTTGCATTTATGCCTAGATCTATGTTCAAAACCCAACTGTTCTAAAATGGGTATTTAATCCTTGCTTTCTAAAATTCTTTAGACAGGCAAAATGTGACATTTCATGGTCATAAAGACTCTTCAAAAATATTACAAAACTGAGAAATAGAATCTGGCATTTGATCTCTGTGGAAGATTATCCTGGACAACAGAAACAGACAAATAAGAAGGGCTCCTTGACATAAGAACTTACGTAATATGACGGAAATAATGTCATTGAATTCCACCATTCAAGATAACATTGAATTCATGCTATATGTTATTAAGACTCAACCCTTTTGGTGTTTGTTTATTTGTTTGTTTGTTTACCCTTTTCCTTATGTTCTGGAAGTCTCTTATATATATTTTTGATGGGCTTACATCAGGCTGGCAGCCTGTCACTTAGTGGGTTTCCCCAGGGCTCAATTTTAGAGCCAGCAGTGAAGCTTGTCGGAGTCCAAGGTGTGTTTGGACAACATTCCCAGTCAGAGGGTTTAGCTGTAGGTAGTCCTGCAAGGAACAGGGAATTAGATTAGATGATCCTCGAGGGTCCCTTCCAACTCAATATATTCCATAAATCTGCAATTAAAAATAGGATGGATGGTACCCAAACTCACCTATATTTTTGATGAATTTGCTATGTAAATACATCTGAAACACTGGCTATGCTCCTTTTATTAAAGAATTCTCTCATGAAAAACTTTTATCCTGAAACCAGGGAAAAATTCAAACTGAATAATTGATGGAGACAACTTGGAAAAGGTAAAGGCAAGAGGTTTACGATTCAGTTACTTATCATAAACAATCAAAACGTTGAGTGTCTGCACACTGCAGTTAAATACGCCAAAATTTACTTCCCAAATAGAACAATATTATGGTTTACTCACAATAGAGTATATAACATAAGTTGCACAAGCAATATTATACTAGAATTTTCTGTGCTAGAATAATCAAATATTCACTGTTGACTGAAAAATGTCAATAATCCTGTGTTATTTTCCAAATATATTTAATTAATTGTCTATTAGATATGTCACAGGGTGGAAATAGAAAGGAAAGCAAGGTGTAAATATTTCATTCTTTTCTCACACATCAATATTCTCTGTAAGCCCATTTATCTTGGCTCAATGTAATGCATTTAAGTTAATCTGGGAAAAAATATTGTTTAATTTCAGAATTTTGAGTTCCCTTTCCCTTTCTGTGAAACTGTTGATTAAAGACATAAATATTTTCCTTCTTTAAAGAACAATTAGCAAAAGTATTTTTGATTCTACTTAAGATTTCTAGACAATATGTCCAGATTAAGAACATTTGATATTTTTTTTATAATGCAATTGTAATTTTGTAAAGTTTACCTGTAAAGTTTGGCTATTTTTTAAATTTGATGTTATTTGCTTTAATTATGGTTATGATAGTTCTGCTGTACAGCAGAAACACCCTAGGATAAACATCTTTTCAGATTTATTGGAACAGTCTTACCCTGTGGCAATGTTGCAAACAGTCCATTTTATTACAGAAAACTGCATATGATGGAGAACAAAAAAGGCAAACCTTTGCTTCAAGGAAAGGAGGTGTAATTTTATCAGCCTTTTAAAATATCCCTACTTATGTATGTTTTCATAGAGCCTTGCTGTTAAACAGCTAAACTCCTGCCTGTTTCATATTTGGTCCACTCTGCCAGAAATCCTGTGCATCATGAAGGCAGAAATATCTGCATATAATCCTCAGAGCATAACAGCTCTAATTCTTTCCAGAAACTAAAGAGATAAGTAGGGTTTACAAGTGGTAAAACATTCCAGGTTCCAGTGCAGGAGCAGGAGGACCAAAGTCCAGAGAGCTTTTGCCACCCATGTTTTTCAAATTTTACACAGGTAGACATAGTTTTGACACACTTGAGCTCTTGAATAGCAATCCCTTCTGTGTTTCCCAGCTTCCTTTTTAATAAAACACCTTTAAAAGAAATTACAACCTTGTTTATTTTCTTTAGGGCGTTGGAGATATTTTGGTTAAATTTAGCTAATGAATAAAACACTAACTCCTGTTATAGGATCACACAATCACAGAATCATGGAATGGTTTGGATTGAAAGAGACCTTCAAAATCATCCAGTTTCCACCACCTGCCGTGGGCAGGGACACCTTCCACTAGACCAGGTTGCTCAGAGCCCCATCCAACCTGGCCTTGAACACTTCCAGGGATGGGACAGCCACAGCTTCTCTGGGCAACCTGTGCCAGTGCCTCACCACTCTCACAAGAACATATTTCTTCCTTAAATCCAATCTAAATCCACCCTCTTCTACTTTAAAACCATTATCCCGATCCTGCTAAAAAGCCTATTCCTATATTCCTTGACAGTTTCCTTTAGGTATTAAAAGACTGTTGTAAGGTCACCCTAAATCTTTCTCTTTTCCAGGCTGAGCCATTGTAATTGTCTCAGCCTTTCCTCACAGAAGGGGTGTTCTATCCCTATGATCCTTTTTGTGGCTCACCTCTGGACCTGCTCAAACGGGTCTCTGCCTTTCCCATGCTGAAGATTCCTGAGCTGCAGGCAGCCCTCAACACACAGACACGTCTCACTAATTGATGTGTATTTTCACTCAGTTCTCTATAAAGCTAAAGATCTGATAAGTGTCAAGGAGAGAAGAGCCTGCAATGTCAATATCCTTTTGCTCATGTGTACAGAATGGATTTAGTATAAAAGTCTAATAATACACTTGTACTTGCAGTACCAAATCAATATTATTGTAAGTTAATACTTTCCTGTGTTTGTATATACACACAACATTCATGCATATATACAGCAATCCTGTTTTTGTTTGTTTAGCATTCTATTTCACCAGTTAATAATTTTCTGAAATTCAGTTATTCTTTATAGGGATAATATAAAAAAATAGGGGAAAAAAAATCCCCTCAAAAAATTTAACTTCATTCTGCCTTTGGGGAAAGGAACAGCAGATGATGCCAAAACCTACACATCAGTGCACAGATGCATGAAGGTTGTAAGGGCTGAATTCTATTTTTGAGGGAAAGGTATCTTGTTCAAATGGCATTAAGTTGATTACAGAAAAAATATTCTGATTTCAAAGAACTGTCCCAGCAAATGTAGGCTTTTCATGAAGCAGCTGTGATCCAAAATCCCATGTGATCAAATAGGTTAAATCACAAGTAATCCTTGGAGGTACTAAAGAATGTCACAAAATTTGTCACCAGCTGTCCATCTCCTATCTGCTAATTCATCCTACATATTGACATTAATAAAAAGGAAGAAGTGCAAATTTTGCTTCACAGTTAATATAAATGACTGGACTCTTCATCTATTGTATAATCTTGATACGACCACATAAGAGCCAAATCTCTGCTCACCTGTGTTTTTCCTATAAAAAAAAAAAAAAAAAAAAAAAAAAAAAAAAAAAAAAAAAAAAAAAAAAAAAAAATTGGTTTGAAGGGCTTCAAGTGTCTTGTTCGCTGGAAGGATAAAGAGATACTCTTGAATCTCCTCAGCTAGTGACCTAACAACTGTACTTGATGTACTTGGTCATAATTGTACCCCCAGACACCTCTGCTGATCATATCAAGGTTTCATAATTTCCAATTTCTGAGCTTTGGCAAGCATTTCTGCCTTCAGCGCTAAAGAGAATGTCCTTCCTAAATTGCTAAGAGGTCTCATGTGAGAGGTGAAAATCCTATCTGTCATTTATATTGAGCAAAAACCTTAAATCATCTGAATTTGCTTCCTCTGTAAGTGCTTGTTCCTTTTTAAAATTAGATGTTCTGGAAATGTAATTAAGATAGTATTTTTCCTCTTCAATAAGAAGTACTAATATAAGAGAGAAACATCAGTTTTCAATGCAGCAATCTGGAATCTGCATCTTAATTGAAAACAAGCTTTTCTATTGTTCTTGCTTAGTCAGTTTTACAACTCTAGCTTTGATGTGCATCTTTCACAATAAGACTAAAGAAACAATTTAAAAGAAAAGCTGCATATGGCAGAGTATAGTGGAATCTAAAAAAAAATAGAGGTAGTTTATATAACAGGAAGAGCATCCAAGGTGACAGAAAAGACTACATAAAATGTGTTGATTCTTGTGGGATGAAAATGTCGCATCTGAGCGCGTACAAGGTAAATTTTTTGTATATTTGTTGTTGTTTTTGGTTTTTTTTCCTCAGGATAAGGAAGAATCCAGGTATGCTGTAGCTTCATCTTCTATATACTCAAGTATTCAGTGAGAACACAAACCTGTCACGGGTTTATACTGCTGCAAACTGGACTGGAAAGCCCAATCTAATGCTTGACATCTGTCTTACAAGAGCTCAGTGAAGTCTTACTGAAATACAGTATATCACTGCAAAGCTGTAACTACCGTCTTGGGTATTTCTTCTCCTTCTCTGTCACTTCCACGCTACATCAGTATTTTAATTTATTTTGCAGAAATACCTCCAATTCTCCTTGAAAAGTTTCACTGCTACCTTTTGCTCACTCCTTGCTATAGAAAACCAGAGAACAATCACTTCCTTGCAAGGAGCAAAATGAAAAGTAGAAAGACAGCTCCCTTAATGCCTTTCTTTCTAAAAATGAGAGGGTTTTTTTGGTTTTGGGTTTTTGGGTTTGTGTGGGGGTTTTTTTTGGTTGGTTTTTTGTTGTTGGTGGTGGTGTTGGTTGGTTGGTAGGATTTTTGGTTGTTTGGTTTGTTTTGTTTTTACATCCCTGGTTTTCTGTCATGGTTAAAGCCCAGCTAACAACTAAACACTACACAACCACTCACTCATTCACTCACTCATTCACTCATTCACTCACTCACTCATTCACTCACTCACTCACTCATTCACTCACTCACTCACTCACTCACTCACTCACTCACTCACTCACTCACTCATTCACTCACTCATTCACTCACTCACTCACTCACTCACTCACTCACTCACTCACTCACTCACTCACTCACTCATTCACTCACTCACTCACTCCCTCACTCATTCACTCACTCACTCACTCACTCACTCCCTCACTCACTCACTCACTCACTCACTCACTCACTCACTCACTCATTCACTCACTCACTCACTCCCTCACTCATTCACTCACTCACTCACTCACTCACTCACTCCCTCACTCATTCACTCACTCACTCACTCACTCACTCACTCACTCACTCACTCACTCACTCACTCACTCATTCACTCACTCATTCACTCACTCACTCACTCACTCACTCACTCACTCACTCACTCACTCACTCACTCACTCACTCACTCATTCACTCACTCACTCACTCACTCACTCCCTCACTCATTCACTCACTCACTCACTCACTCACTCACTCACTCACTCACTCACTCACTCACTCATTCACTCACTCATTCACTCACTCACTCACTCACTCACTCACTCACTCACTCACTCACTCACTCACTCACTCACTCACTCATTCACTCACTCACTCACTCATTCACTCACTCACTCACTCACTCACTCACTCACTCACTCACTCACTCACTCACTCACCCTTCCCTGGTGGGAGAGAGGAGAATCAGAAGAGTAAATGTAAGAAAAGTTGTGGGTCAAGAGAGATGGTTTAACAGGGAAAGTAAAAGTCATGCACACAATCAGAACAAGGAATTCATTCCCCAGTTTCCACGGGCAGAGCGGGGCCCCATCACACTTAACAATGACTTGGGAAGACAAACAACATCTTTCCAAACATCCCCCTTTCTTCTTCTTCTTCCCCCAGCTTTGAAAACTGAGCATGACACCACATAGCAGGGGATCAGCTGTCTGAGGAGTGCCCCCTCCTAACTCCTTGTGTTCCCCGTGTTGCCTTGCAGGTGAGGGGGGATGAGGGGCAGAAAAGGCCTTGACTCTGTAGCAGCAATAACAAAAACATCCTTGTTTTTCAGCACTGTACAAGCACTGCTCAGTGATAGCCACAACATCCCATGCTCTTTCCACCACAAACCCAAAAACAACCCCATACCAGCTAATGTGAAGAAAATTAACTCTGCCAGAACCAGCATGGTCTCCTAGATCCCAGGAGCCTCTGCTGCTTCTCACCAAACTGTTTTCCTTCCTCAGTTGTAAATCTTCCACTCATCACCTGGCATCAAATTTTGTCTCTCAGGCTTAGGGCACAAAATGCACTGCCCCAAAACAAATCTGATACTGGCTTGGCAATATTTCCCTGGCTGCATATTAATACACTCAAAGTTGCTGAGTCCCAGCAAAAATGCTTCCCTGGGCATGTCTTTGTGCCTTCAAATTTCATATATGCACCTGCTCTAAAGCAATTTATGAATATCCCATGCTCTTGCTTGTAGTCACTTCAAAAGTTGCTATTCTGAGAAGCCCGCTTATTTTAATTCTGAGTAATTTTTTATCATTCTGGAAAGAATATTTAGAATATTGACTGGACATCTCCATTTGAATGGCTAAAAGCATGTACAAGAAAATAGATTTTTCTCTATTTCTTGTATCATAAATACTTCTTTGAAGTAAAATATATCTCAGTCAATTTTCTCAGTCTAATTCAATAAAACAATTGAAAAGAAAATATAAACTTTTAAAGAAAATAATTTTAATAATAGTTATTAAATAAAAAGGTTTGGACACAAATCTGTCTTCTTGGTCGATAGATAACCAATTGTAGAATCAAGTAGAATATCTTAGGGGAATAATTCCTTTAGATTCCTCATGTTTCCTAAAAATTTCTGAGGATTTGGACACCATTAAAGACCAGTGAATAGGCTCAGTGGAAACTGGTTGAACCCTGCAGAGTAACTCTTATCTGTCTCCTGCGAGAAAATGTCTACTCCTAAAAGCAAGAATGGACAAAACTAAAATTAGTTCTACAACAACACATTAAGCCTTCCTCTTTATTTAAAACTCTTCTGAGAGAGAGACATCAGCATCCTCTCCCTGAACACAACTATTCAACTGTACAGGAAATAACTATGCCAGGTTATTTATTACACACCTCTTAAGAAGCTCAAAAGGAGAATATCTTTTTTACTTTGGCTTTAGGAATTACTGTAGCCCACTGAAGTTAAGTAGTTGCCATTGTAGACACTATTGTCTAGGACTGGACATGAATGATGAAAGAATGGATGTAAAATAAGTATGAAGAACACATACAAACAATTGCTACACTGAGACACAAAGAAAAGAGAAAGAGAAATAAAAATTTTATTAGGAATTTGTTAATGGGATGCTTTTGTAATACATTTCCAATGATTATCTGACTTTCTGTTTCTTATTTGGATTGTTTATTTTTATTATGGTTTTATTTCCAGAACTTCCTCTGCTGTTTTCTGCAGTTCAAATAAGTTGCTTTACCCCAAGCTCTGACTTTACAAATTTTTCTCCCAGAGAATCTGAGTTAGAATTTGCCTAATTCCTACCAGCATTCTAGCTACAAGTTTATTACTCCATGCCAGTTTCTGCTCAAGCAGTGACAAACCACCTGTGGGAATAGATCAGAAAAATATGAATCCCAGCCAGCTGTAACTACAGCAGGCAAATTGCTGGTTCACTGGAGTAGTCTACTTTTATTTATTTGTCCCTAGTTATAGGACCAGAAATTTAGAAAGTAAAATTATAGCTGTTTTCTGCAAGGCCAATCTCTCCCAGAAGAATGTGTGAGAACAGTATAGAAAAAGTTTATTTAAAATAATACTGTATCTTTGAAAAATAGCTTTCATCTGTGTAGACTGACAATCAAATGTTACTTAGAATTGTAATCCAAGTAGTATAAAAGGAAGAAAAAAAAAATCTCGGGAGAAGAAAGTGTTCAGTCTTTCTCCTTTAAAATAAATGATCTGCACAGGAGAAAGTTTTGAATGTAAGATTAATGTACATTTTATTAAATGAATACTTGCCATATACAATCTCACAGATGAAAGGTTTATTTGAATAGTTTTATTCAGTTTGAAATAGGCCATTGTAACACTTTAGCATTGTAAAAATGGGCTTTTACAGTGTTTGACACGTGTAAAATGAGTTGTCTCTTCAACATCTGTTCTGAAACATTTACAAAATTCCCCTATTAAATTTTAACATTGTGCTCTGAAGTATTCTGCACAATGTAATCAGAAATCCTGGTATATTTTGTTTCATTCAAATATTAGCTCTCCATTGAGATCTCAATGTAGATCTTTGGGATGAAAAACTCTTAAAGGTATTCCTGTTGAAGGCAGAAAATACATTAATCTGTATATAAAACAAAGTGTACTAAAAATATTTAGTTACATATAAATAAAGGCTTCTTAATCAGTTTTGACAGATATTTAAGTTTCAGGTAGATTATAAAGCAAAAATATAGAAATATTACTGTTACCTTACAGAAAAACATTGGAACCACTAGAAAGCAGGTTTTAATTCTTCAGGGTTCTGCATTGCTTCTGGGAAGAAAAGGCCTGGAGGAGAAAGAGGGCAAGAAAACATGATAATATTCAAGGATAGTTCCTAATAGCTCTGAAGAGATGGATTCCAGCAAAGAGGAAAAGACAAAGACCTGTTTTGATGAACAAGAAGCTCCTGGACAAACTCAAACATAACGAAGCCCGCAGAGGATGCAAGGACAGGTAGCCTGGGTGGAAAACACAGATTGCCCAAACAGCCAGGGATCAGATTAGGAAAGATAAAGCCAAATTAAAAGTCAAAGTAAACATGGACAGGGACATCAAGGACAAAAAGAAAATATTTTCAGTACACTGAAGATAAAAGTAAGACTATGGAAGGTGTGGGCCCTCTCAAGAAGGAAAGAGATTCGGTTAAGTGGGATGCAGAGAAGGCTGAAGTACCTTCAGTTCTGTCATATTTTATTATGATTTTTATTCAGAATCACTAATCAATCTCTATCTTGCTTTTTTCAACCTCTGGGGCTGTGATGATAACATCACTCTTTTTTCACCTGTACAAGAAAATGATCTTCCACTGGAAAAAAAGTGGATTATCTGAAACTGCAGCTTCTTAGGCAAGAAAATCTTGGTTGCAAAAAAACCCACACGTATCATGACTCAAGAGAGAACTTAACACTAGAATAGTTAGAAAGATAATGTGTAGAGTCAACATATTTCTTGTCCCTCTCATACCCACTTAACTTCTGAATAAAACTGAGAAATGTGGAAAATCTACAGTAACTCCAAGAAGTAGAGTGAAAAGTGAGAGAAGACCCAGATTCCTTGTACAGACCTTAAAGGTACTTGTAATAGAAAACAAGGCTGAAAGGCAGAATCCTATGCTTTTTATTAATTGTTATTGGTTTGCCTTTAAGAGTTCTGAGAATTCTTTTCTGGTCATTACTATAAATCACATTTCATTAAACAGGGTTTATTTAGCTGATATTGTTTTAACTCTACTGCAGGGCAAATTAAATCAAGACCATGAACTGCTTACTGGATTTCATTTTGGTTGGTTTGGTGGTGGGTGGGTTGGGGTTTTTTTTAGATTTTGTTTTGATTTACAACACCATTAGGAAAATTGGAAAAGGAGGAATAAATTACTCCTTTAAGACAATGAAGCACATTCAATTCTCAAATGATTATGCCTATATATTCTGTAAATCTGTAACAGTTCCACTGTCATGAACATTGGCTTAATATCCAATTAGTGCTTACCAGTACTAATGACTTTAGATGTCAGAGAAGTTATATTTCTGCACTGCTGAGACAATTAAACTGTGCTTTAACAATGAACAAATGAACAAAAGAAGTTTTAATCTTCACAGATTGGAAGCTGTTACTTAACTATCCTATTTTAAACAGCAAATTTTCCAACTTAGTCAGTGATTTGTTTTATTGATTTGATTAGCTGTTTCTGCAATTAATTCAGTCTGTTCACTGATAAGAAACAGAATAAAACAAAATTAACCAACACTGACACATAAACTGAACATAATTTCTGATGCAAATTCAATTTAACTTATTTTTCAGTTTAAAGGTAACATTCCCACAAATGGTTAATTTGAACTCTTTGGCATTATATCAACACATAGGAAGTTTTCTGATAATAGACCTGGAAAGTGAAAGATAAAGATGAAGCCCACAAAATCCGCCTTATTTAGAGGGAGTTGTAAATAATTTTTCATAATAAAAATGTTAGAGTTGATAATTGACAAATATTTGGACTAAACTTCTGTAAAAAGATTATACAGACTTGTCAGCAATGTTATAAAAGAAATGTTAGAAGCAATATATTAATAGACATGGTCAACAAGGTCTGTGTGTGTTTTGATAATAAATTCCAAATACTCCATAATTTACTACAGAGAAATAGCTGTTCTATACCAGAAGATATTTTAAAAGTTCTGTGATCTGTTCTTGCAGTCATTTAGTGCTGAAAAACTTGGTTTCATTCTTTCTGGTATAAGTAATAAAGGAATATTGTACTTGGTGATTTTGTTTCAAGAAACTCCTGAAGTACTGAATGTTGGAAAAATATTAAAAGTGGAAGCGTATGCTTTCCCTCTTCCTGCCTAGAAACCTCTGATTTGGTTATTACATCTCATATGCTACTTGTAGTTTTATTCCCTGAACATAAACTGGGAAGGTTCAGGCAAAGGCAAGAAGGATGGACAGGTATGGAATTTCAACATGAGCAAATCAGGAGGAGTTTTCAGTGTAGAAAAAATAAAACTGGGGGGAAAGTAGTGGAATAGAGAGATGTTGAAAGATCTATAATATCACAACTTTATTAAAGCAGGTAAATAAGGATGCATTTCTCATTATGTGTGCCTGCATTCCTTGTGTTGGTTTTTAGATAAGAGAGTATTTGAATTTAAGAGTGTGTTCCCTTAAATTTTTGTGTTCAGTTACAGCACATTTCCCATTCTGGGAAACTATGGTAGATGTTATATCCATAAATAAATAAATAAATAGTTAATTTTTAAGATCTGGTCTAAGAAAAAAAAAGATAAAAGGAGGTAAAAATGGACCCTTGCATCATTTGCTTTAACCCTGTATGGAGCAAAATGTTTATATATGAAGAAATTAAGGGTTTACCTGTTGTTGTTACTGACAGCAAGGATCCAGTTGGGGGTTATTTGCAGAACCAAGTAGCATAAGGTAGTTTGAACTTAAGTGAAGCATTAAGTCCTAATTGAAGATGGCATTGTTGATACTTGCCCAGGAGCAGGTAATTGTTTAAGAGGATCCTAGAAACTGTGATACTAGAACAGAAGCATCAGCAAGTGCAGAGAAAGGGAACAAATATCATCACCTCTCTTACTGATCTCTTTGTAGATGTACACTAATTTAGCTGACCCCTCAGCACACACTTTCCAAATTATTTCAATCCCAATCAGACTACCTGTCATGTAGAGCCACAGATGATCCTTGGAAAAAAAAGTCTATGTCTGTTTTCTAGCACTGAAAGAACTAGTTCTGCATTTCAAACATCAAACTGGAAGTGACCAGCTCAGATATTAGAAGCAAATTTCATAACTTTGTGTTGAGTCCAAAAGAATACCATGTCCAAAATAAAGCTAAAATCTATCAACATTTACACTGATGGCTTAATTTTTAAACTCCAGCACAAGTTAATATGGCAGAGGTTATTAATTATTTTGGAGGTTAATTGTATGCTTTTCTTTTCTTGTTATATTAAAAACCCAAAAATCTATTGAAAGTGTTTTCTTTTGGTCATTTGATAGCCTGGATTTCATTGGCTTTTTATATGTATTAATTTTATGTGTATATATATATATATGTATACATATATATATATACACATGCATACATACACACATTTTTATTTTACAGCTGCTATTTATGTGTTTTATTTTGGTTCCACAAGAAGCTATTACTTAATTATTAGATTTAGATACCTCATTTAAAGACACCTAATGTACTTTTCTAAATGTTTTGAAAATGTACTACAGTTTTTTTAATGAATTATTTCTTTAGATGGATTTTAATGCACTTTGTTGCTTCTGTGTCTCTGTTGCTGAGTGTTTAATGTCAAACCTCCTGTTGACTCCAACACTGTGCAATCTGCTGTTCTTTTGTTTTCAGTGCCCTGTAATTGGAAATGTGCTGAATAGCAGGGGCATCATCCTCCATGGGAGATCTTGTGCAAAGTAGGAATCTGAGGACAGAAAAAGTTGATGTGAAAATTTTTAAGAGTGTGTATGCAGTAAATAATGCTATTGATTTTCTGAGCTATGTTGCACTTGTGCATATTTTAATCATAGCCGACTCAGATTTCAGTTCTTCAAAAATTTAGGTCCGGTTGTGGTGACTGGAAGAAAAAGAACCAAAGGTTTTGTAATTGTAGGAAGTAACTCAAAATCGATTTTTCATGGGCTAATTAGACCACAGTAATAAACTTATAAGACCAAAATAAACTTCTGTGGCTTTCAGCTCATTTTTAACTAAACAAACAAACAGTAATAACATCAAGCAATATATGTCCTTGTACCTGCAATTTTTAGGTTAACTGTCATTATAAAATTTATGTTGAGGATCATTTCTTTATGGGAAAATTTTTATGCACCAACTCATTCCAATAGGTTCTATAAACAGGAATAATATATTTCATATATTTAAGACCAATAAATGTACCCAAAGTTGTAATGGTAAAATTTCATTGCCAGAAATCTCTGAATTCACACTGTAGTAATGATTCTACCTATATAGAAATTATCATCTTTAGTGGGGCAAAATATCCAACAATTTTAAGAAACCTTTAAGAAATAACAGTTGTGTCCACAATCCACATATCCATAAAAGCTGTAGCTTGTTTTAAATAGTTCCTGTTTTCTTTTTGATTGTTTATATACTCAAGACTTCTTCTGATCAACCCCCTGTGACCTTATTTAATTATCCTTCTCTACTTTAATACTGTTTGGAAAGTAGTTGTATCCTTTTTCCTTTGATATAAAACAATATGTTTTTCATTAATTTATCTTTTTACCTTAGTTAGACTTAATTTTTCTTATCATTTTCTGAAAATCATCAAAAACTTGATATTGAATTCATTTTTCCTTTGAGTAATTTTCTCATAATTCTATTTTCCCTATATTTCACTTTAGACTAGACTGTTTTATTTAAGTTTTTTCAAATTCCTTCTCTTTCAGTTGTTCTTTTTAGAGGATAAAACTTTTAATCTTAAATCTAATTCCACCCACAGATTGGACTGTCCAGAATTTTTTGATTATACATAATGACTAAAATAATTTTTTCTAATATTTGCAGAAATAATTGTTTCAAACATATTTCAAAAGCTATAGACTAAATGGAAAATAAAAGAATTAATAATTTTTAATCACTTAAACTAAAAATCCCGATGTTATATTGCTAAAAGTCTTTGTTAATAAATTATGGATACACTAAAAATTCCTAAGGAAATCCAAATCATATGTATTTTCAATCTCAGGCTATGACAACACAAGAATAGTATCAGTCCATTCTGTCATGAAAACCACTAAACAAACACTTATCCTGTTTGGGTAGGTAATGATGGTGTTGGTTTTTTTCCCTCCATCCAAAGTTGATCAAGTGTTAACTGTTGACATGTACCCAGAAATCCATTTTTCTCTACCTACACACAAGATGAAATTACCCTAGGAGATACTGTTTTCTCTAAATGTGACAGAGACTGAAATAGAGAACGTAAATCCCTTGTTCCACTATTTAAATAAGGTATTAAAGTGTAATGTTTAAAGGGTGACAAGCATTTACCAGCAGTAAATGTTTCACTCTCAACAGAGCTTTCCTTAAGAAGTTCTGCAGAATTTTATCACGCTCTTCTATACTGCAATCCATTGACTTAAAGAGTGAGAATATAACAAGACAGTTACTCAGGTGTTAAGTTATGGCAAAATGTCAATAAAAAGTCAAACAAAGCTAGAAGTTTGGTGGGTGAGGGGCTGGAGCTGCCCCGGCCGTGTGCGCTGGGAGCCCAGAACCCCCCGTGTGCTGGGCTCAGCCAAAGCCCCGTGGGCAGCAGGGCAGGGAGGGGATTCTGCCCCTCTGCCCCTCTGCTGAGACCCCACCTGCAGGGCTGCATCCAGCTCTGGGGGCCAGCACAGCAAGGACAGGGACCTGCTGGAGCCAGGCCAGAGGAGGCACCAAGGGGATCAGAGGGATGGAGCAGCTCTGCTGGGAGGAAAGGCTGAGAGAACTGGGGTTGTTCAGCCTGGAGAAGAGAAGGCTTTGGGGTGAGCTAATTGTGGCCTTCCAATACCTGAAGGGAGCTCACAGGAAAGATGGAGAGAGACTATTTACAAGAGTCTGGAGTGACAGGACAAATTGAAAGAGAATAGAACTGGATTAGACACTGGAAGATTCTTGCCTGTTAGGGTTGTGAGGCACTGGCACAGGTTTCCCAGAGAAGTTGTGGCTGCCCCATCCCTGGAAGTGTTCAAGACCAGGCTGGATGGAGCTCTGAGCAGCCTGGTCTAATGGAAGGTGTCCCTGCCCATGGCAGAGAGGTTGGAGCAAAATGGTCTTTGAGATCCTTTCAAACCCAGGCCATTCTGCAATTCTACGAATCTATGGAAACTTTTCTTTTATCTCTGTGTGTCCACACATGTACAGGAATAATTATGTGTAATCAGGAATTAAAACCCAAAAATATGGCTATTACAATGGAATTATTTTATGCAGCTTTCAGTTAGTCCTTTGACATCTGTGGTTTGAGGCTTGAATTTCATACCTGTATCTTCAAGAATGTCCCTAGTATTTCTATATATTTTCATATTGATGTTGTGCTTGCAATCACCCCTTGCTGGTGTGGCAGAAGGCTTAAATGCACAGAGTCATAAACCCACTTTGCTCATAAAGGATGACAGCATAAGTAAAATGCTACAGTCAGATTAAATATGTTTAACAGTACCTGGAATCTGAATATTTCTCAACACGATAACCTCTTGTAGTTTTCTTATTTTTCTGGCTCTTGAGGAGTAAATGGCTGGTCAGATAAACTGTTGCGATATTTACATTATTCTCACATCCAGTGCCTTCCTTCAGGGCCTGGAACCTTCCCTTTTTTGCCCTATTGTAGTAAGCTTTGTAACACCACTGAACACCATACACTCCAATTCTTCTGCTTCCTCCACGTGTCTGAGATAATTCTCACAGGTAATATAGTTAATATTTGCACACAAAGTAAATCTACTCTTTCAAAACACTATTGTTCATGTGTGAAAAATACACGAGCACATGACATGAGACTCAGGACCCAACTTCTTTTTATGTCATTGACAAAAAGATCCTTTGAGTAAGCTGCCCTCCCCTACCCTCTCCATCAGAAGAGGAGACATCTGCTGAATGCCAATTTTCAGGTTGTTTTCTATTCCCTTAGTTAAGGAACAATGTGCAATACTTATTATAACACAATTTAAAAACCATAATATGTCATATATTTAAACTTACCTGGTAGAATTATGTTTTCCATTAAAACTTCACACTGCTTTTTAAATATAACTACTCAATGATAATACTCATTTTTCTATAAAACTCTTGAAAGAGAAAAACTGTCTGTAACCAAAGTTAGTAGTTGTCCAATTAAATCTGCAGGAAAAAACCCAACACAATACATGGAGGTATTTAAATCCAAAGGTCTCATTGAAGCAGTAGCTATTAATCCTCGTAAACAGTTTGAGTCTAGTGATGTACCTCTGTGCTTCTTCAGACATATAAAATGTTATCTTAAATCTGCCACTGGCTTATTTAAGGTGTATTAACACTTTTAATACTCGAGAAAGGAATATGAAATGAAAAATTTAGTGTATCATGACATTTGGGAAAAAAATCTCTAAAAGACTATCAAAATGCTTTTTGAATTACAGAAAACACACCATACCTTTCTTTAAAATCAGTTACAGATTCTTGGCCTTCCTAAAAATCAAGTATATGGTTTCCTATAAATGCATCATTAAAATGTTTCCTGTTGCTTACAAGTAAGCGTTCTGGAAGAAAAAAAACATACCTGCATAGAGTATTAAATAAAAGACTGGTCTTACAGGAGGGGCAATTATCAAAGCTCGAACTTCTTGAAACAGTGAGATATGGAAGAAATATCTTGAATCTGAAAGAACACCTGTTGAACTACTGATCTATTAAAAGTTGCCTGAAAAGCATCAGCAGGAGAAATAATGTATTTCAAATTTGACTGAATTGAAGTGATTAAAGTATATATTCTGTTCAGAAAATCGTAATAAGGGGAAGAAATCATTTGCATTTCAAAAGAAAAATCAGCTATTAAGAAAGCCAATATATTTTCCAGAATATTTCTCTACTTTAGTGTAGGACAAGATTTACATACAAATTTGAAAAACTTGGTATAATAAAAAATAAAGTTAAAAGCAGAAAGCTTTTAATGAGACAAAGGTTGTGTGTTTGGTTGTATCTTTTTCCCCTTAGAAGCCAAAACAGAGCAAGTCAAGGGGATGAAAACATGCAGTTTTTGTCAGGTACTGTTACAGTAACATTTTCTACAAAAATGAAGGAGGGGGCCATGGTGTTATCATTATTGTTATTATTCAGATACATTTAATATGTTTACCAGACCACCTGTAAAAACATTTTTTCATCTTCAACTCTTAAATTTTTAATAAAAAATTTATTATTATGCCTTTTTTATAGATAAGCACTGAGAATAATTGAAATTCACACATTTTGTCCCTGGCAGACATCAAAATAATGTTCCAGCCTTTTTTCTTACATAGTTCTTAATGTTCATCCTCTTCGCCTTCAAATCTTAAGTATAGAATGTGTATTTTAATGAAAAAACACATTAGGAATATTTGATTTAATTCTAAGATAACCCTAAGGGGTTCTGAAGATAGGGAACTCAGTTATGTTAAATGTCAAGATATATCACGTATTTAAGAATATTCACTGTTTCACTTTGGCTGCAATCTTTAAATTAGAAGAATCTTAGCCAATAGAAAGTTCTATACATTCACTGAATTTAAATCTTAAAAGCAATTACAGCTTTTGTTGTCTTGCCTTACTCATGAGGTAGTCGGGGTAATCATATAGCAGAAAAAATGTACTTCAACATGTTTACCCAAAGATGATTTTTCAGTGAGCCTTCACTGAAAATGGCCTGGCCTTCCCCTTTTATAAAGGATATTTTCAAGTAGAGGGCTTACAGAAATCTCCCTTTGTAAAGCTCTTAGTCCTTCCCCTAAAGCAAAATCAGGCCTTTGAAAGGGAGAAGTCTTCAAAAGCTCAAGCGAGCTTGGGTCTTCCTGGACCAATGTTGTAAAAAAGGTGGAATTTATATGGTAAGAGGAGGTCACTAAAGAATTCAACTTACCAACATGGGCTAGCACCTCATTTCTTTCCAGTTTTAATATCATATTCTCTTAACCCTCACATTCCTTATGTAGCTCTACTTTAATGCTAATTTTTCCACATTATCCTATCACACACAATTTTGCCTGAAGAGCACCACTTGCTGCAACTCTTCTGCCAAGCTCATTTTAGAAATCTGTCAGAATAAGCCAAAAAAAAAAAATTGCCTATGATGCCAATTATGGTGAATAATCAGTTATATTTTTTAATGAAAAAATAACTATTGCCCATTCTATTGAACAGATAAGACATAGAGGAGATCAGAAAAATACGAAAAGCAGTCTGCAGACTATTCATAATAATGGAATAGGGTAGAATACAGAAAGGCAAAAATGTTTAGGTAATTTTGGATAATGAGAACAATTACTTTAGGTGTTATTTTAGGTTTCCCACTTTAAAATTTCCTTTACTCATAGAAAATATTTTATACATGTATAATTACACAGATATTGAGTAACTTCTGTTATTTCTATTTCATCACTGAATTTCTTATTCTTTTCTTCTGCTCATCCTTCAGTTACTCATCCGACTGGTGCCACAGTCTGTCCTTGATAAAATAGTTTTGAGGTAGTAGTTTACAATTCATTCCTGATCATCATTAAGGAACAAAAGTGCTTTTCAAATCAGCAAACCCTTGAGACATACTTACAGCACCTTAACACAAATGAAGCTCTCATGTTATAAAGTTACAAATGATCTTTAAAATCATAGATAATAGTATATCTGACTTATACTGGTCTAGATATTTCTCTAATCATTTATATCCTTAAAGTCACTGAGGTCTTCCTGAGTTTTAAAGAAGACTATGCTATCCATAATGAATGAGAAGGAAATAATGATAACATTTACAGGAATTTGCCATCACTCACAGGAGTTATTAACATGAGTAAGAAGAAAAATAAGTTATCCTCCCATCCAAGCAATTTAAGATTCTTTCTTTGATTTTGTGTAATATTCAAGTAAGGGTTTTGCTACTTAAAACTAAAGAAATTGTCTGACTGAGGTTCTCTTATGTCCAAGAAAGGTAGATTATGAATAAATATCTCTGTTTATACCAAACCCAAAAATGTTCATAGAATAGTAGAATATACTGAGTTGCAAGGGACCCATCAAGATCATTGAATACAACTCCTGGCACTTCACAGCACACCCCAACCCCACCACATGCCTGAGAGCATTGTCCAAAAGCTTCTTGAGCTGTGTCAGGCTTGATGATGTGACAGTGTCCCTGGGGAGCATGGTCCAGTGCACAACCACTGTCTGGGGGAAAAACCTTTCCTTAATATCCAACCTAAACCTTGCTTAGCTCAGCTTCAGACCATTCCCTCAAGCTCTGTCACTGATCACAAGTGAAGAGATCAGCGCCTGTCCTTCCATTTCTCCTCATGAAGATGCTGAAGAACACCACAAGGTGTCTCCTCAGTCTCCTCCAGGCTGAAGAATAGTTGCAAGTAGCTTTCCCTGCTCTTTTGAACAAAACTCCAGTGGTAAAATCCATGGAAATTAAGGCAGAGGTATGACATTCAAATTTGGCCTACAGTTATAATTTTGATGCAGCTGAGTATATCAGATTCATCTGTGCCTCTGTTCATGCCCATAGCAAGTAAATATTTCATTTCCTGGGAGGTCAAGGCAGTCTCCAGCGAGTGTCTCAGGGATGAGACAACAGGCTGATTTCAAACAACATGTCTTTGTCAGGTAAGGTGAATCTGTGACCCAACAAGGTCTGGCAGGAATTCTCCAGGCGACAATTTTGGACAGTCCAGGTCATTCCTCCAGTGGACTGCTGCTGTGCCTGGACCAACCAGCAGTCACTACTGCACCTTCTGATTGATTAATTGATGCTGGATTGATATTCTGGGCAAAGAGTCTGGCTATGCAAGGGACTTGTTGAAGTAAATACTGCTGTGGGGGAAGAAACTGATCAGACTGAACATAGGTAATTTTTAAAAGTCTAAGCAAAGTCTTCTCACAGATGCAGAAATGGTCATGAAAGAGAGTTTTTTCCATGTAGTTAAGATGGGTAAAATGATTAAGGTAATAGCAATGGTCATACAGATGCTAGAGGGATTATGTGCAACCATACTGAGTCTGGACTATAAAAATAGAACAGAACAGTTTGGGTAATCTCACGTCACGTGAGTATTTTTGTGTGGTTTCAAAGATTCAACATAGACTCATGTCAGCATCTGGACAGCTGAAACCTAGCAGCTGACAATACTGCTAGAGAGATTCAATTCCCAATGTATTCCACTTTGTAAATGATTCCACAATTTATTTATTTTTTTTATGTTTTAAATACAAATTAACAAGAACACCTTTCATAAAACACATCAACATGAAGGCAATAAATCTCGTTCCTGGGAAGCCTTGATGGCTGTTCAGAATCATGCTCAGAGCCAGCAGTTCATGCTGGTGATATATTAATATCATAAAAGATGTTTCATCTTGTTAAACAGCAGAGAACACTACATAGAACAGAAAGATTTAATTCAAGTCACCTTGGAGACAGCGTATTTTCCTATCTTCTCTCACAACAATTTTTCTGGGATGTATTTGCTTAGTCCTTAAATCTTAAGACTGAGCTACAGAAGATTCAAAAGCGAAATGGATTTTCTCCTGCTTGTGAGAGGAGAATCAAAATTTTGTCTTTTTGGAAGGTTGCATTTAAAGACTCCTCTTTTAATTTTTTCTTGATTTTATTTGGTTTTGGCTTGTTGCTTTTTTTTTTCCTCGAGATCCCTTACATGTCTAATTGGTTAATTCATTCATTTATAAGGTTTTGACAGCATTTTGTGCCCAGATGTTATAGGAACATGTTATGTTTTTAAATAGCTTCTTGGTTGATTCCTTAGCTAGCAATTTCGTCAAAGAATAAAAAGGCAGTGGCAGAGAAACTGAGCTGAGAAACAGTGGCTGGAGATATTCACATGTACAGATATCTCATTTTATTAAATACATGATTTAAAACAGCAGCTTATATATTTTTCACAGTTTTTATTGAAAGAGTAATAGTGGAATAAAAGTCAAATACACTGAGTAGAAATTATATTTGAATTAGTAATAATATTCAAAGTTATGTCTCATTCCTGGAACAAACCTGAGTCTCAGGAAAAAAAATAAAGATAAAAAGGAAGTGAAAGATGAAAACTCCGAAAAAGAGGATGAAAAACTTTTGGAGAATCCTGACACTCTAATTCATGGTTTAATATTGAAAGTTTTAGGAATATTAGCAAGTTTGGTATCTTAGGTGACACAACAGATATAAAGCATTTAATTCAGTAATGTAATTCCTTACTAGGGTGTACACTTTATGAAAACATTATATGCACTTTGACTAGGCAGGAATATTAAAAAAATGAAATTCCTTTGGGATAGCAGATTTTGGTAGCCCTCCAGAAAGCATGAGACAGAGATATCATTGTAACCAGTGTTGCTATTCTGGGTTCTGCTTAGTGTTGGTTTAGGACACTGCTTCTTTCCCCTATGGAGTAATTTGTGAAAATTCTTATATTTTAAACTAAAACCTAGATCAGGGGAAATAAGCATCACCCCTGATTCTGTTAGACATCAGTGAGAAATTAGAGAAGATAATCTTCTCAAGCAGAAACTGTCAGTATTGGGAGCCAAAATGCCAAATATATGTAAGAAAGGTAACATTCTCTTTCACAAACGTGAAAATGAAAATTTATACCTGTCTGTGTTTGTATGGCATACCCACTTACTGCAGCTCAAAAGGATAATAGAGCTGCTGGCATTTGTAAAATTATTTTCCATGAAAACTGAAATTTATAGAAAATCAGGATTTGGGGGGGGTTTCCCTTTTCTGTTGAAAACTGATATATTTACAGTCCTCTGGGTGTGTGAATTAGTTCAATATTCCATTATTTCTTTTGTAAACCACGGTTCTGCTAAGAATTTTGTATTACTAACACATTCAAAATATTTTTTATTTCAACAACACTCTACTAAAAATCATTGCTGACATCTCTTGATAGAGAGAAAAAAAGTGATCAGATATCACTGGTTGAGGCTGGAAGACATTTGACAGTTCTCAGCACTTCAGTTCCCCAAACAATAAATAAAAACTGTGTTCAATACTTGATATCCAAAACACGGTTAGTTGTGTCAGCATTTCTGATAAGAACATGGTTCTGTAGAAGAAGATTTTTTTTTTCCTTTCTGTTTTTTTTGTTGTGTTTTGTTTGTTTGTTTGTTTTGTTTTGTTTTGTTGGGGGTTTTTGGGGGGTTTTTTGGGGGGGGTTGGTTTTTTTGTTTGCTTTTTGGGGTTTTTTGGGGTTTTTTTTGTGGTTTTTTGTTTTTATTTTTTTGTTGTTAGTTTTTTGTTTTGCCTTGTTTTTGTTTTGTTTTGTATTTTGTTTATTTGTTTTTTAATAGAGATTAATTTTTAACAAAGTTTTATTGTCTTTGGACAAAATATGTTTATAGAACTAAAGATAGTAATCAGTTTTGTTTTATTTAACCCTCATGAAATATTGTCTTTGTGTGCAATTTCAGAATATTTTACCTGTAAAACAAACATTAAAAAGGAGAATATTAAGGTGTAGTTCAAAAGAAGATGACACATGTAAGTATGGACACTTCTCAGAGAAAGATTTTCTGAGCATGAATACATAGATTATTCAAAGAATTTTTCTATTCCTAATGAGAAGCAGTCAGAGAAAACTTTTACAATTTAAAAATCGATGATAGACTTCAGTGACACTTCAAATGAAGGTTTTCAGAACTGAACTGGGCTGAAGGTGGAATCTTCTCCTGGGTAAAAAAAGAGGTTAGAGTCTTCTGAGGAAGTAGCAGCTCATATTGCGTCCTATCCTTTTCCACTTCTGGTGCCCAGAGAGTTTAGGGTAAACTTTCCTCTCTGAGGTGAAGACAATTAGAATTTATTCAAATTTGTTGCTGTTCCATGGTGTGAACTCCTAGTGAGCCCAGCTGCTCACGTGCTGGACCTGCAGTTGTTTCTGCTGCTCTGTGCCCTTTGGAGTTCTCCTTCTCACTCCAGGTACATCAGGGACTTTCTTGGCTCATCCCTCCACCTGTGCCACAGCTGCAGGTGAAACTCAGAGACAAAAGCAGCCCTTGGTTCCCCTGCTACCACTAACTCTCAGGACAAAATGCCACCAATTCTTACTATTTCCTTTAAGAGCCTTCAACATCACTTCTTAAATAGGTCTGAATATGTAAATGGTACATCTCTTCCACTTAAACCTTGGGGATAGTCAAATGTGCTTATGGGTTTTTACAAAGATAGATATTAAAAGCTGTATTTTTCTGAATATTTCTGTGCAGGTCAGTTGTGTCTTTTGTGTTTCTTAAATCCATTAATTTTAATAAAATGTATACAACCAGATAAGGTACAATGCAGTAAAATACATAGATGGTTTATGCACAAGAAACTTTTTCTGCAGGGCATGATGATAATGTTTTGCTACTTTACATATGAAACTAAAACACAACAAAAGAGCTCCACAAGTAGCTTTGACCCAAGCTACTTTGGCTTGGTAACGCAACTAATTTAAATCATGCAACTTTAATGATGTGCCCTTTTGGATTTGTTTTTACTTTTCATGAAGCACATTTTGATCATTTCATTTTGAAAACTGAATCTTTTAAAACTTTTAAATCTGTCTCCCAGTATTTAGCTTTTCTGTTAAAAAAATCTCATTAAATATGTCCCTTTAACTAGGTGTTTGGAAGATTTTAACATACACAGCATATAACTGTACTAACATTTTCATATGAAAAAAAGTCCTATTCATTTGGAATGAGATTTAACCTGAGTAATTGGCATTTGGCAGGGCTGGTGATGCTTCTGAATAATAACAAAGTTCCCTAGTAATAAATAGTTTTGGTGCATGTTCTTATTTTTTGATTCCCAGCGTTTATTAATTGCTCCTTAGGGGCACAATTTTTCTGAAAAGCTCAAACCCTTTTTTAGACACAGATAAGTCAGAAGTAGAAGCACCTCATAGCACACTCCCACAAGATTGCAAAGTTATCAGCCAACAGTGCACAGGTCTAACATCTGAATTGGTGTTCTTGTGCAGAACAAAATAAAAATTATTTAAGAGTTGTGCATGTACACAGATAGATGGACAAAGCAGGGCTTGAAGGTTCTTCATCAGTCCTCTGCTGTGTCAGCTGTCCCCTATAGAACTGACTTCCCCAGAGAAAATTGAAAAAGGGAGGGGTTTTTTTTGGGGGGAGGGGCTTATTTTGCATTAATAACACATACACGGTCTTCATTTCGTATTGCAGCAGCATGTGGGATAAAGATACATTGAAATAATGTATTGGAGAAGGTTTGAGATAAGCTAATGAGTGTAATATGAAAGATAGGCTCAGAAGGTTAATAGAAATTTGCCATGAGTGGAAATATAAGGAATATATATTTTATATAACAAAAATTCCCACTAAAAACACATGAACCCTCCCTTATATTGTATTTTTTAGTACAGAGCCATGCCATTCGTACCCTTTCTCAGGTTAGGCTTTTGGTATATACCTATAAAATTTAACTCAATACATGTACAAGTAATTATACTATCAGAATCCTTATTTTATGCTCTCTGAAAATTCAAAGAGCAGAACTAGCTATAACAGATTATTATTTATATACCATCTTATTTTACCACAATTAATGTTACTGTTAATTACTATTGTTAGGTGTTAGTCAAGACAGGTTTTACTACATGGGTGCAATGAAATAAAACTAAATTATGTGAGAAGAAGTATACATGTATATTTAAAGACTACATAGCTGAGTACCGGGAAAGCTTGTACAGGACCTGCAAAATAGATCTCTAAGCATCAGTTTATGTGTTATAAATTTGCAATGGAAATCCTATTTGCAAGGAAAGAGATTTTACAGACTTTACCCATTGTGTCCTGAGAGCTTCAAGCTCATTGACTATTCATAGGTGATTGTATCAATAACGTTATTAGTATTTATATTTCCCTGAGTCATTTGATGTATTTTCTGGGGAATCATTATATACAGAAGATAAATAGTTCTCATTCCTGATCTTCTCATTCAGCTTGTATCCCTGAGGAAATAGAATTGACTTTTATTTGTTTGGAGGACATGGTGAAGTAAATACCTTGCCTATCACAGTGCTGCAAAGTCCCTTAAATGATGTAGAAGAATTTCTGATAAGAGACAAGTTTGCATCCATTTGAATCCTATTCTCAAACAGAGGTGGATAACAGAGGAAGAAGGTGAAGGTAAAGGAAAGTGAAAGAATCTAAAGATCTACCAGCTTTTCCAGCTATTTCCACTTTTTTCCTCTCATCTGGCCCTCCTCCCCTTGCTCCTTCCAGTCCTTTAACACACATAGGTAAACACACATCGTGATTTTGAGAGTGTTTTCCCCTTGACTATTTTTGCCATTCATTATTACCATAATTTGTGAAAACATGTAGTAGTTAGCTATGTTAGTAAATTTGTAATTTTATAAGCATTTTACCCTGTTAATGTATCTTACTTATAATTCTTGCTCTGCCTGTTATTTCCATACAGAAAGGGTGGAGAAACTAGAAACTTTATTCAGCAGGGATGGCTTTGCTGAAGTGCAAATGGTCTCAAGCCCAAAAAACTGATGCTAATGAAGACCTGTGCAACCTTCCAGCCCCTTAGAGATTAAGGGAAAATATGTCATGACTGAGCTACAAAGCACTCCACCAGAAGAATTCCCAGGCACTTTTCTTCCTAAGCTGGCTGAACACTGATCAGGAACTGCTTACTGTTTCATTCTTTCCACTTAATATCAGATTGCCTTGGTGACAGATGCTGCTCTGTGAGGACTGTTACATTCACATTCTAATTATTCAGGAAATCAGCAGGTTTCCTTTTCCCCACCATAATATCTATCTTCCCACTTCTTCACAAGAAACTCTGCCAAATTAATCTATGTAGAGATATTACAATTTAGCAACAGCTTCCTCAAGGTTTTTGTATCATGTTGTGAAGAGGGCATACTAGAAACTTTTGCTAGAGTTTTCTCACTCTAATATAAACTTCTAATATAAATGTGGAAAATCTGTATTATTTTCTGTGGTCCTAGCAATTACTGTGCTAATTTAAAATATTTACATAACAAATATTTTCTTTCCCAGCCTGGGTATCTTAGAAAACTGCTTATAATTGTGTAAGACATGCTCATATCTTGTACTCATAGGGAAGCAAAATAGCTGTATTTTATTTAAAGATGAGTCTGATAAATGTTAAAGTATGTATATGTATGTATGTATATATATATGTATAAATATATGTATATATGTATAAATACATATTAATCAATACTTTCTTAGGGTAATACTGCAAAATATATTCAAATAAGGATTTTTATATCCAGTTATAGTAATTCCAACATTTACATTCTATATCAATGCACACAGATGTCATTGTGAACATAATGAAAATATTATGAAAATATTCTTAACTTTTTACCTATCCTCTTGTTTTCTGGTGCTGCACTCACCCTTCTGAATCCCTTCTGGCTCTGATTGTGGACAGTTTTAGCCATTCCCAAGCAAAAAAACTTGTTGGAATGTTCTCTTTGGGAATGCTGGAGTGAGCACCAGTGTCCCCAGATCTCTCTGGGAGGAGTGTGATGCTGCCAGTAGGATCCATTCCTTCTCAGCCCTGGAGTTCCCTTGGCTTTGTTTTCATACTTTTTTCATTTGTGCCTGCTCCCTGTGCCTTGATTCCAGGAAAGGGGTGAAAGATGCACTGCAAGCCTCGAGGGCAATTTGCAGTACATAAAAATAATTTCAATTGAATACACTCCTTCCCCTACAGTTCTCGTTACCTTCTAATTTTCTGGGCTTTTCTTCATATCAGGTTTTTCCTGTCCTGAATAAAAACCATAATTTCCAGCAAGAGGGGCCAAATTATCTCACTTTTATTTCTTAGAAGAAACTCTTTGTCCTGTGTTGTGTTCTTTGATTGACTATTTATTATTAACCAAAAGGCTGGAGAGACCCTTTTGGTTATCAGTTACTGTCAGTATATAACAGAATTACCATGTGTTTTCCAGAAGTCTAGAGAACTTTAGCTTCAAATCTGAAACTCTACCAAATACTGTCAGAAAAGTCTATGTACAATACATGTCATAAAATACATTATTTGGTGACTACAGTAAAAATACCTTCAAATCACTCCTTAATTTAATAAGGCATACTGGTCTCATGTGAAATCAAAATTGTTATTGTTTCCTCAACCACAATTATAAGTTCTAGAATATGTTCCTCTTTTAATTATTCTGAAGATGTCTTCTGAAAAAATATGACATCCCTGCAATTTTATAAAAATCAATTGTCCATTGCTCAGAACAGACATTTTTTTCAAACCCATGATTATAACCACCTAGATGATTCCTTCCCCAAAAGAAATACTTCTGCTTTTAAAAGAATATGACCTGCCTGCATTAAAAAAAAAAAAAAAAAGAGCTACATGAATTTTTGGAGAGATAGCCTTTTTTATTTCCCCCACAACTTTGCCACCAACCAATCCACACAAACATAGGCTTTTTCTGATTTCTAATTTGCATAAGATAGAGGAGCACTGATAAAGAGGCAGACATTTTAGTAGGTTTTATATGGAAGCTAAGTATTTATAAATTATCCTATCACCAATGTTTGATTAGAAACATTAAGTTTCAACTGGCATTTTAGAAGTTGGTTGAAAATCACTAATATTCCAGGTCTGAGTGTCTTCCTCTAAATTTTTACAGTAGATATAGCCTTAGTTATGGAATGCTTTATTAACTCTGCTTTTGACACCACGATTTGGCAGTTTTATTAGAATTTTAAATATGCAAATATATATATATGAATAGTAAAAACTTTGATCTCTATCAAGAATCTTGAGTGGAAATGCAAAAAGAACTTGACATATAGTTCTGGTAGGTAATGTTAGCTCCCAATGCCCGTTTAGATTGTAACCTTAACCTTATCACTTTTTTTTTTCCCTAAACCTGGGTTCCTAAGTACTACATAAATGTGCACATCTTGATAGACAAAGTTTGCAAGGAGATTTAAATATAATTAGTGCACCAGATTGTATGTTGGACAAAGTAAAATGATTATTCTTATTTATTACAACCTTTACTCAAAAATGTATCCTTAAAAGTATCACCCCTGCAATAATAATGCCGATGGGATAAAATGAATGTTGTAGAAAACGGAAATATTGTACTGATTAGTGAGTTAATTGAAAACAAAAGAAACAAACAAGAATTCCCACTCAAGAAAATCTGTACACTTTTCTGCTCCTGGGCCAGTGAAATGATGTCAAAATGGTAATGATGTGAATTAATAAAGGTGATGCTCCATGTAACAACAAATAAACATATTATTTTTATTTTTAAAAAGCATGTAAAAGAACCATTTTTATTTTTATTTCAAAATATCTACAATGTTAAGCATCACCTCAGCTGATGATAGCTTGATTAATTCTTACTTTCTGCATACACATTTTGAAGCAAGAGTCTTCAGCTCAATTTGCTGCCATTGTTTGGTTTTTATATCAGCTCTCAGTGTTTAGGCCCACTTTGAAAGATACTTTGGTACCTGGTTATGAGTCAAGTTCCTCTTGCTTTATTATTTTAATTATTTTTGTTATTATACTCCTTTAGAGCCTTTTGTTTTAGTTACGGTTTCAAAGTTTTGTAGCATTTCAAACTGTATATGAAAAAGATGCATTCAGTAATTTAAGACAGACTTTGCTTCTCCTTTAAGAAATAAACAATACTAGCTACTTACTGTACTGTAAGTATGATTCTAATTGGTCTTTTTTGGGGGTAAGACCTTCCTAAAAAATGAATATGTGACCCAGGTTTATGTTAAATACCAAATACAAAGTAACTTTTTAAATTGTATACTAAGAATATTTCTCCTTCCCACAGCTAGTCATTAATTTTTTCAAAATTTATGTAGATTCTAGTCTTATTGAATTGTAAGGGTTTTAGAAGCCTCTAATCTTCTAAAAATCAATTTTAAAGTTGACTTCTGGCTTCCTCACTCATAACTTTAGTCTCTTGTCATTTGATCCCTGAATGATGTAGATATTCTTTTCATCAGAATAAATAGCTGAACAGGAAAGCTTAGTATTATTGCTATTTCATTTTCTCCTTTCTGTACATTCAGATAGATTTCCTAGGAGGGATGCTCTTTCTCTTCCCTTTTCATTTGTCTATTCTGTTCGCACGTACACGCTTTCTCTATTTTTCTTTTGTGCTTCATATTTTTTGATGATTTTCATTTTCACTTTAATCTCAAGAGGACAGCAGTGCTGAGGCACATGCTGTAGCTATAGCACTTGTTCAAGATTTCATGTAGTATTTCTCAAGCTGAGGTTCACAAAGGCAGGTAAAAGAGGAAATAAAATTGGATGGCAGAAGTCAGCAGCTATTCAGAGCTACCTGAGTCAGCAGCCACTTTAGAGGGGGAAGCAAAGGGCAGAACTTCTGACAGCAAATGGTTACATGAGCAGCCTACCATTACCTGCTGGCAGCAGAGCAGTTTTACCACTAAACTGGAGTGAGCATAAACATCTGCATTTAGTGATTACAGTGTGTTTCCACTTCAGCTCCTTTAGAAGGAAATCCATAGCATTCCTCCAGAAAATGTAAGCTGCTGCCAGCTAAGGATTACATGGTAGGAGAGGATGAGAGTGTCAACATTTTAAAAAACTAGATTTATAAATAACACTGAGCTCACCAGATTACAACAGAGGAAGTTAGGAGAAATGGCCTACAAATCTGTTAGATTGAAGGAGCATCAAAGACAGGAGTGCATTTACCCAAGACATCATGCAGGACATTTATTTTTTGCAGGTGAAGACAGTATTTGCACAGAATTCAGATGAAGACTAGTGGTGGTCTCTTCTGCAAGGACAAGATGGCAATAAGACATGTCACCATCCCATGTCACCAAGGTTTGGCTGGAACAGGGTCTGGAAGAAAGGGTCAGGATCCAGTGGTGCTATTGACAATACACATGTATGTCAAATAATCTCGACTTCCAGTTTAGCTTAAGATCACGGAGATCCAAGTCTTCCTTAGAGAAAACCTTCAGGCAGCCTCTCTTCATTGCTCATGACCTGCAGGCTCAGCTGAAGCACCAAAAAAAAAGTACCAATAGCTGTCACTAATCTCACCTTTTTTAATCACATTAATCTCACTTGAATCAGGCTTTGATGCTTACTTTGTCCTTCAGAAAATTAATCTGGCCATTTTAACCATTCTTTCCCAAATATTTCTTCCTTTCATGAAAAAAGTGGGCATGTTGCTTAGGAAAATACAGGGATCACAGATGCAATGGACACCAGTAACCAGTGAGCTAATATGACTTCCTATTCCTGCTGGAAGGGATTTCCAGTAGAAGGTTTTAATTAAACTGAGGTAATGTTTAAGAAAATATTTTATATTTAGGAATGTTAAATTACTGTAACATGGAAAAAATCCTATGAAGACAGCAATGGAAGGGACATTCGAGAGAGAAAATGAAGTTATAAAGACTACCATCTCTTATGGTTACAAAACCAGGGAGTTGATGCTTGGAACACCATATAGTTGGAACACCTTTAGTTGTCAAAACCAGCATTTACATTTTTTTTCCCTTCTGTCTAATTCAAACAAAGAAACGAGTGAATATTTTAGGCCACAGTCCCTTTAAGACAAACAGACTACAGAAATAAACAAATAAAGCTGGTCCCTGTTCTCAGAGAAGGAAGAATGCAGGTCAGATACAGCAGAAGGAAAGCAATTAATTTCAATTGTGGTAAACAAAAGCAAGTACACAAGGTAAATACAAACCCAATCTTGTAATGTATGCTCACAGATGAGTTTGTTCTCCTTTCCCCATTTAACAATGCAACCTTAAAAGAAAATGCATTGAAATTTTTCCCTTTGGAAATATTCCATTATTCTATTTCCCCAGTTTATATTCTAATTAACCCACTGGGAGGATAATGTTCCAATTAAGTAACCTATATGTAGGCCTGTTTTATTCCTTTATGGACATCTAAAATCCCTAAGCAAATTTTCTAGCTTTTGACAACCCTTTCATGCAGAAATCATCCCTAATATCCAATCTAGACCTCCTCAGTGCAACTCAAGGCTGTTTTCTCTTGTTATGTTTGTTACTTGGAAGAAGCAACCAATTCCCACCTGGCTACAACCACAATAACTCAGGATCATCTGTAACCGTTGGATCAGTTCAGATTATATGCTGTAAAATGTGAATGATTATGCTTTTTACTGAGTATTTTATGTGAAGGAAGAATAATTCTAATTAGTCTTGCTTTCATTTACTCGTGGATAGCTTATTACATCGGTTTTCAGTTGTGTTTTGTTGCTTTTCCTACTGAGATGCTTATGGGTTTCCCTTAATGATACCTCCATGTTTCTCATAGAATGGATTATAAAATCTAAGAAATTACACAGCTGAATTATTCCATTCACGCTTCTCCTTGATCATACAAATAAAGGCAGGGGAGATTTCTTTTCACATTAAAAGCCATAAATTATACCCAAAAATATTATATGCTATGTTCATATCGTCAGAGTATAGGAACAAAAGGACACTAATAAAATCTGTTCTCTGTTGCTTTGTCAGGCTTGATCAATAGACTACTGCTGTACTTCAGAGAGTCACAGGATAGCTTGGGATGAAACAAACCTTAAAGATCATCCAATTCCAAGCTCCCTGCTGTGGACTTTCCTCCAGACCAGGTTGCTCAGAGCCCCATCCAACCTGGCCTTAAACACTTTCAGGAAAGGGGCATCCTCAGCTTTTCTGGGAAACCCGTGCCAGTGCCTCACCACTCTGAGTGTTTGTTGTTAAAAAACCTCTTAATAGGAATGTAGGCTATGGTTTACAGTTTTTACTAATAATATTTTACTAAAATCTTGATTTTTCCTTATCCTGTGGAACCCCAGTTCTAAGTATTACATATTTGAAAGTCAGTACAAGACTGTAATTAATTCATATAAGTGGTTTTATTAAAAATTAAAAACAAAATTTGAAATTTTTGGCCATGTAAAAATATCCATATTGGCTTCACCATTGACTTAAAGAAAGCCAGGATTTTATTCTAGGTGTAAAAGAGGTAGATATATATAGGGCAATTTTTCCCCGGAATTTTGTGACTAGAGTCAGTAACTGACTGTTCCTTGTTTTTCTTTTGTTTTTACTTGAAAACTACCTCAAAGCATTTCTGTGGTTTTTTTGCCTTTTTGCTGTGGTTTATAGTCAAAAGGAATATCAGTAACACCTGAGCCGTGACAGAATTATGTCAAAATAAACCCCAAAACTGAGTGGAATTCAGCAAGATCGTTAAATGCGTTTCCAGATCAGAGACCACTGGAAAACATCAGTAGTGATCAAGGAAGTTCTAAACATGGAAATCAATCACAGTGTTTCTAGTGAAAACACCACCAAAGACTTACAGTTACAGTGCCTTGTTCTGAACCTCTGCTTATCCACAACTACAGCACAAGGAACCACTGACTTTGGAAACAGAAATCCAGATTATTTTATGGTTTATGCTTTTGACCCACATCTTCTCTGATGACAGAGCATCTCAAATCCAAACTTTTCTGGATTCTCGGAGAAGAATTCTATTGCTTGAACCATGCAGAGACAACATTACTTAAAGCAATTTATAGTTGTAAGTCAACCTATCCAAGAGACATTTTCCAGATTATTATGATAAAAAACTTGGATTAATTCTGCTTATTTTCATTTTGCATTACAGTGACTTTTTTTGATTAGAAAAATTGCACATGCATTATAAAGGACCAGACAAATTCTGATTCTCCATTGAAATTGAGAACTGGCTCTACCTTTATTTACTTTTACAAGCCTGGAAGATGGGAGTTTCCTCTCACAATATTTCCCTTATCTTTGCTGAATAGTTGCAAGAATTCACAATAACTGTAACACCATCACCAAACACTTCTGAAACATAAGAGGGATGAACTGTGTTCTCAGTACGGTTATAAATTATGGAAAGTCTAAAAGAAAACTGTATTTCACATACTGAAAATGAGAGTTCAAGGTAGAATATCTCTTTTCTCTGCTTTTGTGTGTCTAGTTATTTTAGTTTTCCTTACACTCAGCTTACTCCAAGCTCACTGAAGAGTTTAGGAGTTTTGGTTGTGTGAATACCTAAAGAAAAGACTCCTGTGGTGTGTTGTATGAGATTTTTTCACTGCTTGGAAAAGTTTTCTAAAGATTTATGAAAATATAAATCAATAATTCAAAACCACCTAGAACTTTACTCCTTAAAATCTAAAATGAATTAAAAAGAAGTCTGATATTTACTGCTTCAGGTTCATTAGGTTAATCCATGTGGAACTTCTTTAAACTCACACAATTTGCCCCTGTGGAGCTTATACAATTTTATAAATCAGTTCTGAGGTATGCTTTGACCAACCAGACAGAAAGAGCATTTTTGAACCTCTTGCAATCTATTCCACCAATGAGTATCAACGGGGTATTAAATCTCATGGTTATAAGTCTTCTGAGAATACACACAATGACAAAGAGCTTGTAATTTTTATGAAATGTTTACTGAAAAACAGTGCAGGTTTATTTGTGAGTCTTTGTCTCCCACAAGTATGTGTGAGAGACGTGTGGCTAAAAAAGCATTTAGCCATAGGGCAAACCATGCACCCGGCTGTTCAGCTCCATCCAGCTGTGCCAACAGTTTCCAGTAGAGCACCTGTTTTAAAAGAACAGAATCAGGTGGCAGTGCAGAGCTCATGCTTTACAGAGCTCTGTTTTCTAGCAATTTCTCAGTGGAATATAACTCTTAGGATGGTACTTCCTTTCTTCTGGCTTACTGGATCCTTCCTCGTCTGAGTTCAGGATTTAACATAAAACTCAGAAGGAAAAGAACAGAAGTAAAAGATAATCTGCACTGTGTCCTACTGCAATTTGTTGCAGCTGTTCTACTACATTTGCATAATATCTTTTTTTATCATGGAAATTTTCATAAATACCTATTTCTTGTTCACTGCAGAAAATTACAAATGTGCAGAAGTACAACGTGCATTTGGAATAACTGAATCTGACCCCTGTTAACTTCTTACAGAAAAAGAATTTAATTTTGACTACTAGGGTAATCTATTTTTCCCATAATTTAAATTATAGCTATTTTATCTCATGCTCCACAAAGAAAAAAATATATTGTCAGTTAGAGTTATATTTTTATTTGTAAGTTTAAACATTAATACTTATTTTCCGTAATTTATATTTCTAAGAGATATCTCCAAATCAGAATCTTGTAGATTTCAAATTAATGTTGAAGAAGCACCATTTTCACTATTAAGCTGCTGCCATTATTCTGGTATGACCCCAGAATTTTTGTTCAGACAATTTGAGGTACAACATCAAAATGGAAAACTGTCTTTAAATGCATCTTAGGAGATCCATTTCTGGAAACAGAAAACCTGTTTTTCCCAATAAGACTGGCTTTGCCTCAGATCAGTAATATTTAAATATAAAAAGCAAGGGTAGTTAACATAATGCATCACATTTATTTTCAATATTACATTATAAAAAAATTATGGATAACAGTCAGTTGTATTTCATAATCTTTCTACTAAAATGGCTTAAAAGTCATTTACATTTTAACTTACGATCTGATTGTTTTTGTTAAATGATGTAAAAATATTTAATTTTCTATATTTTTATTTGAAACCTTAGAAATTTTTACTACTTTTATTCCAGTAACATAAGGTAAATAGCACAGAAACCTATTATTTCTGTGACCCAACAACTGTCCAGTTTTGACTGTAAATCTTCACTGTTTGTTACAATGCTTCTCTCATCCAGACTAAAAATACTTTAACATTCTTAGTTTATTTTACATCAAAGTTTTAAGTTTGTAATCAAGTCAGTAGTCACTACTATGTCTCTTGAGTATACTGAATATATTTAACACAAATATATTTAAGTCATAGAATCATAGAATGGCCTGGATTGAAAGGGACCATAAAGATCATCTCCTTCCAACACCCCTGCATGGGCAGAGACACTTTCCACTGGACCAGGTTGCTCAGAACCCCTCCAACTTGGCTTTAAACACTTCCAAGGATGGGGACATCATATCTGATGCTTTAAACCATTTTTGCAAGGCAATTATGTGCAATTTTTGTATTATCTCCCATTATTAGACCTTTCTTCTTTTCAATAGGAAAGCTAGAATCACTTCTAGTCTTATCACCTTTGCATAGAGGTAATCTGATTTCCTTAGCTTGTTTACTCTGAAAAAAAAAAAAAGTCTTAAATGATAAAAAAATTAATATGGGCTAAAATGAAGTGTCTATACAATTAAGAAAAGCACTATATATTAAATTGCAATTATTCAGGGATAACATAATGTAATTTGATTAAGTAAATGGAGCCTGTGAGAAATACAGTAGAAAATTTCAATTCACAGAATGAATGTTTTACCAGTTTTCTGAGTAAAGGAATCTTTCTGATTGGAACCTTTAATGTGTGGCAGTCACACAATAATTTCTGGGCCTGCATTTCTTCAGAAAAGGAACTGTCATATTCAGGCCTAAATAAAAGTGTTTGTATATCTGTGAGAAAGCTAGAAACCACACACAAGAGCATGTCCTCTTTAATGACAGTTTATTAAAATTATGGTTTTTACTATGAATAGCAGAATCAAATTATTCTGAATCTCATACATGCATTATTCTGAAGTGGGTATCTGAAATTTTCCAACATTATTTTAATCTCACTCTTAATAAAGTTGTTCCATGATAAAGGACTACAGGTTTTAAAATGAATATGGAACTTATTAAAAATGTGTCATAAATGCTCAGTGAGGAGGGCATAGCACATGAGTTTATGTTTTCAGGCATAAACAATATAATTTAGTCCAGATGTTTGTACAGAATTCCCAGAAGCTCTAGAACTTTGAGGGTGATGTTCTCTGATACCTCTATGTTACACCTCATATATTTGATTACAGATTTAATATTCTAAGTTTTGCTAGTGAGCCAGGAAATATGCAGAACCTCCATTTACAGGAGTGAATGCATGTTCGAAACTTTGTAAACAGACTGCACCATCTAACAGGAATAACAATGTAAAGGGTTTTTTTCCCCTCAGGATTGTAGGTTCTTTTTCACTCATATTATACGTGAATGCAAAATCATTAATGTGGTATTGAACATGACCATGAAAGCAGATTCAGAAGTATATTAAACAGAGCTTGGTTTCTCCATGCTCTTATACTAAAATAAAAATGGCTTTTGGTTAATTTTCCTCATAATATTTTTAAGCTTATTTTTTGCATCCACAACATAGAAACGCAGAATCATCAAGGTTGGAAAAGACTCCAAGATTATCCAGTCCAACCTTAGATTGAACGCCACCTTGTCAACCAGACCAGAGCACTGAGTGCCACTTCCATGTTGTTTATTTAATATATCCAGGGTGGTGACTCCACCACCTCCCTGGGCAGCCCCTTCCAGTGTTGGACAAGGCTTTCCATTCCTCCCGATGTGCAGTCTGGACATCCCCTGGCACAGCTTGAGGCTATGCCCTCTGGTTCTGTAAAAAACATAATCCATCACATCTTTGCTTTAGATTTTCATTCCTGGATTATCATTAGAGAGTTTGGAGAGGAATAAAAATAGCAGGCCTGAATTTATATAGAAGATAAAAATACGAAACGTACATCTAAAAACCCCTCATTCTTTGGAACTAAAAAATACTCAGCAACTAAACAATGCAAATTAAACTGAAGGAAATGTGACTTACTCATGCAGTGTCTTATTTGTCAAGTGCATGATCACATATTCCCTTACTTCAAAATAATTTCTTATGAAATTTAGTGCAGTGTACAGGGAACACTTTGGTAGAACTGTATGGTAGTACACAGAGACAGGGACATATGGCATCTGGAAATAGGGCAGCCAAGATGCCAGAGTATATAGGTGTGAGTTCTTTATATATACATGCAGGGATGTGTATGGATACATAGGTACACATACCTTTCTTCAAGGAACTACTGAGTTTTTTGGACTCAGCATAGTCTATTTTCAAGACAGATAAATCTGAGACAGAAGAGGCACAGAGAACGTTTAAGGGAATGCAAAAAGTCTGTTTATGGAAAATGATTGAAAATGCCTGATTTGCTTAGACCAGCACACTGCAATCTTGCAGAAGATATGTTTTTTTCTCTATAAATATATAGGAGAAGAGTTGAATATAGAACAAAGGAAAATTGCTCTGGGATTGACAGGTGTTTTAGGTACAAAAGCAAATCAGTGTTAAATTGTGCTCAATAAAAGATTCAAAATTGTTGCCCTTTATGATTTTATCTTGTATGGACAGTGCTTGATAAATTAAGTATTCTGTCCAGTTTTATGGACTTCAGGCTTTTATTCAAAAACACAAAGTATAGGAACAAATTTTCCTAAGATTTTTTACCTCTATTGCTGTAATTCATAGCTACTGTCTTATCTTCTAAACAATAATTTGCCCCCGTTCTTTCTCATTTTGAGCCATATCCCCTTTGCCTTTGATTTTTGTCTCTTCTCCACTCTGTATTTATTACATACTTTTTTTAGGTTCTGGTCCTTCTGATCCATCCATCATTGCTTCCTATTGATTCCCCAATATCCCTCTCTTCCCTCCCACCCATTTCCTCTCTTCTGTTTCCTTTCATTACCTGGTTTGTGCGATTATTCTCTTCACATTCCCACTGTTCAGCTTTCAGCTTTGTGTATTGTCAATTTTCTGTTTAGTCCTTCTGTTCCCTAATTCCCACACAACTGGTCACCAGACGTGGGTGAAGGATCATGGCTGAGAACACAAAGGTAACGCCCTTCTGCTCTTCCCTTTGTCAAGTGTCATAACCAGTGTGAAGAACAAAGCTCACTCACCCTTTTCATCTCTGAAGAGCCTTCTCCTGAAGAATTCTATGGATGATTTAGCTGCAAAACTTCAAAAGATGATGAACTCACAAAGGCCCCTTTGTTTCTTTCTGATTTTTTTTTTTTGGTGCTTAGACTTAGGGTAGCATTAATGCAAAGTTTCACTGGTATGAACAAAATTATATCCTTGATATAAAATTACCCTTTTGAGTGACCAGACACCCAGACTGGAAAACACATCTGAGAAATCTGCTAAATGTGTTGGTGTTCTTCATGTAGAACACAATATCACCAAGGAACAGAAAGTTTCAGGCAATCTGAAGCACAAGCACTGTTATTTACAAAATTAGAAACCCAGAGAAGAAATTATAACAGTGATATTACATGTAACCTGCTTAAAGTGATGAATAAATATTAAATGTTTCTTAAAACTACAAAGCTACGTGAAATATCAGCAGTGTTCATAAGGGTTTTGGTTTTATTTTCTAGTGGATGTCACTAAAAATGTCTCAGTCTAAATGTTTAAGAGTTTAGGCTGAGAGTTCCCTTTCAGAACTTGCAGGAGGGAAAAATGTGTTGAAGTATATATTTCAAGCATTACCAAAAGTCAATGTCTGGAATGAATAGAGTGTATGTGAACATTAAACATGCATATTGTGTGTTCTAAAGTGTGATTCATGTTATTATATAATGGTACTTGAATTGATCAATTTCTATAACCAAGGAAAATCTTAATTTACACAACATTTTAATGGAAGAAAATAAGTTAAATCAATAATCAATATATTTTTGAAGCAATGCTAAGGTAAATTTTGTATAAATTTACTCCAATAATTGGGCAAAGTTGCACATATACTGTTACAGTATAAACTGTAAGAAAATAACAGTGGTTCTTCAAGTAAAAGATACTTAAACCCTTCTAACAGACACAAACCCCTGCCTTAAAATGAAAATTCTAGTCTTGACCTCATCAGAAAGACACAAAACACATTGATTATGTGGAAACTTATAGGAATCTAGAGTGATTAGATTGATTTGCATATCTAAATTAACATAATTGTTTTTAAATACCGGTGGTTTAAAACCCCAAGTGAGTTTTGGACTGTAATTGTAATGAGTGTGATTTACAGGAAAAGGCAACAGTTCAACTTCCCCAGTGATCCGTGTTACTAAGGATATAATTTTAATTTTGTTGCACTTAATTACTGTTTAAGAGATATGCTACACAACTGTCATTGTACATCACTAGTTCTTGGAGGACTAAAGAGATTTTACTTAATTGGAAAGACTTTCTAAATTTTTGCTTCCCTTAATCTAACTTCCTGAAATGCAACAGTTTATGTTTGTAAGGAGTTAACAGTGCATTCCAATGCCTCCTTCCAATGGCTGGGAGATTTTTCCAAGTAGTGTTTGGAATTTGGATGATGTGGTTGGTTGGAGTTACCTCACCTTACTTCAGACCTATGGAAGTGACCAAGCTTCCCTCAGCTTCCTGGGCAGGGAGCACAGAGGGAGAGGGCTGGAGATTTCAAATCTTTTGGCAGAAAAAAATATTTTGTAGTTATGTATCAAAACTCCTTTACAGAGAATCTCAGAGGTCAATTCTGTACTTTTTGGTATAGGCTTTAGTAGTATAGAAAACGTCTCCAGTTCTTAGTTATTTATATTATATTATATTAAAATTGTTAGAGAAAGATTAAATATTGCTGGAATCTTTTTTAAAGCAAAGCCCTCTGTTCTGAAAAGTGGCTTGATTTCCTAGTTATGATTAAGAATACTCTATAATCTTCCTGAGAATAGGAATTATATGAAAACTGCAAAATGCTTCAAACTTAGTAAAGAAAGAGCCTGCTCCTGGTTTTCTTAACTACATTTTCAAGGTCCTGTGAAAAATATATTTAATGAGTAAGTTGCTATTTGATTTCCCTGACCACAGTGGTAGCTTTGAAACAAAGAAGTAAAAAAGAAATTCACTACAACTAAATGATAAACCCATAAAAGAATGATTTATTATAAATCTTAAACAAATTCTCTTAAATTTCTGTAACGTGATAGAATAGCAGATAAATTAAAAGACTGTAATACACTTTCTTCAGTTCTAACCCCTACTTTATGTCAAGTAAGCATCTTTGAATTTAATAATCTGCATGTTTCAGACACTGACTTAGTTTGAAAGATATTACAATTGAGCAGAACAATGAAAATTATGGCTTTTTCTTTTTTTTTTTTCCCTTTTGTCTTTTGTTCAATCATCTACACTCTTACTATGGAGTGCAGTAGAATGTATAGAATTGTATCCCGCTAGTGACAACAGACTAATCATTTTAATTCCTCTCTTTGGCTAATAGCCCCTTGATTCATACACATCTGCTATATTTTTTCCTCTAGTTCTTCTTTCTCCAGGAGACTTTTCTTGTTCTATAGCTGGAGAGATTTTTCTATCCAGTTTGTTCTGAGTTTCAGTTTCATCTCATGTCTGTCTCAGAGTAAGTGTTGTAGATAATGGCTGAGCAAAACTTTCTAGATTCTTTTAATGTATCTTTTTTTTCCATCTATTCTTTGCCATGTTCCAATCTTTTTTGATTTTAAAAATATTTTTTTAGATTTTTGATCAACACCCAACTCTGGCAGCCAGTGCAAAGCAAAGGATTTTCATTGCTGATACTGATGTTTATCACTTTTGTAACAAAAGAAACTGAGAATGATTCAGACTAATCTTATATTCTGAGTATGTATGAAATTCTAAAAGAAATCAGGAAATGCACAACCAGCTAATGCTTTCACATTCTAATATCTTAATGGAAGAATAGTTGCAAAGTTCAATGAAAAAAATAAAGTTTTTGGGCTCACTTGAACAGATAAGGATAATTTTCTATAACAATGAACCAATGTAGTAGAACGAACTGTGACATCTGGGAAAAATGTTTTATTGCATACTGTCAACCAGAAGCCCCTAGAGTTAATTTCACAAACCTTTTTCTTTTAAATTCCTGACAATAATCTGATAAATTACAGAACTTGGTCTCTGCAAAACGTATTTTTGAAAAGAGTAATCTTTTCACTGTATTTTGAAAAAGTATATATGATGCTAGGATTTTTTTCTTCAAGCATTGAAAGATTTATCTTTATTAATTTTATTAAAAGGAAAATGAAACTTGGGCTCATGGTGCCAATTTATTTTTCTAATTTTGGCAGGTGAAAATGAGTAACACACAGATTTTTGCTGGGGAGAAAAATAGTCAGATAGGTGATTGAAATATACTGGTGAGATTGTTTAGTATTTGCATCAAAAATAAGGCAAAACACAGCAAATACTTTCAAGACCTCTTTAGATTATCATAGTCATTCATGTTCTCCTAAATCTTTAACTTGAAAGAATGGATGTGATTGTTTGTTCTGTTGTGAACAATCACATCCATTGAAACATAAAATGTACCATCACTACAACATAAAAAGGTGCTGTGTTGATGCTTTTGGTGTGAATCCTTTTTCTTCTAACATTTCACTTGACTTGAAAAAGGAATTCCAAAGTCTAAGGGTAAAAGCAGATACTCCTCATTGGCACTAAGAAAAATGACTGTCCCCACCAGCAGGCAGTAGGAGAGGGCCTGCTAGGCAGAGAAGTCTCAAGGTTACTTTCTCTCCAGAGTCTTAATTTACAAGGCAGACATGCACAGCTTCTCCAGACCACCAGGTAGGAAAACAGCTTGATGTTTTAATGAAAGTGCAACAGTGGGTCTCTAACTGTCAAAGTCACTGTCAGCAAGATAAATGCTCACAGAAATATTGCTAATGTAATGAAAGTGCAAAATCCATCAATACACGGTCCACACTAGCATTACCTATGACAGTTTTCCCACTGGAACTCCAAAGTGATATAAATTTTAACATAGTGCTCATAAGCCAGAAAGTATTCAGTGATGGAAATCATATTCAGTCACTCGAAATCAGAGCTCTATAATACAAGTGGCCAATTCTCAGGTTTTTGTGCAATATATTCCCACCTTTTGCTTATAAATCTGAAGAAGCAGTGAGTAAGGGAAAAGAATTCCAAGAAAGTTGGAAAATTTTCTCTACTTTTGGGCCAGATGCTGAAGAATTTTCAGTGGAGCATCACTGGTTTGAGCCATTGAGAGGGAGTTTGTATAGAATATCTTATTTTCTTATCTATTACAAAAAATTATTATGGGGAGGTGGGGGAAGTAGATTTTGGAGTTTTTCCCCTTATCTTGTTTTTCAGCATATATATTTGATACATTTGTTATCCTTCCTCCTTCTCAATTAGAATAGTCTCATGACAAATTAATTATCTTAAAAAACCCACTCTTTTCTACCTGCTTTGAAAAAAATGACCATTTACATAAATATATATATATATGTTTATTTTTTTGGTTGACAGAAAAATTAGCAGATTTTAATAACAAAATAATATTGGTAAACATAAAACCTAGACTGAAATTTATAATATCAAAACCTCTTTGACATTCATATGTAGTCTAGGAGTTTAGAACAGAGGTATGTCAGCATAATAGGAATTATATCAATTTGGTTTTATAATATTATAGCTATTATTTGGGTCTGATTTTAGTTAGGGCAGAAAGAATGTCAGAAAACAGAATATTGGAAACAACCAAATAATTATATATCTTCCTTTTAAAGAAGAAATTTGTGGGGTTTTTTTTTCCTTTTTCTATTGCTTTTTCCCCTGCCTGAAGATAAGATTGAGATTTTGCTCTGTTCATTTTTTTGACATTATATAGAATATTTCTCTAAGAGCATAGAAATAAATGGTAGAAATCTGTAGTCTGCTCAGAATTTTCATTTTTCTTCCCCTTTATTTTCCAGAACCCCTCTCTTTTGCTCATGTAGACAGACAACTGCAAATGACAAAACTGTCATTATGTTTGAATTCACTTGGAAAAAACCCTCTTTCTTTCTGAAATGTAACTTTACCACTCTCCTCCTGAGCTATGGCTTTGCAATCTGCTGTTATGCTTTTTCTAACTATTGCAAAATATAGTACAACTAACACTCCTTCCCTCCAATTAACCTCTCAGAAAAGTCTGTTTAATAACAAATTTTACTGGCTTGTTATGAAAACAAATTATTTTTAACTATCTATAAAGATAATAAACAGTAACTTAATGATGAAATTAAAGAAGTGCCCCCATCTCGACCTGAAATGATTTATAAAACCAGCCCAAGCACACTCTGTGACACAGATTGCATCTATAGATATCTTTAAAATCGTTGGAAATATTCCAACTGTGCAGAAGAAGTTAATCCTCATATTTCAAAATAAATGTAGGATGAGTTAGGCAATATTTAAACTAGTTAGCATGACACAAATTCTTGATGAAGTTGATAAGAAATATAATTGGTAAAGTGTAAAAAGATTGTAACTTAATTAATGGTAATTAAAGTAGCTTTTGGAAATTAGATATTTAGGACAAAACTCATCCATTATTTTAGGGGATTATAACTTGATTACCATGGGATCCCAGTCAATTGAAGGCTTCTCAAAGACAATGTGCTTGATGCTGCATGATGTGTTTGGAAGTTAGACTGCACAAAACCAAAGCATTTTGTGTTGAGAGGTGGTCAAGTAATCACAGGTAGAAGAGTGACAGAACAACACCTTCACTAGGGAAATTGATACTGTTTGGTGCCATTTCCACAGAAAATTGCAATTGCCTGCTTTGTCACTATGCAATAGGTGAAATGGTTTCAGAAGCCCACCATTTTTACTTTGACTAGCAGGACATCAAGGTTAACTATGATCCCTGAGCTCCCACTCGTATCATTTCAAGTTGGAAACACTTTGGTCTAGCACAGATATTTCACTGGAAAAGATCCAAATGACTACAAGGTGCGACAAAATTAATCCAAACCCCATATTTCCAGCTAGACAAGCAATTATTTGATGTAGCAACTCAGCTGTGACCATCATGCCATTTTAGTCTGTTCTAAAAGCTTTCAAATCAGCTATTTCATGCAAGGATTGATGATGAGTATTGTGTTCCACCGACCTATCACAGAATACAAAAATGACCAATATGTGGTACCATGTATGTGAAAAATCATGAAGTCTTAAAAGTTGTGTATTTTTCTTTCTTTTTTGCCTTCTTTTAAAAAATAGTCGGGTTTTTTTTGTCTTAGATTCTCTTCAATCCCACCCTATTGCTTCCTCTTAATTTATCATATTTTTTAGAAAGTCAAAAGAAAAATTCTGGCTTTTTATCTGCTGCTTTTCTGCTTTTGGCTGGGATAGAGGTAATTTTCACCACAGTAACTGGTTTGGGGCTGTGATTTGGATCTGTGCTGAAAACAGTGCTGATAACCAGAGGATGTTTTTGTCATAACTTCTAGAGGGCAAACAACTTTTCTGCCTCTCAGCCACCCCACCAGTGAGGAGGCTGGGGATGCACAGGGCACTGGGAAGGAACTCAGTTGGGGCAGCTGAGCCCAGCTGACAATAGGTAGCAAATGATGTGCTAATTAATGAAACCTTTATAACACAGCCTATTTTTTTCTTGTGGTTAAAAAGCAGCTTTTTTAAAAAAAAGTTTTTTAAAATAATCAGGTTGGGGTTTTTTTTAATCAAATTATTTATCTGCCTGTGTTTGTATCCTGTAACAGACTCAGAAGATCATGTATTAAAGCATAACTGTCTAATTCACACTCCAAGGATTTAAACTAGAAAATTCTCTTCTAAAACATTAAAAGATTAAATTCACCTATGTGCTATTGCAATATACTGGTATTTTATAATCACTTTGGAATGAAACTGTATATTAAGTCTCTGTTGTCTGTCATTTCTACATGACGAGTATTCATCACAGATCAGGAATTCTTGTTGTTCATTTCAGTGTGTAAATACACACCCTGCTGGTTTACAAGCTATTGCACTGCTCCTGCTCCAGGGCTCATGGTCCCAAAATACCAGATTTAAGTTTGTCCTCTGATCCTGCAGGGTGTTGATGATGCTTCCTATCAGCACATTTTCCCTCTGTGCAGGAGATGGGAGAGACCAAGTAGACACACAACACACACATACACATACTCTGCATATGCCTCCTTATTTTTGGCCAAAGGCACTAAATAAAATTGCAAATAGATCAGGGAAGTTCTTGGGAAACCGTACTGATAATCTCCATCTTTTATCAGAGCTCTCTTGTCAGCTTGATGGCACTTTTTGCTGGGATCTTCTCCAACTTCTACCAACTCATGTTTTCCCTTGTTTTTCTAATAATATATTATGTGGCATACCATTATATGAATCATTGACATTTAGATTGGTTCTATAAACAAAATTTTCTATTTTGAGAAAAAAAGAAGGCTACTAAAAATCTGTTTATAATAGTCTAGAATAATAACATTTCTAAAATTTTGTTGTCATTTTTTGTATCTTTCTGTATTTTCTCTTATTTCCCCTGGTCTTGTTTTCAAGTCTGTAATGGTTCAAAATATCACACACATGTGAAGCAAAGTCAATGTGATGTTAATTTCTTTGGCATCTCCAGTTCTATGCTTTTTTCTTCCCCTCAGTATCCCCTCCTAAAAAAACCAAAAAAATCCAAAAAGAAATTATCTTTGCAGTATTATGTCTCAGTTCTCCTTTTGCTGCATTCTCAGCATGCCAAAATCCAGTTATTTGAGTCTTGTTTCCAATTTAAAGGTGTTAATTCTAGGCAGTCATTTAGTATCTGTGCCAGGGCTTGTTATATATAATACTTTCCAACCCTATATGTAGAAGGTCTGTAAGAATTTTGTTACAATATTTTTATTTTTAGAAATAAATAATTTGCACCTTTTTGCCTTAATTTTAACTCATATACATATATATATATAATTTTTTTTTCTACAACAGATTTTTAAACTGAGTCAAAGACCTGGAATATGATCATCACCATTTATTAAAAAATGCAGAAAAATGCACAATACCTATAGTGTCCCAAATAGCAACCATGAATACTCAATGGTATTTTGTTTTTAAGTGAACTTTCTACAGTGCATATGCAAAATGAATTTTCAAGAGCATGTAATGACAGGACAAGGGGGAATGACTTCAAACTGACACAGAGTAGGTTTACCTCAGATATTAGGGAAAAAATTCTTCCCTGTGAGGGTGGTGGGACCCTGGCACAGGCTGCCCAGAGAAGCTGTGACTGCCCCATCCCTGGAAGTCTTGCAGGCCAGGTTGGATGGGGCTGTGAGCAACCTGCTCTAGTGAAAGATGTCACTGCTCATGACAGGGGGTTGGAACAAGACGATTTTTCCAGCCCAGCTCTCTTTCAGCTCGGGACATTCTATGATTCTGTGACCTAGCACACTATTCATAAGAAATCATTCTGCTGCCAGTTCATCTGAAGATATTTAACCAATATATTTACCCACCAGATATTATTTTTAAGAACCAGAAATAATTTTTAAGAAACTGCTTGGTGTTAATACATGCACAGAGCTAATATGTCATTATGAAAGAGAGCATAGCTACAGAATACCAAAGCTGGCACAGTGTGCCATTTGCCACCTGAATTCAAAATCCAGCTAAAGATTAGCAGGAGTGACTAAACTAGTATGTATCAATCTACATTTATGAATGGCTAATTACGAGTTAGGCTTACATCTGCAATGAATAGCACAAAGTCTATGTACCGATCAAGTCCTATTCAATAGCTTAACTACAGTCTTCTAAAAAAAGACATCTTTGAAGGTCTTGTTGGGTTGGGTTTTTTTTTTTGTTTTGTTTCTTTGTGGCAGATGTTCTAGTAATTTCAATCATGCCAGAACTATTTCCTTTTATCACTTGCAAAATTGCACTGCAGTCACGAGCACAATGACTATAACTCGCCTGTCAAGTACAGTTTATGTTCAGCCTCTCTATTTTCCATAGCTCGTCATTTCTCCCTCCTCTAATTTTGGCAAGTGCTCTGACTTATAGTTCAAACTCTCTGGCCCTTACCAAAAATACACTTTTGTCTTTAAAACCACTGGCTTGATTAACACAAAGTGGGAGGAAGCCCAGCACAAGTGGAAGGCTGATGTGACCACTAAATCCCAGCAATCTTTTCTGTACTTTTAAATGTTTGGGTTTTTTTTTTTTTTTCTTAATTATTATTATTATTGTTCTAACATTTGAGAAAATTGCTAATAGAGGTGATTTTAACTCAGGCTGAAAGTTGTCATGAAACTGGTTTATATCAGAGGTTTTTCTGTTTTACCTGCCAGATAAAGCTGTTTCAAAATGTACTGAAAATCAGGCATGAAGATAAAACACTGAACAGAAGAGAGAACCTGTTCTCCCAAAAACAGCACCTTTGATTTGCTGAACTAGAAGATATTTGGTTAAAATTTTTTTTTTTCTTTTTTTCACAATATAAAGTAATCTACAATCTTTGCAAAACAGTATTTAGATGGATGGAATTATACAGAGTTACATCAGAAAAAAATCTGCTTTTCTTTAAAAACTCTGTGGTATAGTTGGGATTTTATGAAATGCTCTAAATGGATGTCTTGTGGGTTTTTTTGGTAGAATCTTCTAAATGTCTTGCTCAAATACAATGGAATGTGTGGAATGTGACATCCTCTGTGAAAGTGAGAATATTGACAATGTGAGCAACAACTGGCATCACATCTATATCCTGAAGCATCCAGAGGATGCAAGATGGAAATATGCATAAATATGGATGTGGAGGAAAAGTCTTCAGCATTTTCTATATAATTTTGTTTTTTGGCAATCAGGTTGAAAATAGAAACCCATTAATTCTTTGGATGAATAAGAATTATTCTGTTCTCTCTCTCTTGCTTATTCACCCTGTAGCCTACTGTCATAAAGACACCATTCACAGTTCATGGGATGGGCCACGGGTTAAATGTAGGAGAAATAATGTACTTTAACTTTCTTTAAAATTAAATATACTGCTTCCACGGTCACTTCTATCAAGTTGTAGTAGTACAATAAGGGGATATTGGTGGTTAAATTTCTAAGTCTGTTACCATCTAAACTGCTTCAAGAGTTGGTATCCTTTTGTTTATGACACCATAACAACTGCAATAGAGTAGAAAGTCTAAAATGTGACTTCTCATGTTCAAAATAAGTCCAAACAAAATTCCACATTGCAGGAAGCAAATTTATTTGTTTATGTAATTATTTTGTTACTGACAACCATATGTGTGAGAAAACAGTAGTTTTCAGTTGCAGTCAATGACAATTTTTTCTAGAAACTTCAATGCAAAACCTTGGGGGTTTTGTCACTGTATAAACAGACTAGTATTCCATTTTCATGGGATGGGTGAGATAAAGCAGTCATTAAAACAGAGGTAAGTTAGAAAGCATGGAAACTGTGTTTTAATGTGTTTACAACAAACAATCGTAGGTTTCAGGTTTTTGTCTTTCCAAAATAAAGGAATAGGATATAATATGGAACCTATTTATTCTTTATGCTTGCAAGGGGCTATAATCATTATAATTTAGAATTACAGAATTCTAGTGGCTTAATTTACCAAGAGAAATAATATAATTTCAGTCTATCAATTTAAAAGTTAGTGAAACTATGGTCATTGGAAATATTGGAAAAGTGTTTGAGAAGGGATTTTAAAACTCGTGGTTTTTTTCTGATGTAAACAGTGAAATCTAACCTAGGACATTTTTATTAAATTATTTTATTAAGATAGTCCATTAGTAATTTCTTTGCAAATACCTGAACTGTGCTTATTGCCATACTAACAGTATGTATACTTTTTTGTTACTTTGTATTACAAATAATAGGCCACTTCCTATCACCTATGACAAGAGAAGCACTTCTTTGGTTGAAAATGAAGAATCAAATTTAAATCAAAAAAGAGATTACAATCTGCTCCAAAACCAAAATTGAAACATCAAGAAATTTCAAGCAAAGTGTTTGCAGAACAACTAATTTTTAAGCTGGTATTTTAAGTGAAAATCCTTATGCAATAAAATATTAATATTTAGTAAGCCTTAGCTATCAGGGGTAGGGGAATGTACATAATATCTTACTTTCTGGCAACAGTATACTGCTTTCACATTGGAAAATAGTTCACATTGAACTGGGTCTATCAACATCTGAATTCTGTTTGTGATTTGAAAAAACTGCAGTGGAACTTGATTACTGAAAAAGAAAAAAAACCCACACTTTTCTTATGAGTTAATAAGTTTATTGAAAATATAGTGTAAAATAACTGACTACTTCCTGTAATTTGCTTTGGGTCAAAATGAAGATATTTTTGTCATATTTTTAATTTTTCAGTTAAATAAAATATCAAGTAACTGTGATGTTAATGATGGCCCCTGGTTCACAAAAGCCAAAATCAGGAAATCCATTGATAATCACATTCCCAGTCGAAAAAAATTCTTAAATCAATGTCCTTCACACCTAAAGGCTTTGCTGCCTCTACAAGAAGTTACCTTATGTTGGTGAGGTTTTTTTCCTTTCTAGAATAAAATAAAAAGGAAAATAAGGAGGGAAATGTCTGGAAATGTATTTGCTATTATTCTTTTTTTTCATTCAGTAATGGAGAGCTATACTGTGGAAAGCATGGTCTGGCCACCAGAATGGGAGCACACATGCTGGGGGTGAGAGCAGAGAGGAGAGAGCATAAAGAGAGAAAAACTGTCCATGAAGTAAGCAGATAATGTAAGGTCTGAAAGAACTGCAGGGAAAATAGTTTTGGGGAAAAAAAAGTAGATCTCAAAGTTCCAGAGCAGCTGTCTGTAAATCTTTGTTACACTCCAGTTTAACTTCAGTAGTATTACTGGCATCATCTGCTCATGAAATAATGTACTTTTAATCAGGAGAAATCACTTAATCCAGGTGTCACGAGCTTTTGTACCTTGATCATATCTGATGAAGTTTTCTGTAATCTGTTTCGTTATTCTGACATGAAGTATTTGTAGATATAAAAATATGTGTATTAATTTAAAATATTTAAGGATATAAAATACTCATTGACATAATTTTTAATTATTTACTTAAAAACTTCAAAAGGCACACATAAGACCACTGTATTTAGAATATGGAGATACTTTAATGAAGATGGATATTTCCTAATTTGGTCCTAAGAAACTCTCAGTTTAACGGAAAAAATAATCTTACCAGGGCTCAAAGTCCTTTTCACATCCAGCAATGAACTTGAAGAGGAGATGAAAATTCTCAGAGCATCACTTCCTGCAGGGCTTCTGTCTTCCAACTGGCTTTGTGTAATCAAGTTTTCAAGGCAGTTATTAAAACCAAATCAAGAAACTCCACAGTTCTTTCTCATAAAAATTTGCAAAACACAAAAAAAGACTGCAAACATTCTTCTCCAAACTCTGATACAATATGTGCTGCATCTGTTTTTCAGATGTTAACAATAAAGCTTCTTACTGAAGCCATCACCGATCTCCACAAAGGTGTTTCATGGTATGTAGGCTGGGGCTTCCTTCCTGCCAGCACTGTCAATGCAAGTGCTTCTCTCAGCTCTGAGCCACGGCAAATTAAATAGGATAAAAGTTTTTAGGCTGCCATGAAATGTCCTTGAAGAACTGCATAGAGCTATCTCTCTGAAAAGCTCTGTAGTGAATGCAGCACCAGGACATTAACTTTTATTGATCAGCAGCCACAGAGGTGAGAAGAGCTTTTTTTTTTTCCTAGCACAGAATTCAGACAATCTCACAAGTTTTGCTGCCTGTTGGTCCTGTTATTCCTGCTGATATTAACTGTGTCTTTTGATATTGATCAAATGAGTATAAGAACTCTGAATGCTGTAAATTAGTTCTGGATTAGTTTGCTAGCCCAATTAATAGCTGGAGTTTTTAGCTGGAAATTGTTTAGATAATCTTCTTGATTGTCTAATTTATTGCTTTAAAATGAAGTCTCTTTCTTGACTCTTTATATAGAGTCAAATTAGAAAAGAGGGAAATATATCACTCAAAGTCTTGGAAGTAGAAATGTCACCAAATTTGTTATACAAAGTCTCTTATAATAAATTGAATTCAATGATGTGGAATGGAGTCTTTAGCAAAACCTGTAACAATTAAACTAGTTTTAATGCAGTATCTGAATATACCATATTGACAGGGAATAACAGTGCATCCTTATGGAATAATTTCCAGAAGATGTAGTGACCTGTAGCAATAAATAGTCACAGTCCCCACTATTTTTTGAGTGTGCTTCATTCTGTGACACCATTATACCTTAAAGACAAAAGCCAAACAAAAGCAAAACATTCTAATAATTTTTTTCTTTAATTAGACATAGACTATAGGCTGTACTAAAAAAAAGAGCTTAAAATCTCAAATACTTTATGTTAGAAAATAAAATATCCTAGGGGGTCTCTATTTTATTATTCATAGTTTTCCTTTTATTTTCTTAAACTTGTATTTTAAAATGAGTGCATAAACCATATGTGCAAAACATCAGCAGCAACTTTTAAATATTCTGTATGTGTAGAAATAAATCTTATCTATATATCCACATAATGGTTGCTGACCAGCTGAAAATTTTGTTTCCTAATGGATATCACAGTGCAGGTAATAAAATACTATATGTTTAAAGAAAAATGGCAACTCCATTTGAAATCAGTCTAAGCTCTGTAATGCAAAGAATAGAACTTAACATTTGAAATCTGTATCTAGAATTTTACATAAAAGCTTGACTGTTATAACCAGACTTTTCTTGAAAATATAAAACTAATGAGGATATGGCTTCAAATTTAATCTTCAAATTATCCTTTAAAGATTTTTTTTAACTCTGTCACTTGTATATAATTACATTGCTACAGCAAGAATATATTATTCAAGTTATTTTTTATTATTTGTAATTATAACTAATAATATTATTATTTGTAATTTTGAATGACATGATTTTTAATGTAATTTTAATTTACTTTGGAATTAATCATATTTGTAGACCAACAAATAATTGTATTTAATATCTAACTCCTCCATACAGGCTTAAATTACTGTTGAAATCTATAAAATAGGAACATCTGAATTATTTCTTTTAGAAATTCCCAACACACAAGACAAGATTCCTAAAGCTTTTGCAAAAGTTGTCATTAAATTTCATGTGATTTTGGAAGGAGCATATAGATTCTGAGGAAAAGAAAAAATCTCTGAATACTGAGAAAGAAAAATGTATACCTGAGAAAAGGAGATCAACAGCTGCTAAATTTACCAGTCATAAAAGTGCACACAATTACTGGGTTTGACAAGAAATACAGATACTAACATACTTAACCAAAGAAGTACAAAAGGAAGACTTTCATCTTCCTGTTCAACAGCAAATAATCTGCTTTAAAAGGTATTTTTTTCCCCTAGAGATATAAATACCTGTTTTTCAAATTATATAGTAGATGAAAACCTGAAATTTTCACTATAACTTCTACATCTAAACTTTTGACTATGTACCACATGGAAAACTTGAATACAACTATAGAAAATGTTCTTCATTTTCTTTATTTTTTTACTATCAAATACTCAGTTCTCCCAAAAGACTGAATAATTCTGAATTTATTTTGTGGCATTGAGAAGAAAAGTACACTTTAAGATAAGTTTAAAAGCCATTTTCATTTCTACATCCCATCACTCCTCGGTTATTTCTTAAGTATTTTTTCTAATTGCATTTTTGCTCAGTGTGGAAACCTCTTCAGCAACACTGAAAACGCTGCCTGAGAAGAGGAAGAAAAAAGTAAATTCATTATTCATAATGTGCTGAATGTAGTTTCATTTGCTGATTTTGATTCAAATATCATAGGTTCATCATAATTTCATTTTGCTGTTAGTAGTTATATCTGTCTAAAACTAAATTTTCAGTAGATAATTATCAAGACTACTTGCAAAATATTTTTGATGGGAAAATTAATAGTGTTTAAAAATATTTTTTAAAAAAATTGAAAGATATATTACTGTGTCACACACTGTTTTATTGTGCTCCAGTGAAGATTCAATAACTAGTGCTCATAAAAATTTCTTACTTTTTGATGTTCATAACACCAGAAAGAAACACTGACAATATTAGTCTGAATTTAGAAAAAAGCCTACAAAGTGATTAATGAACTTGATGAAACTGACAGTGACAAATTCAAAAAGTTCATTTTGAAAAGCTTGGGTAAGTATTTACTGTGTACAGGAAACAGTTTTTCAGGTACTTTTGGTGTGTGAACACTGAGTCAACTGGAAATTCTACTTTCAATACCAGGAAAATTACCCTTTTATTGATCTTAAATGCAGCACACGATGAAGGAAAAATAGTGTCCCACTGCTTCTTTCATTTTAAAGTAAGTGTGATGAGGGCATATAAATGTGTTCTGGACAATGTTAGAACTGTACATTTTCTCTGGATAAAATTTAGACATTGTTTTATTTATTTTTGTATTGCCCTGTTTTTGTTTTTGTTTTTTTTTTTTCTGGAAAAAAATCCCTAAAATAAACATAATTATCCTGTAGGGGATGTAATAAATGATTTTAGTTTTATAGATCTATTGCCCAGATAATCAACATTATCTCAGCTAAATTACTGGGGAGGCAGTATTTGTTTTTTTCTGCTAAATTTATCATCCCAGATGTAGCAACAGACAATCTAGGAAAAAAATTGAGGATTGTAAACATCCAAAATTAAATACTGTGAAAAGAAACACTCCATGATTTTTAAAATTTAGGTTGCCTGTTAGTAAGAAGTTCTTTACTATGAGAGTGGTGAGGAAATGAAGAAGAATGAAATGAAATGAAATGAAGGAGAGAGCCCAGAGAAGCTGTGGCTGCTCCATCCCTGGAAGTGTTCAAGGTCATGGTGGATGGGGCTCTGAGCAACCTGGTCTAGTGGAAAGTGTCCCTGCCAATGGCAGGCAGTTGAAATTAGATGGTCTTTGAGATCCTTCCAATCAAAGTAGATCAATTTTATGATTTTAAGCCTTGAAAATATTACTTATTATTATTATTGTTGTTGTTGTTCTTTTGAACTCATACTACTCAGGTGCTGAACTTGTGGAAATTCTCAGAGACTAAAATTAGATTACAGACTGAAATATTTTGGCATTTGACATATTCCATGTTTCTATGCTAAATTTGGAATATAGGAGATTATATAGATAAGCTTGTTTGCTTCATTTAATTTTTTCCCATGTTTTCTTTGTGATGCTTTGAAGTGAGTTTAAGTAGCTAACTACTTACCAGTAGTAGTAGCAAAATATAGTAGTACATTTTAGTACTACTATACTAGTACATACTACTATAGTAGCATATTTTTTGGCCAAAAATATATTGACTGTAGGTTATTGTCTTTTTCAGATCTGCTTTTAGAAAATTGCCTCATGATGTTCTTTGCCCTTCAGCTTGAAGACCACTCTGACTTTTCTCTCTTACTCCCAGTAAGAGGCAAAATGTGTTTTCTCACATTACATTAACATGCCCGCATCCACAGCCACAAAGGAAGCCTAAGGAACTCCAGTGTCCAGGAGTGCTGCAAATGGGGTACACAAACACAGCATGATGTAATGTCCAGGGTGTGGGGTGACAGTTCCCTGATACTTTGGGTGGGAAGGAAACAACTTGGAAAATGTCCTGTCTGCAAAGCTGTCACTGATGACCTCAGGCACCACACTCAGGTTTTGGTGTTGAATTATGCTAAAACTCAGTCTGGCTCAGCAATCCCAAAACAACATCCTGATAGGATATTGGAGAAGAGGCAAAGATTTGGGAGATAAGGTTCCAAGCTGACTAGGAGACATGATTGGCAGTTAATCACTTTGTATTATTTGAGTGTTCTTAGAACACATTCCTTCTTGAAATGTGTGAAGATGCCTCACTTGGATAAGGGAACAACCAAGAGGTTACACCTTGAGGCTGAGAGAAAGAGACCTGCCCACAAGAGCTGGTGTGGATGAGTTACATCGATCTCTACTTAATAATTGTTTCTTCTTGCTAGCTTTAATGTAATTACATTAATATAATTGTTTTGATTATAGTGCACTGTCCTACCCTATCCTATACTAGTAGTAGTTCTAGCTTTTATACTCTGTAAAAAATTATTCTGATTAAAACTTTTTGTCTAATCATATGTGTTGCTCACCAGGGGCTAAAAGCAAGGAAGCCACTGAGAGGCTACCAAAGCCTCCTACACTCATGCTTTTACTACAATATAGAATTTCTTGCCTTTTATCAAAGTCTACTGCATATTTTTACAATTTACTTCCAAATAAAAGTATTTATGAAGTATATTTTCTGTTCAAACCAGAACAGAAACTGCACACAAACTCACATATAATAGAGAGATCTCAACTCACTTAACTCATTTACTTTATATTCTTCTGTAACTCCAGCATCAGCACAAAACTAGCTACAGAATAAGTAACAATAAATAAACAAAAAAGGATTTAAGCTTTGATAGCGTTTTCATTTGCTTTTAGTCTTGCAAAATCTATAGATGCAAGATAAAGTGCTAGCTGTAATATTTATAAAATTGATGTTACAGCAAAATACAACATAAGAGGATTACTGTTCCAACACAGTTTTGTAGCTGATAGGGCTTCAGCTGCCTCAGGCTTCCACTGAAGCATCCAGTGTGTTATAAGTGGTTGGATTATCCTTTTTTTTTTTTTTTTTTTTTTTTTTTTTTGGCAAACAACACCACAATTAAAAAAAAATCCCAAATCATGTATCAATATTACATGTGAAGCCTGATGGAAATCATGTGGACAATCATGGTCATTGTAGTCCGTGACTCAGTTTCATTTGACACTCCTATTGATCTTCCTTTCATAAGCCCACAGCTGGAGAGGCTCAATATTGTTCACCCTTCTAATTTTGCACACAAAGCAACAAAATGCTGGTGGATCATTTTCTGTTTGTAGACCATCCCTTTTTACTGTATGGCAATAAAAAAGCAGCTAGGGGACAGACTGGGATGCATGCTTTTTCAAGGGGTTTTTTGTTTACATTTGGGGTTCAGAGTTGTGAGGAGTCAAGAAATATTCCAAGAAACATTCCATTCCAATATGAACAGACAAGATGACTAGAAAATGTGGATGAAACACTAAGATGTGAGGAGGGCAGAACATATCATTCTTTTTTATGATTGATTATAAATCAAGAAGTAATCACTGATGATTGTGCCAGGTAATATTCTATATATTACTGACCACAACTGTTCATGATTTCTCGCTATGTGAAATTAACTTCTGCAAAAAGTCTGTGAGGGATAGGGAACCTATCCAACCCCAAGCTTTCAGATTAATTGCCATAATGGTAATGAGGATCCAATTATTAGAGCCTTTCCTTTCCTTTCCTTTCCTTTCCTTTCCTTTCCTTTCCTTTCCTTTCCTTTCCTTTCCTTTCCTTTCCTTTCCTTTCCTTTCCTTTCCTTTCCTTTCCTTTCCTTTCCTTTCCTTTCCTTTCCTTTCCTTTCCTTTCCTTTCCTTTCCTTTCCTTTCCTTTCCTTTCCTTTCCTTTCCTTTCCTTTCCTTTCCTTTCCTTTCCTTTCCTTTCCTTTCCTTTCCTTTCCTTTCCTTTCCTTTCCTTTCCTTTCCTTTCCTTTCCTTTCCTTTCCTTTCCTTTCCTTTCCTTTCCTTTCCTTTCCTTTCCTTTCCTTTCCTTTCCTTTCCTTTCCTTTCCTTTCCTTTCCTTTCCTTTCCTTTCCTTTTTTGTGAAATAAGCATTCATTTTAGATATTTCCTTTTTTGTGAAATAAGCATTCATTTTAGATATTTACTCATGTTATTATTTTTCAATTAGGTGTTCTGTATTTTGTGTGTGTGTGTGTGTTTTGGTGCCCTTGTAAACAGTTTTCTTTTTTCCCCAAAATCTGTGTAGTTCTAAATGTATCTAGTTTCAGAATACCATAAGAGTTGTTTTATTAAATACTATTGCAGAAATAAAATTGACTGTTCTATCTTAATTTTTCACAGCAGGTAGATTTTCCAGACCTTGGACCTCTCTTGCAATCATATTTATGAATCAATTTAATATTTGAATATATTTTAGAGTGTGTGAATACCATGCTGCTATTTGAATTATTTCTTCATAGTCTTACACAAGCATACAGACCAGAGGGAATAGCTTTATAAGGAGAGATTATGTTATGCATTCCTTTGTTATCAAAATAAGGTTTATTTTATTTCCTCTTATGATTTTTTAAGTCCCTTTTTGTGCGTTTGTGTGTGTCTGTATGTGTGTGCATTATTAATCCAGCTGAGAAATGGAAGTGATAGTTTTATTGCCATCTCAAAAATTTAAAGCTTTGCAGGCTATTTAAAAATTTCCAGCATTTTGCTGTGTTTCAGCATGACAACTCCAGAGGAATATGTTAAACCCCGGAAAATGAACGTTCTGGTTCAGTAGCTGCTCTCTGCAGCCAGTATGAAACTCCACAGGAGTTATGATGGGAGGGGGCCTGCCAAGGATGCAGCCAGCTCAGCCTGGTCCTCACAGCCCCACTGACCCTTCCTGCCCAGGGTCCAGGAGCTGCTCCTCAGCTCTGGGCTCATCAGCAGCCTCTGCCCAGACCTGGTCCAAACCCTCCCTGGCCCTGGGGTCTCTGAGGGCTGTTGCTGCCCTTGGCTCTGCCTCAGGAACTTTAATAAAGTCCAAAACTGCCCAGGTGGTGGTGTGAAAGTAACAAAGTGGGGGTACAGTTGATGCAAAATGAGATCCAGTGGGGCCCTCATTTCTTTGGCACGAGGCAAAGTCTGAAAAAAAAACATGGGATCAAGGGGAAGAACAACAAAATAATGGAGAAAATGGGGGATAGACAGGGGCAGTGGCAAATGAACAAGCTGTTGGCTGTACATCTCTTTGGCTGAGCCCTGTGTGTGATGGTCTCTGTTCATCTCATCTGGTTAAACCCTATTTACTAAATCACAGAATCACAAAATGGCCTGACTTGGAAGGGACCTTAAAGGTCATCTGATTCCAACTCCTCTGCCATGGGCAGGGCCACCTTCCACTAGACCAGGTTGCTGAGTGAGCTCCATCCAACCTGGCCTCGAACACTTCCAGGGATGGGGCAGCCACAGCTTCTCTGAGCAGCCTGTGCCAGTGCCTCACCATCCTCAGAGGAATGACATTCTAAGCAAAACCTTTCCTGAGTTTGAAGTCATTCCTCTTTGACCTATCACTCCAGGCCCTTCGTGGGCTCCATTCAGGGACTGGAAAGTCACAGTTACGTCACCCCAAAACCTTCTCTTTTCCAGTTCTCCCAGCCTTTCCTCCCAGCAGAGCTGCTCCATCCCTCTGATCCCCTTGGAGCCTCCTCTGGCCTGGCTCCAGCAGGTCCCTGTCCTTGCTGTGCTGGCCCCCAGAGCTGGATGCAGCCCTGCAGGTGGGGTCTCAGCAGAGGGGCAGAGGGGCAGAATCCCCTCCCTGCCCTGCTGCCCACGGGGCTTTGGCTCAGCCTAGCACACATTTCAGTGTGATCTTGCTCTGTACTCAGGATATATGGAGAGAGTTATGTGTGTTTTCATGAGCTTTGAAGTAGACTAGCTGTTGAGTAGGACATCTGCTCCTCGAAATCGTAGAGTTCTGATCTGATGACTTGATAAGGGCCCTGCAATCTGGACACAGGTTTTTAGGTAGACATAAAGGCAATGATAATATTTAGGGGAATGTGTGTGATTTTTATGCATTCAGAGGGAGAAGGTGTATACACATCAGCAGTGAATTTTCAGTCTGATCAGTTGGAAATGAGGTACTGGGTTGAGACACCTCTTTTTCCATATTTATATGAGTGATGTGTATGTTTGTCTGGATGTCAGCAAAGGCTCAGTACTCTGCGTTGATCTGTGCAGCTGGCTGTGTCTGCACTGGGAGTGTCTCCCCTATAAATTTGAGAAAAAAATCTGCATTTTTTGCATCAGAATGGGAGGAGTCACCTGGGATCCTAAAGCCACCAAATTTGGCTTTTCATTAGTATCATAATTTCTTCCTGGCAAGCCCCATTGTGTTTTTACCATGTGCATTATCCTCTCCTCTTCCCAGACTGTATACTGCAGAAGGAGACACAGGCACCATAATGCAGGAAAAGAAAAGACAGAAATAATGTGCCCACAGTCTAAACCGTGGCGTCTCTTTTCCTCCTCAACCCCTTCATCCAGGCTGAAGGGGTTTCAGACTGAAGAATGATCCCTTAGCTGTCAACAAAACTACATATCCCTTACTTATGTTGCCTTTGGAAGCTTTCTTTTCAGCATCTAGACTGAAACACCTAAAGTAATAAGCTCTAGATAAGCATCTGAGAGCTTAATTGCTCTGAAGTTTTATTTCCTTATTGAAAATCATGGAAGTGAGGGACTGCTGTGTTTCCTGGATTTTTGTAAGATCATATTAAGGTTTATAGCTTTTGTTCTGAAATTAGTTTTCATATTTTGCTGGCTCTGCTGGACGTTATGTAATTATGTTAAGAGTTCCTATGGTTCTCATTACTCTTCCTTGCTTTCTGTTGGTGCATATGAATAAGTTTCAGTCATCCTTTGTGGCCTACCCTGTTTGCACTCAATACAGTCTTGGCAGGCCTATAGTAGGGGAGATAGAAAGAGTCCTGTTCCAGTGAGGACGTGTAGAAGACAGATGTATTCTACTGGAATTCTTCGAGGGATGGTGGAAGGTCTGCAGGTCTCTCAGCAAGGCTGTGGGTGGCCATGGTATAAATATCACCTTGACCTTCTGCTGCTGGGATGCCAGGATGGGTTTTGGCCAAGTTGCCAACAAAAAGCACTGTAAAAGTTATGTATTAAAAGGGTTGCTGTTGGGACAAGTTGCTTCTCATGGTCTTGTTGGCATTAGGATTACTAATAATTGTGTCTCCACTTGCACAGCTCAACACAAGATTTTTCTCTTCACTAAACACCCCACCATACATCACCTAATGGTTTGAAGTTATGAACAGCAAGAAGAAAACATTGTATCTACTTTAAATCCTAATGTAACTAACAGTATAGAATGGAGGGTTTGATCCTGTGTCTCAAAGTATGAAGAGGGATTGGATTTTATGTTTATTACTATTATTCTTTCTCAACCACTAAAAATGGAAACCAAAAAAGGAGCACATTGAAACAGTTTAACTTTTTTTCACTGAACAGAAAGAGTTGCACCTGGCAGTAAATGGATTTCTTGAAGGGACATCTCTACCCAAATGTTTATGGGGTTTTGTTCAGGTTTCTTTTTTGAATGACAGCAAAGCTAAGTAAGAAATGTGAAGAACAACAGGAAAAAATTGTAACAAATATGCAAGTGAACAGAAGAAAAAGAGGAGACAAATGCCCTTTAAGAAATGTAAATGACCATGGCCTTACCTAAAAATCTACAGGTCAGTGGCAAGTCTTTGGGGATGTGTTTTTATGTGTATAAAAATAATTGTGTCACTGATTCCTACCATATTAACATTACGTATAAAATAGATAGAAGATGAAATAAAGGAAAGAAAGGTCTGTGATAAAAACTAATGCATTGGATCAGGAGAATGTTGTGCCGGATTGTATTACATATTAAATCTGACAATATTTTTATGATATGAGAGTGTTACAGAACTAATTTTGGAATATTTTGTTGCTCTTATATGGCTCAGTATGCAAATAACTATTGCTCTAAGTAGCTTAGTATAAGGCCTACTCATTATGTGTGTGATTATTCATGTTTGTAATGATAACATCAAGGTTATAATCATATCTATAATGAAAGAAATAGCATTTCATTTACTATGAAATCTTTCCCTGGCTTGGACTGGGGTAGAGTTAATTTTCCCCATAGGAAAGAGCAAATTATTTTCTTGTTTTGCTCTGTTTGGGTTGGCAACTTTTGCTTCTTTTATCTCAACCCACAAGTCTTTATTCTTCCAATTTTCTCACTCTGTCCTGTGAGTGTCTGTGTGGGGCTTAGCTGTCTAGCAGGACTAAATCATAACAAATCTAGCAGCAGTAAGTTTACAGTTACAGCAAGCAGTAAGTTAAAGCTTTATCTGGTCTATTTATTTATTTATTTATTTGTTTATATTTTTAACAGATCCTTCTACAATTCGAGGACTTTGGAAGAGAATTCATTTATGAGCATAAATTCACCATTTTTTCTACAAATTACATTCATTTCCACCCTTGAAGATTCACAGAAAACTGTCATGAGTGTTTTAAGTTAAAATTAAGGAATTTATTTCTAAATAATTAAAATGTAATATGCACGCTTTTATTTAACTACTATTTTAACATATTTTTAATATAGAATTCAAATAACTTCTAAAGATAATGCAAATAAAAATCCTTATCAATTAAGTATCAGGGTTGATTTTCTTATTGTTAAACCTTCTTAGTGTTCTTCCTCCTCCAAAACTGCTTATTCTTGCCATGTTGCTTGGCAAACATGGTGCTTTTTCATTGCTCTCCCTATAACTGGGGCTTTTAAAATTGTTAATAAACACCCCCTCAGCAAACCAACAAAACCAAACACAAAATGAAGAACATAGCACTTAAAATATAAACTTATAAGATTTGTCTATTGTTGCTAGTCCTTTTATTAAGTGGTAATTAAACACACAGAAATTAATTGCTGAAGCCATGAAATTACCCAGATCACATAAATCTCATGTGACAATTGTCAATTCCTATGGGGTTTTTTTCAGCCCAGCTAGAACTATGACATTTTGTGAGGAAAACATCTTCATAGAATTGCAAGCCTACTGCCAAAAACTTAATGAGAGGGCTTATATCCAGTAAATTTCCTAAGCAAGGAGGTTGATATAATTTGTTAAATATCTTTCTCCACTGTGGTAGATTATTTAAGCCAAATAAATTTCTGCTTTTTCCTGTCATTTCTTTAAGAATCTGAAGATAATTTCAGATAGATATTCATGGCAGGGAAAAGATAAAACAACTACAAAAATATTTCAGGCCCATCTCGGATCAATATTAGAAAGTTAAATTCATATTTTTAATATGATATTTCAGGTTTTGGGGGCTGGAACTAGAAATAACCAATTAGAGATTTAATATTTAAATAGTTTGTCATGCATGGTATTTTTCTGTTTTCTTAAAGGTAGTATTTGTTTTCCTATGTGTTGATATAAATGTCATTTTGATGCTGAGTTCTATATTTGGTGCTTAAGCATGTTGTTTCCCAAAGCTGCCAAACATATCTTTATCTCATAAATACAAAATTATGAGGGAAGTGGTCAAGTTTAGACCCCAGGACAGGCAAGTTTTTCACCCCAGACTGTTTCTGTGTCAGGAAATCAAATCATGGAAATCTTTCCTTTCATTTCTCCATCAGAGCACCCTCATGATACTGCAAAAAGATGTTTCATGATTAAGGCCTTTCCTCTAAGATGTTCAAGCAAGGGTACAATTCACATGGAACATGATCTCCTTAAGGACCAATTTGTCCTAAACTCACATCATGAATATCACAATTCGGAGACTAATATATTACAGATATTTCAAGTTATATTACTACAAGAAGTGTTATAGTTTTAAGTAGATCTTTACCATTTCATTCGATCATGCTGTTCATTTATATATTATGTCCTTTCATTTCTCATCTGTATTTTTTGTTTCTGATGAATCAGATACAGAAAAAGCAGTTTTAGGGTTTTCCTCCTATCACCTGTTTTTGAAGAACATTTTTTTCCCAAAAAAATGAAGTATGTTCAATGTTTTGGAGCTAAACTATTCAGGAAAGATAATTAGTAGATTTTTTTTTTTTTTTAAATCATATTCCCTTTAGAACTAGTTTGGTTTAAAATATACCTTGAAGCCATTCCCTGCAAATTCCTATTTCTGTTTATAGTCCCAGTTCTGTCCACTAATGACAGAATTCTCTAATAATTAAAAAAAAAAAAAAATCATAGCAATTTTTTTTACAATTCCAATATACTGCTGTTGTTTTCCAGAAATATAACAAAAGATAAAACATCAATAGTTTATTAACTGACCAGAAAGCTAATACTTTTAAACCTGTAAAATATCAGGCTGTGCCTTGTATCTGTAAACTTATATTTCATGCCATGGTCCTCTTTTTTGCCATATTTACCTCCTTCATTGGACAAAATCACCCCAAAACTTGACTTGCTTTTCCTAAATCTCCTTGTCCTTTCCTTGCATATATTGTTTTAACAAAACTGGAGATATGTTTCCAGATATTTTTTCTGAAATAGAAATGATGCCTAAGAATAGTTCTCAATGGAAAACAACAAGATGAAACTCATCATAGTCTCCACAGAAGTTCTATTTTCTAATATCAAATTTCTCACTAGACCAAGGATTTTCTAATTCACTAACTTCCATTGCAATTCCAAGACCTTGCAAATATGGAATTTCTTCTGGAAACACGAAATTCAAATGAGAATCAAAGGTGTAAATTCAATAATACTCTAAAATCAGTCATGTTTAAAGCAAGCATGAACACAACAGGAATCTGCTACTGCTCAATTTCATTTACACATCTAAAAATTTATAAGTGTTAATTCATTATTGCTTAGTTATGATTAAAAATATTACCTATGCAATCAAAACAAAAATACAAAATGCTAATCATTATTAATGTAGAATTGAAAGCTAACAAGCTTGCAAAAGGTAAAGTGATTAATCTAAACACAAGTGAATAAATTACTTTGCTAATTACTAATTTGTTGTAAAATGCTTTGTATTTTGAAAAATGTCATAGCTTGAGAATGTTAATATGTTCTTAATCTTCTGGGTATATATTATAATTTCAAAATGGAAACTCTTTTACTCTTGGGGAGACCTTTTTTTTTATTGTTGTTTTTCTAGAAATGAGATACTTTATTTGTAAAAGATCCTTCCATTATAGTGCCAAGAGAGTGTTTTCTTAAAATATTAATTCCACATGAATTTTAAAATGAAAAAAAACTACAAAACCGTGAGATTTCTATGCATCTCAAACTACATATGTGCTGACCCAGTAGCAGATAAGCATAAGTCTGTCAATGCATCTATTTTTCTATACCACTGGGCCCTCAAAGCTGCAATTGCCGAAATAAGCAGAGAATCGTGGAATCAGAATAGTTGGGGTTGAAAGGAAACTTTAGGGGTCACCTAGTGCACCCCTCTGCATTGACAGGGACATCTTTGGCTCACAGCCCCATCAAACCTGACGATGAATGTTTCCAGAATGAAAACACCTCTCCCATCAAACCTGACGATGAATGTTTCCAGAATGGAACTCTTCCACCTCTCCAAGTGACTTCTCTAGTGTTTCATCATTCTTACAAGAAAAAAACCTCCATCCTTCTAGCTAATCTAAATCAGACCCTTTTTAGTTTAAAACCATTTATCCCTTATTTTATTGCCACAAGCCCTGTTAAAAGATTTATCTCTGTCTTTATTGCAGCGCTCCTTTAGGTACATGTTTGAAATTTTCACGATTTTCCAGTTTGTATGTGACTTTGTCACTCACAAAGCCGTGTGTGACTGACCTAATATTGTTTATAATGTCTTGTTTTCTATATTGATTATGTAAGTAAAATGTTAATTGTAAAATTCTTGTAACAAACAAGAACTATTGAAGATATTTGATAATTAATTGCAAAATACTTTATGGTTGAATCTGATTTTTATCAGAGTAATGAATTTGCTGAACTTGTGTTAGCTATTTTCAAAAGTATTTATTTTTTGAATATTTTTCCAGGACTGAAGGAAACATAAGGGCACATTCTTTAAATTATTTTTTTCTCCAGCTTCTTAGGATGTTATTTCTGGTTCTTGCCTGACCACCCAACTCTCTTCATTATTATGGTACTATTCTTAACTGACCAACTTCAACCACATTTGAAAGAGATTGTGAAAAATCTAAAATTAGGAACCTATGCATAAAATCATATTTCTTCTTGTAAATATTTTATTTTCAAAATTAATAACTATGTCTTGTACTATTCAAAAAGATCAGATTCTTTCTTATGGCAAAACCAAACAATAATTATTATATTATCTTCATTTATCTAGAACTATATATATATACATATAAATTATATGTGGTTTTAACTGGGTTTTTTTTGTTTGTTTTTTAAATTATTATTATTTTTAGTAAGCCCATATTCACTGATACTTAGACCAGGCTTTAACCTTGTAAATCTGGATTTAGGATTCTTTTTCTATACCTAACCTATGGTTTGTTTTTTAGCGATTTTGTCCCAAATTTTTGCTAGTCACTCTTACCTCATTTATATTACCTGTATATGTTCAAATAATCTGAAAATATTGAACTGGATTCTTTGCTGGCATGGAACTTGGCAAGTTTGTCTAATAATGAATTCTTCTCATGTTCTCATGATTACATATATATATATATAAAATTGGGATTATTTGTAAAATAAAAGACTAAAGGTGTCTTCAAACTATTTGACTAGAAAACCAGCACTGACCAGTCCTTATTTCTAAAACTTCTCGTACACTGAAACTACTTGAAGAAAGCCTAGAGTGAGACCAGCACGAGCTGTATTTAAACCAGAATGGAAAGCTGCAGGATTTATTGTTGAGCTCTTTTAAACACATGTTCACCTTGCAGGCACATGAAGGATACATGAAGGATCATGTGAGATGGTTTGAATATTTTGGGCTAACTTGGGGCATGCAGGAGATGATAAATGAAAACATAAGGAAGGTAAGAAAACTTTTTGACCATGAGGTTCACAGATACTGAGGAGAAGGGAGTATTGTAGCTTCAAGTACATAGAGGATATTGTCTCATTGCTGCTTTAAATGCCACTGTATTTTTCTTTCCACTATATTTCTTTCCACTATATGTTTACAGTTTTAGTGTTCACTTTTCCATAGTTTTATTGTTTACAAAACAAATTATTTGATTTTTAATTATTTTTCTTTGCTTTATAAAAGCCACTTTATAATTGCTTCTAAAATTACTGGCAGCTGCTGTAACCCTCCAAAAAGAAATAATTTTGTCATTGTTCTTTCCTGTAATTATTTTGCTACCCAGCATCTGCACCTTTACTTTTTGAACTAAGTGCAGTTTTTTCTAGATACACAATTTCCTGTTAACAAACTACGATGAGTTTTGTTTTTCTTTATATCTTCAGTGATATGTTCTTTCATTGAAACTTAAAAAGGGTAAAAATCATACATCCTTCAGCAGAGATATTCCTTTAGGAAAAGTTATATTAGCATTGGAAGTGTTTTGTTTAGGAGAAGATAGTAAGAAGAAATCCCTCCTTCTCTTCAGTCATGCAGCCTACAGGTGCCCACATCTCACACTTCCAATTACTTCCTGATATTCAACTTTTTTTTTTTCTACAGTTGAAAAAATTTTGTGTTCATCCTTTTGTAGCCACATAACACTGACTGTTGAATCAGGCCTAAGTATTGACAAAAAGATTGAATAAATAAGTTTCTTCTGTATGTGGGAGAGACAAAAACTTTATTATGCATGCCTGGAATGAAAGCAATCAAATATTTTTGTAATTTATCGATGCTTGTTTTCGGTCATGTCACCAAATTTTCATCTCCCATTCTTGTTAAGAATTTAAACACAGCAAACTGTGGCTGTGCTTTTATAGAACTTCAGCTGGGGTACCAGGAGTCTGTACTCTTCATTTATAGGCTCATGGTCTTGCAAAAATCTCATCAAAATCCCTCATTCAGCTTTGTGCATGAAAGTATGAGCTTTCTTGTAATCTATAAATGTAATATCTTAGATGAACTGTACATAAAAAAAGCACTAGATATTTCACTGACTGCTTTCAGAAGATAGTTTGAGAGAAGCTGCTTTCAGTATGGTGCTACAATACATTCATTGCACAGCTGTTAAACCCACTTAATCTAAGTTTCCTAAGAGACAGTTCCCACTAACACAACTGAATCCTCTAAGTCTGGACATCTACAGTTAACTCTAACACAAAGCAACCTGGGCTATTTTTGGATTCCTTTGAATAGCACTGAGTATTCCACATGTCCTCCTCCTTTTTGATGACATAATCTGGGTAATGTTGTAAAATGATTTTGAATGTCTGTTTTCATTTAAAAGTGTGTTGTTGTTTGTGTTTTTGTTGTTGTTGTTGTTGGTTTTTGTTTGTTTGTTTTTGTTTTTAATTAAAAGCCTTTATAATTTTTCAGCTGTGCTGTCTAACTGCAATGGTAACTTTGAATATTTGATTCCCATATAGTCACTAGAAATTCCTCTTCTTTTTTTTTTAGTTGATAGCATTTTCTTACACATTCTTCATATTTTTCAGGCATTAAATTATTAAATTTGAGTCTATCCTCAGTTTCCTGATATGCTTTGAAGCCTGTAAGTTCTCTACAAGATGATTCAGTCTGATCAACCCCCATCATCATGATTTCCATGCTGAGCAGAGCATAATTTTGCTTGTTCTTTAACCACATCCGATGTAGCTGAAAGGCAAAGTATAGTTCCTGAAAAATCCATAGTCAGCAGAGGATCATTAAGTCAATGAATCTATTGTCAAACCCATCTACAAATATTTAATTAAAATGGAAGTTGTATAAACAGACCTTTGCATACACATACATAATAAAGGGTTATCAAACTCATAGTCTGCCAACAACAACAGAAAAATAAAGCTCTCAATGCCAGGAGGTAGAAAGCACAAGAAAAAGGACAAGAAAAAGATTTTTTTCCTCTTTAAAAAGACAATTACTTGCTGTGCTGATGGAAACAAGTTCAACAAGTTCATAGCATGAGAAACACAGCTAAGTGCTAAGAACAAGTGTCTATCTTGGGTAGCAAATTTACTTCTCTGAATATTTTTCTGTGCTATAGAGGAAGCCTTCAGAAATATGAATACTGTTTATTCAGATGTGCACTCTGCTTTGGCCCTTGCCCTGCTGGTTTTGCAGTGGCTCTGTTTTACTTGACAAGTTTGATGTGGAATTCATATAGTTCACAAGTCAAAGGGTGAAAAAAAAAATCTAGTGAGACACTTGGACACTAGCAAAAAGTTAAAATGACCACTTAGAGCTTAGAAACTTCAATATCTCTAACTCTTTCAGATTCCTTTACTACTCTTAGGAGCTTGAGAGTATGGTTTTGCAAATGTTTATCAAGTTATCCCTATTGTACAGTGCTAAAGACTCAGATAAAAAATAATAAATAATAAATAAATAATAAAAAAATGTTATCCTCTATAATTCCTGCTATTTTCGTGAAAGTTTCCTATATATTTATATTTTATCAATAAGTTGAAAATTTTACAGGTAATTGATGCGTGATTTATTGTCTAAAAATAATTACTTAATGACAGCTCTTTGGGATTTTTCTTAGATGTTTTTATAGGGGAAAAATGGAGGATAGAAAGAAATTAAAGAAAACAAAGGAAATAAGAAAAGAGAGAGAAAATTAAAAAGGAAGGGAAAAAGGGAAGGGAGGACAAGAGAGGAGAGGCAAGGCGAAGGTAAGTGAAGAGTATTTTCTTTAAGATATTGACCATAACACTGAACATTTGTGCAAAACAAAAATTAACTGAATAAGAACCCTAAAATTAATTTTACCTGTTAACCTGATCAGATACCATGGTAGTTCCTCCCAAATTTGCCCTAAACCAGGACAACACTAAAAAGAGATTAAATGTATCTTAAGACATTTTGAGAATAGAGTATTGAGCAAAGCATAAAGCAGTGGATATATTAGTTAATAAAGAGGAAGTATTCTGTTTAAGTGGATTAAAATAAAATATATTAGTTTCCAACGCCATGGTCATGGGGTGATATAGTAAGAGACAATACATCATATGAAACATTCAAAATATTTTAAAGAATACCTTCAGTAACTTGTTTTATGCAATTAATACATTAACAAAACCCACAAAAAAAAGCAAAAAAAAACCCCAAAAACCAAAAACCCAAACAAATAATTAAAAAACCACATATAAGGTACATGCTCTGAGGAGTACCAACTTTTCTGTTCATTACATGAAATTCCTTTCAGCAAACAGTTCAGTCCAGCTTTCATTCAGACAGCTGGTGGAGAGTGCCAAAGGTTTCAGTCAAGCCATATGCAGTGTCAACCCATCACTGTACAGAAACAGACACAATATTCTCAAAGCCTGTGCTCAGCAAAAGTAAGAGATAAGTCAGTAAAAGACATTATTGGTACTATCTGTGTGGGGAAAAAAATCAACAGAGTGTTTCAAATAATATGGGCAAAACTCAGTTTTGTGTGAAGTGTGCTTATTGACCAAATTCTGAGTGAGTTATTGAAAACTGGATAAGCCTCTTACAAAAGACAGTCAGGTGCCTTTGTACCAGCTCTTCACAGTATCATCAGTTCTCTCACCTGAGCCCTCTTTGCTCTAAAGAAAAGAGCAGAACACACAAAATGAAAACCTTTTCAGGAAAGGGGGACTATTGCTGACATGAAGTGCATTCCCACAGGCCTGGCTGGCAGAGGTTCAAAATGCACAGTGCTGGTAACTTAGCTGAGTAGGAAAGCTATGGGTTGTTTACTGCTGCTTAGAACTTCCAGGTCAAGCTTACCTATATTATGCTGCCTTCTACTGGTTAGTTATATCTGCCTCCCAAAGCAGGCTTGAGCCATTTTCTAATGAAATTAATGTTTTATCCACTGATTTTTCCAGTTAGTTTTATCAAACTAGTTCAATAATAAACCACATACTCCAGCTACTGGGTTAAATTACTACTTTAAAGACTACTAAAATCTAGGTGAAGTACCTCATTAATATTGATATATTTGGAATCAAGCATGTCACGGTGTCTTCTCCAGACACCATTACAAACCAGTGTTAACAAATAATCACGGGGTCGCAAAATAATTCAGGCTGGAAGGGACCTTGAGAAATTTCCAGTCTAAACTCCTGCAGCATCAGCTTTGGGATCAGACCAGGTTGCTCAGGTGTTTTCAAAACCCTGTTTGATCTTGAAAGCCTTCAAGAATAGATATTGCACAACCTCATTGGGCAGCCTGCTCCACTACTTGCCTGTCTTCACAGGGAAAAAGATTTTCCTTCTGCCCAGCCTGATGCTCTCTTCTTTCAACTTACACAAATTTGGCAAGCAAGCACTCTGTCACCTCTTCCAGATAATGATCATAAACAAGACAGATGATAAATTAGACCTTTCAATACTTTTTATTGGCTTCCAGAAGAGTATGACTCACTATCCATTAATTATCCAAGTCGTTCCTTTACGTATTTAGTTTATGTGTGTGTCAAGCCCGTAAGGTCTTGAATTGATACAAGGATATACCAAGAGATAGTGTCAAAAGTTTTGTAAAACTCACAGTAAATGATATTCATTGCATTCTCCCTCATCCACAAATCCAGATATTATATTCCAGAAAGCAATCATGTCAGGAATGACTTTTCCTTGTTGATTGTTGCCACTCAGTGCCTTCTACATGTGGTGACAAATATTCCCCAAGAGATTCCCTCAGCGTTTTTCTCAGGGATGGATGTGAACCTGACCAGGTTGCATTTCACTGGGTCATCAACTTGGACCTTTTGGAAAATGCACAAGATATGCCTTATTCCAGTCCTTAGCTCTTTTCCTGTCATCTTGGGTTTCTGTGAGCGATCAGAGGTGATAAGGGTGGCAAGGCCATTGGCCCTTTGGCTGTAGTGCATTCTGGTCACTTCTGGGGACTTCTGTGAATTGAGTCTGAGTTCCAGGGCAAGCTTGCATGGAGCTCTGAGCAGCCTGGTCTGGTGGAAGGTGTTCCTGCCTGTTCCAGAGGGGTTAGGGCTGGATGAGCTTTAAGGTCTCTTCCAACTCAAACCCTTCTATGATTCTGTGAGTTCTCAAAAGCAGTCCTTGGCTTGATCCTCATCTACCTCAGGTCGTTCTCCTACTCCAAACTTCCTTTTAGGCACAGAGGACCCTGTTGATGAAGACTAAGGCAAAGGCAGCCTTATATGTGACCACGGTTAAAAATTGAGGCATCATTCCAAAATTCCTCTTTTTTACTTTTTTCTGCTTCAGCCTTTTCATATTGGAGCTCTGACTTAAATTATGTGTTTTGCCAAGCCAGATATTTGTTTTACTGCCTATTGAGATGAGCTGCTATTGTAACTGGAGCATGCAGTCTTTAGAAAGCTGCCAGTTTTCCTAGGTATTTTTGCACCTTAGAGCTGCTTCCCATGGGATCCCACCTACAGTTTCCTGATGACAATTGCAATTACAATTATGATTGACTAATATCAGAAAACCAAGTTGTGAAACAGATGCTTAGATGGAGAGAGACAGATGGAACCTTGTTGTAATATTCTTATTCCTGCAGTTTTAGAAATATCTGGTGTTTTTTCCTGTACTATAAACTTAAATTTTCAGATGCACTTTTATCTTTTACAGTATCAATTATATTTCTTAGAGAGTGCTTCTTGTCCTTAATAAATTCATATTCATCCCAGCTTCAGTTGCTGAATGAATAACATGGAGATACACTTTTTTCATCTAGTTGCTGATACCTGAACTCTTTCTGTTAAAACACACACCAAGATACACTGTATTGATATAGTTTGCCTTATTTTGGTCATCTAGCTTGGGCTTTGATTTGGCTCTTAGTGATCGTGTATGTTTTGCTGTGTATGCATGTTTTAAATCTGGAACCATCAATCACCAACAGCTTCTCAAAGACTGTCTGCTAGCGAATGGCCTGCTTTGAAGGAGGAGTGGTCAGACAATCCAGGGAGGTGATGCTTCACTCTACTCTGCTCACCCTCTCCTTGCAAGGCTGCATCCAGCTCTGGCCTCCCAGAGGAGGCACCAGGGTGATCAGAGGGATGGAGCAGCTCTGCTGCAAGGAAAGGCTGAGAGAGCTTGGGTTGTTCAGCCTGGAAAAGAGAAGGCTTTGGGGAGACCTCATTGCAGGCTTCCAACACTTTAGGGGGGGTTATAAAAAGAGAGGGAAAATAACTTTTTACACAGGCAGGACCTGACCTAGTAATAACCTGACCCAGAGATTTTACACAGATATTAGCAAGTAAAATATAGCTGTAAAATCCTTCAATATCAACGAAATGCTCCATTGTACAGGTTAAGTGTTGATTTTACTCATATAAAGAGCAGTGTCACTCTTTACTTGTATATAATTTTAAGACAAAGATATCAATCCAGAGCAAAAAGTTGTTTTTAGATCAATGGAAAGGGATTATACCATTGGTTTGTTCAGTTGTTGCTGTGGAGTGTAAAATTCTGCCTGTCCTAAAAAGACTTCTTCAAGGCAAGCCCTTGTTTGTTTCACTTTGGGATAAAACTCAATACCACCCTCAATTTAAAAAAAAAATTAAAACATTTTCAAAACACAAGTAATGCACAAATGGGGACCTCTTATCTCACACTGAACCTTTTCAATTGATGCCCTGTGTGTGTATTACTGACACAAGCAGGAGGGACTGAGGAAACTTCTTTGTTCTCTCCTTTAAATTAGAATTTTGTGATATTCATGAAGAGGAAAGAATTATACATTTAGGAAACAAAGATATTAAATCTCAATATTAGAAATATTTTTGACTATTAATTCTATTTACTAATTAGTTCTACTTACGACTTAATTCTACTACTAATTAATTGTACACAAATACAGAGAAAATTAAAGATTACCAGAAGACCAAAACCCTTTTTTGCAGTAACTTTTAAGATTTTTGCATCCGTTCTCTATGAATAGGTGACAATTAATTCTCGACTCTAGCATGAAAATATCTTGATAAGCAATTTCCCAAAAACTGTTTCAAAATATCAATTTCAGATATAAATCTAGTTCAGTATGTACTTGAGGGACTCAAATATTCCTGTCAGAGCAGATATACTAACCTTTAAACACCTTAGCATAGTGATGAATGTGCTGAGATGGATATTCAGTAACCATGATGAAACCTGAGAAGCCCATACAAAGTAAAATTGCTTCACTACCTGGAGGACTGTCTTTAGGAACAGCAATTAAATCTCTTGATATTCATCTCTAATATAAATTATGTAGATCCCCTGTCTTAGTTAATTTCCCCTCTGTTTCCATACCTGAATGTGAGCTATCCTTCCCTAGATAAGATATTCCAGTTTAATTTCACCGCTGGTTCTGCTCACCTTCTTAATATTAAACATGTAATTAAAGGATATGCTAATAGGGACCTTGTTCCATTTGGAAAGAAAATTAAAAAACTTACAACCCTATAATTTATATTTTTGTGTGCCAAATGATGTATCACCTTGCTGAGCATTACTTTTGACATTCTCAGGTTGAAAAGGATTCTGACAGTGTAGATTGAGTAAATTCAGTTTCCTTTAAACTGTTGCTATTTTTAGAATTTGGTCTATTTTTAGAATTCTGTGAACAAGAGAGATATAGATAATATTACAAGTAGGTTACCACTCAACAAAGCTGACCAGACTTCTGTCTTTGCAGGAATTCTTTTGGGGCTCCTGATGTAATCATCACATGGGTGATATTTTCAGATTCCTATATTGCTGGTTTCTTACTGCCCACCCCCTCACCCCACCCCCCCCCGCCCTTTTTTTTTTTTCCCTAATTTTCTTCAAGGAACTTTTGTTCTGACTGGCAAGTTACATCTCCTTTTTTTTTTTTTAAATTTTCTGCACCACCACTCATTTTTTTCTGTATCAACTCTTCTTATGGCACTCACACCACCAAATGTGTGATCTCACCCCATTTTTCTAGGAATAAGCTGGGATTTCAGACTGGAATGACAGTCACCATCTTGAGCTACAGCAAAAGGGAGGTGGATGAGGAAGCCATCAAACACTGCATCTCACACATCAAATTCGACAATATGCCCATGATATTTGCTCGTGGCATTACAAATACATACATCTAGATCTCTGTAATGCATAGAATCAGAGCAGCAAAAAAAACAGACAGATAAAGTAAATCAAGCTGCTCAGAGAAATAGGAAAAAAATGCCAAGGCTGAATGAACTTGGGGTTAGACTGTTTCAGAATGACCACTAAATTGAACATTATTAATGGTACCTTTGAAAATCAAGCTCTGAACTTGCACAGAATCAATCATCACAGCTCCTCTCCTATCTCACATGTTAACTATGTCCAGATGACAGGCAAGATTTCTTGTCTTCCTGTCTCCATAACTGATTGCTGATATGTCTTCTTCACAGCCTTTTAAAACAAAAGAAATAAAATACTTCATGCAGCTTTATTGCAGTTTGTGACAACTGAACATCAAAATTATCTGCAACAGACATGGCTTTGTATCCTTTTTCTGAAGAGTAAAGTTATTCCCAGTATTTTTTGAAGAATGGGAGTTTTCTGCAAGCACTTAAACTCAATGTGTAAATTTAAAAATATCAATAGTTATTTTGCTGACTTTCAGATGACCATAGTTCAGTACAGCACAGTCCAGCTCAAGACAGTTTTATTTTCACTTAAATTTCAACATGGAAATGACCATAATTTTGTTGCTGTTCACTGTTTCCAGCATCTTGGCTTGGAGAGTCCAAGCTGTAATGCTGTCTTCAGGATAAAGACAATTAGAGAGGTTTAGTATATAAAACTTTAATAACTTTCAGGAATTTGAGAGTGTAATTTGGTTGCGTTATTTAAAAAACTAACCAGGAGGAAGGCACTTATATCCTTGTGACCTTATGGAGTCCTTTGTGAATCAGGAAAAATAACTGACCTGTAATTCTCAAGGCACTATTTCTGTTAGTAAGCAGTATTTTTACAAGTTGATAAAACTTCAGGTTAGCCCTGGCTCACAAGTTTGCTAGTGCATCTCTGTGCCTATTAGACAGATGTGTCCAGGGACAGGTTCACTTGTACAAACGTGTCCAAAAGCTAGAAGTGAGCAGATGAAAGACATGGAAAGAAATAGATAGAAGAAATGGATCCACATATTTAAAGATATTTAAATATATGGCAAAACCCAGCATTTTTCCCAAATTGCATTAAAATCCATTAATACTATTTAAAGCTCCTAGGCTGTGAGGCTCCTCTTTTCTATTAATGTCACAAAACAACTTATTTCTGTGACTTAGGAGACATCACATTTAATGGCACTTAGTACCACACTGCTGAGTTCAGTGTAGTTCCAAGTAAGAGAACTGGACTTAGCTCTTTGCTAGCAGCTTGATGAAGTCTCCCTGCTACAAATAAAGGAGAAATCACTGAAATGGAAAGCAATTTAAAATTAACTGACACAGTACCTTTTTTTATAAAGCCACTGAGCTTTAAACATTTCCAAATGAGAGACTGTTCATAACAATGGGAGGAACATGGCCATGTAAAGTTCAACTTTGCATATTTATATCTACACCTTATCAAATTGTTACATTGCTCTTATTCAATAATAAACTCACACATCTTATTCAAAACCAATACAATAGTACACATTGTAAAGCAGGGTAAGCTCAAGTGGGTAAACCATTAAAGATGCAATTTATGTTTCTGTCTATTTTCACAGGATTTTATAAGGGTAGGTCTTCAGGCTCCCGTCTGCATCAAAGTCCAGCCAGATCTATAAAATGAAAACAACGTTAAACAACTTCCCAAAAGACAGGAATAGCCTTTTAAAGATTCACAGGAGTACTTTTTCTGTGTCTAATCCGAGCGGCCAGCGGGGTGAGATTGATGGGCGCTGGCAGAGATGCATTTCACGAGGCGCTGTCTGCTCGATGGCATTAGAATGGAGCTATCTGTCTTCATTGTGCTCCATTAACATGCCCCTCAGATCTATCAGGAAAACGTCTACAGTCCTGGCTTATAAATTATTACCTCTGACAGTTAAATATTTTAGACCGTATTTAGGAATATTGCTCACTGATAGTTCTTTACTCACCTAGATATTTTTACAGTTTAATTTCCATATATGCTTTAAAAACAAAAAAGAGATGTTGTGGATTTTTTTTTTCCTAATGTAAAGGGATTTCTAGTCTGTGTGTGGTAAAAATGATTATCCAATTATTTGGCTTCAACAGTGAAATCCATAGAAATATGTTCCATGTCAGAAGAAGATAGGTGTTCACTAACCAGGATATATCTTCTTTAAAGAATTAGATTTGCCTGCAAAAAATCACTGAAAAGTAAATAATCAGTATATGAAAAGTATTATCATGATTGTTTTCAGTGTTGAACATAAATGAGACATCTGACTCAGTTGGTTTCTTTCCATTTGTTCAGCTTTGTGAGGTCTTTAATTCTGCTTTTTATTTTGTTCTCAGTGACTACATTCTATTAAACAAGTTTGAGAAATAAGAGTATGAGCCAGTCTTTAAACAAAATAAAGATTTTAAAGGAACCACAGTATTCTACCTTTTTACCTTAGACCTGAAGACCAGATAGTCTTTAATAAAATAAAATTTTATTCAATTTATGTTTAATTCAATGTCCTCCCAAGCTGCATAGCCAGCAGCTTGCAGTGGATTTTTGAAGAGAGAAAAGAGTAGTAGAAGAGAGTGCTTAGTGTTTAATAATGATCATTAAAATTATAATTTTTATTTGCTACCCAGGCCAAGTAGATTTTAAACTGAAATGTTTTAGTCTGCTTTAATAACTAAATAATTCCTCAGTCAAACATTTTTTTCAGGTAAAGTTCCCCTGGGGAAATCTTTTCTGTATGGAAAAAAAAGAAAGCATCCAACAGCAAAACAGTAGTTTCTTTCATAAGTAAAGATGAACAAGTACATATCAATTTTTGGAGAAATTCAATTTCTCAGAAATTTTCTGCAAGAGAACACTAATGCTGTAACCACACTGCCCCTTCTGCATGACAATGTCAGTGATCCAGATGGGATTTCAAGAGTACAGGTGTTTCCTAAGAAGTTTCACTTTGATAACCTAATTGTTTGTGGCTTTGGTTTTTTGTTTGTTTGTTTTTTTCCTACTTTCTAGCCCACTTCATGCATGAAAAAAATTAGAAAATAAGTAAGTGGTAAGACATAGATGAGTTCCAAACCAGAGAATTATCAAGCTGACTGCACTGATCAGAGCCACAGGGGGCAATAGCTAGGAGGGAGATATCTAATAAGATAAAGGGTTCAAAAAAATCAGAAGTACACATGGAAAAAAATATAACTTGATCACTCTAGAATCCATAACCAAAGAATTGAGTTTCAATGCAGCTGAAGAACAAAAAAGAGTAGGAAAACCACAAAGCCTGTTAGACAATATGAACAGATTTCTGTGAGATATGCTTACAGGAGAAAACCTAGCCTAACATGAAGGCTAGTTAACATGAAGGACTGAGTTTAAAATGCCCAGTGACTATCTGATTCTCCTCCAAGCTATAAACTGTTGCAGCAGCCCTCTTGTTAGAGGGTAGAAATGAGCTGAGACACAGACTTCTTGTTTATCACAGCATGAAAAGAGCCTTGGTTTATTCCTCTTTACAGCTCAGCCATCCTGACTCCAACAATTCCCTGACTCTGGCTGCAGCAAGCTCCTACTGTAGGTTTCCCTTGCAGCCTCTGACTGCTGCTTATTTCCTGCTAAACTCTGACTGCAGCTTTTACCCAGCTAGACTGTGACTGGAGGTTCCAACAACAGGCTCTGACTGCACACCCACACTGACCTCACAACAGTGATCCTCTCTCCTCAGGATCCTTCTTCCTCATGATTCCTGTATTCCCTCTTCCTCAACATTCCTTCTCCCTCTTAATTCTCCTAACCAGCTATCCCACTCCATTTTATCACACTTATCTTTGCTGGATATGGCTGTGGCTTATTAGGGTCAAGGCTATATTGGGTAATTAACACAAATACTTATCAAAGATGATGCCCTGTATTCCCTCCTCCTACAAGAGACCACATCAATGAGAGCTGAAGGAAGATAAAAGGGGGGGAAAGGGAAAATAATGTGGTACTTGGATGAGGAAGTGTGCTAAAATCTTACATTTATAGCACCAATACATCTCACTAGTCACTTTTCTTTGGTCCTGCATAAGAAGGATATAAAATGAAGAGACTCTTCTCACCTCAAGTTTTAGACTTTGAAGCCATGATCAAGTACTTCTGGTCTGGTTAGACCCCACTTGGAGTCCACTGGTCAGATCTGGAATCCTCAGCACTTCAAAGACATGGGCCTGTTGTAGCCAGTCCAGAGGAGGATACCAAAGTGACCTGAGATCTGCAGCACCTCCCCTGTGAGGAGAGGCTGAAGAGTTGGGATTGTTCAGCCTGGAGAAGACTCCAGGGGGACCTTCCAGCAGCCTTCCTGTGCAAACCCTTTGGAAGGGCCTGCTGGGACAGGACAAGGGGTGATGTTTTTAAACCAAAATAGGGTAGTTTCAGATGGGATTGAGGATTGAACTTTTCTTGCAATAAGCATAGTAAAATTCTGTAACAGATTGCTCAGAGATGTTGTAGAAGCCCTATCTCTGGAAACGTTCGAGGTAAGATTGGACAGGTTCTGAGCAACCTTGCTCATTGCACCAGGGTTGGACAAGATGACCTTTAAGGGACCCTTGCAACCTAAACTATTCTAGCTTCTTTGAATCCATAAAATTCATCACGTACAGTTTAGATGGGTGCTGATGCACTTGGCTCAATGTTTTTATTGTATGACACCAGATTTTAAAGGCATTGTAACACTGAAGTAAAATACTTTTTTTTTTTCCTTCCAGTTATAGTAAGTTACATTCAAATTTAGTTTTTTAATAAGAAAAAGTGGGGAGTTTTTTGCTTCTGGAATAGTACCACTTGTAACATTAAACATATATAACATTTAGAAAAGGTCTCACAGACATAGCCTTCATATTACCAATCATCATTATGGAAACTCACCCAGGCCAGTAGAGATGATGATAAAATGCATAACATAAGCTTGCTTAATTTGAGAATGTAGCTGGTAAAAATAATTGGTAGATGACCTTATTAACTTTTCACAGAAAAGCCTATTGCTTTTATTTTTAATTTATTTTTCAGGCTAAATTCAGAGATTATTTTAAAATATCAGTTTCAGGATGGGTAGATGAATCTGAATCTTTCCATACTATCAGGAGGATGATATCCAAACGCTTTACCACTTCAGCCTTTACAACTTCTTTTCTTCTACCAACAGGCCTATTGAAAAGGCACATGGAGTTGATCTACATAAAAACTTAGGACTGATTATATTGGGACAGGCTCCACCCAGCCTCTTGCTTTAGAAATCAGACAGTGCTAACACCAAGGGTTGATTATGCATGGGTCAGGCCAAGCACTTCCAGGGAAGTATCACCCAGCTCTCAGTTGCACATTACAAAGCTGATGTGTTCTTACTCTGGGAAATTTAATGGGGATATATAAATCATACCCTTCATAACTTTTTTCTTTTTTGTTTGCTTAGTTTTTTAAATTTTATTTTGTTTTAAAGAGAGCCTTGGCAAATGGCTGTGAAAAATACTGGCATGCATTTAGCCTCTGTCTGAGGAACCTTGAGTGTGATGGCAACTAGGGCTGGGCTGTGGGCAGGTGGATTGTCCTTCTGGATCAGATTGTCCTCCTGAGTCATTTGTCACCATCAACCCTGCCCCCCATCACATCTAGTTAGCCACCTGATACAAAAGATCTAATTCAACTTAAAGCCATTCTGGCAGAAGAACAGGATATTTAACTATGAGCAATGCTGATTGTGAATGGAGTGTTTGACATGTGAAAATCAATGGGAAGTCAGGAGCCAAAAAAGTGGTGTAGGTGTCTGAACAATTTAAACTGTCCTTACACAAGCAACTGTTCACATTTAGTGCATTGTGTTCTATAAGGTCTTCAAGTCTTTAATAGATTGAGACAAATTTTATATCATGTTTGCTTTAACAGATGAGTGCGTGAAGTAACCAAGAAGGCACTTTGGTGCTTCAACGAGGCAGTGAAATTAATAAATTCATAGAATATATGCTATTTTCAAATGGAACATCAGAAAACTTCCAAATGATGGGAAATGCTCTTTCCTGTTCAAAAGGTATAGGAAGGAATTTTATTTTTCCTGTGATGACACAAAAGAGCTGCAAGCCAGGTTTAGAGGCATATAATACCAAGGATTGTACAAACAGAGAAAGAAAAAATAAAAACCAACTTCACCTCAGGTGGCTTATGATGTGGATTGTAGGGAATATACAACGAGAGACTACACAACTACAGAGAAATTAGGGTAATAATTTAGGTATATGAAGATAACATCCAGCTTGGGGAAGCTGGGTAACTAATAAAGCAGAGGTGACATCCGTCTGTGTAGGTGTGAATATTGTTAACCTATATCCACTGAAGTAGTAGAGAAGATAGTTTTAAGGTTTGGGTTTCATAATTTCTGATTCTACACATCATGGTTGTGAAAATCACTGATACCTAAAATGTCACAAAATACTTTTTTGAGCAAATCTCAGAGATATGTACTCTGAAATACCAGAGGTATACCACTTTTTTTTTTTTTTTTTTTTTTTTTTTTTTTTTTTTGAGGATGTAGGTAAAACAAGGCATTAAGCTGTCAAGAGAAATGACTAATTGGAAAATCAAGAAGACATAATGATAGGCAAAGGTTGCAGTTTAGATGTTCAGAGTAGCAGGTAGCAGCCACAAGAGTTCTTTGCAGTTACAGGATGAGGAGATGCAGAAAAAATGAAAGCAGGGTAAATACCACGAGAAAAACTGTTTTAATTGCAAATGCAGTTACAGACATTACTAGCTGTTATAGGTACATCTATTTTTAGACTCCTATCCACATACTTGGGCAAGGCGTGTAAGCATTTAGATATGAAATTTCTGCAATAGTCTGAATGATAACAAGACTCCATGAATCACTGCCAACCAAACTTCACTCTAGTATAGAATATTTGAATGCTTGTTTGCCTGCCGAGCCAGCCCAGTCAAGAGTTCTTCATTCTGTTCTTCCTATTTTATTGAATTCAAATTTTATTCATATTTTATTGGATGCAAATACAAGTGCTTCCCAAGTGAGTAATTAATTGAAAACCCAGTTAGTGATATGATTCTTCAGGACTGCAATATGAACAAATACAGAATACTCTTTCACAGGCAGGGTTATGGTCTCTGGATTATGGTATATATTACTTTTCAGTAGCAAAAAGAGTAAGTAAATACAAACTTGTGACAACTTGTGCAGGACTATTGTGTGTTAATGCTTCGTAAAGCTGATGTTGCAAGCTTGAGCACTTATCTAAAGTACAAATATAAAGGGAATATGGAAAGGAAGAAAAAAGTCTTTTTAAATGAAAAAAAAAAAAAGGAGGGGATTTTTTTTCAATTTTGAATGGCTGTAAGTTCATATTTTCTGCCCGAAGACTATGGGAAAGGATGATTATTTTCTAGGAGCATCATGTGCTGCCATGTATTTTTCTGGACCTGGTAGTTCCACACATCTATACTGCATATACTACATATAGGAGCTTATTAACATACAAACATACACATGCATAGCTTTTGTGATTCTAAAAAGACTCTCTAGCAGTGAAAAGGTCAGTCATTGCTGGCTTCCCAGAATATAAATTCTGCCTGCAGTTTTGATATTAGCTGAGGACCAGTTCTTGGAGGTTTGGAGGTTCACCTCATCCTAAACAAATATTATTGAGATGCTATAACCTTAATGTCTGTGTGCCTGTGTAATAAAGCATAAGGGAACTGGAAAAGAGTGCTCTCATGTGAACTGTGATAGTACAAATGTGGAATGAGGAGTGAGGGGAGGTGCTCCAGGTGTTGGAGGAGACATAAAACCCCTTCTTATGGCCAACTACCTTCTTAAGACAAGAACATTGCCCTGGTAGTATTGTGAAGGAAAAATAGTCCCAGTAAATGACAAATCTTTGGGTATATGAAGGGAACAAAAGAATCTGAAGATACTGTCTTAGAAATTATTTTATTTTAGTGTATTTATTGTTTTCCATATATGACCAAAAAGGAAAGTGCCATAAGGAGGTAGCTAGGCAATCTATCTTCTTCAAAGAATGAAAAAATAAAATTTCACATTTATACCTCCAAAGAGGAATCAGGGGAAGAAAGAACAAATTTTCACTTGGTTCCTTTCAGTCTAGAATATTTTCAGTCTTTTTATTACAGTTGTATTGCAGTTACATCCCTACCAAAGAAGTGAAATATTTAGAATGAAATCTTATCTTTATGTCAGTCCTGGCTCTATCAGAGTTGCTCACTTATATTTTTCTGAATACATGTTTTCAAAACTGGAAGAGCCCCTTCTGAAAAGAAAGATCTTGGTTGGTTCACATAAAAGCAGTTAAGGAAAACTTTTATCTTAGAGTTTTGTGTCATAAAATAAAGAAGATTGAAACATTTTGTTAAAGTCTCAGTAATAAACTTCAAAAAACATAACAAACATCTAACCATAAGCAGATAGTTAAAATCCTATTAGCTATAAATGTACATTTTTAGTAACAGGATTTTTTGGAAGTTTTATACATTGCAGCTAGTCTAAGAAGAAGAGGATTAGTGGACTGATTTTTTTTTTTTTTATTGTTTTAAATAAAGAGTGTTCATATATGAAATAAAGTCTAGGCAGGGGAAAATAAAGGATGAAAATGGGAGTTCATCCAAAAAATTTAATTTTCCCCAGCTGTGGAAATGACCTCCTAGAATATCTAAAAATCAATAGCTTTATTGATGGATTGTCAACCTTTTAAAATAGACTTCTTGTTTTATATCACTTCGAGTTTTATAGACTTGTGGTTTATAATACACATAAAAGAAACAAGCTTTGTTTAATTTGGAATTTCCATCAGTGTTTGAAAGCCTTTGTGCTTAATTCATATTTAAATAATGGCAATTAGTAACTGAACTTCCATGACATGATTTGAGGATAAAAACATTACAGAAAACCTTCAGTGTCAACTTAATTACAGCAGCACTAATTATGATTGCTATCTCAAGGACTGTTCTTTCTCTCAGAAAACCTGGAGTGCTAAATTTCAAAGGTGAAAGTCTTAGTGATTCAAAAATGATATCTATCTGTTCTCAGATCTGGTATTTTCTATTTTCTTTAAGGAATACACTTATATAATGAAAGTCAGACAGAAGTTTCTTGAAAGGAGTAATTATTTTAGAAGTAATGTTTTTGGAGTTGTCTACTCTTTTAATTAAATGGGGGGTTGGGTTTTTTTCCTTCTTCTTGTTGTTGTTTGCTTTTCCTGACCTCCAAACTTCCTATGCTGCCAAACACATCATTTTCTTATCACAAAAGAACAGAACAATGCAAAGCGGCGTGGGTGGTTTCCAGCACTTTATGGTTGCACACGGTTCTCCAGAGATACAACTACGATGAAAACTAATTGAAAATTCCCTGGAGTTCCTTAGGTACCCCTGAGCACTTGAAATTCAATGCAGAAATTTCTTTCTGTTAGCCTCCTTGGGAAAACACAGAAGTAATGCAAATTATTCTTCCTAGCAAGCAGCCAGCTTCAAAGCTAGTCAGTACTTGCTATGATCTTTTGTTCCATGTCCATCATCTTGAATATTCCACAGCAATTCCTTAAGTAATCGTTAAAAATGTGTGATGTGCTTGCAAGAATCATTATTTAACACCCTTCTTATACATATTTCTAGAGGAAAAGAAATACTGCAAGCAAAACAGAGCAGTTATAAAATTCTGTACTTCACAGAATCACACAGTGGTTTGGGTTGGAAGGGGTCTTAAAGACCGTTTTGTTGCAACCCTGCTGCCATGGGCAGGAACACCTTCTATCCAGTAGGTTTCTCAGAGCCCCATCCTGCCTGGCATTGAGCACTCCCAGGGATGGGGCAGCCACAGCTTTTCTGGGGAACATGTGCCAGTGCCTCACCATCATCACAAGAAAGAATTTCTTTGTAATCTCTAATTTAAACCTACTCTCTCTCTCCCTTGTCCTGTCACTCCAGTCCCTTGTAGGGGGAGTCTCTCTCCATCTTTCCTGTGGGCTCCCTTCAAGTACTGAAAGGCCACAATTAGCTCACCCCAAAACCTTCTCTTTTCCAGCCTGAACAATCCAAATCCTTTCAGCCTTTCCTTCCAGCAGAGCTGCTCCATCCCTCTGATCACCTTGGTGCTCCTCTGGCCTGGCTCCAGCAGGTCCCTGTCCTTCCTGTGCTGAATGCAACATTGCAGGTGGGTTGGATGGATTTTTCTTTCCCCAGTCTGTTCCTGAGGACAGGAATGGATGGCACTGTATTAGATAAAGATAACAGAAGAATAGCCTGATTGCAGTTTATGTTGATGATATACGCCCTCCCTTCACTTTCTTCGTCTTTCTGCCTCAATGTTTGTTACAGGCAATTAAACAGGTGATGAATGAACCCTCAGCTCTTGGATTTTACTGCAAACGATACAAAGTTTGAAAACACTGCTATGTGATATGAATGATGAGCCCTTACTGACTAGTTTGCATTTCAGTTGGCCTTCAAGAGCTTTACATGTGTGAGAAATAAAAAACCCACAATAATGGTAGAACATGAAGAAAATAAAAATTCTTTATCAACAGGTGAAAAATAGTAGCAACCCCTACCATGTTTTTCTTTTGGAATAACCAAATGCTGTGCTGTGTTTGCTGTGTATCTCCCTGCAAGGAAGAATGGCAAAACACACACATTCACATGTTTCTCAATTCAGAATTGTTGCTGCTGTTTTCAGGAACAGAACTGGGGCCCATAAGATGTAAAATTCCACAGATGAGTTTGTCATTCCAAATATTTCCATATTAAGAGGTGCACTGCCATAAGAGCATATGTGCAGTGCAATGTGTGCCTTGATCTACACCTGCATTAAGAGCATCTCTTACCACCCTTCTTGAAATCATTGCACCACTTGCTGATGACAGGATAAAAGAAGTCCATGACTGTTTCCATGGCTATTTGCTGCTCTTTATGTTACCACGAAAAATATAGGAAAAAAATCCCATATACAAGAGAGAATCTGAGTTTTATTTGTTCCTTTTTAATTTCATGCTTTAGGAAAGTAAAATAAACTAAAATAAAAGCACCATAAAATTTGATGGGCAGTTGATTTTCTTGCCTAAACTAAAAAGATTAAGACCCTGTCTTCAGATTGCTCAGGGAACACTTTTCCAAACCCTTATCTTGTAATTCATGTCCTATCAAGAAACCCTGCTGATTTCCTGGATAAGTAATGCTTCTGTGAAGAATTTAAAATTTCAGGGATAGTTTTTCACTAAAAGACACAGATCTCAAGGTCCTCTGTTCTGTGTCTGGGATTCATGAACTCACAGTATAACTGGTCTGTTATTTGAATTTTCATTGTTTAGGCTCTTAATCTAATTAAATTAAATTAATTCCAATCCTAATATAATGAATTTTTTCTTATTTTACTATATTCTTAAAGGTACTTAATAATAAGTGGAAGTTACGAAATGAAATCTTTCAAAAGCATTAGGAAAAAAAAATTTCATTGTTCTTTACCACACTTGAGTTATGCTCATGACTTGCAATTAAATCCATTCAGGAAGACTAATTGTTCTTTATTACTAAGTTCTTGCTAACAGCTGTCCTATGTGAATATTTTTGTAATATTTATCTCTTTTCTCCAGTAAACCATAGCAGAGGGATATAATGTAATGCTTTAATATACTTTAGAATGTCTACTGATATCCTTTAAAACTTAATTCCTGATATTTTTCATATTCATTTTTATATGCCTCACAAAAATATCATGTTACTAGGATCTGTAATGGAGCACTGAATAATTTTAGTAGTTGTTTTATATAAAGATACCCAAAGAGTAATTCTTCCAAGCATTCTAGTTACTCTAGAGATTCTGTTACAAACCCATTATTATCTGTAATGAATGAAACAATTAATTTCCAGTGTAAATAAATGTTCTAATAAATCTGATAGCTGAGCACAATCAAAATATGTACTGAAATCTTAATATTATTGGAATTAAGCATTTTTAGAAGAAAACATGTTAAAACATTGTACAAAAATATATCCTCATTGTGTAGATGCATATTAAAAACAAAACAAAACAAGTTTTTCCTCTCTTATTAAAAAGAAACACTGGGTCACATGGGAGACAGAGAGGCTTCCCTGATTGTCCTCAGTGGAATCATGGTGTAAGCTTCCAAGACTCCCATATAACATATAAGGAAATTCTGCCTCCCAGTCAAAGGGGAGCTCATTACTCAGTGTGAAGTGTGATCCTAGCATGGGCTCTTTTCTGTGCAGAAGTATTAATCATGTTCATTTTGCTGTAATAAGATGCTAAACACTGTCATTTAGCACTGCAGAGGTATAAAATTAAACCTCTCCATACACTGCTATGGAAAGGCTACATTTCATAATAGCAGAAGGCTGGGCCCACTCACTCCCTTTAATGAGAATACTTTTCCCCATGATGCTAATAATTTCATTTTTATGGATATAGTCCTTTGTGTAATCAAATACAGAGCTTGATCTTTTGTTTATTGCAGGATTGAAGCCAAAGAAAATAGCTGTCTATTATTAGATTTCGTTCTGGCATAATTAAATTGGTTAAGGGTACAATTTTCTACAGAAACTGTTCATTTTCCAGTAAAACCAGTAATACGAAATTATGTGTAGAATTTGTCACATAGCAGTGCCTAAAGAAACATCTCTGTTGGCTCAAATGTATAACAGAACAGCTGTGCCAATTTGAAGGAACTGTAGTGTGTTAACCATATCCACATAATTATATTGGTATTATTTTTGTATGAAAATAGGTCTGAAAAGAGCTAACAGTTTGGCACGGGGAAAGGTTTATCAAGCTTCAGAAGAACGAACCTAATGGGGTGTTCCTGAAATGCACAGAGAAAAATTAGCAGGAGATCAATTACAGTTCTAGTAAGAATATCAGTGATGACAGAAAGCTTGAAGAGGATCTTTGAGAAAGGAAAAAAACTAAAAAACCACAAAAAAAGACAACAACCCAAATGAAACAGACCTTGAAATCTGAGCTTTCATTTTCTGTACAAGGATTTGTGACCCAGATCTATGAGCAAAGTCATTTCCATGAATAAGTCTTGCAGAGAAGTTACAGGTACAGAACAAAAATTTACATTTGGAAGATTATAATTTCTTTGTAAGATTAATAGTATTCAAAATGAGTTTAAAAGGAAGTCATTGACTTTTTCATTGTAATGTTGTAGATGTCAGATCATGTACCTCTGTTCATCCTTCACATGACTGATCAATTTTATCATAAGTTATGCTTTCTTTCCAGTAAAACTAAATACGAATTACATGAAAAATCTTATAGATATAGATACATATATGTGTATAATGGTGACATATGTGGCATATGTTCAGCTACGTCTCCAACAATGATGACTTATCAGGCTATTTTTCAAGTGTGATGTAAAATAACCTGAAAAGAACTATATCCTATTAGAAAAAAGGACTGCTGCAGGAAAAAAGTCAATAAAGTCAAGCAAATAAGTCAATATTAAGCTTGTTGAAGCAGTGTGACAGATCTATAAGGAACCGAAAGCATAGTAGGACTTTTTTTTTTTTTTTCCAGTAAGGAAATACATAGAAATATGTGAACATGGGCATGTTCATATGTGTGAACATGCAGGTAAATACATAAAGGAATCCTTTCCAACCTGCAGGGCTGCATCCAGCTCTGGGGGCCAGCACAGCAAGACAGGGACCTGCTGGAGCCAGGCCAGAGGAGGCACCAAGGGGATCAGAGGGCTGGAGCAGCTCTGCTGGGAGAACTGGGATTGTTCAGCCTGGAGAAGAGAAGGCTCTGGGGTGATCTAATTGTGGCCTTCCAGTCCCTGAAGGCAGTCCACAGGAAAGATGGAGAGAGACTACAAGGGACTGGAGGGACAGAAAAGAATCAGAAACAGTTTAGATTAGACATTAAACATAAACTCTTCCCAGTGAGGATCATGAGACACTGGCATGGCTTGCCCAGAGAAGCTGTGTATGCCCCATCCCTGGAAGAGTTCAAAGGTCAGATTGGATGGGGCTCTGAGCAACCTGGTCTCATGGAAAGTATCCCTGACCACAGCAGAAGGGTTGGAATTGCATCTACAAAGTTCCTTCCAACCCAGGATTTTATGATCTATTTTGTTTAGAAGAATAGTTTCTTGCCTTCAGGTTGGCTTGGTGTATTAATAGCATTCCCACTCTTATATAGCACAAAAGAGAATCTTTTGGAATTGCATGCTAGGTATGCAGCAGATGGATTAAGCAAAACTCACCCAAAATGCTCTTTGTGGATATCCATGCAAGTATATTTTGTTTAAAAAAAGTTTGTAACGGGAAATAGATGAGAGGCAAGGTTCTGCTCAATGGTGTGTGTGTTACATTTAACAGACGAAGCTTCATGCCTTACTAAAGCTGAATTACATTTATTAGTTTAAGATAAATCAGTATCATCTTTCCAGTTATAAAATTAAAAAAAAATCTTTAGGAAAATTTTTACAAAAAGAACAAGAAGAAAACATTCTTAAGACAAAAATTGCACTAAAAATCTTATAAGCAAAAAGTTAATAAATTCTATGTGTTGTCTGGAACTGGGTTTTAGTGTGGTTAATATTTTAACAGCATAATCAAATTACAAAACAATTATTATTGCTAGTCTAGTTATAAGAATGCTAACACTGTATGCTCAAAGCTCAAATCTTCTCATTATCTCTATTACTGAAAAGTTTTGTTACACCCTTGAAATCCCCATAACACTCTTAATGTTGTTATTCATTAACTTTGTAGTATCTTTTGGGTGTTATGTTCGTTCTTCTGATGCTACTCCAGATCCTAAGACTGACATAGCTAGTTTTCTTCAATTAACAAAAAAGACTTTTACAAGGAAGGAGTTTACAATGAGTCATCAAGCATTTCAGTATTTTGATAAAAGTATGATGCTAATGGTCCAAGACTGACATGGCTCTACCTTTGCATGACTCCTTATATAGATCAGATTTTGCTTAGACCAATAATTTTCTTAAATTTGTGGTTTAGACTTTTTAATTAAGTTATTAATTTTATTAATTTATTAAAATCTACGGTTTGTATGTTTTCTCTCCTCTCCTCTCTTTCTAATCTCTAAAGCTTTTTTCACCTGATTCACAGAATTAGACTCCTCTCCTGACTAGCAACCAATGTTTTTTCAGTCTGAGGCTTCTGATATATTTTATCTATATTTTTTACACCACAGAATCATGAAACTATCTGCTGAACCTCAGCCAAGTTCAACCATTGTAAACACAGGCTTCACATCCTTAATTGTACTGATTTAAATATATTTAGATTGACTCTAACATTGACTCCAGCACTTCAAAACAAAGACGTCTTGTTCTGAGTGGAAAAAGTATTGTAACAATTGTGCTTCTGCTATAATATATTTCACTATTTCAATTGCTGTATCTAAAGTTTAAAAAAAAAAAAAGTATTTTCCATTAAAGAATCTAATAAAACTCATGTATAAATATTGGTAAGCTCAGATTATCTCAAAGTTTCAACTACACTTTTTATTTATAGTAATTAACAAGAACAAAAAACTGAAAAAAATCCTCAAGTTCCCTAACAAAACAAAAGAAAAAATCAATTTATTCAGAAGTTGAACCTGTATGAAATAAATGCTGGCTTGGTTGCCTCAAGATGTTTGTTTTACTGGAGTTACCAAGAAAGAGACACAATTACTTGTTCTTCTATTTCCGGTGTACAGTTTATCTCTGTGACCCTGAAGAATTCCACTATTGGTATTCAACTATAACTCAAACCATCTGACAGAGAATATTTTGTAGAAATCAATAATGCTGAATGTATTAAAGATGCATTGAGATTGTTTTATGAGTAAACTGGGCAGTTTCAAAGTATTGTAAAAATCCAGTAAAGCTCATTTTGCAAGTGAAAACACGTGTTTCGTATATTTGTATGGGAATATTTTATGACAAGCTAAGAAGAAAAAAATATTAATTTTCTTTTTTTATACATGCCTTTAAAAAAAAATGAAATGCTTCTCCAAAAATGGAAAACTTATTTTTTACCTAATAGCTTAGAGTGTTGTCACTTTGGCACTATTGAAAGCAAGGTTAGATTTTAATCCAACAAATGAATGTACACAGTATCTCTGATCCAACACAGATGGTATTTCTATGTATAAATAGTGCATATAAATATATAATTTTGTACATTTTGCATATATACTCAAATGATTTGATGGCCTAGGAAAAGAAAAAAGAAATAGAGTCAGAAGAACTTCTAGCACTCTCAGCTTGACAAAGTCTACCAGAGTTCCAACCAGGCTGAAAAGTTCAGAGCAGTAAGCAGGAATTTTAGGTTGGTTTTATTTTTGTAACAGTTCTTTTAAGGTCAATTTTACATTTCCTTCTTTCTTATTGATATCATTGTTGTTGAGTTTTTATCTCTTTTTATATTATTATAGTTATCTATTTAAGTTGTGCTCCTAAACAGAGACACCAGAATTGCTGTTCTTTGTGTGCCTGGCTGCAGATTTGTCCTTCCCACCTTCAGAGATAGCCCTGAAGTGTGTCTCCTGTCCGAACTGGCATTAAAATATCATTTTACAAACCAAAGTCTATGAAGGAGTACTCAATATTTTGTCGTACAAAATTGACTTTCCTTTCTTAGTATTTCATACTTTAAACTAAGGTTTTAAAAGGCACAGGGTTGTTTCTTGGTAGCCAGACAAGAGGGCTGTGCTAAAAGTATTTACAGCTGTGCTTCTGATTGCAACTGGCAATAATCCCAGACCTTGCTTGTTTTCAGGTGTCTGCAGAAAGGCTCAAAACTGTCTGATAGAAGGAGATTAGAAATGCACTTTCATTTCACTCTGCCTCTTCCGTAAAACTTTATACTCAGTTGTCTATCCCAGAACTTAACAGTTATGTTGATGTATTTTTTAGAAGTATGAATCTTTGCAACTATGTCTTCAGTTAAGTTACCTCCCCTAAATCCAGCATACTTTTTAAAATTTGTGTAAAATTTTAGGAACAAAGCACTGATCCACAGTATCTACTGTTACGCTTAAGAAAAACCCTTAAGAAAAGAAAAGCTTAATGAACCCTTTTAGAGGTTTAATTTTTGATTGTGCCACAAACAAAGAAAGGTAGGCATTAATTTCACTACCACACAACATCTGTGATTCTTTTGAGATGTCAAATGACAAAATTGGTACTTCCCCTAAAAAATTTTCTTTATGCAAGGATATCTCCTGGAAAAAAACCCACCCCCCTCAGCTGGCTTTGGCCTTTCTGGTCACCTTGAATCTGCCTGGGAAACACTGGGGCTCTGTTCCTTCCTTCCTATGGAAAAGAATCAACCTTCTTGTCCAGGGGCTATGACCAAAATTAAAATTTGGTCTCCTAAATTCTCTGTAACCAAGAGTTACTCCCAGACGTGAGTACAGTGAATGATGCACTCATTTCTTTGTCAGGTTGGACAGTCAGTCTGGAGCAGCAGAAGCCTGTCCTCTTTAGATATCAGGTGATATGTAATGTCCTGATACCTGGCAACTGCATAGCTATTCCTTCAGAAGACTTTTGGATAAATATCTCAGGACTTTCAATTCCTTTTGCAATACTACATTTGAATACCTGAGTTTTTGTAAAGCTGGATTTAATTTGTACTTAACAAGTATATCTATTAAAATTGCCACAGAAAGTAATGACTGCGGGCTCCGTATTTCTAAAATTTTGTCCTTTTTAAAAAAAATTTCTTTCTAAATTACTAAATTATGTGATCCTTGTAAATAACAAGAATCAGCAAACATTTCACACTTTCATAAGTAAAAACTTCCAATAGTAACGAGGTGACCAAACACATAGGATACAATGAATTTTCACTCTCCAAAGGAATTTCTCTAAAGACCTTGATGTGATAATGTCACTTCCCCTCACTTTCACTACAAGTTTACACTTTGTCATCCAAGTTCTGTGCCTAGGAGGGTATCTGCAGAGGATATTTTGCTCCATCTACAGTCGGTTGCTACACTAAAAGGAGTACCTCTCCCCTTGACCAAAAAAGATGATTTGACCAGTTGTAAGTTAACATAATGACTAGTTTTGACCACAAGTATAGTTCTTAAACAGAAAAAAAACCCAGATAATTGTATTTCTACCTCTTGTTTACATTAAAAGTAGATTGCTTTTCAATCACATTCTCTTCTCATTTCAGACATGGAATGGTTTTCTGCTCTAAGTGTTATTATTTCTGAAAGAAATTAGATGACAGAAATGTTTTTCTCTGTAAGTACTTAGCAGTCTTGTTATGAGGCCTGCATAATAAGCAGTTTTTCTATCCTCATCACATATTTTCTCCTAATTCTGGTAGTATATAGGAGAAAGAAACCACACAAGGTACAGAAAACTTTAAATATTCTCTTTAATAGAAAGAAGTTTAAGAATATTGGGAAAGATGAAGAAATTATGAAGCCAAATCAATATGACATTTTTATAGATTTCAGGATATTAGAATAAATTTGGAGTCTATAATGCAGCAAAAAATTGTCTTGCAATTAGCTACACATCTTAATTGATTTCCAATGCTACTTTATTGCCCGTGTTTGACAAAACATTAAGTGTTTTGCATTTGTTTGTAGGTCGTTCTCCTCATCTGAGAACAAAAGAAATAAAGCCCCCACACTTTAAAACCAAGCAAACAGAGAGCAATTTTCACAGCATTTGGGTCCCTGAATCAGTTTATTGCTACAGTTATTTTCTTACCTCTTAATTTTTAATTGCTATCACTATATTTCTATGGCTTTTTTATGAAAGCAAAGAGTTCACAGTTAAGGTAAAGCTCTCCTGGATTTATGGGTGAATTCCTTGGATATAAGTTTAGTTTGTAATTCACTTCAGACTGTATAATGAAGTCAGATAAAAATTAAAGTTTGTTGGAGGGAGAGGACATGAGGAGACAACAAACCCAACAAAACCACAGCCAAAACACTCAACTTCTAGATATGGGAACTACTTTCATCTGCAAGTACTTTGCTACTTTCATCTTTGTGTTACCTGTAGAAATTAATTGGCATGGGACAGAGGTGCAGGGTATTTAATCTGAAATCTTTAAATATTTGCATGTTTTCTGTTAGAGCTGATCCAGATCTTCAAAAACTCACTTCTAATTTCAGCAACTGCAGGCAAAATGCAACATGAGATGCAATGGTTGTCCTTTCAGACAAGAAAGATTTTCCAACAAAACCTGGTCAGGGCTTTTGTTGGTTCGATGGATAAGTTTGGGGGTTTTTTGTTTCTTTGTTTTATTTGGGGGGTTTTGTTTGTTTGCTTGTTTCATTTGGTGATTCCCCCCCCCCCCCCCCCATTTTTTTTCTATTTAAAGAGATATCTGGATATTTAAACACTTCCAGAAATAACTCATAATTATCACTGTGCCTTAAGAGACAGGTAATACATTTTCCTGCTGAAAGGAGATAATAACTTTTCTCTGAACATAAAAAAAAAATCTACAATTTATTATAATTTACATTTTGAATTATATTATATTTGCCTCATATTTTAGTCTATAGTTTTAAGGCTGAATTCCACTGGTTTCCTGATGGGGAAAATATTTGGGGTTGGAAAAAGGAGTATGTGAATAAGAATGACCTGCCTTTGAGGAAAAAGAGTGATTGTTTTTATTATATATTTTTTTTACAGCTGGCAATAAACCTTGAAACGTGTGTATTTGGGGATTGGAATATATTTAGACACATGGTAGTGAGTATATTTTGGCTTTGTGTAATAAGGACACCTTGAAATGATACCTGGGACAATATACAATTTTAACCAGAAAGATTTTGATGTGCTATAAATATGTTTCTACTTTGGATGTTACTCTGCATGTTACTCATTTTAATCTGACAGAACTTGAAGGGTGTGGACACATAAAATGCTAAATATCCCTCACAATGATTCATTCATTGATTAACATATCCATAAATAATATGTTGAATTTTATAATTAATTAAGCATTACTTACCCTCTCTTTAATTTCAGTTTCATCTGATTATTGTGCTTTAAAGCTCCTGAAAATTATGTTACATATTATTATAGAGAGAATTCACAATGATTACAAAGTTTCATGCCTACAGTAATATCAGTTTCCTTGCTTTAATAAACCTGTTACTTTCTATCAAGAATGGTGTGATGTAAGAACTCCTATAAGAATCCTTTAAATTTTCACCCCAAAATACATGACCACTATCTTTCTGCATTTTAATTTCTTGAAACCATAAGCATTTTGCAAGAAAAATACACAGTTATTGTGCTCCTAAAAACAATTTTTGTCCAACATTTTTTTCATCTAGAGATCAGCGTCATATATCATTATGTCAGAAGAATTTTTATTTTTCAAAGTGATTGAGAATACAGTTTTATATTTAATTTTTAATAATACAAATATGAGGATAGTTTAATTTCTCTGTTTAAATCATCTAAGCATGTGAATTTGTCGGTGCACTGTACAAATGATAGACTTGTCACAAGCTTAGATTTGTGAGTATTAGCATGTATATAATGTCTCATAAATCTATTAAAGTATATATTACAGTCTGTCCAATCATGTAATTACAGGGTTCCTTTTTTTTTGCTATTTTTGTTATCATTTTATTAATATTACTGATAGATAGTGTCCAGACATTTCAAATACTGTCTAGAGTTTTGAAACCATGTATGTAAACTTCATTGTCATATATCAAGAAAATATTTTTCTTTCCTCCCACTCCTAAGCATTTCTCTAAGCATGTGCCTGATACAGTTTTTAACAGTAATGATATTGAGACCTTCACTTCCAAAACCAGAAAAGGCTTGAAATTCTTGAAATACATAAAAACAGGTGAAGGGGGGGTTGTAACACATATAAACAAAAAATATATCTAGTTAAAACTTTGAAAGACAAAAAATGGTTAGTCATTTTCTTAGCATATCATGTCTTTTTTTTTTTTTTTTTTATGTGAAGTTCATATGTATAAAACTGACAGAGAGTAGGTTTAGATTAGATATTAGGAATAAATTCTTCTCAGTGACAGTACTGAGGAACAGGCACAGGTTTCCAGAAAAAATGTGGCTGTCCCATCCCTGGAAATGTTCAAGGTCAGGTTGGATGGGGCTTGGAGCACCCTGGTCCAGCAGAAGGAGTCCCTGCCCATGGCAGGGAATGGAACGAGAAACCCAAACCATTCTATGATTCCATGATCTTCAAATATTTTTAATTTCATTTCAATTAATATTTTTATGTGTCACTAGTTCTACAATTTCACTTCATAAGGAAATATTAACAAATTTTTAGAAATAATTTCCTAGACACTGCTTTCTATTTCAGATGTAGATTATTTTTTAAAGTCTTAGAATTCAATCTTCATAAAATTCATTGTCTTAGAGGTCAGGATTTATGTCTTTACTTCACTGAAGTACAGAAAAGTTTATACCAATGAGTCTTGTCCAGAAAGTTAAAATCACCTCCCTATACCTGTTCTTGCCACAGAAGTAAATGATCTGGTTCTGAATCTGTATCAAAGAACAGCTTAACATCATATGAATCTGAATAAAAGATAAATAATTTTTGAAAAATCAGTTTGTCTATGGGTTAATTTGTCTATAATTTTATTGTCCTTAATCTCAGCAAGTCTTGCTTCTGAAGACATCACCACTAGTTTTGCTTGTCTGCTTTTAAAAATTATATATTTAGTCTTACAATATTTCTTTTGATAGTTGACAGTGTTTTTATTACCACAGAGCATATTTTTTCCTTTCCTATAATTTTTCTGATCAAAAAATCAATTTTTAATTGACATATCATTAGCTCTTCTTTCCCATTTTTTTTAGTTTATAATTTTTACTTTATTTCTCTATGACTAATAAAGTAACATAGTTACAGAATTTAAGCAGCACCAGATTTGACTGTGCATATTCAATCCTCCTGATAATTTGGTGGTACCTTCTGAGATAAACTGCTTAAGTTCTTTTTTATCTGCTCAAGGTTTTGTATTTTTCACTGGAGACTATGCAACTTACAGAATAGTAATTCTTCCACCTGTATAAAATGAGAAAACCTGCACATGGCAATGGTCTTGTTGAATAACTAGAAAATATTAACAATCAGACAAACAGCAAAACAACAGTACTGGACTCTCTCTTTTTCTCAATGAACTGATGAATGCTGTGTCCTAAGCAGATTTCTGTTTATGAGCATAATTTTTTCATAGAATCATCAAATCATAGAATGATTTGAGTTGGAAGGGACATTCACCTTTCAGGTCTCAAAGCATCTGCAACCCCCCTGCCAAGAGCAGGACACCTTCCACTAGACCAGGCTGCTCAAAGCCCCATCCAGCCTGGCCTTGAACACTACTAGGGACAAGGCATTTTGCTCTTGGGTGATACCTTCTATTTCCATCATGAACAATTTCACTCTTTGAGCAGTGTTATTTTGGTGTGCTGCAGTCCAGGACACAATATCCAAATGCTTTTTTATACAGCCTGGGAAAGCACCTCCAGCTTCTGGATCACCTGTACCAGAACACATCCCAGGAAAACCTTACAGAGGCTCAGTCAATAGAAATATTTAGGCTTCAGGTCTTATACAACTTTTTAAATTGGGGAGAAACTTGATGAAACTTTTTAAGAATATGTCATCTCTCCTCCTTCTTAGAGATCTCCTTCAAGCTAATGCAGACTTTAAAAATGGACTGTTGAGCCTGCTGGACAAGACATGCTCTACACCATTGGAAGAAAATAGTGCTTCTGCTTTATCATCAGAGCTCAGGAATTATAGCAGTAATAGGTGATTTTTGAGAAAGATTTCTAGCTCTTCTTCCAAGTGAGCTGACAAGCCTGTTGTGGTGATAAAAGCAAGTTTAGAAAAAGTAAATACAGATCTCACCTGCCATGGCTTACTTTCCAAAAGAGGACGTTTTCAGCAATGTAATGCTGGCTGCACAACTTCACAGTTACTTTGTGAATATCTGTAAAATGCACCCTGTGTAAAATTATCACTTCTTGAAAAACTAGCATGAAAGTCTTTGCTGGCATATTTGGGTCATCTCATGCATTTCTTCAGTATTTGATATTTGCAGCACCTTATTTCCTTTTGTCAGTTATTGTGATGCTTCTTATACCTTGTATCTTGATTATTATTTAGAGTTCCTCAAAATTTCTGCAGTGCTGAGACAGTAATCTTTGTCAGACTAAAATAAATATGGACCAAATGCTTGGTATTTTTCTTTTGTAGTAGAAGGTAGTAATAAGGTCTTCTGAAGAAGTATTTAAGCACAAGTTATTAAATTACAATGCTCTGCAGTCTTTTTTTGACCACAGCAAAAATATTCTGCATTTTTTCTTCTGCAACATCTCCACTATTATTTTTTAAATCTAAATTGTTCCATCTACTTGGATAGAAGATTTACTATGTTTGTGTCTTCTTACAGTTTTTTTGTGGGTTTTTTTTGGTTTGTTTTGTTGGTGGTTTTTTTTGTTTTGGTTTGGGTTTTTTGTGGGTTTTTTTTGTTTGTTTGTTTGGGTTTTTTTGGGGTTTTTTGGTGGGGGTTTTTTTGTTACTGGTTTTACTTTCAATTCTATTTAATACACATTGTAGACAATAATACACTGGGGTGCTTTTCTTGTCAAACCTGGAATACTGGTCAAGGCTACCATGGGACAACCAGTGAGAGAAATTGCTTCTGTATCATAAAAATGTACCTAAACCAGAACTTGAGCTGTCTTGTCTACATTAAATTAAATATTTTGTTTAAATTTAATGTTTTCAATAATTCTGACAGCTAGCATACTAAAATTATTCTGTGTGCCTGTGTACTTCCTCAGTGTCTAGAAGCCAGATAAGAGGGGATAGAAGTCCAGAAGTGTTTGACTCTTTTGTAAAATGACAATTCTTGTCTTTCTTGCACTAGGGAGCTAACAGTAGAAAACTATGGAAGAGAAAAAAAAAATTCCTTTGAAAATGATGATTTCTAAGAACATACAACAGGGTGGGCTTGATGAATTTTCAAAGATTTCTCAAACTTTTGAAATTTTGTCAGAAAATTTCATTTAAATATCCTTCTATAAATATAAATACTATTTTTGGTTGTTCCTGTTTGAACTTCAGGGTTTGGAACATCAAAAACCAACATTTGTTGTTTTTTTCCCACAAAATACATTTCTCACAGTACTTTGAGATTTATTCAAACTAAAGAAAAGAAATCCTATACTTTTCCATTTAAAAATTTGTTTTTATTCAGAATGGTATCAGTCTCCAGAGGAAAAAGAATAATCAATTTTTTTTTAAATTATTTTGACTTCAACGGTATATTTTGATTTGTTTTTCTGGTTTCCGAACTTAAACTGGACCTTTAGATTTTCAGTTTCTCTCTTTCTGATCTCTAGTAAAACATAGCTTTGACTTGCAGTGAAGAGTGTGTGTTTCCCCTCTTTCTGTGTGCTTTATTTTCCATTCCAATTTAGACATTCTTATTTGATTCAGAAAGATGTTTTGTAAATGTGTGCTTTTTGTTCCATCAGTGTTCAAAACCAGGTTGGATGGGGCCCTGAACAAGCTGGTCTAGTGGAAAGTGCCCTTGGCCATGGCAAAAGGTTGGAACAAGGTGATCTTTAATATCCCCTCTAACCCAGATTACTTTTGATTCTATCATTCCTGCTAAATGCACTGTTTTTTCTATTGAGAAATAATTTGAATCCTGCTTTTTTTGTGTTTAATCTTTGCATCTTTTTATTTTAGGTAAATAATCATACAAGTGAAAGAGAATTTTATATAGTAGGTGCCTACTGATCCTGAATATTTAATATTGTACTTAAGTCATAATACTACTTTTATCTCCTCTTCAATGTTTGCGGTGCTTTTGTGTGTATATTTCCTATTTCTCTGCAGACAAGTCTTGATTTAACGTAGTAATAAAATAAATCTCATTGTCTGAAGCTTGAATATATCCAGTGTTTTATTATAGGTAATCTATCTCTACCTCTCGTCCTAATTAATTAATTAATTGCTGAGTGATCTCTCCCTGTCCTTATTTTGACCCATGGTTTTTTGATACCCTTTTTTCTGCCCTGTACAGCTGATGCAGGGACTGATAGAGTGAATTTTGTGGGCTTCTGACATCCAGCCAGGGTCGTCCCACCACAGTCAGCCAACAGTCTTTAAATAATAAAGTCTTTAAATAATGTGCTGGGAAATATCTTGGGCGAGAAACATTTATCTACCAGAAAAACACCTAAGATTGTAGCAACAGAGTGCTTCATGTAAAATATATTTAAATCCACACAAACACAGAGATAAAATAGCTCTATTCCAAAGATCAAATTCTCCTGCTCTATGTGTTAGCACAGCTCCCATGGGCACCCTTATGACATAATTTACATCTGAACACAGTTAGTCTAACTTAATTGCAGCTTTGTGTATAATTAATTATATTATCAATCTGTCTCCTTAATGTTCGTTTGGATTTACAAGTTTTTATGATATTAGCAGAACAAAGAGGAATATAAAAAGCTGTGCATTCTTACCTTGGATTTTAATACATCCAGCAGGTTTGAACCCATGAGAAGAAGACAAAAAAAAAAAAAAAAAAACAAATAGGGAAGACTGCAGCTAAATGTAATTAGGAAACATATTTTAATGTATTCCAGAACAGTTTTTATCCATTTTGGGGTTGTTTTTGTTTGTTTGATTGTTTGTTTGTTTGTTTTTTACTTTAGTTGGCTTTTCTTAATTACTGTGTTCTTTAATAAAAAGCTGGGAGTGGTGGGAAAAATGTTAGGATGAATGTGATAAAAATTATCACTTTGGTTTATGATTTCTGTTTGTTTGGCTTTTTTATCCATGCAGAGAACCTCATATATATTATGGTTTCATGTACATCTTACTCAGTCTTCTACCATAGCTGCTGTATCTGCAAGCTGTGTATCCCCTAAATTCACTGTTACACTAAATTTATACTTTTAACTTGTAAATAGAGAGGCCTTATCTTTATCTGAAATTATTTGGTTTGTGAAAGAGCTGGATTAAAACTGTCTGCTGCTCTTCAGTTGCCATTTATTCTGTTTTAAGTTTTAAAAACCCTAAATTACAGTATGAACTACAGATTCATGTGCCTTGAATCAAGGAAATTTCTGTGAACAAAGAGAGAATTCACACTGATGGGATAGAGCACAACACCCATGTTTGGGGAATTGGCATTAGAAATTGCAGCAATCTAGTGTGAAACTATCCACCTTTAAGGTCTGCAGTGAGAATTAATCACAACATATAAAAGAAACCTGAAACAGAATATAAAGCGTGAGATGCAGATAGCTCCAGATATTTGACTTTCAATGAGATGAATTCCCACTCAAATCAGTGTTCACACCAGTTTGACTCTAAAACAGATTTTGTGCATGGTCTTACTATTCAATTGTTTAAAAATTGTTTATGTTGAACAATGTTCTCTCACACTGTAATACCTAGACTTTCATGAAGGAGAAGGTCTATCTATCTGGGAAGAATTTTGTCATTGAAAGGGCTATCTAGCATTGGAATGAGCTGCCCAGGGAGGTGATGGAATCACCTGAAAATGTTCAAGGAATGACTGGATGTGGCACTTGGTGCCATAGTTTGGTTGACAAGGGAGTGATTGGTCAAAGGTTGCACTTTATAATCATGGAGTTTTTTCCAAACGTAGTAATTCTGTCTACAATTTTATGATTCTATTTTCCCAAAAGCACAAGAAGACTATACACCAGAAACCAGACAAACACAGCCATTGATGCATATTGCTATTTTCTTCTACTTTTTGTATTTACCCCCCTGGAATTACCATTGTCATTTTTATCAATACCTCTTGGGTTTCCCACTGCAACTGCTCACTCTAAATGGAAGTGTTCAGGCTCAGACACTGCTGTGCTTTCTCCTTTCTTTGGAGGCTGACCCACAAGGACTGGGTGCAGAGAGGGAGCCACAGCACAATCCTACTGCTGTTAGAGTCCAGGCAAGCTTCCTTCAGGAAGAGATGCTGTGATGGAAAAGGGATCTTTGCACGGTGTGAGCATTTTCCTCAGCGAGAAAAACTGCCGTGAAGCTGCTGAGCCCAGAGAGGTTCTTGGATGCTGGCTCAAGAGTGTTTGGCTGTTCCACTGTGGTGTCAGTACACAAGGTTTGGAGAGGTGCAGTGGCTGCCTGAGGTCATCAGGAACAAAAGGAGGAGCTCAATTACAGATCTCATGAGTCAGCCCTCATTCACTTGGTTAATAAACCATGATGCCTCTCTAAAGCAATGTTAGTAAACACTGCATCATGACATGTGCCTTTAAAAAAAAAATCTAAGCAAATTATCATTTTTTCACTTTGTTTTGTTTATAGTGGAATAAGGTTCCACAGCTTACCATCATCTCCCCAGAAATCTTTTGCTAAATATCTCCAGCAAATTCAATACTTCTCTACAAAGTGAAAAATAAAGTAAAATGCTTCAGGTTAGATTGTTTATTGTCATATACCTTGTAATTTTAAAGCGAATTTTGAAGGTAAATATCCATTTGAGAACATCAACACCATCCCTATCAATAGCATTTAAGGATATAAAATACTAAAAGTTAATTCAACAATTATGTAGCAGGAACATGCTGAAAAACCTTTTCAAGTGCACTGAAATAAAAGCTAGTACACTGGTCACCCCAAGATAGCTGACTGTTCTTATCAGTAAAACTTGTGATACTTTGATACCTGCAGCAGTTTGTCATGTAACTGTGTATCTATCTGCATGTGCATAATTTCATACACATTTAAAACATCTGGTGCCTCTTTCCTCAAAACTTGAGGATACACGTTTTAATATTTTCTCACATAAACAGAAGGAAAGACACATGCTGCTTTTATTTTTTAATAATACAATTGTTTTCTTAGCAAACCAAATTCAATAGGGACACCACTTATGCATACATACATATATATATATATATATATACACATAATATACGTCATACTATATTGTACATATCCTGTATACTTGTGCTTAAAACCCTGGGCAAAAACCACATGGTTACTCATTAGTATTTTTAACCAGTATTCTGACTGTAAGATTTTACAATGAAATGGATTTGTAGGCATAAGATTTCTAATTTATCATTACTTTCATTTTAGTAATTTAGTGAAGTCGAGGTGGAAATGAAATGTGTGCATGCTGTGCAAAGCTGATGAATCCATCTACATGCAGTCATTCTGCAGCCAATGGAAGGTGGGTACGGCAAAGTGAAAAAGAATTGTCTCACTTCAGAAGAACACTTGAAAACCAGCCTTGGGTAATTGCAAATTTTAATATTAAAGCATTCAAAAAAAGATCTGCTGAGCACATTACATCTCTCTTTAAAAATATAGAAGATTAAACTCATAATATTTGTCGCAGTTATTGGTTAAATGGCTTACATTTTTCTCTTATTACCCAAAAGCCTGTAGGAATCCAGCAGCAGTACTCATTACTACCTCTCAGGTTTGCTGCTGTAAAATTAGCCAAATTTTCTAACTTGATAGAAGTCATCTCACACATATCAAACAGGAGTAAACGTCTGCAGACAGAAAGGGAAGAGGAATTTCAGTCTGAAATGTAAGCTCTCTCTTTTGTGCATGAAGATTTAGATTATTCACTTTCTCTCTAGACTAACATTACAGAGGTGATGCAAGTCTGGATATATTGAGGACAAATTGTTTCTTGACCAATCTGGTGACCTTCTGTGAGGAAGTGACTGCAACTATCAAAAAGGGAAGACAGACTGATGTCACCTACCTAGACTTCTGTGCCTTCTGTTACTTCTTGTCCCACATGACATCCTTATCTCCACATTTGAGAGACATGGCTTTAAAGGGTGGGCTGTCTGAGTAAAGAATTAGCTGGATGGGCACAGCTAGAGAGTTTTGGCCAATGGCTCTGTGTCCAGGTACAGGTGGCCCTTCAATATCTTTGTTAATGACAGAGACAGTGGGATTGAGTGCAGCCTCAGCAAGTTTGCAGATAGCACAAAGCTGAGTGGTGCAGATGACACAATAGAAGGATGGGATGCCATCCAGGGGGACCTGGACAAATCTGAGAAGCTGGCCCATGAGAACCTCACGAAATTCAGCAAGTCCAGGTGCCAGGTGCTCCATGTATGTCAGGGCAAGCCCAGACATGAGTACAGACTGGGAGAGAATCACTGAGAGCAGCCTGCAGAGAGGGACTTCTAAGTTCTTGTGGAAGAAAAGCTGAACAGGAGTCAGCAGTGTATGCCAGCAGCCAGGAAAGCCAAGTGAATCCTGGGCTGCATCAAAAAAGGTGTGACCAGCAGATGGTGAAGGGGATTCTCCCCCTCTACTCTGCCTTTCTGACATCCTAGTTGGGGTCTGCATCCAGCTCCAGGGTCTCCAGCACAAAAGAGATGTGGACCATCTTACCATTACAGAGCGACTCCAGAGGGGATGATCTTAGAGCTGGAGCACCTTTCCTGTAAAGACAGGCAATGATATCTGGGCATGAACAACATCTGGGCTGTTCACCCTGGAGAAGGCTCTGGGGAGACCTGATTGCAGCATTTGACCTACTTCAACCTCCTGAAAGTGTCTCAAAAAAGAGGGAGAGAGACTTTTTTACACAAGCAAATAAGGTAGGAGGCTAGACAAGGGAGAAGAGTTTTAAACCAAAAGAGAAGGGTTGATAGCAATTGTTTTTTTTACTCAGGAGGTGATGGAGCACTGGCACAGGCTGCCCACAGAAGCTGTGGATGTCCCATCCCTGGAAATGTTCAGGGCCAGGCTGGATGGAGCTCTGAGCAGCCTGGTCTAGGGGAAGGTGTCCCTGCCCATGGGATTAGGTGATCCTTAAGGCCCCATCTAACCCAAAACTTTCTATGATTTCTTGATTCTATTGTTCTCATTCTGTACAAACAAAGGAGAACAAGAGCAATAATTCTTTGTGTGTCTAGTTAGAGATTTTGTGTCACAGTCTTACTCTGGCACATACTGATCTCTGCTCCTGTGCAGCTGTCACAGAGCTCTAGCCTCAACCTGCCTCACGGGACTTTTCATTTATCCTTGATTTCAAGCATATTTTTGCTTTTGTTCTTTCTCCTCGTTTGCTGTGTTTTTTGACAGCAAGATGCCAAGAATAGATTAGATTTTTTTTCATCTTTAATTTTTTAAAACTTAGGGGAAAATATAGTGCCCAGGAGAACCTTCCTGTCAGTCAGATGTGTATTAGAATCTACTTTTCAAATCCCTGATCCTTCTAAAATAGATTTTCACTCTCCCCATTTTAAGAGTAATGTGAGTTAAGAGCAATACAACTGAAGGAACATAAATCCTTTTTTCTAGATTGTTGTATAGAAGAAAAGATCTTCAGCTATCATATCAACATTTTAAAGTAATGCACAATTCATTATAGACCTTTTCATAGTTATAAGTGTCTCTGTATTCAAACAGTTAAAATTACAATGAACGACAAAAATTGTGTGCTTTTTAATTAGAAAATTGGTTGTCAATATATCATTGCCTGCTGGCATATAATTGTCATGGAAATTGTTTTTTCCTTCTGCAGTTTTGTTTTTCTGGGTTTTTTAGAGGAAAAGGAAATCTTTTCTTTCCCTCAGTCAAGCTGTGCAAACATAAAAAATATTTATGTTTCGGTTACATTCCTAAGGGATAAATAGCAGTTAGGTAGCTAACTCTAACTGAATTTCAATGCAAGTTAGGGACATCTCTGCCTTTGCAAATTTCTCCCCCTATAGAAAGTCAGGTTTTTAGCTAAAGCACATGCTTTCCCTTGGTAGCATTAGGGAGCACCCTTATAATTAGAAACTTGCAATGAAATCTTAATGAGAAACATGAGACAATATATCATAATCTAATATAATGATACCTATTAGAACCTTAGAGCTCAACTCATCAGTAGTATACTTATGAATACTTATCTTCATTTTTAGGGAATTTTTGCAATTTAATGGATGGATGTAATCACCAAGAAGACTGAAAGGAATACCTGATTGCAGACTGACCCTGGAGCAAATTGTGATATAATTCATGTTTCAGGCAGGATAAGACTAGTTTACAGAGGGAGAGAAAGACTTTTTCATTTCAATAGTTACAGCTGAAGAGTGAGAAAGTACAAGTCTTGCAATCCTCATTATTTTATCATAACAACAGCAGTAAAAATAGGCAGTGTGTCCTTTCTTGGCAGGAATGTGGACAGAATGACCTGATCAGTATCCTCCACCTTCACATTTTTGTGACTGATAACGATAATGGACATCTGGTAGCTGAGATTTTTCAACATTGATTTGGGAATATATTGCATATATATTAATCAAAGGGTTTTCCTTTTTGAATTATAGATCAGAGACAATAGAATAATAAATAATACAAGAACAAGGTTGCTCTGAAGGAAATTTCAGAAAAGGGTTCCATAAGCACAGCAGGATGTGCTTTCACATCTGTCTGAAATACATTTTCTTGAAATTCCTGGAGATTAATCTTTTTAGAGTGCTCACGTATTTGTACTATTAATATCAAAAGTAATTTGTCAGAATTCATAAAGTCTGTCATTTGCAGATAGCTGTCATGAAGTTTTTACACATTAATAATCTTCTGTACTGCAAAATATTCAGACAACATGATTTTAGTAGCTTACAGAAAGAATAGTAGTATAGCAGCCAACAGCCAAAAATGTAAAAAACATTAATTTTCAAAAGTATTATTTTTTCTTGTAATATATCCTTTTCTCCTATTGCCTATTTATATTTCTAGTTCTCATTTTCTCCTACTGCTCCTTATCTCTTTCCCCTTCCATCCCATTCTTATTTTCTCTTTCTTAATTATTTTTCCTCTTTCTTCTTGACACTCTCATTACATTTATTTTTATAAGGTCTTGTTATAAGGGAGAGAACACTATTAGCAGTCCTGAGAATTTCGTGCTTATGAATTTCCAGTAATGAACGTCTTTTATATCATGATTTTTTACATTACAGAAAATCAACAGGAACATGAAAGCACAGCTTAAGCTGAATGAGAATATCCCTTTTAAAGCTGTGTTAGTTGCATTAACGGGATAGATAAAACTTTCTCCTGCCTGCACCCAGCACTACCTCAGGTCCTTCCCTGCTCCTGTGTTCAGTAACCTTCCTTCCTGCTCTTTCCCTGGTCACTTAGGCCAGACAATTTGAAAATATGTGTAAGTATGAGAGTGCAGCACGATTACGTTTTGGCCAGTATCCATAGCAGATAACTTGGATGAAGGAGCTCCCAGGCCAAGCATTAAGAGACTCACTGGCCCTGATGGAAAATGTCAGTTTGCTACAAACACCAATCAGCCTCTGTTGCTACTTGCAGATGCCTGATGTTGAATCACTGTCTTCTGATTCTGTTTTTCAGATGTTACCCCAGGGGTTTTATAACTTTTCATGACAGTATTTTCCCTTTTGGAAGTCTGAACTGCTCCCAGTGCTTCAGCAGTGACACTTCTGAGTTTTCACTTCTACCTTATCTTGTATCATTTTAGCTCACATGCTTCCTCAAGCATTGAGGCCAGGTTCCCAGTAGCACAGAGCCAGGGTCCAAATGCAGCCTGGGGACACAGAGAGCTGAGTCCTTGGGGGGAAGGTGACTCTTGGTCCCTTCCTCAGCCTGGCAGACCTGCCAGCCTCTCCATTCCTCTGTCAGTGTCTGTGGAAGTTCCTCTTTCTCACATTCAGCCCGGGTTTCTGTGCTATAAACAGCGTTGTCCTTCCTCCAGAGCTTCTGTACTCACAGCAGCCACACTTAATTCTTGTACAGTTTGAGCCCCTTAAGCAGGATCATTTCAGCTATTTTTAGATTATATATCTTATTTCTGTAAGCCTATATCATTCTCTTGAGCCTGAAAATTTCTACTGAAGATATCTGTTCTGCAGCATTTCAGCATTTCCCTCTGTCTCTCTTGATTACGTGTGTTGTTTTTGATACTTAATTTGGAAAAAGACCTAACATAGAATAAATGTACAAAATACTTCTGGTTTAGAAAATTGTAAGATTTAGGAACTTTAGTTGTCCTCCATTGTGGGCTTCCTAATCTAAAATGCCTGTGTTAATGCTACATGAGTGGGAAATAATAGCTGCATGAGTCTCATCCTTGCACATACTTTCAGTAGCAGGTCCTTTCTGTAACATAACTAATTCCAGCAAAGTATCTATGTTTAAAGAGAATGCAAAATGGAGCAGAATAAAAATAAGTAGAGACTAGTTAAAGTGTTTGAGGAAAAAAAAGTAAAAGTCATTTGGGGAATGAAAATGTTGTCATGAAGGCAATATTTTTCATTTGCTAATTTAAAGAAAATTGAGGCTTGGGCTACCAAAAGAACATTTTTTTTTTCTATTTCTATAGTTTAAAATTATTTCACTTTCTAAAAAAGAAAAAAAAAGGGGCTGAAATAGAGGAAGGATAGTGTAAATGCTGAGCTATCAGACTGAATTTTAGGGACACTGACTGTTTTAGCAGGTACTGACATAGGAGCTAGCTATTGGAAGATATGCTATGCCTGAACTCAGCTGTGGTGCCCAGGGGTATTTTGTACCTTACCATGGGTGAAGATGCTTATGCCCTTGATCCAGTCCAGCCAGATCAGAAAATGAGGCCACACTAATCCATTCCCAATTTAAAAAGTTTTAAAACCAAGGTAACGTGCCAAGTTTTTGGCACTTTACACTTATTTATATGTAGTTCTGCATAATCTTTTTTTGTACTTTCAGGTCACTTATAAACTCAGGAATTTTGAGTAGCACCATTTGTTCATTTGCACTTACACAGCAATGAAAAGTTTGTTTTCAGCCAGGGCAAAGGTCCTGTATATATCTGACCCAATAATTATAATTATCTATCCATAGCTGCATGAGGTTTAGAATTTAATATGATATTATTTCCCCCCTCTCCCCTCAGCCCTGTTTTTTTCTACAGTTTCATAAATACCTTGCTGCTCTGAGGGATACTTCTACTATATGTTTCCTCTTTTGTACTGGTTTGTAGGACTTAGATTAAAAAGGAAACCCATTTCTCTTAAGTCATAACACCCATAAAAATGAGTGCTAAATGTACTGGCAAGGATTCATTTCTAATTTTTCTACTTAATGGCAATTATATCATTAAATTAATAATTGAACTCTTAAAAAGGAAAAAAACCTGTAGCTTATCAGTAAGAATTCTGTGAAAAAAATGGGTTTTCACTGACCCCAATTGCCTTAGCTATTTTTAAATCACTATTGTTGTGAACCCACCCTCGATTTCATCAGTCCTCAAAAGGACCTTTGTCCTAAACCATAAATAATAACTTTGATTCCTTTAGCAAAAAGCACAATCAGAGTAATCTGTCTAAAGGGAGACAAAGGTGTGACAATTTTTGGAAAAATTAAATAAAATATTGTCCTTGTCTTATAGAAGTGTGGTTAGGACTCTTGTGTTAACTCAGAACAGAGTTTCCCCAGGTTTTCTTTGACAAACTGCAAACTAACTCAAAAAGGATCCTATGATCCTTTCCTAAAGGAAAGCATTTTTTTAACAAGTAAGAAAAGGTCATGTCATCTTTTAAGAACATATTTCTAACTGGAAAAATAAGGTGACTTCTTAGCTGTATCAAACTGTGATAATATAGTTTCACCAGAGTGTTGGCTTGTCTGTAATATATCTGTCTTGACATGAAGTCAAATTGAGTTAGAATCCTTAAGGATTTCAGAGCAATTCCCAAATTCATCAAATGCAGAAAACAGGTAGGAGTTTAGCTGTAAACCCTTTTTCCTTGATCATGTGGCAGACCAAAATTCACAAGCATTGTCAAGGTAAATACTCAAGCGAATATTTATGCAAATATTTACCCACAACTGTTTCTTTTACAAACAAAACTTTGCCATCTACAAATGTTTGCAGAAATGAAAGAAAGAATCCAGTATATAATCTGACAAATTCTCTTATCCTAAAAAACCTTATGAGATTTTCAGCATACTTAGAAATTATATAAAATATAGCTTTCTATATGTGAAAAAAAAATTAAGAGCAGTGTTCATTTGGAAGATAGTTACAGGTTAAAAAAATATTTCTAGATCTGTTGCTCATAGCTGTTCAAGTTTGATAACAGACTGGATTTGTGAACCCCCCACAACTATTCAGTGGTTGGGAGACCAAAGGCTAAGCAGTGAATCAGCTGCTTTCTGGTTGATACAAGGTCCCTTCCCTTAGGTGAAGATGAGATCCCTAAGGACCCATTACATTCTGAAACTCTGGAAAACAGCTCAAACAGTAGTTTTCAGTCTGTGACCCTAGAGATCTAGGGGCTTTTCTAGGTCTGTAAAGGGTGACTAACAAAATCCTTTCTTATTTTGATGATTGCTCACATCTCCTCTTCATAGGTCCCTCTGAAAATGTTAGGTGGCCCCAGATTATGATTGTTATTTCCAATCAGTAATCATATCCCACTTGTCCTCATTGTAAAGTAACTAATAATTTGCTTGAAAATCAAGTAAAGAGGACACCTAAACCATCATTGTTTAGTATGAAATTATTTTAAGTGATAATTGGTAAGTTAGCTTTAAAACAAAGAAAAAGAAAAGGCCAAAACTCTGTGGGTGTGAAAAAAATGGTACACTCAAATAGATCATCTTTGATTGAAGCCTTCCAGTCCTAGAAAATTGGAGCACATGTCACAGGACTTCTGTTCAGATAATTCCTGCTCATTTTGTATGTCTTTTTTATTTTTTTTCATCTTTCTCAAGAATGCTGCAAACTCTTAATAATGTTATTATCTGCTAACAGCTGCTTCCTACAGCAGGATGTCTTATTTCTCTTAGTCTGTTAGAAACTTTCTTACCCACAATTCTTCCCACTGCCATGAGCAATCTGCCTGGTCCCAGTCAGGCAAATATGGAGATTTTTTAAAGTTCTTGAAGTCTTAAGAAAAAGACAAACTACTTTTTTACCTGTACACTGCATCTTATTTTTTTTCTTTCTTTAAAACATTGTATACTAATTTGCATAATTTATATTTTCAGTGTTTCCTCATCAGCCACAAGGAGAATGCTTTTGGAAAGGTCATGAAAAGCAGAATGCTTTTTCACACAGGCATGTCATGATAGGGCAAGGTGAGATGGTTTTAAACTGAAAGGTTTAAAATGGATGTTAGGAAGAAATTCTTTCCTATGGTCATGGTGAGGCACAGGAACAGATTGTTCAGAGAAGCTGTGGATTCCCCATCTGTGGAAAAATTGAAGGTCAGGCTGGATGGGGCTCTGGGCAACCTCATCTAGTGGAAGGTGTCCCTGCCCATCTCATAGGTCCCTTCCAACCCAAATAATTCTATAATTCTATGTATAATTACATCTATACAGTTCCTAGATGAGAATTATTTTACAGAAGATTAAAGGTATTGAAAACATTTTCAAATTGAGAAGTGGTTTTGATTGAGTGCAATGAGGCCTTTTTTCTGGTTTGCATTTTTTCATTGTAAGATTTCCGTTTTTCAATTCAAAGGCAGGATTTTTACTAGTTTATGCCTTTGTGACTTGAGTATCAACATCTGTGCTTATCTTTAGAAATGTCATTCACCATTCATAGCTTGCACAAATGCTCATTAGAAAAACTGAAGATACAAGAGGAATGTCTAAATAAAGGAAATGGAGTCAAAACCACTCCATTCAAAATAACAAAAATTCAGGAGATTTTCTTTGGCATTTTACTTTTTCTCTAGAAAGTATATTAGAAGTTCTTTTGTTTTAAATTAAGGTTAGGAAATTGCTATTAACTATAAGAAGATATGAATTAAGCAGTTCAGCATTTAAACATTTTAACATTTAGAAACTCAATAAATTGTGATTAGTTCTTCCGTAACTTACCCCGCAAGTGTTAAAAACGTCATTGTTTCCTTATCTAAATTCACTATTCAATATCAAATGTTTAAACTAAGACATCAGTTATGGGAAATACATTGAAAGATGGCAAACACTGTATTTAATGGGAGTTTGTGGAGGTCAATTGGAATATTAAATCCTTATGTTAAGTCACAATTCTTGTTGAATAAGGCTTGTAAACGAAATAGCTTCTTTTCATATTGTGGACTTTTAAGTCTAAGTAAGGTTCAGTTCTGCTACTGCTAAGCTTGTTTTGTGCATCTGCTCCCATTTTACTAATGGTAGGGCAGGATGAATCTTTTATTAGCAATCTGGAATGAATGTTTGTCTTTCAAACATGGCAAAGTGATGTCAAAGTACAGGATCTTGCCTTGCTGACTGTAGTGAAGAAAGAAAAAGGTGGACTTGCAGCACACAGGATCATGAGCCAAGGTGCTGTAGTGAGTCTTATCTGCAATTCCCCCTCTGAATGATCAGAAATCTTCACCAGTGTGAAAATTCTGTCAGTTCTACACATGCTAGACTGAGAAGAAACATCCCATTTTCCCCTTCTCTCATCTTCTATTTAATAAAATATCAGTGCTGATTGAAGAGAGAAAACAAGACATGTAAACAATATTTAAATGTATTGCTTAGAAGTTTAGTTCTTGTGTTTGCCCTAAACCTTCGCTGACACTGAATAAGACACAGATATATGGGAAGTCCATTATTTTTATGTGTTACCAAGAGTCAATAAATGCTTTTCCTGAACTAAACAAAAAGCATCAATAGAGAACATTTGCAAAAAAATTTTGCTGATTTTACTGATGTTCCTTTGTCTCTAGAAGAGACATTATCAAGAATGATATATTGCACTGTACTATACAGCAATAACCTCATTCTCAAGCACTATGTGACCTAATTTTTCTCTGTATTATTAAAACAGAAGAAATTCAGAACAAAATATTTAAAGTTGCATATCCTTTTATGCTCAGACATTTGTATCAATATTTTTGGCTTTCTCTTTGACCCTTTTTGTAACACTCTTCAGAATGGTGATTCGGATGTGTCTATTTGTTATAAATCTTCAGACTTCAGCAAGTCAGCAGATCTTTACTAGGACAGCATTACACATTTCTTATTATGAAAATAGTGTTTTTGTTGCTGACTTTGCATGATATAATCAGATGCTGGAAGATGAACATTTGACAGCCTTTAATAATGGGAAGCTAATTTTAAAATAAAATCAAAGTGGGCAAAACTATTAATATTTTTAAAACTCTTACACAGTAAAAAAGATATTAGAAAGATTTCTTAAACTGAGGAACAAGCAAGACACTGATTATCTGTGGATCCATAACAACTTAGTGCAGCTTCTTAGACCAAAATTTATGAAATATGGGCCAAAGCTGTTCACCTATTGTTAGTGATATTTCACACCTAGCAGTTAAGCTCCACTTTTATCTCATCTAGTAATATATGTACATCTTGAATCTCTAGACTGCACTTTTCACAATCTTCTTAGACTTCTCAGCTGAGATTGTGGAGTTTCTTCACAGTGTCTGGTTCAGGTTTGTGCAGGGCAAAATTCAAATTCTGGTACAATTTTAGTGCCTTTTAGTGAAGAAAAGAGTTTTGTTAGATAGACATAGTCAACTTTTTCATCAATAACAGCAAATAGGTGAGAAAAAGAATAAATGTTTGTATAGTATGAACTGTAGCAAGTGCACAGAAAATCCTCAGAGAAATTGCTTTTTTAGTTAATTTTATTGTGGAAAAGAAAGTTCAGGAGAGTTTCTCCTTTTTTTACATGGCTGCAGACAACATAGCCAAAAACAATCCTCCTGAGAAGATTCATCAAATGCCTGAGAATGTTAGCTGTTAAAAAGTTAAGCAGCAAATAGCCAATTAGTTTATATTCCTGGCTAATTAGCATAATTATGAATAAATGTAGGTATTCAAGGTAAACATTCAGAAAAACTGCATTCCTTAAAACAAGAATTTTTATAGTTAGTACATTATATATACTTTTATATACTTTTTACATACTTTTCCTTTATTTTAATTTGCACATTTTAAAACCTATGGCTTTGAAGATATCATCAACCCATTGTACATACTTTTGTAAGCTTTCTCTGAGATCTTCTCTAACTAAACTGTGTTGGCCTTGCCATGACAGGTCCTCCATTATGAATTCAGTCCTCAGACTCCCAAGCAATTCTTGTTTTCTCCTGATGCCCATCTTTTAACCTCTCCTTTGAATGTCCTTCCACTGATGTTGTGACCTGGGCTATAGTGTTTCAGATAAAAACTTGACATTGCACTACTCAGTTCCTAAAAGTGTATCTCTTATTCACACTGTGCTTTTAAGAGGTAAATCTCCTCTCTGGCAGTGAAATCTGCCATTTGGGAGAGCCATACAAAGGATATATATCTTGTGTATTATATTGAAATTGGAATTCAGGATCCTCAATGTTTCAACATTCAAATGTGTTTAATGCTGTCTCTCTGCAATGTGCACAGGAAAAAAACTGCAAGAATTATTCCAGCTAGTACTTACCACACATTCTCATGAATGCTGTGTTTGGGCAATGGAGTGATTCCTCTCTATAACATTCATGAACTTCCCCAAGCATACTGGTTTATATTTCAAGGTGAACATTTGAGATTTCAGTTTGGCTTCAAATCAAATACAGTTTAAGAGGCCAAGTTTTTCTGCTGTCAATACTAATTATGATAAGTTAATCCAGAAAAAGCAACATTTAGACATTCAACTTCCCTCTGCTTGTATACCAGAACTATTGAAAGACAGAACATTTTCAACATACTTGAATCTTTAAAATTTGTCTACTTCGTATACTTTTTTCTATATCTTCTGCCAGAAAAATTTCATTCAATTTTGAAACACCTTTTTAAATTTGAAGTCTGCTTGTTACTGAGTTTTCAAATATTTGGTTTAAATATTTTCAAATGTCACTTGAAATAGGTATTAATGATACTAGTACTAACTAGAGGTGTACTGCACCAGAATGTTAAGATTCCAGCTTGCTGTTGTTTTAAGCATTGCAATTACACACAATGAGTGGCAATATTTCCTAAGGTTCTTAGACAAAATGGAAATATGATAATTATCTTTTATGCAGGCAATACTGAGAAACAACCCAGGTAAGTGATGAGAATCAGAAAGAAGAAAGAAAACAAATTTCCTGAACAGAATTTACAGCTTGTTTATTTGGTTTGAACTCTTTGTCTTTTGCTTCTGTCCACAAGTTTCTTAAATGTCCTCCAGATCATTCCTTGGTTTAGTCTACATGTTTATATGTTCTGCAGAATATCTGTATGTAGTTCAAAATCATTATGTAAATTACTTCAAAATGTCTAGAAATGATAATCTGTAAGTCAGCTATGATTCTAATTTGATGAATAACACTCAGAAGTTTCACTGAAACCATCTTTTTGTATCAGGTGAAAAGTGCAAATATACATATTTATAAAATAAAAATTGCCATTCAGCAATATTTTTGCAGTTACACTTTCCACTGGTATTCATTGAAAGTATTCTAATCATATATTCATTATATGAAGTATTCATTGAGACCATTAATATGAATTCCGATATTCTTTTAATATTCAGCAATCACAGAATATTAATGAAAAAGAACGCAATAAATCAGAGAATGCACATTAAAAGGAATACCTTCTACTGTTTGAAAAAATATTTTTGAACCTGTTCTGAAGAAATTCGTACGTTTCAGAGGAGGTCCATCTCTGGATGTACCTTCTTTGAGTTTTGTCATGCAGACTTCTTCAATAGAAATCACTGTTAAATCAATGATTTTCTCTCTTTTTAGTGACATTTCCTTTTGACATGAGAGCATTCTATCTCACCAGATGTGTCCAGGATCTGTCCATGGGCAATGGATTTGAGCTGGCAGTATGGGATTGCTTTCCTTCAGCAGCCACACAAGGAGCTTGTTTGTCAACTCCTTAGGATGGGAGACTAAGTAAAAAAAAACAAACAAAGCTGTCTAAACCCATGCAAGCACAACAAATGACATCTGAAAACACATATAACAGAGAAAGGGCTGAACAAGTTGTTTGACATGGATCAGTATTTCTAGAGGAAATAGAGCACTGCAACTCTAGGAGTTAATGACAGAACCACAGAACGTGCCCAGTTAGAAGGGACCCATCAGGACCATCAGTCCAGCTCCTGGCTCTGCACAGGACACCCCAACAATCCCACCCTGTGCCCAAGAGCATTCAATGCTTCTTGAACTCTCTGAGGCTTGGTGCTGTGCCCACTTCCTACTCCAACATGACAGATGCATTATATATTGATTCTTCTTCAGCTTTTGCCTTCTCGCTATATGTACATGAGCCATGCAGTCATAAATTAAACTTGATTTTTTTCATTAAGTGGGAACACATATGGAGAATTAACACTGAATTCCTAGGTTTTGTTTAACTTTCTTCTGTTTTACCAAAAACTTTAATTCAACAATTTGTGAATCCTCTTATCTCACCTTATCACTTCATGTACTGAGGGTGGAAAAGCAAAAAAATCATTTTTCACAGTTTGTATCCAGTTTTACAATTTGTATCCAGTTTCCAGTTTCTTTATCTGGTTTCTGAAAACTTCAATAGCCACTACACATCTAATTGATTTTTAATTCCTCTTTGATTTTTTCCTTTATATAAATTTCTGAGTGAAGCTTCAGTCAGAGTTTTAAGCATGAACCTTGAAGAAAACTATATCAAACTGATTTCAAAGGATTTTTTTTTCCTCTGAAAGGATAACTATGCTCTAATTGAAATGCCTGCATTTCAGAATGGTAGTTGTCCTGGAGTGTTAAATTTACAGTAGAATTTTTTTATTACAGAGAGCATAAATCAGAGCTCATAAATCAGAGCATACTTTGTCATACGAGGGTTTATTACAGTGACATTCAGTACTTGTTTTTTTTGGTACTTAGTATAGTTTGAGTTGAACAGCATTGTCAAACTGCCAAGTTATTGAAGCTCATGAACCTGCTCACTGACCTCAGTATTTGCAGAAATGGAACCTAATTCTGCAAATATGATCCTGAAACAGCTAAAGTTGCAAGGATTAAACATGCAAGCTTACTACTTTAACATTTTAATAATCAACTGAAGTGTTTTACAGGAAAGGCTGAGAAGGACAGTGTGACAAAACCAGAAGATTTTGAATGAAAATATCTGCCATTATTAACCTTGTCTTTATAAATCTGTTGAGAACATATGCAGTAACCTTGAGTATGCTGCAAATTTAGCTAAAATCAAACTGGCCTTTTACACTTTTGCGTAAAAGCTGGAATGAATTGCTAATTCAAGCAGGAAGACTACAGAGCCCTTGAATCCTACTACTCCATGTTTCAAAGTTGTGGCGAGGCCGTAATGTCAGAACTCAAGAGGTGGCAAGCTCCACCTGCAATTAATGTCAAAGAGTTGTCTAAAGTGTGGAGTAGGCTTGTCTTCAAGAGCAGAAAACCAGCTTATATCTTACAGTTCTTCCATGTGTGAATGTCAAACCTATTAGTGTTAAAGAAGCATATGTAATGGGCTGCTAAGAATTTCACCAGCACAGATAAATTGGGTGGATCAATATGTTACTACATCGTCAGTACAAACTGACTTTGGGTTTAGGTAATGGCTGACAAAATGATTCAAGAGGAGTGTGTAGAGGAAATAATTGCAGCTCCCATTAGAGAAAGCTCCCTGCTTATTCCAACAATGCCACAGAAGGCTATAACTGCTGGTAGTTTGCTGAGCTGGCAAAAAAAAGCAGGGACAGCAGGAGGCTGAAATACTGGAAGCACTATTCTCCCTTTGCAGCCACAGAGTTGAAGGGGGTTTTAAAGATACCAAATACAGCGAGTCAGAAATTCAGTGTACTGAGTGTGCACATCTTCACAGGTTTTTCATCCCCAAAGATCTATGAAAGTTATTGAAGACAGCTGCAGTTGCTGACAAAATCAGTTCAGCACAGACATTGCATAAAGGTCAGGTATTGTGCTCAGCAGTGTCATAATGCACATTTACAGTAACAATTATATACAGCTGCCATGCCAGGGGTTACAACTGAGTATGAGAGTGGAAATCCTTTGTGGATGTTCCATTCTCTGTCCATTAATGTTCTTGCTGTACTATTGACAATAATGAACTCAACACTGCTCACAGCCCAGCAGTTTCTGCTTGGGGAAAACTGTTTTTTCATTACTTGGAAGAGCACTGTCTCACCCCTGAAGAGCTACCTGGCTGAGCCTGTTCCTATGCCTGGTTATTTGTCTGCCTGATGCACACTGGAAAACGTGTCCTATCAATACATGTGTGAACCCATGATGGACCAATGGACCGATACAACACCACTAAATTATTCTTCCAATGGATCAAGAAATTATTGTTTCAGCTGAAGCTCTCCCTGCAGCATCAGCCCCACAGCTGGGTATTGAGCCATAGTGTATATCCAATTTCAACATTTGAAATCCAGCAGGGCAGAATTGTGTCACTTGTCCCTCAGTTCCTTGACTCTGTTTCCATGGTATGCTTGGGATTCACCCAGCAGCATCATTGGTGTCCAGGTGGAAAAACAGCCGAGGTTAACAGCCCAAAGGTAAAGTAAGACTTGGTATTCCCTCCAGAATATCCCAGATATGGGGGTCTATTGAGTTTACAGGGCAAGGTTTTGGGATGGACAACTGTGTAGCCAGAGAAGAAAAGGGAGGAGGTGTTGCAGCAGCCCAGGGGACGATCAGGGAGAGGCAGCTGTTCCACTGGAGTGCTTGAAGGATCACACCTGCACATATCCACTCTGCAGCCCTAAGAGGAGCCTGGCTGTAGCAGGTTTAATCTGAAAGGCTCCAGCCTGTGGGAAGGAACTATGCTGGATCAGGGAGAAAGGTATGATGAGAAAGAAGAGCAACAGAGAGGATGTGTCACAGTCTAAACCCCATCCTCACTCCCTATCCCCCTGCACTGCACAGGTGGGAGGAGATAGAGTGGTCAGGACTGAGGATGAACCCAGGAAGAAGTTGGCAAAATTAGAAGGAAGACGCTTACAGTTATTTCTCATTATCCTGCTTTGCTATTAAAAATTACATTAATCTCCCAGATCAAGTCTGTTTTGTTCATGACGATAATTCCTGAGCAATATCCCTGTCCTTGTCTTGAACCACAAGATTTTTCATCTTATTTTACCCTGTCTTTCCAAGACAGCTAGACAAGGTTAACCCACCATAGACCACTCGGCAAGGACCAAGACTTCCACTCAAGTCAGAGCCCATTGGGGGGGTATTTCCATCCTTACAGATACCTGACAGCTATTTCCCACCTTTCTCATTTTGATCAGCATCTCACTCTCTAACATGAAAAAAACCAAAACAAAACAAAACAAAAAACCAGCACCAATCTAAACCTCTGCTATTTAAACATTAATGTATTTTCTAGATAAGATATTCACAACTTACAGAATATACATTACTTAATTCTACAAGTATTGCTGATTATAATATTCAATTATTTCAGGAATTCAGTGAGTGTCAATAACACATATGTAATTATGGGTGTATGCATGAACACAAAGGTGTTGCTATACCAATGTGACTGCATTACCAAGTGACATATAGGACTTTATATAAATAAAAAGTGGTTGTGAAATGTTATTCATTGTGTGTTTGGGGTAATACAGTTTGCCTTCAGGAAGACATTACCCTGTGTAAAGCCACAAATAACGTATACTTCAAAAGTCTTTTACTTTCTTTTCAGGATAAACAAATAGAAAAAAATACAAAAAAACCCACCCTAAAATACTCTTAGAAAAAGAAATGATACATAAACACGCAAGAGTTGTTGACATAATGAGCTGGTAAAATGGTAATGTTGCGGGTTTCATGATATGTTGCCTTTATATTTTAATATAGAATTTCCTCATGTTAACATAAAAAATTGAATTTCTTTGATCATTATTAGACAATATGTTTATCTATTTTTATGAAAATTGAATAAATATTAAATGAACAAGAAGCTTTGAAAATTAGAATTAACTCCTTTTATAACTTTTAATGTTGAAGTGGTGGAGACCTATCCTTGTTCTGTTTAAATTAATGCAATTTTTACTTGTGACTCTTCAAAAGTCTCCAAGATAACAATATTGTGTTCCTAAGAGAGAAAGAAAGGTTGGAAATATGACCTAATCTCCTATACTGTGTGAACAAGATAGTTCATAGTCATTACTTCTGGGGATGACAAACCTCACCATTTACCAGGGTAAATTGGTCAATTTACAACTAACTTCTGTGGCATTCTGGTCTTGTTATGCTCTGTTTGCTTTAAACGCTCACCCCTCAGCTTTAAGAGCTATAATGTAGGGGAGGATCTTTTTTTACAGTCAGTAAAAGCAATCTCAATCACTCACCTCCATATACATATTTAAATACATATTACTCAAGTCTAACTCCTGCATTAATACAATTGAGCAGACCTTTTCCTGTGACACAGTCATAAGCACTTTTTTAATATATATTATAGAGGACTGGATAGACATAAACACTCAGATATATTTCTGGGATGCTGCATTGTACTCGAGACAGAAATCATGCATTTTATTTGCTCTCGTTTTATGTTATGCTCCATTAAAGGAATGGAGCAATGTGAAGCCTCTGTGCACTATGAAATCACAGACACAATCTGCTGAAACTATGTCACTAAATATGCCAAGTGTAACCTAAGCATGTCAACTAAGAGCAAATATATTAAATTATTGGCGAAAGGTTTTTTTCCTTCAGAAATATGGTGAAATATCATGATGTATAGATCTGATTTCAAAAAAAAAAACAACAAACAATGTTGCTTTTTCATATCATGTTGGAATTTATGTTTTTCACATGGGTGAGAAAGTGCTTTCCTCAGGGAGCTATTTGCCATGCTCAGGGGAGAAAAGATTTCACAGAAAGTGAGATATAGGAGGCAGAAGAGATTGTGAATCTGAGGGATCAAGATACTTGGCTAAGAAAAGAAGAGACAAGCTGTCCAGGCTAATAGCAAAAAACCTTGTTTTAGATTATGGGGGGTTCTTTACAATTTACAGTCATGGCTTAGTTACAATCAGACCAAAGGTGCATCCAGGATCGTTTTCAAAAGGCAGTGAGCAAACGGTTACATGGGATTTTTTTTTTTTTTTTTTTTATAATTTCTACTGTGTAACTTTGAATTGGGTATATTTAAAAAATCCAGTCTTTTTAGTATCAAATCTGATAGAACCTCTTCCTTTTATTGTGAAGGATTTGGGGCTGGGGTTTTTTTTGGGGGGACGAGGGGGTGGGGAGGTAACTCAATAGGTCACCTTGATTCCTAATTGCAGAGTTCTGCAGAAGAGATAGACCAGGCCTCAAAGCTCTGGTTAACACCAGGTCTCTTCAAAGTCCTTAGGGCACACAGGTTCAAAGGGTGCTTCCACATGGAGACAAAACTCTTTTTCTTGGAGCAGTGAAAATGTGCAATCTGCATCAATTTAGACAATAATTGCTAATAATTGTTAATAATGAATACAATTATTAGCAATAAGTAATAATTAATTATTAGACAAGAATTACACTCCATGGCTGAGACCAGTGTGTGTCTCCAAAGCAGAGATAATGCACTAATACCATACATTCTTCCTTTCTTACACAAAAGTTTTTGACTGGTAATCTTGAAATGAAAAATTCTATTTTTGTTGTTTCCAATGCAAAATAAGATGCATTACTCCCTGTCAAGTAAGCCTGAGGGTCCCAAAAGCATCTGCATTTTTCCCATTTAGCCTTCCACATGGCAATGATACTAGACCTATAAACATATGTATGAATACCCAAAGTAGTAGAATGAGATACAAATCTGCTCCTGTTATTTTCTATACCAGTGAAAGAGCCCTGACACTTAATGTGAGAGGACATTCCACAGATTCTGATTTACACTGGGAATGCAACCAGTTGCCTTTCAGCTTCAGTACAGCCAGCTTGTGGTTTGGCTTTTTAATATCTGTTACTATGTCCAAGTTATCATTCTGCCTCAAAATTTTAGGTGGATATTTTTGGGTGCTTTCCTCTAATTTACTAGACAGCAGATTTACATGGATGTAAGTGAAAAGATAATTTCCCTCCTGGTATGAATGATATAGCACCACAGAAGATACATGATCAGATGACATAGTAGTCTAAAAATACTTACATCATTGTCAAGAGAAGTTACGTTGTGATCAATGGAATAAAGCTTACTTTAAATTTTGTGTGACATTGAAATTCTTCCTAAGGAATAAAGGAAATTTGTGTATTTAACACCTTTAATTTCAAAAACCCAGAGTAGTGCACTAGTTATTATCAAAATAGTATTTGCTTTACTGAATAAGATCTATCTTCTAAATTGTCTGTCCTATCTCTAACTGTAACCAATAGTAACTAAATATTTTACATAAAAGCTGTCATGCAGCAAGTAGATGAAAGGTAATTTATCAAATATTAATGTTCCATCTTAATTCTGCATATTTCGATGTTTAAATTGTGAACAATGAATTTTTGTCAACCCTGCAAAATATTTCAGTGCATTAAATGTCCTAACCCAACATTCTTATTAGATGTCAGCAGGTACAAGTTCCATTTCTGCTTGAGGACAAATGATATCCTCAAAAAGTTTATGCCACTTTCCTTTTCAGGAGTTAAGGGAATGGATTTCCCTCTAATCTGTATGACAACCCTGGAACATAACACCCCATAGACATTGGTGCAAACTTCTTGTGTTGATTGCAGGTTCTTATAATTGCAAGATAGATATTGACCAAGGACAAAATCTCTCTCTGATTATTTGTTTGTTTTTTCTTCCTAATATAATTCTCTATGAAACCTCCACTTAAGCTAGAATTAATTTCTATCATGGAGTTGAATAGTGACTAACACTGACTGAGTAACCATCCCAAAGTTATGGAGCTGGAAAGGCAGAGATATTTGATCTACTTAAGTATTATTCAGTAAATAAAGGTCATTTCCATGCAGTGGATTGTTTGTTATCTTTTGCCATATGAATAGGACAAACCAAAAAGGAGTGAACTAATCAGGTTTGTCCCATCAGTTTCACCCAACCTCTAGTTAACTCCATAACTAAGAGAGTACAGTTTACAACATTCCAAGAATATAAGATATTGAGCAGCTAAGGTGACAGATGGGATATAAAAATATTAATAAAATATTATGTATTAATAAAATAAACCTCGGTATGAGTTCCAGGTGGGAACCAAGGGCTGCAGAGGAGGAAAGATATTTGTGGCACAGTGATCAGTGATGAGCTATTCTTCATGATGCCATGCTATGGCATAAGAGGAAAAAAAAAAGTAGACTTTACAGCCTCCTAAAATCCAGAATAACTGCTCTGGAGTGCACAAAGAGTCCCCAAATGGTGTCATGTACTCCCAATGGACAGCCAATGCCAACACCGTGTGCTGAGGTGCAGCAGTACAGAACTACACAGCTAAGCAAGCACTATGCTTTTCAAAGGCAGCAAGTGAAATTGTTTCCATTACTCCTGTGGCACATTGTGCTTTATACCTGGAATTACAGGCAAAACAGAAAATACTGGAAGAGGGAAATAATGAAAAAAAGAAGGATAATACGGTTTACGACAATGAAACATAACTTTGAGTAAAATCTTCGTCATTTTCAGGACCATGGTGCTTATATGGAGAGCTGGGGTTTTTTGTGTGGTGGTGGGTTTTTTTGTTTTTTTGTTTTTTTTTTTTGTTGTTGTTGTTGGTTGTTTGTTTGTTGTTGTTGTTGTTTTGGGGTTTTTTTAAGGAATGATCCATTAAAATGGAGATGAGGAAGAAAGAAAATCTAGCAAATGTAAAATTTTTTTAATGGGGAAAGAGTGTAATCCTTGAATAAAAGGAACTTCAGTTAATAATGCTAGTGCCATCCTTTCTTTGGTAATCAGCAATAAAAAGAACTGTATTTTTCATATGAAGACAGATCAGTAATTTAATTTTATCATGATATTCAGAAGAAATAAAATATGTTTTCAAAATAAATAATGGCTATCCAATTAACCTAAAACTCTTTCAAGCCTCTTTGTAGTTTCAGAAATAAATTAAATTGCTTATTAATTATATAACAACAATACTAAGATCATTTTGATTGTAAAAATTAATAAATCCATGTAGTTATTAACAAAAAATAATACCAATAAAAACCCCCTTGAGTTTCAGGAGTTTTAGAATGGAAAAAAGAAAAAAAGGACATCTGTGTATGTCTTTAAGGTTTTAAGTGGGTTATTTCTGAATTACTTGAAAGAACTGATCAATATTTCATAGACTCTCACCACTGTATGTAGTTGTTTAAGACACTTTGATCAAATTGAATTATGGGTCTTTTATCTCTCTGTGGCAGTCAACATTTCCAATAGATAAATGTTGACAACAGTGATTCTTAGTCTCTAATTGTATTGTCCACAAAAATGAGACAGCGTTTTGAATAACAACTGAAACAGTCATGACCTGGCACTACAAAAATTTTCAGACTTAGAGACATTAAATGTAAGGTAAGAACTGAGTCACTGGGAAACAAATAATAAATAAAATATTAAGGGGCCAAATATGTGTTGAATGGTATTTCACTGAGGCTTTCAGCAGTTCAGAAAGCAGCACCATCTAGATATTTTTCAGATACTGAGACAAGAGCAATCTCATTTTCACAGAATCATTGACTCACTGAGGTTGGAAAAGACCTCTAAGATCAGCAGGTGCAGCCTCCAGCCAACCAGGGCCGTGTTCACCCCTCACCAGTGCTACACCTACACATCTTTTAAACCCCTCCAGGAACTCCAGCACTTCCCTGGGCAGCCTGTGCCAGTGGTTGACAACCTTCCAGTGAAGAAATTTTTGCTAATATCCAATTTAAACCTACCCTGGCACACCCCAAGGTCATTTGTTACTTGGAGGAAGAAAACAACCCCCAGCTGGCAACAAACCCCAGTCAGGTACTTGCAGATGATACTAAGATCTTCCCTGAGGCTCTTTTTCTCTAAACATTCCAAAATCCCTCAGATGCTCCTCACTAGACCTGTGCTCCAGACCCTTCCCCAGCTCCGCTGCCCTTCTCCAGACAAGCTCCAACCCCTAAATATTTTTGTTGTAGTGAGGGGCTCAAAACTGAACCCATCACTCAAGCTATGGCCTCAAAAATGCCCGGCACAGGGATAAAATCCGTGCCCTGGTCCTCTGACCACCCAATTTCTGATGCAAGACAGGTGTTATTTGCCTTTTTGACCACTTGCAGCTGTTACAGCCACCTCATTGTAACTACAACACCACAGGTATGGTACCTTCCCCACCAGGTGTGTGTGTCAAGGCTGCCTGCATTTAAGAGTACAATGTATTAAAGTAGGCAGAGTAGGGCTAAGGACTAAATAAAACCCCCCCAATCTGCTGAAAGGTTGGATTAATTTTAGTTTTGTTGACACACATGCCAATTAAATGCGGTATTTGAGTTCTCATTAAATGCTCTTTTCTTTTTACTGTGAGTTGTTGAAATTTAGTGTGACTAATGAATTGTTATTGTAGAAAATGTGAGTTAGAAGTTGGTAGAACATAAAATAAGTTTTACCAGCCACAAGTTAAGTTTTCTGAAGATCAAGAGATTGAGGAAAAAGCTGATTAAGTTTAAGATATGAGTATATCACTTGAAAGTAACCATTACTGAAGTAAAAATCAATTATGGTAAAGAAACATTTGTAACTTTTAAAGCCCCTTTACAAAAGTGCAAGACAACATTCCTTTTTCATTGTCTGAAGAAGATCTTTGAAGATCTCTGATGTTTCAGGCAGACCCTATATTGATCTGTAAACTGATAAGCCACATGGCACTCCTTTGCAGTTTTTGACTCCAGGAGAACTTTATTTACATTTTAAAGAATTACAGCAAATTGTACACTTTTTGTCCTGTTTTAGATATTATTTTTTCATTAAACAGACTTTTTTTCCCCTACTTCCATTCTTTTTCTGCCCACAGGGGTGTATGATGTGCATTTTGCCACATTTTAAAAGCCTTGAAAAAAGATGTTTTTAAAAAGCTGTAAAGGTTAATGCCAATGTAAGAATCAAGACCAGTCTGTGAATTATTATGTATACAAGGACAATTTTGAAATTTGTGATAAGTACTCTGTGTTATCATTTTTCAGAAAAAAATAAAAAATGGGAAACACTGAATGTGCTTTGCTGCTGGGTTTGGGAAACCATAGTCTAATCCATTGCTCAAAAAGCAAATGGGTGCATCCACAAATACTATCACCAAAGAGTATTTCTTAACTCAGATGGAATAAGTAGTGGTAGAAGAAAACCTTGTAAATAATAAATAAAAAAAAATTAGTTTATTATTATCCAATTTAGCTTGTTTTCTTCCCAATCTCTGTATTCTTTTCTTCCATACTTTTTTTTTTTTTCTCTAAAATATCCACTTTAGAAACTCTTCTTTAAATCTTTTTCTGACTATATAAAAGTCAAAAATGGATGTGGAATTCAGTTGCACTGTAGTTTCTTATCATCTTAATCAAGATCTAGTCAAGAACTGAATCAAAATTACTCCTATCAATCCTATGTATATGGATGCATTAATTATGATTGTCCCTAAACTTATTATTAGAAAATAACTCAGAGAAAGTTTTACACTGAAAGCCACTTCTTATTTGTATGGTTTTACTTTTGAATAAGCAGTCAATTCAGTAATAGCCTAACAAATGCACTAGATCACATAATCATCCTTAGGATGGTTAGCATTTATAAAGAGAACAATTCCTCATGCCTGGAGGAATGTACAGCTCCAGAATCCAAGATTTCTTATTTTGGAATCAGATAAGAATCAAATGGAACCCTTTGGGAACTGTTGAAATGAGTGTGTGTGCTGATTGTGAAAGGAAAATTTTCTTCTCTGTAACAGCTGACATCACATGGAACAGAACTGGCTGGCTGTGGGGTTACATTTATACAGTATATCAAAGGCCTACTGAGGAAAACAAAACAAAACAAGTTTTGGTTTAATTATGTCCCATTTTGCAAAGAAAGATGTTGTTTTCTTTCCTTTGCATGGTTTATACTGAATTTTGCAATTAAGGACTGTTACCTGCTGATTTAAACTGAAAGTAGCCAGGAGCAAGACTTCAATGTTTAGGGGAAGGGAGAATCTCATTACTATGTTTTGAAACACCTAGAGAATCCCAGTCTATCCCTCTCAAGGTTAGCAAAGATGTATCTAAGTTCAGGACCGACCATGACACATGAACCTTTTTTTAAAACTTAATTAATAATATTCATAATAATAATATTTATACAAAACACAGTCACATCATTCCAACAGAATTTATATACCCACCACATTTACTTTAGTAGCTTAATTTAGGAGTACACTTCTAGTTCTCTGATTTCTTTCAATGATGTGTCACAAGGTTATTTTTTCCCCTCTGTTTTATTATCATTGCAAATTATTTCTCGAATAACCTGCACAGATTTCACAAGGAACCCCAAACGTACTAGGTGATTATGTAATTAGATCTTTTATTGTAATGAGCATGCCATGAAAAAGAATGAATTAAGGTCATAGAGAATAAATTTAGCTCTGACATTTGCTACTTCAGAGTGCTTGCTTTTACAGCTCTAGTAGTCTATTAATAGCTTTGTTTGTACAAATGTGTTGATGTGGCATGCCACTATGACATTTTCCTCTCACTTGCAAATTCTAGAAGGAGTTGATTTCAACTGCTTTAAAAGTAATGTGGTGATACTTTGGAGGATTTTTTTTTCTTGGCTAAAGATGTTAGATGATTCTAAGATGCTTAAAACAATAACAGAAAATTCAGTAGTTTAGACATTTACAGGTGAGCTCCTTCTGTCAATATATGAATTACATAAAGTGGTGACTAGAGAAGGGTTGATATCAGAAAAATCTATGGGGCTGCTTATGGAATGCAGATTCACTTATTAATTTTTTTCTGAAGGAGACCTGTAAAGAAAGCTGGATTTTTAGAATCTGATTTGTATTCAGGATTCTGCTATCTTCATATCTTACTGTTATAAGGCACAGAAGCATTCATTTAGGACTTGCATAACTTGTAAGAGAAAAGAATTGGGGTGCTTTGAGCATGTAAACTGTTCTGGCTTTAGATGGTTCCTGAAGTTTTAATAAGAGATTCTCAAAATATAGGTAAAGCACTCTAAGTCTCAAACTATGTTATGGTTCATTTGGTTTTGTTTTGTTTTTAATACTATGGTTTGCATAATGAACTAAAATATGTCAAATAAATTATTTTCAGTTTAAGATGCAGAAATGTATGTATTGACCTTATACTATGAGGACTTGACATTTATTTTACTAAAAACAACCTTTGAAATAAGAAAATTTTCTCATGTCCTTTTTTTTTTTTTAATAGGTGATTTTTCTTGGCTTAAAGCCAAGTTTAAGTCCCAGTTACTTTAGATTCCAGAAGCTGCATTCTTGTTTGTTCGACAGTCTTTTTTTTGTATGCAAATGGACTATATTTTAGCAATAGGTAGGATTCAGGTTTGCATCTTAATTTGTGCTTTAGAATGCCCAGCATTATCCTTCAGCAAAGTCAGCCTTTCATATTGAAATTGTGAATGTCACAAGGACTGAGAGTAGATGGAGAACTATTATTATGTTTATTTTAAACTGTCCTGGAGTTTCAATTACTCTCTCCAGAGGAGGTGAAGAGCATAGCATTTACCCACTTGTTTTTTAAATGAATAGTTTTAAATGTTCTAATTTGTAATATTGAAAGAGAGACTGTGTGACCTCTTTTAGCTGAGCAGGAGGAGTCCTTGCAAATAGAAATCAATAGATATGTAGAAACGTGTGTAGGTTTGTATTTGTGTGTTTGGATATCTATACAGGCACATACACAGGAAAATAAATTAGGGATAAAGGGATTATGTATATCCTAATGCACAGACAAGATCACAAGGAGTTCAGAAAGTATTGGGCTAAGAAGCAGTGGGTTCAACCCCCCAGGAAAACATCAGAAGAGATTTCACTGGTGAGTCAGACACCATTCAGGAAGGAAGGAGCCCTCCGTGTCCAGCATTTTTCTGTCTTGCAAATCCTCTCAGGCTGATGTTTTTCCACATTTTTGCTTTAGGGTTTTAAATCTGTGCACTTCATTGGTTTTTCACCTTGAACTTTTTAGGTATTAATGATCTCTACTGCTACATTTCTGTCAAAATTTCTTATTTTGCATGACCTTCACTAATCTGTCATAAAACATAACAATTTCTTCTGGTCTCTGAGCCATGGTATCAGTGCTGGGTCTTGGATCCTTGAAAGATACCTGCAGAATTCCCTGTCTGAGGTGAGAAGAAATCACAGTGATTTAGGAAAGAAGAGATTATATGGGTATTCTGGTCGCAAACTCCATTATAGTTAAATCAGTTATCTTTAGGAAAAAAAAAATTAGACATTTCCATTTCCATTAGAAATAAAATGTAGTGAGGATGGGAAAGAAACTATGTCTTTCTCTTCTAATAAGGAATGTTAAAATAGTTAATAATTTTTGAAGATTGTAGGAGGCAGCTACTGCTAAATGGTTTATTAGTCTTGGCTCCAGACAAAAAAGAACTAGCCTTGGCATATAAGACTTTATCAAATCACATAATTCTGCACTCTCTATTTCTCTTGTATGTGAACTTAAGCAGCAACATCTTAGAAGGCTGGCAAATGTCTGGCACCAACAGATGTAGAACTGGAGTATGATAATGTTAAGTGCAATGCATATGGAAACAACTTTTCCTTCACATAAGCATGTGATTTTCTATGTATAGCACATCTAGAACAATAATAGTCTATTTTAAATCTTGGGATCTTAACACTTGTTTTAGGAGAAGCAGAACTGTTATTCTCAGCTTACAGATGGGAAAACTGAAATCACAGAGCCAGAATAAAAGGAAGAAAATATAACACAGAGGCTGCAGAGCAGCTCGTAATTTAATTCTTAGTTCAATATTCTGTCTGTGTGGCTTCACTGCACTCTTGTCCACACTTGAAGCCCCTGTAATACTCCTAAGTATATGATAAAAAGCTGATGCATGAATGTCAAACCACTGGGTAACCTCAGGTGGTGAGCCATGATAAGCTGTATTGTTTGAAAAAATACTTCAGCCCTAAATTCATTCACTAAGGCTATCTAAATCAAATCAGGTCCTAAAATGACTTTTCAATGGGTTTATTGGCAAGGTTAGGTGTTTAACCACCTATAAAGTTCTTGGTCAAAAAGCAGGAAGATTTAGACGTGAAATTTCTGCCTTTCTTTCTGCTTTGGTACCATATCATGGTGCATCCCATGTTTTCCTTTCTTGCAAAAACAGGATAGAAAAAAGGTATTTCCAAATGACTTGATATCTAGAGCAAAGTTATGATGGTTTTCTCTGTGAACTAAAACCAGGCCTGCTTCAAAAGCTGATATTCAGTACCTGCATCGTAGTTGTTTTGGTGGAAAGGGAATGAGCTCAGAGAAGTGAACTTTAGTTGTATAGGATAAGGAGCCAGGAGAGTGACATTGATATGATCTCCTCTGAATATTTCCTTGTAATATCCCAATACCTCTTGAAATGTGAGAAGAGATACTATTCTGATATATACTGCAGAAATAATTGCCTTCTGTGTCTGTCCAACACCACACATACAGTAGAAGGCCTTTAAAGCATTTCTGAAAGATCCAGTAATATGATTTTTTTTTTTATAGCAGTGGGGTTGTTGAAGTACCTCAGACTGTCTTCTGAAGGTTAATTAATTTTATGCTTAGATGCTAGTCTTTCAGAAGCAGCCATCTAGTGGAAATAGAAGTCTTTAATTAACAAACATTGGCTATCATACTCAGTAGTTATATGAAGACACATAAACCTGCAGTTTTTATATTATCACACCATATAATTATTTCTCCATATCTTCCACTACCGCAGGTTTTCATTAAAAAAAAAATGCAGAACCTTTGTGCTTCTTCAAATTGGATCTTGCTTTTTATTATACTGCTGCTAATACTAGAAGAATACTTCAGAATATAGAATTAGTAGGAAGATTCTTTCCTTGGAATGTATCACATAATATTGAATATTAAGTTTCTGCTTTTAAAAAATGACTTTTATATTTGTGTTCTTAACTCCAAACATTAAAAAGCAGCATTCTAAGAAAAAATATCTATTTTTAAGTAAATTTCAAGAGAAACGTAAAAATATTTTCCCACCAATATCTGAAAATTATATTAGTTTATTACACAGCAGGGATTTTTTAGGACATAAACCACAATCTTAGAGAACTCTTGATGATAGTTAAGCTTTTAAGTTCTGTTTTAGATTTCAGTTTCACTCTGCTAAACAATGACAGAACAGATTATTTGAACTGTAGAAGACGATTAGGAAAAGCTTTTATGCTTGTGTACATTATTTTAGTGTTGTAGGTAATAATTTCATTGCATGGAGAGAACATTGCTTAAAAAGAGAAATGAAATTATTGATATCTTGGCATAGGAATGGTCACATGGGGACTCAAATCTCCTGAGCAGGATGGTGCCCCACAGCTTCGTGCAATGAGTGTCTCCACTGCTGACAGCAGCATCTTCAATTTAATGGCATAAGAATCTCCAAAATGTTGCTTTCCTAATTTCAGTCTCCAGCTGATTACAGTCCTATAAGACACTCCAGCACATCCACCATCCACTTCAGTTATACCACTTAGATGTAAAATATCTCTTAAGCATTTATCTGTGTACCTAAGACCATTCTTTGAAACTGTTCCTACATCTACATGAATCATTTCTTCTGTTTATTGTGGTTAACCTAGGCTGAATGCCACATGCCTGCTGAGCAACTCTCCCTCTCCTAAACAGGACTGGGGGAAAGAAAACACGATGGAAAATCTTGAGGGTTGAGATAAGGACAGTGAGATCACTTAACAGTTGCTGTCATGGGCTTGGAAAAAAACTGTCATTTGACTTGAAGAAAAAGTAATTTAATTTATTGCCAATTAAAATAGTGTTTAATGGTGAGAAACAAACACAAAATAACCCACCCCCATAACAGCTTCTCTCTGCTTTCCTTCCTTCCCACTCTCTTCCTCTGCTCCACTGTGGCCCTTCCCACAGGCTGTCATCCTTCAGGATAAACCTGTTCCAGACTGCAATTCCTTCAGAAATATACACCTGCTCCAGTGTGGGGTCTTCCCCAGGCTGCAGTGTGGATACCTCTGTGCTCTCTCTCTGTCTCTCTCTAGGTGCTGCTGGCGTGCCTGGCTCACCCCCTGCTCCTCACAGCACCTGAGCACCTGATGGAAATGTCTTATGTACTTGCAACCTGATCATTTCCTTGTCAGGCACTCTCTAGGACCCCTCAAGGACACAGACCAGCATATTTAAGGTGCTGGGAGTTCAGCTGACTGCTTTGAGCAGGTTCTCTTTTTCCAAACAGGCCATTGTGTTGTCTGTTCAAACAAGAGGTTGAGGAGTTGTGCCTTTGCTCAGGGAGTTTGCCAGGGCTTTAAGAACAGCAGGTGTGCACAGAGACCCCAAGAGCTAGTTCAGTCTCAAACAAAAGTTTAGAAGGACCCTGAGTCTCATCCTTGCACCTTGCTTAGCTCTTGGGCTGCTCTGCAGGCTGGCTGGGGGTGAGGTTTACCACGTGTGACTCTACCTCCCAGTGGGAATGGTCAGCCCTCAGCAGCCTCTCTGCACCCCTGTTTCTGCACAGCAGCCCTCACCCCAGCTGGGGACACCACCAGAAGACCCCTCAGCAGAGCAGACTGCTGACCACAAGGGTTTATGGAAGCAGTCCTGAGCCAGACCCATCATACAGCCAGCTGCTAACAACACTGGCTGTGTTGAGGTCTGTTCCCATTGCAGTTACTCAAATTTTAGTTATTGCAAATTGTGATTCTATTTATAATTCCTCCTAGTGTTCCTCTATTATCATGAGGGGCAGGGATCAAAGGGAGCAGCTTGAGTGGGTTTAATTTTCTAGCTGTGTTTTTAGCCAGCACATTTAGGGAACTGGTTGCAAAGCTAATATTTTAACATAATTATTCCATTTAAGAATGTTTCAAAAGTTAATATCTGATCTTTTTCATCATGTCTATCTCATATCAAATGATATTAGGACTTGAGTTTCAAGTTTCTGTAGCACATCTATTTTAGTTTGAAACCATTTGAGTATGAATATAGTCATTGTTTTGGACGTAATATGTGAAATTTAAAGGGTGGATAAAAGAGGAATAAATTCTAAATTCACTTAGTTAAGTATTTAAAACAGGCTACCTCTTTCACTGAAACTAACTATGCTTTACATTTTATTCTGGGTCAGGCCAGAAGTAACATTTGATTACTTATTTTACTTCTTAATTAGTTATCTTCCAGATAATATTCCTTTTTCTTTTTTTCTTTTTTTTTTTTTTTTTTTTTTTTTTTTTTTTTTTTTTACTTCAGACAAATTAATCTTGAACTTCCAAGATAACTATTTGTTCTTAATTGTTTCAATTTGGACTCCATCCTTGATCTCATCCAAGTTCAGACGAAAGCTGTATCTCCCAGGAAGAAAGCTGCTTGAAGTTTGCCCAGTCACAGAAAAATTTAGGCATTCTTATGCAGAAATATTCTATATAACCATCATCATTGTAAAAAAATTTCAAAAATAAATATGGAGAAAAACATTAAAGGCCTTTTTTGTAGGGTGGGAGTGAGGCACAGGGATAAATAAGTTGTAATTTACATAAAGCTAATACAAACTCTTCAGAATAGCTGTAGGCATGTACTGTGATGCTTTTGCACTCTGTATTCTTGCCTGTCCACTGTCCTTTACTTTACACAGCAGCATAAGCCAGCATTTCTAAGGACGGAGATCTTACTGTCCACCCTTACCCTAGACTTGATGCTGTTGAGGAAGCTTCCAGTTTGTTGACAATGGCTAGTGATTTCTCTGTCAGGAAAGAGCCTCTAATCTGGACAAGGGAATTTTGCTGTTGGAGCCAGAAAATTAGTCTTGTGTTGCAGAATTTTCTGGGGTATAGGAATTGTTTTACTGAATCCATATGGACCGGTGTCCTGGTTTTGGCTGAGATATATTGAATTTTCTTCTCAGTAGCTGGTACAATGCTGTGTTTTGTATTCAGTATGGGAATAGTGTTGATAATACACACATAGTTTGGCTGTTGCTGAACTGTGCTTACCCTAAGTCAAGGACTTCAGTTTCCTCTGCTCTGCCAGGGAGCAGGGGCACAAGCAGCTGGGAGGGAGCATGGCTGAAACATCTGACCTAAAGTGACCAAGGGGATATTCCATAACATAGAACATCATATCCAGTATGTTACCTGGAAATAGCTGGATAGGGAATGGGCTGAGCATCAGCAAGTGTGTGATGAGTAAATACATTGAACATCACTTGTTTCTCTTGGGTTTTGTTCCTCCCTTCCTGCCTCCTTCCCTCTCTCCCTGCTTCCCTCTCCCTCTCCTTGTGGGAACTGACAGTGGTCAGATTTTAGGCTTCAGGCACTGCTAGAGTCTGTGAAAGACAAGCGAGCAACTCTCTCATCCTGGCCTGGGAAAATCCTAGGGAGGAATCCAAACAATCCTTGGGACGTGGAAAACTGTTAGCAAGTGGTGTTTTTCTAACTTGTTTACTGGCAAGGATGTTTACAAAAAAAAGGGTAGGCTCTGAATGACCAATCATATTTATTGTACTGAAGTACTGTATAAAAAGAGGATTTGGAAAAATAAAGATTGCTCTCATTGCTGTAAGCTGAGTGTCATGTCATTATTCTCATGCTGTCCGTAAACTATAACAACATCCTCCTTATTATTATGAATATTATTACTATTATTATTGCTGTTTTGGTTGTTGCTGTGGTTGTTGTTGTTATATTTTATTTCAATTGTTAAACTCTTTCTATCTCACCCCATGTGCTTTACACTTTTGCAACTTCCTCCCCAGGAGGGAGAGAGTGAGAGGCTGTGTGGTACTTGCAGACACCTGGGTATGAGCCACAGCAGTGGGGAAAAAACCTTAGCTGGTACCCTGTTTCTCATTGGTGCCAGAGGTACAGATTTAGAACCAAGTCTCTGCTCCAGTGACTGAAATGGAATTCAGTTGCAATTGAATAAAACAAAAGAATCACGAGTTTCACATACCTGTGTCCAAAAGTGTCATTGGCTATGAAATTTTCTTAATTTCACAGAAAAAAAAATAGTGGGTTTTTACTGTGTTTCTTTTGTGATTTTTTTTTAAGGAGATGATATTTCAACATAAAAAGATCAATGTATTTCTATATTTAAAACCCAGCAAGATTTACAGTGTAAAAACTAAAATGCTCTGAACATTGTGTTCCGACAGTAAGTTGTTTCACTCAATGTGTTAACTTTAGGATTTTATTAAAAATAGAAAAGACTCATCAAAACATATTTTTGAGACATATGCTTTAGAATCACATTCTCTTCTTTTTTTTTTTTTTTTTTTTTTTTTTAATATATATATATTTCCCAACCTTTAAGATGATTTCCCAGAAAGGAGTCCAGAACAGACAAAGTATATATGTATTTCTGGTGACATTGTTAAACTTTTGAAAAATGCAGCAGGACTTTCTGGACTTGGTATGGATGATTGCAAAAGGAACCAAGAAGGCTGAAGGATCTAAAAGTAGACACTGATGTTTTCCATTTTGCATCACTGAGATTTAAATTATTAGGTGTAGAAATGCTACAGTTCTTAATTTTGTGATAATTTTTCTCACTAATGGCATATCTGGAATCTTGCAAAAATGAATAACAAATATTAACAACTTCCTTTTGTGTTATTCATGAAAATTTCAAGGATCAGAGGTTTTGTAATTTCTGGTCAAAATCCAAACAGATACAGACTGCTACTAATCGAGCTGTACAAATATCAGTGAAATACACCTAATAATTTGTGTTTTGATGTTTTCTTCTCAGTCAGTTTTATAGAAAATACCACTGAAAGTATGCCAATGTATTTCAATAAAATCAATTCTCAAGTTAGTATAGATTTTGTCAACTGGATGGACACAGTTTCATGCAAGGTACTTCCACAGAGTTCTGTTGGATAAGTAGAATGACAAGGAATCTTGGGATTACCTTTTTTTTCTTTTCATCCCTAGGCTTTTTTTAGAGTTGGCATGAAGGAAAGGCTGCACAAACAGCCTTTATCCCTTCATTTTTCATGGCTTCATCAATCCCAAATTTTATTCTAAGCACACGGAAAAGCTAATGGGTTATAGTGCAAATGCTAGAATTAGAAGACAAGAATTCCGTTTGCGGATCTAAGGTTGGCAGATCATGCCCTTCTTTACAGGGAGGATAATGATCATTTTATTTTCACCAGGGGCATGAAATCCTAATGCCATGCTAGAATACGACTTCATACCTATGCTGAAAGCCAACAAAATGTCTAGGTTCACCGCAAATACCTTTTAATATGAGAGTCAAAGTTAATGCAAGGCCATTTCCTTTATCCCCTGCCAAGACAAATTTTGATCACTCAGAAGAAGCAGAGCTGCCATATACACTTCAAATATTTAGCAATCCATGCCAGCACACTTGTTGGGATGATTTTGACTCAGTGTTATGTATGATAACCAAGATGTGAAGAACAGGGTGACAAGCCTTGATAAGGACAAGTATGAAGAAGACATTTAAGGAGCGTGAAATAGCAGTGCGTAAAGTTAACACAGAGTGAGGAGACAAATGAAAATAGATTTTCACATTCCCTGTGCTTTCAAGATACTTGCAGTTTTCACCATTGCAAATAGAATGGGAAAGAGTGGAAGGCACAATGAATACAAGCTCACTTGTTTCTAGCTGTAGGCTTCATTCACCCAAACTGTAAAACAGGCTGACACATTCACCAGCATGAAATATATCCTTCTGCTTAAGGTGAGCATATGCAAATTTTTGATTATGCAAATTGTTTCCTGAAATAATTGCATAAATGCCAGACATGGAGGTGTGCAAAATATGGCAGTTTTATAAGACAACCAGCCTCTAAACAGATTGATTTAAATGTTTCTCCTTTCTATGTCCTGTTCCATAAGTTAATCATGTGTAGGATTTTCAGTCTTGCAATTACGAAATGAATTCTGTTTTATTTCAGTCCTTATTGTCAGAAAGAAGAACTTTCTATTCCCTGTTTGAAGATTCACTGAAGAAGCAGTTCAAGACTCTGCTGGGGTCAGTGGGGCTCTGGGAAAACAAGTGGCCTTTTCCTTCCCGCTCTACTCAGTCTCCACCTGCATCCACCCATTCAGCCCTCACTACTGCTGTTCACTCAGCAGATCCAAAAGAAACAAGGTAGCTGTTCAGACAAAGAGCCCATTCTATATTCTGTTGAACTATAACAGAATTATAGAATCATAATTTCATACAGTTGTAAAGCTGGAAAAGTCCTCCAAGATCACAAATTCCAACTGTTAACCCAGCACTGCCATTTTTGTGACTTAACACCATCCCAAGGGCTGCATTCTCACAGTTTCTGAACACTGCCAGTGGTGATTCCACCACTTCCCTGGGAAGCCTGTTCCAATGGCTGACCACACCTTCTGTGAAGAAATTTTCCATAGTGTCCAATCTAAACCACCCTTGGCATGACTTGAGGCCATTTCTCTTGTCCTGTCACTTGTGGTCTGGGAGAGGAGATTGACTTCTTCTCGCTGCAATCTTCCTTCAGGGAGTTGTAGAGAGCAAGAAAGTGCTCCCTGAGCCTCCTTTTCTCTGGGCTGAACACCCCTGGCTCCCTCAGCTGCTCCTCCTCAGACTGGTGCTCCAGACCCTTCCCCAGCTCTGTTGCCCTTCTCTGAACACACTCTAGTCCCTCAATGTCCTTCTGGGGCACAGAACCAGACACAGGAATGGAGGTGTGACCTCACCACTGATGAGTACAGGGGACAATCACTGCCCTGGTCCTGCTGGCCACACTATTGTTGATAAAAGACAGGTGATATTGGCTTTTTTTATCCACCTGGACACACTCTGGCTCCTGTTCAGTTACTGTTGACCAGCATCCCCAGGTCCTGTTCCCCATGACAGATTTCCAGCTACTCTGTCTCCAGTCACTGCTTGGGATTGTCATGTCCCAAGTTCAGGCCCTGGCATTTGCCTTTTTGAACCTCATGCCACTGGCCTCAGAGGCCTGTCCTAATCCCTCTGCACAACCTTCCTGCTCTTCAGCAGATTAGCAATCCCACCACTTGCCCTACTTTTCAGTTTTGCCCCTGATTCTTGCCCACAAGTATTCAACACTGTCATCTCCATCGTTAGACTCCAAAGAAAACACTCTCTGACTTACAGGGCAACCCCATGGTCTCTCCTTCCTTGCCTATCCCCTCTGAAGGGTTTATGGCCATCCATTGGAACACTCCAGATGTGTCAGTCACTACCATGTTCCTGTGATGACAACGATATCAAAACCTTCCCTCTGCACCACCATTTACAGTTCCTCCTGTTTGGTGCCCATCCTGTGTGCATTAGTGTAGATGCCCTTCAGTGGATTATTGATCCCACTGCCATTTCAGGGAGAAAAACTCAAATTCCTGCACGACTGTTCTCAGAGGCCCCTGTGGTTTCTAACACATCAATAATCTTTGTGACCTTGCTGCTGCAAATTGCTTTGCAAGTAATGTACATGCACAAAAAAGTGTGTTAAAGGACAGTGACATCACAGTTACAAAAAAGGATTGATATTCTGAGCTTAAATGTCATTGCAGGTTTTGAAAATTTTGATAATTTGATTGGTAATTTTACATCAAAATTCTCTAAACAGAAACTCCGTAAAAGCCCCAAATGTTTCAGTTTCCCAAATGTCCTTGAGTATCTCAAGTTCTGAACAGATAGGACTACATCCAAACTGCTGGACTGAGTAATGTGCAAGTGCCATAAATATTTCAAGGTTTTTAGATATTGTTCCTAAATTCAAAGAATGACACAATGAATGCTGTTTGGAACTATTCCATTGACATAAGTATGGCTTCAGGGAAAAAATGTGGATAATGTCTGAGTCAAAGACATCAAGACAATGGCAAAAATCCTTGATGCTGTTTAAAAGGTTTTAAATAAAGGTTTATTGGGATAAAAGGATGAGCTTAGACAACAGAAATAAAAATTGTCTGACATTAATAGGTAGAAAAGTTACTGGTAAGTTTGGGGTTGGTGTGCTGCATTTTTAGTCCACCTTTAAACAAGTAGAGCTCCTGTGACTTCAGTAGTTCTGATTTATGCTAGTATAAATGAGAGAAGAATCTACCCATATGTCTTCCTGCATGCCTGTAATAAATCCTGCAGGCTATTGGTGCTATATAAATAACATAGTAAGGTTGGGATAAATTGCCAGACAGAGGGTTACATATAAATATTGTCAGAATTGGGGTTTATGAGGTGATTTTTGTGACATGGCTTACAAATAACGTCGTCATACCCAACTTTTTCACAAATTATTCAGGAACAGCATGAAATAAATGAAGTCAAAATAATTTGGGGTTCAAGTGAAACTTCTAAGCAGTTTGTGGTGAAATGCAAATTTATTTTCAAGTTATAATTTTTGTATTTATCTTACTGTCCAACTTTTGTTCTTTTTCTTGTAGCCTTCGATTGGGAATATTTCTATTGGAGCAGTCAAAGATACTTTGGATTTGGATACACTTAAATTTCAGTAGTGGGTTGAGAGTCTGAGATTTTTTGCTCTCGTCTCCTTCCACCACCAGTAACATCACCCTAGTTTAATTTGGTTCTTAGCTGTGGGAAGATGTCAGTGCCATTTATAGAGCATTTAACTGTGAAAATAAAATCACTACTTTTCAGTATATCCTCAAAAGGCTGCAGTGAGAGCATTTTATTTTGTAGTTTGTTAAATTGTAAATAAATAAGCAAAGATATGTTGACCTTCAAGAGTAGTTATTAGTTTTATACCTCTCTTTTTGTTACTGTTCTAGACTCAGGACTGCCCGATTTTTTTTTTTTTTCTCTCATGTGTATCTATTTCAGCACAGTATTTCTAGGAAACTGAGTCAGTGGTATGATTTTCAGGAAGCAAAAGTTAATTTGAATTTTGGGGCTTCTCCCTAAATCACAACTAACCAGTTTACAGACTAATAAACAAGTCTTAACCCTCAGAGTGCAACTAGTGTAGCCACACTGAAGACCATAAGTCTGGTCCATAGTACTAATTTATGACCAGCTGTAGAACTAAGTTTTCATGGATTGTCCAATGCCCACAATTTATGAATACAGCTGTTGTCTCACAGGTTCAATGAATGTTTATTTTCATTCTTATCTCAAAGTTTGTGTTTATCCTTACTCCTATTTTTAAATATTTTTAAATATTTTTAAATGTGTGAATGTTAGGATGGCTTTGGTTCTGCAACATTTTTATGTTATGATTGTTAAAATTGATTCCAAGTAAGAAGAAATTTATAATTAATAGGCTCATTTCACTATCTGTACATTTTGCTAACACACTTATGTTTTGGTCCAAGCTTTCTGGCATAAGTCTCTATGTATTCTTGATGGTGTGTCTTCAGAACCTCCATTAATGTTAGAAAGATTTATATCTGCACTGTAAAAGGCATCTACTGTGTCTACTTTTAATCCATCTCTCCTAAGTAAAGTAATTCCCAGGAATCTGGAGAAGTAGCGGTAGAATAAATTCAAGTTCAAATTTCTTGGATGGTTGTCATGAAGGCTGTTCTTCCTTTGGGATGTAAATTTTTTTAAACCCACATTCAATGCAGTTTTGTACTGCTGTTTCTTTCTATAGCTATATCCTATCATTTTGCCCAAGTTGTCAGTTACACATCTGTAAAAAGATGCAAAGTCTTGTTCAATATTCATATGACTGATGGATCGGATCCTTGCTGTCAGTCACTCTCTGAAGAGCCAAGCTAAACTCCAGCTATAATCAAAGCCCACAGATAAGTTTTGTGGTCTTGGTGTGTCAAGGAAAAGTTAGCATTGGTTCACAGTTTATCAGAATAATGATGAATATTTAGCAACATTGAAGGACTCTGGATTTTACTCAAGACTAAGCAGAGTGGAAAAATTTGAAATTTGATGTATTTATGTAGGATTTGTATTCTACCAGCTCAAATTGTATGTGCTTTTATTCCTTCAGAGTACAATTAAAATTCATTCCTACATTTTGAAATTGAGAAAACTCTGTCTGGTTAATACATATTCTCTCACTTGATGAGAGAGGCTGTGATCCTTCATAAGCTGATAACCCTGCTCCAAATCTGAAAGGGTGGATATGGATGCAATCAGCTAAGTGGGTTTTATGCTGCCTGGCATCAGCACAATCAGATTTTATCATGGGACATAAGTGAAGTGCAGATTTCAGACTAGGAACTGAAAAATAAAATGTGTTTGCTGTACTAACCAGGGAAAGGAACAATTGCTGGGAGCAAGCCTGGAAAAGGCACAGTACATTAAAATAGTCTGAGACAAATTGCAAAGGTGAGATTTATATATGGTCAAATATAGAAGAACATTTAATTGTTGTTTTGAAAGCCTCAGTAAGAGCTGAGCTGGAACAATAATTTCCTTATAATGTGCTTATATTCTAACAAAATACATAATTTTCTAAAAACAGAGAGTCTAACTTGAGATACCTGTTTCTGTAGTAACTTATTTCTGTTTAACTGAGAAGGCAGAAACTGGCACATCTTCAGATATCACTAGGCAGAGAAAAAGTGAAATTGTGAAGATACTCTATTACTGTGTGGTAGGTTTGAAAGGTAGTCTTTTAAATACAAACAATCCATCAAATTAATTCTTAACGGATTATTGATCACAATGCAAGGAAAGGGTATGATCTCAGTTAATCTTAGTTCTACAGTCTTAGGCATCTGGTTTCAGGAAAAGTTAAAAAAAAAAAAAAAGTTTATTCTGAGCCATGACGTGTCTCTTTTTGTGGTATCCAAGGTGGGAAAGCCATTTTCTCTGGCTTTCATTTATTAGTCTCACCTTCATCTATTTCGTTATTCCCTCCACGCCCCATTAAGAAAAAGTAAAAGAGACTCAAGTCTTGGTTCAAGTCTTGGTCATGATTGTGGAGCTCTTCCACAACAGAGTAAAAAATTAAGGTAAGAAAAATGAGAAATAATAAGGAAATAACAAAGTGGAAAAGAGAAAACAGTAAAGGAGTAAGGAAAATAAGGAGGAAGAAGAAGTATGTAGTGTTCAGGGAATAGTATAGGAGACCAGATAATTCTTGAAAGAAGAAAGGAAAGCATCCTAATGTGAGCCTTTGATTATTCTGAAATCCCAGATTTTATGGATATCAACTTTAACATATTAAGCACAAAGCAAATAATTGCAATTTTCAGAATGTAAAATAGGTTTAGGATCTAAAAGCTGCACCAAAAATAATAGTTTCAAAAGAAACTTAACTGTCTTGGAAAGTAGTTTGCAGGAGCATACCTTTTTTTTTTTATGTGCAGCATGACTCTTTTAGTCCTGTCAGTGCAATCCCATTTGTATTCATTATGCAGATTGCTAACAATTTTTCTTTTTAAATTTAGTACTCATGGGGTGGCTTTCTCAGTGATACAGAAATGTAATAAACAAAAGTGACTCACTTTGTTGCACTTGGTGACTTGGTTCCACTCCTATGTGGAATAAGCTCAGTTTTCCCCAATTCCATATGGAAGAATTGCTTGTGGTGTGAAGGTGAAGCAAATTCTGAGAGCAGAATCTGTGACCATGGTGACCTATCCTAAGCCTTACAACACAAATAAGCAGAGTCTTCTCTCTGATAAACAGTTGAATCCAGTTTTTTTGTTTATGCAAGTGAATATTTCTATTCCAATGAGAGATAATTGCAAAAAAACCAAAAAACCAAAAAACCAAAAAAAACCAAACCAAAAAATCCCAACCCCCCCCAAAAACCCACAAAAAACCAAAAAACAAACAAAAAACAACAAACAAACAAAAAAAGAAACAAACAAAAAAAACCCTCGTTGTCTTTGAAAAACCCATCTTTATAAAACTATTTTATTGAGTTTTGAACTCCCTTTAGTTTAAATTCTGCAGTGAGAAAAAGAAAATGTTTAAGCTGTTAGTAATGATTTACTGAGCATGTTCAGATTCTTTACAATTCAGCCTCTTCATTAATTTATATTTATGAATACAAATCTTCATGTTTCTGTACCCTAAAGAATATTTGCTGTAAAGCAGAAGTGGGTGAAAAAAGTTAGATAAACTTTCAGCAAGCGAAACTAGATTTTTTTCTTTCATGAGGAAGAAAGCCCATTTAGAAAAGCCCTTCTTTATCAACAGTAGACAGTACACAAAAGTAAAGGTGTTTATCTTTGGAAATATAAGGTCATGGGAAAAAAGAGAAGAAACGCTGTTCTAATTTTATACTGTTTTATCAAACTGTGGATGTGTTTATGTTAGTGTTTTGGTGTCTTCCAGAAGAAGCAGATAGGTACAGGAAAGTGAAGGATGAACCTGAAATTTTATTTAGTTCCCTGAAATATAAATTAGTACATTGGAGATACAACTGGATAATTCAAAAATTGAATATTAATTTGAAGAGGAATATCTTGCTCAGGAAGGAGAGGAAAGCTAAAGAATTAGCTGCTGTTCCATCTATGCACATGCTTGCTTTTCCAGTTATCACAAATGGGGGCTGAAAATATCTGATAACACTCGACATTGTCAACTTTAGGTGTCAGCTGGATGGGACTTTTTGTGAACAAATGCAAAGTCATTCAGACCACAGGCTTCAACATAAAAGTAGATTAAAATATCCCATTGGAGGAACATGCTATGGGACTCAGGATGAAATTCAGTGCCTAATCTAAATTTAGCATTTTAGATGCTGTAGTAAAGTTCTTTAGCTGGGCCTCCAAGAGGGTGAGAACAATCCACTTGTCTAAAGTCATATCTTTAGAGTCATACAGTGTCTTGGATTATGTAACCTAAAAACATGTATATTCTATTTCATCTGTTGAAAAGCAACTGGGGAGATGTTTTTCTTTATCTCTTGTAACTCCAGGGGGGAGGGGGGCAGATGTCTTATGATAACAGGCCAGCTGTTAAAATCAGGTGGGGCAGTGTTTCTGATCTCTTTCACCACCCTTTCACCCTCCGGGGGATATTTTCTGTTAATGGGCCATTAAGGCTCACCAATGACATGACACATTACACCATCCCATTGTGAGATGCTCCACCCAGTGTGGGGGAGCCAGCTGTTCCTACCTAGATAAAAACTGAGACGTAGGAACACTAGGTAGCCTGTTTTCCACTGGCTTTCCAGAGGAAGACCAGCCCCATCTCATCACCACTAGACCCCTTCTACTGGATCATCTCTACTCCAACAGAACCACATCTGTTTCACCAGGAGGATTCATTTGGGCTGCTTCCAACATCCTGAACAGGGTGTCAGGTTGTATTTCTGACTCTGTCAGGGTTGCTAGGGTGTTTGTTTGTTTGTTTTTGTAAAACTACATTTGTATTTTTAATATTCCTAGTAAAGAACTGTTATTCCATTTCCCAAAACTTTGCCTGAAAACCCTCAACTGCAAAATTATAATAATTTGGAGGGAGGGGAGTTTACACTCTCCATTCCAAGGGAAACTCCAGCTTTCCCTGGCAGACATCTGTCTTCTCAAACCAAGACATACAGATATCTCAAAACCCTGCCATGTCTAAAATGAGCTGAACTCCTCCTTGCTTGCAGGAGAAGTGGAAATAAAGAGATGGAGGAGTTCTAGGTGTGCAACACATCTACCATGGAGGGAGCTTCAGTAATGCAGAGTAACTTGCACAAGCATGGCCGGGAGGTGACAGAGTCCAGAACTTTTAGGACAATAAGGAGCATTAATAGAAAATCAAAATAATGGATTTAGGAAAAATTACATCACCCATCTTGAAAAACTGGCTGATGAGGTCTCTTGGGAAGAGGTTCCAAGATAAAATAATAGTGAAGATGATGATGATGATGATTGATGATGATGATGGTGGCAATAATGTTCATTTAAGCAAATGCCAGTTACAGAAGTTTCAAATGGGAACAATTCCATTAAGAAGGAAAAAACCAAAGAATAACAAGATCAACTTGGCCAACACATATATTGTCTATATATACTTCAAGTAAAAGAGTGAAGATTAGGAAGGACAGAAATACAGCAGAAATTTACATGAACAAAAGCAAAAAATCAAGGTTCTCTGCTGATGTCAGCAAAGGATGTCAGATGCATGTAATGAAATATTTTCCTTGTATAATGTAGAGAGTGGAGAAACAAAGAGAAATAAAGGATCTTGCTGCTTCTTCCAAGAGAAGGAAAATTGTTGGTTAAAGGTAGTGAGTAAGCTGAGGTATTTAATGCCCTTTTGCATTTGTTTTCACTAAAATGGTCACCTATGATCAGATGGCTGAAACAATTAGAAATACTGATGTAAGAATAAGACCTTAAGTCATAGTAAGTAAAGGACAGATTGATGTGTACTTATATGAATTAGATGTTTTCAGATCATTTGGACTGGTAACTGAGATAGCTAATGACATCTTCAAGTCATTGACAATCACCTTACAGAACTTATGTAAATGAGCAAGCCCTTAAACTTAAAAAAAAAAAAATTGGTTAGATGGTGAGATGATTTTACTTCTTTTACAACTTCACAATTCACTACTTTCTCTCAGGTTGTTCTTCTCTAATTCTCCCTCCCAGATCATCAGTTGCCCCTCTGCTCAGTGTGTGGAGCATTAGTATAAACTCAAATGGATCTTAATTAACCAAAAAATGTAAAGGTTTAAGACCTATTTCTGTCCGGATGTACAGAAATATTTTTGTGTCTCCACCACCACCAAGTTTCTACTCTTTTGGATCATGATCATAATTTAAAGAAGTGATAGAGCTGTAAATATTACATCTATAATAGAGAAAAAACAATGTATTCCCATTTTAGTTGTTCTGTATCCCGGGAACAAGTCTCAGTTAATGTGATCAGCAGAAAAAGTGTGGGAGCACAAAGCAGGGTGACACATTGCTACAGAAGGTTGATCTGTGGGTGGGCAGAGAGTTGGGCAGAGTTTTGTCTTAAATTGCTGATGCTAGAGCTCATCTACCAGAGCCTGAAATGACTTCCCAAGGTGCAAAATAGTGTATTATCAGCTTTTAGAATGATTCATTTTTCTGAATTCTTTTAAACATGAATCTGGCTGTAAAGGAAGGCTGATTACTCAGTTCCTCCCTGCACCAAGTTCAGTCTTTTGTCCACAGTTCAATACAGACAGGGAAGTGACTAACTTGTCATTTTTCTTTTACAAACAGCTGCTGGAGTATAATTGGTAAGAGAGAAAATGAACAACCATCTACAGTTTCTAAAATCTTGAGGCTTGGGGGAAAAAAAGCCAACACAAATCCAAAACAAAAACCCCCATGAACCTAAATCAATCAAGATGAAACAGGAGAAACTGCAAAGCAATGCAAAAGTGGGAGAGGATTTTAAAATTATCTCTTTATAAAGAAAAGGAGAAAAAAAAAGTTGTGGAGAAACTGAAAAAGAACAAACACAAGGAAAATAAGATGAGATCTTCTAAAATGAGCTATCATTGCTTTTTAAAGGTAAGAAATTGAGAATAAAAGTCTTTGGATACATGTATGTACAAAATCAGAGTCACAGCACAAGTAACTAGAAGTTCAGCTGGCAGTTCTTTAAAACACATGAATATGGTTTCAGGACCTAATTATTGCAGTTTGCATCTCAGTAAGAATTTTAAACTCACACAGAGTGTAGTACTTTGGTGGTCGTGTGCCTTATTGCTTGTATCTCACACAACCAGCTCACATAAATGAGAACTTGGGAACCATTGGTTTCTTGGAACATCTTTGCAGTAGTGTCTTGTTACCCTTATTACAGCTTTTGAGAGAAATTTTCACAGATGTTCCTGATAACTAGTACAGCATCATGTAGACAGACTGTTGTGAAACAGGTAATTGAATATAACTCGCTACAGCTTTGGCCAAATCAGTTCCTGCTGAATCATTTTCTCTCTTAGGGATGAAAGAAGGCAAGGTTTGGTTGCAACAGTAATTTTTGATAGTTCCTGAATTCACTTGCATATGTGCCATGCATGCTACTGTTGTGGGTCAGCTCTGATAGGCAGCTAAACTCACCCAGCTGTGTGCTCAGTCCTCTGCCCCTCAGCTGGTGGATAGGGCAGAGAATCAGAAGGAGAAAAGCGAGAAAACCCATGAGTTGAATTAAAAACAGTTTAACAGATGAAGTAAAAGCTTCATGTGCAAGCAAAGCAGGAAATAGAATTCATTCAGCTCTTCCCATGGGCAGGCAGGTGCTCAGCATCCCCAGGATAGCAGGGTTCCAGCACCTGTCATGGTTGAGAAGACAAACACCATCACTCTGAAAAAGTTCCTCTGCCCTTGCTTTTGTCTCCCAGTATAATGTCGTACAGTATTGGATATTCCTTGGGTCAGTTGGGGCCAGCTGGCATAGCTCTGCCCTCCCCCCTCCAATTTTTTGGCACAGCCCATCCTCCTTTTTGGTGGGGTGCTGTGAGAGGCAGAAAAGGCCTTGGTGTTGTGCAAATGCTGCTCTTAATAGAGTGTTGTCAACCCTGCTTTGATCACAAATACATAGAACTATACAAGAATGTATGGAAAAAATTAACTTTATTCTAGCCAAATGCAGAGCCAGTACATACACCGTGTATCAGTGTAGTAAGCTAGTTTACTTTCATTATGTATAGAATGAAATAAATTAGAAATTGAAACCTGTCTGCTTCACATTGACGTTGGGACAAATGTGAAATCATTCATGTATAGTCATTATCCATTTAAGATATTCAGAGAAATAACTCCTTGATGTGATGGTGATGATCTTTAATCAATTTATCACTAAGATTTTATCCTATTTACACAATTGGACATTGTCCTGAACAACTTTCCCTGGCTGACCATGCTTGAGATGGTTTAGAATAGATTATTTCCAGAGGTCCCTTTCTCAGTCTGTCTTCTGTTATCATAACTAGATACAGGCCTCATCTGCAACAAGGCCTTTCTAATAAAAAAGAGAGAAAAGAAAACTTTCTTTTCTCTTTACTTTATTGCCACCCCATCCAAAACCTCCCTCTGTAATGTCTCTTGGCCATCTCTCCCTTAGCAGCTCAGTAATAATGTGAGTTTTTAAAGAATTTCTCTTAACCTTTTTTTTTTCCTTTTTTTCCTTCAGAGTGGGATCAAGGACACACTAAAACATAAATCTATCAGTTCCAATACAGATTTGAACTTCCTTGAAGTAAGGCTATATTTCAGTCAAGATTTTGACAGATATTTTGGAGAGGGAGCTCTTGGGGGCTAGAGTCAAGCAAGCAAAAGGACAAGGAATGGACACACTGAAGACAAATTACTGCTCTGTCCTTTAAGAAAGGCAAAAGGACATCTCTTCAATGTTTTTTATCAATGCCTGGACACAGAAGTTGAGTGCACACTAAGGACATTTGCCAACAGCACTAAATTAGGAGGAGTTCTTGGTTCCTCAAAGGTAGGGAGTCCTTACAGAGATTTTGAGATTTTGATAAATACAAGTGTGGGGCAATCCCCAGCAATATGAAATTTTAACGAGTAGAAATGTTGGATTCTGCACGTGGAATTATGTAATTCTGGGTTATGGAAAGAGCGAGGGACAAGAGGCTGGAGTGCAGTCTGACAGAATTAATCTGGGGGTTTGGGTTGGTCATAAGTTCAATAAGAGCTAACAATGTGTCCTGGTGGCCAAAAGGACCAAGCTAATCTCAGGACACATAAAAACACAGTGATTGTCCCACTGTGCTCAGCATTGGTGCAGCCTCCTTAAGAATTCTGTGCAATCTTGGGCTCCACAAAAATATATACCTTGTGATTTTTCTTTTTGTTTGTTTGTTTGTTTATTACTTTAATAAGAAGTATAATTCAGTGGTTTTCCTCATGAAGAAAAAGAGACTTAGCCAATTAGTAGAATTAAAAGATTTAAAATGTTTCCATTTATATGGTTTCCACAGAGTCACCCAGGCTTAACTTTTGTGATTGAGAAAAAAGACAGAAAGCAATGTTTATAACCACATACCCAATTCAGTTTACGGTAAAAATTTCTGCATTCTCTATGTCTGCATCTACATGAGACCTTTCTCCTGCTGAGCCAGAAGTTATGACAGTAAAACAGCATGGGCTTATGAAATTAAATAAGTGGTTTGAGGTGCAATTAATTCCGTTATCTACAAATTACTTCTAGGCTTTAACAAATGCAGATTGTCAAATTCTTTCTGTTTGGCTAAAATTAGACTGCTACCTTTCTGAGCACTTAAAGATCAACTTCAAAACCTGGCTTCTTCAATACTTGGCTTTTCCACATATATTACTGAAAATATTGTCCTTAAATTTCATGTGCCATGGAACTAGTGGTTATCAATGGTTATGCAAAGAGTTTTGCAATGGGGAGCCTCGTATGCTCAATCTACATATTAAAAAAAAATGGAAGTGTGTTCTTTTTCTGAAACAAACCAGAGACCTGAGAACACAAATTGTGGAGTGCTAGTCCAAGCAAATAGTCCTCCTTGGAAGATTTATGACTGAGGACTGAACTGTATGGCACATTCAAAGCCCAGAAACCCCCAAAGCCCCGTGGGCAGCAGGGCAGGGAGGGGATTCTGCCCCTCTGCCCCTCTGCTGAGACCCCACCTGCAGGGCTGCATCCAGCTCTGGGGGCCAGCACAGCAAGGACAGGGACCTGCTGGAGCCAGGCCAGAGGAGGCACCAAGGGGATCAGAGGGATGGAGCAGCTCTGCTGGGAGGAAAGGCTGGGAGAACTGGGGTTGTTCAGCCTGGAAAAGAGAAGGCTTTGGGGTGACCAAATTGTGACTTTCAAGTCCCTGAAGGGAGCCCACAGGAAAGATGGAGAGAGACTATTTGTGAGGTCCCGGACAAGGGAGAATGGCTTCCAACTGAGAGTAAGTTTATGTTCAATATATGGAAAAATTCCTCCCTGTGAGAGTGGACAGGTACAGGTTGCTCAGAGAAGCCATGGCTATCCCATTCCTGGGAGTGTTCAAGGCCAAGCTGGATGGGGCTCTGAAGAGCCTGGTCTAGTGGAAGGTGTCCCTGCCCATCTTAGAGATGATTTCTAAGATCCCTTCCAACCTAAACCACTCTATTATCTTACGATTTTATGATTTCTTGGATAGCAAATATTCTACCAGAATGGAGGTAGGACAGTTAAATATTGTATCAAAGTTACTTTTATGTTCACAGATACATTGGTCTGTGTGCATCAATAGCAATACTACCAGACCCCATGCAACACTAGTCAATCTTTTGCTATTGTGACAAGTTTAAACTAAAAATATATTGTTTGATACTGTGCTTTATTTATTATTACATTAATTTATCAATATAAATAATTTTTCCTTTCTGCAATTTATTAAGCTTATCCAATAATTAAATATTAACATAAGAAATGCAAAGATGTAACATTGTTTTAGGAAACTGTTCATAGTGTGAATCTGATTCACTCCTGTGCCTAGATTTACTTCACAGTAAGTAGAAAGGATCTTCTTCTCTAAGAAGTGATTATCAACAAAAATCATAGTGAAAGTGTCTTACCTTACCTATTAGAGAAGTTACCTTTGTCCTTTTTGTATGTCAAAACAGCTTGTCCTATGCTAATCAGACAGCCAGAGGGAAAGAAGCTGGTTATCCCTTATCTCCCACTGTGCCAAAGTCTCCTCAAAAGAACATTCAAAGTCTGCTTACTTGTATATTGAGAGTGTTCACAACAAATACACTGCAATTCCATAATCTGTAAGGGAGGTTTTCATGAGAACATCCTTAACACCTACGTGCTTCAACTTTTAAATTCCTCACTGGAATACAGCCTCTCAGTAGCTCCAAGGTCAGGGTCTGGGTGCCATTTGATCCATCAATGCATCTCAGAAGCCGTAGATCTCAGATGCTCAGTAGGTGGCACGTTACCAGAAGGCTGAAAGTTAGACAGCCTCGGACACATTTGTACAGCACAATAGCTGGAAGGAGTCTAAATCTACTAGAAACATTTTATTGTTGACACTGCTATCAGTAAGAGCTAAAGAAAGCCTTCAAGAGTAACCCTCCTTTAACGCTGTAAAAGCACAAGGATAAACAGCTTTCTAGGGAAAACAAAAGGAAAACTAGCAAAAAGCAAAGGAAGCATACCTCTGGGTTTGGTAATTCCTCTCAAGAAAAGGTAATTTCCAGCAAGAATGTAATAATAGAAATCATATTTTGTACACAAAGAAAACTTGCCTGTGGCTATTACTTTATGTAAGTAGGTTTTATGAAATATAAATGTCATGGTTAGAATCCTAAGAGACTGAGAAACTTCTGAGTAACCATCCATTCAGTCTTGCCTTGAAAGCCATTCCTTTAAGCAGAGTTGGCAGAAAATGAGTCAATAAAATCTCAGCATGTGACATTTAATCTCTGCCACAGACCACAATCTTGAGATCACTTACAACTCTTTTTTTTCCTGATGACTTACAAGAATAGCTTTGCAGAAATGTTTCCTTACTTCTTTTGTACTGAGGAAAGTAATCTTATGCCAGCCTCACATTGGCTGATGTCCTGGCATATCTTTAAAAACATCAGAAACTTGTACAGCATTCTTTGCCACTTACTGCTTCAGAAAGATTGGTTATGCTGGATTTCAAATGATTCAGCAATAAGCCACATGCTGTAATTCCTGTTACATTTTTTTACAGCTTTTTGCAAGTTAGTGAAAATGAGAATAATTTCAAACATAAGAAAATATTTGCTCTGAGGCTTGGGTATTTTCTATTTCAGTGGGAAGGATGTTTTCCTTCACAGGAAGGGAAGACCTGATTATGGCTTTGCCAAGCAGGAAGATAATTATTGTCTGAGTAATTTCAAGGAGACATTAGCATCTCCAAAACAGAATAAGGGAAACAAAATGCAGTGTCAGGAAGAACAAACCAGGTTGTTTGTATTAATAAATAGTGTAATAAATTAATATGGTGAAGAGGTTGTAGAATCTGATTGATAACATGGATGGATTTGGAACATAGTGGGACTGAGGTTTCCCCAAGTTAATAATGTGTTTCAAAAACAGAGTTTTCATCTAGGAGTGCTCAGATCAGACACCTGGTCTGTCAGCTGAATTGTGTAGATGGAAAAAATTGGAGCTGATAATGCACACCATTTTTCCCTTATGCTGCAAGTTTTCAACTATTTTATTTTAGCCTTGATAAATCCCTTGATAAACAGGATACTGTACTGGATGTTCTTGTAAATAGTGACTACACTTGTAAATCAAGAAGACGTGCTGTTAACATGTTAATATTTTCCCTTTGTAATTTTAGCCATTGTCATCCAGAAGCCTCTGAAACAACTTGTAGGTACTTTCTTGGAGTCAATACATCAGCAAAAGAGGTTTTGTCACTAGACATCCTGACATGAACATTCTAGTTCAGAAGTTAGGGGAGCTTAGTTTTATAGAGACTGACCTTTGAGCTTTGTCTGGCTCAGCACTGCAAAGAAAAAACCATTTTATTGGTGAAGATGTAGCTTCAGAGACCAGACTCCAAATATGTATTTGTCAGGGTATTTAAAAACTTACAAGGTGTTTTTCCACCTATCCTCACAAACCCTTCTGAAAGCTGCTGTCTTGGTGGTAAAGTGAACATAGGCATGGAATGCTCTGTTACATATGCAAAGCAGGAGGGATGCAACCTGTACCCTGAGAGTCTGAAAGCCCATGTCCCAGCTGAATAATGGAGCAGGATTTGTACAAATTAATCTGCTTTATAGTTTATTCCCTGTGACATTAGGCCTTTTCAAGTTTTAGGGGAGGGTTTTTGACAAATTCTACCCACAACACACAGGTCAGAAAGATGTCTTTCACTTCCACACATTTACTTATCTAAGCCAACACAGTTTTAAGCATCCTAATATAGCACACTCTGGCATTCTCCTGCTGTTACTGTAAGAGAAGGGAAACTCAAGTCATATAAAGCAGCATCTATTCAATCTTTAAGATGCACACACAGAATTTTTATTGTACAGGTACACTTCATCCACAGGGTACACATTCACTTTTTTCTCCCAAATCTTAATGCTGAAAGCTCTTGTCACAGGATTTTACTTTAAAACTTATTAAAGACTGTGGAAGCTGTCTGGGTCCATAGACAACTTTCCAAATTAGCATTATGCACTTTAGCTCATTGCTTTGTTGGGTTTTTTTAAATTTGCTTTTGGATTTGTTTATTTGTTGGAGGGTTTTATTTTGCTTTGGTTTTGTTATTTGGGGTTTTTTTTTGAGGGGGAGAGGGGGTTTATACAGGCAAATTACAACCAGTGAGAGATCTTGGTGCTGTGATTTTGCACTGAGTGGATATAATACTAGCTGTGTCTTCACTGCAGTAAGTTTTGGAAGTGAATACTTTTTTGGACCTGCATTTAAATTTCAATCTGTCTTGGCAGTATCTACGGATAATAAAAAGACTAGAATATTTGACAAATATGAATGTTATTTCATTATTTTTTTATAACTTTAGAAAAGTCTCATGAATGTAAAAAAAGGTCCATATATATCCTTTTTTAAGGCAGGCCATCACTAGAAATAACATAATGATGTTAATTTTCTAATCACTGTCACATATGTATAAAGCATAGCAATTGATAATGTCAGCAATTTCAGTGGAAATATGTGTCAATTAAATTCACTTGGTATGTATGAGAAACTGCCACTTATATTATAGCACTTGGAAAAATTTAATGTCATCTTAATTGCCCTGGTGAATTTGAAAAATATAATCTCTAGGTTATGCACTTAAAAATGATGACATTTATTTAACTCATTAGAATATTTTTTTTTAAGATTGCTTTTAGGTTGAAAGTACCATTTAAAAAATCTTTCTATACATACTCAGAAGTAACGAAGATCTGACATCTCACAACAATTAGGTTCTAGAGTGCTTCAGTGATCTTGCTCTTGAAGTACAAAGGAGATTCATGTTACTACAAAGACTCTTGGATTGCATTTTACCACTGGGAAGGATAACATTTCTTGGGGTTTCCTTCCACAGAGACAGCATTTCTCCTTTTAAAAGAGGAAACTGTTTTTAAGAGTCAGTGGAATAAACCTGTTCAGGAAAACTGTGATGGTCAAGCTCCACTTGAAGAAAATGCCTCACTATCTTTTGGATTACTTGGATGGAAATAATGAACAATCTAAGCATCAAAAAGGCATTGAAAAGAGTAATTTTGATACTTCTTTTGTTGACTGAAACCCAGAAGTGGCAGGATAAGAGGATCAGAAAGACAGACATGTTACAAAGATTAGTTTTGCAGAATATTATGCTGTCTACAGTGTGAAATTAGGAACTAAAAGACAAATCCTATTTGTCTCACTCAGAGCAGTTGCTTTCAATCAATAAAGTCACATTAGTGTACAGACTTTCAGGATCATGTGTTCACCTTTCACTGCTGAGCAGCTGAAATGAATAGCTGAAATGCCAACTGAGCACTCACAGCCCTTATTGGCTTCACATTGAGTCGTAAGTGCTTGTCATTTCCCAGATTCAGATCTTTCACACGTAAAGCTCCCAACAAAATCAGTGCTTTCTCTGTGTCTGGACCCCAGGGAACTTCACACAACTATCTTTGATTTGTATCTGCAGATATTCATGGTTTTATTATGGAGAAGGCAACTTGTATTTGTGTCCCCCAGCCCCAGAGTTTTCAGTCCAGGTAACTTCCTGGGCACACTGTAGCTCTTTCCTGCCGCTCAGCTGGTTTTAAATCCTGTGCTAAAATGGGGTGGGGAGTGATTAGTGCAGCTCCAAGACAAAGAGCATGAAAACCAACCCCTTTGTCCTGCACTATAGCTACTCTCAGAGATACAACACACGTTAAGAGCTGCTCAAAACTGAAAAGAAAAAAAGCAAATTCATTTCCATGATATCAAGGCTTTTAGGCAGACAAGACTGTCCAAATAAGGAATGACATCCTAGACCATTGAGATTATTTTTCCAAGTTATTTGACACTGGTCCACATCTGCTTATATACTAGAACACTCTACTTCAGCCCAAAGCTTCTGCAGAAGTGAACAGAACAGGTTGCTCAAGCCACAGTCTACTGCCAGGGACTAATAGCACTTCATTTTTCAGCTGCAGAAGATTTGGAACTCTATTACTTTTTAAAACTGAAAAGTACATGTGCTGAGGTTTCACCCTTCCACCCCTCAAGGGGAAAGAAGTGGAAAGGAGGCATCTCAGGCCACATTGCTTATATGCAATTTACTGTGCATGTTAAGAAAGCACCCAGCTTGGTGTAGTGGGAATTCTCTAAAGTGAAATATATTGCACTGTTTCCAGTTCAAATGAAACCTCATTGTTGTCTATTTTATTCCATATCTCCCTAGCAAAACATTCTGAGCACACAGCCAAATCTTAAATTGCAAAAGAGATCAGGGAATTGATGTAGGCAAAATGCTTTTAGAATAAAGCAGTGGTTGACTCCCCATCTAAGATCAGTACATGTAGCATTCATTTTAAAATAAAACAAAATTACAGCATTAAAAAGACAGAAAAATACCCCAGAGCTGTGGTTTGGAAAAACTGAGGACTCCTGCAGAGAACATCATTTCACATCAGATCAGAGTGAGTTAACAGGGAACATAATGCTGAACATTACCAGAAACATCTGAAAGTGAATCCCATTTCAGCAATAACTTTCTAATAGGAAAAGGAGGATTAAGACAACCCTTATTAAGTGGCCTAATGTCTTAATACTGTGGCCTTTTAGTTTTCTGACATCTTCCCACTGCAGTTCTATTCCACCCTACCTAAAACACTGGGGGTTTTAAGGTACTGAACTCGTGTTGCATAATTTCAGCTGCTGTGCTGAATATTCACCTGACCCTACTGCTGTCGGACTCCAGCAGGCTGGAATTTCCATACACCACAAGGGATACTGTACAAGACATCTCTGTTCTTGAAATCCAATATTTTCAATCAGTGTAAATTTGTGTGTAGCAGACAGGTATAGATTGATTGTAGAGGTGACATTTCATTTCTATATTGTTTGCTTCTTAGATTTCAACATCAAATTTCTAAACATTACAAAAACTTAATTTGTTTTCACTTGTGATAGCAAAAATGAGCTGAGAAAATATCACTCATTGAATCCTTTTTGATCAAGAAATTTTATGAAGCTAAAAACTGTATGAAAATTTAACTTAGTTTAAGAAAATATTTTCTTTTTCCCTGACAAAAACCTGTACTTTATCATCGGTAATATTGAACGTGAAGGGGTTTTTTTTTCTATCACAGAAATTTTGTGAAGTCCAGAATATTATTCAATAATAGCAACATTTTCAAGTGAACACTGGAGGGGTTTTCTTCTTTTAATTAAATTTAATCTGTTTTTTCCTGATCTTGTCTCAAAAGTATTCTAATAGAATGAGTCCTTGTAGTATAGAAGAGATATCTAGCACAGCCTATTAAAGTGATGGCACTAAAACCACATTGCAATATTTTCAACTACTGAAAAGAAGGAAAGGATAAACATGTTCCTTTATTACAATAGACAAAAGGAGAAGTTCATTATAGCTATCTGGATGAAAATATTTATGCTATGATCTTACACCAAATAATTTTTAATCCAAAGCTTCTTTCCACCAGAATCAGTTGATGAACATTAAGTCAAATCAGGGGCTAGTCTTGGGAAGTCCACTGCTATTTTAAAATAATACTGAACTTTGTTTAGTTTCACATTTAGTTCCTCATAACTTGACCTAACTCTTCCAGAGCTTCATTGCAGAAGTTATTTATTCAAAAATGATATCTTCAAAATATGGCTACCTGTCTGAAATCCACACAAAATGTTATTTTATTCATCAGCTGTACATCCTGATGAACCTTGTTCTGTATGTAAGAAAAATGCAGCAGACACTGTGGTTATTGCTGTTTCATAACTCATGTATTTCTAGCGATAAAACTCAATAATATCTTAATTCAGAAAGTATGAATTGCCCTCAGTTGTCTGAAGATATGAAGTCCTAAGAAATTTCACTTTGGGGATTACTGTGGTGAATATGGCATCTTTGTCTCCATAGCATCGGATAGCTGAGAGTGGATTCTGTGATCTCTAAAAGCCTCTTTGTGTTTTGAAATTGTGCCGAGTCTGACTGGTTCTCCAGTTAGTCCTTTGTGAACTAACTCCTGTTTTGCAATTAGACTCTCATGCTGAGCAGCCAAAGAGGCTCTCAGGGTGTAATGCAACATTGCCCTTTGAATTGTAGAGGGAGATACTGGGAAAATTCCTATTAATCAGCTCCCAAAGCAGCACTTTCCTTGTTTCTACTGGTGTGCTTTCCTCTTATCTTCTAATTTATTTTCCTGCACCCTTATTGTCAACCACTTACCCAGACTGGGATAGTATATCAAATACTACAAAAGACTGCAGGTTTTCGGGCTTTCTATGGATTTTTATTTATATGAAAACTTGAGTATGCATTATTGTGCAGGATCAAGTATATCCACAGATAAGCTTTTATGCTTTATTTTTTGTTTTGTTTTCTACACTGAGGAAAGATTTTCAGGCACATTGTAGAAAATTGTAGATGGTCTCATTACATAATAAAATAAAAATGACAATACTGTAACTCTGACCTCTAATCCAATTTGCACCAGATTGTTTTCCAAATGGAGTTTTTAACCAAAGCCCTTCAGAATGCTTTCAGAATTAGGTCTTCTTGAAAGTATTAGCTGTAGCCAAATCTGTCCAAAGACTGTAAACTGACTATTTCTTGCATGCTTTGAAACTACTTTATACTGCCAATTTCCTTAGCCTTTTTCCAACACAGAACATACTCCACAGCAGCCATTTAATCAGGTTATTCAGGCAGATGCCAGCCAAAAAATGGCTTTTCCTTGTTTATATTACATGGCAACTCCAATCGTCCATCTCTGCCAGACTGAACCTCTAATTCTGCATTTAGAATAAGCTTCTGCTTACTGACTCTTCCTGTACAGACACATGAACATGTGTGTCTATGGAGGGAGATGGGGGAACTGAAAGAGAGATGACTTCTGGGATCATGTCAAGTAGAGAGGATGGGGTGATTCAAAAGAAGATTATTATTGAATTTATAATGTCTTTAGGCCATGCTTCAGTGTTGTGCGGGTAAATGTGTTGTTAATTCCTATTATTAGGCAGCAGAAAAGGTGCTTCTTAGAAAGGTTAAGGTGAGCCCAGAAAGACTGATGAAAATCACATTCTATATGTCTGGAAGGTCATTTTGGAAAGAGTAACAAGATAACTCTGTCTTGTAATGTTAGAGCTATAATAAAGCACTCTGTGTCTAAAAATCCACTTTATAAGCCCTGCAGACAGGCACCAAGATTCCACTAGTGATTCTGAGCTTAAGGCTCAACTGTCCTTGCCTCCTGTTTCATTAGTGCATTCTGCAGCTGGGCTGTAAAATAGTCCCTCTTGCCAGAACTGAAACAGGTCACTGAAATCAGAGCAGCTCTCTGATGCTGGGGGTCTTCCCATGGCTCAGATTGAGCAGCAGCGTTGCCATGGAGTGCCTTCTTTTTTCTTTTTTTCTTTTTTTTTTCTCCAAATTCAAAGTTGTTATCTTTTTCCCCTTAAAGTATATGTTGTGAAATTCCATAAAAACACATTAAAATAATTTGCTAGAAAAAGAAAAAAATTATTAAAAATCCATTAAAATAATTATGGTCAGTAAGTAGGCTGACACCAGTTGCCTTGTTCTGTCCAGTTCTAGATTTCTCTACCTTATGTACACAGTTTTTATGTACATCTTCAGATATAGCTTCTTTTATTCCACTAATCTGCTGTCAGACCTCTGAGCTGTCATGTAAATTACTCTCTTCAACAGGAACTGAATGAGTGATGGAGAGGCCGGGTTTCTACATTCTGTTATCATTCATGTGAATGATCTTTCTGTTCAAAAACCCCCTGAAACTAATAGTCCCAATTTATACGCATGTATATTTCAATAAGGTTAATGGTGAATATTTCAAAAAAGACTAGTAAGGAAACTCTTTAAAGCAGCCCATGCCATTAGGTTCTACAAAGCATTTCCTGACAGTTTGGAGAGGAATTACAGATAAACATGAACAGTATGACACTGGCTGTACTTTCGTGCACTGTTCTGTCTGTGAGACTTGGATAGATGCTTTTTGACAGGGTATTCTCTGTCAAGTTGTTCAGGAACTTGTTGCATCAGAATAATGAAGATGTGCCCAGCTGGAAATAAATATCTGCATATGGTGAATTTTTCATGTTGATCAATGCCTGGTTTTTAGTAGAAATGTTGCTGCCATAATAAAACATACACCTAAACAAAATCATAAACAAACAAAACAAAAACAACAACAAAAAATGACAGCAAAACCTTCAGTATTTTACCCTTTTTAATATAATTTGTTTGTTTTAACAAAACTAATTTCCTCTATTATGTGGAACTTGACATTGGCATTGAAGTGAACAGGGAATGGCAAAAAGCCACAGGTTGTTTTGAAATTCAGCTGCATGTACTTATGGAAGTGACCTTTCAGAACTGATGAAAGCCAGTGCTGAGTGCTTTTGAAAATTTTGAAAATGCACAAGAACACATCTTGTGTACCAAAAAATAAACGTCTAGCTAAAAATTTGAAACATATAAATGACTGTAATGTGAAATATGGAAGCCACAGACTGAATCTTTCATATTGTTCGGCAGTCTGAACCAAAGACAACTCAAAGATTAATTTGATGTACAAATTTTAGGAGGACATTTTAAAAAAAATCTTTATCTCACTCTCAATTTTGAATGAACAGTCTAGAATCCTAGAGTTCAGAACAAATACACATCATTATTAAGACCTAAGAGTTATCAGGAAGGTTCTGGGTCCCACAGGATTTTTGAAATACTATTTCTGGATTTTTTTCTTTAATTTTTAATTATCAGATCTTTGTAAATAGTTATTTTCTTTCTTCATTTCTGGTATCAGAAGTTTTGGAACAAATTTTTGACATTTCAAAAATTAAAGTTTAAAATCCTTAATTAAAAAAAAATCCCCAGAATATTAATATCATGGGATTTTGTTTTATGTTTCCCAAATAAAGTGTTTACTTTAAACATATGAAGTACTTACCCATCCTCATTTGGAGGTATCTTCTCTCTTTTCCTTTCCTCTCCAAACTCAAACATGATAAAACACAACAATTAAATTAGTCTTCTCCACAATATAGCTTTAGTGGTGAATGCCAAAATATAACTAAAATTTTAGCAATAATCTCTAATTTTGTCTTCTCCTGTATTGAATAATTTAATCTAACTCGATTCCAAAACATTTTATTGACTCCTTCATAAAGAGGAATGCTGAATGGAATTAACTTTGACATTCAAATAGCAAGTCATGCTGTTTTCTGAATGCAGTAGCACTAAGAAGTCTGGGAAAATCCAGGAGGGACTGCATTTGTACAAGAACAGTAAGAAATAGTTTATATTAATACCTCTATTACAGCAAACAGGGAAGAGAAAGGAATATGTTAGAGTCAATCTATAAGGGAGGAACTGATGCTCTGGGAAATTATGATTTACTGAAGGTAGGGAGAGAGGTATTTGTCAAACCAAGAAATTATATTCTGTGCATCAGCTTACCACATAAAATACAGTAAAAGCTTCCAATTCTGATGTAGTCTTTTGACAAGCTACAGTAAGCTCAGCAAATATTTGAGGACCATTTCAGTGGAAGGGTAAAGGCAGATGCTTAGTGAAAAGCAGCATGTCAGCAGATTTCTAATTTCGAGCAAAAACTAAGAGGAAAGAACAGATGAAGTAGAAGACTTACTATGGTTATAGTGCACAAAATGTAATTTATATTTAAACAATTAAACATTTTGAATGGACTTCCTAATTAACTTCCAGTGCAAAGCAATTGCAAGTACTGTAGGAGGAGTTATCAGTAGTTTCCTGTGATTTATGAGCTGTATATGAAAAGGTAATGTTCATAGAGTGGCATTGCAATATCTACGTGTGTGTGTGAGGATAACACTGGATACACTTTGAAAGAATGAGTAAAAATGATCTATTAATTCTTGGAGACAGCTCATTGTTCTTGTTGCATAATTTAATTAAACTACATCCAAATGTAATGGAAGTCTTGCTAATTGGCTCTAGGAACTTGCTGAGCAAGACTTACACCATATTGTTATCATTTGGGTTATTTCCTTTGAATACTTTTCTGAGCATGGGACATACAGAGCAGCTGCATTTGGGTTTCTTTGTGGGTTTCTTCTTGCTAATGTTCAAAGGGCCAAGTGCTGCATCAGGGTTATAGACAATTTATCTCCACCAGTCTCCTCCTTCTTGAAACAGCTTTTGCAATTATGTACTTCACAGTCACAAAACTCAGACGAAGCACTGTAAAATAGCATGCCAGAGGTTTTATGGTCCTTGTCCACGGCTACGTTTCTGTGCTACTTTGGGAGTGTCACCTTTCCTGGCTGCTGGTACTGCCTGGATGGCCCAGCTGTCAGCTTTCCTGATGTAATAACTTCTAAACCCCTGTGAGACTCCCTGTACTAAACATTTCTGAATATCAGCCTCTCTGCTGCTCTGTCTAGTCCTTTTCCCTCTCATTGTTTAACTGATGTGTTTCATCTTGAGACAAAATCCTTCTGCTTCCTCAGTGCTTCAAATGTCACCAGAATCAGTTGCTTACAGTCTCAACTTAGTGTCTACGGGCTGTGCATCCTCTCCAAATGGGCTTGTGGACACCCTCCTCTGAGAGAGGAGTCTGAGCTCCATAGGGAAAAAGTGCTGAATCACACCTGTGAGGATGGTGCAGCAGAAACAGACTTTTTTGGGGTGAGGAATAAGTTATCCTCCACCCTAGCCAGCTTGGAAAATTGCAAGTACAAAATCAACTACAGCCTAAGCTTGAACATTTTCCAGGTCACTGACACTGATATTACAGACACTACCTCCTTCTTAGAGCTCTTGGAATGAACTGAGAGAAATTTCAGGCTGGAAAGAGTTCAAAAACTGATGTGGAGAAAAAGAGAAAGAATGATGAAAAAGGCAATAAAGAATTCCACTAAAGCCTTGTGTGCCCAATGGGATGTAGTCAGTGATTAAGGTCCTGCTATTCTCCTTCCCTCTTTTCCTCTACCCTAGCCTGGAAACCTGTGGCATCTAGGCTTTGTACATGCATAGATGTATGTGTAAAAGTGAAAACATTTCACACACACACAGAAACACACTATTATATAAAATTTTATAATATGGCATTATAATTTATATTATGATGGTATATACATATATGTTTATATTAATATCTTGCATCTAAATTATAATCAAGCTTCAAGGATGGTGTACCAGGACAAATGCATTGAACACTGGGTCAGAGACAAGAATTGAAAATGTATCTCCTTTCAACATCAATAAAATGCAAGTACACATGTATCTAGTTCAGGATATCTGGAGATATGAACAGGGGCCTATTTCACACATCCCTATTTCAGCAGCAGCTCCTTGTGTTCCTCATGGTCTTGTCTATAACACACAGATATCTTCACCCATACTGTCTATCACACAAAGTCCTATGCACATTAAATTAGTAGTCTGAATATTATTCTACTAAGCTGTCAAGGTTACATTCCCACAGTGATTAGTAGTGAGCTTTAATGATGAATAAACTTTTACTGATTGGTGTTTACAACCGTGGGGACAGTGGTGTCATCCTGCACTTAGACTTTCAAAACATCAGGTATCTTTTCCTGCCTGCACTTTTGGTGGTCCTAGTTCCCAATGCCATCCTCACTGAATAGCCTCCAAGCTGCCAGTTACCTGGCAAGGAATATTTTATTCAAACATTCTAATAACAGCCACACTCATGTTGTAGGATCCTGGAGCATTTGACAGGGGAAAAAATATTTATCCATGAGAAGATAGATGTACATAAAGTTATTTGCTTGTATTAATATCTTTTAGTTAGGACATTGGTACATTATCAAAATTGGTTCAGAGTAATCAGTCCCCTCTTCCAAGTAATCTGTTCACATTACTGTCATGAGTCCAACCAAGCTGCATGCTCCTGAACCTGCCTCATCTCATAATTGCCACTGGCCCCCTGATAAAGGAACGCACTTTGAAATGTTCTAGGCTTCTGATGTTGGATATTTCTTCTTCAATTTCTTAAAAAATTATTAGTCATGTGTAATTTTGCTGAAATACACAAATACGTTTCCATAAATATAAAATCTTTTTAACAGTGATGATAAAACATTTGCATTATCCACAATACAGTAATTGCGTGGAATACCACGCATAATAAAATTCTTAAGAATCAGCTTCTGATTTCTCAAAATCCAACTCAACATCTATATTTACCTTTACATATACATATTCTGAAGGATGATGAGAATCCTGATTTTGCATTTGATATGAAGAGTAAAATTCCTGTTTGTATGGATTTGTTCATTTGTTCCAGGCATCCTTGAGTTCTCCAGGTTTGCAGGTATCAGTGGAAAACGAATGCCCTACAACCCCTTGTACAGCCACAGACTGACAGCAAGAGCTTGTGCTGGAAGCCTTTCCACCAACTGGATAAATGTGTTCAGCTTTAAACTTCATGGGGAGAGCAGAAAAAGGGATCATAAAGAGTAATCTGTTTCTCCCTTAAATGTGTATTCAATTACTCAGTTGACTACTACCAGCACAGAAACCTCTCTGTTTGATTAGGCATTTCTGAGCTGCAGAATCCCTGGAAGAATGTTTTTCCTTTTACTGTGGCATGGAATATCCTGCAGCTTTTTTCATAGTTGTCTTGTCCACTGATTACAGGTTTGATTCATGAAGATAAGGCTCCCTTTCTTCTGTTTTCTTTCTTCTTCTTTTTTTTTTAATTATTTTAATAACTGACATTAAATAACAGAGTTTCCTGCAGTTAGTACAACAGCTTTCTATTGATTTTGGGTTAATTGTTTTCCTCTTAACTGCAGAATTTTCTAATTACAACTTCCTCAAAATATGATTTATACACAACACAGTTGTATCTATTGTCAAACATTTTCAAATATCCAGAAGTACCACTTCTCTTTTTATCATCTTTACCTTAGGTTTCAGTAAAATTCTGTATAATTTTAAAGTTTTTGTGTTCTAATTTAAAGACCTTCTACAGTGGACAAAGACCAATATATCTCTCAGAACTTTTAATCCATTTTCTCCTTACCTTTCTTAAGGGCAGTACTTACATGGTTATCTAGTCTATGATACAGCTGGGAGTATTTTGATGCTATGTCTCTAAGCATCTGGGGCTGGTGACTGAGGAAAAGTTGTTGCAATTTTATTTGAGATGATCAGCATTTCTGAGCAATTAGGTTTATAGAAATCTGTAATTTTTGGTGATTTTAAGAGCTTTTAGAAATTGTATTATAATAAAACCTATTGCCTTTGGATAAAAAAAATAGTAGAAGGGGCTTGTGGTTATTCTCCTCTGCCTACAGGGCATGAGTAATGAAGAGAGTGTTGATGAGGTATCTAGGGATGAGACACAGGGAACTCTTCAAATAAGCACACACTGCTTCCAGAGTTTAGTGCTAGACCATTTTACACAGCTTGAAGGCAAAGAAAGTCTGTCCATCTCACAAGTCTCTTAGGAATGCTTTCCACTTCAGTGAAAATTGTTATGTATATGAGAAAGCACAACTTCAAAACACCCCCAAAACAGCAAAAAACAAAGTCTAGTTCAGTTAAGTTCTTTGTAGTTAAATAAATTTAATTGCAGTATTAAATTCCTAAACAGGCTTGGGTTTGTTTGAAGACCATTCCTGAAATCTGCCCATATTTCTTGACGTACACATTACATCATTTCTTATCTGGTACTTTGAATGTTTCAGGGATACAAAATCAATTTTCTCAACATTGTAAAGGACAGAACATCAGGCTCCATCATATTTAAATGCTGTACAGTCCATTGGTGAAATTTCAATAAAACTAAACATCAAAATAAAACTTGCACGAAAGTTAATAAGCTTAGCATGCAAGATACTTTCAAGCATTTAGAGAAATTGCATTACCAGAAGTCATGATCACTATAAAGCCACTATCCTCATTAACGACTTTGAGGAGTATCTAAGCTTTTCCAAGCAAGTTTCCTCATTTCATTCTTACAGGGTATGTGAGTAGCTTAAACATTTGCCTTATCACAGAAAAGCAGTGAAAACTTTAAAATGTACATTTGATATTACCATGGATTTATACAGTACCAGGACATTACTTGGTGTGAAAGACCAATGGCCTAAATGAGGAAATCAATGACTTTCTCAGGTTTTTATGCATCTAGGAGAGCCATAGGCAGTTAGCAATTCACCATTTATTTTCTTTTGAAACCTGATGTTTTGTATTGAGTCTGGCTGGGTTAGAATTATCTTCTTTCACATCATCCTACATTGTGTTGGGGTTTGTATTTGTGGCTAAAGCAGACTTACTAACTTGCCAAAATTCTAGGCTTTGAAAGGACCTAAGTAGGACCCTCCAGTACATGAAGGTGGAGAAAGACTTTTTACAAGGGAGCCTTGAGTGACAGGACAAGGGGCAATGGCTCCAAACTGAGAGAGAGGAGGTTTAGGTGAGCTATTTGGAAGAAATTCTTCCCTGTGAGGGTGGTGAGGCCCTGGCACAGGTTGCCCAGGGATGCTGTGGATGTCCCATCCCTGAAAGTGTTCAAGGCCAGGTTGGATGGAGCTCTGAGTAACCTGTGATAACGGAAATTGATAAAGGAATGAGATGAAGGTTCTGAAGGAATTAATGATCTTTAAGGTTCTTCCCAACCCAAACCACTCTACTATTTTATGATTTCTCCCACTGCTGAGTAGTTCCAAGGCTTGGCCTTTTTCCATTCTGTCCCCAGAGTTGTCTGGGAATGGACAAGTGACTGGGAGGGGACACAGCCCAAAGGCACATGGCATATTTGACATCATGTAAAGGAAAAGGTGGGGGGGATGTTCTTGTTTATGGTCTTTGTAAAGGTGTGTTAAGGCCATGATTACCAGGACGTGGTCGGTCATCTGCCTGCTGATGTAGAGATGCACACATCAACATTATTGGGATTGTTGAATTTTCCTGAAGAGAACAAAACAAATTTATTAACATCTGATGAATAAGTAGACCTTTCCAGGATGGTCATGGGTCTAGTTACATTTGTCTCCGGGTTACACTGGCAGCATCTCAAAATCTTCCTTATTCAGCAGTTGGATTTCTGTTAGTTTCTGACTGTTAGTTCAAACCCCTGCATGATAGTTTGGTTTGTATTGCCAAATATTTATATGCCAAGTATTTTATGTGCTCTAGACCCTGACTTTTTGTTACAATCCTTCAGCCTCTTATTTGATAATAATAGAATAAACTAAATGAATAAGCAAAGTTAACTTTTACTCAAACAAAATTAGTGGTTTTTCATAAAAGAATCTGTGAGATTGAATTTGTAATAATAAATGAGTCAGACTCCTTGGTGTCAGAAGAACTGACATAAGAAAGCAGATGACCATGAATAATCAAAATATTTCCATGGCCAAAAGAGAACAAATATATATATATATAAATGTGATGTTACAGTTTTGTTTTAGCTTGATGACTGTTTTTACAGTCTAATAGTGAAACTATTACCCAGCTTACAATAATAATACTCATGAGAAAATTTGAAAAATATTAAGGAAAAAATATTAAGAACTTAAAAAATCATTATATATTTAACCCTAGTCACTGTTGCATATAGGTAAAACCTTACAAAGGGAAGACCTTGTGAAATCGTGGCTCAAGCCACGAAAAGAGGAAACAAGAGGAGCAGTCCTTCTGCCCTGAGGAGAGGAGGAATGACGAGGGAGGGAAGAGGGCACAGTCCCAGAATGGTCTAAAGGTCACTGCAGTCCCTGCAAGACCAGCAGTTATGATTCAGATCAGAAGCAGAAGAAATCTAGTTCTGGAACTTTTTTTCTTTTTTTTTTTTTTTTTTTTTTTTTTTTTTTTTTTTTTTAATTGTAATTCAAGCGTAAATTGAAGTCAAAGTTTGTGGTAAAGACTTGTGGCTCTGAAGATTAATTCAGAACAAGCCTTAAGAGAGCACAAAAATCTTCACACAGTAAAGCTTAATGACATAAAAGAACGGAAATATAAGTTTATTTTGGTTTTCTGATGAACTGAAATCCCATCAAATAGGCTTGTTTTATCTTTGCAACTATCTCAGAGAAAAATATCTGGGGAAAATTTACTCAGGAACAGCTGCTATTATTTTAAATCCAGCTTTATCTAATCTTGAATGATTCTAAATGGCTTTCCATAAGGTACATTCATTTGAATTAAAGTTACCTTGTATCTCATATTTCCTCTGGTTCAGCAGAGTAAAATTTTTCCTTTTTTTTTCTGACATTGAAGCAACATTTTGAAACAAAGCATTATTTATTGAATGCTCAAAGGCAGAAAGTATTTTGGAATACAGATTAAAAAATGTATACATTTTTTACACCTTTGTAAATTCTTCATGCTAGTTTCATCTATTTGACAGAGAAAAGAAAAATCAGTCAAAGCAAAAGCTGCAGAAACCCTTGCTGCCCTTTGCTCTTCCTCCCTCTGCAGATTTGTGCCTGTTCACTGGTGTTGTGCACACACAAACTGAGCAGGCTCAGTTCAAAAAGCTCCTGCTCCTTCAAAACCCTGGTCTAGCCTCAAATGGGCAATTTTTTTACATCTCTGTTGGTCCCATTCCAGCCTGAATGAAACCAGACAAATAAGGTTTATCCCCCTGATGATGGAGGCCTCATTTTCTTTGCTGGTTTGAGTAGCGACATTATGAAAGATTGACTTGCGTTTCCTCAAGATTGTGTCAATTGTAGTATCAATTGTAGTTATATCTGAACAAAATAGTTAAATCACTGTACCTATCTCCAAGACATTCTTAACACATACGTAAATATAATACAGGTATTCCAGAATTAACCATAATAGATTAAATTTGTTGTTTACTGTTGCATGCCAGTAATAAAAAATACTGTGAAATAATTTGGGGTTTGTGTTGTGTTTTGTCTCTAGCAAGAAAACTGCAGCATACCCAGGCCCTTGCACAGAGATAGGCTTGACTATACTTAGCATTTTAAACTTTAACCCAAAACATTCCCTAGAGGATTTTGAGGTATAAACAAACAACTACACCAAGCCTTGAAAGAAAAGCCTTTTCTATTGCTTTTGATCTCTATCCAACCATTGCTTTAAAATGCAGCATTTTACTGATTACAGATCTACTTGTAACTGTTTGGGGATTATTGCTCGAATAGGATTTTTTGATAAATGGCTGTTTTAGTAGCTCTGCAAACTAATTTACTGCTGAAATTGGAAGATTTAGAGTTTCCATTTATCTAGACAGGAATGAATTCACCCAGGTAACCTCAGCTGTTCTGATGAGAAATATATTTATATACTTCCATTATATTTATATATTTATTAGAGACAGCAAAAAGGTTGAATCAGAACAGATCAGACACACAATCTTTAGAAAGTATACAGGTTAATTCAAAATAATTTTTATCTGTTGAACTCTCTGAAGCAGAACTTCTTCCTTTGGGAAACTGACAACTTGACAAAACCTCTAACTTCTAGAAATCTCCTTTTTATCTGACATCCTATAGTTTCCTTGCTTCCACAGAATAGGAAGGGTCAGACCTTTGAATGTGAATCCAAGAAAATATTTAACATCTTCAGTACCGCAACAAAAATATTTTAAAAAAATTAAAGTGACCAAAAGTCTTTCAAGTGACTCTGTCTGTGGAAGACAAGTTTGCTTCCTCATATATGGGCAGAAACTGGATGATATCTCCCAAATGTGAAGTCAAGCTCTCAGTTTTTATGGCTCTAAATTCTAGAATTCTCATTAAAGAACAGGCAATTCTGTATTGCACTGAAATTCACTTTTAAACTTCTAAGCCATTGTACAATTTTGGCATGTGTGATCAGCCAGGGGAAAAGTTATTCTTTATTGACAAGGCTGTAAAGAGGAAGGTATGGAGTTTCTAGGTGATTACCTTGAATTAGGCTATTATGCTTTCTAAAATAATGCTGTAAAACAGTCCAGTGGTCCTTTCAAAGTAATACCATATAAATACAGAGTGTCCATGGGTCTCCAGTACTGAATGTCTCTTCCCTTTCTATGAAATATTGGTCTCCTGCTCTATGGTGTCCATCTTATAGAATCTAGTACATTTCATAAACTGGAAACTAGCTCAGAGAAAAAAGAAATGCTTGCTTAAAAGAAATAAAATTAGAAGAAGAAAAAGGAAAAACACATGAAAAGAAGATCAAATTCCTCTAAGCACTAAATCAGGTACTCATGGAAAGTAGATCAAACCAAAAGCATAATGTCAGTAGTTTTTAATACATTGTGTTGCCTAGATGAGTAATTCTCCTATGCTTTTGTGATTGAAGTTAGTTACAGTGTACATAAGGAATTCTCTTTTTAAATGATCATGCTTGTGTTTTCAGTGAAGGGCTAAGAAATTTAGAATTCATACAGATAGTTTGAAGGCAATATTCCCAAAGAAGGTGGCTTATTGTTTGGAACTGTGGCACAGGGGTTTGTATTGATCCAAGAAGTCAAACTGGAAGACAGGCATAACTCTGCAGCACTAAACAAATAACCTCAGAGAGAGCTGTATGCTTTAACCAGCCCTAAAATAACTGGAATGATTATTGTTGGAGAGCCTGTTGACTGCAGAAGATGGGCACAACCTGAACAACTTCCTTCAGGCAGCTAAAATTAAATGAGAGCAATCTGACCTTGAAAAAGAAAGGCAAGATAGAAGGGAGGGCAAAGGGCTTTTTCCTCCTCCCCATTCTGCCAGGATGTGGACGTCTGGCTATTTATATACCCTGTCTATAATGAGTCCCAAATCACTGACATGAAAAGAAGAATATAATACTTTAATATTCAGAACAAGATGAACATAGTACTGTTGCAAAGACAAAATAGTTCTTCTTTCCTTATGCAGATGAAATGATAAATCTGAAATAGTTTGCCTTGTCTTTTTCTCCAACACACTGTCAAACTGACAGCTTTCTTTTAAACATCTTGATTTTTACCAAAACTGTGTTTTCAAATGAAGAATCTTTTCAAATGAAGAATCTTCTAACCTTTTATGACAGAATCACAGAATCATGGAATCTCCTGAGTTGGAAGAGACTCATAAGGATCACTGTGAACAGCTCCTGGCCCTGCACAAGAGTCACATCATGTCCCTGATGCATTGTCCCAACCCTTCTTGAGTTCTGTCTTGGTGCTGTGACCACTGCCCTGAGGATTCTGGTTTTCATTATGATTTCAAATTATCCTTTCTATATTTTCTAGGCAAGTGCTTCTGGATGTTTTTGTTTGGTTGGTTGATTTAGATTTTTATATTTTATTTGGGGTTTTTGTAATTTATAATCTAATTTACAAATACAGAGTATGCCATTAATCAAAGTTCACCGTTATTTCTTCCTCCAACTTCCATCTCCCAAATTCTGGAATTTATTTTTTAAAACACTATGTGGAAGAGAAGGACTTATCACTGTCATTGATTCCTTATTACACTAAGCATCATTATCCAGTATATAATTTATGCAATTTTGGGACCAAAGTAAATACTTCTGTCCAGGTTAATGCAATTTCTTTCTTTGAGTCTTTTGGGGGGGGGGGGGTGTTTGCTTTTTGTGGGTTGGTTGGTTGTTTGTTTGATTGTTTTTGGGTTTTGTGGGTTTTTTGTTTGTTTTTTGTTTTGTTTTTTCCTGATTATCAGCTACAAATTGGAATAAATTACATTTCCTTTTTGTTAAATCTACATTCATGGTTCTCTCTATTGTTATATGAATAGTGAAATTATATATAAGAATTGACATCTTCTTTGCCATCTTCTTGTGTCTTGCAAATAAAAGTTCATCTTCAATAAAACTTTGTAGCAAAAGTGATACACTTGAATTAATCGCAGAGAAGAGTCTAATTAATTAGAATTTTGAAGGAAATATTGCCATGTTGAAAAAAGAGAATTTGGAAGAATTTCTGTGGATCCAGGATTTTACCCTTTAAACTTCTGATGGAGTCACCCTAAAAATTGCTGGGACTACAATGATGATCATTATGACTACATTAATACAAAAACCTACTCAAGATTTTGTAACTTTACAAGCTTTATAAGAAAACTCAAAATATCAGTAGAAATATGTTCTTGGGACAGAAAATTCTTACACATCCCATGGTTTGGGGCAATAGAGCTTGTGTTTAGTTTTGTAGTTCATAAATACCACAAGGTCAAGTAAAAAGCATAGAACAAACTGGAACAAAACCAAGGAAAATCAAAGTAAACTAAGTGTTGCATGAACTACAAACTATATCATGTGAGTTAACAGAATGTTGCCATAACTAAAAAAGCCAAGAAGAACCAAACACATAGGATTAACATAATTACACATAACAGCCAACTAGGCCTTCAAAATATTTGATAGTAATAATGAAACCAATAACAACAATAATAGTAAAAATGTCAACTTAAAAATCCTCCTTATTTTTATAGTGATGTATTTCCTGTATGACAGGCTACTTCCAGTAAGTATTTGTTCCACTAAAAATCCCACTCATAGTTATCAAGCCTGGTTTTGTTCTCTAGAAAAGCCTGCATGAAACTTCAGTTGATTTGAGGTCAGAGGAGCCCATGAGCCCATCTTATTAGTTGTTCTATTTGCTTTTGTCCCTTTTGCCTGTTGCATATATTTGCTTGCTGTTCAGGCTAAACATTTCTGGTTTTCTGAATATCTGGGGTTTCTGACTGCAATTAATACAGCTTCCTACCAAAAAACTCAAACCAAAACAACCAAAATAAACAGCAACAAACCCCAAAATCTTCACAAAGTTTTTGTCTTCCTTTAGTCATGAGACTATTTTTGGTGGTTTGTTGTTGTTGTTGTTGTTGTTGTTGTTTTAATTCTACGGTCCACCCATTGAATGATATTAGGTTGGCCCATAATCCAGCCTTTTAGACTTCTGCATTCTATGCAGTTGTAAAATACTCCCCTCTTGATCATCACTTTCTGAATTTAGAAATCCTTTCAAATACAGTGCAATAATGGTAGTAATTTGGGTATGTATGACCTTTATAGAGACGTTTTTGTCTCTAGCAGATATCCTGTAATACACAGGGAAACAAAGTCAAGTCAGCTGGAAAAGAGGAATCAAGAGGAATTTATAGAGAAGCCATTACCTGTAGTATTGCAATGACACATAGAAGAAAAGTTTACACAAGGGTAAGAATGGTCTCAAATGGCAAATGTAAAAATATTTTGGACTTGAGGAACAATATCATTTTTACATCTCCTTTCATCCTTAAAGCATTAAATATTAGTGAAAATATGTCTTTGTTGATGTGGTGATTATTTCCATAATCCTTACTCATGATCCTTACTCCTTGTCTCTTGAAACTGTATTTTCATTGCTTAGTTTACTGTCCTTTGGTATCCCTTTGTTGCACAAATTAAATTCCATCATTTCCATTGTGCAATATCTCATAACTGTTCCAATGTGCTCACATGGGGTCCAGCCCTTTCTCTGTGTCACTGAAAGTTTAAATAGGCACTGTTGCCTCCTAGATTTGTACCCAGTTTCCACACAAGAGGTGTGGTGGCTGTTTTCAGAAGTGCTGTTTGTGGTGAGGTTTGTGTTCATTTGGAGGTGGTTGCAGATGGTTGCATTCCATCTTACACATATTTTGCCTATCCCTAAATACTGTCTGTAGTCTTATTAGAGAAGCAGGTTTAGCTGTCACCTGTTTTAAAGCTCAGTAACCTTGTAATGAGGGGATGAAATGTTGAATCTTGCCAAGCTGATGTAATAATGCCTAAGTGAAGACTGTAGGTAGAGAGTGTATATCAACTTCCCTGAGATAAAGTGACTGAAAAAGGACAGCTCAGCTTTCAGTAGGAGATATTCTTGAGATTATAATGTATATAATCATACATTTACATAACTATATAGAAACAGAAATGTCTGTCCATACCAAGTAAAGCACACCTCTGTGGACTTCCTTCTCAGCAGGATGTGACTTCAATGGTAGTTAGCTGAAGTTTCCTTGCAAACGTTCTCCCTCCAAAAATTGCCCTGCATGAATCTCCCAGCTTTCATTTTTCTCTCCAAGTTGAAATTAACTGGAGATTTAAAGATTCCACAGTTATTGCTATAATGTTTATGTGCATCAGTGATGCTTGTAATGCTGAAGTAATATATTAATGCAGAGAGGAAACTAAACAAGATGCTCAGCATTTATTACAAGTGCTTGAAGAAATAATAGTCTTGCATCTCAGAAAGACTGAGTAGAGACAGTGGTTTGAGACCTCCCACCCATTCCCTGGTTTAGACTGTGCTGCCACCAGCAGGTGTCTGCAACCACCAAACAGGTTTGAACTTAGTCACAAGATATTTGTTTGAACTTCAGTTACATATACCTTTAAAAGTAGTATGGAAGTGGCTACTTGTGGAGAAAAGTTGTGATTTTACACCATAAAATGTACTCCCTTTAAAATGCCAGTCTTGGTGCCTTGGCTGTACTTTATCTTTGAACATTTTTGAGGGGTTCATTTGGACTGCTCCTACCCTTTCTGGCTGAATACACCCCTCTCTCTGTGATCAGCCAGCCAACATGCTAATGGAATGTAATTTGCACTGCACATAATTATCTGGATGGGAGACTCCCATGCTTGTGTTCTCTAATGGAGAGCTGGATTATGCAACTTGATTATTCAAAGCAAATGGGAACATGTGTTACATGCTGTGCTACTGAAATGAGTAGGGCCCAATGGTTCAGCCTGATGTTTATAAAGTGCCCTGCCATAGTTAACTCTCCTGTAAAATAGGATTTATAATGGAATCATTTAAAGTAGGAACACCAACTTATCTCCATCTACCAGTAGCTATGAAAATATTGTCATGTGGCAGACTGTTAGAACAGAAGTTCTCAGCAGTATACACTGCAGCACGTATTCTTTCATATGCCTAATGCAATAAGGCTTTAATGGTTAAGTCATTGTTCTTACAGTATTTCTTCATAGGGGAAATCTAAGAATGTATCCTCGTTTTTGCTGACCTACTTTATACATATTGTCACAGAATTAATGAGTTGTATATTATCAATCTTTGAAGGAGTCTCCTAAAATAAATAATTGCAAAATGACAGTATGTTCTTCCATTTAATAATTTCATTAGATGGCATGCTGATAATATCTACCTTTATTTGGTGTCCACATACACACAGACTAAAGCAAAAGTGGTGCTAGGGGAAGAAGTGTTGGTGGGAAAGTGGCCACAGAAGGAAGGCCTTGTTGGGTTTTGATTTCTGCAAAAATATATTTTGTTTTATTTACACCTCTATTTTTTCAGAGTCATATCCTAATCATATGCATCCCAAATAAATGCAGCTAGTGGTATGAAGGGACTATTCGTATTTGGTATATAGAAAAAGTGTAAATTTAGATTAGAAGAGATAGATATAAGGAAAAAAATCTGAGGGTGATGAGACACTGGAACAGGTTTTCCAAAAACGTTGTGGTTGTTAAGCCACTGGAGGGGCTCTAAGTCAGGTTGGATGGGGCTTTGAGCAACCTATTCTAGTGGAAGATGTCCATCTCCAAAGCAAGGGGGGAGGAATTTAACAATCTTTAAGGTTCCTTCCAAACCAAACCAAAATGAAAGAGAGAAAATCAAATCTACAAATGGTGGATAGGTTGAATAAGTTTTGGAAATGGACCGAATCGGTATAGGGAAAAAGATAGGGAAAGGATAGGGAAAAGAGATTTTAAAATGAATGGGAAAAATATTAAGTGTGAAAAAAACAAGTGCGAAAAGCACTGGGAAAGGAAAAAAACCCTACCAACTTTGAAAATAATGTTTCATAATTCTTTTCCTTTAATTTGAAATAGTCTGTATTTTTCCAAATTTTCAGTAAAAGGACAAAATCTGCAAAAGACATATTAGGCCAACGTTATTACTATTATACATTCTGAAGTAAAATGAATTTTTGCGTGTTAGGGGAGAGTCAGAAACATAATTTACAGGTCACCAGAATGTGCTAAATCTCTCAGCAATGGACACAAAACCACACTTATCTGCTTGCTTCATGCCCTCTGTTTTTATTTTTAAATATTAATCTTTGTCAGAGCCTTTAATAAGCAGCTGGGTTCTACCTTTTGTTTGAGAGAATGGTGTGCTAAAATGTGTACAATCCAATTAAATGTTTTCCTTATTTTCACCAGATTGTTAAGGTCTGCTTAAAACAGAATCTCAAAAAGAAAGAAAATGAGTTGAGAAAACTAGTTTGTAAGATTGAATACAAACTTCCTTCAAGAGATAGGGCAATATAAGAAGGATTTGGTTTCTAGTTGGCTAGCATCAAACTAATGATATGTTTCTACCATCATTTTGTATTTTAGTCAATAACAAAATTGTTCTTTTTCTACTTGTTTCAAGAGAAGGAGGAAAAATTTCCCCTCTTCTTGCATGGTGTGCAAGTATCTGCAATGTAAACAATGATATGCCATATACAGGATTAAACACTGTATATTAGCAATCATATTTGAACTGCAAATCCTTTTATTAATTATGGAAGACGTCATTGCAAAAGTGTGTTGTAAATGAATATAATGACATTTTTGGAACTTTCATTACTACTGTTAATGTTGAAAGCCTACTATATGAATTTATCACATAATAGCTGACTCTATCGCTAGTGCAGTATTGAATGCTGAATTTATATCAGTCTTGTCCAGGCAGAAACTGTGCCATAATTGCATTACAGAATATATATGTTGACTTGGAAGGAGGCAATTTAAATTTATGTTTTAGTTTGTCAGGAGGTGAAATATCTATTTCTTTATTTTATAAAAGTGTTGTCAGAAGTCACATTGTTATGCATTGTTACAAATGTTCTGTTTGGTATTTAACAGGTTTAGATAATCCCTTTTGACAAGTAAAAGAAAGAGTAAGTGCTTTAGAGCAAAGCATGTTTGTCTTTAATAATATTCATATTTTTACACAAAGAAGTCACAGGTGTTTTTATATGGTATATAATATAATCATATTGATAAATAATCAGTCCCTGCAATTAATCATGCTTCTTCTCAAAAACAGCAAATGTGTATGTGTTTGTTATCACATGCAGGTGACTGTGCCTGCAAGAGGATAAAGACAGGGAAATAAAGTAAATGACACTTCAGCTGAGGCGTGGCTCCTCATTCCTGCACAGTTACTGGACCCATCCATGGGATCTGGGATCTGTGATATGCCTTTGCTTCAGAATGTGCTCTCTTGCTACTGCTGACATTTTGGGTAAAGGCATCTAATGATGCCAACTAGATTTTGCAATGACTTAAAGGTGCTAATCTGTGCAATAAATTTAATTAGAAAAGAAATGCCAAATCTTTAGCTTTGGCTGAAACCTGGCCTCTATATGATTGCATTTAGTAATTTACCTTGTTCAGAATAGCAATTAATTACACCCCTATTTTCTGTGGTATTCTAGCAGCAGAATACTTTTAACTCCATGTTAATACACTGAGAAAATATTGACTCAGGAAGAAACATGTCATTAGTTGACTCTACAGTGTTACTCCTGCTTCCTTGTGGATTCAGTATATCAAATGACATTTTTTCTAAGATTAATCATATAAATCACTGTTTCTAAGATGATAAATATTATACCAAATTTTCTGTCAGTTTTAATAACCTGAATTTCCCCTCTTTCTGCAATACTTACTTTAAGCTACCTCATGTTTTAAAATTGTTTTAGTGTCAAATGAGTGTGAAACACAAGTCTAGCATTTTGTGAACTTCAAATAATTTCAGCTGTATAGTTTAAATCCATTAAAACCATAAAGAGTGCTTGGATAGGACAGCTTAGGGTTAGAATGAGATCTTGTGTTAACTAGTAGAACATACAACTACCAAATTGCAAAATCCACAGAAGAGAATTGTGGAGTGTAGAGAGCAGGGAGTAATAGAGCAGGAGTTTTGGAAAAAAAAAAAAAAGTTTAAGATAGAATATTGTGAATTTCAGTGCCAAACCCACTTCTGCTGATTGCAATTACATGAAGTCAAGATTACCACTACTAAATATGATCTCTTAAATCTGAAAACCTTCTGAGAGTAAACATGCTGCGAATTTGGAGTGTTTGGACCATTTTCTTCAGTCAAAATTGAAAGACTGCATGGTGGAAAAATATGTGAACTGAATGTGAAAATGGGTGTAAAGATTTTATTATATATCTAGTCTGAAGAAATATGACTGGAGAAAGCAATTTCTTGACTTATCAACAACTATAATTTGCAATTTATGCCTAAATAGCAGCAAATTGTTTTTAGTCAATATGTAGTTATGTTGTCATTACAATCTTGAAAAAAGCACTACAAAAAGCATTTCAGGAGGTCAGTTTGAATAGTAATAGAAAATATTCATCTTAAAATGACTTCTAGATATAAAGAGTAACTTCTGCTTGCATGTTAATAAACATGTTATTAAAAATATATATTATTAAGTTTGTGCTCCTGGATCTGAAAGCAGATGAGATTTTCCATTCTTAAAATCTTTTACTCATGATGTTACATTTAGAATCTGGACAGCTCTTTTGGCAATCTAATGTAATAGTTAAGATATCCATAATGCTCTAGGTAAGTGCTTTGTCCCTCAATACAGTCGTAAACGTCTCTTACAAGTGAGTAGAGCAGATCATGGCTATACAGCAGGTCTTGTAGCCTCCAGGAAGATGTCCATTCCCCTTTAGGCAGGAGCTGCTGTGTTAATTGCAGCTAAGAGGAAGGATGTCTGGGCCAGCTCTAACATAGTTTGATCCACAAGATCACCATACACTTCATGGGGACATCAAGAGCAAAACTACTCACAGGAATTCAAGATCCAAGTACATCCGTGGCATAATAACATGAACTGCCACACAGTTTGCCATTTGATTTGCTATCCAAATTTCTCTGGAGATGACATTTACATACAATGAACTTGTGTGATTGCAATAAATCTTTTCTTAGTGGTTGTAGTCACTATAGCACAAATATTTAATACCAGGACTCTCCCCAAATCTTGTGCATCACTGTATTTCTCTGTAGCAAATGTTAGCAATCATTTTACCAAATCACTACTTATTGGGTGTTCCACCTTCATGTATGACCTTAATTTTATTACCTTGATACCACAGCACTGTCAGAATACACTTTTAGCTGATACTAGGTGTAAGAACTCTATGTTTGTTATCATGTTGACAACAAAAGCTCTGTTCTTTGTTGGATTTGCACATCTCTTGTCCACCTCCTTATTGCCAGTGATGGCAAACTGCATGGAACCCTTTATGCCACATCTGGAGCCCATGGAGAAGCTCTGTATAATTTTTTTTGGTGGTCAGCATGGGACAGAGGTGCCATTTATTTGGTTTTCTGATACCATAGCTTTACTCTCATGCAAAACAGTGCCTGTCCTGTCAGCACTTGATGAATCTGCTCCTTTCCTCTGATGTTATGATCCGAAGGGTTCCTTTTTCCTAAGGAAAAGTTATGTCCCTTTCTGGTTCTCATGGCAAAAATAAACAAACAAACAAACAAACAAACCACACGCTAAAAAGGGGCTGGGGCAGGGAAGAGATGCAATTTAGTTTTGTTTTATTTCATAAACAATGGTGGATATGAACAGAAAGAGTAATTTGAGGCGAAGGCTCAGGGATCTGCACTCTGTTCTTCTCAGCTGATCCACCTGTTGGTGACAACACAATCAGAACCACAGGTGACAAGCATCATCAACTCCCATGCATTCATTTTAAATATGAACAAACAATGTTTTTTCCAAATTCTCTCAGATTTTCAGTAACATAAATAATATTCATTCTTAATAACATGTTTCAATGCAGGAATTTTCTATAGATTGTAATTTTCTTATGCTAGAAAACATAACCTAAAATCATTATGCTGGGAAATGGAGATATGAATAAAATGTTATCTATCAAATTTTTTTAAGTTAGGAAAAAATATTATCTCAAAATTAATTGCCCAAGATTTTTTTAATCTGTTCTGTTACATGACATGGACATTCATTTCTCTTAATATTACCGTTTGTTTTCTGGTAACACAGACTTTGTTAAAGGGTGTGTAACATGTCAGTTATTCCCTTCCCTAGTTATTGATCTTTGAAATTTTCCAAGCTTCCTGCTACATAAGACAATTACAGAACTGTGCCATATGCTTTATACATATGCCAAGCATTTTGGAGAAGTTCTCAGCGTTGTGTTCTGCAGATCTGTGCAGAAAGTGCTACTCTGAGACTTGTGCAAATTGTTACAGCTGGAAAAAAAGGTCTTCTGATTATAAAACAATAACGGAGCTGTGCTGGTCCTCTTCAGGAATGCCTGACACAGATGTTTGTGCAGTGGCAGCCAGTTATTAATTGATAGAATTAGCCCTGCCCTGCAAGCTGCTCCAGGCATGTGGACCCCATTGCTTTCAGCTGGACTCTGCAAGGGCACAGTGCCTTCCAGCCAGATGGAACACTTTGCAGGGTCAGAGATTAAACCTTATCATTCAAGAGAGAAAAAAAGTGACACAGGTACTTCAGGCTTCCAGCCTTCAATGCAGTCATCACATTGTCTCAGTTTTTCACTACTTATTTTGTATTGTTATGATGTGAAAACTGCCCATAATTTGGTGGGGTTTTATTCAGGATATTAAGAGACAGATTCTCAAACAGTAAGTGTTCCTATGAGGTGAAATGAAATGTAACTAGCTATCAAATTCTCACTACAAAATAGAGTGGATTGAGGCTTAAAACCTATATCTCTTTTTTATGCTGTAAAAAAGGTGCCACAGTGATTGGATGGCCAATTTTGTGTCTGCTAAGGCTTTTTCTCTAAAAGTAGATTTCATCTTCTATGAACTATGAAGAAAGGCACAGTAGATAGTCTAAAAATCTCTGACCTGTCAGAAATACTCTCAGTAGAATCAAGGCTCTCATGCTTATACTGAAAGTTAGGCCAGCACCAGCATGGTGGGATCCTCTGAGCCTGGTTTAAGGGAGAGCAGGCAATGAAGTTTTAGGTTTGAGTTCCAGATAAGAGAATAGCACAGTATTCCATTTATATGTCCATGTCTATAATGCAGTAATCCTTCATTGGATTATTAAAATAAAACTAAATAACACTAAAAAATAAAAACAATAGCAATCAAAAAGACATTCTATTGTGATCTGATTTGTATGTGAATTATTCTTGACTTTATATTAACATTTAGATTCTGTAAGGTAGAAGCTAAAGCAGTAGAAAAAAGACATCACAAAAATGTTTCAGAAAGATAAGGTGAAACAATTAAAGATATAATATTGTTTAACCCTAAAGATAACTATCTTTTTATAGAGGCTATTATTCAGGCATTAATTGGTCATCTGTGGTCATTTGATCTATTCCAACATTTCTAATTATGACTTTTAGTTTTACAAAACTTAAATGATCTTCGTCTACTTCTTGGGGCCTTGATATCACGGAATGTTTATGATACTTGTATCCCCCAATTGTCTGTTCTATTTTTGCTGGATATTAAGTTCTGAATATTTAAAACTGGTTCCCAAAGTGAAAAAAGTGCACACTTTGTTTTCAGGAACTGCAGTTTCTCCCCGTCATTCTCTCTCACAGACTGTGTTGTCTGCACCATGGACAGCAGGAGAGAGCTCTCCTTTGCTTTTTAGTTAGTTTTTTTAAGCTAACTGAAGGAAAAAAGTTCCCCAGACTGTGGCCTTTCTTTTTCTTAGAACTAATTGACCCTGCTCTGGACTGAAAACCCAGAAAAACACCAGAGGCCCACCAGGGCCTGGGACACAGCATTTCCCAGTGCAGGAAAAACTGATAAGAGACTGAGCAAGCCGAGCTACATCCCAGAAGAAGAACTTTCTAAATTTGCCATCTCTTCAGAACTGCAGGAGGTTTTATTGTTTAATGTTTTTCATTCTTTATGTTTGTGAATACTTTGCTTGTTAAATAAACAGATTTTTTCTGCTTTTCTCCAAAAAACTTTTTCCCAAACCACTTAGGAGAGGGGTCACTTAATTCTGCTTTCTAGAAGGACCCCTTTAGAAGTTTCCTCCCAAATTTGTCCTAAGCCAAAACATTCTCATTTATTAGAATAACCAATAAGCCCTCTCCTTCTCTAGAGAAGAATGGAGTAATATAGTTTAGGAGGGTCCTTCAAAGATCATGCAGTCCAACTCCCTTGCCTGATGCCTTAATCACGGACAAGCCTGATATCCCCTCTCCTCTCAAGTCTAGTTTAAAGCTCTGTCAATAAACTCCAGCTAAGTGAGCAGAGACTCTCTTCCCTCTTTGACAAAGGTGAATCCTATCTGACAGCAGCAGACTTGATGCCTCGTAGGCCATGTCATTATTAAGACCCAAAGTTTGTGGTGGCATGTGAAAAATGTGAAATGATTAATTCATGTTCTTATGGTTAATTGAAAAACTATAAAACTGTACAAATGTGTGTTGTATAAAGTATATGTTTCAGGACCTTGTAGCAGTTGGTGAAACTAAAAATCTTGAAAAAGCAGGCGCCACACTAGAAACTCCCATTCAGAAAGAGACAAAAGGTTTAGTGGAAAACCGGCAGCCTCTTCGAGCACCGGGAGGAGACCCATTGAGATAAGGCGGCCAAGTGATCCACACCTCGGCTGACACCCTCACAGATCATCAGGCACCATCATCCATATCTCGACCGTTCATCAGCCATGAGGATCTATAGAAACTGGACATTAACATATGAACTGAGAAAAGAACTCTTTCCAGCCTGGTCAGAGACACCCTTGGATTTGAATAGCTGGCCAGGAAACAAAGGGAAATATGGGGAAATATTGCCTAGGACAGAATAAAGTGTATAAAAACCAAGCCCCGATCTGGGCAAATTTGTGAACCAAAGGGGAGGCAGCAGACTGCCAGGTTCTGTGTATTACGGTTCACCCTTGGCATTTTCCCAGGAAAAAGACTGTCAAGTATCTCCGCTGTTGTTGGGTTTACCGAAATTCTGTAATTTGATCTTTATTAATAAAGCAAATTATTATTTTAATTGGAATATCGTATTGGCATTTATAACAGGCAGCACCAGCCACAGGGCCATACATTAATAGACTGGGTCCATCTGTGCCTTCCAGTGTCACTGTCTGCAGCTGGAAGATAGAGAAAAATCACTTGTGCTCCAGATTCCCTTACCAGTCATCCCAAGGACCTGAAGTCCTTTTTGATCATACTTGACCACACACTGCAGTTTCATCACTACCTACATGGAAGAGCAGTGATGGGTAATAGTCCAAGCCTATGCCAGGCTTGGGGTTTTCCTAGTGATATCCTTAGCCCTGGCTCCAGAGAGGCAGAAAACTTCCGACAGAAATGTCTGTCTGGATTCTCTGTTCCCCTCAGAAGAGAGTCACATATAACCATAATCTGTCTTTTCTTGCCTGTGAGGGCAGTTGTGATACAAGGGATGGGCTTTTCTGACACTGGCAAAAACTGTGATGCAGAGGCACTGTCACCAATATCATCCATCTGTTGGCCTTCCCCACCCAGATCCCCATCCCTGTAGCACAGATGCAAATGGGAGGATGAGGTGGATTAGGAGAGGTTTCTCCTGCTGCCCTGAGCATGGACTTGACTTCATTCACTCCATTCCTATAGGCTTCCGCCTTCTGCCTGGTTGGATGATGATATTGGATCTCCTTGATAAGAATTTTCAGGTGGCTGTCCCTGTTTCTGTTCCAGGGAGGGCAGCACATGGTTCCACCAGCTGAAATCTTTTTCAGGATCCCTGATACTTTTACGTTTTTATTTCCTCTCATATATCTGCAACCAGAACAAATGCTTACTCTATTTGCTTTGCAAATCAGAAATTCTTTTGGGCAAGATCCGTGTAAGATTTTCCATCTCTATTAGGTCTACTTCAGTCCAGTTACTGGTTTTATTGGCAGGTTTCATGAGTAATCTTGATTTGTATGTGTGGTGAATTAATTAGAAAATATAGTGGATAAAAAGGTAAGGAAATAATCCACTCTACCTTTTTTTTTTTTTAAGATAATATATGAAGCTAATAGTTTTAAATATCTTTCCATTGATAACAATTCTGAGGTAGAAATCAGAGATTTCTACTAATTTGGGCATACAGACTTTTTTAAAGTCAGAAATCTAGAAATCAAAAGCAGTAATTCTTAAACTGTAAAATGACTGCTCTTTCTCTATATGATTGACTTCCATGATTTATAGGCAGAAGATATCTTCCAGACTTCACTATCATGTGATAAAAGTTTTCACCTCAACAGGTGAAACCTGTTTACCTAAACAGGTCCAGAATGGGTGTTCAGGACACTTAAACACTTCATAAGACCTTATTCAGTGGAAGTGATATGTTGGAGAAGATACTAATAACATACAGTGACCCAGGGATGATCATAATTATGATACACACTAGGATTATAGGTTACATCAGCATTTCGCTGTGATTTCTTCCAGGTAGTTGTGCTCACTCTGGCTGGGATAATGATAATTTTTTTCACAGGATCCTGTATCATGCTGTGATTTAGGCTTGTGGCTAGAACAGTGCTTGTAACACACTGAGGTTTTGACTGTTGCTGAGCATCATTTGCACAGGCTTTAGTAGTCCTGAACCAGCAGCTGTGCAGGTGTTTAGCTGCTGGTCTAGGTCAGCCCAGAAGAAATTTATCTTAGTTAATAGACAATCACTGAATTCAAATTAGAAGGAATACCAAGAGGTAATCTTGCCCGGCCTCTGCACAAAGCAGAGCTGGGTCAGGGATCAAATCAAGTCATTCAGGGCTTTGTTCAGATGGTCCACAAAACTTCCAAGGATGAGACTGCACAGCCTCTCTGGCTGCTTCTCTGACTGTTTTCAAAGGGTAAAGGGGATTTTTTTGTGTCCAGATGGATTATTTTTTTCTCAATTCACGCCAATTGTCTCAGGCTGGCATGACACACGACTCAGGGAAGACTCTGGTGAAGACTCTGACTGTCTTCTCAACGACCACACCACTGGCAGCTGTTAGGTCCCCCTAAACCACATTTCCTCCAGACTGAACAAGCTCCTCAGCCTCTTATTGTATGTCTCTTACTATATCCCTCTTATATCCCACAGCCTCTTATTGCACAGCACATTCCTCAGCCCCTGAGCAGCTGGGTGGTCCTCCACTGAACTCACTCCAGTTTGCCAGCATCTCCCTTGTACTGGGGATGCCTGAACTGAACTGGTCTGTGCAAAGAAGATAAATCATTCATAAACCAAATGAGTGTGTGCACCATTGACACAGAGGTTAAATGGGATATGTTCCATTGTATATCCTGAAGAAACTTCACGTTTCTGGCCTTGAGCCAGAGGAATCATTAAGCATTATTCTTTGAGACTGACTAAAGGACCCAACTTTTATGTCCATCGAGACCATCACATATTTAGACCACAATGTGCCACACTGCTCGCAATAAGGATACTTTAAGAGACCATGTGAAAAGCCTGCTTAAGTAAACAGCCTGCTTAAGAAAAACCTGCTTAAGTGTTGCTTAGGTAACACCCACTGCCCTCCCCTCACCCACAGCTACTTCACCTCAGAAAGCAAACAGGTAAGTCCAGTATCCTCTACCCTTGAAGAAAATAACACAAATCACAAAATAGAAGTTCAAGATTTCCTTTTTATGTATTCTCATTACTTTCCTTGTTGCCAGCTCCCATGACTATATTATTCAATTGAAAGTAAATATCAAGAATTCACTTTATAGGGTGTATAATGTCTTTTAAAAAAGTGGTTTGGCTACAGTGGGCTAAGGTCAGATACAGCTTAAACTTATGTTACTTAGGAGAATATTTCCTACATTTTAAACAATATATACATCTCCAGTTGCACTATCAGATTATTAATAATTGTGAATCACATGTGATACACAACAGGGGTTTTGGACTCTATCTTTGCTTTATATATTGTACTATATATGTATTATGTTTGTCATAATAAGCTCTGGGAAATTAGTACTTCACAGAGATTTTCTTCAGCTTTAACCTTTGAGATAAAGTTACTATGTAATTACTAAAAGCAAAAAAGTCCTGCATTAAATTCCTTTTGAAGTAACTTTTGCCTCTGAAGAAAAAGTGAAATAATAAATTGATTTTTTCTTCTTCAAAGTTAGACAGTATGTGGAGAGATTTTTCTAGCATCATTCATTTACTCTAAGACTTTATATGAACACTGGGTCTGATGTTTAGCATTATTTTCTTTTTCAGGATGAAAGCTATCATGCTAAAATCTTTCTTGATACCTATTTCCCTTCATCTAACATTTGTCCTTGAATAGCTAATGAAGGAAGCAATGAGGGCTTTTTTATTTAGTAAAAGACCTCATTGTAAGTGCCCCTCACCCTTTTGCATCTTCTTGATCTTGAAGCTGGGTGGAAAGGTTTCATCATGCCATTGTGGTTCTTTGACAATTTTAACTGCAGAAAAGACACTATGTAGTGCATGTGCCTAACTCAAAGCTGCCCAAGAAGCATCCTTAGCCACTGCCTACATCTGAATCAGTTCATTTTATTGTTACATAAAAAAACATTACTTGATGAATCAATCTTCACTTCGACAATACTTCATTATATAGCACATTTAAGAAATTTCTTTTTTGATTGTGCATTCATGAAAGACATAGAGGGTAGGTGATTTTGAAGAATTTCTTTAAACTCAGCAACTCTTTTTATTAGCTGTTTTTACCAGAAAGTACCCCTAGGCCACAGCAATATTTATGTTTCAGCACACATTACAGTCATTGGCATTTAAATCTTGTTCCCATGACTGAAGTAATGAGCTATTGTGTATTGTTTAAGTTTTTGATAGAGGTGGATGATGAGTTATCAACTGTACTATCAAACATGGATTTCCCCAAGCATTTAGACATTTCAAACTTTTATTTTATTATTTCAAGTTGTTAGTCAAAATCTGTCAGTTGGGGGCCATAGATTTAAGCCATGTTTTTACTGCTTGCTTCAGGTTCTTTCATGCCCTTTTGCCTGCCCTCTAAACCAGCAGACAGATGTATTTAGGATGTTTTTTTCTCTATAGCTCTGCTAGCAGAGTATTGAGCTCAGCGTCCTGCTAATACTTGGCCTCAGAACCAGAGATACATCATATCTACACAGGTGATGTGTGGATGCAGCAGGTGTGACTCCCATTACATAAAACTCAATTCCAATATAGTCTAGGGTTTGGTCCCTCTTTTCACTGCAAACTGCAGCTTCAATACCCAAACCTCCAGCCACAGTAAAATCACTGTTTTTTAAACTGTGTTTGCTTTTCTAAGGGCAGTGTTGCTTTGGGTGGAGTTTTTTTTCACATTCAGGTTTTGCAAGAGAACATAAGATGAATTTGAGGACCCCGAATTAAAAAGATTCTACAAACCTGTCGTTGTGTAAACAAGGTAACCAAAAATCCAAACCATTTTTATGTACTAAAAATAATAAGCCAGGTACATTTACATGTCACCCTATACTCAAGCCAGGAATATTTTTTTCAGCAAAATATGATCTGCAACATTATTTCAACATTCTCTGACCAGCCTGTATTTGTGCTTGGGATTGACTTGTGAAGGATCATACCCTTCAACGTGTTGAACATCATGAGGTTTGCATAGCCCCACCTCTCTAGATTTCCCATGTCCCTCTGGATGCCATCCCTTCTTTCCAGCACGTTGACTGCACCAGGTATTTCCCTGTTGCTGACAAAGATGTTGAACATTACCAGTCCCAAAACCAATCCCTGGGGAATGCCAGCCATCACTGGACTCCTCTTGGACAACAAGACGTTGGCTACAACTCTGCAGCCAATTCTTTGCCCACTGAGTGGTCCATCCACGAAATCCATATCTGTCTAGTTTAGAGACAAGGATATTGTGCAGGGCACTGTCACCTGCATTTCACAAGTCCAGGTAGACAATATCAGCTGGTCTTCCCTTATCCACCACTACTGTATCTCTTTAACACTGTGGTCCTGTTACAGCCCTCAAGGTCTTTTAACAAAAGCAGAATCCATTTATAAAATTGTCATATTTATTCTTTCTTCTTGGTTGAAGATGGTTCAAATATGTCCATATATATATGTATAGCAAATAATAATAATAATTTAAAAATCCCCAGCAAATACCAGTGTTTTATTGTAAAAGGGACTGCACTAATTGACATTTCAAATTTAAACTGTACAAAAAAGGAGAAAGGGTATAGTAATACACTTTGTTCAATTGCTAGAAACTGAAGTCATTCCAAGATATCTAGGCGACAAGCAGCTACAGTATCTTATCTTTCTTGGGTTAGAAAATAGAAAATCTGCAGAGTAGAAATGAGCCATTGATTTACTGATGTTGCTGTAGCATAAAAAATGAAATATAACATATATCAGGACCACAGACAGAATGACTGAAGGAAAGCAATGAAAATAAATGAAAAGGCTGAGTGGGATTCATTTTTGGAGCAAATAAGTGGGATACACAGTCTTCAGGCAGAGCATGAAAATATTTGAGCAATCATTTCATGTTAGAGAATAGAGAAAGAGATAGGTGTGGGGATAGGTATGATTTCACTATAAACACATTCGTTTCTACTAAGTAGTATCCACACAGCTGAAAGAACAAAACTAAGTAAAGAATAATCAAAACCAAAACAATGAGCCTAAAAAGAAGTCACATAAAATGAATAAGGCTATTAATCAACATCCTTTTTCTTGGTTAACTAATATTTTTAATCAATATTGGTAAAATATTTTAAGTTTTGTTTCTGCAAACTTAACCTACTTTTGTCTTTTGCTTTCATAACCAACTTTATCCCCAGTGTTCAAAAACCAGGTGGTTATTTATTTAAACAATATTTAAATCTTAATTCAAAGTGATGTAATACACACCAAAATATTTCATTCAGTCTTAGCAGGCACTTTCTTATCAGTAAAGGGAGACAAAAAATTCAGTTTATTTAATTCCACATGGTTTGCTTTGTTTCACAAGGTGAGGAATGTGTGGTAGTGCTACAGTCCTCTTAGTATAGAACCAGTACTAAATTATGCACATGATTATGGGACATTTTTCATATGGGTAATTAACACATGACTCATAGAAGTCCTTGGACACTGGCTTGCTTCCATTTCAAATGTTAAAAGCATAGTAGTAACTAACAGTTATGCAGTCACTAGGCCAATTGAAAATTAAGATTTACTACTGATGAGAATATGATATTGAAGGAAAAAGAGGAATGAAAATTGCTGCTGTATTCTTTAGAGAAAAAAGTGCATGTCTATTTCTCTTATCTAAATGATGGAAATAAATTAAAAAATTAAACAAAAAAAGATATATATTATTTGAATTACCTTCCAAGCTGACTAGATTTTGTTCCTACATAAGAAAATGAAAACAACAAAAAAAGCAAAGCAAAAAAGCCCCTCCTCCCTCCCTCTCCCACAAGACTTTCCACTGAATTTTAGTAAATGCAGATTTTTTTTTCCAACAGTTTTCCTAAAGTTAAGTTCTAAGGAATTCTTTGTATAAAAGGAACATAAAGGAATCCATTTCTAAAAAGGAAAAGTGATTTTTTTTTCAAAAAATAATGGAGTACTCGGTTAACAAATTGGCATATGTTACAGCATGATACTGCAGGTAAAAAATTGTGTGTTTAATATTTAGGGCAGGCACTTATTCCAGCACTTTCTCTGTCACAGCATGCTAAAAAAAGAAAAAAAGAAGAAAATTAGTTGTTTTCCTTATTTTAGAAGTTCTGGGGTTTTTTTGGGGGGGATGTTTCTGGGATTTTTTTGTGGGTTTTTTTTTTTTTTCTTTTTTTGCTAGCATTTATAAAAAGCCTTACATGCATCAGTAAAGAAAAAAACACACAACATTTTGAATGATGACACCTAAATACAGAACATTGCAAATACTTGATGCAAATTCCTAAACATCCTCAGGGAAGATAAAGTTGAAAACTGAAATAAATCCCCCTGTAGCCCCTCCAATGTTCCAATGACCTTAGGGGGCTTTGGAGGAATATTTCATGGACAGGACAAAGGATCCAAAAGAGACTCTGACCCCCAGCTGTAGCTCAAGACGTTTATTCCAGATGGTGACCAGAGAGGAAAGAGGACAAGTGAGGAAGAAGAGGGTCTTATCCAACTTCTGCCAGGGAGGGATAGTTGGGACACAGCCAATGGGGTCAGAAAGGGGAGGAAGGGTTAAACGACATGGTTACAGGCTCTAGGGGTCTCTGAGAGGGGAGAAACCATTCCCCAGGGGAATGCAACAGAAAACAGACATGTACTGAGTGTAAGGGGAAGAGGGGATGTGTTATGCTTCCTCTTAAAGGTCTACATTAAGAGAATTATTTAATTGTATCAAAGAATGACTCATTTCTGCACACAAAACTATCCAAACCTGGATAAAACCATCCTTTAAGATGCCTTACTGAAGCAATGGATATTTACCCCACTCCATGACCTTCAAGGAGCCTTTAGCCTTTAGGCATTTTTCTGTACAAAGTAATCTAGATAAATCTACCTACTGTTTGCAGGATTTAAGTTTGTCAAACAGAAATCTGCAGAAAGACTACCAGAATACATTATCCCACGTGCTCCATACCTTTATGAAAGGAAATACTTGTAACAACAGTGAGATGGAAGTGAGAAGGTTGATTTTTAACAGTTTAACATGCCTTTGGACAGGGAAATGTCCCTTATATGCAGTGTAGTGTTAGTAGAACACTTCCGATAAATCTTCTGAGGAGCTGAAAACAATTCCCACCGAAACTCTGGAAATTGTGCCTCTTCATCACCACTGAAGTGTTGCCTTCTGGAAGGGCTGAGTAATTAAGAAAGTGCTTGCCAGTTCAGCGCAGTGTGGCAGCAGCTGTCTGCTCGCTCAGGTGAGAGAATTGAATTCTGGAGAGCTCTTGATTCACTTTCCCTGGCTTGCTCTTAAAAGGGAAGATCTATGCTTCATGATCTTCTCTTGGTTTTCCATCACTACCCTACGCAAAGCTTCCCCCAGAGAGTTCTGTTCACCTTTTCCTTCTTTGCTACAGACATTAGGTTGGCAAGGTATCGTAAAGTTTCAAATGAAAGGAATTAAAAGGGATCGGAGCAAGCCACTGGTTATCTTCTAATAGCTTAGAAAAAAACTAGCTGTTTTAAACCCTCTTTCTGAACTTATTTTAATAAACTAAACAGAATATTTCCTTGTTGCCAAATATCTAAGCAAGCAAAAGAAAGAAAACATGGAAAGTGAGGGCAGCAAGGCGTAAGTCTGTATGAAAGAGAGTATATTCAGTTGCTAGCAGCAAGACATTTCATTTCAGCTTTGTAGGAGATTTTTAGCATGCAGAGAACATGAATTTAAAAGCTAGTTTCTGACTGGGGAGGGAATTTTATTGAAATTTGAACCCTTGCAGACATTTATAAACTCAGACATTAGAACTGAAAAAAGCATGTTAGTATGAAATTGCCTGCAGGACTTTGAAGTCAACTACCTGGTTTCATATCTTTCTTTCTCTATACTATTTTGATTTTCTCTTTTGTTTTGTAAAACTCTCTGATTCTGTCCTTTCTGGTTTACTTCTATTTATCCTTGTGAAACATACTTGTAATCACTTTGATCTCAACCTCAGATCCCTTCATTTCTACTGAAGGAAGTCAGTGTCCTCACTGGAGGTAATGCTAAAAGAATAATAATAAATAAATATACATATATGTATTAAAAAGGCATTAATTCTGCTTCCCAGTTATATTCTATTATACTGTTATATTATTACATCACCTTGTGGTACTGGAAGCCTCAAGCAGCACATGTTCTATGTTGCAGTGCAAATTTTACTTTGGTGTACCACAATTGTATATTCCATATTTACCTCCAAACTACTGTTCTGTGAGTTATATTGTTGGTGACATAATGTACAAGTAATATTTTTCCTTTAGTATCCTAAACATTTCCCTGTATATGAGGTAAGCAGTACATCTTCAGTGAAGGTATAGAATCTAATCAGTCTTCTTGATATGATCACTATCCAAAACGATTTCCAGTCAACACAAAAAAGTGACTGAAGAGCAATTTTTTATTATTATTATTATTTTACATTTGAATTGACCATCAGCCCCTGCTTTCTGTCTTGTTCAGATTTGGTGCCTTAATGAAGAACAATTTTCTTTATCAATAAAACATAGCTTGAATTTTTATCTAGAAAAAAGAGATTGCAGTTCAAATATTTTTTTTCCTTGAGAATGGAAGAGCTTGCCTGCTTGTGTTTGCTTGTAGAGCTTTCCTGCTAATTGACTGCTGTGTTTGCCAGTTTTCCTCTCCTTTTTTCTATAATTGTTGTTAAGTGGAAGCAGCTTTCTCCTACCAGTTTGCTAAATATTATTGATATTAATGCTGACCATGATCACTTAGTTAAAGGGCTGGTAATTAAACTTTAAGAGCCATTCCCAAAGCATCATTCTCATCATTAAAAGTTTCCCAGGAAAACATCTTTCTATATCTTATTGCTTTTACATTGCTTGCCCAAAGAAGCATAAAATGACTGCATGCAATGTCTTGTAAAAAACTAGCAATTTTCCTCTTCCATCTGCTTCCTTCTTCATTATATGTCCATTTCTGTCTTTTATTTCTGCCTTTTCCCTCTATGTTCATATTTTCCCTCCCATCATCTATTCCTTCTCTATTCTGTTTTAAAAAAAAGAAAAAGAACAGGACAGAGAGGAATGAAGTTGTCAGAAGCAAATGGATTTTGTGAAATAGCTGTTTTACAGTTCAGCAATGTTAAACAGAGACTGACTGTGTTGTACAGGAAAATTTAAGAACATCATTAATCCAAAATAGCTGGTTTTGACTAAAGGGTATTGTGTAATAATGTTCAGTACGTAAAATCCATTAGGTTTCATTCTTTTTCTTTCTACTTTCATCGCTCCAGTACAATCATATTTCTCAGTTATCACAACCTTTTCATTGAAAACTTTCTTCACGGTTCAGAGATATCCAGCTAAGGGTCAAGAAAATTTTTGAAAACATCCTGAAAGAGCCAGTTCAAAAACCATTTTGAAACAAAAGAATGGAAACTGCTGTGGTAATAAAGGTAAAGAACATTTAGGAAGAGTTTTCCCTGCATGAGGGAGTTTGGTACTGCATATTTAAATAAGTGTTTAAAGTGAAAAACCTTATTTTTTTTCACTTCTGCCTGGAGGAGAGCTGATTAGTTAACAATTAATTCTGAAGCCCCTTTTGGCCCAGGAGAACTCTATGTATTTTTGGGTTTCAGATGGCTAATGATAATGTTACTGCAATAACAACTATTTTTAAAAAGTTTAGTATATTGCTGTTAAAAATCAAACAAGATGGGACACATACAAAAGAAAAAAGAAAAAAATGGAAATGCTGCTGAGTAGTTTGCATGAGAAAATACCCACACATGGATACACTTACACGTTAAAGTCTAGTAGAAATGTCAAGGAAGGAACTCACACTGTAGTAACCAGGTTTTTCGCATCATTTTTCACATCCTGCTGATCAAATTGACCATCCCTGCATTCTCTTTTCACCCACCCACCCCACTCTTACAGGGAGCAGTGGCTATTTCAAACAGGATCAGCAGAACTTCTGACCTCATTGAGAAAAATGTTGCTTTCAAAGTCACACCTTAAACCAGTTCTCCCAGTCCCCTTGCCCTCAGGCACTTAGAAATCAAATTATATATCTATATAGCTACATAGATATAATCTTGATATATCGATACATATAACTATAGTAATATCTCTGTACAGATTTCACAGTCAGAAAGCCAGTCAGGGCCAAACAACATGCATCAGGCAGGTCAGTATTTCTCAGGAAAGAACAGAAAGGAGACATTCATTAAAAAAATCAAAAAACAACAAAATACCAAACCAAGACAAACCAAATAAAACCAAACCAACCAATCAATCAACCAAATGAACAAAAAACCCCAAACCGAACCAAAAAATCCCCAACTAACCAAAACCAACCCCACAAAAATTGTAGCATTTCCTTTTCCTTTGTCCAGCACTGTAGTACAGGTATAAGAACTGAAATGTTCTCCCAGATTCAGACCAGAAGCTTTTTTATTTCAGTCAGATTAACTACTGGGTCAAACGCTGCAAGGGGGACAGGCAGGGAACAGGAGCTCCTCCTAAACACTGATGTGAGCACTTCATATGGCCCAAACATTTTCTATGATGTTTGGATTGTTGAAAAATGCATATCATCATCATGAAAAATCTGCAGAAATATTTTTTTGACATCTTATACTACTGCAAGGGGGAAAAACTTTAAAAAATACTTCATAAAAATGGAAAAAAATTGACAAATGTGGGAGTTTTAGGTATGATTTTACTTAAAATATTTAGTTTAGCCATTTATTTAAATTGTATTCTAAAACTGACAAGAGTCAATGCTTGAAATTTTAATTTGTTTCTTTCTTTCTTCTTCTAGCTTTGGATCCACGTGGCATTTTGGAAAGGAGTAAAAGCATATATTTGAGCAGGGATTGACTTTTGAGGGTTTTTTTCTTTTAAAATCATAGTTTTTAAAAGGATTATGATTTATTTAGCTAATATTGAGCCCTTATTTTTGCCTATGAATACTACTGCAGTAAATTAACTGAAGAAACAAGCTTTTTTTTTTGGAAAAAACAAAACAGCAATTTCTGGTGCATCAGTTTCTACAGTAAAGAAATTGATAGAAGAATGTACAATTTTGGTTTCTTTTTAAAAAATTGTTTTGGAATTATTCTGTTATTTATTTTCTAAGAATGCCTTTAAGATGTTTTACAAGCTCATGAAAAGCTGACAAAACAGTGTGGAAAGGATTCCTCTAATCGCTTTTGATGAATGCTTGTTTTCATACCTATTAACTGAGCAATAAATGGGAGTTTGTTCTCTTGCACAGTCGTTGCTGGGGGCTTGCAGGAGCCCGTGCTCTATATTTTTAACTACCATTGGATTAATTACATATGATTCCTGTTCCAAAATTCTCTTTAAACTAGCAGAGGACTATTTGTGCCTCGATCATCATGTTCATTGAGTTGTCCTTTGTGTAATGTAAATATCAGTTTAGAATCAGTTCCTTTGATTCTGTTTTGAAAGATTTCAGGAGAAGGGAAACACACACTTAGTGCCGCTTAGCTCTAGGCAACGATGTCACAACTTATGTGGGAACCAATTACAGCTAATTACAGTTTGACTAACCTTCTATGCCATTAAAATTCTTGAAGACTCTCCCCAGCTCCTGCTCTATACTAATTCTTTTTCTTATGATGTATCTGGTTTGGGAGGGTTTGCTATTTTGATTTGGTTTGTGGATTTGTTTTGGTTTTTTATTTTTTATTTATTTTTATTTTTTTATTTTTACTTGGAATATGGTATCAACCAGAAGAAAGCAGAGATTTAGGAAATGAAGGAGATTCCAAAACAGATCCAGTACTAACAGTCTGCTAATTATCCCACAGCAGGAGCCAGGCATTTTCAGCAGTTTTAAGGTGTTCATATTCAACATTTAGTTCAGTAGTTGATTTTCTTTAAGTGACAATCAAAACCCACAGAAATAAAACCTTCAACACTGTGGAAAGGTTCTGGAGTAATATTGCCTCTGATCACTTCTGGGATATTAAACATAGCACAGTTGTGGCAACTAATGGGAAATAATTTGCTTCCAGGAACAGGAAAAAAAATGTGAACGCATTTCAGGAATGTACTAGGAACTGAGTTGTTGCAAAAGCAATTAGATAGGCAAAGGTGCTAGAAATTTCAATTACCGGGATCTGGGAAATATTTGGGAATATGATAGTAAAAAGGAGCTTGTGGCAGTCTGACTAAGAAGGAGAACTTAGAATAAATATAATGAACAAAACAAAGAAGTGAAGGAGGAGGAAAGGAAGGGTAGGAAGGAAAGAGAGAAGAAGAAAATAAGGAGAGAAAAATGGAAGGAAGGAAGGAAGGAAGGAAGGAAGGAAGGAAGGAAGGAAGGAAGGAAGGAAGGAAGGAAGGAAGGAAGGAAGGAAGGAAGGAAGGAAGGAAGGAAGGAAGGAAGGAAGGAAGGAAGGAAGGAAGGAAGGAAGGAAGGAAGGAAGGAAGGAAGGAAGGAAGGAAGGAAGGAAGGAAGGAAGGAAGGAAGGAAGGAAGGAAGGAAGGAAGGAAGGAAGGAAGGAAGGAAGGAAGGAAGGAAGGAAGGAAGGAAGGAAGGAAGGAAGGAAGGAAGGAAGGAAGGAAGGAAGGAAGGAAGGAAGGAAGGAAGGAAGGAAGGAAGGAAGGAAGGAAGGAAGGAAGGAAGGAAGGAAGGAAGGAAGGAAGGAAGGAAGGAAGGAAGGAAGGAAGGAAGGAAGGAAGGAAGGAGATGAGGTAATACTAAGAAACCATGTCGCCATGATAAGGCCATAATAAAACAAATAATTATAAGAAATTATTTAATCTTATTTATGAGTATTTGAATTCCCTCAGGAAGCAGACAGACACACCTTAAATTAAAATACTAGGTTTATGATGCAGAGTATTAGCACAAACCTGTAGGACAAAAATCAGTTTGCTCAAAGCCCAAAGAAAGATACAAATGGAAAAAAAATATGAAACAATTTTTGTTGGATAAATCTTACATAATATTAGCTATCAGAAATGAAAAAGTCTGATGAGAGCTAGATGGAAAATCAGCTCTGCTCACATTTTTTATGAAGATACATTTATCCTTTTCTCCTCACTGCAGAGGGAGCCCAGATAACCAAAAACTATAGATTAAACAGATTTATGTCTGAAGTATCTATGAACACCATAAATTGGGTCTTATTAAAAGCATTGTCTATAAGTATTTAACTGATAAAAGAAAGGCTTTTAAAAAGAAGACAAAGGGAATCCTCTCCTGCTCAGTGATGACAGCTGATGATCCCAAGGAGACAGAACCGATTAAAGCCTCTTTTGCTTCCAGGTTCATTGTCATCAGACTCTTTAAAGAATATATTGCAATGGCACAGACTAAGATTTGTCTTTCAATAGAAGTAGAGTGTATTAAAGGGTAAGTAAGACAAATGTTTTCAAGTAGGCTGGGTGAGATGAAATTCATTATATCACAGTCTGAGGATTGGCTGGACTAATCCCGGAACCATTTGCACTTGTCTTTAAGAGCTTACAGAAAATAAGCCAAGTCAGAAGTGTAACCTTAGTACCCACTGTCCAAGTTGGAGGGTAAGAAAAGGGGAAAAAGGACAAAAAGGGAAATTATTGTCCAGTCAGCTCTATTTCTACTAGCAGAAAAATGCTGAAACAATCAGAGTGCTCTATAACCAGCTAGAAGATAACCAGGACATCAATATCATCCAGTATGGATTTATAGTGATGTAGTCTTGTGAAGACAATCTAAATGCTTTACAGCAGGGAAATTGGCCTTGAGGTTGCAGAGAATTTGCAAATACAATTAGGACATTGCTAAATTTCTGACATTTTCTCAGGTAACTTCCTAAGGAAACACGGTCAAGACACGTCTGCCAAATGTCCTACTGGTTAGAAAATTATCATTAAATAGTGATTATTTTTTCCCTGTAAAATAAAAATCTGTTTGAGTGCAGTTCTATACTGATTCTGATTTAAATTTTTATTTTTATTTTTTTTTAATTTTGATAAGAAGTGAAGACTGGGCATGAAATTTACAATTGACTATTTACAAGCATGACAGAGGCCAGGCTTAGACTCTAACATGATCACAGCCAATTGAAGAAACAATTTGGAGAGCAAAAATGCACTTCAATAGGACAAATTACAAGCTCCACACTCAGCAGAAATAATCAACTGCCATGAAAATAAGACAAGAAACAGATGATTAGTCATCATTGATACTGAAAACCAGGTATTTAATGGGCCACAAATGGAACATGAATCAACAGTGTCACATAATTGTCATAAAGAGAAACACATTCTGGAATACATAGACTGGGTTGATGTCCATGAGGTTGGTGACCTGCTGTTGGATTCTATTCAGCTCCAGTTTGAACTCTGCCAGGAGGAATTTGCCAGAGTTCATGAAGGATGTGACCCAGATGAAAGGGGTTCACCAAGGAACAGTGACCCTTATTAGACCAGACTAGAAGAACTGACATAGAAAGACAAGTTAAAGAGGAGACAGAGAGAACATGCACTAATAATTAAACGTATAGTAAAAATGTTGTAAAAATAGAGTGGAAAGAAAAAATGTCCTTGGTAAAGACCAGGTAGATCCTTTCTGGTAGATCAGCCTGTGTGGGCATCACATCTGGAGCTATTTTGTTCACATTACTAGTACATGCTTTCTAGAGTTCTAAAGCACAGGAACATATTTTGGGGAAGGTTATAAAGTGCCATTATTCACAGCTGAAAAATAAACTGTCAGGATGGCAGAGTTACAGTTGATCTTCCCATTCAATAACAGGTGATACCTTATGTTGAAGTATTGCCTTTAATTTCAGTTATGAGGCTTGCAGGAGTCTCAATTTATTTCTGTGCTTGTTTTCTGCTGATCCAAGGACATATCTTCATCTCCTTATCATTTGTTTTTGTGGTTTACTTGGAGAATTCTTTATGATATACTTAGTAGAATTTTTCATAGATAATTGTCCCTTTTATTCAAAAGCTATATAGCTAAGAAGATATTTTTAATGCTTTTATGAAAACGAATGAAGGAAACAAACTGATATATGTTACCCATGGTATTTTTAAATTTTCTTTTCAGAGTCTAAATTAGAGAAGTTTAAAAATGACTATGCTGTATTTTAAATACATACCTTTATGTATTTTAATGGCTGGTCTTAATGTTTCAATTCATTGGTTACAACTGGTGAATAATAGAACTATACTGTTTGAAATTTATCATGAATTTCAGAGGTACATAGAGAAAATAGTTCATTCTATTTGGCCTCATAATGTTTAATAAACCTCTACTTTTGATGTCAGATTTTCGCATGCAGATTTTTTATTAATCTGTAAAATTCTGTTATCAGCTCTGCAAGTAATTAAAATTCCTGTAAAAGGAACTATGTCCACTGTTATAAAAGACTTTTTAAATGGAAGCCTAGTATATACCTCCTTCATTAGGAAAGGGGAAAAAAAGTGTCTGTGTTACTGGCAATAACTCTTTTGATGTATAAATTTAATAAAGAGGCGGAAGACATTCAATATAACCAAAAGAAAAAAGGTATATAGCAAAATCATCCATGACTGGAACTAGTTTGAGATGTTCTTCACAACTCTCAACAATAATACACAATTCTCAAGGCTTAATAAATATGTCTCACTGTTAAAATCCAACAGTTGGCTGAAAGGCATGCAAAGCCATCATTCTATTTTTATAAACAGAAAAAATGTGAAAAGGGTGGCCTGAAGAGACAGAAATCAGCAGTAAAGCAAGCATATAATTGTTTAAAGCATTCATTAAAATTGTACATTTTAAACAAATATATATTTCACTTTCATTTGCCTCGCTTCATAATCTTGCAAGCTCACGTTCAGCCACTGAGCAAGTGCTAATTGTAATCTGGAAGTGTGCTATAAATATGCAACAGTCCTCTCTCTAAAGGGCTGGGGATAAACACTATGTTGTTGTTTCTTCTGAAAATGAATAAAAAGCCTCGTTCTTATTATTTGATTTAGGAATGTATGGGCATATTTTTAGTTGTTTGTTCTACAGAGGTCTATTTGAGAACCCTATTTTAGTTTTTCTATAATAGTTTTCAATTTAGCTTCAAAATGGAGAGCAGAAATAATCTGTATGTTTAGCAAAGTGGGAAAAAAAAAGGCATTCTGTCAGTAAACTGAGGCAAATAATTCAGTTATCTCTGTACTTGAGCAGTAGGAAGTTTAACTAGAGATCTGATCAGTTCAGCTCTGACTTGTTGAAGAACTCTGACCCAGCAAATCAGTCTTGATGGGGCAGTGCTGCACAGACATTGCTTGTCTCTGCCTCGTGCAGTTATTAAAGAAAGAAAACAACTGCCTCGACAGGGCTCCTTCCAAATGAAGTCTCTGCAGATTGTACAGTGGTGAGATGAGCACTTTTCCCCACTGCTTCACAGAATCTGAAATGATTGCAGTTAGCCCAAGTAATGTCTGCAGGGATATTTTTTAGAGAGTATTTTAAAATCAAAAACCTGTGCCTACTGGGTGACTTATAAAAAGAAAAATCCATTTCAGGGAAGGGACGAACTGCTGTGTGTTCCCCACAGGCTAATTCTTGAAATTGGCTTTTGAAATTCTTTTGCATTTGAAATGAATGATAGTCATTCACCTGTTTGTTTAGTCTGAGTTTCACATTCAGAGAAGTGGATAAGTGCTGTTTGAATGAAGTGCTCCAAAAAGTGCCCTTAAAGAGCCTCTGAGGATGTAAAATCTTTCAAATCAGATTTGGGGCATGAGTCCCTACTTGCAGAATATTATGGTTTATGCAGTGAATGTGTCAAGCCAATTCTCAGCACAAAACTGTCTCCTCTTTTCCTGGAGTGACTACAACAGCCCAGATGTTTGTGTACCAAATAATTTAGCACATGCATTGTGACACATGTTAACACGCTGCAACAACAAGATACAGTTTGGTTTTCTCCCTACAAAACACATTTGAAAGGGACCCTTTCTATTTATACTTTGCATGTGGAGTTATGGATGGGGTGAAAATTTATCCTGAATGTCTACAACTGCTCGAATTGAATTTGGATTAGAATATGGAATTAATCTCCTACCTGTGAAAAGGAAATGAAAAAAAAATTGTGAGAAAATTTCTGATATGATTCATGAGAAGGGCATTCAGATTATGACCAGGGAAAACTAAAGTGTTCATTACTAGGAATGTACACTACAGATGCCTCAAAGAGATTTTAAATACAAAACCTTTTAAAAGTGTTCAGTTGAGTTTGAATTCTGAGCAGAACATATTTTTGACTTTATCTCATGCTTTGGCTTTTATTTGCAATAACCAGAATTAAATGTATTATTGTAGAAATGTCTCTGAAACAGATTTTTCACTGGTCAAATATTTCATCACTTAGAAGTTACATTTTAATGAAGTGTTTTATAGACTGTATCATAGGTCTGTGCATTCACCTATTAGTAAGATGAAATTGTGTTAATAAAATTATGTGACTTCTTAAAATTAAGGATTAAAAGATATCGTGATAGTACAACATCCTGTTTTTATTATTTCTGGTTATTTAAACATAATAATTCATACAACAATGGTCCCCTGGGGTGTGATTAGGGCAAGTTTTGAGAGTTAAAATTATATTTTTCCTGAAACAGCAGTGATATAATTTAAGTGTTCTATCACCAGTAATTTGATTTGCTGTTCATTATAATAACAGTAATAATAACAAATTCAATTGCTATTAATGGAAATGTCTTATGCACTTTCATAAAGGTTTTATTGTAATTCAGTATTAATCAGTGGATCATTAAAATAAAGTGTTATCATCTAATTTGTATTTATTCAAGCATAAAGAAAAAAATCTATTATGATGTACTGCACCATTATACAATCTGTTGTTTTAATGAAAAACTAATTTTCTATATACTTATGTGTTTTTCTTACGTTATAGTGGAGAAAGATTGTACTAAAATGTTTTAGTTTACATCATATGCACTCAAAATTATCGTAGTGGCAAGGTTAAATTTCATCAGTTCTTTCCTCTTAAATCATCTCTTCAAAATCTTCAAGGTTAAAGTATGTTGAAATAGCTTTCAGGACTATGGTTCATCCCATCCATAATAAAGGAGCATTTTTATTTGAACGAGTTATCTTTATTAACACAGATGGTTGACTAAAATACAGGTTGATTCAGCAGCTTCTAACCTGTATGAGAGGTAAATTTCCCTATTTCTATAATTAATAATATCAGCTTTTCTTACTCTTATTTTACATTCTCAGCTACAGTTACATAGAAAGGACTCTAAAACTGCAAAAAAGGCCTACAAAAGTAAATTTTTCATTTTTGTAAAGTATCATCATGTCTCTATGACAAACTACTTAGGGGGGAAAAAGTCTCAGGCCATTTCAAATGTTTAAATTCTATGCATCATTCATTCAACGAAGATTGAATCAAAGGTGAACTGTTATATTCCCATATTTCTTTCCTGTGAGAGTGGCGAAGCCCTGGCACAGGTTGCCCAGAGAAGCTGTGGCTGCCCCACCCCTGGAAGTGCTCAAGGCCACCTTGGATGGAGCTCTGAGCAACCTGTTCTGGTGGAAAGTGTCCCTGTCCTCCATGGGGCAGGGCATTTGGAATGAGATGATCTTTAATGGCCGTTCTATCTTGAGCCACTCCTGATTCTAATAAATTACCTCAAAAAAGTTATAACACTCATGATTATGTAGCCTTCTGAATTATTTTTCATTTCTGAGGAGTCTGACTTCTGCAGCAGAGCCAGAACTTGGAGTTAAGCTATTCCCATCAGTGTAAGGTCTGGGTAGAGTAGGACCCAGGACTTTCTGAAATGGACCAGAAAGAAACAAAAAAACCCACAAGCAGAGATCTGGAACAAACAAACAAACAACAACAACAAAAAAGCCAAGGAAGAGATATGTTCAAAAAGACAACAAAAGAGCATGTTTGTACTTCATGGCTTTAGGCTCTGTTATGTTTTTCCAGTCACAATCACAGAAAAGCTTTTACTTAATAGCACTCTTTCATTCTCATTTAAGATGCAAAATCTCTTCTTGACAAAGAGGTGTGTCTCACATCTCTTTTTAAATTATTCTAGTTCCATCTACAAGCCAATAAAACTTCAATACTTGCTTGAAAAATTATTCACTTCAAAAATGGCTGATGAAATATTGCTTCAGAGTAGCCAGAAACCAGGATTCTTGCAAGGATAGTGACAATCCTTCTCCTGAAACCCTTCAAGCCATAAATCCATTTCAGTAATATCTCCAATGTTATATTTGCCAGATTTTTGTAAAAGTGGAAGGCATCCCCAGAAGAATTGTTTAGTAAGAGTGAACATAAAAGATGAAATCTTAAATTTAGGTTTCAGGGGACCTCTGAAGGTTATTTTCTCCTACCTTCTCAAAGCTGGCTCAACTACAAACTAAGAGCAGGTTGCTCTAAGTCATTTTGTCTGGCTGAATCCTGACTGTGCAGGGACAGAGACCTCGTAGTATTTCTGGGTATTCTGTGCCTCACAGAGAAAAAAAGTGTATTCTCATACCTGGAATTTCCCATGTTCAGCTTGTGCCTCTCTGCTCTTATCAGCCTGTGTGAACCCCTGGAGTCACAGAAGCACGGAATCATTTAGACTGGAAAAGATCTCTGCGACCATTGTCTCCAACCTTTGGCTGGTCACCACTTTGTCAAGTAGACCAGAGAATTAAGTGCCATGTCCAGGCTTTTCTTTAACACCTCCAGGGATGGTGGGTCTACCACATGCCTGGGCAGCCCAGTCCAATGTCTAACAACCCCTTCTATGAAGGAGTCTCTCCTGATTCCAGCCTGAACATCCTCTGCTGCAGTTTGAGGCCATGTCCTCTTGTCCTGTCACATCTTCCCTGGGAGTAGAGACCAATCCCCACCTGGCTACACCCTTCTTTCATGGAGTTATAGAGAGCAAGAAGGTCTCCTCTGAGCCTTCTTTTCTCCAGGCTAAACCCTCAGCTCTCTCAGCCAAAGGATTCATCAAGGGACTTACTCTCTAAATACTGTTTCATTTTTCTGAATATTTCTGAATTCATCTTTGCTGTAACAACCCTCAACCCACCAGGCAGCAAATACAGCAGTAAGCTCACCCTAAGCCATCTCTTCCTTGGTTTGAGTAAGTCCCACTGTCCCTTTTACCATGGGTAACACTTCATTCCCCCAGGCTCTGCCACTAAGAACAGGCACCAGGAGAGCAAAACCTGACTCTAAAGAGAAAGTTCAAAAACTCACCTTGAATTTTTCAGTTCATTCATTTTTGAGCACACACACACATTTGCTGCCAACAGACCCAAAGAAACGTCTTTTGTGTCATTTAATCATAGAATGGTTTGTATTGGAAGCGACTTTGAGGATGATCTTGTTTGAAGTCTCTCTGCCAAGGGCAGGGACACCTTCCTCTAGACCAGGTTGCTCAGAGCCCCATCCAACTTGGCCTTGAACACTCCCAGGGATGGGCATCCACAGCTTGTCTGGAAACCTGTGCCAGGGCCTCACCACCTTCATGGTAAAGAATTTCTTCCTAATATCTAAGCTAAACCTACTCTCTGTCAGTTTAAAGCCATTCCCCTTGCTCTTTCACTTCAGGCTCTTGTAAATAGTCTCTCTCCATAACTCTTTCCTGTAAGTTTCCTTCAAGTACTGGAAGGCTGCAAACAGGTCATCCTGAGGCCTTCCCTTCTCCAGGCTCAACAAGTCAAATTTTCTCAACCTTTGCTAATAAGAGAGGTGCTCATGCCCAGCTGAGCTGTGGTTTTCATAATCCCATTGCTGCATGCCCTGGCATTATGACTGTTTACTATCTGGAAGTAAATGGAAAGTAAACAGAAAGTTATCTGTTTTTTGCCTTTTCTAGAATTCCTTTTTATCTGTGAGCACATCTGAGATGTTCGTGGTGAATCAAGGCAGGGTTTTGCCAGGCCTGTTTGGTTTCTGCCCATCAGAACAGACTGCTTCTGTGTCCTGGGGAACCTTTCAAGATGATGTGTCTCTGCACATATCTGGGTACAGACCTACAGAGACATTTCCAGGCACTGGTCTGTGCAGCAAATGGGTCAGGTCTGTATGGTCCACCAGCATGTTGTTCTCAAACTGGAGTTGTGAGAAGAAAGGGAAAATCACATTCTCTCTGTCCCTTTCTAAGACAGTGATATCAGAGTTCCTCGCAGATGTTAATCAGGAGTACTTACAGGTGAGCAAATTTATGTCAGTAAGCCCCATATGTTTAAGTACTTTCTTCACAGTGAGCAATCAGGTGTTGTTACTAATAAACAGTCATCTTCAGACCACAGATGGGCATTGGAAAAAGTGTTTTAAAGCTATTATTTTTCTCATGGTGCAGCATTAACTTATATAACCATCATCTTAATTCTACTGCCTCCTTATTGATTTAAAGCATGAATTTCAAATGTGTGTGTATATATATATATATATATATATATGTATATACACAATGATATATCTCAGCTGGTGTGCTGCTTCATTGCAGTCACCAGCACCAAAGGGAGTTTTTGAATTAATGCAGACCATTAGTAAATCAAAAAAGCAATTCAATACAGCACAGCAGGGAGAAGATGCAATATCCACAGCACTGGAAAAATATTTTAAGAAGGGCAGTTGTTTGTTAAGAGCTAGGGAATTCAGAAAGACAATTTAAAAGAATTGTCTAATAAAGATCAGAATTGTGCTGAACAATAATAAAACTCAGAACTGAACAAACAAACAACAAAAATTTCCAGAAAACATCTCTAAAAACCTATAAAGTAAAACGACATGTTCTCCCAAACCAGGCAGTTGATTATAACCTTGGTCAAGAACAGTTCTAAGAATTTTATGCTGCACTGTGCCTTCAACCTGAAAGAACACTCATGAAAGTATCTAAGCCCTGCAGCTGGTTCTACCCCTGACCATTGTTATGGGGCATGATGGAAACACTCTTGGTATTACATACAATCTTTTCAATATGTTGCCAGTGAAAGGTAGAATAAATACTAAAGGATTTTTTTTTTAATTATCCATTTAAAAACTGGATTGCAGCTGGAACTTATCAATTTCAATCAGGATTGTAAAGAGGATTTCCTGTATCCTAGGGAAACACCATCTGGAATCTCTTTTAACAAGAATATTTTTTTTTTCTTTTCCTTTTTTTCTTTTTTAACACTGACTTGAGCAGAACATTGTAATGTTTTGAATTCATGTACAAGACCCAAACCTTCCACTTTTCACTAACAGGAAACAGTTTCCCATTAATAAGTCCATCACTGTTTTTTGCAGCATTAAAGGAACTTTCAGTTCTTTCTTCCCTAAGTTCAACCTGGAAACTGGCTGGATGTCAGAGGATGATTTAACCTTCCATAATTTTGTTTGTAGCCTCTTGAGAAGGCACATAGTTTACTGTGTATAAAGTAAAACTTGTATTTCATATTCAGAACCATTTTCATAGCCTACATTTCAGTAATCAATAAAACCATGTTTGGAAAGCATTGCTAGATACCAAGACAGGCAGAAGAAATAAACAGGGTTTTGAGTAACTAAAAGGATGAAAAAAGAGAGAGTTAAAAGCCATGCTAGGGATCTTACATTGTCCTGATAAGAGCTAGACATCTCCTCTGGAAGCTTCGTGTACAGGTCTTCTGGGCCTGGTCAGAACTCCTCCTGTCACTTTTACTTTACCAACAGTAATGGCAGAAGAATGAGTGAATGAAATCTAAAAATGCACTTTTCAACAAGGTAAGTACTTTCATCTACTCCCATGGCATGGCATAGCACTGTTTAGTCCTAAAGAGACTGAAGGGAAGCAGGTATGTTTTTTCTCTTCAATCCCCAGTGTTTCTGGGACAACCTATTCACCATTAATGTCTTTGAGTTATGCCAGAGGAATGTGAGTGAAAATACTGACTTGCCAAACATCTACTGACTCATACATTCACATGAGAGAGACTTTCTGATCCATTGAGGCAAAGCATGCAGACAGTGATTACAAACAATGCACATGACTACCAGAGGTTCCATTTCTGTGTCATGAAAGTTGTTGTTGTGTCCTGGCCGGAGCTATGACTGTAAAGCACTCTGAAGTTTAAGCCTTACATGATGTCATGTGTTCCTTTAGCTTAACATTTATTCCTCTTGTCAAACAATAAGAGTTTTGTTAAAAAGAATACAGATAAAGCAGAAAGTCTGAGAGCTGACAGCTACTTCAGGAAGAATGGTTATTCTGGATATGGCAGTCCCTACCCTCGAGGGACAGCACATGGACTGGGATTCTCAGCATTGATGGTGACCCCCTTAGCTTGCTAGTCCTGATGAATTCCAATTGCTCTAAAGTTCTGCTGGAGCCTGCAGTGCACAAAGAGGCACCACTGTTCCAATGAAATGAAGTATAGCTCTGCTTCCACTTGTCTTTTTACTACTCTACCAGCTCCTCCATTTTTTCCTCTCTCTCCTTGGTTTTAAGACAAATTACTTGAACTGTTTTAAATATAAATAATTCTAACCTAAGCAGGGGCATATATCATCACACAAAAAGAAAAATCACCACCCTAGGACTTCACTTATCTTTTTAATTTTTTTTTTTCCAGGCATCATTATCAGCTCATAAGGGAAGAGTTAGTAGGCAAAGAAACTGATAGATTTTTGAAGTTTCTGTTAATTTGTACCCAAAAGCTTTTTCCATCTGACTGGCTGGTTCATTTCAGCTGGAAATGCATTTTTGCTGCTCTGCTTGAAATCTTAAAAAAAGATAGATATGTGATAGATATGTAGATATGTTTTTGTTTTGTATTCCTCACACTGCTTCAGTTCAAAGAATCCAAACATGAAAAGAGGAGACTTTATTCCCAGATTATCTAGTCTAAGGGTCTCTCTAACCTGTAGGAGATAAAGCAAGGGACTGTTCATTGTCATCTCTCCCCCACCTGTGATTGCCTCATTTCCCTGCTATAAATCAAGGCACCATCTATTAAAGAATTATTTTTACATTTCCCTAACTTCAGTCTGGACAGTGTAACCTTTGATTTCATGTAAGAACAGTGCACAGTCTCCACAAGTCTTTAGCTGACCTTCAGCAACAACCATGGTGACAAAAATGCCATGTCCTGCTCAAAGATGCTACAGAATTAATGCACAAGATGGCTAAGTTTGGTATTATTATCTCATACTCTTTGATTCCAGGCTGGAGGGTAACTCCTTCTCTCCAATGCATTCCCACGAGCCTTTTCATCAGCTCTAAAGTTCTAATTAATTAGATAATCATGAAAAGGTTAGTCTTCCACTTTGAATCAGACTCCCTGAAACAAAATCTATACTGACCAGAAAAAACAAATGTAGGAAAACCAGCAGGTTAATTTGAAAGTCTACATGAAATATTCAGAAGTGCGAAATATGAATCTTCCCTCCTTTCCTTGCAGACATTTCACTGACTTTCTGTGGAGAAATTCTTATCTGTCAGGAAGGCAATTATCAGATTGTACACTGGGAAAGAAGTCAATATTTCTTCTTCTTCAATACACTGGGCAAGTCCTTAAATTTCTTTCCTATCTTTACCAGTTTAGGATTTTTACACTGGAAGTGCATATCTAGACTGAAGGGATGTCAGTCCCTAATTCCAATAGGATGCACTTAAGAAATGGGTGACTATTTAGACTGGGGACAGTGATGGATTTAAACTCTTCTCTTATCGACTTATCCAGCAGTGCAGCAAGTATCCAGTCTTGGTTCAAAAAATAATAAATTCAAAAATTATTCTTTTTAACCTAAATCTGTGTGCTATGCATGTCTTATTATGATAATTCTGTATGTAATGTTTTCAGAAATAATCTGCTACAAGAAAGATATTTTCCTTCATCAAAGAACTTTACAGAATTCTCAAGACAACTGACACATCTTACAAATATATTTCAATTTCTTATCCCTTAAAGAACTAATTCCCACATCTCCTAGTTTGAAAAGGTGAAACAATGACTTTTTTGAATGCATCACAAAGAAAATACAAAGAAATAATCAAAAAACACCTATTGCTTGTTGATGCATCTTTTTCATGCCAAATTATTTATTACTAACTTCAGTGTGTCTCCTGCCACATACAATGTTCAAATTTTTAAGTAGGATTTTAAGTGAGATTGCTTCCATAACTCTAATATATGCAATCCTTCACAGTAACAATGTCCTCTGCTAGGGAAAACCTCCTAACAAGAGTTCCAGATAAATGCCAAGCTTTTTGCAGCTGTTTAATAGAATTTTAGAGGCTTTCAAGTCAAGCAAAATATGAAGCCATCTTTATCAAGCATAGAAGTAACTCTACTGAATTTCACCCTCTCAGAGGCTGCTAGATTTAGATGAAGACTATATCATTGTAGAAGTATATCACAAAAGGTAAAGTTGGGGGTTCTTTTGGTGTTTGGTTTGTTGCTTTATGGGTTGGGTTTTTTGATGGTGGTGGTAGCGGCTGTGGTGTTTTTTGTTTTATTTTGGGGGTTTTTTGGTTTATTTGGTTGGGTTTTTTTTTTTAGTTTGTTTGGGTTTTTTTTTTTTTAATAAGACTTCTTTTACAAAGGATTTATGAATTGTAAACACCATACTGAAGACATTTTGAAGATTTTGTTTCTTATAAGTAACTTAGGTCCCTTTTCACATCTTCAGCTAAATACTTCATGATAGGTAAAGTACACAAGATCAAACAGACTCTGTATTTATATTCTGTGAGTCATTATCTTCTTGATTTTAATAGTATTTCTCACATTTTTTCAAAAAGAGCTTGCTAGTGTGAGAAAGGTGAGCAGGGGTTGTTTGTTTAAGGATGGAATTTTATTTCCTGTGAAATAAGGAAAAACAGTAGGCAGAGTCACTCATTCCTCTTACATTCCTGCAGGTAGCACATACATGCTGCAATAGAGAAACCAAACAGTTCTCCTAGTTTAAAATGACACTTAAAAAAAATTACACTCATAAAAAGAATGACAAAGGACTCTTTGAACCTCTATATCTTAAGGTTTCTAAAATCAAGGCAAGTATGATTGCTATCCAGAGCAATCATAACAAGGAAAAAAAAAACAAAAAACAAAAAAAAACCCAAACCAAAAAAACCTTTACCAAAACCTTCTTGCATAGATGGACAATTTTGTCTCAAAATTGAGAGAAACTCTCATTCCAAATAACTTTCTTCTAATGTTTTCACACTGCAACTAATTTAGTCTTTTTTTTTACAAGGTTTAAAGACAAACTCAATCCCAAGACTAGCATTATTAGTGATAGACTTTTTTTGCTAAAAAACACCATTCTCAACATTTTCTCTCCTTTAATTTTAAGACAATAGATGATTTTTGACTGGGACCATATTAACACAACAGAAGTAAAATCATTAGATGCAAATTGAATAAGGCTGATTGATCCAAACTGTGCTGTAGTCAAAAGGAATATTGTCATTCTCGCAGAAACAGAATTCAGTCTAGAAAATCTGTTAAAACATAATGGACATTCACTATCAGTAAAGTGTTGAATTTTGAGCTTACAGTGGGGTGGGAACCCAAATTTTTTGCTAGATTTAGACTTATATTTGCATTGCTCTAGCTATTGAAATAAAACTGATCATTTTTTTTGTTTTGATGGGGTTCCTTTAAATTTGTATCATCTTTTTCCTGATTATACTTTCTGTGCAGCATTTATATTCTTGATACTCACTATTTAAAATAAATGGATTAACCATGGGAGAAGTTACTAATTGTTATAAGAATGGAAAAATAGATTCCTTTGAAAGCATTATCACTTTAATGGCTTCATTTTAGCCTTATCATCATTTAAAATCTATAAATGAAAGAAATACAAAACAAAAAATATAAGCAGGCTGACAAGTGTGTGACAATAAGAGATACTAAACATCATATTACTTTTTACTGTATTTCTAAATAACACTATCAATCAAAGATTATTCTATGCAAGACTGATATCAAATCCAGATACAACAATAGATTTGTCAGGTACATTCTTCATAATCTTTATCACTTACAGTCTGTTTTTTTGAAGTTACTACTGGCAGGTTCTATTATATATCCACTCATTTGGCCCATGAACCATCACAGAGGATTAATTTTGGCATTCAGTCCAGCCTTTAATTGTTCAAGCTGAATTCCAAATATGTCATTTCTTTGTATATTTAGAAGTGCAACAAAAACAGACCTCAAATTCATGGATTTTTTTTTTCTTTTTTTTACTAGAGCATATTTTTTTTTGTACAGTAAATATGGCAATTTCTTATACATTAGTATTGCAGGCCAGTAGTTAATAACAGTAAGGTATTCACAATGTACTGTCAAGTACCCTGACAGATGATCTCTGCAGCATGATGTGACTCAGGAGTTCTTCTATTGTAAGGTATAAAAATAGTTCAGATGATTGATAAAAAAGACTGAGAGGATTTCACCTTTTCCCGCAGTCACTCCCCCATGTGTTCAGTAAAGAAAGAAACACATCCACCAACAGAGGAATGAGTTGGAAAGAAGCTGGCAATTCAACTGGTCCTAGGAGCACTCAAGCACATTGATCAACATGAGATAAAAAGGCAGATGTTAACCCTCTTCAGTGGTGTTGTTTATGTAGGCTAAAACAGCTACACAGGTAAAATTGTGGAACATTCAGGGAGGACTTAACTGACAAATTAATCAAGAGCCACGAACAGGAAATACTGCACTGGGACACATTTTGGCAAGACTGATTTTAACCAATTTGCTGACTCTTAGAGATGGTGGCTGAGCTGTAATAACAAAGGAGAAAAATATCTGAAACACACGGGGTTGAGAATGGCTTCTTCCACGTATGGTTAAACATTACATTTGATGAATTAAAATTAGGAGAATGTTCGGTCATCAGGATAGTCTAAAAGTAAACATGTAACACCAGTGTTGATATTGTTACAGCCAAAAACTTTTCTTCAAATTAAAGTTGTTTGGAGGACGGTCTGCCATCAGCAGGGAATGACTGCAGGGATTTTATGCAATGAATGGCCAAGGTACAGGACAGAAGGAGGGCTGCATTGTGCCAGAGCCTTGTTCAGGTGTCAGGAAGAACAAAGAAACACGAGGTGGTGAAGGCACAGAGTGGATTTCTGAATGCCTGTAACATCTTAATCAGGTTTACATAGGAAGTTAGGCTCTACAGTGCTTATCTGAGCTGAACAGAGTTGCTGAACTTTCTCTCCTGAGCCTTTAGTTAAACTGTAAGGATTTGAACAGCACAAGCATGTTCCCTGAGTGCAGAATATGAATGAAGGCAAGGTCCCATCAGGGAAAAGGTACTGAATTTTTCTTTTCTATTTAAACATTATACTTCTTTTGTGGAAAACACTCTGGGCTAAGTAAGCTGACATAATACTTGCTGTAGGTCAAAAACTGTCTCCACATAGTTTTACTTTTAACAATGAACTCTGTATTTCTCTTTTCAGCCAGTTCCTCCCCAAATTCCATTCATAGCAGATGTTTCAGGAGGAAAACCAGAGCTGTTAGGACTTCTGCCACTCTTACTATGCCAGAAAGTTTCACAGCAGGAATTTGTAACAGAGAATTCTGTTAATCATCCCCACCAAACCCATGAAGTTCCCGTTATGATAGAAGTGTATCCTGGCATGTGAACAGGAACAAACTGAAGGAAGTTCAATACTATTTCTGTGTCTGTTAAAGGCAGAGAAGAGGCTATTGTGTATAATCTGAGTTCCTGAACCAGGGAAATGGAGCCGTCCTCACTTGGGAAGCCCTGAAGTGACACTCGTGAGGCAGTGTGCTTAATTTCAAATATGCCACTTCACATCAGGGCCTATTATCTTCACCACAACAGTGCTCTAACATAACTCTATGACCTCTTCAACATTCATAATAAGGCTGTCTGCATGGCTGATCTTTCATCTGAGGCTAAAAGGCACTTACAGAAAAGCACCACTCTTGCTGATTTTTTTTATTATTATTTGTTTGGTTTGGTTTTTTTATGATAAGATTTTTGCTGTATATACTGCAGATTGTTAGGCTTTTTGTGTTCCCCAGGTGTGCTACCCCTTCAATGAACTTAAGTAGTCCTGGTTTTCCTAAATTATCTATATATTATATATATTAATATATTTATATAAATATGAGAAGTAATTATATGAATGAGCAATCTGAGAAAACAGCAGAAACTATCCTAGACCTTTCTTCTAAGCCTTAAGTAGTCTAGGTACTGGGTTGAGGAGCCCAATGTCTTTATCTTATCCATTATCCAGTCACTTGGTCTGGACCCCAGGACACCCAGCTACCTTGACCACAGTGAAGGAGGAGTTTCCCCTTTCCACACAGTCATTGCATCCACTCCTGACTTGGCAAAAGGACTATTGGAATTTAATTTTTTTTGCTATCTTGTTAAAAAAAAAGGTTGCAAAAAAGTTGGTTTTTTTTTTTTCTGTCTCTTTGGATGCTCAATACATTTTACTGTATACATTTATTTGCAAGTCCTTTAACTGAATTTACTTAACAGAAGTTTTCCTGACTACATCGTTTTCTGTATTCAGACCAAACCCCTGAAGCTACAGAACTAAATATCACTTATGTATAACTGGTTTCATTTATGAAATTTCTATCTAATAAAATACTATTATGTCTTGTCTCACAATACTGTGAAGTAAAGGTTAAATTAAGAAAGAAACAAGCAAAGCCTGGTTTATTGACATTTAAAACCAGTTACAAATAAACATCTTGTTCAGCCAACCCTGCAGGGCTTACTACATTTCTGAGATAGGATCCCAAATTTCATATAAAGCAGAATTTCTCCTGAGATAATGTAGCAGAAACACCTGTGCCATTCATTAGGTTTGAGACCAAGTGAGGCAAACAAAACATTTTTGTCTTGAGCACAAGCACATTAAGGCAGGGTAATGAGTGACTGCATATAAGAATTCTTAGTGCTAAGAATTTTGTATATACATCTAAACATGAATATATAAAAAATATGTAGCCATAAAGAGGCAAATGGAGATCTGTGTAACTGCAAAATTGGGGTGCAGGAAGGTATGTTCAGTATGCAATAAAATCTTCAAGGCAGGAACTAAGAGTTTGCAGCAGTGAATAAAGGTGTGTGTGAAACCAAAACCATACTGCAGGATGAACAGGACAGGGGCTGATGGAACGACAATAAGCAAGAAAGATTTCTGGCAAAAAAAGAGAGCAATCCCTGGTCCCAAAAATAAGATGCAATATTTCAAGAGCAGATGAGATAATCCCCTTTTCTTCTGAGGAGGGGATGAGGAGCACAAGGGGGAGGATGAGGAGAGCTCACTGGCCAAGGCACAAGGACCATCAGCACTGACTACTCAGTGTCAGCTTCCTGGAGTTGGATGCTTGAAGCCCACTCAGGGTGTAAGTGGTGAGGACTGAGTGCTTTGAACAGGTATTGTTGACACCTGGAAGTGACTGAGAGCCCATCATTGGCTGTGTGACATCAACGATTGACAATCAAGTGTTGATGTGTTGAAAGTGGCCAAAGTCATTAATTTTTCAAACACTCTATAACAATCTCCAATGTTTTAAGTGGTACAAAGGTATGTATATACATATATGATGTACAAGCTCATGTATATATATATATATGTAATATACATGTGTATAATCTCTGTAAAATCATATGCACCAAGTGTTTATATTACTGTGCATATATCAAGAAGCATAGGGCATCTCAAGTTCAATACCCTGAAACATATCTACAATCACTACAAATAATCTGTCTTTCAGGGGCTGTTGTCAGGTCTAATTTGCCAAAAACCAAGGGTTTCAAGTGAACTTTAGAAGTCAAATCAGAGTCACACAGAATCACAGACACTATAGAAGTTATTAAAAAATTTCCAAAATTGACTTCACTAAGATAAGAATTATCCAGAACAGTAGTTGTGCAAATCAGTGTTTGCTACCTGGACTCTCACCTGCAAAAAAACAACCAACCAACCAACCAACCACAATAAAAAAATCCCCACACTCTATAAGTTGTAGTAAGGGTCCTATTGAACATTTATCATGGCAAAAGCAAGCACACCACAGGAAAGTGATTTGGAGGTCAGTATGCCTCTATCCTACCACAGAAATCACTTATTTTATATTAGATATTACTTATTTTGATAGTTTATCAGTCTTGGAGTAATTAAATTAAATAATGACCACAACAGAACAGGACCCATTTCAAATTAATCAATAATGTAATAGTTTCTATTTATTTCTCAACACCCAGCACAATATAGTCTACTTTGTCTTCCTAGAATTCCTGGCTATATTTCCTGACCAGATGTACACACATGACAAAATCATTTAAAAACTCACTGCAGGCAAAATTCAAATCTGAGAAAATCTCATACTCTACTCTTCATGTATTGTTTTAAATCTAGCCACAAGTTGGATGCAGATAAATTGAACTTGAAATAAAATAAGAGGACATATTCCAAAGTTCCCTGAATTTTTGAAATGGTTTGTTAGGTAGTATTGTCTCTGAATTGCTTCACAAGTGGAGAAACTCCCAAATTTTAAATCTATATTTCCGTGGCTTTGCAGAGTTTGTAATGATTGATAATACCAAAAAGTGCCATTAAGATGAAGAAGTTCCTATTAGATAGACTGAACTCAGTAGCATAGATTATTTTTATAGCTTCCTAGAAATTCATGGAATATTTGAAAATATGCCTGCTAAAGTAAATCAGCCTGATTAAAAATACAGCAAGAGGGAGTCATAGCCAGTGAGGAATGAGTGCTTGCTGTGAATGCTGGACCTTTCTCTAGATACTTTTAGGTGAAATATCTGTAGGCTTAAGACTGATCTTGTTGGAGGAAGCTCAGAGGAGAGAGAAGAATTGAAGTAAGAGCTCTCAGAAAATGTCTTTTTAAAATGTCGCTTATTGGTTGAGCAATTTTACATACAACTCTGTCAGTTTTATTTCTACAGACTTATATAAATATTGCAGTAATTCCTCTTTCCCATGATCAGCAGATATCAGCTTCAATTATACCTGTGAATGTGTCCCCACAGATCAATACTTGCCCTTATTTCATAATGCTTTTGCAAACATAATACAACAGACTTTTATGCTCTTATTTGTATCCCTTCATGGTAAAATATTCATTCCATGTAACTTCAAAGCAAAAATGGAAAATTCTGATAAATCATAGGTTTTGTAATAACTTTTGGTTGCTATGTGCTGTAGATGAGAGACAATATGGTTTTCCCTTGTTGCCATTTGCAGTTAGCCTAAGAATTTACAATTTCTTTTATTGTCAGGGCTAGTACCTGTTATATAGTTCATGTAACTATGGACTAGACCTTAGGACTCATCTTGTACTTATCTTCACCCTTACTATAGGCAAACAAGGAAGAATAAAGCTAAAGCACACAACAACACAGAGAAATTATGGCAAAGGTGTTCCTTAAGGTCCCCGCCAACCCAGATTGTTCTGTGATTCTAATGCAGTGTAAATTTGAATCAAATATTAGGGTGAAATTACCTTCTGTGACTGTGGTCAGGCACTGGAACAGGTTGCTCAGAGAAGCTGTGGATGTGCCATCCCTGGAAATGCTCAAGGTGAGGCTGGATGGAACATTGAGCATGGTTGATCTGGTTGATCTGGTTTAGCGGAAAGTGTCCGTGCCCAGTCCAGAACATTTAAGGTCTTTAAAAAGATTCTTTAAGGTCTCTTTCAATCCAAACCATTTTTTGATTCTATGATATAGAGTCATGAAAATACCTGCATTCTAGTTTTTACTTCACAGTCACAGAACAGCAAGGAAGAAAACAATATTAAAAACCAAAACCAGCCAACCAACAACAACCACAGCAACAACAACAGGAATACCATGTAAAAATTAAAACTCGCAAAACAAAACAAGAATAGCACATGACTTTGCATAATAACCTTGATCCATAGGGCTGAATAAACTCTCTGGAAAAAGGGGAAGGTCTTTAAAATGTTCCAAAACCGATAATAGAGCTCTAACAATTTAAAATTCTAATTTTTAAAAGAAGACTATATAGTATATATTACATGTTATTGATCTTTAGAATAAGAATTCACTGCATTCAGTTTCATTATTATATGTCATTTCTAGTAGCTATTGGAATTTTTTTTTTAAAGAATGACAAACATGCTTATGCTCCAAGTCATAACAGAATTCAACAGCATGTAAATGTCTAAATACATTAAAGGTTAGTGTTGACTGTTTGATTTCCAGATAGCAGATCCTCAAACACTTCAAATTAAAGAGGAATTAACATATCACACATATGTAAAACTTTAGCAAAAATGACAATTAAAAGCAACCTGTAAAATATACATATATTTAACTGTATAAATAAATGCTATGAAAAGATTAGTGAAAGGATGTCAATTTGGACAAAATGCAAGGAGACAGAAAGTTTGAGATGTAAGGAGAATAAGAGGCAGGTGGTATTGAAATTTGCTAAAAAAATCATGAATTGTAACACAAGGAGAGTGTAATTTCTAAAGCAATGTCAGGCATGAATGAATCTGGAATCTGGCCTGTAACTTGAATTAAAACTTGTGGAGAAGATTTTTTAATCTCTATTATACTTCCTTTAGCATTCAGTTTCGCCTGTTTTCAGCTGCAGTTTTAACTGTTTCAAAACGTAATGTCATAAAGTTCACTTTGGGTAGGTGGTTAAATTTACCTCAGAATCAACTGCTTTGAACTTTCTCACTTCTATTCCCCACTGCTGCTCAATGCAGTAATTTAATTTCATTTTCTGTCACCTGCAAATATGATTAGCTATCTCTCTTTCATGTCTTGCCTTTTTTTAACCCTGAGTCTCATTTTGCAATATGGTCTTGCAAATATAGTAACTAAACAGTTACATTTCCTTATCTTAAATTTTCCATGTCTCAATCTCTTTTTCTTAACTATCAGTACCATTCCACCCAGACATGTACACAGCATCAGAGAAAGAAGCTTCTTATAGAAGCAAAACTGTAATTTAAACTTGATCTACAAGATATTTTGGAGCAGATGGGTTTTACTGTGTGTCTCCTTGGCCTGAATCTGAATGAGTCACTGAGTCGTGCAATGACTGGGATGTTTGCAGTAATTGCTTGTTGATTTTCTTTTGACCAGTTGAGGATGAAAGCACTTTTGATTTCTTTATTATACATTGGAGGAAGGTCACTGATTTGATTTGTGATAGTGTTCAATTCCACTGTTAATGTTTGTGTCAAACATAGTGCAAATGTTTGGTTTATTATGTCTACAAGGCTACTTGTAATTGACATTTAAATTGTAATCAGTGCATTTATCTCAAATTGAAGGTTCTCAAAACGAAAGGGTTTTGTCCAGGGAAACAGAGAAGTGTTTGTAAATTGTGATAGTCTTAATACTCATTTTAACAATTTTAGAAGGCAGGAGGACAAAGTAATAACACTTCAGTCAAGTAATAACAGTACAATATTTTGTCTGAAAATATTAATATACAATGTTCAGCATTAATTTTGGATGAGGGGCAGAATGTCTATACTGATTGCTTTTTGACAAAATACATACTCTGAGAACCATAAATCAGGTTTTTTCTTTTCTACTATGGGAAATACAAGCCCTGGGACAATACTGTCCAGATCCCACTTGACCACATAGTTCAGCTCCAATTCTCCACAAAAAAAACACAAGTTGTTTTTTGAGAGGCCCATGTCACACATGCACTGAATGCCTTTTTCTATTCCTGTCCTCTCAAAAACAAATCTTACCATAACATTTTCCTTCAAAGTCAGTTCTACTTAGTGTTAAAATAAAATGTCAATGAACACTCTGCTGCTTCCTAACATGACTCCTGGGCTTGTCCATGTTCAGTTGGGTGACAAGTTACAACACAAAAGGTAAAGATCTGCATGGGGTTCCTACATGATACACACCCAACTTCACCCTAGATTCCTTGGAACATTACAGCTCAAACCAACAGAGCTGAAGGGGTCTGTAGCCTTCTCCTACTGCTTATTGTTTTGCTTTATCTTTAACCATCTATGTCATCATCATCTGACTCCAACATGTCACTAGTGTGAAGTTCCACCCTTCAGAGAAAGGAAGCATCCAAGATTCATACACGTCTGTGGTCAAAAGGAACAACAGAAGTCAAAGTGTCCATTAAAGATTACAAAGTTTTATTAGTAAATTACGCACTCAGCATGGAAATGGGTATTATAGGCAGTTAGTCCCTGACTGCCTATATAAGCACACAGCTGTGATATTTGGATAAAGCAATACGGTAAAAGGAAAAAGAGAGAGAGAGACAGATGAATTAAAGAGGAGGAGACAGAAAGAAAGGAAGAACACATCCTCAGCTGGATCAACACTCCTGGGTTCAGTGTTTATCCAGCTGAGGTGTCCAGGGTCCTGTGGTCTCCAAACGCCTGGGCTTTAATGAGATATCTTTTTACAGGTAAGTTTTCCCCACCCTGGAGATGTTTTTCAGTTCCCATGCATGATCTGTTCTTCTGGACCATTCCGGAAATGGGTATTTGGTGGTCTTGTTCACCTTGATGCAGTCACGCCCACTTCTCAACCTCATTTTTGCCCTTGCACTGGGCTGTGCTGATCTCCAGGAGCCAGAGCAAGGATGTTTGTCCCAGAAAGTGCTGCCCCACCTCCCTGTGGCCCCTGCTCCAGCCACTTTCTGCTCTTTCTCACAGTGTATTATTGCCAGCAACGCTTGGCTGTTACTACCAGACCTTGGTTGGCTCCACAGCAATCTGGCCATCAGTGTTTGAGACATACACATTAACATCTTTTAGGCTTCTGCATTCACTGCTTAAAGTGGGAAGGCTCATTTTCAGTGTGACCCTTGTAGCAGTGTTCAATGACAGAAGTGCAGCTAGATACTGTACTCTGTAGATTCTTATGTAAAATAAATACAAAAGACTCCTCCTGTTTTTAGAAAACTGGTTTTTCTCTCTAATCCATTTCAAAGTCACTCTTATCTATTTTCAAAAATAAAAAATCCCAGTCTTTGGGAATCCTCAGCTATGTTTCAGCTGGTAAGAAAAGGAGAAAACAAACAGTCACATCAGTTTTGCTGAGGTGAGGTTTGCTCATATGATTCTTTGAGAAGTGATGTATTCCATAAGTGTGGATGTGCACATATACATGTGTGCATTGTGTTGCAGAAATTATGAACTCTCATCCTCAACTGCTCACCAGTACTAGCTTAGATGAAAGAGAAGATGTCTTGTAGTGGCCTATTTAGGCTGAATTGGATCAATGAATGCTCACAGAGTCTGAGAAGAAAACAAGCCTCTAGCTCAGTTGACAATTATGTTCTTTCCTGTGTAGTACACCTGTACCCAGAGGCTGAAAGCCTTCATGCCTTGTTATGAAGTCATTTTTGTGTCACAGTAATTCAAAAGAATGCTTGATGGGAAGTCACATTTTCACTGCCACAAAGGTTAGACTCATACACATGAACATGGAGCAAAAAAAAGGAGAGATCTTTTGACAGAGTCCTTGCTCCCTAAGATACAGATTTTGCTGTCTAAACACTTTCTTTTTTTTAAGAACTTTGATTTTCTTTCCCAAATCAGTGCACAAACTGTAAAGTGAGTATATGACTCATGCACTTCACAGCACAATCCTGACATCTTTCCGTGCATACACTTACAATCATAATCTGTTGTCATATCTATAATAGAAACATAGAAAAATACTAATGAACACATCAAAAAAAAATTCAGAAATATGGATAAATGTAAAATCATGCATGCAGCTGTCCTTAATTAACTTTTCCCCTCAGCTAGCTAAAAGAAAGATATTATTCCATGTGTGTTTGACTGTCAGCATCTTAATGAAAATACCTTTCACTTTCCATTCCCTTTTAGAAAAGTTCCCAAATATGTACCTTTAATGCTAAGAAACATGTTACATTAGTCACTGTTGCAGGCTTTCATGCTAGTGAATTATGGGTTTTTTCTGTTTTGGCAGAAATCATTCTATCATGAGAGATGTTCCCTGTTTACTAAAGTTGACAAAATTTGTGTGGAAAAAAGGTTTAAGGTTCTTTATAATGAAACTTTTCTGGACTTCTGGTCCAGAACTTGTCCTGTTTATAAATAGCAAGAAATGTATTAAGTAACCAGTGCATCTCTTTTAGTTGAAGTAGGGATATGTGTTCAGATACATTGATCCGTGGAGTGAAAAAACACCTGGAAGACCGAACTGCCACTATAGGCAAGGTGTTGATTCTTATTAAATATTTGTCACAGATTTTTAGCACCCATTTGAAAGAATTCTAAAAAGTGTGAGTAGTAGATGTCTAGATGAGCCATGCATCCCAGACAAGGATTAGAAAAATTAGGAAAAAACCCCAACAAGCACCAAAGGAATATCTTTTCTGGACATCAACAATATATTGTAAAATATTTCACAGTAAGCACCTTGAAATTAAACAATGAAAGAAAACTGAGAATTGTGTTTAGGCATGTCGCATGATTTCACTCAGCTGGGCAAAAAGGCTGATAACTAATGTTGTAGAAAAATAGTTCTTTTTTTTCCCCACTTTAACAACTGAATATGTAACAGAAGGGAAAAAAAAACCCACTGAAAAAGAATGCTCAGATACTCATTTTTCAAAGCAAATAAAGGTGGTGAAGAAGAAAGGTGAGAAAGAGAATCAAACGTTTTCCACTATTGCTTAAGTAATCAAACAAATCTAAAACATTTTTTGCCATAACATCAAAGAAAAATGCATCCTAGAATGACCAGCCTAGAACTATAACAGGAACAGGCTTTACTTATGTGAAGGAAAGGTAATGCTCTGCCAATTCAGGAACCTTCAAATTAACTTGTTTTAGAGGCACAAGTGATGTACAAATATAGACAAATGATGTGCAATAAACAGACTGAGTAGCACTAGGGCTCCTAACATGAACCTGCACTGAGACATTTATAGAAACCTGCACAAGCACAAGGAGCTGTGGGGAGACTGACAAGTTTCATGAGCAAATCCTTGCTGTCAGTGAGTTTGTGGAGGTTGTTTCTTTTTAAAACAAACTGCTATTACATCCACTTAAATGATATATCTAAAACTGTAATGAGAGAAATATGTGAGATTTATATAGTATCCTTTATTCACAGGTTTCAGAACTTTGGATGAACTAATTTATCAAGTGGAGATGGATTTCTCATCAAGAGAGGCATGGAACATGACCTTTTCCAAGGATTTTGATGCAAAACAGGTGGCTTAGAGAAAATTTGCAAATATGGAGAGGTATAATTTAGGAACTCCATCCTCATGGTTTTATTTCATAGGATAGAAAGGCATGAAGCTTTTTCACGGGTTCTTGGTTTGTTTAGAGCCATTATGAAAAGCATCCACTAAATGTGAAAAACCCATTCCAGAATTAGGCAAAACAAAATTTAAACCACTCTTCACAATTCATGACTAGTGCCAGCACTTCAGTCACCGTGGTGCTGGGAGGAAAACACATGGTGGAAGCATGAGGCTCCTCTCCTCTTCTCTTTATGATAATACTGCATTCACAATTTAGCTGTAAAAGCAGTTTTGTTTTTCTGTCAGAATTGAACTGCATTTCCAAATCATCTGCTCCATCTTCTCCATGATCACTGGCAAAGGGGAAACTACTCAAAGCCAGCAACAAAATTAGCTCTAATCACATGTTCTTTAATCCCAGCAAAGTCATTCCTCTCCTGTTGCTCCACCTAACAAACACCTTGTTCCTGTTTTGTACAGCAAGAAAAGTGAATCAGGAGCTTTGTTGGCCAGCAATGTGTGGGACAACATGAAAGCTGCCCACACCTGCATCCTGAGAACAGACCCATAGGCAAGAGAGGAAATATATCTTTTACCAGACAAGCAGCAGTCACTCCTCAGCAGCAAATTTGTCTCTGCACAGCCAGGAAAAGTGGTTGCTCTTGAGTTAGGAGAGGTCCTCAAAACACTCCTCTTAAACTAAAATTAGCAAATTAAATTTTGCATTCCAAGAAAACAGAGAAACTGTGCAAACCCAGTTAGCAGTGAATCATTAGCCCCGGAGCTATTACACCCCGAGTGTGTCTGTGTGGAAGGTTGTTTCCAGTCAGCTGTAGGAAGCTATTGAGTCTTACTCACAGCGTTTTTGAAATCTGGATTAGAATGAATGCCTGCCGATGCCTTTTATCAGAGACAGGAAACTGCTTGTGGCCCTGCCAGCTGCTGTTGTGATCAGCTCATTTGCTGCTTCCTCTCTCCTCTTCAGGAGACTCCTCAGGAGCGGAGTGCACACTTTGTCTGTATGAGGAAAAATAGACTGAAATGGAGCAAAAGACTAAGTAAGCATGGGGTTGGTTTTGTTGTTTGATTAGTTAAAAAGAGGGAAAGTGCTGGAAATCATACTGTATTTTATTGTGCATGGTTTCTGCCAAACACTTCTGCCACTTTCAGCACTGCTCCCACCATCTCCCTTGAGCCTGGCAACAGGCATGACAGCAGGAAATGCTTTTCCACAAGGAAAGAGCAAGTGTTAATCCTAGCCTTAGAGAACCCTTTGGAAATAAAGAGTAATTTTTTTTTTTTTTTTTTTAAGCAACTCTTTTAATCTCCAGGACTAAAGAGAGCACCTAATTTCTTTTATCGTGAATTTTTAAGCAGAAAACTTTAGAAGGAATGAACATTTAATTAACAAAAGATGACATTTTCACTGAGGCAGGTAAATAAAAATAACAAAAATAACTGCATTTATGTGAATATCTTTGTCTCGATAAATTTCAGGAGGGTACTTCACTGAGATCATTTACAGCTAAGAACTAAACAAGTGAGATTGAATGGTCACAATGCATTTTTCCCACTCATACCACTCCCATATTAAATGAGCAGTTCATTTAAACATTCTGACAAGATGGTTTTCAATATATTGACTGATTACTCTGATAAAAAAATGATTATGTAAAGTATCTCTGTGGCAAGTAAACCAGTTATTTTCTTAAGTGTGCACTGTTATAAGAAAACAAAAGCAAATTCTAGCACCACATGTATACACATTCTTCATAGTTATGGAATATTGATGATTTCCAGGAATCAAAATTTTAAAAGTAATCTATAAATTGTTATGTTAAGAAAATTACTAACAGGAGATATATTGATTGAGCAGGCTGTGACAGGATAAATTCTTTGACAGATTGTGCTGATTTTCTTCTCACTTAAGGCAAGATTCTTGACACTGAACTCAAGAGAATTAAAAGATACACACCTGGTTGAAGCCAGTCTGCTAAATATCCATAAAATCAATGGAGAAGTAAAGAGGAGAGTCGTCCTTATGTAAGACAAGTGTCCAAGACAGTTTGGTTTAATTGGCTTCAAGAAAACTCTAACCCTCACTGTGGCCTACAGAGAGAAACCAGGTGATTAACTTAGAACAGACCATAGACAATGTTTGGGTAGCTTCGATGGTTTGTGACTTTTAAGGAACACCAGGGAAAAAATATGTAGCTATTTGTACCTGAAAAATAAATTATCTGTGTTATGAGTATGTGGCTGAGACTGATGTTGATGGAAGTTGAAGGTATAACTTAAAGAAGATGTTTCATGTTGACCAATATATTCTAGAGGAACACTGAAGGAGAATGAAATTGGTTTGGGAGAGGTTGTTCCAGCACCAAGAGGCATCAGTGGCTTAGACTTAGGAGGTGACTAGGACACGCCACTGCCCAATGTTAAAAATCCACCTGTAAATTTCTGTATGATGTCACAAACACTTTCTTGGAGAAAAGAGAATAAACTGGTTCCTTTAAACATGGCAATTTAATACTAGAAATCATTTGGATTAATGCAGTGGCAGAAAAGGGGGAAATTTTTATCCCTATCAGTTTCTAGAGGCAATAAAAAAAATCGTAGTATGATTAAGGTTGGTATAGACCTCCAAGATCATTGAGTCCAACCTGTTTACAAACACCATCACATCAACTAAACCACAGCACTGTGCCTCTTCAAGTTGTTTCTCGAGCACTTCCAGGGATGGTGACTCCACCACTTTCCTGGGCAGCCCATTCCAGTGCTTGATAACCCTTTCAGTCAAGAAATTCTTCCTGTGAATTTATTCCACGTGAAATCTTCATGTGAATGTTTCTAAAGGTTTAAGGATTTCCAATGTCAAATTAGAGTACCTGTATACTCTTGTTTTGTCTTGTTAAACTGTAACTATACCTAGTTACCAAATGCAGAGATGTGAAAAAGCTTCAAAAATAATGAGATAATCACACAAGAGCTTTAAACACTCAGAATTTCCATTCTGTAAAAACTGAGATGATCAGTTATTATTTATGGGTTTTTTGCACACCTATCCAGCTGCTCATTTTGAAGGTTGTGGTGGACAGCACAGCTGCACTTTGCAACATATGATATAAGAGGAAGGAATCTAGCTTGACTCAAATATTTAAATTTCCTTTTCAGTTTTGCCAGTGTCATTGGTGTTAGAGTTTGCTTTTGTGCCCATGGCTAAATATCCCTATTTCCATCTCCACTTCAAAATTGTAAACTACTTCTCACAACATCCTTCATGTCCAAATCTCCATTTTAACCAGCTGCAAAAATATCCAGTGCCTCAAAATAAAACTGTTTTGATGTTAAAAACACTGCTGAGTAGAACAGAACAAGGGATATTTCCAATGCTTCAGTAATCCAGAGGTCACTGGATGAGTGTTGGAAAAGAGTCAAGCCTATCCTAGCACAGTGATATCCTTTTCAATAAGTTTGTTGCATTAAGAAATAACATGACATATGTTGACACAAGTCTTGACACATTAACCAGGAGTTACAGTCCTCTGCATGCCTTGTGTGACTTGAAAGAATATTTGAACAGTGAGACACAATATGCTGTCAGGATTTTTTCTGTCAGCCTGGGGTATGTTAGTTCTGTGTTATTGCACCAAAGCACTTCTGACCTTTTGAAATTGCCAGATTTATACCACTGTCTGCCACTTTATAATTCTACACACATATACATGTATATTTGTGTATGTATGTAAAACTGTGATGGATGGTTAAATTGCAGTTATTTACAGTTATCTACTATTAAAGAAATAGAATTTCTAATATAGGCAAAATCTCTGGTATTAACTGTGAGTTAAAGTCTGCAGTTTACCAGATGCCCACCAAGCCACTCTCACCCTTGCTCAGGTCCCCTTACCAGGATCAGAGGAGAAAATACAGTGAAAAAGCTCTTGGAAAAGATAAAGAAAGGGAGACTGCTCACTAATTATTGCCATAAGAAAACCAGACTTGAATTAAGTAAATTAATTCAATTCAATTCAATTAATTCTGAAACAGGGTAGGACAGTTAGAAACATCCCCTGGAACACTTAAGTCCACTCGTCCTGTCAGAGGTTACCTGAGAGAAGAGCCAAACATCCATCTGGCTACAACCTCTGTTCAGATTATTGTGAGCAGGGATAAGGCCTCACCTGGAGCTCCTTTTCTCCAGGCTAAACAACCCCAGCTCCCTCAGCTGCTCCTCATAGCACTTGTAAGACTAAGGGATTTTGTTTGTGCAGCATCACCCCTATATTCTAAAGATCTGTCCTGAAGTGAAACCATTCTAAAAGGAGGGGTTCAGCAGCTGCAAATCTGGAGGTAGAAGGAAGAACAGATTTATTTGTCCAAAGGCAGCACCTCTGTGCAGAAAGGTATTTATAATCACAGAATGGTTTGGGTTGGAAAGAGACTTTAAAGACTATCTAGTTCCAAAATTTTAAATTCGCCAAGCCAGTGGGGAAACAAGCAAACAAACAAACAAAACCAAACAACAACAAAAAAAACACACCACAGAGAAGGATATTACTCTTATTTCTGTTTCTTTATCTTGCACTGAGTTTTGATTGGATGCAACTCTTCAGCATGATTTATAGCTCCCTTTGGCCAGTGCTGCAATTTGCAGTAAAGTTCTGTTTCCATGCTTTCCTTGGTTCCCCTTCCCATACATTTCCAGGAGCATGACAGACTCAGCAATGCCCACATGGACTGAACTCACACACACAAAAAATATTTCCTGTGCCTTAAGTTGCCCATCAATTGCAGTAGCAGAAGCAGTATGTTCTGGGACAGTGAACAAAAAGGAATCCATGGGATCTGGGTGGCTTCACAAATAAATGGCATCTGAAGAACAGGATCAGAAGTTTACATCTGTGCATTTCTCCTAAATAACTTTTCAAAAATTATATCTACTTATGGACATTTTTGAAAGGTTTGCTTTCTTGTGCTTTTTTTAAAAAATACTAATAGCTAGGATGCTTATTGAGTGGCATGGTTTCTGGAAAAGAAAATTAAATTTGGAAAAAATCCAAAGAAAATATTGGTTTTTGACCCAAGCCTAAAATGAAGGTTGTTCTATAAATCCAGTATTTTATGAAAGCATACACAAAAGAGTATGGTGTTCCAGGAGTCTATTCAGGTGGAATGCTAACAAGTAGCAGTAAGCCTTAAGGAAAAAGGAAGTATAAAAATATATTTTAAAGATGTTTTTGGAGAAATGTTATGCGGTTAGAAGCATCAGCTCATATACAAACCATACATTTTCTGAAACATAAAAAACCATACTTTTATCACAGAGTTTCTGATTTATTGTTGAGGTTTTGGTACTTGATATGTCAAATGAGTTTTGATTCTGACAAATGGAAAGACAATGTTAAATATATTGTTTCAAAAATCAATGTATCCAAAGGTCATAAGCAACTTTTTTAGAGCTGCAAAGGAGAGTTACATGGAGAGATTAAAGGACCTTTTTTCTGTGGACAATTCTTTAGATTTCTCTTCAATAAGTGGAGGTGCATTACTTTGCTAAGGGATCATTTCCACACTTGCCTAAACTGGCATTGTACCACCAACTCCAGCAAAGATTGGCACATTTATTTATGCTTCTTGAGACCCTGGATAGTTATGGTTTATACATCAATTTCCAGGGAAAGGATTTTATTTCCTTCCCATTCCTCTGAAGGACAACATTCTGATGCATATAAAAGATGCCTAGAGTGTGGTTTCTTCATAAGAGGATCTTTTTTCCTGCTTTATTAATCTTGCCCAGGAATGTGTACCTGGAGAGAAGAAATGCTTTTCTTCAGTCACAGATACATAAGTCTTTGAAATTTGGTCTTTAGAGAAAACCCTTATTGTATTGTACAGAGTCATACTGTGAGTAACAAAGTCCATAAATAAAAGAGTGCAACAGAGCTCACAGGTTATCTGTTTAACAACTACAACTTTGTTCTTCTTGCTAATTTAACACACTTCAGTATGCTAAAATTCCGTGATTTAATCATTCTTAACAATAGATTAGAACGATTCCCACTGAGATTTGAAAAGCAAGAACAACCAGAACACAGGCCTAAATCAATGTGTGCCCTGCAAGCAGGCTGAAAATTAGAAAAGGTTAGATTCTCTATTTTTTTTTTTTGCATGAAAATTAAATTAAAAGTGGTAGGAAGTCTCTAGCTTCTATATGTTTCCTGGGATGTATTTGCAAAATTAAAGTCTATTGACAGCAATGAGAATTTAGGCATTAAGTTAGATTAGATTATCCCTTACTGAAATTTTGAAATGAAAGAAAAATAAGTCCTTGGATTTTATTTTAACTGAGTAAGATGTGGTTCTTCATTAGTTTTATTTAATACTTTGGCTTTAGTGCCAAATACTTTAATACTTAGTGCTTCAGTTATATGATGATTAAGTTAATTTATCAATAAAATTAAATAATCATAGAAAAAATCTGAATTCACTGCATAATCCCTCATCAGCTTATAAAATCTAATTTGAAAATATGTTTTTACTTCTAACAAAATGTACAGATAGTACTAAGAATTTATTTAAACATTTTACTAAAGGAACTCTTCTAATAGCTCTAAACACTTTCTGATTCCCTCCCCAAAACAGTTTTCCTTGAAACTGGTTAGGGAAAGGAGCACCTGTTGGAAGGCTGTGCTCACTTACAGCTGACAGATGAAACAGCCAAGTTCTGAAACAGCAAAGGAGTGATTGCCAATCATTCAGCAGGTCAAGGCAAACAGAACTAAAAGCTCTGTGAGGCAGGAGGGAAATTTGTCATCTCTCCTGCTTTTGCCACGAGATTTATTTAGCAGACCCTGTTTGGCACTTCCTCTCTGGAGCAGCACTTATTCCCAGAGGGTGGCTCCAGCCTCTCTTCAGTCCTTGGATCCTGTATCAAAGACATGAATGAGGGGCTACTGCTTTGGGCAAAAGAAAAGCTTCAGAATAATAAACCTCAGACAATATTGGGTCAGAGGATGGCCCTTCCTCCTGCTGTTGCTGGTCCTGACATGAGGATGGGGAAGCTCTGCAGCCCAACACAAGGAATTAGGTGAATTGGGTAAGTACCAACTTGGAAGTTTTAGAGGTGTGAAGTAGGCTGAAACCCAATATAAATTGTTCTAATGTATTTACAAATGCTTTTTAAATACCAGAGGAAAGATATTTTACTTTTAGAAATTAAACTTACATTAAATATGTATAAGTGATTTAACTTTATTATCTTTTCAAAACCAAATTGTTCCATTTACAGATCTAGGGATATGAACTGGGGAGGGAGGGAAAGCCATGAGCAGGTAACTGTGGGGATAGTTCATTTCTGCTGACACTATGTCTAGTAGGACACTAATTGTGAAAAATTGGATCTGACACTATTGATGAAACAGGAAATATGACAAAAAAATTCCAATATCTCTTTCATTTATTTCCTGGATTCATAGACTTTAGAGGGCAGAGAGGGACAATTTTAATCACATCATCTGCCTACTTCTATTACATAGGTCATACAACTTTCTTGATTTAACTTCTGTGGGTGAACTGAAATATAAATTGTTCTAATATTTTAAAATGTGAATTATTCCTAAACAGAATATGTCTATCTATAACTTCCATATGCCATAATTCATGATAAAATTTCCTGCTATATTTGAGAATCCTCACAATAATTTTTTATATGATTTCCTATCAGCTGTGAACAAACCCCACCTAACAAGTGAGGGAATCAATTTGTGTATTCTATTTTTTACTATGGAATCTTTACATACAGACAAATTTGACCTCACTACTGAGATTTTCTACTTCTCTCTACAAACTTTGCACCTCGGTTTTGAGGAAAAATTCTGAGATGAAATGCCACAGAATTAAAAAATAACAAATTAATAAGACATTTTAAAATGGAAGCAAGCTAACAGAGCAGAAATTAAAAACAATCTGTCTTTGCAAACTGTCAAATTAACAAGCCATCCACTAGTGTAAGGTGCTGGGTGATCTCATCACTCAGTTTTAAGAAGTAATTCTTTAAATATTGAATTCTCACTCTGGAGATGTCTCATTCCTCATTCCCACAACCTCCTTGACAGAACTATGTGGCTGAATGTCACAAAATTGTCTCACTGTTTAGATGACACCAGGGAAAAACCACCAAGGATTTGCCCAGAAGCAAGAGCTAATGGTTGGCCAGACTGATCTCAATTTTCTGGGACAGTCCAGAGAACCAGGAATGACATGAGGGAATGTGCAGGGATAACCCAGGGCAGAATAACAGCAGCAACACCCAAGAGCACTTGGTAGGTTCAGTAAGCTTTTGTGGGACACAAGACCCCTAAAGAATGCCACAGTTCCATTGGATCCCAGAGTAGTCTGCTGGACCAAACAGTGAGAAAGAGGAGAAAAACAAGAAATGTCATCCTTGTGAGAGGCTATATGTGTAGGTGAGTGATTGGCTTTGTGCTGGGCACTCACAACATCAGTGAACCTTTCAACTGCTCTGTCATTCTGCCATAACTCCATTGACTGGTTTTGACAGAAGGAATCAAAGGTTGGGTGCATCAAAAGCTTAAAGTTATGTCCAGAGCTTGCATTGCCCTCCCTGCAACACCCTCAAACACTCCCAAACATGAGCCAGAAGAGGTACAGCTGTACTATATAAATCAGAAGGGAATGAGTAACCTGACATCACACACAAAGAGCATGAACAACCAGGCAGCATGTTAAGAGAGACCCAAAGTTCCAAAGAGATTCCAGGTACCCTGCACCATTCCTTGGGAATTCTGAGAAAGGAGTGAAAAATTCTGAGAAAGGAGAGGAAAAAAGCCGAACAAAACCCCCTCTGATTTTTAAGTTTTTTTCCAAGAACTGACAGTCTGCAGTACCTAAAACAAAATGACTCTGTCCAAAATCTCTGCAAACCTGTTGGCAATGTGTTTTGGTTATTTCAAAGCCAGATAAACAGCATGTCTGGATTACAGGGAAAGGTACAGCTAAAGTTGTCAGTGGTGATCCTGGAACCTAGGCACCTCAGTGCAGAGCTGCCATATCTGGAAAGGGACACCAGTGCCTGTACCAGGACAGAGAATTGGTGGGACATCCCATCACAAAGCAAGGAAAGTTTGAGAGCACAGTAGTCTACTCTGCTGAACATGGAGCTGTGAAGCACTAGGAGTACTATAGACACAATTTCCTTTGCTAAATTCATGTTTTGAGCTCCTTCAATCCTTCCCAGTCTTTTAATAAATCCTCTCCAATTTATCAATACAATTTTTGAACTCTGAATTTCAGAATAGAAGAAACAGCCACCTAAGGAGAAGTAGCACAATTAATGTCTACTCAATATTCTCATGTTTTTGTCTCACAATCACCTTTTTAATGTGGAATTGTATTGAGTATTCATGCTTGGTGTGACTTCTTGCACCTTTTTAAAAGCATCTTCTCTTCAAGACATTTGTAGCTACAAAATGTGGGTTCTATTCACACTTCAATACACCTAAATGTGACTTGGCTGAATTGCAAATTGTATATTTATACTACACTTACTAAACCACCAAGGTATGCCTGCTGAATTCTACCTTTTTTTTTCCCACATTCATTTGTGTGTGTGTGTGCATTTGCTATAAATTCAATCAATAACAGTTCTGTTTTCCTCCAAGTCATTGATAACAATATTAAATAACAAAAGGTCAAGAACTGTTTCTTAAAGACCTCACAAACATCAGTAAAAAAGGCAGTGTTTAATCAGTATGAACTCTTCCATTGATTTTGTATCACCTGGCTTCTTAATCAAAATATCATCCTGTAGCAAACCAAAACAGTTTACAGAAAAGGAAGTGGTAAATTACACTATTGCTGCTATAAATGACACTTCAATTTAAAAGAAAATTTAATATCCATGTAGAACTCAGGAACTCAGGCTGCCTAGTATTGCTATCCATGTTGCACTATTGTGATAATTACAAATATTCTTACCATATTTATTGTAAAAATGCCAATTTGGCTATTGAGCATCCAGGAGTTCACATACAGACTCAGCATGGCAACAATGTTCAATCGTCATTAGCACTTTCAGGCAAACAGCAGATGATGTCAATCTGTCATCTGAGAGTCACTCAGGAGTGTTACATCTTCCCCTGTCAGCCTTCACCTATGTAGTGCCTAACAAAAGAAAGATTATTAAGCTGAACTTTGAGGGGGGAAAAAAAAAGGTAAAAAAACTAATACAGTTAATGTAACAAAATTTTTATGTATCTGCTAACTAAGAGAAGGGACAAAACACGGAGAAGAGAAAGTACAAGAGGTATTCTATAAATATATATAAATTCCTGAAGAGAGAGTGTGAAGAGGATGGAACCAGCCTTGTTTAGTGCTGCTCAGTGTCAGGACAAGAGGCAATGGGCACAAAGTGCAAGAGAAGATGTTCCCTCTAAACATCAGGAAACTTTTACTCTGCAGATGACTGAGCACAGGCATAACTTCTCAAAGAGGTTGTGGAGTCTTTCTCCTTAGAGACACCAAAGAATTCTCTGGACACTGTGTGGTGGGCTACTGGCTCTTGGTGGCCCTGCTTGAGCAGAGGTCCTTTCAATCTCAAGCACTCTGTAATTTTGTGATAGACCTTAAAGGAGACAGAGCTGTTCCTCTCTTTCAGTGATCAGTGCTATCTCTTGCATCCTGGGAAAATGCCATCACTTCAAGGATTACACATTGTTTAAAATTTGGATCATGATGATGTAAGTTGTGACACAAAACAAAATATTCCTTGGCACAATTTATCCAGCCAAACCAGAAGAGCCTCAGAGAGCATATTGAGTTTCCTAGTGGAGGAGAATGATACCTTGTACTACAGCAACCTTTGCACTGTCAGATTTCTTTTTCCCAGATGTCTCAAGGTATATTCTGTTTCCTCTAGTAGGGTCAATTCTCATCTAACCAAGTTTCTACTTGGTAAACCAAAGCATTTAACCTATTGCATTTCAAACAAATTCACTTATTTTGTAAGATTGTTCACTTATTTTTTATGCCTTCTATTGCTCAGTGCAACTTATACTTGGTGGGCAATTGATCAAGTTGGAAGCATTTAAGAAATGGTCTTAAAAGTTAAGAAGTTAGAAGAAAAATCTATGAAAAGGAAGAGACTATAGATGTTAATTCATAACTATTTTTATAATAAGAGCCATATGAGGATTTAAGAGAAGCAAAGGAAGAGGACTAAGAAAAAATATGCTGGGAAAGAACAAGACCTGTGTCACAGTAATTAAAAAAGGTAATGTGACACTATTGGGCCTATCATCTTTTGGGTGACTACATGATAATAGCATAGTCTAATGTTGTATATGTGAATAAAACGAAAATTAATTTCTGTACTAATTAGAACTGCTGAAGTTAGAAACCACAGTATAGAAAATATCCAGAAAATGCAAATTATAAGACTATGGACCTCAATAGATTCTTTGTTTTCTGGGTTTATATAAAATTTTAATTGAGCAAAATTTAAAAAAATAAAACTAAACCTACACCATGTTATACTCAATATGTATATATGCTCATTTCTTCATATGGGGATGATCAAGGAAATCATGTCTATGGTTTCTTTAAATTATATTCCTCAAAAATGAAAATACATTTTAGTGCTTTATATATGTTACTGACACAAAACTCAGTTCAGGAAGGTGAGGATACTCCACCATCCACAAGCAAGTGTAATCTAAAGCTGTGAATTGCCAGTAAGAGAGTTCTAAGATTCATTTCTGTACTTATTCAGCAAAGGAGGGAGAGCAGTGTGCAAGCTGCTCTTGGACATATCCCTTGAGGAACTAACTGAAGTAAAATGATATTGGCTGTTCATTTTCTTTCAGCTAGAAACACATTCTTCCTAGATATGCTGTATAGTTCACAGCTCCAGTTATCTCACAAGTGATCTAAGGAGCAGCATCCCTGAGGGTTCTAGCCCAGCATTCACCTTGGTGAGATTGGGAAGCTGTCTGCTGTAGCACGAGAATCCCATAATTACAGAATTATTTAGGTTAGAAAAGAACTCTGAGATCATTTGATCCAGCTTTTTGCCAACCACCCCTTGTCAACCAGACCATGGCACTGAATGCCACATCAGTGTATGTTTGTTTTGAACACCTCCAGGGATGGTGACTTCACCACCCCCCTGGACAGTCTTTTCCATTGTTTAAAAACCCTTTCTGGGAAGAAATTCTTTCTGATGCCTAACCTGAACCTCCTCTGGCACAGATTGAAGCCTGTCACTTGTTACCTTGGAGCACAGCCTGACCCCCACCTAGCTACACCAGACTGATAAGATCTTCTCTGAGTCTCCTTTTCTCCAAGCTAAACACACCCAGCTTCCTCAGCTGCTCCTCACAGGATTTATCTTCCGGACCCTTCCCAGCTGTGTTGCCATTTTCTGGACACATCAGAGGAGGGAGGCCAGAAATGGTGTAAAGCAAGTTTGCAAACCGTTCTGTTTCAAAGCTAAATACCATGAGATACTTGAGCTGTGACAGCCATATTTAAAGGACTGCTTGTCACTCAAATTTCACTTCTTAAACTTTGTTTTCATCTCAGTGCTGAAATTCTAAAATGGTGTTTAAGATGAGCACTAACATTCAGCAGCTGCAAGCTGTTAACATATGATCTCTTCCTGCTGTAAAAGCAGCAATTCTACAGAAGTGCTTACAAAATGCATAGACCAAATCAATTAAACAAGACATTCAATACTTTCTCCAAACATTAGGGGGGAAATATATTCAAGAAATGATAAGATTACTTCTATATATATTTTATTGCTAAAAATATTCCCCAAAGTACATTTGTAAATTACTCACAAGTAGTTCTTTGAAAATATCCCTTGCTACAGGCATTGGTTAATTTTGATCAAATGTGTCTTCAGTTACCCAGCAGGAGAATATGGAAAAAAAATTGTGCCAGTCGTTTCTGAGAGGTGCAGATTGAAAAGAAGAATTTGTGCAGTGGGCACAACTTGCGATACAAGAAATTCTGATAAAACGCAGGAACTTTTACACAGGGAGTTGTGCAACACAGAACCTTGAGTAAGCTGTGCAGGGTCACTGGCTAGTAATGTCAGTCAGAAATACCCAGCTAAGTTACCCAGGAACAATGAAATAAAGGGAAATTACAGAAAAGAGTGAAGCGATGTAACTGCAAGGAAAATGGCAAGGAAAGAGAAGATACTCTGAATGATGGGGTGGTAGAAGGGAGTAACATCAAAGAAACATAAATTAAAAGCAAAAATCAAGCAAAAAGATAAAAGATACAGATAAAAAGGAAATTTTAGACAGCTGCAATCAAATAAAGAATTTAAAAAATTAAGATAAGTGACACAGCAAACTGTTTTGGACAGGAATTAGAATTAGAATTAGAATTAATCAGAACAACTACAGTGATTTTCTAAAGATGAGATCTCAACTTAAATGGGATGTGGCCTGGTGACCACTGAAAAGACAGGTGTATTGGCTGTGTCTTTGGGATGGAACAGAGACGTCTGCAATGCACAAATCTAGTTTGCTCTGATGAGGATCTTGCTGTAGCTACACGACTGCTTGCAGTCTGTTCTTACATAAAGCTGATGTTGGACACAATTCTGTTTACTTTTAATTTCATTTAACATTAGGCAAACAAAGAAAATATCAATTATATATCCAATTTAAATGGTGTTCCCAAGCTGAAAGAAAAGCTGAAGTATGAAATTTTTCTCTGACTCTTATATATGGCAATAAAGGCATCTGCCTGATTTAAGGAAAGAAAAATGTTTCCAGGGCTCCATTTGCAAGTCTTTTTCAATAAAATTGTCTGTAAGCCCAAAGACTTGCCCTACTACCGTCAATGGAATTCTTGAAATTTTCTTTTAATAATAAAAGCCAAGTCCTTGTTCTGCAAAATGAGCTCTCTGTAACATTATTTCAAAGATCCTTACATTTGGGCACATGTGGAGTGCTGTAGAATTTGCATCAGTTATTGTGCAGATTTAGGCATGTTAGAAAATTACACTGCCACTTTTCTCATTATGTCCTAAGTGATTTACTGTCAATACTACTCAGAAATAACCAGTAATAGTTCTCACACTGTAATTTAACTGTAAGCAAAGCTTACTGAATATTTACATAGTTGATCTATTTCATTTCCACATAATTTTTTTAGTTGAGACACCATTCCACTGTGTTAAATACCTAGTTCAGTATAAAATATTGTTGGAATTTTATAATTTTTATTTTTTCTTTCTTTCTTTTTTTTTTAATGAATTACATATGACATCCTTCTGACAAGGCAAGACTATTTTTCATTTCTCTAGTGACTAAACAAAGAAATGTGTGGAAAACAAGTATTCTAAAATTTTCTTGTAACAAATTTGCTTTTAGAAGGTCGTGTTGATTCACAAGACTTTTATTCTGTTCAAGTTCTCCAATATCTTTCACGTTGCTTTAATTTTCTGTAAAAAGGTGATTTGAATTGAAATAGAGCTGATTCAAGGTTCATTTCCTATATCACAAATTGCCTGCAGTAGCTGCTGAAATCTTCAGCAATGCAAAGGAGTTCATAGGGTATGTCCTTACCCTTGTAAGGAATTACTGCCTATTGCACAATGAAGATCTTTTTTCCCCACTTCTTTGCTTCTTGTGTTTTATGGATTCAAAAAGCAACGTTCACAAAAATCCATTGTTCCTCTATGCAGATCTTGACCTTACTCTAAACCTAAATCAACAGCCACTCAGCTTTTGCAGTCACACTAGGCCCAGAACAGCTTTGCTTCATGAAAACAGTTTTTTAATAAATCACTCATCCTTTCTTAGCTGAATCTGTCTCCTGGATGAAAAACACCCCTCTTCATTTCAGCTGCCCCTGAAGCTCTTTGTTGAAGTATCCTTTTTCCTGCTGAAGTGCCTCCCTCTGTGAAACTTTTTCCTCACATGGATATGTTCTTTTCTAGCATGAAATCTAGGCCTACTTAAACACTCAGGCAGAGAAATTTCATGACACAATGTATTCCTCAAATTCATGGTTCATGGTAGAAGTGCTGTAAAAATTAGTTTTAATCTTTAGTATTAGCATAATTCAAACAAAGTTATCTTCAGTTGACCCAGCACCATCTTACATATTATTGTTTCTATTTTTAAAGTAAACTGTGGACTAAAGATTGAGAGAGAGAATGAATGTAGAGAGAGAATGAACAGTAGTGGGGCTGCTGCCTTGAATTTCCCTTGAGCTAGGACTCTCAGACACTTCTAGAGCCCCATGATTTAAATGTCTTTCTCATTTGCTCCTCTTACTCTTTCCTACCAAAAAAAAGGGGACAAGAAATACATTGCATGTAGGGTGCACTCTGAGCTAAGTCTATGCAATCTCACTGCTGTCACAGAATAGAGAGGGAAAACATGGCCATTGCTGAAGAGGTTTTGTTTGTTTGTATTTTTCCTTACCTTGTGAAATCACAAGCCTTTGAAAAAGGAGGGAAGGAGAAAGAGAACAAATTATTTCTTAGAACTGTAAGATCATAGAGGAGTGCAAGCAGTGTCATTCCTGTGTTTTGGTTGTCTTCATTTGAAGATACAAAAAAGTCATCATAAATAAATCCAGTGTGAAGGGATATAAAAACGGCAAGTAAAGAATAATATACTGCCTTGTATTAGACCAAAATAAAAGGCAGAAGCACAGGTCTATGTGTCAAAAAGCTTCATGTAATTTCTTTATAACCTTTTGTGCCACTGTTTAAAGGAACAGATTTTCTTGTGGTCTTTGCCTAATATCTCACTAACACAACTGCTGCAAGCTAAGTTAGGGTTTCAAGATCAATAGTTTCATAGATCCACTCTTCATTTTAAATAAAATTTTAAAAAATAAAAGAATCATAGCTATCGTCAATTAAGGACAAGACTTTGTGTGCAAGTTAAAGTTATTCCGCTATATTATCAAATTTATTGTAAAAAAGTTTTCTTTCTTTGTATTCCCAAATTCATCAAATACATGCTCTTTTGAAGAGTACATTTTTTTTTATTCTGACAGCTCATCTGTGGATTTAAAATAATACAGAAATAAAGCTTTCTTGCAGTTCAGAAATTCTCTCATCTCTGTTTGAAATTATGTAACTGCCTCAATCAAAAAACCCTCTGGAAAATATGTGCCAAGAGATTTGTGTGTTTGCAGTTCTGGTGAATAGATCAAATGTGCCACTCTCTGTATGTTTCCAAAATCTTCTTTCTTGCAGGAGAAGTCACAGCATTCATAGTACCTTTTTTACTGCAAACTAAAAAAGTAGCATTTCTCCTAATAACTCCATAACCAAGAATCCCTAGACACTGAAAAACACAAACCAGTTTGAGTCAGGCCAATTCACAGCTTCTTTATTAAATGCCACTTGTTTTATATTTTTGTCCTCATCTACGTTCTCCTTAAAGCTTCTAAATCATCATTGATTGGTGCTGTGAGGACTAGAAAAAAGCTAATGAAACTAAATTAACATTCACCTGATAAAAAATTGAGATAAAACTGAAATTGCTATTTACCCTCTGTTGGGTCTTGCTGAAGGCAGTTCCTGCTTTTTTCAGAAAAACAGTCTACTGTTAAATCAGTAATCCAGGAGAAACTTCTGATCCAAAGATATTATTCAATATGCTTTAGGTCATGCTGCAAACTCCTTTATTACTCATGGCGACTGCCTTGCTTGCTTTAGGCTTGATTTGTGGCTGTGAGAGAAGACAGTGTATGAAGGCATCAGACAGGAGAAGAGAAGCTGCAGCTGATACAAGGCACACTCAAGACGTAGAAATGCTCTTTCAGCAGAGGCATTCCATGAGAGTGGCACCAGAGAGTGAACAAAGGCAGCCAGGAGAGTCTCCAAGAAGGAGAGAGCCAGACCATCAGGTGTCTTATTTCAGCAATGGGAGAAGGAGGGGGAAACCTGAAAATCCAGAAATAACAACGATGGCACAGCCTCAGAATGCCTGTTTGATTTCTCTCAAACCTGCTGAGCTTTCTGTACAGAAACCTCACTTAGATGAGTCCATCAAATCTTTTTCTCAGCTTGGTTAACTGCAGACTTGTGCCTAAATTAGAGCACACCAGCAGGTCTTTGAACGATAAGCCTATTATATGTTTAAACAACATCCAGGAAAACAAAGTGCCAACCCTCTCCAGTATTGTTAGTGACTATATCCCTGTCCATCTTCTTAAGCACAGCCCTATACACCCATCTATTGCAAACTGCACCTGGATGTGACACATACTCACTGTTTTAAATGTCAAGACTTCTGTATTTCCTTACTAACAAGAGGGACTGCAAGTTCCTCAATGTGTTTCAAATCCCCATTGTAGCAGCTACTAAGGTTTTATTATTTATGTTCCTGTTCAAACTCACTGCAGCACACTGATGGTTCTGTTACTGTTTCTTTTTTTCCACTGCAGTACAGAAGATATTTAATGATCCAATGAAGAAAAACATCTAAGAATTTATAGAGAATAATTATCTCACTGAAAACAGTACCAATTCCCCAATAAGTCCTTCCTCCCCCACCTCACTCCTCTCCCTGAAAAATATAATAAAACCTTTTATTCACCTAGACAGAGCAAAGCAAAGTGGAAAAGCTTTGTTGAAAGCATCTAGATAACGTCTATTATTCTATGAGAATAACGCTTGTGAAATAGGCACCAGACAAATACACCCAAAGTACTCATCTTAACAGAAAGTAGGTCATGGCTAACATAAAAGTGAATGCTTCAAAATAGTCATTTTAAGAGGGTGTGACAGCATAAGAAATTAAAATCTATCAATTCTAAGCAGTTATAAAAATCCACTTGTAACCGAATGTGTTTCAATAAGCTGCCTGTACCTAATATTTTACTTAAAGGTTAGCATTCTCAATATCTACCATAATTTATTTTTCCAAGAATAAAACAGAGCTGCATATATAACAGTAGGGGGGGGAGATTTGTTTATCATGTCTGTCAATAGATAATCCAAGTATGCAGCCTTTTCCTGGGCATAGACAGGAGGGGAGCTTTTCTCATTTATACTTTGAAAAGCTTGTCTAAATCTCTGTTCCTTTACAAAGCATTACCGAATAAATATGATCAAGCAGGTTTTCAGGACTATAATTTTAAAGAGGGAAGTTGGTAATTTAAAGTCTGAAGGCACTACACCACTGAATCATCTGAATAAAGAACCAAATCAACATCTCACAGAAATGAGCCAGTTGGGTCTCTCTGATGTTCAATCCTGTATTTTTACTATTTGCAGGTTACAATTGTACCAGTGAGACAGGAATGTGTTCTGACAGCCAGGAGAACAATTGTATTCAGGGATGCATCAGGCACAGCATCACCAGCTGGGCAAGGGAGGGGATTGTCCCACTCTGCTTTGCACTCACCTCAAGTCCTGGGGCCAATTTCAGGTACCTTAATGAGAGATATAAAGCTGTTAGAGGAGGGACACAGAGGTGGTGAAAAGTTTAGTGGGAAGACGTCTGGAGAGCTGGAGTTGTTCAGCCTGGAGGAAAGGAGACTGAGGGGACACCTCATTGCTGTTGGCAGCTTTCTCACAAGGGGAAGAGGAGGGACAGGCACTGATCTCTTCTCTCTGGTGATCGGTGACAGGACCCAGGGGAGCTGTATGAAGCGGTGTCAGAGGAGGTTTAGGCTGGATATCAGGGAAAGATTTTTCACCCAGAGGTTGTTTGGGCAGTGGAACAGGCTCCCAGGGAAGTGGTCACAGCACCAAACCTGACAGAGCTCAAGAAGCTTTTGGACAACACTCTCAGGCACAGGGTGGGATTCCTGGGTCTGTCCTGAGCAGGGCCAGGAGTCAGGAATTAATGATGCTGATGGATCCCCTCACCTCAGGATATTTTATAACTATGATTCTATGGATGGTCAAGCAATAGTTTTATGTTTTAATATTAAATATTCCCAAAAGAAATTAGCAGGATTGCTAAGCAAATATTTTAAAAAATAAAATAAAGAAATCTCCAAGTTAAGAAACGACATTCCTCATTTTTCATTTAGATTTTTCCATCGTGTTTCCATAAGTTCACAAAAAAATTATTAATGGAAACATATATCATAGAAAGAATTGGCTGAGCAATTACTGAAAACAAGCAGAAGTCAGTCAAAGGCTTGCCTTATAGTCACAAAAATCTTAAGAGTGCATGAAAATTGTGTTAAATGTTATTTTTTGTGCCTGATTAATGAACATTTCTAGAGTTTCTTCATTTTATAGTTTTCACAGAGAAATATTTCAATTGACAAACCCTTAGCAGCTTTTTCAGCATGTTTTCTATACCTTCCTCTAACCACAACCGCAATATAATTCACTATTATCTTGTTAACAAGGCTATAATTCATTTCACGCATCACTGTTCATTAAAATAATATGTACCTGTGCTCTGGTTTTGTACCACTTCAAAGCTCAACTACCAACAAATTCATGGTCAATTAGTTTGACTGGATGAATAACGGTTGGAAAACTACATAGGTTTCTCATCTTCCTATATTTTGTGTTTACATGAAATTAGAAGCTCATAAGTCAATTACAATATAGTGAATTAGTTGTAGTTCTCCATTCCTTTCATTTAGTGGAAGAAGACATATCATTTTCTCTTAACTCAGTCACAAAAAAAAAACCAACCAAAAACACTCAAATAAATAATTTTTGTTTAGGCTGGTAAATGCTGAAGAAACTCAGAATTAAATCTAATGAGATTTTAAGTTAGTAAATATTTCTCTGGGAACTGTGGACCCGAACTGAAGATCCTTTATTGTGTAAAGCCTATGCTCACAAGACTGATGGTTCATGCTCATGTTGCTGCTTTTTTCCTAAACTGGTGTAGTCTTTTTACTGGTAAAAAAACAAAAAAAAAAAAAAAAGAGATGTTAAAATTAAGAAAAACACCAAAATTCTTATTCATTATACAAATACTCTTCTGAAATACTAAAAAGAAAAATAAACTTGCTTGTCTCTCCTCTTTCTTTGTGTCATTTGGTTAGCTTGTATGTTTCATACAGAATGAGTGTAACATTTTAGTGTGCACAGGTGGAGTTAGTGTTGGCCTGCCTCATATTTCAGAGCAAGTTTACTTCTGCAATTGGGAATGGTTGCACATGCAAACAAATACTGTACTCAGGGGGGACCTTAGAGCCCAAGACATCTGCTGACCAACAGCTACACATAAACACTGATCAGTGAACAGAATCTTAAGTCACACAAAAGGCAACAGATGATCCAAAAAAAGTAAAAAACCTGGTTAACAAAACAGCTTGAGCCAAACTCAAACTTGCTCTTGAATGCAGCAATGTACTTCCTACAGAGAATATGTGTCCAGGATGAAATGTATCTCTTTAAAAATTGCACCATATTCATCTGTAATCTTACATTATGAGAACTTAGATAGCTCCTCCCATAAAAACTGCAGTTTTTGTAATAAATTTTGGAAGGACTTTATTTGACAGAGAAGATAAACACAGAGGTATCCATCCAGACATCTTTATACCAGTGGAAAACAGTAACATGGCTATTCTTTTCACTTAGGTCTTCTCATTCCCAATCCACTTTTTCTGCTCTTCTAAAACATAACAGTGTTCAGCAGCAACATTCACATGTTCCAAAGGTTCATTCAAATCAATTTTCATTCAAAATCTTGCATCCATATGAGAAAACCAAGCTTCATTTATGTGTCGCCAGCAGAGACTAATAGAAACATAGAAAACAAGACCAAAACTAAACATACAAAAAAAACCCAGCAAGAAATCACAGCCATGGTGTTTTAGTCGAATATAAAATATGTTAAAGAAACTTTCAAATTATTTTAGAGATGGGGACACAATTTTTTTTTTTTTTTTTTTTTTTTTTTTTGTAATCCCTTTCCTAGTAACAATTCCTACTTTTTTCCCACCTTTCTTTTAGCAAACCAGGTTCTGAGAGTATCTCAATATTCTCTGTAAAGTCATGTTATCTATTCACAGAAATCATTACAAACCCAGATTCCTCAGAAGATATTGTGCTTTAATTTTTCAGCTACTAGTAGAGACAAGCCAAGCATTTAGAAAGGTGATTGTTTGGGACTTTTTTTTTACCATATTAATGATTAAATTTAATGAAAACTGCAGAAAAAGTCAAAAATACCATCTCAGAGACTTTGATTAGAATTGTGTTCTCAGTTAGTTCAGAATTAAATTGCTTGATTTAATACCACAACAGAGGTTAGACAATTTTGGTGTCTGTTGTTCATGAGCAATTTTTCTACAACACAGACAGTATCATAACATATCCTGTCATGTCACACTGAAAGACAGTAGGTTTAACTAGATATTGGGAAGAAATTCTTTACCTGGAGAGTGGTGAGTCCCTGGCACAGGTTGCCCAGGGAAGTGTTGGATGCCCCATCCCTGGAAACGTACATGGCTAATTTGGATGGAACTCTGAGCAACGTAGTCTAGTGGAAGGTATCCCTGCCCACATAAAGGGAGGTTGGACAAGATGAGTTTAAGGTCTGTTTCAACCCAGACCATTCTATAATTCCATGATTTTTCAAAGGAGAGAGCAAACTATCCCCTTATAAACAAAATAATATGGCTGTATATCTTGAACCCTAGGAGAGAACACTGGTATCTCATGAATATTCCCTATGAATTGTGCTGGCCGGAATGCTAATCAAAGCTGAACAAATTTTAAAATAAAAGGTGTTTAGATATTTCATTAAACAAGTCTGGGTTGTAGAAAAACTCTGACTTTCCTCATATAGGTGTCATGGAAACAACACTCCTTTCATGGAAATTCACAATCCTTTAGATGTCATTGAGCTGGGCCTGCGTAATGATTGGAGGGCTAGATTAAGACTGAAGAAATGCATCACATTAATAAAAAGGAATTTTTTTCTGAGGAGTCACAAGACAAGACTCACTAAGGAAGGATTTGGATTCAAAATGTCAGTTTTAAAAATGAGAAGGCTATTTATGTATTCATCAGACTTGTTAAGAATTGTACCAAATATCAATCCGTAAACATGGTTGAGAAGACCTGATTTTAACGTAAATAAGTTAAAGTCTTTCATCACCTGTGTATGCAGCCTGTCAGGGATGGTTTGTGGATTGACTGCACACATTTTTTCCGACTGGGAATTTTAGAAAATGTGACAAATAGGTTATTAGAGTCATCACTTACATCTTCCCATACCTTCCCCATATCTCTGTTAGGTATGACCTACTACAGGAAGGTCACTACTTCCTACAGATGAGGAAGCCTAACAGTTGCAGGAAAGGAAGAGAGAAGCAAAATCAAAATATAAACCTTAGAGAGATAGAAATGGTTGTCTAATTGTGTCATTGTCTCTTAACAAATGTCTAGATAGTTTTTCTCTGCTGGTGTCCAGAAGGACAGCTCTTCAGCGAAATGTCTCAACCATAGTCAATTATTAGCACAAACTACAAACACCATCATGGTTTCATTGCACTTTTATGTCCAGCATATCAACAAAACCTGAAAAAGCTTTTAAAAATACACCTTTTAGGTTTCATCTAACTCAGAAACAGAGGATGAGTAATAGCCATAAAATGTCTTCTTAAAAATAAGGTAAAACCCTGAAGCAATAGTGTAACAAGTAATGTTCTTGCAGTAGCATGGGTTTCTGGGGGAGGAAGTAAAGATTTTTAAATATTTCAAGGTGATTCCTCAAGGAAAATACCTCATACTTCTGTGATCTCCGGGGCAAAGTACAAAAAAATGAACTTACAGGGAAAAAAATTAAATGTAAAGGTTGGTTTGTCAGTGCCAAAAAAACCAGATTATGGGTGTTTATATACTTAGTCCAAAGAGACCTTTAATCTTGAATAGCACATCTGGCAATTTATATATGAATTTAAGGCTTAATTTTAACCTACCAGATTTGATTGGCTTGCTGTCCTCATTAAAAAAAAAAAAAAAAAAAAAAAAAAAAAAAAAAAAAAAAAAAAAAAAAAAAAGCTTTATTCTCCCATGCCCCATAAAAGCTGCTGGGTCTGAACAAGGGCACCCTGCCAGGTATGACTATCATCATTTCAGGTCCTGCCCTCTCACACAGATCACACTAAGAAAATCCAGCTTTGGAAATGTTCAGGACCTAAGAAGGCTAAGATTTTCAGATAGCTTGACTGACAGTATCTCCTGCAGTGCTACAGGGAAGTGGTGGGCTACTGCAGGGAGCCTTAAAGGCTGTCAGTGCTTTTTGTACTTCTCAGTGTCACTTCTCACACACCCCAATCACGGCTGTCACTGCTACCTTGTAGTCTCTTCTTGAGTCAGTACTGACCTACACATCTTTTACTTTGGCTCTGCCATGACAACAGATGGATAATCCCCCATCTCACTTAGTCTATGAGGAGCTTCATTCGTGTCTTTTGAAGAGAGATGACAACTGACACAGCTATGTCATGAGGAGAAAGGGCAATGAAAGGAGAACCTTGCTGAATGAACAGTTAAAATGCAAAACAACTTCTAGTGCCATGCATTATATTAGAGGTGGTGTTTCTGTACTTAGAAAATGACTGGTTTTAGCTCAAGAACAATTTATCAACAAAATTAAGGCACAGCGCTTGCAGTCATGCAAATATCACTGTACATTCTCACAGGATAATTCCCAAAGTCATTATTGCAGGGAATCATAAAATAATTGAACAGTCTTGGTTATAAGGGACCTTAAAGATTATCTCATTCCAACCCCCTGTCATGGGCAGGGACACCTTCCACTAGACCAGGTTGCTCAGAGCCCCATCCAACCTGGTCTTGGTCACTTCCAGGCATGAGGCAGCCACAGCTTCTCTGGGCAAACTGTACTAAGGTTTCACCTCCCTCACAGTAAAGAATTTCTTCCTAATATCTCATCTAAACCTACTCTCTGACAATTTAACACCATTCCCCCTTGTCCTGTCATTCTAGGCCCTTGTAAATAGTCTCTCTCCATCTTTCCTGTGGGCTCCCTTCAGGTGCTGGAAGGTCACAATTAGGTCACACCAAAGCCTTCTTCTCTTCTCCAGGCTGAACAATCCCAGTTCTCCCAGCCTTTCCTCCCAGCAGAGCTGCTCCATCCCTCTGATCCCCTTGGTGCCTCCTCTGGCCTGGCTCCAGCAGGTCCCTGTCCTTGCTGTGCTGGCCCCCAGAGCTGGATGCAGCCCTGCAGGTGGGGTCTCAGCAGAGGGGCAGAGGGGCAGAATCCCCTCCCTGCCCTGCTGCCCACGGGGCTTTGGCTGAGCCCAGCACACGGGGGGTTCTGGGCTCCCAGCGCACACGGCCGGGGCAGCTCCAGCCTCTCACCCACAGCACCCCCAAGTCCTTCTCCCAGGGCTGCCCTGGCTCTGCTCATCCCCAGCCTGGGTTGGTACCAGGGGCTGCCCTGACCCAGGTGCAGCACCTTGGACTTGGTCTGTTAAACCTCATGAGATTCCCATGGGCCAATCCTTGAGCCTGTCCAGGTCCCTCTGGATGGCCCTTTCCACCACAAGTGTCTCTCACATCACTCAGTGCCATCTGCAAACTCTCTGAGTGATGCACTGGATCCCTTTGTCTGTGCCAGTTAATGAAGACATTAAATAACACTGGTCCCAGAAGAGACTCCTGAGGGACACCACAGGTCACTGATGTCCATCGGGACTCTGAGCTGTTGACTGTGACCCTCTGGAGGACACTGTCTAATCAATTTCTTATCCATCTAATAGTCCACCCATCAAACCCATATCTCTGCAATTTAAGAGAAAGATACTGTCAGGGGCCGCCCCAACCAGCAAAAATGCTTGTGTGATTTTACCTACTCTGAATTCATTTTAATTAATGACTCACCTGCATCGTGCTAAGAATCCATGTGACTGTCAGCAAAAACATAGCTAAATTAGACCCAACTTGTCTTGAAGAGTGGGCAGAGGGAACAAATTCCTGATTATCAGGCTTTGCAGGAACTCGATCCAGGCTGTGACTACATGGAGGTGTACAGCAGGAGGGTAATGAAGAAGATATGGATTCAAACACTCTCTTGAGCACAGGAGGAGAGGCAGAAGGCTACATATTTGTAATACTTTTGGTAAATATGTTTTCAATTTTGTTAGAATATTCTGCACCACTTCTGCCAAATTGTATTTATAAATTATTTACTTCTTATAACTAACCTGTCAAGATACTGAATTTTTTATATATTCAATAAAACTATATATAAGCTACACAGGACAAGTCTGTCACAACTTTGGCTTTTCTGGTGACCAATTAACAATCATGAGCCAAGGCATTTATTGTAGAAAAGAATATAACCCTGCTTTAAACACTAAAAGCGATCATCATGTCTATACAAATTCTTCCAGTTGTTTCTTATCTTCATGGTTATTAATGTATGCCATTTTCCCACTCTTGGATTATATATGCTTGAATTTTAGCCACTGAACTTTTTTGTACTTCTTTAGTTTAGTTAATTGAAGTACCCTATTCCATTAGAAATCTTCTAAATTACTGATGAGTCTACTAAATTACCTTTTTAACTTTCTTCTGGATAAACTAGCAGAACAGTAAATGTTAAGAACACACGTAGATTGGCCAGGTGGCTTAAGGGAGATATAACTCCACCTTCATGTCTCTCACTAGCTCTACTCTGTATAATGTAAATTTTCTAATCAGATGAAGTGGTCCTGAATTGCATAGTTCTCCCATTCAGACATTATCTAAACGCATGCAGCTCAGAATAATTTAATGTATCAAATGCATTTCATCTAAAACACTGTATAATTTTAATACTTTTTTTCATTACTTCAGAAGCTCTGCTGTCTTCAAAAGATTTTTAAATTAAACCAACTTAAAAACAAGATTATCTCATTTAGTGTCATTTCATCAATAGTGGTATCTGGAAATCAACCTCACCCTTGATTTTTGACCAGTAGGCTACCACAGGAACTCAAAATAAAATCACAAGTGCAGTTATAATAGAGTTGGGTTATTTTAAGTGTAGGTTGTAATTGTAGGATGTATTCCATCATGCTTTTAACAGTTTGATATCCAGATTCCTTTATGATCATTTCTTAAAACACATCCTTGCCACATTTTGTGTTTTCACTGACTGATTCAACTTCTCTAGAAGGAGAATGTCATGTTAGTAGACAATATGAAGTAAAAAATACTGCTGAACTGAGATAGGGATGTGCATCTAATCCTTAGGAAAGGGTGACTTGCCTTTTCCTCAGTCTCCATGGTTTCATTTTCTTAGTTCTGTGGGAGGTGCCAATTTTCTGAGAAAAAGGGTTTATTTACCCAGAACCATCTGGAAATTGTAATCCTGATAAATCCAAGTGCACAGGTAACTAATTTTGTGGTTGAGACATATCCGAGTAGTGGAAAAGCAAATTATGTTCATAGTGCTGGGAGCAGAGAGGGGTGGAATGGTTAAAAAATGTACATTAGAGGTCTCTAAATGTGAAGGTCCTAGTGTATATAACACACATATGTACATTCCAGTTTACTGAGGAAAGTTAAATGCCTCCATTCAATGAGAAATACACTGTGTTTTTCCCATGTATCTTCTTTGGTTTGTCTGGTTTTACTCCACAATCCCTCCTAAAGCATATTTTGTTAGAGGGGAGGACATAGAAGGACAGTTATTATTCATCATTTTATGATTAATAACAGAAGTTTAATGGAGGGAAAAACAACAACAAAAATGAGGTGGAATAATGATTGCTACTTCCTAACCACAGGTTCGCTGGTCTGTACTGGACTTTTAAGAAGCTTTGTCAACAAATACTGCATCATGAATTATTCATTTTATCAGCTCTATTAATTCCATTACAACGGTAAGACATCCCTAGGGACTGAGACTCAATTCTCCTTCTGTCTACTGGCATCACAAGGAAATCTAAAGGAGAGACTGAAAATGGCTCTACCATTCATCACATTTTGTTTGGCACGTTCAGAAGAGCACATTATTTATACATGAAGATTAAATATGCATTTATTTGTCACAAGCAAGGATAAAATGATTAATATGACTTCTGAAAACCAAAAAAGAGTTTACAAGGGAAATGAGCAATCCAGAATTGCAAAGTCACAATTAACTTTTCAGTTATACAACAAAATGATAGTATAATGAGTAATTTTACTGCGTAACTGAAGAGATGGTGGGTTTGCATCACACAGCCTCTTCAGATCAAAGTGTGATAATGCATTAGGACATTATATCAGACAAAAAACCTCAAGAAATATAACCACATATTACATTAGTATTTTTTTAAATCAAAGTGTGTTTTAAAATTATTTATATTCCCCTGCAAGTTTGCAAGACAGGGAGACACCTATCTCAGCATCTGAAAAAAAGTAGTGATACCATAACGAGCAAGGACGAGTCACTTGTACAAATAATCCTAAAGGAAGTCACTGCTTACTAAAACACCTGTGGATGTCTCTTTGCCAGACTCCTTGGAAAAGAGAAATGAAGTGAATGAGACTGGGGGTGAGAGTATCAATGGAGGTAGGAATATTTTCTAAATTCGAAAGAGCACATTCTATAATTCAGCTTTATTTCTCTTGAGCTATCAAGAAAAACAGGCCTATAAAGAGAGCTCCTGGAGAGTGGAGGCAGCAGCAGAGGACTGGCCATGAGGGAAGAGCAGTGATGTGGTGAGGGCAGCATGGCAGTGTCCTCCACTGCAGATTTCATCCTTAGATCACTGGAGACTTCATTCCTCCTGCATGGATCACTGTGGGTGAATATAGTGCCCCTGCTGCCAACTCCAAACCCATCTGGGCAGAGGTACCAGGTTTTGAAAAGCAAATCACTGATAATTAAGTATATTTAGTTGACTGGCATTATTTCTTTCTCCACACAAAACAAGTTCCCTATCACCAGATAAAGCTGGAGAACAGACTGCAGATACAAGTCAGAAGAGGAATTGTATGATTTAAAAACATTAAAAACACATTACATTTCATTTCTTTCCTTTAAGCCTGGCTTTAAGTTTAGCACAGGAACACAAGTTTTAGTGTATAAATTTAATGCATCAATTTAAATTAAAACAGGTTTCAGAAAAGAGGCATTTTAAGGAGTATGAATGTCTAGAGGCTCTCTCTGAACCTTCCCCTTGCTCATTCCATAAGGCCTGACACACTGTGGGCAAGGAACTGTTATTTCAACACTGGGGCTCTACCACACATGCTCAAAAAAGGGGTATTTAGATGCTGAAATAGAATTGTCAAAGTTCAGTACTTCAGGACAGTTGTGAGAAGCTAACAATGCCAAGAATCCAAATTTGCAGCTCAAATCCCTAGAGCCTAAATGCTACCAAGCACTGGAGAATAACACAGCAGGTCAGCCACTCAAAAGGTAGCAATGAGGGACTTCCCTCATTTATGCTAAGAAAGGATTTGCAGTGTTACTTTAATTAGTCCTTCTAAACAGTAGATTCCCTGAAACAGAAATATCTTGATCCTTGGGCAGTATTCCTCTAAGAGGAAATCTCTCAAAACAGATCTTCCCAATTTCCACTGGGATCCTGAGCCACAGGTATCTTCTGAAAATTTGGCACAATTCATTTTGGAGATGCTGACCAAATCAAGTCAGTGTCATCAAGTCCTCCCAGCATAGCTGCGCTCCTGTGTCTGCGACATAAAGAGAGGAGAGAAAAGTGAAATGAAGACTTCAGTGGGCTACTGTTGTGCTATGTAGATCACCACTTCTGCAAAAAGTCTCTCTTGCCTCTTGGGTCCTCATGTATTTCTACCCTCAGTTAGATGAGCTGCATAATTCAAAAATATGGCTGTACATGCACTCAGTTCTCAAAACTGCTGAGAATTATAAGCATAAAGAGCACAGAACCATAGTCATAAAATCCAAGGAAAATGAAGCATTTCCTAGAGCTAGTTACTTGTCTAAATATAATTCATTCAGTATAGTTCATCAACTTTAACTATATCTACTTGTTCACATTATGAAGGGCAAACACAAAAAATGGATTTGAACTCCAAGCATTTATATATCACTAGGAACCAATCCCATATATCAATGGCTCGTATAGTGAACAAAAATAAACACTTCACTAACTTGATAGTCTGTGGAACAGAGTCTGGAAAAGATGTAAATAATTAGTGACACACCATATAGGAGAGACCAGGAAGAAGGTCAAGAAATCATACCATGAGAAAGGCTCAGATACACATTTAACACAAGAGTGCTCTCTAGGTTATCATGGTTGCATTATTTTATTAGGGTTGTTAAGCAGAGAAGTAATATGACTTGGTAAAGCAAAGAAGAGTAGCATATTTTCTTTTCACTGCCTGAGCATCCATTTAAAAAACTTAATGCAGAAAGTCAAGGTGGGTTTTTTTGTTCATGTTTTCTTTCATAGTCTTCAAACATCAGGCTGTTTAGAATAGAATCACTGTACAGCGGGACAGAGACAAGACATTTTAGGGTAGCATTGAGAGATGACCCTTGTCATTTTTTTGTAATGGCGATTTGGTAGAATAGTCATTAGAACATTTAATTTTAATGGTACAACTAGGTTCTGAAATTATGCTCAGCAAGTTGGGTGAACCCAGAGAGACTTGGAACATAATATTGCAAATTGTGCAATAAAGTATGTTACTTTAATCCTTGAGTTAAGGACAGACAGCCTTTGCAGATAATCTAGAACCATTGCAGACTTTCTCTCAGCTGAATATACAAGGCAACCTGAGCCTGTTTTGCAGGTTTAGCCAAATTTGGCTAGGAGGCCATCTACAAATGCAGTAGGCACAAATCAAGCTTTAGGAAAATGAGCTTGTGGTCCAAAAATAACTGAGAAAAAGGCTCATTCAGTAAGCTATGATGTTGTTTCTGTTGACCCTTTTGTACATACCTCAGTCATGCATATGGGTACTCTTCCAGACCCCAACAGCCTTATTCATAAAATCATTGAAGTACTATTGAATTATTGAAGTAAAAAGTTCAATCTTACTTTTAGGAGCAACAGTTATTGATCATATTATGATGTTCATTGTTTATTAAAACTCTTAGAGGTATATCTGATTAAATATAAGTAAAAGAAACCTACTGAGATTTTGATTTCCCTTATTAAAACTGTATTACTTGCATATAGCATGCATCAAAGTACATGATGCAGGAGATATATGAGCCCTTGGAAGTAATCACATGAAATCGTAAGAGTAAAAATATCAGTTTGTAGTAATGAGGCAGAAAAAAACATTTATCCTTTTAAGACAATCATAGAATGGGTTTGCAATCCTTGTAAAATGTACAGTAGGGTGTTTTGACTGCCAGTTATTAGATATTTCATCATCAAGCTGAGTTTCCAGGCTGTCCTTTCCATGGTACTGTGCAGGTAATGGCTGATGTTGCAACTGGTGATGCTGTAGTATAAGACTGACAGAAGTGCAACATTAAATCGACAATAAAAGTTATTTAAACAACACTGTGAAAATTATTTTCCATGCAATATACTAATGTTCATCACAGACATTTCAAGGCCAGAAATGATACATTGTAGGTTGTTGTTTGTGTTTTTGCTTTATGAGGAAGAGACATTTTCTACTTTGTAAGGATTCTGAAATTTGACATTTCTTTTTGTTCTTGTCAAGACAGAGAAGTTATAGAGATGCTAATGATTGCTGCAATGTGTTTTAGACGTATGCATGATTAGCATACCATGCCTGCCTCATTAAAAATGTGTTGTGCTTGTGGGGAATTCCTGAAGAGCAGTTATACACTATTCCTCATCATCAGATCACCAAGAGTAAAGCTTGCACATCAACAAAGATAGACAAATCTCAGTGACAGTTAGGATTTTCACAATCAGATTTTCACAAGGAAAAAAAAAAAAAGAAAGAGGAAATTTTCATGTAAATTAATTTTTATTTTCATATTCTCTAATGATCCATAGTAAGATTGTAATGGCATCATTGCAAAATGATCCTGGGGAGTACAGGACATGTTGTAAAATGTACTGGAGCTCACACTATTTATATGCTCTTATAATTTCTACAGCCTTTAAAAACCAAAAAGTGGTTAAACTAACTGTGGTTTAGCAGCATTTTATATCTTTTTTTCTGCACAAAGGAATGTGCTTTGCCTTCTGGCATCTCTCCTCACGGGCTCTAGAGTGTAGGGCCAGTGTGAAGGCAGTCTGGGGAAGGAAAGCAGCATGTTATGGGCAGCACTTGCCAGTAGCTTTCTGACAAAACTGATTCTGTAAACCCCAGCTAGGCATGCTGCACTGGCACCAAGAGAAGCCATGCTGTTTCCATGATGAGCAACCAAACACTTTCAGTTTCCAGCAGGTCAGTGTTGGGACTATCAATTTTACAGGCAGCTCAGGACTATTTTTATTAGCCCAGGTTCTCTGATATGGCCATAACATTTTAAAAATTTAAGTTACTGTCAGGATTTCTAAAGTTTCATGCTTACATACAAAAATACCAAAATGCAATAGTTAGGGAACACTTAGAAATGCCTGGTTTAGGGCATCACTGTAAAATACTTATTTATTAATCACATTCTTGTTTTAAGAGTAATTTCACATTATCTGCACTGGAGAGCCTCTTTGACGATCCCTTTACAGACAGTAGGGGAAAAAAACCTAAACAGTTTGGCAGTACTATTTTTCTTATCCTAAAACATGTAAGACATGAAAGAAGACTCTCATGTAAAATATGTTTCTCACAATTGACCTCACAAGAATCCAGATGATCAATTTATAATGGTATTGTGGACATTTAATGATAGATGAATTTAAACTCCATTTTATAGGTCAAAATTTCCAAGCAAAAGAAATCTCTTAACTAGAAGATCCATGTCTTTTACTTAAATAGTTCTATTTTCCTGTACAACTATGTGTAGGTATAAAACCTGTTTTTTGTTTCAAATATTTGTTCCTGTGAGTTGGTTCCAAAGCTGTTTTTTTTTTCCCTTGAAATCCTTTACTCTCTTTATTTACTGTGAGGTTTTTTAATTTAAATTTTATTCTGTTTAACTCTGTTCCTATTAAAAATTTGTTAATTCTCAGAATTATAAGAAATAAATACATGCATTACTTCAAACACCCAACAAAACACAATTTCATGCATATGAAACATGCTTCATTTCTTTGCCAATAAAAACGTAAAGCAACCAAGGGCTTTCTAGACCCATGACATTCTAGTCATGCCTGAATTTTAGCTTAATTTTGTGTGTTCTGGTTTTCTTAGTTTCCACAAGTGTTCCAGGAAGTCCTGCCAGTGTCAGACCTTTTCCAGCCCATCCCATCAGTCTGGCTTCTCCCTGCAAAGCAGCTGCAGTGTAAGCCACAGCTGCAGCTGGGAAGAACAGGAAAAAGAAGACGAGCTGTCCATATAAATATGGAAACAGCATTTCCCCAAGCTGTCACAGGTATGGGCATAGCCTCTTATCCATGTTCCTACAGAGATGGAAGTGAACAGATAGCACTTGGAAAAAACCTCTGGGTGAAGAGAAACGGAAAAACAGGATAACAAATAAGAGAAAACAATGAAGCACAATAGAACACAGAAAAAACAAAAAAATCCACCAACAAAACCAAAACTAAAACAGGACTCCATTAAATAGGATTCAAAGCAAGAATGGGAAATAAACAATGTGAAGCAGTACTTATTAAGAAATAAATAATACAAAATAGATCTTAATATATAAATGTAGAACAATAAACTTAATTGCTGCCAGCAGTGACTCGGAAAATTAGATCAGGAGAAAATGACAGTATGACTGATTTCCCAGCTGAAAAGTGTGGTCACTGTAGTGACTTGCCTACCCAAACAACACCAAGGTTTTTATTTATGCCCTTCCATTGATTTCCTGGGAGACCTTTCTTTGAAGACTGTTCTTTTTGAAATGACACAGCATGGAACTCTAGTATTTGCTGACACCAAGATGTCATTCTCAGAAATAACACCTCTTTGAGGTGCTGCTTCCATCGTGAGGCAGCGACACAGCATTCCTCCAAAAGTTAATACCCAGAGGTTAAGAGAATGGTGAGCACACAGGCAGTGGCTTTAAATCGTCTCAATACTGCACTGACTTAGTGTAGTTTTAGCAGAGTAATGAGTTACAAATAACACTTGTACACATACACCTTTAATTCAGAGTTCAAGAACTACATGAAATGAGTTTTGTGACCTCGGTCCAATTGCCAGAAGCTAAGAGTCCAGATCAATAAAACCATGGTCTCAGAGGAGAGTAATTAGCACCCTGGCAGAAAGTGCCACAGCACTTGGCAGGCACTGAATGGTCAAAAAGTTACATCTCTTCTGTCTCTTCAGAAACATACCGTGGAATGAGAATTTTTTACTGCTGTTCCTCAGGTTGAACCTACGGTTTAGACTCAGCAGAAAAACGAAGTCTTCAGAAATATATATCAAGCATTTTTCTTGGAAATTAAATCTTTACAAGTAATTAGGTATGTCTCATACTTAGTCCAATTTTAAATGGAGTCATTACCACAATAAACAGAATAGCATATTTTTACTTCTGATTTCCCACATCACTCTCAGAAGGGAAGACCTGCTTCTTACTATATTCATTTTAAGTTTGAATTTCCTGATACAAACTAATTATCATCTATCTTTCACCATTCTGTGCAATGTATCTATTGACTGTCCTAGCAAATACACTGAATGATGGCACTCAATGGGACCTTTGCCCACATCTTTTTCTTATGAAATCATAAATATTTCCTGGACTGTGTTAACAAGAGCAGGACCGTTTCAAAGCACACACTTGATAATACTGAACAATTCAAGTAATGCATTAGGAAATAACATTTTATCCATAAACAATCTTACTATTTGCTCCATCCCTTTTATTTATCACTCATTATATCACTGAGGTCCAGTTTGGACCACCAAGTAAAACAAAGACATCTATAAGCTGAAGAAAGAGGAGACATGTCAAACCAGTCAATTCTTGAGTACTGACCATGTAGTGAGAGGCTGAGGGAGCTGGAGATGGCTGCAGGGAAGGAGCTGGGACCAAAAAAAATGAGATGGTTAAGGCATAAAAATAAGTGGTTGGTTGTTTGTTTTTTTTTCTCTCAGGGGTGGTCAGGCATAGGAGTTAACTGTTTTAAACTTCATCCCTTGAGGTTTTCAAGTCCTGATTGGAGAAAGCCCTAAGCAGCCTGGTCTGGCCCCAGGGCTGCCCCTGCCTGTCTGGGCAGGAGGTGTGACCACAGATCTCACAAAGTCCCTTCCCCAGCAAGTGATTCCGTCATGCTACAGCTGTAATGTAGGGATGACCAGGACATTAGCTTCAAAAGTACAGCATTACAGTGCTAATCAGTCCACTGACATCAGCTCATGTGAAGAGCTAATGTCACTGGAGTCAAGCTGTTGCAGTCACTGCATCATATTGGTGCTGCCATAGCACCCTTCTCTCTATTTTGGAAGAGGGCTCCTAACCTTGTGAAGAAGCAATCCTGAGAGAGAAACAAATCACATACATTGTCTACTTCCTGACTTTACATCATCTAATCCATCCTGCTTTACTAGGATAAACTTCTGGTATGAAAAAATGAGTGACACAGACAGCTAGTCTTTGTAGCTGAATCTGCATTCCAGTGTTTCTGCAAGATCTGTGTTTCCTCTGTTACAACCCAAACCTCACTATGGGGGAAAGCAAACTGTTCATCTTTGTAGAGCTAAGAGTATATAGCAGCACAATCGATGCTGTGGTGCTCTAACAGTCCAAATAATGTGAGTAAAAGGCCTTATTAATAAAATATCAAAAATTTCATCTGAATGTTTCTAGTATCTGCCTCCTTCCTCTGGAGTTATGCCCACCTTTTCCACTTCCAGTGTGTTCAGTTTCACACATTCCAAGGTTGACAGTTTTAATCTTCTTGAAGGCCGAGGATGTTTAGGATGAATTATGAGTATCCTGAGGTCTTCATGGAGAGGAGTGTGGTGTTGATGGTAAGGTATTTTTCCTCCTTACTGATGTGGCTTTCTTTTAATGTATTCCCCGTTCCCCACCTCCTCCCTTTCTCCTGCTTCCAGGGAAGAGTTGAAAGCTGTCCCACAGCTCCCCTGCACCCCCACAGTGTATTTGTCCTTCCAGCACAGCCAGGATCTGCCAGCCCCCTCCCCAGTGGCATTCCCACAGCTGGAGCTCAGACAGGCTGGGCAAGGGGAACCCAGCTCAGCCCCCAGGATCCAATGCTGCCCAATCCTGCCCTCAGGATAAACCATATTTACAGGGCCAGAGCTCACCTGCACTCTCTGCAGAAGATACCATGGATTACAGTCCCTGAGTGGTTTGTATCTGTTAGTAAATAAGTGAACTAAAGAAAATTGCTTAAAATCTTGAAACAAAAAGGAACATTTTATTTCTCTTCAGATATGATGTCTTGAACTCTATCTATCTGTCAGTAATATGAAGAGGAGACTTCGATGACATTCATGTGGAAGACAAGAGATAATGAATAGCCTATCAGGTGAAGTTTCTAGTAAAAACCTGTTTTAATTATGTGGAAAGGGAAAGCAGTTATTTGAAGTATCATGGTGAACACTGACAATTTTTGGGACATTATGAGTCAGACTTCAAAACCCTTTCCTGACGAAGAGATGAATCAGGTGAAAAATATTATTAAGATCTCTTCAGAGAGCAGATTATATGGGAACTGGTGTTGAGAATGAACTCATGTAAATTTTGTTCAAAGCCATATGTATCAAGGCAGTGCAAAGATGAAAATTTTTCTGGCCGTAGACCCTGGATCTTATTCTATACTGACCATGAATCTGACCTGCCAGAAGACTTTCTTCTGCTAGAAGCTATTAAAACTCCATGATAGATTAGTCATGAACTTTGGGAGAAGCTGTGAGGATCATGCCCATGTTGATAAATTAGGTGTGAGTTTGTGATCTAGGCTGTGTCCTTTGTGGTTGATTGAATACAGAATCAAAGAAGGGATGAAAGTGAGTATTTTATCCACTGAGCCATCCTTTTTCTAAATTTCTTTTTTATTTTCCCAGTATTTTGTTCATCAGCTACTGTTTTGCAAAATTCATGCGTGTTTGAACATTTTAAATTATGTTATATTAATTAAATTTCAGCTTCTGAAGTACTAACTAACCAAGCAGCTTTTGTGAGTCACTGATTCTTAACTGAAGGCTTACTTGATTTTTAGCAGTAGGTTTTTATTTAATTGTATTTATTTAGAAATATGTGAGAAGCAAACTTGCAGAATAAAACATAGAGGAATATCTTTAAAGTTAAAACTTGAGATGGTTCAGTGCAATACCTTTTTTTTTTTTAATTAATCAGTATGAATTGTCAGTGTCAAAAGTCAGACCAGAAAACCATTGCTTATCATTAATATGATTTATGAAATTAAATCTAATAGTAAATGAATGCTCTTCAGACAAAAAAAAAAAAAAAAGAAAAAAGTGGAGTTAAGCCAACCTAATTTTACAGAGAAATACTTTTGATATATGTGAGGATGATGAGTTAAATAAAAGTAAATATGATTAAGAGTTTATGTTTTAAAGCTTTAAATGTGATTAAATAAATTTAGAGACATTTTGAACTAATTTGAATAAGCACAAGTTAGACACGCTTTCCTTAATATTATGATGTTTGTCACATTGATTAAGTATTGCATCTATTTGGAGAGCTTTTAAAATGGGTGTCTTTGACTGTGGGCATTAATGAGCTCATTACAGGTAACACAGCTATTCTTGGACCTCTGCCTAAGCAGGTTAAATGGTGTGACCATTTGTTGCCACCAAATCCTCTGAGCTGCTGTGTAGAAAATGATCTTGCCCATTTCCTTTATTAACTCACATGGTAAAAGTGCCTTTATATGCAACTGAATAGGGAGCAGCTGACAAGAAGAATAGACACTGAGCTTCCATGTTTTCATTCATAGATCAGAAATGATTTGTTCAAGCTTCCCCCTAGATTTTCTCAAGTCATGTCCACCGTGACCCAGCCTTCCCCCCACTGGGTAAGCTTGAATCAGGACCAGAGTAGCATTCACAGGCTGCTGTTGCCTTTAACCTTTCTTTATCAAGACTTCAAGCACTGCACAGTTTCAGCTCTCTCTGCTTCCCTGTGTTATAACAGATTGAGCCTCAACAAAGAATCAAGGGTAAGAGTTCAGTTTTAAATTTTGTCATGGTTTTCTAGGTGAATTTAAGCAGGTCACTTTTCATTCTCTTTCCATTTTCCTATCTTAAAAGAGGAAGAAAAAATAGATTTGTCTCTTTATGAAGTCCTTTAATATGTATAAATCATAAGTCTCTACAAATCCTAGGTATTACTGCTGTCTGCTTTATTCTACTGAAAAATGAGCAGAACACTTGACAAGATACAAGACACAAAACACAAGACACAACATCTATAATCTATCTTAGTTTATATTCAAAACTGAGGAAAATTTGAGGGTTTTTCCTAAATAAAATGAAAAGAAATAAAAAGCTGTTTGTGGTGTTTCCAAAGCTAGGTGCAGTGTTTGTCACTGAAATGTGTCAGTGTGACTCCACTCTGAAACCACCTTTCTTTGGACTTGAACAGCCGACATCCACAGACACCTACGGGCCATCCACATTGTCTTTAACAAAGTGTGTATATTTGGAAAAGATTTATGCTAAATACTTAAAATGTCATGGGATTTCCTCTGTTTCTGTTAAAGAGGTTTATGACCTGTTTAAAGATTGGCAATGTCACAATGGACTTAAAAACTGCAAAGAAGTGTCTTGTTTTATTGGGTTTGAGCTTGCAAATTATTATTTTTTTTTCCTGCAGTCATGCTGACTTTAAACAAATGTTCATGAATTTTCATTTAAACATTTAACGCTAACTCTTAATTTTAAATGGTTCAACTAATAGTTAAAATTTCTTAATTCAGATGTTCCAAAATTCGCTTGCACAAAATCTACTGAAGGCTACTGGTAATCTGCCATCAATGCAGAAGTCAAGTTTAAATTATGGTGTCAGATATTTTATCCTTTTAAAAAAACAGATGCATAAAATGACTCTTCCTATTCAGAATTTGTACTGTAATGAATTTATAGTCAGTGAAAAATCTTTAGCAAATACACAAAAAGGTTTTCTACGTCATTCATTTGTTGTAAGGGCTTCTGTTCAATTAGCACATCAATCTATTCATGTAATGCAAAGATTTATTTTTATTCATCGGATATTTTGAAACTAGATACAGTGGAGCCAAACTAATTTCATTATTTTATCAAACTGATTGATTTCAACAATTTTGTCTTAGAAAAAAGACACTGAAATTTGCAATTATATTTAATATATAAATAATTATTGACTTATCCTGAAATAAACAACATAATATTTGATAAAAATTGAATAACTATTAAAATATTTCTAGCACTTTATTTAGAGTAGGTTAGACCTCCAAAGTGTTTAGAAAATTCTCCTTTAGTGTGTTGTAACTTTTTAATTAGCTTTTTAAACAGACCAATAGATATATTTCTTTTTATTTTATTTCTTCAAAATCTTTATTTAGCAATTCTTTGCATGCTGCAGCTGATCAACTACAGCTAATGGGTTTGAATATTAATTACACAAACCCAGCTATACATTTAATGCATATATATATATATATATATATAATATTTCTATACTTTAAATTGAATTGTCTGTTCTCATAAGAAGTTCTCTGGCATTTTGCAGCATATAATGCCATGACATGAAGTGTTTAAGAAAACATCAGAGTGTATTCTGAGAAGTCAGATAGTTCAAACATTTTCCAAACCTGACAGTACAAAGAAGATAATCAAAGTAGAAAAGGGTTTGGTAATTACTAATTAATCAAAATGATGACATGAAAGGAAAAGAAGCAGACCTTGATTAATCAACTTTTCATCTTTCCTCCAGGTGCTAAAGGAACCAAAAACAACAGATTAAATGCATCACCATGGTGAATTCACAGGTAGAGGACACTGACATAATTTGACTGCATACTTTGCTTAGTTTGTAACTTTAATTAGCAAGTAATTGAGTTAAAAAAAAAAAATCTATCCGGCTACCCAGTTAGGCCTAGTATTTACTGTTCTGTAAGTACATGTATTACTGTCACATTCCTATTATTTTTGAATATAATACTTTCAAAAAATTAAAACCGTTTCAGAAAAAAATTAAAAGTATCTTATTATGGCATCTTAGTCATGAAAAATTCACTTCAGAAGATGAAAAAGTGTTGCAGCTTCCACTTCCTTCTACACATTGTGAAATTAAACCAAACCCTTTATTAGCTCAGAAAAAAACATATTTCATTCTATAGAGAGCAAATGGAGCATTTTAGGGATCTTTTTGAATAATCTCTTTCTTATTTGAAAATCAAGCTTCCAAAGCTGTCCAAAAGTAACTAAACTCATAAAAGGTTTGAATATTTCTGTTAAAAGCAAATAAAGAAATATATAAATTTCACCATAACTGCTATTATTGCTGTTATTCCTCTCAAAACCTGTTCTTCATGAATGAAGAAAATGCTAAATGCTTTCATTTAGCTTTTCTTGTACTTTTTCCATAATTGATCTCCAATCTGGCAATTTCCATTTAAAGGGTAGGTTTCCATATGGAAATTTCATTAATTTTGGTGAGATGTTTGAGTCTTGCCGAACTGAGAACACTACAGAACAGACAGCTTAGACTCTCTTAGTTAGATACACAGTGAAAAATAAATGTTCCTTTAAGAACCATGGTTTTGTTTGGGATAGGGATTTTGTATTTTATCTAACAATTGTTTAAATTAACCCAAACAGCTTCAGTGCAGGAAATAGAAACTTGAGCTTCTCACTTCAAAGCTCAGAACAAAAGATGCCTGTTCTATGGCTGTTCTCTTATCTGCCACTCCTTCCTGGCCCTTTCCTATTTTTTCATACAGCACAGAATGGTTTGGATGGAAAGGGACCTTATTCATCATCTTTCCACCAGAAAAACCTTCCAATAGACCAAGTTGCTCAGAGCTCCATCCAACCTGGCCTTGAACAATTCCAAGGATGGGGGATTCACAACTTCTCTGGGGGAATGTGTTCCAGGGCCTCACCACCCTCACAGGGAAGAATTTCTTCCTTAAGAAATTTAGGAAGAAGACTTTCTTCCTACCTACTTTCAATTTGAAACTGTTTTCCCTTTTTCCAAAACACAAGTTCAACAGACATTACAAAAACTTTTATCAGCTCCTACAAATCTGATGATGACAAACACCAAGATGTTGTATTTGCAGTGGAATTCTAACTAGCTCTGAATTAATACAAGAAATTTTTCTTACCAAATTATTAAAATGTTGCCTTTCAAGAAGTCACAAAATAATTTATAGAGCTTCAGCTAAGCTACAAATTTTGTTGGCTGAATAGGGTTGTATTTGAATAATTTTGATTTTCTTTTCCTTGTTCAAACATCATACTGCTACAGCATCCATTTTCTGTGAAATGGAAACCCACTAACCTAATTTACAATTCCCATTTAAGCTGTAAGTAATCTTTCAAATATTTAATCATAAAATTAGTCCACTCTATAATGCAATATCTTCAGGATCAATATGGCATGATTGTTTTGAGAACAGGGGCTTACCCTGGTGAGTCACTGGCTTTAATAAAGATGAAGACAGACACAAGTTATTGCCAGTATATATACTCTTTAGAGAAGATATTTTAAGAATAAAGAAAAAAATAATTAGAAACTTTAAAGAGGAATTAAAAATAAAGAGCACATTGAAAATAATCATATTTTTGAAGACCTAGAAACCCTGTTAATATATATTTCCATTTTCTGCTTGTGTGATGCTGAGTTCTTAGAACATCAGGTACTTTTATATAATCAATGTATTCTACCAAAAGACTACTAACAAGTTCACCACCTGCATATTAATTTGGAGTTAATACAATTTAACAATGTTTGAACAGTACTACTCAGATCTTCAACCTCAGAAAAAACACAACTAAAGATGATCAGAATATGTTCACTTCAATCAGTTGCATTGCTATATATATATATATATATATATATATAAAATATATGGATTACATACCTCTAAATATATATATATAAATTTAGAGGTGTGTAATCCGTATATCTTCTTATGACAAACCCAAAGCTACTTCACAGAAAAACAAGCTTTCTGGTAAGATATTAGAAATGTTTTGAACCTGTGAAGTATAGTCACAAATCATATTTTAGATGTCTTGTGTTCCTAAGTGTAGGTTGATTATAGTGCTTTTTTAAAGATTATGTGGTTCCATAAGGTCTTTCACAGCTACTAATTTTCAATTTTCAAAATAAAATATTTTTTGCTATTCATGAATGTTCCATATTCTATGAACAAGAATATTTGAACAGGTACACGTCTACATTTTAACCAACATTTATATGGGTGTAAGCCATTTCTTCACTCACTGGAAACACAAATCAGACGTTACACAGCTACCTCCTGTCTCTGAAAGATATTTTTGTTCATAAATGTATTCACTTATGTGGTTTAAGCCTTTTAATATTATTTCTATATACATGTAGGGGGTTTAATTATAAATCAGAGTAAAAATATAGTAATAAAGCCTTGAAAATGTTATTTCTATAATTCCCTAATGATATAGCTCTACAGTTTCCAACTGATAAATTACATTAATACTTTAAAAGAAGCTCTGATTAGAGAAAGAGTTCATGGATTTCTTTTAGGTAAAGTGCTAGATCTCTGTGAGCTAAAACCACCATAACCCAACATATTAATTATCATCAAGGTGGTATTTTCTTGCAGCAGGCCAGCTGTGCTCTATATTGATTGCAAAACAAGATCACGCATTCAGATCTTGAAGGAAAGCCATTTTTAATTTTAAAATTCTTATTAAACGAGCAACTTTTCCTGCAGATAGGAGAATAAAGCTCTCTCATGCACACAGTGTACCTGATTCTTAGCACATAGCCTCAACACGTCCAAATGGCAAAAAACCTGTCACATAAAATTATCTATGCAGTCAAAAACATTATTTTTAAGTGCTAAGCTAAGATATAGAAATTGTCTTCACCTGGATTATTGTTTGGGGTAACTTTCTTTCTTCTGCCATGATTGCAAGTGCTCTTTCAACCGGTGGCCCACTCTTATAAGGTCTAGGACTTTTCTGCAGAAGGGTTTGTGTAAACTAAAATCCGAAGTATTATACTGATAAAAGAACTAAAGATTAAAGGTTATATCAGAAGTGAAAAAGGGAAGAGTTTTGGTGGAAGAAAAAAAAGCCAATCCAGTCAAAGTCATCACATGTTCAATCAATTACTATTATTTCTAACCTAGTTTCATATTCAGGATTAATGGCTACCTCTAGTGTCAATATTGGAAGGGTTAATTGACTTTGGTCCCTTTTAGTGTGCTTCCAAGCACTTCAAATTCCTTTCTAATTTGAAATATATCCTCAAATACAGAAAATTGAGAGATACTGCCTTTCTCTATAAAATGCTTCAGGATGTGCTGTTTTTAAAATATAAGGATAAGAAAGAGAAAAAGGAAGAAAAATTTTTAATGAAAAAACATAATCATTTCACAAACAACATGCATTGATACAAAGTAACCCTGATTTATGTGAGTAATAAATTTTACAGATAAATAACTCTTGCTTTCTTATTTTACAAATATGTTTTTATTGTATTTATGGTTTATATTAAAATTATTCCCTCCATACTTCCCCTTCACCAAGTCAGAGAGGCAATTGGTTTCACTGGGTTGATTCAAGTAAGGATGCATTTTGCAGGTTCTGGCATGAATCAGTCATCTTTTGTAGGGACTCAAGAAAAAAATCTTCCCTGGATGGGAAGTCCTACAACATGCTTTACATTTTTTAAGCAACAGAAATAAAGACCTGTCATGCAAAAAATTTTGGCTAAAATCTCTCCCACGTGCTAAGGACTTTCCATTGTCCTTTGTAGGCTGGTTTTCTTGGGTAGTGACTCGGTCCAGTCACGATTCTGCAGAGCTGGATTTTCTTGTTCTCTTTTTCATCTTTTGTGACTTGATTACCTTTTTTTAGGCCCTCCATCCCTTCATGAAGTGCAGTATTGCAAATCCCATCGCAGCAGGGGGCCTTACAAATACAGCTGAAGTCCTTTCTCCTGGGCAGGCTGCTGGGGCTGGGAGCGCCCCAGTCTGGCTGTCTGACCTGTCTCCCTGTTTGCCCAAGGGCTGTGAACAATTTCCTGATAGAACCCTGGTTCTATCTGGTTCCTCCTCAAAGCTGGAAAGATACACTGCCTATTCCTAGGCATTCTTTGCCTGGTTTACGTTCTAAATGAGGTAGAAAGACAAAGGAAGCATGGTATGGAAACTGGGGATGTGGTACCCCAGGGAAGACAGGCAGGGGCTACAATGTCTGGTATTCCAACACCTAGGAATTTGATCCACTAAAACTGTACTAAATGACTCTACCATGTATTTGTAGATGGTTTCAACCTGCAGGTAAAGAACCTGGCCAACCTCCAAGTAAAGATCATTAGAACCTCAGTACATAACTCTCCTCAGGTAGGAAAACCTCATTGTTTTCCCATTTCACTAGGAAGTTTTACCTATCCCACCTTCGTTTGTGGAGATATCCAAACTGTGTACACACATTATTATGTGAATAAAGGCAGGGAAATATAACTACAATTTTAATAAAATAACAATCCATGACTAGATATCCTTTCTCAAATCCCTCTAACACTTCAACTTCAGTGTTCTCTTAGTGAAAGTGTGCTTGTAAATACTAGATACCTACCTATGCAGTTCATGCAAGTGTGCATCTGTACATTCAGATATACCATTCACATTTAATTCACCTTAAAATTTAATTCACATTAAAATATTAATACACATATTTCACTCATTTCATAGGTAGGACATTGAAATAATTTTTCTAATATTCTTAAATTTTATTTTTATAACTATGGAACCTAGGTCTGATATTTTTTCTCAATCATCTAACCAGACTATTCTAATTTGGATTTGGCTATTGAAATATTTTTTAGTTTGAAGGAAGGTATAATAACAAGATGAAAAAAAATCAATTTGTACTCCAAAATCAAAATTACTTTGAGTGAACAAAAAAAAAAGAGCTGAGTCTGAATCTATTTCTTCTTATTTACAACCATTGAATGAAAACAATAGATCAATTTAAGAATAAATTATAAAATATTTTAACTATCTCTTTCATTTTTATCGCATTCATTCTTTTTGTTTGGTTTGTGGTAGGCTTTTCCCTAGGTTAATCAGAAATTATGATTCCTTCAGCAATTTTTCATTGACCTTGTGTGCTTATTAAAGTCAAATAGCAAATGTCATTGTTTACATTCCTCACCACCATTATTTACTTGACAATATTTACTTGCTAAGCAATATGTATTTCTGACCTGTACTGAAATCAGATACTTAAAAGAGCAAGGATGCTATTGGTCCTAGAGATGTAGATTTTAAAAAACAAAAAAGGAGAGAGAATCAGTCCACTTACCCAGTCATGATATATGCCATGCCATTATAGACAGTATTTGAATTGTTTGGGATACAAGACAGGAGATCCAAGCCCCCTCCATGAGGATCATTTTTAGAAGGAGTAGGAAAAGCAGTTTTAATTGACAGAGACAGTATCAAGGGGACAGGGCATCCTCCTTGTCCTGATAATTATTGATCCATAAACTGTATATAACAAGATCTAATGAAGCGATTGAATATTCTGATAAATGAAAAGGAAAGCGACTTTGCTGCTCTCAGCTCATTTTATTATGCCAAATCATTGTCTATCTCACAGATCCTGACAACAGCTTCTGTGCCAAAAATATCATAATTAAGTGAGAAAAATAAGTGTAAATTCACTTTGTTATCTTCTTTAGGTCTTATGAACAACCTGTGAAATTAGAGATTTTAACAAACTTTCAGCTGACATGGAATATCTTACTCTTTCTTAACTCTGAAATGTATCTGCATCAACTTCATAAATATCTAAAAACAAACAAACAAAAAAAAAGCCAACAAGCATTTGAAACTGTGCACTGAAGCCATCCAGCTTAACTCTGGTCTGATTCTTCCATGTAGAGCCTCTCACTGAAATGCAGATACCAATTTACAATACCTTATTTGATTAACACAATTTACCCTGTGTAAAAATTATTTTTCAACTAGATAAATATATGAAAATTCAGTAGATATGTGGATCAGATTTTTCAGTGCTCCAAACAAATGAGCTCATTATGACTACTTTGGGTAGCAGTTGTCTGTATTAAATACAGAGCCTGGTTTTGGTGGCCAGTGAAGTGAATATATCATTATGATATTTCTTATCTTTTAAGCCACACATCTCTTTTGCCTGTGTGATCATCAGAACAGTACCAAGCTTTTAGCAGTAATGATGTAAAGAAATAACATGAACTGGTTTATGCTCGGAATGATCAGAGATATAGGAAAAAAAAAGCCTTTCAGAACATCATAAATACCTTTCCGAGCTGACTTTTCACACAAATGTTTAAAAAAGTATTCCAAAACCCGATTATTTCTGTTTTACAGATCCTAAAAGACAGTCTCACTACATCTCTATTTAGAAGTCATCTCTCCAAGAACAATGACCTTCAAGGAATTTTTTGTGTTAATGACATCAAGGCCTATATCAAGTGTTCAAGTTAGCACTATTAAAAATTTATGTATGACAGGTAATACTCAGGGATATGGGAAATGTTCCTTACTTACCTTTTTGTAAGGGAGAAATTCCAGTACACTCTGGAGTCAATTAACAGTTAAACCTACCTGGCTCTTTCCACGTAGGAATGAATTTTCTAACGATGGCAAGTGACTGAAACTGTGACTGCAGCAGAGCAGTGCAGGAGAGAAGAGATAATGCCCTATGAAATCACTTTCAGTGTTGGAGATTATAGGAACACCCAGGGCTGAACTTCCATTCAGCAGAAGTCATCCAAGAAAAAAGGATATAATGAGAGACTTGATCTTAGAGGAGTATGCTCCTCAGCAAGAAAAGACTGAAATTTATCTAACAGACTGCTGCTTATTTCCTGGGAGATGTTTGAATTGACTTTAGAGATAGCTGACTTGTTATTCCACTGGAAGGGCAGAACAGACAAAACAAAATGAAACCAAGCTAGAATGAGAGCTAAAGGAGAAGGAATGTTATACCTAGGTTTGTTTTTTTTTTCCTTGTCTGCCTCAAAAGAAAGCAATTGCTTTTTACTTTTCCCCAGTCTTTGTATTTTATTACAATTAACTTATTTCACTTAAAAGTTCGCCTAGTGCTGCCAGACTCTCCATCAACACACAGCCCAGGGCTGAAACAGGGCATGGATTCTCAGCTGTGACAATCTGAATCTCAGGACTAAATCTCCTGGAAGTGTCTTGGTCTGCATCCACCAGGAGGCAAGGATGTGACCCCTTCATCTGATGACAGAAGGGGCTGGACAAAGATGTGAATGTACCCCTGGCACGTGCAAACTGGAGTGGCATCTCCTCTACTTTAGCAGGAAAGGATTTGAACAGGAGGGTGGCAATTAAAATGCTTTCCAAAAACTAAAAATACATTTAGAGGAGGTTGGATAATATCTATAAAAACCACAGCAACAGTACCAAGAGGTAAATAATAGAAATAAAATAATAATGATGATTGATGGTCCTGTGGACAGCAAAGGTAATACAAAGGCTTACACGACCAACAAAAACTGAGGTAAATTTTAAACCTTCCAGAGAGTGCTGGTTAATCTCTCCAGGGCTCTGGAAATGTAGCCTGGCTGGTGTAGGTGAACAACTGATGTGACTGTAAGGAATCAGGGATCTGTCTGCCACTGGCAGTGTGACAGTAGCAGCACTCATGACTTGAGTTGGAATGGCCCTCTTCACAAGAAGTCCTCCTAAATTAGCATGACAGACATATTGCATTGAGGATACTTCATACATATCCCTGAAGCAAGCTGGGACAAAAATAGGTTACTCTGGAATTCCTTCCAGTCTTCTCAGGAGCTCATTACCAACACACAGTGGAGGGAGCTGCAGCACACGGGCTGACTTTTGAAACAAACCCATCCGTGGCATCCTGCTCCTGCAGTGTCTGTTGTGATTCCCTGGTGGCTTTGGGTGCCTGTTAAATAGTTTTAGTCCCTACCTAAGTGACCTTACCCAGTGACCAAGCCCACATACCAATCTCCTCTTTAAACTGACATAAGGCTGGTACTGACATCCTGTGATTATCTTTCTACTCTCCAATAATATCCATCTATGTCGATGCAAGACTGCATACGAGTGTGCGTGGTATCCTTATTTTTGTGCTGCTAGTAAACCTTCAGAAAAATTCTGCAGGGCTGGCTCTAACCACCCACTACACCTAATCTTTATCCAAGCTGAACTAGAAGTTTCCATTTCTTAGAAGTACTTTCTGGACAGTCTGCAAACCTCTGGAAAGAAGGACTGTCAGGGTGACAGCTGCCTGCAAAGGGAGGCAGGAAAGTGAGTAATGAATCCTGAATGTAAGACACGAAATTCTTGAATTCATTTTAACATTTCTGCATACAATTTATGTTTTCACTTGCTTTTTAGCAGGATGGTGGTAAATAAAATAAACCCCAAAATATTGGGGTTTTCTTCTTCCAGAATTTTGCTACAACTTTGGCTTTGGAAGGTATTACAATCCTTTCTTGATTAAAATTTTTATTTGAATTACTATTTAAAGTAATTGAATATTTTAAGTAGCATTTTGAAATGTATTTGCCCATAATATATTGAAGTTCAACTAAACAAATATTTAAGACTGTCATAAAAGGAACAGGATTTCAGTTTACAGAGGGATTATTTAGGGTTTTTTCATTGATGATGATGATGGTGGTTCTTGTTGTTATTATTATTATTATTATCATTATTATTTTGATACTCTTTTTCTGTCCCAGAAACCATTTGGCAAAAACAAAAGCTCAGACACTTCTTTAGTCTATGCCTGTTACTGAGTGGAGATGTACTGAGCTATACAGCATAATTCATAGAAATAACTGTTCAGGAAGAACGTTGATAAGCTTGTTATTTCTGCTTCTATACTTTTATTTTCTTTGTGCTGCTTAATAATCCTTGACATGTTATTTTTCATTGTTTATAAATGTGATAGAACAGGCAATATATTCTGTTCTATGGGGTCCAACTTTCACATGCAACAGTAAGCCAGAGGGTGAAAAAATAGATCATGCACATCTATAAAACTAGAAACTGTTGTAAGATAGAACTTGTTATGTTTCATTCTTGTGTCTTGGATCTATATTTAGCTGAAGGACAGATTCATGCTAATCCATTTTCTTTCTTTGTTTCATCAGCTATTTTTTAGTATTATCTCATTTCTATATATTTTTATTTTCTTCCTTTTGGAGTGGTGTATCAAAGCAGGATGCCAATGTTTTCATTTCCTGAAGGATAACAGTGGCCACCTGGTTGAATTCACTGGCCAATCTACAGTGACTGTCATGGGAAGAAAGGGAACAGAATGGCCAGTGAATCAAGCAATTCACATTAGTGACACTGTTACTCTGTTGGATAAATACTCACACAGTGAGAGTATACCTTCCAGAACATGAAATTCAAAGCGTGTATGAGTTTTCTTTCCCAAAACTCTGAGGACAATGGAGTATTAAATTCATGATATGCATACACCCATTGCCCTTATGTTCACTTGTGACTCACATGTCAAATATGAACATTTTGTAGTTGATGTGAGTGCCAAAATAGGTCATGCAGCTTGCTTATGCGAACTTCTTTTATGGACTAAAACTGGGAGGGAAATTGAGACCTTTTTAAAGTATTTGTTAAAAAAAAAAAAAAAGAATAAATGTGTAGATAAACATTAGTATCTTCTTCCTTATATCAGAATCTACCAGTGCTCATCACTATTGGGGAAGCTGCCTACTTGTAAACACATCTGTACAGTCTGAAACTTATATTAGAGCTTTCTGCTTTCCATTTCCCTCTACTGTGGTTGAAATATTGGAGAAAAATGCTGACAATTACAGAGTTCACAAAGCCAAAAATTTACTTAATGCTCTTCTCTTATCTTTCATAAAGGGTAACCTATTGCAAGGAGTTGTAAAGAAACAGAAATATTCAATCAACTGTATTAAAAATGATTGATTGAACAAAATAATAGCAAACAGATTATTAGTTGCTGGCCTGGAGTGTTTGGTTGCTGTGCCTTTAGTATTGTTGTACCCCTGTTTTAGGAGAATGCACAACAAAAAAGAGAGGAGAGTGCTGAACCTATCAGAATGTTGGGAGATGCAATTCTGGAGAGCAGGATTTTCAGCATCATTTTCCAGCAGGAACATCCACAATACATGGTACAGTTACACTGATGTACAGTTCTGTCCAGGCTGATGCTGGGTCTTCTCTGGTCCAATTGGGAACTTAATTACTTTTATCAAGATTAATCTAAATCTGCATTAATGTAAGGGTTAAGATAAATAAAGCTCCAAATTGTCTCATCTTAAACTGGTCAGACTAGCCAAGTCTTAACAACTGAAGTGATGATTGATTCATATGAAAGGAAAATTGCTACTCTCAACATTGCTGAGGCTGCAAGGTACATGTGGAGATCATCTAGTCAACCTCTCCTCTAAGGAGCCAGAGCAGGCCACTCCAGTTGTGTTTTCAGTATCTGCTAGGAGAAAGATTCCATTACCTCTCTGAGGAACCAGCTCCATTGATCAATTACCCTCACAGTTAATATTTCCTCATGTATTACTGGCTTTTCAATGATTCAGTATCTTTTCTGTACTTATGAGGTATTTATGCACACTGATAAAATCCCCCCTAAGCCTTCTGTGTTCCTCCTGTGTCATGCACTCCAAGCCCTCAATCACTGAGTAGCTGTTTACAAGAATTACCCTGTAATTCTTTAGGTATCTCCCTGTCTTTTGTACAGAGGAGCCCAGCACTGGGCCAGCACTCCAGGTTTGTCTTACCAGGGCTGAGTAGAGGGGAAGGATCATCTCCCTCAATCTGCTGGTAAAACTCTGTCTAATGGACCCTGGGAGACTGCTGACCTTGATCCTGGCTGGATCAAAGATAACTTGGGGCTGCTGAGGGGCCCAGGTACAAAACTTTGCCTTTCCCTTTGCTGTGATTTATGAGATTCTTGTCTGCCCATTTCTCTACCCTGACAAGGTTCCTGTGAAGAGCAACACAATCTTCTGGTCCACCAATCATTTTTTTTCACACTTGCTGAAGGTGGGTTCTGTGTCATCATGCAGGTCATTAACTGAGATGTTGAGCAGCAGTGGTCCCAGCATCACTCTGTGGCACACACACCAAGGACTGTGGTTTTCCTCTCCCCACTCCTGCAAGGCTGGGCACTGTCACTCTGCTCTTCCTGGATCACTTCCCCCTGCTTCCACTTGCTGTGTGCTTTCTTTCCTCATGTGAGTTTTGTCAAAAGCTCCATCTTTGTCCACCATCTCTTCAGATCTTCCACCACCTTTGTTTGGCTTCTTACACAAAGCATGGACTGTTCTTGAGCTTGCAGGAGGTGATCCTGGAAAATAAACAAGATGTAATTATGAGTATTTGGTGTCTAATATCCCAGTCTAATGACATTCCTAAAATTATCTTTGCATTATATGTTTTAAACAGTGAAGAAAGAAGAAGATTAGATTCTCTTTTTCCATTTCTTAGTTAATAGTGATTGGCACAACAATTCTCTGGAGTATTTCCCAGTTGTTTTTTCATTAGAATACCCACTTTATGGGGCAAAATAACCAGTTATTTTATTAAATGGTAGTTACCATCAATATCTGACCTTTGAGAGGTTTCTTCATAGTAAATCTAAATCCTCTGGATTTTAAAGGGATTAAATACTCTGAGCACTTTTATGCTTATATTTGGCCTTAAAAGCTCTCAAAAAATGTCCCCATTTTTATATATTCCATGTGCTTATCATTCAGTACTAAAGTAAATGTATTGAATTTACTAAAATGAATTTTGTATTTGTTCTCCAAAGCAAAAATCTTAGGATTGTGGATAAGTTTGTTATAAACAATGATTTGAAAGATTAGGCAAAGGCTAACCTACTGCATTTTTTTTGCCTTGTGACTGCCAAAGTATTATAGTTTCTTTTTTTTTTTTTTTTTCCTAAAAGAATGAAACTTATGAATGAGAAGAACAGTAAATGATGAATAACAGATCCATAAAATTGTTCATGAATGCTGGGGTTTTTTGCATGCAAAACTAAATATTCATATATTGAACAGTAATTTCCTAAATATTCATGTTGAACAAAAACTTCTCTGCATGAGTTTTTGCTAGCAATGAATATTAAGAAGCAGGAACCCGATCTGCAGAAACAGCTGTGCAGAGCTGAAATAAATGTTCACTTAACCCTATTTTTGTAGTAGCTGTACAACTCACTTTATCAGGAATATTACACTCCTTACTTATCTCTTCATCAGGATGCACATACACACAGGCAGAGCTCTTCTATTCCTTCTCCACAGCTCTGCCAGCTGCCATAAATCAGTGTTTCAGCTCTTGTCCCACATCCTGGTGTTATACAGGACTTGAGGACTCAGGAAAGCAAGCAGAGGGTAACTAATTTGATTTCCAACCTGTTAGACTGGATTAAACATTTTACAACCTCCAATGGCTTTCACTTTCTTATCACAATCATTAAAGACAAAAGTTCCTCAGTGCAGTGTTACTGATTTACAGGATTGAAAGATTTTGTCATTTTTGGGAAGTTTGAATTTGTGAAGTAGCACACTTGGTGTTACAGAGTAAAGGATTAATGCTGTCAGGCTGGGTGCATTACAACATTGATCCTCCAAGAGCTATGTTTGATTTGGATGAGTGACTTCAGCAACATCACATGGAACATGACCTTACAAAAAGAGTAAAACCAGCCAGTGAATGAATAAATGGATAACCCAGGCAGTAAAATTGCAACAAACTGAAGGAGGAGCAGATAATCTAAAGGATAATCGTACCTTCTTACTTGTAAAATATCTGGTGGTCATGAATTAAGAAAAAAAAATATAGAATCTCTTTTTCTGAGTTTGAAAAAAGTATTGTAAGGCTTCTACCTTAGCCATCAGTCATAATTTAACACCAGCCAGCAACCAAGTTCCACACAGATACTCACCCACTCACCAATAGAGGGGTGGGGGAGAGAACTGGGGGAGGGTAAAAGTGAGAAAACTCGTGCATTGAGATAAAGATATTTTAACAGAGAGACCAAAAGCCTTGCTCAAAGGTAAAGTAAAACAATAAATGCATTCATCACCTCCCATGAAAAGGCAGGTGTTTGGCCATGCCCAGGAGAGCACAGCCCCATCAAATGTAATGGTGACTTGGGATGACAAATGCCATCCCTCTGAACATCTCCCACCCCTTGTGCACCCTCAGCCCACTCACTGCTGGGATGGTGTGAGAGGCAGAAAAGGCTCTGACTCTGCACAAACACTGCTCAGTGATAATGAGAACATCCCTGAGCACTGTTTTCAGCACAAATCCAAAACACAGCCCCACACCAGCCACTGTGAAAATAGTTAACTCTACTGGAGGCAAATCCAACACACCATTCAATAGACAGATTTAAAAAAAAAAGGTGGCATCTGCCATGGGCCTATTGATTTGATACACAACTGAATGCATTTCTTACAGGCTAATCTGCTATCTTAGGTAAAAAAGAATATCCTAAATTACATATAGCCCATTCTACATGTAGTTTGATTTTGGGGACCTTCTATGAATGTTAAAGGTTGCTGTCACCAGTTTACAATTGGCATGAAGTATATAAATATCTGTTATTTCTGACAGGAAAAATCCTATCAATTATTTCAACTGTCAAAGTCAGTAGCAGAAAACTCATAAAGCAAATGAGATATTTTGAGAGACTGGAACATTAATGGTTAATGACCCACACCAGTTGGCCCTGTGTGGGGGCAGCAGGTGCTTTGTGGAGGCTGGGTTTGCAGCCCTCCAGGGGAGGGGGACATTTTTTGAGTCTGTGCTGTTGAAACCTCTCATTCTCCTAGGAGCACTCACTGCTGGTGGCTACAAGCTGGGTTTTGAGCCAGGTAAGGGAGAAGGCCAAAAGGAAGCAGACACTGCAGGGTGGGATATTCCTTTTTAATCATGGCAGTCTCCTCTCTCACAGAACTGGATCAGCTGCCAAACTCTCCCCCACCCTGCAGAAGGTGCTGGGACATTCATATGTAGGTCTGAAGGTATCTGTCCCTTCTGATGGAGCAAAACTGGCTCAAATACACTGACATGAGAGGGAGCTGTCTTATCTCAGAAGGAGTCACAAACAACCAAAAGGCATTAAATACCCCCAGACCCATTTCTGGGGCCTTCCACAAGAGGACTGCACAAAATCCAAAATGTTGCAGCAGACAGTGTAAAACTCTTCTGCCCTCTGCCAGGGGAGGCACCTGGGTGTTCCCACATAAACCCGAGCTTTATTAACCCACTGAACCTTGTGTTCTGTGTGCTTTCCCTCGCCCTGAACACATCAAGACTGTGGCCATCACTTCAGTCACTTCAAGACATGGAAACTGCAACAATCAAATCTCACTGCTGGGTCCTTGGGCAATGATAACTTTCTGCTCTTATCCTTTCTTACTTTCTTTTTCTTTTCTTTTTAAATTTTCTGAAGTGTTATTTTTGTCTAGTACTTTTGATATAGTACTATAGATAACAACCAAAATGGCTCCATAATGATTTTCATTGGGAACAAGTTGTTCTAAAATAAACTATACATTAAAATACATATATATGAAAATATTTTAATATGCTCATTCAGTGTCATTTCACTCTAGTTCTCACCAAGGGATCTATTTACAAGAACCTGAGTTACCCTTTCAGGAGAGAGTCATAATAGATACTTTTAAAGTAGAACTGAGAAGTTGTGGTGAGACGGTTCCTGATGGATCCCTCTAGGAGGTTAATAGAGATATGCAGTTGCTGAGATCCAGCTTAGCTAATTTCCCTAATCAGTCTCCTGATTTCATTATTTTTACAGGCAATTATCTCAGATATTTCTAGAAGAAAACACTCTTAAGATAAATATAAGTACTTTAATAAAGTACAAAATAAAAAGCAAAGCATAACTGGCACTAGCTTTAAGACTTCTAATAGATTTCAAACATAAAAAAAGAGCTTAAAAACCTTATATTAAAAGGAATCAAAGATTATCTTACTTCAGATTCTGAAGTGATTAAAATTTTAAATTAAAAAAAAAAAAAAGAAAAAATAAACCCAAAAAAGAAAATGTATTTTTTTTTAAAAATCTACTTTGACATTAAAGTTCTTCAAAAGAGATATCATGCATTACAAAATGTTTTCTATCAACATTTCCTTTTATAAAATGTTTATTTAACTTACCTGATGAGAATGCTCAGTTCATTTGCCTCTAGAAAGTTTGTTTCATTCTGTAAGTTTAATTTTATATACACAAACTTCTAATATATTTAAAATAATATAGAGAAAAGTTGGGAAAAGATTAGAAATATACTTCAAAATGACAAAAAAGAGTGAAGAGAGTTTATTCTACTATGTCTTCCCCTTTTATGAATACACTCCATTCTGTCTCCACATTTAGTTAAGATACCACTGAATTATGTAATTCATGTGTTTTTAAATCACATTTCAGTATTACAGTTTCAGCTTGTCTCCTCACGATAAAATATGCAATTATTTCTTTTGTATTTTTACTTACAGCACATTTTTTTGTAAATTATGATGGCCTTTTATATTATGAAAGAACATGCACATTTCACAGTTTGAGTAGCTCTGAGAATTTGTTGAGCTTTGCCAAATTACTTTTTCATTTTCCTGGATGGTTAATCTAAATTTTTCAATTGCACACTATTTTAAAGTGTGCAAAGTCAAAAATCCATTTAAGGAAATCAAACTCATTACAATAGAAGAGGATTTCTCCTGATTTTTTTTGTTGTTTTTAAAATGAGTTATAAGAATTGAGGATTATATCAGATTACTTTTAAGAAAATGCAGATCAAACCTTGTAGAAAAACTACACTAATAATTATGAAAGCAAATAAATATTTATTTTGCTATTTTGCTTCTGAAAATGCCCAGCTCTATTAAACCACTACAAATACTGATTACATCATACTTTTAAACAATGTGCTTTCAACTGGGGGTTGTTAGCTCTTTGTCAATAAAAAGCCCTAGACAAAAAAAATTCACTACATTGTATCCATTATCTCCTTTATCAAAATCAACATTCACAAGTTCATTAAAGAAAATGTTTAAATGTTTTGTGCAAAATAGATAGGAATTATGCTTTAGATAGAAGTCAATATTTTTATTTAAATGAAACTGGATTTCACTGTAATCTATTAGTCTTTTGAAAGGGTAAGAAGCTTTGACCATGCAAACGTCTGGTGGTATTTGGTCTAATATGTTCTTTCTGTCAACTATAAACAGCCTCATTAAAATATTGCCAGTTAGAGGGTTTGAGAAAGAAGTAAAACATATCCAAAACTGATGGAAAGGAAAGACTATCAACTAAACAGACAAATTGAGTGGTTTAATTTTAAAGGTTTTGCATACATGTTCTGATGGTATTAACTCGCTTTGTAATTCATTGTGAAGAGTCAACCATCAAAAAGAAAATTGTTTCTCCATGCTTAGGTGGTGTTTGCATTAAATTACCGTTAGCATAAAAGAAAAAAAGAACTTTTGCGACAAGCCACAAGCTCCGAACAAAGCCATTGCCTGAAAATTTAAAAAGACAGCACAAAATGCAAGTGAAGGGCTCAATCTGTTTAATCATGCCTAAGGGTTGCAAAGTCACCCTACAGACTGAATGATTGCTTACAAATAGATTTTGACAGGTAATTTCACTGAATACTCCACCCCCATTTTAACTTTATGGGCCCAGTCCTATATCCAATGAAATCACCTGCCAGCTTGCAGTTGATTACCACGGGAATGTGGTTCACTGGCTCCTGAGAGCAGGGGAAAGAAAGAGGATCTGGCAGCATTTCAAGTTGGTGAACATCACAGGCAAGCCATGGGAACATCAGTCCATGGTTTTTCAGCTTCAGCTGACATGGAATACACAATGGATTTGGGAGCACTGCTTGAGCCTGCCCACATGTAAATTAAACTTCTAGACTGGAAGGAAAATGAGAAACAAAAAATAGAAAGGCCACAGGAAATGTGTTGTATCCATGTAGCAGCTTCAATAAACCAATGCAAATGGCAGAACACTGAAAATATATCAGAGGAAGGAAGCACATCCTCAGTCTCCTTTCCTGACCTCTGGGCTGTGTCATGTCTGCCTCCCCCTCCCTGAGTTCCCAAGAAGATTTGATGGAGTTCTACTTTTCCAATTACGTCCTGTTCCAGGCCAGTTGTAGTGAATTACACGGTGCTGGCCGGGAGGCAGCGGTGTCCTGCTGCAAGGGAGTCCTTGGTGCTCAGCACCAGGCACACCAATCCTCAGTCCTGCTGCAGAACATGGAACAGCATTCACATCTCTGTGGAGCTGCTGTTGCTACCTGCTGTCTCCTCTTCAGCTATGTAAAGCTAAGGCACAGGTTTTGGCCTGAAATCTTTCATCTGCAAAATTTCTGAATGTGTTAAAAAAAAAAAAAATAAAGCAATTGAAACAGGCTAGAACCTTCCAAGAGGGAGAATGATACCCTGGATCTTTAAGAAAGTTAATATTTTCTTTTATGTTCTCAAATTAACAGTGAAATTCTGCAGTCATAGCCCAACGAAAATTCTTTTGGACTCTATACTTAGTGGCTGTTAAATTACATCTATAATTAATATACACAGAAAGTGTGAATAAGATTAAAAATGTCAGCATTTGTTTGAAGTGGCAGAAAAGTTAACATGCATTTAAAATTACATTTCTATTCCATTTTATTATAAAGCTCTTTGTTTTACTAAAATATATCTTGAGGGTTTATTGAGACAGATATCCTGATTTCACAAGTTTTGACACAAGAACATGTCTAAAGATTGAAGAGCAAACACTGAATATGAATACTTGTTTCTATATAATTTACAGCTTTCAAATGAGTTGTTTGCCTTTTCTTTACTAAATAATTGGAAAGAGTGCTTTGGTTTATTCAGTCAGCATGCTTAATGCCCGGTAATAATACCCCTAAATGGAATGGTATCTGGATTCCCTCTGCTCCCCTCAGTTGAATAAAGTAGGATTTTAAATTTAATTTTGTAAAGCATAAGAGAAAATATGTGAGTTCAGAAGTTCCACTGTTTGAATAGGTTTTTGTGATGGTTTGCTGTAGAATAACTTTGACATGAATATCCACCACAATCTTTTGATTTCATGCAGTCCTTGCAGTGTGGAGTAACAGACACTAATGCTCATTAGCAAAAATATTTTTCATCCTGTGGTTGGCCACTGGAAGAGGATCCTCGGGGAAGTGGTCACAACACCATACATGACAGAGTTCAAGAAATATTTGGACAATACTGTCTGGCACATGGTGGGATTTTGGGCCAGGTGTTGGACTTTGATGATCCTTGTGAGTTCCTTCAGGGGACTAGACTAGACACCTCAGGATAGTCTATGATTCTATGATTATTTACTGTAATCCAAAATACATAAATGAAAAACTTCTAATCATTGCAGAAGGAGTTAACAGAGGTAGGTTTTTCTTTCCGATTGGAATTATCAGTATTGGCTGAAAAATTATAATCTTGTTTATATTCAAAGAAATTTTCTGCTTAGTCTTATAAATTCCCTTCACCCATCATTATTAATCATTAAAACATTAATTGCTGAAAAATTATCCCATATTTTCTGCCAAAACAAAAGCCCTGATATTATATCCAAAACCCAGTGGAAATCAATGTGTGAACGGATAATGACTCAGATCCTAGATTAGACAATTAGTTTCTTCTGGTTGTAAACACATGTTATGACCCTTCCACTCAGCCCCTAAAGCTGCAGAGTAAAACAGAAGTATCACTGACTTTCACTTCTGTAAGCACACACAGCTCTAACTTTAACATTTAGGGATTTTATTCACTGCAGGTGACATTTTGATATCTAATTAAATTGTTCTTTAGAGAAAGAACATCATAAAGCTGGCTTCAAAAGACCATGAACCTTATTAGTTAAGTACTTGCTCTTTAAAAAGTGCATATTTTATGGCAGAAAAGTCTTGGGGGGTAAATGTCCAGTATAAATGAATTTCAGATATGATTTTTCCAGACTGCTCAAAAGTGTGCAGACAGAAGCTCATAGACTGTATCCAGTTTGTTTTCAGAGTGTATTTTTCCAGAACAAACAGACATCTTAGTAATTTCATTTTCCTGATTAAATATTATATCTGTTTAATGATACTGTACACTATCTTCACCTCATTACATTTCATTTATATATTTGTTTTGTTTTGTTTTGTTTATTATATAAGACATAAATCTGTTTAAATAATCTATGAAATCCAGCAGAATGTTGATCTTACATTTATTCACCCTGGAGAGTTCAGGCCACAGAAAAGCTTTATTTGCTCAAAAACTGTCAAAAAGATAAGTATTTTGTTTGAAGAGATATGAAAGATAAGACACTGAGGGGAAGATTACATTACTGTCTATAATTCATTAGCCTTTTGCCTCTCACTAGCTTTTGTTAAACATGCAATCCAAATAAACAGAGAATTGTACTATTTCTGCAATTGTCTAATAAAGTAATTACAAAAACACTCTTCAAATTTTCCAAAAGTCATTTTCATTACTGTTCATATTTGTCAGGTATTTTAGCAAAATCAGAAGTCATTTACTTTTCATACCCTTTGAACTCACATGGTGTGTGCCCGCCCTTTTTTTAATCTGTTTACTTTTTAATGTCAATGAACCATTTATTGTATTCAGTGTTTTATTTCTGCTCACCTCATATTTCTGTGAGATATAAAAAAAAAAGAAAAACAAACATAACAGGCATTTGCTACCAAAAAAAAAAAAAAGAAGAAAAAAAGTTTGCTTCCTCTTTTTCTTTCTTGTTTTCTCAGTACTAAATCAAGAATGTTAAATACGGGTCAATAGCGTTGATTTTAGATAAATACAAAATAACAAAAGAATCCCAGTGGAAATCTATAGATAAACTCAGATTCTTGATTTAAAGGTAAATTTGAATCTAGGTTTTATTTTGTGGCATAAATCCATCACAAGGATGGCTCAAGGTCAGATTGGACAACTGAGCAACTTGATCTAACTGAAGATGTCCCTGCTCACTGCAAGTGAGGTTGGACTATCTGACCTTTAAAGTCTCCTTACTATACAAACTCTTCTATTCTTCTATTTTATAAGACTTCTGACCTGTACTGAACAGAAAACACTTGCCAAATACCTAGTTTCTGGCAGATTCAGTAACAGATCAATCGTCCTTAATTTTTTTATGTGATAATCCTAATGCACTCTACCTGTACAAATGTCTTCATTCATTTTAACCCATAAATGTTACTCTATGATATAATTATTTAGACAACTTCTCTCTTCTACTGTTATGCATTTGGCACTAACCTATTACTTAACTTTCCCACTTTCTTCTGCATGCCTGCACATTTTTCAGGATACAGTCTGTTGATCTAATTTAACAAGATTGTTCTGATTGTCGATCCTATGTTCCAAAACTGCTGCTATCCTGCTTACTCTACAGACCAAAAGGAAAATTTGAGAACTGCAGAATGAGGTTTGAGGTTTTGCTATGATCTACTGTTTTGCTCTTTTAAGTTATAATTTGGGGGTATTTTTTGTTTTCATCTTGATTGGGGTTTGAGGTTTGGAATTTTTCTATTTTCTAATATTCACCTGACTATTAAAACAAATTGAAATAAGTTACAACTAACGCTTTTTTTTTTCCCCGCCTAAGATTCATTCTAATAAAGTAGTTCAGTTTTTCGCAAAGTGCACAAAATTACTTTTCCTCTGTATTACATACATGCAATGACACTTGGTGAAAGACCTTACAACATGGGCAAATCACAATGAGATATTCACTGGGAAAAAATGTTACTTGTCATAGAGACTGTATTTTTATTTATTCAGAAGCACCATTATGAGAGGGAAACTGACAGAAAAAAAAATCTGCCTCTTCCTAATCCCTCAGGTCTACACCCTTAGTAACTCCACCCTAGTTTTGTGAGCTGAACACACATATTGGAGTCATTTTTGTCTATTTTTAGAATAGACACACAGGGTCAAAAGTCTAATCCAGTCTACAAGATATACTTTAAAAGACTGCAAGCAAGAGAAAGTGTTTGCTACAGTAAAATATGACTTCACCCACCCTGAGGCTTAGGCCATTCCTGAGCCAAATGTGATATCTTTGTGTTGAATAAGCTTGAATGAACTATACATCTATGAATTTGTCTATTTTGTTTTTTTCAAGCTCAGCTGTAAGTTTTTCATGTGCTGTAGCAGCAAGTTCCACAGTGATCAAATAGGGCTGAAAAGTGGAAAATACACATTGAGGAGAAAATATGTAGGCTTAAAAGGAAAAGCAATATTCATCATCCACAGAAGGACAAGAGGATGATCAGAGGAATGGAGCCCCTCTCCCATGAGGAAAGGCTGAGAGAATTTGGATTCTTCTGGAATAGAGAAGGCTTTGGCATGACCTAATTGTGGCCTTACAATACCTGAAGGGAGCCCACAGGAAAGATGGGAGAGAGACTATTTACAAGAGCCTGGAGTGACAGGGCAAGGGGGAATGGCTTCAAACTGACAGAGAGTAGGTTTAGGTTAAATATTAGGAAGAAATTCCTTCCTGTGAGGGTGGTGAGGCCCTGGCACAGGTTTCCTAGAGATGCTGTGGCTGCTGCACCCCTGGAATTGTTCAAGGCCAGGCTGGATGGGGCTCTGAGCAACCTGGGCTGGTGGAAGGTGTCCCTGCCCATGGCAGGGCATTAATAGATCTTATTTCAGTAATCTTCATAGTACGTGGCAGGCAGGGTCAAAAGATTCTAATGCAAGACAACAGTTCACACTCTCATTCTGCTATGGTAACTGGGGAGAGCCTGGGTTTGTATGCAAATCAACGTTACTTAATCAATATAAACAAAAGTGGAAAATGTAGAAATACTGCCATGAGGTAGCGCTGGAACTTAAGTGTCAACAGATCTCAAAACTAAATGCTAGTGTTAAAATAGCAGTTAAATTTTATTTTGAGAAATATATATAACCTCTCATCCTCAAAAACCCCAAACATCAAAACATTCTCTCAAAACTGCAATTAAAATATTGCTTCATTCATCATGTTTGAATCCTTCTTCCCATTTAATTATATTTTGGAGGTATTCCCTCTGAGTGCCATTTTTCTACACGTTTTCTGTTATCTCCATCTGGAGTTTGTTTACCAAAACTTGCTCCATTTCTCCCAGGCTTCACTAAAATGGATTAATGATGTTCATTACAACATATCATATTTGCAGGCTCTGTTTTCCCTTCTGCATGGAGACAACAATGCAGAGCTTTTCCTCAGGTTTCCTTTCAGTCTATTTTTTGAGGTGTAAAGAAAACCAGTCACAAACAATTGCAAGAGAAGAAGTGTACGGAGATACTGCAAAAAAACAATCTCCATTAATTAATTCATTCATCTAAAAATACTTTTAGTGGCACATCTAAAAATATGAAAAATATATTTGTATGAACTATTACTGCTTGAAGCAGCCTAACAGGCATGAAGAAACTACATCATTATTTCTGTGTAACATTTCTACAGCAAGAACAAGTTTTTACCAACACGGAATTTAAGATGAGATCCTTCTTTTGTTGCTTGCACTTTCTTGCTTTAATGGTCTCATGGAAGTCTAAACAAATCCAAACAACAGCAAAAACTGGTGAGAAAAATGCTCTAAGATCCTCTTGTTAATTCCTTTTTTTTTTTTTTTTTTCTTTTCTTATTGATCTGCTGAGTTAAAGCAAAGTTTGCTCACTTACTGTTTATTTTTTGTAACACATTTTCCATTATTTGGCTTAATAAAGATATCATGCCTGTGTTTGATCACCCTGTTCTTATGAGTAATGTGGTGATATAGGGAAGGGAAAAGGGAAGAAAAAGTATGGGAAGGAGGAAATAGGCAAAGACTCTCTGAACTCTGTATTTAAAAGCCTAAAACTCCTAATCTCCATTTAAAAAATGCAGGGATGGGTAAAAAGCTGGGAGTAGAAATCTGTCAAAAAAGTTGATTGAATACCAGACCTTTCCCAATATTAACCAGATAATTGAATATCAATATCTAAACTCAGCTTTCTCCACAAACACAAGGCTTTTTTATGCACACAGGACCATGTAATGAAGAAAGGAAAACCATTTTTTATGAGGTGTTTGATTTTATTTTTCCAGAAATCTAATGCTCTATCCTACAATCACATAATCACATTATGTCTTTTTTTTTTTTTTGGGGTACTGAAAAAAATATTATTTTTGCTATTATTGTTGTTGTTGTTGTTGTTGAATTACCATAAAATTATAAACATGTCATGTTTAGCTGCAAGTCAAATTGTCAGGAAAAAATAATATGCCGTACTATTAAGATACTACCATGTGACCTTCCATGATAAATTGCACATCCATGGCACAACTAAGTAAGTAATGAAGAGCTGCGACCATATATATCAGTTCCCACAGCATACTGCACTTTGGGTACCAACAGAGGTATTAGCCTTCCCTGAGGTGCAATTGTAAAATAAATAAGCAAGCAAACAAACAAGCATTGTCGTGTTTCAGGATGTATCAGTGGTTGGAATGTGTGCACTGGGTTATTTGCTGGCAAGTATGTCTGGCTGCAAGTCTTTAGATGGGAAATATGACTGTGTTCATTAAAAAGTGCTGTGGGCAGTTTCAATTTTCATGGAAATTGTGCACCAGCTACATACAAACGGCTGTTTCTACTTTTTTCTCATCATTTTCCCACCATGTAAGTCACATTTCCCACTGCCCACAGGCCTTCTGAACAATGTCTTTACCCATGCCTAAAAACCACCCAGCTCCAGTGTAAAACACAGTGTGATTTGTCAACATGCAGATTATTTTCTTTTCTGTACATCAGGAACACAAAGCTTTAGCTTATGTGCAGTACAGATCATGTTCCATCACTGCAAAAAGAGAACTGCACTTGCCTGAGGACTAGAGAGCTAGAAGCACACAAAGTCAAGGACGTTGCACTGGAAATGTCTTGACACTTATAGTACTTTTCTTTTAATTCCGTAGGAGTTTTTTGTATTTTAAGTGAAGAAAGAAATTTCCAGGGACTCTTTTTTGTCATAGTCCATCAGAATGAAGGAATTTTTAAAGGCCAAAATCAGTGAAGCTTCTTAAAGTAATGAGTGCTCTCTGGAAGGTGGCACAAAATGGCCTTCAGCAAAGCAGAGTTACTCAGGAAATAATAGGTTGAACGCCAAACTACCTGAACATCAAATGAGAAAATGCAGAGCAGTGCGACTTGCAAAATATGAATATAAGATAAGTCGTAATATCTCAGAACCATGGGCTGTACATTTAATCTCTTCTGCTGGCATTAGGAAATGCTATTTAGAACTATGCATAGCATGTAAAAACAATCATCTTCTGCTATCTATTCTCATACTTCCTGGGCAGCCATAATTGTGGGAGGGTTCCCAGTATGTTTCTGCCTAATCCTGTTATTCATTTCTGGACCTACCATCCAGGAATTTATCGAATCCCTTGAATCTGCTAATTACCTCTACCCTGATAATTTCCTGTGGCAGGAAGTCTCACAACTTTATTTTCTGTTTTGCAAACTATCTGTCTCCAACTGATCTCACTGGTTTCACCAAATGCTTCCTACCTTTTGTGCTGTGGCTGTTGCAAATGGCATCCACATCCAGTTTGCATGTTGCATCATAACTTCACAAACTCCTGCAACTTGCCTGTTTGGAGATTCCACCATTCCTGCCCTGCCCTGGTCTTGTCAGGCTGAGCAGTACTTCACTTTACAGGAGCCATGTTGGCACTTTCTCATCAGGCTGCATTCCCATGCACTCAGTTTTCTTAATTTCCAGGACAGGCTGTGCCATCTCACCTGTGGAGCCAGGCTGGTCTGAGGTTCCCAGGACTCCCTAGAGCTCAGAATTGACAAGATTGACACAAGGAGACTTGTAAGCCTATAGAACCAAAATAAATCTGTACTATTTTCTGAACAATCACAACTCCACAATCTAAACAAACAGATATCCCTGTATATTTGGCCTGATTTGAGTGTAAGCTCCTATGCACTTCACTGAATAGGCATGAAGAGAGCATGTGCCTAAAGGCACTGAATATTGCCAGCTGAAGAAGCTCCACTTTTGTTAACATTCCCTTGGCACAGCAACGAAGCACCAAGCTCCAGCAGTAAATATAATGAGAATTATTACCTACAGTAGTGCCCCAAAGTAGCCTGTTATTTACTGTGCTTCAAAATTCTTGTAGAAAAGTAATTCCAAGCAAATGTCAGAGTGTTTATTTGAAAAAGTATACTGAGTGAGGTTGAAGCCTCTGAGAATTTGACGTCACAACAATTATTTTATACAGACTGCTCACCAGATCTTGATTTTTTTTAAAAAAATAAAACTACTACAAAAAACAATTCCAGTCCAGCTGATAGAGGAAACCTGATTTGAAATGCCCACTTTAAAAATCAGGCTGAAATTTTGCTTGTGGTCTGTTAACTTGCATTTTGTCAGCAAATGCTAGCTTGACCTAAAAGGGGTTTCCGTGACTCAAACACCCAAGTAAGTACGGGAACTTCCAAAACTTTTTAAAATAGGTTTTGCATCATCAGAAAAAGTTAGTGTTTTAATCCACAATTCCTTCCTGGTCTATTAGTAATGAAAAATTCACTAAATTATCTTCATAAAGGTCAAAATGCTAATTAGGAATTTTTCTTCAATGATAGATCAGAGATGTGGAACAAATTATTAGATCAGCTTTTTCTAGAGTTCAATTATCCTTCTCTTTATCTTAAAAACATAATACAATTCAAAATAAAAGCTGAATTTTGTGTATTAAATATTTCTTCTTTTAATTGGATGGAAAATTATCTTGGAAGGTTTGAGTTTATATAGAGTACATTTTAGTTAAATTGATGTACAGTTTTACATGCATCATTACTATTTCCTTACTAACGTCAATACAATAGTAGTTTATAAAATAATTTTAGAAATATCCTTTAGCTCAATAAGTATACTAATAATCTAAGATATAAACATTTAAATAAAATGCATCTTCCTAAGCTAAAAAGAATTAAAATACAGCAATATTTGAAGAGCAAGGGAAAATATAATTTGACAGAATATAATATTCCTATTTAATATGAATTTTAGAAATGAAGAATCAGCCAAGAATTTATAGCTAAAATGATCCATCTATTTTACTGACACATACAATAATTAAGAAAACACTTGTAATGCCTCAGGAAACTGAAATACCAGATTTTCTTACTCTTATTTGACACATCACTTTAGGCATAAATTAGTCAGGTATATTGAAGATGTGTACTATGGCACAAAAAATAATCTTGACCTCCAAAGCTGCAAAACACACATAGTAAATACCATAAACATCTTTGGCTTAATTGCAACATCATTTAATACAATCTTTTATTGCAACAGCATTTTTAGTAAAATGGCAGGGAAGCAGAATTAAGTTTATATATTGATAGTTCCCATCTCACCCTCAGGATCAAAACCGAACTATTTATAACCACCAGAAAATTGCCACAAGCTACAAGGATGTCATGCATTTAATGTGCTCCTGATGACAGACAGTGTGAAAAAAAGCTTCCCAAAAAGTTTTTATAATTAGTACAGGATTAAAATGTCCAGACATGTTAAAAAAAGAAGAAGGAATACTCAAACTTTGAAGTCAAATTATGATGTAGCCTGGACTCTGCAATCATAGGCTCATCTATCATCAGCTGAGAATTTAGTCAAGTTCTCATTTGTCATTTCTCCCAGGTATGATGATATGTTCAGGTATTAACTCAGCTGATAATGAAAGATAATTAATTCATGTTTCTTAATAATTGCAGGATAGAGAGTCAAAAGATGTATTCATACATACTTCAGAGGTTTGGTCTTTTATGCAGCTATAGAAAACATGAAAATTCTGCAACAGTTTTACTGAATGCATACATGTTTTTCCTGACACCTGAGACAAACAAAAAAATGTAATAACTTAATGAAACTTCCTTGTAATTATTTTTTTGTTGGAGTTGTATTGTTTAATCTCTGGTTGGATTGTGTGAAATGAAATGTGAGTATTTAGCCAATATATTTCTGGCCTTATTTTCTAACCATAGAATCATTTAGACTAGAAGAGACCCTTAAGTTCTTTGAGTCCAACCATTAACCCAGCACTAGCAAGTTCACCACAAAACCACATCACCAAGCATGATGTCTACAGGGCTTTTATCTCCAGGGCCTCAGTAACTAAGGAATCTTGTAAGCAATTATTTGTACCTTATTCTGAATCCACTGATCTACAGTAATTTCTTGAATGCATATCACCACTGAAGAGATATGATCCTTAATGAAGAACAGGCATTAGCCTGAAGTCCAGTCACAGAGGAAATATTGACACTCAACAGCTGATACGATGAGAATACATCTAGGTTTAGTGTATTTTTAGCATGTATAATGTATTTTGTTTAATCTCTTCATAAGTTGCAGCCCTGACAGAGAATGATAATTATTTTAGCTGTTCATCAGAAGTGACACACCCCACACTCTGAGGAGGACAGCACACAGCCTTGATGCATGTGAACAAAGTGCCAGCATTGCTGTGACTTTGGCCCAGTTAATTGCAACAAAAAAATGCTGTCAAGTTGTGACATATTGCATAAACTAAAGATAAGACTATGTAATAGCCAGGGACTCCAGGGAAGTGTGAGAAGTGTGAATAAATGTGCAGAAAATTGACTGCTAACAGCTGCATGTAGGGACTCATCAGGTACCTGCACCAGAAATAAAAACATACCAGGGTTTAGACTATTATATTAGCCCAGAAATTATTCCTCTGTAAACAGAGGAATCCATATTCCATATTCCTCCTTTTATAGAGTAAAAGTTTCCCCCCAAAAAAGGATAGATGAAAGATTAATCTTTTGGGATCTCTGCCTACAGCAAGGAGTAATAGCCCCTCAAAAGGATTGCATGACAACTTATTATTTAACCTCTGAATCTGTGTCAACAAAACAACATCAAACTTAACTCATTTCAAAAAAGTAACAGAACCTTTACATATCTTAAAATGTATAGATGCCATTTATTAGATACTCTGTGTAGTGTGAGACATAAAACTGATGGCAAGAGGTAAAGTCCCAAGCATTATATCACCAGCCCAGTGCAAAGGCAGTTTTATGAACAGAACATTGAGCAGAAGCATGTCACAGCTGTGCCAAACAAATAATCTCTGAGAAGATTTACAAATGCCAGAGTAAAAATGCAAAGCATAAAAAATAAAGACAGACAAATGTTCTAGATGAAATAGGTTGTACTAATTCCTCACTTTTGCTGTAGCTACTCATGCCTTTTCTAAGCCAAATGTGAAGTGCCACCAGTGTAATAGAACTTCATCTCAATAAATCATACTTCTATAACTTAAACCACATCTCTCCCCACATTCTGTCAAAATGAATGTCTGTGGCATAGAAATTCAGTGTTTAATGACTAGTGTTGTCTGACATTGGTAGCAAAAGTCTGTTTGGTGTATGGAAGGCATCAATATGATTTCATTGGACCAATTCAAGAGAAGAACAAAGTCTAGTTTTGGTGGTTCTGAAGCTTTCTAGACATCTGTTGAAAGAAAACAGAGACCAAAGCCATCTACTGACTGTGCAGCAGGTGTATGACAGGATATATCCTGATATCCTTTTTCAATGACCTCTTAAGCTGTATGTCCATGATTTCCTTCCCCTGGAAATCAAAACACCATGGAAAATACTGTACTTGTAAACATACAATGTAACCACCAGACACATCACCATTACAGTTTTGGAGTCTGAGGACAGGTTTGCAGCCAATAAATACCTAAAAAACCTATCTACCAGGCTGAACTCAAAATCCAAGGATGGTACCAAATGTGAAACAAGACACTTAAAGGCATTTAAGGAAAACTCGAGAATTACACTTAATCAGACAAAGGGTCTGGCCAGTGCAATTTGTATTCCCATAAAATCTACAAAGGGATGCCATGGGATGAGCAAGAGGAGGCAGGTATAGGTAGGTATATATACCTGATGTTAAAAGTGTTCCTTACCTCCAACTGTTTTCATTTTGTTAAGTTCTCACAGACCTAGAGTGGTCTTTCTGATGTAGTAAGTCTTTGCAGATTATCCTTATATTTTTCCTGTCTCAGCTGCAATTTTCATCAATTTAAGCATCCATGTTCTACTGTTCTAATGAGGTGCACAGACTTGTTCTCTGCTATATGGAGAACCACATCTTGTGTGTTTTACATCAGCTCTGACTGGCTTGTTTTGAGTCTCACTGCCTGCATAGAAGAGAATGGGAACAATTTATCCCTATTTCCTAGTGCCTCTTAGGATTTGGTACTCTCTGTAATACCTAGTCCTCTCTTTTACAGCCTTAGCCTACCCCATATTTCCTCATACAGAAGATGCTCTTTATCTTTGTTCATGTATCTTTACCAGCTTTACTGAACACTTTTCTGTTCAGTTATTCTCTTTTAGAGGTGAACTATGCAAGATATGGAGAATTCCTAGACTTCCCTATACAAGATATGGACAACCTAAGAATTCCACAGTCTGTTAATAATATTCTCTGTATTTCTTTTGATGAAGTCTCAGAAAGTCATAATATTTGATTTTCTCTTTTGTCTGCTTCTGTACGTTGAGCTGACATTTTCACATGATTTTATTCCACAACATGAAGATCTTGCCTCTGAGTAGTAGCAGGAAGCTTAAAGCTTTTCATAGCATTCCTATGAAAAATTAGGACTGGTCATCCCCATGTGTATCACATTTAAACACACTGAATTTAATCTGCCATTTATTGCCCAGCCACTTGGTATTACAAGGTGTCTTGACAATTTCTCACAGTCAGCACTTATCCTCAGACTCTTCAATATTTTAATATCATCAGCAATTTTAGTCATTTTAGTACTCTTTCTCTGACTATGAATTTTTTCTATCACAAACCCCCTCAGAATCCCTCAGTTATGAGCCTTTATTCCTGTCCCTTCTATCTGGTACATTAAAAATATTTAACAAATCAAGGGAAGAAAAAGGAGAAATATCAGAACAATATATATGGAAAGAAATGTTTAAGTAAACCTAGAGAACATGACATATACTTCCATGGGAAGTATTAGTTCTGTTTCTAAGGGTCTGAAAAGATTTATATAAAGTCATGAGTTCCTCAGGCTAAAAAGACTTCTGAAGTACATGTCAAAATGTAAAGAATCTCCATGTTGTTTCTGTGGCACTGGAAAAATCAAAAATCTCAGATACAGTCAGCATTTATGAGTTCTGTAAAAGTATAAGGATTTTTTGTATGAAGTCTGGTGCCTCTATTATACAGAAAATTTACAGCTCTTCTTATATCTACCTAATCTTAATGCCTCATAAACAAATGCCCTGGAGCAAAAGTAAATTAGTAGCTATCGAGGTTGCCTAAACAGAGATGCTTGCAACTGATTGCATTAAATTAACTGTTTAATTGAATACATTTGCCTGATTGAGTAAAACGACAATTGTGTCAATGTTTTTTCTAATTGTGTTAGTGTGCACGATTGGTTCACTGCCCTTTCTTGAGCTGGTAGTAATCACTAATTTTGTTGCTCATGAAGCTGTGGTAAAAAGCAGATGAATTGACATTCACATTGTTGTCCACACAGACTGAGAAGTAAAATGGACCTCCTTCTATCCTTTCAACCTCAAAGCTAGATAGCTAGATGTATCCTATTAAAAATTGCCATTGTCATCCTGCAATACCTGTGGGCATAACAATGAGAAGGAAAGGCTATGCAGGTTGCCGAGGAACAAATTTCACCCATTTTAAAGATCTCAGCAAACACTCTTATACATCAGTGGAAGACATTATCTCACCCTTTGGACTATCCTAATTTTTTTTTTTTTTTTTTTTTTTTTTTTTTTTTTTTTTAATTTTCTTCACTTTCCCTTGGGATCACATCAAGAGTGCTTGAGAAGTCTTTAGGGAAAAAAAAGTGGAGAGATGGAGGAAAGGGAGGGAAGGATGAAACTGCATGCAGCTGATTCTGTTTTTTCTCTCAGAGTTATGATGAAACAGCAGAAGTCAAATCCTTCACCCTCACAGCAGGACCTAAACTACATGTGTTCTCATACCTTAAGCATCTCATAAAGAATAAGTACTGAACAGTCAACAAGTCTGCAGAAAGAAAAAAGAGATTCTTTTTATCTCTCCCATTGGAAAGAATGTCTCCCACTCAGACAATTGTATCAGTGAGATTTGGTATATTTCATTAAATGCATATTAATTAAGACAAACATTTTTACTCCACAGTGCAGACAGAAGATACATCATACATGGAATACCAAAGTTCAGTTCTCTCTTCCTATGCTTATTTAATTAGCATACAGAGAAGCAGATTTGCTCCTTACCCCCTCTCTTGCCATTTTTAAAAAGACTCACTGACCTTTCTCTTTCTCTTGTCCTGACAAGAAATTCTCTCCAACCTTATGTTTGGAAAATTTTCATTTATGATGAAAAGAAAAAATCATAAGTCAGATGTAATAAAAATGCTTTTTGTGAGAAATTTTCAGACCAGCTCTCCTTTCATCTAACCTGTGCCAAATAAAATTGACATTCATGACAACTTTACATCTTTGTAGTAAAAACAAGATAATATCCATTTAGAAAGTTGCTGCCATCATATATTACCCACAGAAGCCAGCTATATTAGTTACTCCACATAATTAGGTAAATCCTGTTTCTGAATCAAAAGTCAGACAAGCCAGTCAATAATCAGACTGAAAATGTAGACACAAAAACTTTTGAAGACAGGTATCTTGTTCTTAACAATTTATGATTATCAATATGAGATTTATTTGTTTGTATTGCTTTTTTTGTTGTGGAAGAATGAATGTTTTTAATATACATGCCACCCTGTTTGTAAACCACAATTTCTGTAATAATCTTTCTACTCTTGTTGATTAAGTTACCTCCCTCATTGGTGATGGAATTGATATACATTTATTATACTGGGATTTTTCTGGCTCTTAATGTTCTAAATAAAAAAGCAAAGCCAATAACTCATGCCACTGCTGCAAATGTACTACTAAAAGTGAGCCAGTTCCCTGCCTTAATCTACAACACAGAACAAATGAAAAATGATTAAAATTATGCCCAGAGCAATGTTGATTACTTGTTCAGCATGTGACAGTGATATCCCATTTAAAATTTGAGGGGTTTAGTGAAATACATTAGCAATTCAGCTGTAAGATCTCCCCTGCATTTTTTCTGCAGTTCTCCTTTCCCTTTGTGACACAGCTCAGGACCTGACACAGGGAGACAGTGATTTTCACCTAGAGGGCAGGTTATCTTGGTGAAACATTACCTTTTGCTTATTTATTTATATTTTGGCTTCTGGAAATTCAGAATACTGTGCAAGAAAACCAGTAGATGTTTTATCATCTCATGCAAGAACAGAAGAAAAGGAAAAAAAAAAAAAAAGACTAAAAGCTCAACAACCCACAAATACAGTTTTTACTTTATCAGACTGTACACATCTCAGCTTTTTTCCAGCTCATGACACAGAAAATGACTAACCTTTTACTCACGTGATTTTATCTTTCACTGTGTTTGCAGATTGACAAAACTTCCTAATGAAATACTGACTTATGACTTTTATTCTGCCTTTCAATCTAGTGACTTAGTTTTAAACAATTTTTTGCAAGAACCACACAACACTCCTTTGCTTTAAGCTCAAGCATTGTATATGTTCTGGCCATCAGAGTCATTTCAGTGTCATGTGATAAGTGTACAAAGACTAAGTATAAGTTGTTGAAAAAGTCAAAATATTGCAGGAAAATCTCATCTAGGCAAATATATAAAGTGTTCAGTATAAGACAAAAAGAGACAGCAAGGCCATGCCAACATCTGTATTAAACACAACTTCCTATCTTAGAAATTTTTTTAAACTTATTTGCTTCAAAATATTTGGAAATATTTTCATATTTCTGTTTCACTTGTTCCAAATGTATTTAAAAATCTGGTTTTCAGCAAGGTATCAGACTGCAAAGAATGTTTTGTGTTTCTACTGTATAAAAAGGACAAGGGTGCAATGAGTTCCATCAAAGAGATTCCAGAAAGTCCTATTAAAAATATGTAAGTAGCTATATGCACATATATGTAAATTTTTCTATACTTTGATTAGCCATGTTGGGCTCAATTTCTCATCAGTAATAGGGGGCTCAAACATAGGAAATAAATGCTATATTCTTCTTTCTATTCTTTATGTGGGTAAGGCAATTCTAGCCTTAAGCAAAAAAAGGAATTTTCTCTCTCAAAACAATTTCAAAAGACTTTTTACTTTTTTTTTTTTTTTTTTTTTTTTTTTTTTTTTTTTTTTCACAATTTTTTTTTTCTTCCTCCCCTCCCATAATTTTTCTGCTCCAGTGGTACCTCCTCAGCTGGAGGCTGTCAGCCCAGGGAATATTACTAGCTCGTTTTGGATGGGTTTACATTCTGTTCAACATATCTGCAATTTTACATTGTTGGATGCCATCTGGACCAGAAGACAGGTTGAGACAACATGTCTGAGGGTCAGACAAGAATTCCAATATAGCATAGACAATATAGCTGCTTCAAAGGCCAGAGCAACTGCTAATAAAGCTGAGCTACTAAAATCCTTCAGAAAGTAGCTTGTTCCCTGTATCTTTCTGTCAGCCAGCAAGCCTAAACAGAAATATAGATTCTCTGGCTTTACAGAGAAAGCAATATATTTTCTCAGTTACATCTACCCAGCATTTAAGACAAGGGATCATAATTTCTCTGGACAGCCTTTTCCCCTCATATTTTTCCATTGCATCTTTTTATTGGATACTATTCACAATATCAAATTCTATATCTTGTTTCCTGTTAACCATCACTTTTGCACCTTACATTGATACTAGTAAGGCAAACATGACTGATAGCACTGAAAAGTCTCTGCAAATCTCTTTTTTTAAAATAAGATAAGATAAAGTGACTCAAGTTTGAGGTGGGGTAAAAGAATACACTCACAAGAGGATTAAGCCCAGGACTTTTGAAGTTGAGGCCACAGCCCCAGGTTTTTCTGCTGCCGGGCTCCCATAGATCCCTACACCAAAGGGGGGAAGGAGGAGACGTTTTGGGTGTGTGGCACGGCCTCTGGCCAGATGCAGTGAACGCCCATCCTCCACTGGGCAGACTGGCCCAGCTGGGGGTCTCCCACCCCTGGAAGGCCACATCTGTGTGAGGGCCAGCCACGTGAGGGACAACAGAGGGGGTGTCACAGCCCATCAAAGGCTGCCCCCAAAGGGGTCCCCAGATGCTGCACCAGAGCACTGCACGTGATACTACAAGATGCAACAGATCCACAGTCTTGCAAGGGACAGTGTCCAACCTGACCCCCCCTCCCCCAAGGGAGGTACCTGTGTCTTCCCACCTGCCCAAAGGTATATTAATCCATTGGATTCTATACTTTTTAGTGGGAAGCCTCACGACCAAGAAGACCAGATGGAGGGAAGCAATGAGATGTCCTTGGGACCTTTGGAAGGGTGATATGCTTCTACCTAATCTCATCACTCTCCTTGCTCCCTCTCTCCTTCCCTCAATCCTCCTGTGAATGTATGCTTTTCCCCCAACCCAAACTTGAGTCACTTTATTCATCTCTGTTAACTTGCAGTTGAGGGCCTAAGTCAGGAGGCCCATTCAGGGTGTGGTGGTCTTCCATGCAGCTTTTGTTATACAGTTTTGATATAACAGGCAAAAGTCCTTCATAAAGTTGCTTAAGCCATAAACCATAACATGTCAGTCTCATACGTTCCAGTTTTCAGACATGTTATCTATCAAAAATGACCTACATAGTATACCAAAACATGGCTTATGTGGATATATCATGGTATAGGCATGTATCTAAAAAAAATTATTTTCTCATTTAGTTTCTGAGCACTCCCTAAGAACGTCATTCTGTTTTTGAGAAGGGAAATTATCCCAGGAAAAAAATCTGCAGAGTTATTGTTATAAAAAATAAAGCATACGTGTGTTTACTTCACAGCTTGAAAAGAAAAAATACGAATATCTTCTCTTTGTATTTGGTAAGCAAGTGACAAAGTACTACCAGTGACAAAACATCAGAGTTACTACCAACCCTCACATAAAGTAATACTTAATCCCTAATCAATGAACCATAAAATTGCTTGGTTGTTTCCACAGTTATCCTCATCTGCAGTTGTCTCACTACCCTTCCCTTTCTCTTTTTTCCTCTTTGCAGTCACTTTCATCTCTGATTCCCTGATCACTTCTTCAGTCTTTTTTGTCACCTCCTTCACTCCGCTACACATCATGCACATCATTTCTTGTTCTTCCAGACTTCCCTTTCAGAAGAGCAAGTACACAAATGGAAAATTTCTCCAGAAATACTTCAAAACATATGCAATACCTACTTTGCTCCTCCTCACTCTTGAAGCTAAAGGGAAGAATTTAATCTGCTCTGATTTTGAGATCCTAATGGTTCTAAACATCCTGCAACTCAGGTTTTCAGTTGTTTTACTCTTTATTAGAAGAAAAAAGAACCTGAAAAATGACAAAAAAAAACCTCTGCAACAACAAACTAAATAAACAACTCCCTTTTGATTCCTTGCCTAAGTTTTCAATGCACTTCTGAAGTCTGACCTCAGGTTGAGGTCACCAGAGGTGAAGGGTACACTTTGGTTTTTCTTGTTTACCATTAAATCTGGTAATAACAAAATGAGCTTTGGCAAGAGCCTGTCAAATTTGACAGATTTATGGTGCTATTTTTTAGCTTCCAGGCCTCTCTGGACTTTAAAGCAGAAGAAGTGCCTAAGGTGCCTTCAAAGTCAGGTTTGCAGGTTTTTTCATCAGGCTGATACACCAAAAAGACTGTACAAATCCTTTAATTTTTAAGCAGAATTTATAGCTCTTGAAATGGAGCTTCGTGTCTCATTCTCCTACTAAAATAACAACTCAGCTAAAGCAATCCAAATCAGGCAGATCCTGCCTGCCTCCAAAACAGATTGAATTTAGCATGTTGTTGCTCCTATTTCCCCTCTGTTCCAAATAAACTTTGAGATCTTTGCCATATTGCTGTATTACCAGCCAGTCATGATTCCAGCAGTGCTGGAGACACAGCAATTTTTGTAACACATTGTACTACCTTTTTTAAGATGAGCTGGAGGAAAACAAAACAAGCTTCTGAGCCCAAAGGTAGTTTTCAGCTTTTCAGCTGAAAATTTTCCTACAAATGTTTCCTTACGATATTTAGGGTCCTTAAATATCTGGAGCTTCTGCATTAAACAGAGTTTTAAGGATATCTGTGTCAGACATCAGCTCTTAGACTGTTGAATGTTGCATTTATTTTTGGATCAAGGAGGTTTTAAATAGAGAAGAACAATGAGATTATCACTTCCTATGTCTTGAATCCTATAAATGTATCAAATCCTTTTTGTTTGGGGTTTCATTCTCCCTTCTCTAGATTTCACATTTTCCTTTTGTGTCCTATAATGTGTAGAAAGGTATTTATGGATGAGACAGTGCTTTCATATCTCTAGAAAATTCTGTGTTTTCTTCAGAGTTGCCTGTGAGCTTTCCTTTTCCTAAGTGGAATCAATCTCCCAAGACTTGCCCCTTCCCTGCCTTCCTCTCCTTCCCACAGTACTTCAGACTAAAATAATAACGCAGTAAGAAATTACAACATCAATAGCTTTCTGTAACAATCTCTCTAAGTAGTTTGGAGTCAGAAGCCTTTAGTTCAGTCACTCTTCATGATAAAATCTATCCTCAGCTTTCCAAATTAATAGAGAGGCTGAATTCTTACGTGTATGTTTTATCTGTTATCCAATTAGGATTATCTAATTGTCCAGAGTGACCAAAATACCTCCTTTAATTCCATCTGGAAAAACTCTTTAAGGTAATTTATCATAATAATGCAAATCTATTGAAAATCTTAATTATAGATGAGTATCACTTCTTGCAATACATTGTGAGAGGATAGGTTGACAGATTACTGACAATTAAGATCTTACTTATCAAATCACATTGCTCAGGCAAAGACCTCAGTTTGAGGCTCACACCCTATAGTAAGCTATTTGTCACATAAAACCAGATTATTATTTCAATATTAATAATTATCTCGTGTTTTATATTTGTTGATTAATGCAATCATAGTGCAGGATCCTAGCATAGAGGCCCCCTGAACTGACCTTTAGGATTTTATTGTTAGGTAAAGTATTGAAATATTCAATAACATCATTAATGCCTGGTTCTGTTTAAACCAGGCATTCTTTTTAAACCTGGTTCTGACAAAAAATATCACAGCAACAATGTGTTACTCCTCAGTGTAATAGAAAGAAACTTTATGTGCATTTGCTACAAGTCAGGCAGGAGTTCAGGTCATCATTTTTGGATTAAACCTGAAGGAACTGTGGAAACAAAGGTTCACTGGTCCATACATGGAACTGGAGGCTCATAAAGGTTTTAGATGGGAACATTCAGAATTCCCATCTGCTATGGCACTTTATGCTGCTTTCTTCTGTTACTTTTACGCCTGTTTTATTTTCCAGCACTAGTAAGTGAGTCTGTGAGCTACTCATGACAGTGAAGTCAAGGTTCTTCTGAATGCTGTTACTGGTCTTTTTAATTACATTCTCTTCAAACAGAGGCACTCGTCCTAGACATGTTATTCGTGTATCACTCAGGGAAGGCTTAAAATTATTAACATTCAGTCAGAGCTGTTATCAGTGAAGTGTTCAGGAGAACCACTGCTGGGATCCACCAAGGTAACAACATCCCTGGCAGGCAGCAGGTTTGTTTTCTGACAGTCATCTGGTGCCAATGCTTTAGGACTGTTCTGGGATGCTGCCAGACAAAAGAATTTAATGGGTTTACTCTGCTCTACTAAGAAGTCTGCAAATTAGCTCAATATGCTGGAGGAAGGAAGTCAGAAAAGGTTCAGGATTAAAATAATCCTAGGCAGATGAATAAATACATACACAGCTATTAAACCCACAAAGTTTCCTGAGGAAAGTCAGCAGGAAAAGAAAGCACATGCCACAGCAACCCATGGGATCATGCACAAAATGCTAAGCTTGTCGTGTTCATTCGTATAATTGTAACACCTCAGGTATGATAGAGACCCATAAATATTGATATTTTAAAGACTGAGGGTTTTTTCCCTAGTGTTAAATACATTGTCAAGACAGCTGTCAGTCACTAAGCCAGTAGTCACAGTTATCCCAAGGGATAAAGCACAGATTCCTAAAATACTCACCACCTTGAGGAAGCAAACAATTGGTTCAGATGGGCAGGTGTTCAAGAACTACAGTGTCTTCACACTGACAAACTGAACAAACTTCAAGATTTCACTCCAGTGAAAGGACAAAAACACAGTTTAGACCAGAAATCTGACAAGAAAAATAATGGAATGAAAACTAAAAATTACAGTTGGATTTCATCAGTGTTCTTCCAATATATACCACCTAACAAGTACTTTCTGTTTCTTTTCTCTGTCACATTATATTTGCAAAATTTAGTGAGGAAGAGGAGAAACGTACCACTAACCTTCATTATTGACATGTCTATTAAAATAATAGTAGTAAACAAATTGTAAATATAACTGGTTCCCCTAAATTACACTTTATCAGAATCATTTTCAATTTAATTTAATGGATTTCAAAAGTTTCAGAACTCATGAAATGAAGATAAGAATTAACTGTGTGTTCTATGTTTGTGAGTGTACGTGTGAATTATTGTCATTCCATGAATGTTTCTCCCAATGATAAGAAAAGACACTTCTTTGTCAATTAAAGAACACATAAAGTACCTGTCATCAGCTGCTACTTCCCTTCAAAATTCTCTTAAAAGCAGTTTCATTTTTTTTTCTTACTGAGAAAGATATAATTTTAGATCATTAACTGAACACAGAAAAAGATACATGAACATTGGAAATACAATTGGACATCTTACATTTTTAGAAGAAAATGAACAGAGAAAGTTAAAAATTCCTTGTCAATGACTGAAAAAAAACCCTGTGCTTCATTGATAGATCAATTAGTACACATGCCCCTTTAGAATTTATCAGGATGTGTTGCATTGGTTTTGACTGGGAAAGATGATTTTGTCCATAGCAGCTGGCTGTGTTTTGGACTGATATGGAAACAGTGTTGATAACACAGGGTTGTTTTCAGTACCCCTGAGCAGTGTTTGCACAGAGCCAAAGCCTTTTCTGCCTCAGACTGTTCTGCCTGTGCCTGGCATGGGGGTGCACAAGGCATTGGGAGGGGGCACAGCCTGGACTCCAACTGACCAAAGGGATATTCCAAACCATATGGCATCATGCTAAGAATATAGTGCTGGGGGAAAAAAAAGGAAAGGGGGATACTCAGGGTGATGCTGTCTGTCTTCCCAAGTTCCTTATAATGAAACCCTGCTCTCCTGGGAGTGGCTGAAGAGCTGCTTACCCAGGGGAAACTGAAAATGAATCCCTCCTTTTACTAGTGTGCATGTCTTTTGCTTTTCCTATCAAACTGTCTTTATCCCCACTCATGAGTTCTCTTCCTTTTACCCTACATGTCTTTTCCCCAGTGAGTGGCTGGGCGGGGCTTAGCTGGCTTCAGGTTTCAAACCACCACACCTTCCCTTTAAAGTAAGGATACTAAAAATTCAGACTATATTTTAGTCAGTCTGGCAATCTGAGAGCTGCAGAATTTGATAAAATTTGGGGGCTTCACTCTCTCTGTTTTTTGGGTTTTTTTTTAATCTTTTGGTAGTTTTCTCTAAAGCCCTGGAACCATAAAAATGAGCAGCCAAGAGACAGGTTTAGAAGGCCAAGTGCTTAGCCTTTCAAGAACAGCTGATGGAAAAGTATAAAGAAAAGAAGAAAATGTCAATTTTATGTACTTTAACAGTCCCTACTGCAAGCATATGAAGTGTTTGGTCTGTCAGGTTCCTCTGAGACTATAATACTTATTACAAATCTGGAAACTTGGGGAAACACTTGATCATAGTTGGTTTCTATCCTCTTGTGTCATCTCAGATTGTTATCAATCATAGAATCAGAACGTCTTCTTTTTTCCTGATATTTTGGGGATAGGAGAAGGGATAGACAATGGGGTAATGGAAAATTGGAATTGTGACTCAGTTTTTGATCAGTTTGAGTACTATTAAATGAAGCTTCCATTGGAATTTACCGAGATAAGATTTAAGTAAGGTGTAGTTAACTGTTATATTCTAGAGAAAATCCTAAGGGCCCTATTGTTTTGGCCAGATATATGCTACAGCAGAACAGGAATTACACCTGTAAAGAGGGACTGAGATACTGAGGAAACTCTTTGGCTGAAATGATCCCTAACACATGAAAAGTGTGCTAAGATGAAATGAGCAGGAACCAAATACAGAGCTAGTTTCAAGGCTGTATATCAGCACAAGTTGTCCCAGAAACTATCTGTATTAAGTTACTATATTTATGTTGATTACAGACACACACAACACAAACATACATTAAAATGGACAAGAATGATATGCTGTGTGCATATTTCACCTCAGTGAGGAAGAATAATCACTATAACAAACTAGAAGGAAGCTGTGTCTCCTTTGATGTGCTAAATATACAATAGGCAAACTACATCTCCCTGAAGAATAATCAAACATTAGTCGGCTTTTAATTTCTCAGTTAGCTAAATTAAATGAGATAAAGTTTAATTGACTATGGTTTGACTTGAGTTTCTGTCAGAAACAAAACAGTTTTTTCTATCTCCTTCATCTTTCCTTCCATCTGTAGAAATATTGATTTGGGATAATTCAAGCCATTATAAAACATTTTGTGCTTTATAAACCCATTTCTATTTTTTCTTCTGGTTTTATTTTGGTTAATAGTTTTGTTCACTTTTTATATTTTTTTTAATTAGAAGTCTAAATATTTTATTTTTAAAATATTCAAAATATAAACTTTATAATATCTGTAGGTATTTTTAGCTTTGAAAGTTATTTGGTCTCCTTCTATTTTCCATAAAAAGTTACTGTCTATGGAATAGGTTCACAGGAGGTCACAGAAGATAATTCAAGAGGCCCTATGGCCTTGTAAATGTTCTGATTCTAAGCCCTAAAGCTGAGAAATGCATAGGAAACATATTCATAAACATAGAGACCAAAGTATTTTGCAGACTATGAAATCTGACCCTCCAAAGCAGATTAAAAGATCTGTGTACTAACAACATCACATTTGTTTTGAAGAGTATCTGTGGCACTTTGATAGGAGCATGACTCTTTCTAATGAAAATCAGAATTATGGAAGGAATATCTCAACTGAGATAGATGATCCAGGTTGTCTTAGACAGTGCTGATAAGTACCACAAGCTGTGCTGATGGGTTGTGATTTGCTCTTTTGGGGTGCAGCAGTGGAAAAGGAATTCTATCAGAAGTGATTGGAGAAATGGACACAGCTGGGAGGAAAAGAGATCAATAAATATTAGATGTCTTTCACTTAGACATTACTGTTCTGAATTATCTCCCATTAATTGAATCTGATAAAAAAGACATAGAGGTTAAATGAGAATTGTCTGAAGCTCGTTAGAAATTAAGAAGGTAAGAGGCAAAAAAGACTGAAAAACTTGCAAGAAAGCTATAAGTACATTGCAAACTCTGCTGTTATACTTTGAAATTTTGCACCAAATCTGGCTCCTAAAGACAAGTATATTGATATACAATGTGTAAACTTTGAGCTGCTTTAATTCTTAGCATTCAACGATGAATAATATCATGGAACTAAGCAGTATTTTCATATCTATAAAAAATGGACAAAATTCCACAGTGTTTATGACTGTGCACTCACCACGGGATGAGTTACACCCAGTAATGGTTTGGAATGAATGTGACTAATTTTAATTTAATTATCAAAGAGTGGCAGCCCTTGTCAAGTTTATTAAAGAATCATCAAAATAGAGTCTGGAGCTACTGCATGGAGGCTCATGATCTCATCCTTTTCTTCTCTGTCCTGAATTTCTGGATGTTTCAAATATCTCTCTTTAATATATAGCTAAATTCCTGTCATGTACCACTGTGATGGAAGTGCTACTGAGTGAGCTGAATATCCTTATTTGTTCCAGCAAGGAAAAAGCTTGGTTTTAATGATATTTTTATATAACTGAGGCAGGTGTAGTCAAAGATTATATTCTGCATTGAGAAAGATGGAATGGTTACATGCTGAAGAAAGTGGTTTTTTCCTACCTGAAGGATTGGTTTTACATTCATGTCTTTGCCCTTTTTTTGGTATCAAGCTTCAATTTTTGGGTTTATGAAGTAATACATTCTGTATTTTTGGTATCACACCCATAAAAGAAAGGTAACATTTGTTTTCTCATGTTTGTTTATGTTAAAGCTCTGAGGAGCACTCCCTACACAAATTCAAGTAACAGTGAATTATAATTGTCACTATAACCAGACATCCTCAAACACAGTAACTACATTTTAGTCCTACTGAGTGGGGTGTAAAATATGACTCTGATTAATAGACAGGAGCAGAACAGAAGATGTTTACATGTTCAAAGGGTGCAACATCTACCACTTTTGAAATAGCTATACAATATTTGTCTCAATTCTGTCACAAACACCCAGAAAAGAACATAAAACTCAACATGTGTTTATCATAGATGATATATTTATTTACCATTGATGAACACTTGAAATTTATGAAGGTCATACTTGGAATGGTTTCTTTCTAGCTACAATGGAAAAAAAAGCACTGCTTCATCAAGACAGGCACTTCCTTAAAATTTTCTTAATTGTATTTGAAAGTCATTTTCTAGTCCATTACACTAGGGCCTAAAAGATCACATATTACTCCTACTGTATCACAAAATGTCTTGAAAAGGATTAAAACACTCAATTAATATTTTTTGAAAAATCTTGACATTTTGCTAACCACCTTGATTCAACTAATCTTTTAAGATCTCTGCAGACCAACTTAAAAAAAAGTAATTTCTTTTTCCTAGAAAACATTTTAGAAAATATTATCAGATTTTTTTAAAAAATAAATATGTTGATAAGATTTTAATGCCATTAGAGCTATTGGTGTTTTAACAGACCCAGATGACAGACTGGATTTTTCAGACACTTCCTTTTTTAAAGTATTATTAATTTCATTAAGCTCCACTATCTTAACCTCATCAGACTTACTTTTTAAAATAAGAAAAACAGTTTGAAACTTATAGTAGAAACATCTACTTTTCAGAGGAATACTAATAAAATTTCTTGATCAATATTATCAAAATACAGGGAATAGAATCTTACAGCCTGTTCTAGAAGAACTTCTCCACTATGGCCATTTTTTCTAGAGACCATGAAAAGTGCATGGCCATTAGCACTCATTTAACAAAACTGTTGAAAGAAAGAAAATGACAGCAGGATTTGTGTAAGATATTAAAAATTATTGTTTCTTTTTTCATCTTGTAATTCTATCTCATGGTCTCTTTATATTTTTACCTTTTTTTTCTGATTACCTTTGACTTATTAACTCCTTAAATATCAAACAATAGAACTTAAGATCCAGAAGCACATACTGTAAGCTTCCCAGGGTTTTCTTTGTCCCATTGCATTACCAGAATTAATGTATTACCATTCATCCCTTCAAGAGTGCATTTTCTCCTGCTTCTGTGTATGAGAAACGAGGCATTTGGGCTTATGATGATTAAAATGTCCCAAGCTGACAGCACAGAATTGCTTAAAATTACTGTCTCTCTACTCTCCTGGCAGTGTCAGGTTAACATTATGATTCCAGGGATACTCATCACAGACAAACTTTGGTACTTGGTATTAAGACATAAGCATTTATGCTTCCATTTAAGTCTCCTGTAATTATTTGGGATGCAGTATTAAATATGAAAATCTGCATCCATATTTAATATTTTTAGAAGGGGTAAATATAGTTACTTGGGTTGGGCTAGCTAAACCCTTTAAAGTAGACAGATTGTAGTTGTCATGTAAAGAATAAGAGGAACTAGGGAAGAGACACTAGGGAACAGTTGGCACAGGGATATAAGACTTTCACTAGTTAGTAACTATCCAAAAAGCTAGAAGGAAAAAATATGCGGAGCTAGGGAAGGGGGGGAGGCAGGGGTGGGGGAGCACAATACAAATAAAAATAGTGAAAATAAGGCACAGCTTGCAGTTTCTGTTCTGGTTTTGCAGAGTCGCAATCAGAATTGTGGTTTGCTTTTCTGTCTCTTTTATGACACTGCTGTTCTGGTGTTTAAAAATTGAAGATCCTTTCTTTTGTGGAGTTTAAGCCCCATCTTTTCTCTGCCCCTCACCAGCCTCCCATTAGAGCCCTGACACTGCTAGCATCTTTAAGATAGATGGACTTTAGGAAAAGTCTCCTACCCATTTGAAGAATCTGCACAGCTTTATGCCTTACACCTCTTAATTTCCTCCACTTCTTATCTAACACTAAAACTGTTCCTTGCCTTTATTCCCAAGAGTTTCAAGGGGATACATAACCTAGTTCTTCCCATTTAATTGCACATTAGGCCTTATTATCGCTTACTGCCAATGCTGTGGTGCCTCATATACTTTTACAAATTCGTATTAAATTAAGAAAATAGTATCTGTTAAGTCTGGCTACCTTTCTCTTGTTTCATCCCAAAAAGCCACATATTTGTCTTTATGTGTGTTTTCTTAATGGGCAATACCAAGGTTGATGAGAAAAAAGGCTGACTTCACATTAAAATTGAGTTAAAACCTGATAACTCAGCCTGCCTCCAGCACTCAAGAAAGAGGACTGCTTCTGCAGGCTGGCTCTCTGAAATTGCTGCCTGCCTTGTACACAATCCACACCCTGCCACATGCCTGTTGACAGCTTATTCTAAAACAGCAATTCAAAAATTACGATCAGCAAGAGGCAGCCTATTAATTGCCATTAGAATAAGTGGAGCCTCCTCCTCCCAAATGACTTGGAAAGAAATATTCAATGGCAATAAATATGAGATCATGCACACCATTGTATTGAATTATAGTTGCACACACTCGCAGAGGAGGCAAGAGCAGGGTGCTCCTTGAAGGAAGGCAAATTTGGGTCTGATGGCAACTGTGGTAGCAGTGCTCCCACAGCACCAGAGCCAGGCCAGCAGGGCCTGGAGGGGACAGCTGTGGGTCCAGCAAGCACCAGGAAAAGGCAGAATAACAAATCAAATCCAGGATCAATCCAGGAAATACAGACATTTCAACCACAGGGCAGGAAGCCCACCTACAACATAGCCAGGGCAGGAACACGAGTAGGGAGGGAGAGGCTGTTTCTCTCAGCCACTGAAATCACCTTGCAGCCTCTGAACAGCAAGTGCTTTCTCATGCAAGATGTAATTCAGCTGCAGAACACACTATCAGATCTAATGGAGGACAAAGGAACATCTGTGTTCAGAGCAGTTTGGGTGAATTTCTGTATTTTAAGTCTTCCAGTAGCTATTATAACTGTGACAGTTGGATCACCTTAATTCCCAAACTGTTGTTTGCTGAATTGCAATACAGGAGTGAAGATCCCTCTACCTACTCTTTCTGAGAGCATTTACTAGTCACTGTTAGGAAAATGGTGCCTTGGTTTGATCTTATATTTTCTTACAACAGTCTCTGCATTCTTTCAAGAGAAATAATTTATGTCCTAATCGTAATGTGAAGAATATGAAAGATCTGATTACAAAATAAAGTCATGCTCAAGGAATATGTATCAACAATTAAGAAAGGAGATTTAAAAAAAAAAAAAAGAAAGAAGGAAAAATCAATTTTAAAACTATCTATCAAATCCTCAAAAAACTTTTTAAGAAACCTAGACAAGTAATCTTTGTGTGAGAGGATTAAGGAGGACTTATGCTAAAAATTGATGAGGATAAACTAAAAAGATGATAGGAACATTTCCTGGACAGTCTGGACAGAACAAAACCTTGGGTTAAACTTAAGTACTTCTAGAACAGTCCAAAGCTTCACTAATTAGTGGTGACCTTCAACTAAATAAGAAACAAAAAAGTCTGCAGGAAGCTTCACGGCCAAGGCAAAATATCAGGCAGAATTTGACTGGAGAAAGACTGACTAAAAGAAATGACCAAGCATCTGCAATAATGCCTTGAAAACAAAAACATATCAACCTTAATTGCCACAGTGCCACAGAGGGAAGATAAGCCAAAATGTATTGAGCAGCTCAGCAGAACATTAATGTCACTTGCAGGAAATATCCATAGTAGATTGGTATTACAGGAAAGGAAATCTAAACGTAAAGAGAAGGGAAGAATGTACAGGTGTCATATAAAGGACATTATATACTGAACATGTTTTGAAGAGTCCCAGGAAAATAAATTGAAGTGCAAAATGCTAATTGTTATCAACCTGTATGATTCTGAAAAATTTGCTATTCTTGCAGAAAAGGCACAGAGGAGAATGGTTGGCTATGGAACATGAATGAAATAAATTACTCTGGTGGGTTAACCTTGGCTAGCAGATAAATATCCACTCAGCAAGTCACTCACTTTACCCCTCAGTGGAATGTAGGTAGACATAAAGACAAGAAGATCACATAACCAAATACCATTGAAGACAAAGCAGGCTTGCCTTGTGGGAAAATTACTTAATATCTGCAAAAATAGAAGAATATTCCATTATGGATTCGGGCAGCGTAGAAATACCATATCCTTTCCACCTGCATGTATACAGCAAGAAAGCAAGTCTATGTCAAACAAGCACATTTTGTCCACTCTCAAGCCAAAACCAATGTATTACTTATTGACAGAAACAAAAAGCAAAATGTGCAATTATTTTTACTTGTTGACTTCACTGAGAGAACAAAACTTGAAGGAAATAGTGTGTAAAACCTTAGAAGAGGAGTCAGAACTGTAAAGACCTTGATATTGAAGGCTAAACTTTCTTCCAGTTTCTGCACTTCTAGAAAGCACAAGGCACAGCTCTAAGGAGACAGAACTACAGCTTTCAATGTTGCAACCATTCCTTTTATCATCAATGTTTTTTAATTTTTTTTTCTGTAAATAAACACTAGTGTCATGGGTTGACATTGGACAAAATGCCAATGCACCCATGAGGGTATATTTTACCTAATGAACTCCTGTGAGATGTGGTCAAGAACAGAGCAGAGCAGGTCTAATACTTGAAACAGACAGACAATTTATTACACTACATAACAACGGACAATAGAAAAGGAAAGAAAAACCCAGCCACCCAAAAGCAGAAGAGAAAACCTCCCAAAACACTGCTTCTCCTCCCCCCCAATTTCCATTCCATACATGCTCACTCAGTTGACTCCAGCACATTACCTTCATCTACTTGCTTAATCCCTCAACAACCCTGGGTTCCTAATCCAAATCATCATCCTTTAAAATTCAGACAATCCACATTCCATCCAGGACGAGAGGAGTCTCTCTCGCACCACAGACCCCCCCCCCACAGGAAACACAGGTCCACCATCCCGTGTTCCCACGTCACCCATGGCACTGCCTAGAAGGGTCTGCCAGGGTGACACCCTCCTTTCCATGTCCAGCACTCTCACTGCCGTCCATGGACCTGAACTGCAACAGGGCTCTTTTTAAGGATGTTTTGGCCAAGTACCAAAAACCAGCCATCTTCTCATTTTGGGACTCAGGTCCCCCCCATTTACCCCTGGGGCCGGGGGCTCCAAGAAGCAGGCCAGAACGTCTCTGGGTTTGAGCCAAAAACCTCCACCCAAACACAGTCTTATTTATAGTCAGGAGGGTCCAGGGTCCGTCTATGGCTATCATTATGCAGGAAAAGTCCGGCCTAATAGGCCACTCCTCTTCATTCTGGCAATCGAAGGGGCTTCTTTCCATCTCCCATTATCCTCTTGGTCCCAGGCTGTCCTCTCTCTCTCTTCTAAAACCACCAACTATGAGAATTCAGCATCCAGGGATGACTCTCTTCTACCTTAGAAAGAGTTAAAAGCTTTATCTCCCACCACCAAGGTCAGGCACAGGCGATCGCAGTCACTGCAGCTCTCACAAGCAGCTCCAGCTCGGCACCTTCTCTCTGTGGGGGGAGGAGAGAGACGGGACCGGGGGGGGGAAGGGGGGGGGAACGGGATGGGACAGGGAGGGGGACGGAAGACACCTCCAAAGTTCTCCCTCCACCCCTCCATTCTAGATGGAAGCTGGACCAGCTCCACTCCAGCTCCCTCTGTTCCCCACCCCGAGGCCCACCTTGCTCAGCCAGGCCCACCTTGCTCCCCTCCCCCACCCGGCCTAGCCAGGCCCAGGCAGGGGAGAGGAGAAGACGCTCCCTCTCCGAAAGCAGAGCAGGGAAAAGAGAGAGTCCTGCTGGGAAATCCGGCTTTTAACCCCTCGTGTCCTCAGAGGCGTGTCCACCCTCTTAGTGGCCAACAAAGGTGCCAATACTCAGACCTAAGGACTGATTGGTTTGACCACTACTTCCAAAAAAACTCACTTCCCTTCAAACCACGACAACTAGGCATTTTGTTATCTACAGAACACCATAATGATGGAAAATAATCCAAAGCAGAAAGAAGAAAGAATCAGTAGAGTATCTCTTATGAACAATTTACATAACATTTGGACTGTAGAAATTCCTCTGACAAACCTGTATGCTTTACATTAAATGTCTATAAAAACCAAAATATGGATAGAACAGGTAATAAAAACTGGGCAAGATGTAGTAACATATCTATTGCTAAATTTCTGTTATGGAAAAGACAGATGAAATAGTTTGGAAATGTCCAAAGGATAGAAGCATAAGTAGCCCTTATAACACCAAATGCTGTAACAGTGAACCATCACAGAGAGGTGAGGTTTAGAAGGGAGTTCTGGGGATTACATGGCACAACACTCTGGTCAAGAGCTGCCACCTGGAGCCAAATTCTCAGACTATATCCAGATGGCTTTTGAATGTCTCCAAGCGTGGACTCTCTACAATCTCTCTGGCTGGCCTCAAAAATATATAGAAAGCTAGTTAGGTTAGGAGTCAGAAAAAAAATAGAAAGGTAGCTTAAACAGTTGAAGGATTAATTTATTTGTTTAAAAAATAAAATATTTTTGTTTTCTTTTTTTCATAGAATTCAAGAAAAATATAAAAGAGAAAAAGAGAATTACAGTATTGAGGTTAAATCTTAAATTAATTTATTAATTAAAAATATATCATTAAAATACTTGTGTGTCTAGCTATATGAAGGGAATACAAGATTTTGAATTTAGCTATTACCTCTCCACCTAAAGTTCAGAAGCATGATAGAATCTCACTCATTTTAAGACATCTTTTCATAGTAAAAAATTATTCTTTTAAAAAACTTGAAGTAATTCATGGAGATTTAATATATATGTTAGATCAAAAGAGGAAATAATCAACAGACTTCAAAGCTGAAGTTTTTGATCCTTTTTTAAAGCATTGTCACTGAATTGAAAATACATTATAATGTAGGTTTATAACTAAGTGGGGAAAATGCTGAATGTATGTGTTGATGTAAAAGAGAGCAAGACGCCAATAGCAAAGCACAAAATGCATTTCCCTAAATCTCCTTGTTTCTTTTTGTCTCCTGGAGACACACATTCTAGTTAACTTAAAGTTATTATTTCTCTACCTTTATGACATGCCTGTGGCACTGTGGAAGGTGATCAGGCAAATGCAGGTGCTCAGGGAAAGTTATGGGTGCTTTAGATCTTCCACTAACTAATAGCATCAAACACACCATTTTTATGTGTTCTATATTACATGATACAGTTCTTGTCACAGAGCTGAGGGGGAAATAATGGAATATTGGTGAAGAGGATTGTAAACATGCTTGAGTGACTTGCAGACAGGGTTTTGAGAAGCACATAGATCATAAAAATTGTTGTTTGGCCTCATCTGTGGAATAAGTACAAAATCTCTATTTAGATAACATGAGATAGACTTGGAGGCACCCCATGGAACATGACTGAGATTTCTGCCCTGCTGTGGGAAAGATCAAAGCAGAGTGGTAAATCACACCTGCAGGAACCCCTGATAAACAGGTGAAAACAGCAGGTTCACTCCTCCTCCAGCATCAGCTGGAGCTCCTCCAGCAGGAGCTCTGTGGTGTCTGTGTAAGTGGGCTCACACTTGTGTGCCACTGCCCAGACACTGCTTCAGGGAAGCCCCTCTCAGTAAGGCAATGAAAATAAATTTATTCTTGGTATTTCATCTGTGCTTGTGCCTGCATCCTATCTGTTCTGCTAACACACAGACATCTAGCTTTTATACAGAATCACAGAATCATTAAGGTTAGAAAAGACCCCCAAGATCCTCAAGAACAACCTTTGACTGATCATCACCTTGGCAATTGGACCATGAGACTGAGTGCCACATTCAGTAATTTCTTGAACACCTCCAGGGATGGTGACTCCACCACCTCCCTGGGCAGCCCCTTCCAGTGCTTGACACCCCTTTCCATGAAGAAACTCTTCCTGATGTGCAATCTGAACCTCCCTTGGCACAACCTGAGGCTATTTCCTCTTGTCCTATTGTTTGTTGCCAGGGAGAGCAGCCTGATCCCCATCTGGAGGGAGATTATAGAAATTGATAAGGTCTCTCATGAGCCTCCTTTTCTCCAGGCTAAACAATGACAGCTGCTTCTCATCAGCCTTGTGCTCCAGACCCTACTCCAGCTCCACTGCCCTTCTCTGGACATGCTCCAGCATGTCAATGCCATTGTTCCAGTGAGGGGCCCAAAACAGGACATAGGATTAGAAATGTGGTTTCACCAGTACCAAGTACAAGGGGACAATCATTTCCATTGTCAAACACTACTAGCCAATACCCACACAAAGCTTTTTTTTTTCTTTTTTTCTTTTTTTTTACATTGGGAATTCCTATCTTCTTAGGATATTCTGAAATTTTATAGCCCTTGTATAACTCTGAGATGAAGAAACACAACAGAAGTGTGTGTAGAAGATACCTGCAGAAGTGAAATAGCACTTAAATTACAGACATGTGAAGTTAGGATTCTTCTGTTCTTACGTTAAGTGAACACTAATTTTGCTTAACTGAATAACCAGTTCCTTCATGCTTCATTAACTCTGAGTCCTCTTTACTAAGTCATATCTTGCCAGTAAAGAGTATTGCAGTTTTTAATAGGAAGGTATCTATGTCTTCTCAATTTATTAAAAATTCTTTAGAGTCTCAATGGATTAAACTATACTTTATACAGAAAAAAGGCAGTAATTCTTTACATTACCATCAAATCAACACTGCAGATTTGTGTTCCACAAAGATGATGAGAAACTTGCAAAGACTGCAGAAAAGGCTTAAATCTCTAAGGAGTTCAAAATTGAGTTGAGTGAAAGTAAAAGGATTCCCACCCATGGAATAAATTACATTAAATTCTATTGGCATATATGATTTGTGAAATCCTGTATTTTAGACATACCTGGATGCACACAAAGAAGCCATTAACTAGTGTAAGAATCACGAGCAGGAAAACAGCCTCTTGATGGCATGACTGGCCCAGAAAACTGATCTTTTGCACAATGTAGCAAAAAGGCGTATTTTCTCTGGACAAAAAAGATGGGAAAGCTCTTATTGAACCTAATCTGCATATTGCCAAGACCATCTTCATTTGTGTACAAGGAACAAACCCCATATTTGAAAATGCAAGTTTCCTGGGGCAAAAAAACCTTTTGGTTTTTTTGTGGGAGATTTATTTTCATAGGGTATCCTCCAGCCAGAAGCTGAGCCCTGTGGGCCCTGGTACGATTTAAGAGAATTTCTGACAGTGTCCCTGCAACTTGCAACTGTAAAATGAGAGGTACCTCTCCACTGGTGCTGCTGCTGGCAAAGTGAGACCATCAGTGCCATGAATTTGCAGAGAGATTCACAGTGGTAGGGCACATCACAGACCTGGTGCTTTCTGCCTCCCTTCTCACCAAGAATTCCAGCTTCTGTTTGTCATGACTGAGTGTTTTATGTTACTCATAGGATCCCTGGGAAAGGTATGAGATAAAGAAGGTTTAATATAAAAATGAAAGTTAATTGGCAATATTAACTCTACTACTAACCAGATATATTTATTCCTTCTGTAATAGCATTTACCTTTTACCACTTTCTGTACCACTATAAGGGATATGGTAAGAATATTTAAATAAAGGCAAATAGCTGAAAAATATTACTAACAGTCCATCTCTTACATACTTATTGTGACAGAGTGCTTAGGAAGCAGTGAACATCTATATAAATTATGTAGATCTACTAAAAAAAATGAGGATTACTCTTTCCTCTTGGAAAAGTTAAAATTAAAAAAGAAGAAAATCAAGCATACTAAGAAATAGTGGCAAAGAATAAAACTTGAAGATGTCACAGACAAAAAAGATGCTCAAAACTAAGGATTTTTCTGTATTAAAAATATTAATAAGCCTCTTAAATGTATGTATATTCAGGTGACATAACTAAAATATTATAAATCCCTTAAAAAGTTTTGTTTGTTCTTCAAAGACATCTGATAGCTGTTATTTATCAAATGTGTTAAAAGTGAAGAGCTTGATTTTAAGCATGGAGCCCCAGAAATATTTTCCAATTCAATACTCGGGAGAGCTGAAGCAAATGAATGTTAAAGGCAGTGGAAATAGTCAACATATGCAACAACAGTATGCTTGTCATTCTTTGTAAAAGAAGAGGTTTTGATTGAAATTCAGGCTGGTGAAACTCTAGGCAAACTATAAGGAAGGAAGGCTGTCTCTAAAAATATATCTTCGTGATGTTTCTGAAAATAACATGAAAGGGAAAAAGATTGTAGAAACCAGAGTGTGCACTCACTGGTAGAAGTATACTTACAATATTCCTCATGTTTTCCTGATCTGAGCTGTTACTTCCCAGAGCGCCATAAATTCAGGAAATATAAAAAGTTCTCAAGGAACTCTTTACAGTCCAGAATGTCAAGAATTGAGCATTACCAGGAAGGCAGTACCAAATAAACTCAGCTTGTGTCTACATCCATCCTGAAAAATATGCAATTTCATTTTGACCTTTATTCTGTTTTCTTTGCCAAAACAACTGCAGTTGTTCAGGAGGAGCAAATCTATCTCATGTATGCCTCTGGAGGACAGGGTTTTTTTCTTCTCTGTTCTGATACTACAAGGCCGCTTCAGAAATAAGCATGGCTTTCCATCTTTTCATCAACAAATTAAAGTTTATAATACACCTTTTTGTCTTGTGTTTCCAGAATAAGAACCAAAAAGCTTAAAAGCCATGGGTAAATAAGAATACCCTCATTTAGATAAACCTCCAACAAAATGTCTTCTTCAGATCTCGTGATAATATAGAGATGAGTGAGGGATACTATTTGACTTCTTCATCATTATTATTAGTTATTTAAACATGTGTTTCAGACAATTGAAAGTTATGTTCTCAACAGAGGACAAACAGGACACATCTGGAGTTCACAGTGAATGATCTGGACATTATCTATTAACAAGAAGCCCCCTGGACAATAAAGATACCATATTTTATGTATTTTTTCAGACATGATTTCAAATCAAATCAGGAAGAACAGTCATACACCTGTAATAAGATGCATTTCTATTAGAAGATTGGGATAATGAGGTCTCATCATCTATGAAAAGTCCCATTATCTGGTGACTAAACAGCACATTATCAGTGAAATAAAAAATTACAAAAATGAACTCAATTTGGCCTGAAAAGGTTATTGTCGAGTGTACTTCCAGATGGAATTTCCTTTTTAAAAGTTTATAAAAGAAAACAAATTCTTTTGTGAAATATTATAAGGATCTGTCTTAATAAACTCTAAAAGCTCCAAACAAGGTGTCAAACAAACTCATACTTCTGAAAATCACCATATACACACTGGACATGAGAGGGATGATTGAAACTGGTTATGTTCCTAAGCAACATGTTAAATCTCATTATGTTAATGGAAAATATGATTTGTTCAATTTCACTGCTCTGTTACTTCACTGTTCCCAGAATACCACCCAGCCTCAGAGTAGGGTTACCATTGAAAGAAGTCAAGGAGTAAAAACCAAGCCATTGTTTTGAGTAGGAAAAATCCTCCATTGTCTTCATTCATTCTACAACCTCACCAATAAGGATCATGTAGCAATAGTTTTCTTTACAGTCTGAAAAAAAATGTAACTTTCTAATTTCTGAACTATTACAATAAAAACCAGAAAGCTACAACATAAGTGGACCTGGAAAGGGTAAACCTCTTTAATCTATATAACTGGAAATATTGTAACAATGACAGATATACTGGGATAGTTAATGTTTAACCTGCAAATCTGTTAATCTCCTAGATTTTATGAGATACTTTACTTTCACAAATCAATCCATAGATGAATGAAATTGTGCTTACTACCCTGTAGGTTGTTATTTCAAGCATTTTTTTATGGATAAACAGTGTTCATCCTGGTATGAGAACATTGCAATACAAAGAGTCACAAAATTACAGAACACAAAGTCATGTCTGATGTACCTCTGGGAGCTCTTCTTGCTCCTTTCACATTCAATACTAGATGATTTTTGGCTTTCCTTATCCCAGTCCTGCATGTTCAAACATTATTTTCCTCCTAAGTCTACATCTCCTGGATACAATTGAGAAACTTATGCTAATTATATGCACATAGCAAATAAGTTCAAGTAACATTTTGTTTTGACTGGTAGCAGATTTGGGGTTGGGCTTTTTTTGTTGTTGTTGGTTGGTTGGGGTTTGGGGGGAGTTATATTTTCTTGCTTTGGTTTTGGTTTTATTTTCAGTCAGAAGCTATGCTTGCATACATCACATGTATGATCTTACGTATATAATGACAGTGGGTACAATTCCTGCCCAGCCAGTTTTTTATAAATATAAAAAGAACTGTGTAAAACTTCCCAATGAGCCTTAAATGACGGTAGTGCTGTTCACTGTAAAAGCTGGATGAAAAGTGAGCATTGGCTCTCTGTGACACAGGACAGTCACAATTCACAACTCTTGGTTGCATGTCAAAAATGCTTGCAAAACACACAACAGGTCATTGTGCTGCTTCTGGGAATTGCTCCCCACCAAGGCAAGATATACAGAGATTTGAGCCTTGCTAAAAGGGTTACATGCTGATAGCCATTAATGTTAGTTTTGTTGTGGATAGGAACACACAGCACAGCCAACAGATAAAAACACTTGAAATGGCAAAGTTCTTTCCCATAGCTCACTTTTGTTTTACAGGAATGAACTTGTGGAAATTTTTCTGCCAGAATTAGCCTGTCAATTGGATTCAGTCAAGAATGCCACAGTCTTTCTTCCTTATGAGGATGTTATATTCCTATAAGGAGCTTTCAGAAGGGCTGGACAACATTACCTCTCATACCATTTCTTTCTTGTTTTGTCAATGGTAATTTTAGTCTGGTGAGACTTGTGACTTCACACTGTTTTTTGATATTCCTTGCTGTTGAAACTTTCCTGGAACCTCTCCAGTTTTCACAGGTTTATTAATAACATGCCACCTGACATAACAGCTGAAAAATCAAACACATTGTTTTGTGCTTGGAACAAAGGAAAACTAGAATGATATAGCATAAAACCCCTGTGGAAAGTTGTACTTAGCACAAAGGAAATTCAGTAGTCATCAACTATGGAGGTGTAATCTGGTGTTTCACCCATGGGGAAACTCCATTCCTGAACAGCCATCCCCTGCAATGACAGCCTGTGGCCCTGCTCTGTGATTCCCCAAATTCCCACTAAATCCATGAATCATTAGGAGTGCAAAAGCCAACACTACCAGCACCACTGAAGGAAGATAATTTTGTAAGGATTTTGTGGCTATCTCCTGTTATATAATGAGAGATTTTTATTTGTGAGAAAAGGACATGTTAGATTAATCCATCTGATAAGGTAAGAGTTCCTGCAGAGTTTTGAACTCAGGGGAGCCAAGAGAGGCTGTCTGAGAGAGAGGAAAGCCCTGGTCAGACAGCTGCTGCTGGCCTTGCTGCTGCCCTCAGCTCCGATGGAGTTGCTTCAAGCAGTGTTGTTGACCTGGGAGTCACTGTTTCAAACAAAATGAAGTTACTCACTGCAGTACAAGACAGCCTGAAGTCAACGGGATCAGGAGTTACTGCCTCACAAGGAGCAGCATATTTGTTCGGGGCAGCTGTTTCTGGATCTGTCCAAGCTTCTGCAGCTGTCCAAGATTTTTCTTAAAAAATTGTAGGATAGTTTATCCAATCACAATTAAAATTTAAGCAGGTCTCATCTCAAAAATGCAGGAATACAGGGTATAATCTGATCTCTCTCACATGTAAAGGTCCACATGTCATGAATAATATTAGTACCATTAATAAGTAAAAAGGACAGTGTGTCAACAATGTATCTGAGATCTTGCCTCAGATATTTCCATTTTTCTAAATAAGAAATATAGAACAGGACTTTCTTGTTATCATGTTTCTACTCATCATTCACTTATGCTATATATGGCATAATTAGAATTTAGTAATCACTATACATGCACTAGTAATTAATACAGATGAAGTAACATACACTGAGTATGTTATGCTAATACTTCAAAAAGTTTTTGGTCTTCAGGTCGTGCAGAGAAAAGCTACTGTGAACTACATCTAGATAACTGAACCACATATTTACAGATTTTAAATACATCTTAATTTCTACAAACACTTGTAGGAAATGTAAGATATGACCAAACTTCTAGCACACTGGTTCTAAATATCCAGCAAATTGTTATTTTCCAGTTATTCTGCCACATCTTCAGTTACAATTTAAAACCATTCTCAACAGACAGAACAAGACAAGGAATGTTCTATTTTATTAACCTGATTTTCTTCGACAAGGTGACCAATCAAATGGATGAGGTAAAGGCTGTAGATGTCAGTCTGGGCTGTAGTAGAGACCTTGACATCATTTACCAGAGCATTCTCCTGGAGAAACTGGATGCTCATAGCTTGGACAGGTGCACTCTTCCCTGGATGAACCATTTGTCTGGATGGCCAGGCCCAGAGAGTGGTGAATGGAGATAAATCCAGTTGGCTGCTGGTCACAGGTGAGGTTCCCCAGAACTCAGTAGTTGGGACAACGTTGTTTGGTATTTTATCAATAGCTTGAATGAGGGCATCAAGAGCATCTCCAGTCAGTTGCAGATGACATCAAGTTGGGTGCAGAGGCTGATCTGCTGGAGGGTGGGAAGGCTCTGAAGAGGGGTCTGGAAAGGCTGGATCAATAGGCTGAGGTCAATGGTCTAAAGCTGAACTTCTGCACTTGGATCCTATTACATGACAGTTGCAGGTTGGAGGCAGGAATCATGACTCGAGTCCTCTTGATCATAAGACAAACAGCCTGTGTTATTGTTTGGGACTATCTTATACAGGGAATCCAAAACTTCCAGATCTGGACACTGACTGGTCTGGGTCTCAGCCCCGCCCAGCTCCTTGACCAGTGATGTGTCTCTGGACTGACTACGATTGTCTGAGGTCTCTGTAAGAAACCTCCTATGTTATGAACATATAGGTGAACCTTATTATTCACCTAGAGACTGGTTTCTAGAATGAACCTGGTTAGCTGAATTGGATTTGTTATGACCAGACTTGTTTTATCTAACGGACTAACTGTGACAGGATGCCCCTTGCACAGTGGGCAGAGTGGTTGGAAAGCTGGCAGCCAGGAAAGGTCCTGGAGACCTTGGTCAACAGCAGCTGGACACGAGCCAGCAGTGCCCAGGTGGCCAAGACGGCCGATGGCACGTGGCCTGTGTCAGCAGTGGTGTGACAGAAGGCCACTGCAGTTATTGTCTCCCTGTAAAAGACACAGGTGAGGCCACACCTTGAAGCCTGTGTCCAGCTTCCAGACAGGAAGGACACTGAGGGACAGGAGCATGTCAAGAGAAGGGCTATGGAGCTGGGGAAGGGTCTGGAGCACAAGGCTGGCAAGGAGCAGCTGAGAGAGCTGGGGGGGCTTAGCTGTAGAAAAAACAGGCTTAGGAGGGACCTTATCACTCTCTACAACTCCTGAAAGGAGATTGCAGTCAGGTGAGGGTTGGGCTCTGCTCCCAAGGAACAAGAGACAGTACAAGAGGAAATGGCCTCAAGATGCGCCAGAGGAGATTTAGATGGAGTATTAGGGAAAATTTCTTCATTCAATCAGGGATCAAGCATTGCAATTAGGTGCCAAAAGGAATGGTGGAATCACCATCCTTGCAAATATTCAGAAATTGTCTAGATGTGGAACCTGGGGATGTGCCTTGATGGTGGAAATTACAGTGCTTGGTTAACAGTTTGACTTGATGATCTGAAAGGTTCCTTTTCCAACCTTCTAAACTCATTTAATCCCTTGGTGTTCTGACATATTTTGAACTGTTGTGAAATAGTCATGATCAACATATCTGATTTTTAAGATCATAAAACCAAATAAAGCATCATTAGGTCTCTAAATATTAAAACTAGTATCAAAGTATCAAAGATTTAGTAAATCTGTTTGAGGACAAGCCTCAGCTGATTAGTCTTTTGAGACCCTATGTTAAAAATACATAAATGTGAAAAAATTTAAAGGAAATATATGAGACTACAAGCAGAAAAAAGTGGTGCTACTTTTCGTACCTGAAGGTCCACTGTTTTTACACTTTCCAAATTAGACATGGTCAGTCACATTCATTAACTGGGAAAGAAATCTATAGTTCCTCCAGATGTGAAAGCTTCTTCAGTTTATTCGTTAGAAACCAGGCATTAATTACTCTATTGTTGTGTTTTAATCACTTACATTAGGGTATGCTGATTGGTAAGGAAAAAGAGTTCCTGGAAGTTGTTTTAGGCTTTTCTATGAGCATGCTAATCAGACCACTGCAGAAGCTAAAATTCCTGATTTCATTGGATGTTATCTGACCTGTTTTCACCCCAAACCAGGATGTGGTATGCTTGTACAATATCAAATGAAGGGCAAACACTGCAGACAAAAAAGGGCTGTGCCTTCAGACTTGAACTGTTTATAGAGCTCTGTCTAGGTTTAAGAGGACAGAACAGCCAACTACCCTCTCTTTTAGTTCACAGAAAATTCTCTTGTAATTATTCAGGTGAAATTTCTTTCAGATTAGACTATAAAGTGAGATCCTTATTAAAAGATTAAGGGAAAAGTTAACTTGTTTTAGAGCAACACATAATTATAAAATTCAGCCTATCAAACTGACATAAAAATGTTTGCTTATGTTTTTTCCATAACATTTATATTAATGTTTCAGTTTAGCTTCTTTTGAAAACCTATATATAAACTAATGTATCCAGAGTGACTAATGAAAAGCAAAGTTCATCTTATGTTTTTAAGGAATATAAAAAGCCCTATCTTAAAAAAAAAGAATTACGTAACAAATTACTTTTAAAAATAGTAGTATCATGAATGCTTTCCAAACTTAATTTATGCTTCCTTTAAAAAAAAGTATTATTGCAGAACCTTAAATACAGAAACATATAATTTTATTTTCTTTCCCCTATATTTTTTGGGATTAAGAGAAAATAAAATTGGAGACAAAAAGGTTCAGTCAAACCCACAGGATCTACGATGCGAACTCCAGCATCTCCTGATGGATCATCAGTGGAGTCCTAGGCATATTTTACCTTAAACCATCCTGGGAACCTGCAGGAGCAGGTTCCACAGGTACCAGTTCCACAGGTAACTTAGAGAGGTACCACAAATAGAGGGGAATGAAGTCTGTATTTTGCCAGTGTTTCACTGATATTTACTGACAGGACGAAGCAATTTGTTCAGCCCCCTGTAATTCTAAGTTCCTTGCTCTAGGTCTAATACAAGACCCGTCTGGTGTAGGATTTTCTCCCTTCTCACCAGATTCATTTTTTTATCAGTTCTCTGTTCCCAGCCCTACAGCTGAAAATGCTAAATCATTACCCCAAAGTATTGACTGAAAGAAGAACACATCTGAAAGCCAGCCCTAGATTCAACTACAAAACAGACACAAGCATTGAAGCAGGACAAATTCTTACTGCTGATGGTGGCTCATAAATAAGAAAAAAATCTAGTATTTTTGGCTTACTCAGTATTCCCAGATTAATTACACATGCATACCTGCATATTTCTGTGCCTTATAGGTGTATATACACAATACCACAGAGGTCCTGTCTCTATCCCACAGTCCTGGAGTAAATACCTCTCATTCCTTGTGTACTGCAGGCAACCACCCTCAAGGTGAAAACACATATAAAACCAGGTGTAAAGATATTACACTCTTAGCTTGCTGGAGATATATCACACATAAAATACTATCTACTTGTTTTTTATTCATGTAGATTTCATGTAAAATGCAGAATTATGATTAATTATATTTATTATCTGCCTTTATTCTATGTACTAAAGATTTCCTATTAAAGCCTATTCTATAAAGTCAAATTCTGACATAAACTATGGCAATTAATAGTCAAGAGAATTATCAATAAAATTTGTTTATGCGACTAATAAAATATGATAATAATAATATATTTCCAAAGACCTCATTCTCTGGAAGCATTCTGATAGAAGTTTGGAGTTTAAACTTTTTCTGAATATCAATATCACATAATATATGAAAAAATCATGCTCATTGTTAGGTTTAAGGACTACATGAAGTACTCTTGACTCATTGAACAGATGCTGATACAAGAGAAAGTTAACATTTTTTCCACATTATCATTAGTCTCATATATTTCTATGAACTCAAATGGTAAAAATTCTCTTTTTTGAAGGTTTTTTGTATTTAATTAAGTTCCTCAGTAATCCCAGCAACTAATATAGAATAGGTAATCTGTAAAAAGACCATTCTAACAATCATCAATTGTCAAAATGCTATTTTTTGAAGAGTAGTTCAATAGAAATGTTGATTTTAAGGACTGATTCAGATTTCACTAAGCTTTGCCAAAAAGTAGTTTTAAAAGTCTACCTTCAACTTTTCCTTCCATTATGAATGGCTCAATGTTACTTTGAAAAATCTGGAAATTACGTTAAGACTTTACTACAGGTTTTGTACTACTTCTCACAGAATGTGTATCAAGAATCCTGCTACCAAAATCACATTAGTTTTACATTAGCATAAGAGTTAAGGTAAATCAGAGTTAAGCTCCATAGCTGGGGTTTGTTGTTGTTGTTGTGGGTTGTTGTTTCGGTGTTTTTGTTTTGTTGTGGGGTATTTTTGGTGGGCTTTTTTGTTTGTTTTTTGTGGTTTTTTTTTGTTTTTGTTTTTTTTTTTTTTTTTGTTTTTTTTTTGTTTTTTTTTTTTTGTTTTTTGTTTTTTTTGGTTTTTTTTGGTTGGTTGGTTGGTTGGTTGTTTTGTGTGTGTGTGTGTTTGGTTTTTTTTTTTTTTTTTTTTAGTTATTCTGGTATATTTAATTTTTTGATTGAGAATATAAAGAAAAAGGGAATAAGAAAGGAGAGATTTTTAAAATAATTTGCATTATATGGAGAAAAATGCTGACTGCCTTTCTTGAGAAGGGGTGTGAATGTTCAATAGTAGTTTTTGAGGGAGGAGGGTTAAGCTTAGGAGAAGGGTTTCTTTTGTACAAAACTATTCTGTTACATGTTTGCACTATTGTTCTATGCCATCAAGTCTGAATTGCACTTTTTGTAGTGCCATGCCTTAAAAAATAAATAAAGCATACCCAAAGTCACAGCCTGCAATTATGCTCAGAAATAATAATACCAACTCCTGATATCCTTTTTTTCTCTGTAAAATAATTCAAGACAGTACACTTGGAAAACTTGCCATCTTGTCATGTCACATGAAAAACTCATCCCCGAATACTGTGTGAAAATTGGAAAACTTGTTGCAACATTTATTGGGTTACTTGTAACCAGTTTTGTGTTACATCCATTATTTAGTTTCCACTGTAATAAATCATAGTTTTAGTTGACTTTAAGGATGATCACCAGCTATGATGAACATAAAGGCCAAAGGCATGGTCTAGAAAAGAATTTGTCTTTTATTTGTATCAGATTAATTTTACTAAATTAGTTCTTATTGGATGTTTTGGAGACACTGTTGCATTTCAAAGTCTTTGCTAACCAAATTTAAAAGCCTTAAAAGTATGAGGTTAAACAGGTCTATCTACCTGACCAAAAGTGAGCAGCAAGGAGGAAAACTACCTTGTATTCCTGAGAGGACCAGGCACTTTGTGAGATTACTTCCTGCTGCCCAGGAAGGACTGTGTAATGTGGCTCCTGGAAAAACCTTGTTTCCTCTGTCAATATCACACAGACCCCAGAGCCTTCAGCTGATTGTGTGAACACTGCTATCATCTAATATGAGACAGGAGAAGGAAGAGGAAAGGCAGGAAGAAGAGGAATCAATAGTTTCCTTATTACTCTGGCATCCTTATCACTCTTTCTCACTAATCTGCATCCTCACATCTCCTCAATTTACCAAGCTGACTCATCATTCTTTCCTCTCCTATTGTTTAACAGGCAGATATTTTAACATTGTGGATTAACTACTTTCCCCTTTTCTACTTATTACTCCAGAATTCTTTCTGACTTTTTTGCCTTCTTGGTTCATCTCTTTCCCCAGGATTCATGAGGTCTTTTCTACCTTTTCTACCTGCAAGCTGTGCCTCTACCTACTGTAGGCTGACTGCCTCCTCATCTGTAACTCATTTGCATCTGTTTAAAACTTCTGTTTCATAATAGGGCCATGCTTACAGCTTGCTAAGCCTGTGCTTATATAGAACATGTTTGTTTTATCACCTTATGCAGACCAGCACCAGCCAGAGGAGCATCTCCTTTTCCTTCCTGCTGAGAGAAATGAGCCTCCTGTCTATCCACGTGCACATCTTTCCCATTTTGCATCATCTACATCTTTTCTCTTTTGACTTGTCCAAATAAACTTTGCTCTCGTCAAGAAGGGGGAAAGGGGGGAAATATACCAGCCAAGATGCACAGAAACTGAGGGAAAAGTAAAGTCAAACAAGCAGAATAATGCAAAATATGTGATCAGGGATTGCCACTGTGCCCTCAGCCTAACAATATGCTCACTGCTCTATCTTCTGTGCTAACAGAACAGTCCCTGTTGATTTGTATTACTGTCCATTTAATGTAATGGTCTACTGAATTCCATTGGCAGTGAAGTCATTCCATATATTTTTCTTCATCCTTTTTTACTTTCCCTGCTCGTTTTGTTTTCTTCCCAATGAGGAGATGTCGTTTCACCCCAGCCAGCACCTAAGACCAACACAGCCACTCATTCACTCCCCCACAAGCAGGGTCAGGGTGAGAACTGGAAGGGTAGAAGCTGGAAAACATGTGGGTTGAGATAAACACAGTTTAATTGGGAAAGCAAAAGGTGCCCATACAAGAAAACCAAAACAAGGAATGGATTCACTGCTTCCCAAGGGCAGACAGGTGTTCAGCATCCCAGGAGAGCAGGGCCCTGTCATGTATAGTTGGTTACCTGGGAAGACAAATGTCATCACTCCAAACATTCCTCGCTTTCCTTTTTCTTCTCCCAGATTTCTATACTGAGCATGATGTCACATGGTCTGGAATATCCCTTTGGTTCAGTTTGGTCACCAGCTGTGTCCAGCTGTCCCAGCTGTGTCTCCTCCCAAACTCCCATGCAGCAGTATGAAAAGTAGAAAAGGCTTTGGCTAGGTGCAATTCCTGCTCAGCAATAACAAAAGCATCTCTTTATTAACACCCCTGTGTTGACCCTGTTTGTTCAGCCCCACACCTGCCACTGAGAAGAAAATTAACTCTGCCCCAGCCAAAATCAGCACAGGGGGGTGAACAGCAGTGCCATCAGCCTCAAAGAGGAAGGTGCAGCCAAGACCTCAAGTGAGGCATTTTGCTGTTTATATGCAGTGCTCCATTATTTCCTGCCTACCTTCCCTATTTATTCGATTTAGGTTTTGTTTGGTTTTTTTTTCCTTGCTGGTAGCTGAATATTGAGTTCATGTTTTCCTAGAATTTATCACCTCTGACTGAGATAATTTTCCTGACTGGTAGTGGCTAATTTGGAGCCTATCAAAGACAACAGGGCAGTTTTGTCCACAAGCATTAATTTGTGTTTACTGACACTAGATTTCATCTCCATCCTGTGTCTCATCCATTCAATATCCCGCTGCATCTCCTCACTGCTGGATTTGTGTTCTGCCCTGAATAACCACAAACCATTTAGAAACTGCTGCCCTTTCTAGGGAGATTTCATATGTTTTTAAACATATGAAAAGACAGAAAATATTCTTCCCAAGTGTGACCCGAAGATAAACACCTGACATTTCTTTAGATTTCAACTTCAAATAGTCCTTTGGCAACTTAAATGTGATACTTTGTAAGCTGTATTTTTCTGCCAATATATGTAACAAATAATCTATTGAGGTATGTAGCTAATAGCATTTAATTTTAAACATTTTTTTCTTGAGAAATAACTGGTTTATGAAAACTATGACATGATGTTAGTAAAAATTATAATATTCTTGTTGATTATTAGCTAAGTCATACATCAATCATTGGAGCTACAGACTGAGTTCCACTTGACTCAGAGATAACAATTGCAGAGAGTTTTGTGAATTCATGACACATTTCCCTTTTTGCTTGTTAGCTTGCAACACAAAAACTTCCCCAGTGTTTTTGTATTGAAATATTGCATTAATGGGCAAATTAGAAGGAAGAAAGGAATTAAAGAATTTTATTCCTGAGTAATCTAGAATGGATGCTAAGACAGGAAAAGGATTAAGGGGCTTCCAGGTAATCTAACCTAGCATTATATATTTGTTTCATTGCCATTTAACATTCACTAGTACTGAGAATGCAATCCACAGAGAGTTGTACTATATTTCCATTTTCATTGGGTAATTATGGGCTCTGAGTGCCTTTCTTATTAGAATAAATAATGAACACCTGCATATTATATATTTAGCTTTAAAACTCTAAAAGGACAATGTATAGACACTAATATAATTTTGGCTTTTTAGTATCAGAACTTCTGACAATGCTTATTCAGTATGCAGTGCAGAAGATGGCAATGAAATATACGGACCACAATATAAGTTATTTAAATTTTCTCTTGAAGCTTTTGTTGTTACTATATAGAATATAAATTCCTCTATATCCGTTCCCTAAACATTTGTCCAAGCCATTCCAGCTGCTAAGTTGATCTGCATGGCAGAATCCAATGTATGAGTTCTGCAACACAGGCTTTTCAGGTCGTTCTTGGTTTCTGAGCATAAATTAGCTCCCCCATCCCTCTGTCTAAACAGTCTTTAGTTCCATTTTTAGCTACAAAAGGCATAACACATTATATCTTGTAGAAAGAGATTTGTTTCTAGAGCATGAGGAATTGCATTAGAAATATAGATAGAGAGGTTTGAACAATGATTCTGGAGGAAACAGTCAGACTCTCCAATAGCTAACAATCATTTTTGAGAGAAATGAGTGTGGACATTTTAGTCACTTAACAATCTAATGTTTAGATTCACAGTAACATAATTAGGTTTTTAGCTTTCCAGTTGCATCAGATTTTAAAGGTATTTAAACCCCAGCAGTTTTGGTGACTGTCTCCTGAATCACCATTTATGAATCCATTTGCAATGGATTATTTATTTCTTGAATGGTGAAAATATCAGCTGGCAGTTCCTTACAGTCTGGGGGCACATAAAAAGCAACACAAAACTCCAGCCCAGGACCAGCAACAAATTTTCAATATATGAATCACAACAGTAAAATTTTATGTTACACACTTATATTAAGACAACCTACTAAAATCACAGTGCTCAAAATAACTCTGAAAGGGCAGCATGAAGCAGGGATGTCTGAATGATAATACTTCTATAATATAGAAAGTCTTTAAAAGAGGTGTTGGCATTATTAAAAGAGGACTTTCCCTGCCTCTGCTTCTTTTATCCTCACTATCTGGCTCTTATCATAGAATCATAGAATGGTTTGTGTGGGAAGGGACCTTGAAGATCCTCTAATTTCAGCCTCTCTGCCATGGACAGTTACCTTGTTACATTTTTTGTGTAAGTAAAAGCTTTAATCAGACAACTACAGAAAGACAAACTAGATCAGGAAGTCAACTTAAGTTGAATTTAAAGATTTGGGTTTTTTTTAAATCAATTCTGCAAATTCTTAGCAGAGCCACAAGCGAAAGAAGTGGCATAAAAGAGAGAAAGGTGTAATTCTCTGCTGATGTATTGATACATGAACAAGACCAAAACAGAAATAATCACAGTGAAATCTCAAAATTTCAATCGTATTTTGCTCAAGAAAAAATGAAAAACATTACAGTGTCTTCCTAAGGAACATGGCCTGACATTGTAGACACACCAACAATTGCATTCAGCGGTAATATTTCCGTTTTCTAAAGTCACTCAGCTAAACTCCAAGTGTAACTGATTCTTAGATTTTGTTGTTTTCAGAATTCAAAGAAACATTTGTTCTTTCCCTATCAGGAAGTCATGGCTTCTTTTAAGTGGATGCATAGGGATAGATCCTAAACAGAAGTAAAAAATTCTAATTGAGGAAACAAATAAACAAATCAGTAACATGCAATTGCAACATGATCAGAAGGAAATACATGAAAGAAACAACATGAAAATTTGACATGAACAGGCAGAAACAATTTTAATTTAATTTAGGATCAAGAAAGAAAATCTAAATAACAAAGAAAATTCCAGATCACATATCCTGCTTAAGATATCACTCCACGAGACATTTTATAACGAAAATCATCACAATTTATATTATTAAAAAAAAAAAAAGAAAAGTGGGAGATATATTTATAGAGAGAGGCAGAGAATAACAGAAATCTATAACAAAGCAAACAAACAAACGTATCAAAAAATAGTGTCAAATACTTTATTGGTATTATCCCTATCTTTAACTAGGAAAAAACCCTGAAGTGCAGTGAGGGCAACAAATAAAATTAAACTATACTTCTATCACAAAATTGAATTTTAACTGATTTTCTTTCATATATGGACAGGAGATGTTTCCTTTCCTTTAGGTGTTTGAAAATTGATTATAGGTGTTGGAAATTGAACATCAAAAAATCACAATAAAAATAGCTTTTTTTTTTTTTTTTTTTTTTTTTTTTTTTTTTTTTTTTTTAATGTAGACAATTTGAAACAGAAAACAATTTCTACATTTAGATTATTTCTACATTTACCAATACAGTGGCTCAGTATGTCTATATTTTTCATGTAGATCCATTCAGGACAATGAAGGGAAATAAGAGATGCTGGCTTCACTTGCCTCCACTGGCTTTTCATATAAGGTTTACAAGGATTTGTATGGATAAAGTCTCTAACCATAAAAAGGGTTAACAGAAAGATTGGAAGGGCTGAATGCCAAACACCTGAGCTCTTCCACAAAAATTTTTCCATTAGAAACATTCTGCCCTAAGCATGTTTATTTGTCAGGGTAATCTATATGTAAACTTTTCCAAAATAAACCAACCCTTACACACTTTTAGTGGGGAAGAAGAATTTAGAAAGACGTAGTGAAATGGATATTTCTGTTAATATCTTTCCCTAGGTGTTTTTTTGTTTGTTTGTTTTGGTTGGTTTGCTTACTTTTTTCTTTGTTGCAGGTGGGGTTTTATTGTTTGGTTGGTTAGTTGGGTTTTTTTTCTTTGTTTTGTTGTTTTGAGGGGTTTTGTTTGTTTTGTTTTATGGTTTTGTTTTTAATTTTTTTTTCAATTGTTTGGTTTTTTTTTAACTGTTCCCTCTTACAGATATTGATATCTTGGCAGATATTCAGTTAACTGGGAACTACACCCAGAGAAAACATATCTCCCCACCAGAAAAGCTCAAAGACTGACTAGAAAAACTGTTAACTTACTGATAATTTTAGATATTCACAAATTATTTATTATTTGATTTTGCAGAATTCTAAAGAATAATATGAATACAGGAGGTACAAATGAAGAATTATTTTGTCTTAATTTGTGGAGATCCAAAGAATAATCATGAAAATAAAGTCTTTTTTTCAGTGGATGTGAATTCCAAATATATTTGTGATATTTAAAGCAACAACTTGCTACTTTTCATAAGAGAAAAAAAGGAAATAAGAAAAAATATTTGCACATTAGAAACATGGACATAATTCTAATTAAATAACCTGATTTTTCTTTCAGTTACAGAACCTAATTATACTGAAAATTACCTTGCATGAAGCAGAGAATACTATGACTTCCACTACAAAATATTGTTCAATGTTCTAATAGTTAAGGATCAGCTTAAACTTCACAACATTTTTTATCTGCCTTTTACATTACTATTTCTAAGTTTTGCTGTTACAGCTTTAGATTATTATTTTGGTTATTTCACAGCTCTAGAAAACATACAGTATCTTACTTTTAGAGATAGCTTTGAGTGATTTAGGCTAAACCCTTACGCTGTACTAATAGCACCGTCACTGAGACATCACGGATTCAGCTGGGAGCAACCAAGGGGATGAAAATCTTAAACTCCAATTTTCTTTCAAACTACAGGGGAACAGAGACATTCAATCAAGGCAAATATTAAAAGATTGCACAATGGACCACCCCATCGTAAACCCTTAACCACTGCATTAGTTTCATTATTGAGCAATTGCATGGCCATAAACAGGCTTTTGTCTCATTTTGATACCAAAATATCCTTCCCTCGGCACCAGCAGATACATTAGATACATTGCTTATGTTGTTTCCCTCTTTTTTTGGGGAGAAACTTTCAGCAGGGTAATTGTTGACAGTCCAAATATGTATACTGAAGTAATTTCCTAATATATGGATATAACAGTGATCTCAGCAAAAATAAGAAGAACATTACACTGCCAAGAGCATCCACTTAATGACTGTTACTCAAATACCTTAGAACAAAACTTAGTCACCAAAATCAAACCTGTGTGAAAAGCAGTTCCTTCAGCAGGATTTAGGGTGAACAGAATCCCTGAGCACAGACTCACAAAAGAGTTTGGGTTGGTGGGAACCTTAAAGGTCATTATTTCCAACCACACAGTTGTGGGTAGGGATACCTCTCACTTGACCAGGTTGCTCAGAGTTCCACCCAACCTGGCCTTGAGCACTTCCAGGGATGGGATATCCACAGCTTCTATGGGTATCATGTTCCAAAATCTCATCATCCTCACTGTAAAGAATTTTTTCCCAGTATCTATGCTAAATCTACTCTCATTCAGTTCAAAGCCATTCCCTCTTGTCCTGTCACTATAAGCCCTTGTAAATAGTCCCCCTCCAGATTCCTTTTAAAGCCTCCTTTAGGTACTGGAAGGGGTTTTAGGGTCTTCCCAGAGCTTCCTCTTTTCCAGGCTGAACAATCCCAGTTCTCCCAGCAGAGCTGCTCCATCCCTCTGACCCCCTTGGTGCCTCCTCTGGCCTGGCTCCAGCAGGTCCCTGTCCTTGCTGTGCTGGCCCCCAGAGCTGGATGCAGCCCTGCAGGTGGGGTCTCAGCAGAGGGGCAGAGGGGCAGAATCCCCTCCCTCAACCTGCTGATCACAAGACCAAAAGAGGAAGAAGGGAAAAAATCCCCCACAGAAGCAATGAAGCAAAAACCCTCCGACCAAAACAATGGAACAAACAAAACCTCCAGACATTACCACTGAAAAGAAAACCTCTGGACGACTAATCCTTTCTTAGACAGAAGAAAGGAAATTAAAAGCTATGCTTTTTAAATGGACCACCAAAGGAGCAAACAAGCAGCAAATAGCAAACATGCTGAAGGATAACTTAGAAAAGCTTCATGTCCAAATCAGAGAGTCCGAAAAGGGCAAAAAGGATGTAAAGGGATGTCTGGGTTTTCTGGGGTATTTCTTAAACCAGCAGAAGTACAGTGTTACCAGGCCTTGGAAAGTTATAAAATTCTTATTTTTCCTGCTTCAAATATTGTGTGTCATTAAAAAGACAAGAAGACAAGGTGGCAGAAAGCCTCACAGAATGCATGTGAGGAGGAAATGCAGGATTGCATGGTACCCAGAGGTCCAATGAAGGCAGGCTGTCTATGGAACAGCAGGCAGGCTCTTTTTGGGTTCAGTGTGCGTGAGCTGGAGCTGAAAAGAGCACTGCAGCAAATGTGGTCTGTAAAAAGGAAAACTCCTTTAAGAAGAAGGAAAAAGAATGCATTTAAATAGAAACTGATGTGTTGCAGGATGAAAAAGAAGATGGAACGGCTTGGAAAATTTACTGCAAAAGAGAATATTCATCTGATAGAAAGGATTACTATTTGAGGAAAATATGTGTTCTTATCTCAAGGCCAGACATTTATTTCTCATCCATAGTGCAGACCAATTGCCCTATTTATACTAGAAATGTTGCCTTCCTTTCTGCAAGAAAGAAAGTAGTGCTGGACATCAGTGACAGTGTTTATTACCTTTAATAAAATTACAAATGACAAAAATGTGTTTCCTATCTGTGAGCTTGTCAATGCAAAAAATGGCCACCTAATTTAATGTTCTGTAGCACCCATAATGGTTCTTGATCAATAAATAAAAATGTCTTCTTCTTAAAACTACTGCAGTAAAGAAAGTTCTTTTGTTTTGGTGTGAATGAGAAAAAAGTAAAAAAATGAAAGTATGAAACAGTGATTCAGAGCTGTAGTTGGGAGTTTTGCAAATTACCAATTCGTGCTTCTAATGATCATTTTGCAAATCCTTAGACCAGCTTTTACCAGTAAAGCTGCAACATCATCCTCTTCCTTATACAATCATGTAATGGCCTGGTTTTGAAGGGACCTTAAAGATCCTCTTCTTCAAATCCCCTGCCATGGACAGGGACAACTTCCACCAGACCAGGTTGCTCAAAGCCCCATCCAGCCTGGTCTTGGACACTTCCAGGGATGGAGCATCCACAGCTTCTCTGGGCTACCTGTGCCAGAGCCTCACCACCCTCACAGTAAAGAATTTCTTTTTACTATCTAATTTAAACCTAACCTCTTTCAGTGTGAAGCCATTCTCCTTTGTCAATTCATGCTGTCACACACAACATTCCTGCCTCAAGCATGACTTGGTGACACCAGAATCGTCACACAGCAGTTTTAACTACAAGGTCACATTCAATGCATTTGGCTTTTCATGCCTCTGCTTTAAGCGTGGATGCTTTGGAAGCTTTTCTATATCATTGCATTAATAAGAGGACTCGAGAAAATTGTTAATAAGGACAGAACACAACAGAAAGCTTTCCAAATATTAATGTAAAGAATGAAAGCCTGAAGGTTTTGGTTTCTGAGAACTAATAAATACTTGCAGAGTGTGAAATACTGTCAAAGTGTTGGTTGCTTCTACAGAAAGCAGCCCCTTTTGAAGTGGTGAGATACATTTGCACACGCTCCCCACTGAGGTTTGTGCTGCATATCTGCACCCTAGTGGTTAGGTTTTGGCAGACACAGTCACAGAAATCTCTCAGGAACCCTGATGATCCAAACAAAACCTGCACAGATTGCTGAGCCTAGATTCCAGTCCACTGCCCTTCTTTTTAAATATAATCTGAAATCAGATATTCTTGAAATTGTCTAATATCCTTTCCAAGTTATGCACAACAGGTTATAAAATATTGTCTTGAGTGTTCACATTTATTAAGAACAGCTCTCTTGAAACACAAAACATGAAATTTGTACCATTCTGATTATGCATCACATATCAGTATAACTTTAATTTTACTATGGGTTTTATTTTAGCTCAAACTGTGGAGATATTTCTCTGCTCCTAATTTCATATTTGTCATCATAGATAACCCAAAATACATTGTTTATGTAACTGATATGCAACTCAGCAGTTAGAACAAGGTCAAACAGAAACAAGGAGGAAAGTGACAAACTGCATTGCTTAAACACCACTTTGCTCCTAGGTAAAAAGGAGAAACCAGAAACAGTTTTCTGACTTGTTCTGTAAGGTCTCAGCATTACCAGTCCTTAGCAAACTCTTATTCCTCAGTTTTTGTGGTTTGTTACTTTGAGACAACATTGAACCAACCTTCAGAACACTAATATTTTAAAATATCTCTCCTCCTTATACACCAAATATATTTTTAAAATGCTCATGAAAAGGAAATTTTTACTTTTAAAGGCTAGCTGGATGGCCAGCGGTCATTCAAACTAAGAGATTGGTCTAAGAGAAGAAAGAAAAATCAGAAATCCTTCCTAAATACTACGCACTGTGTATGAATGCTCATTGAGTTACAAACTCAACTATCCAGTTTATTCTGAAAAGCAGGTACTCATACATGATGTCCTAGCTGGATGGCTAAATGCAGGAAGTACCTATCTTCAGAGATATCAACAAAAGAAATGTTAGAATTCACTGAGCCTCTGGAACACACACACACACACAAAAAACAAAAACAAAAACAAAAACAAAACAAAACAAAACAAAAAAAAAAAAACAAACAAAAAAAAAACCAAACAAACAAAAAAAAAAGCTTTAATCAAAACAAGTAAAGGAAACTTAGGCTGGAATATTTCATTTTTACAGTTTCATTTTACAATCCCAGCAACACCAACAACCATGTCATCTCAGGCTATGTTTGTGCAATGGCACAAGTCTAAAGGTGTCTTCCAGGAATAAAGCAGATGGACACAACTTTAGGTGTTGAACACTAACAGTTCCCCACTGACTTTAGCAGAAGATCGATGCCCTCTGCAGCCCTGTAAATAGGCCACCTCCTCAGGTATTAAGCAAGAATTGGATTCTTAGCTTTAGCTGTTTGATGTAACAGCAAGAGCAGACTACCAAACAGAACATAAATCCATTGAACGACGAGATCTTCTATCTAAGACAGGAGAAATAATTCAAATACCAAATACAACATTTCAGAGTTAACACCTAAATTTCATCAGAAAAAAATCTTGGTTGTATGTACTACACAAGGTCACAGCCCTTGGCTGTGAGCCAGGTAATCTATTTATCCCAAGAAGCAAACTCTGAGGCGTGATGTTCCCACTGAGCTGAATGCAGAAGAAGCTCGTGTGAATGAGTGTATCCACCTCAATCACTTATCTATCTGATTCATGAGGTTGCAAGAGTTCAGGTTCCTCAAAACATAACCTCCTGAATGACAGCCAAATGCAAATAACAAGTCAGCACTGCTGTGCAGCCACCCAGCAAGTGGGTGGTTTCACCCAGCTCCTCTGGAGTATGACTGGTTTTTAAAGAGGTTTGAGGCAGAGCTTAGAGGTCATAATTATATATGAAATGTGGTGATTCTATTGACTAAGAAGGGAAGCTAATTAAAGCAGATTTATGTATACAAAATGGAAAAGTTTCAAGACTAGCTAAGCAAAAAATAATTTCAGACCACAGAGTGAAACTGAAGATTGTGAGATGGGTTTTGAAATATCCTTAGAAAGAAGTCAGATGCAGAGTTCCCCCCCTCTGTATGGTCACTCATGTCAAAATGGAGAAAGCACAGCTGCAGTGTTTGTTACCAAAGGCACACCTTTGATTTTATTTTCTTGCAAGGTAAAAAATTTTTACAGATGTTCTCTCTTTTTTTTTTTTTTTTTTTTTTTTTTTTTTTTTTTTTTTTTTTTTACATGGACAAATTTTGTCAAAACTCTGAAAGAAAGCATTATTTTATTCTAATTATTTTTTCTCTCCACTCCTGTGCTCAGTAAACTAAATGTAAAAAGTTATTAAAATACTTATCCAGTACATATCGCATTAAAGTTCTAGGAATTTTCTTCCTAGTTATACTAGGAATTTTCTTCCTAGTTATACTATACTTCCTAGTTTCTTCTATTATTTTCTTCAAATATTTTCTTTCTACTAAAAAGCTCTATCACAGCTGTAGTCACAATAAGGAAGACATTATAAAGTCTTTGAGGAAATTTTTTGGATTATGTTTGTTTTGAAGTTCTTTTGATTTTTTTTTTTAATTCGTTTTGTCTGAGTTTTTTGGGGGGTTTTTTACATTGGACTCCTGTAGAATACTGCAGAGTACTGAAGAAGAGGGAAGGTACTTACCTGACTTTCAATTTTGACCTCAGCTATTTCTAATTGAACAGAAGGTCAAGAGAGATGCTTCATAAAATAATGCTGCGGGTACCTGGAGTCTTATATATATACATACACACATGTATGTTTAAAATGTTTAGGTTGTTTGTTCATTTTTTCCCCATTTTCCCCATAATGCATATTGCATTACAATATGCAATCCCCTATAAAACAGTTAGCCAAGCAGGAAAAAACAAAATTAATTTCATGTCCAGTTCTCCAGTGGGAAAACAAATCCTGAAGTATTTAAATGTAGGAAAATAATGAAATTACATAGTGGTTCAACAGTTCTGAATAGAGCACTATTTTCTACTCTGTGATCTTTATACACTTCTTAAACTTCTTTCCCAAGGTCAAATTGCGTCCATCTCCCATCTCTATCCTCAGCACTGGCAATCAAGTAGATTGAGATCTTTGTTCCTTTAGTGCCTCACCTTGGCCTCAGTACAAGAGCTAAACATTCAGTGCCCTCCTGGGAGCAACATCTCCTACAAATGACTCCATCCTTTTCTTCTGTTAATTTCCTTGAAGGTCCATTCTTAAATGTCTGAACTGCTTGATTTGGTTGCTGATTCTGCCAATCACCTATTCTGTTTATCTCTTCAACTAAAAGTAAATAACAGTATTTTTTCTCAGTTGTTGCATGGATAGTAATAAGAAATCATACAAACTATTTTCCAGTACATCACAAGAGTTTAAAGCAGACAAAATAGCTGAAGAGTAAAAGATGTGTGCAACTGAAATGGGTGAAGGTAACGTTAATAAGCAACTAAACATTTATTCATTATCCTAGTGAATTTTACCTGATGTGAACTTCTTCTGAGAGGATAACTTGGATCTGTCCTAAGGTCACAAGTTCTGCAGTCTCCACATTTCATTTCAGGTGGCATCAGCCTTTCAGGATTAGCATGCCTTTATCCTTTCCTGGACTAGAAGCCATCCATATTGGGAAAACTGAACACAAAGACATTGCCCCTCCACAAAAGGCAAGATGCTGTGCGTGAAGCAATGATGTCTATCTTGTTTTAACACAAAATAATGGTTCCAGATTCCCAATAACACAGTGCAAGGAAGCAGAACACTTTGTTTGCCTTAGTTTTCTTAACTCATGGTGGCTCTCAGATTTCAGTCCTACCTCATACCTACTTACAGCTGGTCAAAATTTTCTGTCAGAAGGTGCTCAAGCCTTGCAGTGTAAGTTGATAGCTCTAGTAGCATGACACCACTGGCTCTTTTGATACTGGTTCAGAACAATATCTAAGAAATATACTCAATTAAACCATCTCTTCCTGCGGGATGACAATGATCATCAAATTAAATTCTTGGGGTTTCCCTAAGGTTGCTGGTGATGTTCGCACTATTGGAAATATCCATGGGAGAGAGACATCAATACTCACGTTTAAAGTAGATGAACAAATGAAAAGCAAGTTGAATGAACTATAGAGTTTCCTTTCCAAGAAATACAGCCTGATATTTTGTTTGGATGAGGCTATTCAAACAAAGAAAAAAATCAGAGTCAAGGAGGAAACCTTAAGAGAGTCAAGAAACATCTAAATTCTGTGTAGCAAAGTAAAATCATAGAAAATGTGAAAGATTGTCTCTATGTGCCCCAGTATTCCAAATTGTATGTGAGGAACTCTCAAGGGTTTAATCTATTTTATTCTCCTGTCAGATTCTTCAACGGCCTTTGTTTGCACTGTTTTGCTCTTTTATGTCAAGTCTCCTTCTTTATCCTTCTCTTTTTACACCTTTCCTGAATTTTTTCTGCTGGTGTACACAAACAGAATTTCTCATGAGCAAAGGAAGTTCAAAAACTCTTGGACAATTTTCAGCTACCTTAGACAACGATTTCATAAGTTTCAAATTTATTCCCACAAGTGGGGAACATGCAGATCAAGGTTAAAGCTAAAAAAGATGTCGGAAACATATTCAGAGTAAAAATGGCAGCACGTTTCATTGCTATAAATGAAACATATTAATGGTTCTTTAAAAATTAACAGCACTATGAATAAAACAAAAGACTAATGTACAAGTGCCATCAATGCTTATGGGGGCTAGAAAAGCCACCCAACCTCCTGTCAATCCTTCCAAATTCTAACTTTCATCACCTCTTGTTTTTCTTCTTTTATTTCCATTCCTGAGCCAGTGATGAATATACGAATTGAATTATTTTCCCTGTAGAGCACTTGTTTGTGAGCAGCTGGCCTGTTCAGCAAGCAAAGTGCTTTGTGTTACCTTGCCTACCAGAAGATTTTCTATTTATCAGTGGCCATAGTTTAGATAAAACACAGTTCCACATGGCTCTGAATTCATTGTCTGTAGTATCTGAGATGCATGACATCCATGTCTTCAGCTTGTTACTTACCCAGCACTCAGTAACTTACCCCGGTGCTTTCAACAGCTCCCTGGACAACCTCAAAAATTAATACAAAAGCTACCCATAGCTGGATAGTTGCAATGGTGTATGGATTCAAAAGCTGCAGTGGAAATGTTTGGGTTTATTAAATTTTAAAACATTTTATTACAGAAATCATAACATTTTATTACAGAAATCATTTACAGCATTTGGAACCACAGCAAAGTTCAAGGTCCAAGTGCAGGCCTAAACATTTAACTAGACAAGTACAACACAGTTCTGATGTACAGTTGTAATGAAAAAGAAATGTAATTAGAACCAGCTAATTATTCCCCAAAACTCAGTTTTACTCTACTATGATTACCTGCAACAAACAATTGATCATCTGCTATGTCCCCTCTTTCATTTATGATTCTTTCATAAAATGCATCTGATGCTTTAGGAGGTAGAAACAGACAACTCTATATTTTTTGCCCTAAGGACTTTTAAAACACTACCCAGTTTCTCATTGAGGACATACCAGAAATTTGTCGGTTTGGAAGTGGCTTATAGTTGTCTTAAGCAGCCTTTGACCATCACAAAAAATTATTTAACTGTATTTAAATTTATATCATGCTAGTGAGATGAAACAAAAGAAGGCAAAAAATATGATCATACTTTTAAAAAGCTGTTGACATGACACCTCTTTAAAACAATACAAAACAAAACATATTTTTCAAAATAAGTGATTATTCAGATTCTAGTAGTTTCTGACCTATGACAGTCTGTCAGAAATACTAAGACACTTATGTTTATTCATGTCAGTTACACTAACCTACAACAGACAGCCTATGAGTTCATTTTCCTATTCAAAATGGCTTCAGTAGCCTATCAAAGAATGTTGCTATTATCCCCAAAATTAGAGTAAGTTTGTGTAGGATACATGAAAGCTTTTTGAAAAAAAGGAATAAAACGTAAATAATCATGTTTCAATCATTTTTGTCAAAAAATTGAAAGACTAGTGATTACATCCACTAAAGCTGTTCAAAATTCTGTAAAAATTACAACTTCTGACAAGACAGCAGCTCATCCAGGTAGTAAGCAAATAAGACAAAGTAACTCCTCCTCATACTGCTGACCACACAGTAATTATATATCAAGTCTATACATTAAAATGATCTGTACCTTCAACATAGTTTCAATAAAAATATAGTCACTATATATATATATATATATATATATATATATATATATATATATATATATATATATATATATACTTGACCTTCTCATGCTCATGTAATGATATTTATAAAAAAGCCAAGTAATCTTAGAGAGAAAACTGTAGTTATGTTGAGAGCAAGACCGGCTAAGGCATAAAGTGTTCCCAACAGTTAAACCACATGACTTCAGAAACAGTTTTCTCTTCCCATCATAAACTACTAACATTTCTTCCCTGTTCAGCAGCCCAGTGAATCTGAGTTACCTCTCCTTACAGACTATGTTGAATGCATCCTCTGAAAAAAATACTACCACATAAACCTCAAACAAAACTGAGGACACCAGGATCAAATTATCTGCTGTGGTGGAGACTGTTCAAGGCAGGAGCCAAGAGCATCTGTAACTGTCACAGCAATTCTATTTGTTCAAGTTTCAGACATAATTAAAAAGTTTCTGAATGCTCAGAAAATTCCAGGTGTTATTTCCCTGGTTCTGAAGGGTTGGGGGAAAAAAACGCAAAGAGCAATCCTACAAGGTTCAGCTGTAGGAGTTTCCTCGAGTGAAGTAAGATGACAAAATAACTTAATCAATCAGGACAACATACTCTCCCAGAAGTGTTTAAAGTCGGTTACCAGTAATTCTAGTCTGTATTGTCAAAAACTCATTTGAACTCATTTGTTTATATGAACTATTTGTTCATATAAACAAATTGAAAAATATGTCACTTTGTAAGATCAGATGGGAAAGCGTATGGCCATGGTTCTTGTTTCTACACATTTATAGTGGGAACCCTGCATACACTAAGTCCATCCAATGATGGCAGTGATTAAAGCACTAGTGAATTTCATTTAAAAAAAGAAAATCCAACTCCATACCACATCCTATTGTCTTGGTTACTTGTGATGTAGCTTTTCTCCTTATGTCATATCACTTCTCATAAAAAGTTCCATATTTTGTAAGGGTTTTTAGTGTAAACCACAGTTTTCATCGGGAAAGATTTTGATGCTAGGGATCTCAGATTGTCTCTTTTTTTCCCTTTTTTTTCTAATGTCAGCTATCATGATACTCTGCCAAATTGTTCCAGACAAAAATACTTTGTTGAAGATAATTCAAACTGAAATATCAGTAGTTTACTCTGTTAGTAGTTCTGATCTAAACTTCAAACCCCAGAAGAAAAGGTGAGAGTAATATCAGAGTTCCTGAATTCTAAATCTACACATAAACCTGTGGATATGTCCAGATAACATAGGGAGAATAGGATTACAGGACCCTATATTTCAAGAAAAAAACCTAAAACAAACCACATACATTTAAAGTCATACTTATATGAAGTATGGGTTATCCAAATTGCTCAAGGAATTCTCTTCATCTCTGCAGACAATTTGACATGTGAAAAGAGAGTAAAAATTTTATAGGTATTAATACTTCTCTGTAAAATAGGACTGAAAAGCATTTTATTATTATTGTTGTTCAATACTAGAACTCAGTAACAAATAGAGGAAAGGTTGTTAATATCAAGAACACTGTTGTAAAGTGACCCAAATTACTCCAAAGAAGTTTGTGTCCATTAATATACTATAAAAAATAAAAATTTAGAATAAATTATTAGCCACTGGAATTCCAGCCATAGTCAGCAGGAGTCTAATTTACAGGCACCCTCCTACTTACATAATCCAGACGCACAGTTTGAGGTGATTTTGCCCATTTGAGCAATCTTTGTCAGGTAAGCATGTCATGCACTGTCTGAAATGGCAGACAAGAATGTACCTTTTCCTGGAAATACTCATCCGACTTGCTGGTTTTGTCTATGGCTTGGGCCACAGTGCAGCACCTTATTGCTATGGAGAGGAAAAGGTCTGTCCTGTCCTTGGGAATTTTACACAGGAGCTATTTGTATAGCTCTCAGACCTAACTGAACACAAGTCGTCATGCTCTGAAAGAGGAAATTCCCCATTATCAACCCTACTCAAACAACTGACTGGACTTCCCTCCCAAATTAAGGGAGTTGTCCTAAATTTACAGCACTACGTGCTATAGCACATGGAAATCTGAAGAGAGAATGAATTCAAGAAATACAGAAAAGAAAATATAATTAAAATTTTGTTCAGAAGCAGATTGACGTTAAAAAAATAATTTTATTTTTAATCATGATATAACATATGTAAGCAAGCTTCACTTCTCAAAATTTGTGTTTGCAACTAAGATACATTGATGCTAAAATCAGTAATCTATTCTATTATCTTTACACCAATCATAAGATACCAAAGCATGTGGAAATGGGCTTTATTTTTAGGTTAAAATAAATGTGTCAAAAGCATTTCTGTTTGCCAAGCACAGTCTCAAATGCTGGGAAACACCACGTAAAGTGAAGCTGCTCCAGTTCATTACGGCAGGGCATCTCCCTGATTCCTGGAATTTCTGAAAAAACAGCAAGAATGAGGCAGAGGGTCCATTTAAAAGACCATGCAATGGTGGAATTTATGTGTCCATTATAATGCTCATGTACAAAATGGAAAATTAAGTTTGAAGGGTGTTAAGTACCTTTTAAATGCCAAACCATATGGTAAATCAAAATGGTCATGCAAAACCAGAGGCACCTCTCAGATTTCTGAGGATTTTCACTAACCTTCTTGGGTTATGGAATTATGAATATGCTACTACAATATAATGACTGCAATTAGTTCTTGCAAGAAACAAAATTATGATTGATAGAACACTGTAATTTTCTGTGTATTATATACTGAGTTTACTCCAACAGTCCTTGCTCATGTAGGAGTCCAAATAAACATGTATGGAATCAGATGAAAAGATAAAATATTTAACATTCATCTCAGTAGTATGAGTGTATTTTAAATCCACGCAGGTTCTATTTATACACAGTGTAGAACATCTACAGGTTTACAGAAGCTACCAAATTCAATATCTAGAAATAGGACACCTAAAACAAAGGAAGAGCAGAATAGCATTTGCTCCCAGAATAATTCAAATTTTAGATTAAAGACATATACAGATCATGTTAAATATTTTTTTATTTCGATTGTACATTGAAATGGAGAAAAAAAAGTCTCCTTCAAGCTACACATTTTCAAAACCTAGAATTCAATTAAATGGATATCCAGGTAATGTATTTGTACCATATAAGTTTTCAGAAGAGAGATTTTAACATAGCTCAAAAAAAAAGTAAAGAGAATGATGACCTAAGTAAGTTTCTTAAGACTTGGGGACTTTTTGCTGTTTTTAATAAGCATTCAATACTGGGGGAAAACAAACAAACAAACAAACAAAAAAACCCCACAACACTACCCAGACAAATAATAACTCTAATTGCAGAGTAGTTCCATTTAGTGGCACTGATTCCAGTAAATGAAAAATAACAAGCAAGATAAAAAACGTTTTGTGTCATAACTACAAATTATATTTAAATACAACAGACTTTGCCCTAAAAAAGATGATTTCTACAGTGACATTAACAATATAACAGCTATAAAATAGCCATTGCATAAAACAATTTTTAAATCTATTTATAATTTTATATTTTTTTAAATATAAAATTTGTATAAACATAATAGTTTTTCAAGAGTGCATGCAGGCAGAATTTGTGGATTCTTAGTTAGCTTATATATTGTTAGTGGTTTTAATAAGTTTTGCAGCTTCTGTGCCAGCATGCATTTTCAATGACTGACAAATATATCATCATCCCAGTCCTACATTTTAGTTTTATCTTATCAGAAGAGTTTGCATGCATGATTTTCTGCAGTGAGAACAAGTATCTAAAGAAAACATGCATGTTGCCACACATAGTAAAGAAAATCTTATAGCCAGTAGGCACATTGATCAAGACTGTCGAGATACATGTGCGCTGCCACAAAAAAAAAAAAAAAAAAAAAAAAAAAGTGTTCTTGCTGATTTCCCCTTTGTTGTATTTTAAAGAATGGAAGAACAAAAAAAGATAATTCTCAGGCTAAAGGTATTACACAAGGATATATTTGAATTCGGGTTTCTGATCTCACAAACCTACTGGCAGACATTGAGGTCAAATACGCTGCTTTTGAACCTTGCAGCTGGGAGTAAGGCCCACCCCACAGCAATCCAATTCCATGACAGGCCTTTAAAGAGAACCCCACAGAGAGGGTGACCTACATCCCAACAACAAACGAGTCAATCCACCCTACGACAGACTAGCAAAACCTACAAAAGCTTTAAATTGGACTGTAAAGCACAAGATTTCTTTTTCCCTTTCAAGGGCAAACCTGCTAACTGACTGTGTAAGAAAGCAGGTTCCTTGGTGAGCAGGTTATTCCAAACTTGCCCATCAGTCCACCCTTTTGACGTCACCGTCTGTCACACTGCTTCAGCACTGCTGTGAGTCTGGGCTGCCCTGGTGATCACCTTATTCAGTGGCTGCACCAACTGCATCTGTATTTTGGATTATATTCAGTCAGCATCACTCAATTTTATGGTGCAAATATTAGTTGAAAGAGCTATTGTAAGGAAAACATGAAGACAAAATTGTGTACTTTGGTGTGCAGTACACATGATCAATCATTCGCAGGCACCCAGGGTCACATGTTGACCACACTGAATATTTGTTTGTTGTTGTTTTAATGAGGATAAACTGGGACAAAATTTGGTGGGGTGGGAGATTTATGTCACACATTTTGGTTGATTCAGCCTACATGGGCTTGATTCTTCACATTTATTGAACATCCTCTGCAACAAATACTTCTGTAAAAGTCTTCCAAGGTGGAAAACAGAGCAAGTTAAATCAGTCTTGGTTTTAGGCCTTGTATCGGACAATAAGATACCAAGTGACCCTCACTGCTATCTAGTACTTCCTGTTAAGTAACAGGACATGGTGTTAAGTCTTATTATGAAACATGCTGGACTTTGGACAGGTACCCAAGAGGAATTTTTAGATGTGAAGAATTCAGGGGGGAAAAAGTGACATTTAAAAAAAGTTAATCTTTGCTAGCAAAACCAGCATGGAAGCACAAAACCAGTGGTAACAGTAACTCTAGAGGGTTGCATATGGAAAAACTCAGACTTCTCATAAATCCTTGAAAATTCTTGTGATGAAGTATTATACAACTGACACAGAGGACAGAAAGCACGGGGAAAATGAATACATTTTTGTGTCAATATTGTAAACTATTGACACAAAGAGACAATGCTCAAAGGACTCTCTTAGTTCCTAAGCCTCCACCAGACCATCAGACGACTCTTTTCAGGTGGGAGAAAGTTCCAACTTGGGAAGTCAGTATAGGACTTTATTCTTACACCAACAACAGGATAAAATAAATAAAGTTAGTGGTTAAGGACCAATAAAGGATTTTTGGATATATCTGATTAAAATTAAAATAGACAATCTTAAAAATTGTGTCTACACAAATAATTAAACTGCCCCTTTCTTCTACACCTGTTGAGGATCTTCCTAGCCCAGTATTCTGACTGTATTATACCTCTCTCCTTCCACTTCTTGTTCTGCCTTTATTTGATTTAACAGACTTACTTATCTTTATTTCAAAGACATTTCTGGTTTACCAGCAAAGAAAAGTCAACAGGGAAAGTCTAGATAACTTGCTGCCAGAATGGAGATAGCATGAGGCCACTATCTACAGAATCAGTCACTACAGCTGCCTATCTCTCTAGCAGTTCCCAGGCAAAGAGGAGCTATATCAGCTCCTGTGCATCTTTAAGGTAATGTATACAGAAGGGAATAAAGCAGCATTGGTTAGAGGCAGGTAAATCAGTGGTCTTGGAATGAGTTCTTAAAATGTATCTGAGGAGGCAGATAAGAAAGAACTAATATGGAAGAGGAATTCAAGGGGCTGGTGTTTGCCCTAGGTACAATGCAGTAACTCCAAAGCCATAATTAAGCCATGTATGTTAATTTTAATCCTGTTTAGGAAGGACTGTTTTAAGTCAGAGATAAGCACACTGCAGCAACAATAAAGTCAGCTGGGTGACCTTAAACCCCACTGTGACTTGCAAATGTTCTGACTCCTGTGGATGTACATCCATCGTGAAACCACTTACTCTGTCAGTCATGACAGGGTAACTATTCTGTCTATAGCTACAGTCTGCTGAAACAAAACTCTTAAATGAATTCACTTTTCTGATGAAGCATCACGGAGGGCACCTTGAACTTAATGGCAGTTTGGTTGTGCTTGCGAAGTGTGAAGAAAGTGCAAGTCTCTGAGCTAATATAGCTCCAAGATTAATTTCTAGCCTTAATGATTTTGTGAAACAGCCTTTTGAAATCATTGTGATCATACCAATTAGCTATAAAGTCCTTGTAACAATGTGCCCCCTCTTTCACAAAATACTTCTCAAGCTGCAATGAGGTCTTATTTTTATTAATGTGTATTTTGGTAAGTATATCAATAAAGTCTTTGTTAATAGCATACTTGTGTGAATTTTGCCAGAGTACAGCATTTCCAAGAGACTAAATTTAACAGCAGTACAGTGTCTAAGGATCTGAAACATCATCCGAAAGAAAGTGCTGAACTATTCAAATACATATCCTTTATCTCTTTCTTTTCTGGTAGAGGGGGATAAAAAAATAGATTCATCACATATTTAGCTTTAAGGAAAGCTACATAAGATGCAGGAAAAATAGAAATGGACTATTAAAAAAAGTAAAAATGAAGAAAGATATACGGCAACACTTGCAGTGACAGGGAATGTAGAGAGTTGCTGTATACTCATATTCACAAGTATGAATTTATTTTCATATTTTAGAATATACAAATGTATTCTAGAATAACAGCACTTGGTATAACACTTTTCACTTTTAGAAACATACTGATCTATTTGGACGCTTTTACCTTGGTTTTGCCACATTTAAAGGCTTCCCTTGTTCCTACAGTGCATAAAGGTCAGTATCATAAATGCCTATTTGTGTACACATGCAACCACAGTAAATGAAACAGCATCTGGACATATTTAATTCAGAAATCACTGAACCAAAGGAATTGGGAATCAAAGCCAAGAGAACAGGCAACAGTAGCTGTCATGGTCTGACGGGGATGGCATCAACAACATACGCTGCCCTCTCCCTAAGGCACACTTAGACAAGGACACAATCCTAGCAGCATTTGGGAGGGGAGCACACTCAGGGTACAGCCAGGTCCTCAGACCCAGCCTGGCAAAGCTGGTAGCCACAGAGCTGACAGCTTCCCTTAAATGATGGGTCCTGTGTCAGAGGGCTGCGCTTGGGGGAGGCCAGACCAGGACTGGTAGCTCTCCCCACAGAGCTGTGGCACACAGTGCTACCAGTGACCTTGGGAGTGCCTGTAGCCAGCTGCTAATGGGTTCTTCAGGATCAGAACACCATACTCCCTTGGGCAGAGAGAAACCTAAAAAGGTTGAACAAGGCATGTGTAAGGTCCTGCATTCAGGGAGGAATAACCTCAACTACCAGCATAAGCTGGGACTGACCTGCTAGAGACCAGCTCTGCTGAGAAGGACATGGGAGTCTTGGTGGGTGACAGGCTCACCATGAGCCAAAACTCTAAAATATCAACCAAGGTCAAATAAAATAAATAAATAAATAAATAAAATAAATAAATAATAAAGGGAGAGTATTGCCATGCATATGAACATGTCTTTCTCACATGTATGTGTCTAAATATAAACATATATATATATATATTTGTGAATCTGTTACAAATCTTAAATGTATGATTCCCAACAGAGTTACTTTTCTGAACTACATCTGCTTCTGGGACTGGGTAAGTGAAGCATCTGGACAAAGCTCAGTCTGAAGTAAATCTTGCCACAATACTGCAATACCCAGATTACAGCCACTGTTTGCTTCCAACAGCAGTTTTGCTATGTCTGGCTGAGATAGAGTTAATTTTCTTCTGAGCAGGTGGTGTGATGCTGTGTTTTGCATTTGTGGCCAAAGGTGCTGCTCACAAACCAATGCTGTAGCTGAAATGTGTTTGCACAGCACCAAGCCCCTCCTGTTTCTCACTCCACACCTCCAGTGAATACATCCTGGGGTGCAAAAGAGCCTGAGAGGGGATGAAACCAGGAAGATGAATTAACTGAAGAGATAAAACATCATGATCAGTGACAGGAGGGAAAATAAAGGGATTTAGGCAGGTTAGCCATCCTTTGCTCAGAAACTACTTATGGGAGGTGATAATTATATTTGCATCATTTTGATTTTTGTTCTCTCTTCTATTTTCCCTTCTCTTACTAATCCGTTTTACCTTGACCCACAAGTTTTCTTGCTTTTACTCTTCCTTTTCTCTGCTCCCATCCCACTGGACAGGAGGAGGAGGAGGAGGAAGGAGAGAGCAGCAATGTGATACATAGCCATCACTTAGGAGTAACCCACAGCAACAGATTTTCTAAAACTAATTTTATTTTGCAACTACTGAAATCATCAAAATTATTATGCTCCCTGGACTAACCAAAGTAACATATCTATATTCGTCTTTATTTTCTGCTATAAAGTTGAGGTCTAGAAACAATTATTTTCTATTGAGTTTTCTTTTTTTTTTTCTTTTAAACCCTCTAATAATCTAATTGTTGAGAGAAACTCATAGAATGATTAGGGCTGGAAGGGACCTTAACAATCATCTAATTCCAACCTCTCTTATTTCTGCCTTCTCCCACTAAGGCTGGGAAAGAAGTGCACAAGACAGTTTTTCTGGCAATTTTTCAAGAAAATACAGGTGTGTAATGAGGAAGATGAAGGTTAGATGTGTTTTCAGCTGGAGAAGGGGCTGCTGCCACTACTTACCCAACAAGAGGGACTTGAACATCCCTCTCGTTGGTGGGTGGATCTATGACAAGAGACATGACAAGGAGGCTGTGGACCACAGTCCACATTCACAATTGTGCTTTATGCATGCATTTTTCAAAAGTTCATGTTCACATGTCTGTTTAAGTACTAAATGTATTGCCATAATTCATGTCATACACTGTAAACCCACCACACAGCCATGGAGAAAGCACTCTGGAAATAAACAGCTCTAAATTTTCAAAAGTCTGGCTGCTGCCTGAAGCACACTTTGTTGTCAGCAAATTTGTCTGAATCCAGCATCTTTGACACTGCAAATCTTTGATTGTACAGATGCAAGGATTACTTGAGCTCTCTGAATGTGAGTCTTCTTCAAACATTGACTCTGGCTTTAAGTGTTCAAATCTACACCAGTTTTCTGCCATAAATATGGTCAGGCTTGCAGAAAAATGATTTAGGTAAATTTATTTGTCCCTAAACTTTCTTATTCGTAGTTGTAGTGAAATGGGTAGTGCCCACAGACACTACAGAAGCTTCCCCTGTGGATTTCCACAATTTGTACTTAAACAAGACGGCTTTTAGGAGAGTTTGAGTGAAGGGTTTATAAATAAAACCTAATTATTCACTATTTTCAATTGAATTTTCAGTAAATTTTGAATACAGTGAATTTAGCTTGTTTTAATCCCTCTAAAAATGCTAATCTTTGAAAGAAACTTCTTCTTCTTTTTTTTTTTTCTTTTTTTTTTTTTCATTTTGGAGTTTTTTTAAATAAGAAACAATGTCAGTATATTTAGACACAAATCTTTTTCACCCAGGTTGGACAGGGCAAAGTAAATACAAAAATAAACCAGTGTGAAGATTTGACACCACATTTTCTCAGCGCCTCCCATTCCCCATGTCTGCTGTCTGGGATGTTTGTGCAATCCAGTTGTGAAACAAGGTTTTGGGCTTCGAAGTGTGAAGCCTTAAAAACTCTGCAGATACTGAACAAGTAACAAAGTCCACTTGCTGTGAGGTAATAGACCAGATTTGCATGACCAAAGCATAACGACTCAATCGTTGTTTACTTTTTCTATTGCCATTCTCATCTCACATGACTTCACTAAGTTTTATGTGGTTAAAAGGGAAGCCTAAATATTATTCACCAGTTGGATTCTCTTGGCTAGCATTCCCAAAATCAAGGGATGTCATAGCTTCATTCTGACATTAGAATGTTATAACAGATAGGTTTTGCTTCTAAAATAAATTTCAGACCATGTGTCAAAATATCAGAGGGTAAACATGAGTAAAAATCCCTTCAGAATTTCTCTCTATAATTAGTAATACATATGTAAACTTAGAAACTTCATGCCAATTCCAGAAAATAACATGAAAGTCGACTCAAAGGAAAATCCATTGTTTTAGCATACACACCTTGAAATTTTGAGCATTTTTGTTTTCATTATCGATAATTTTCACATTACATTGTACAATATCATAAGCTCATCAAAAATCAAATTCTATGTATAATACTGTTGTTTTCAGTAATTATATTTTCTTTTCTATCTTTTTTTTTTAATACTCCAGTCTCTACTCCTGAAAGCTTTTCAGTCACAGTTTTATTGAGGTCTTGGTTTCCCCATGCATACCGAACACTTATTCAAGAGGGTATGTTCCATTCAGCACTACCTACAGCTAACATTCCAAAACTCAACATAGACTCAAGAATTTAGGATTTAGCAGACCAAAAATCTTCCCGCAATACAAAAGTTGTGTGTGCATGCACACAAACTTATTTTTGTGTTTCTAGGAGTAGGTACAAAAGGATTGTACCTCTTTACAGGAGCAGAACAAAGCAATAAGCTCCCACACATGCCTCTGAGGAGAGGGAAGATAATGTAGCTACACAAGCAAAGAGCTTGAATTGTAAGTTTACTTACAAGTAAGTCTGAATTGTAAGTTTTCCAAGGTTTTTTACAAATTGAACTCCACAGTGTCTTACATGGTGTTGTGTGTCATACAAATGTCATAAAATACTTGATTTGATGTTGTACACAAAGCACAATCTTGAGGAACAGGCAGCTTAAGAAGCATCTCTCATTTCCCAGAAAATAAGCATTATTGCTGTTATCAACATTCCCTAGAAGAGGGACCTAGTCCTTTTTATACTCAGTCCAGATAAAGAAGCACAGCCTTACATTTGTTTTTGCTGAAAGGCTGACATCCATTTTAGATTTTTTATGTAGCACGCTCAGTCTAAAATACATTTTCCAATGTGAAAGAAATCATTCAAAATTAAATAAAAATGAAAGCAAAGTATGTATCTGACTCTGGTCTAGTTGTGTGGTACAATTTTGGAAGAACAAAGTTCAAGGTCTTCAACCCTCATCCAAGAATTTTATACATATTTTCTCCTGTTCGAATTACACATCATACAATCACAGTCTGAGAACATGGACCTATAATTCATGCCAGATTTGTTAAATATGACTGTCTGCTTCTGTAGGTTTAAACGAACCCCTTAAGGACTAGCAACTCACCCAAAGCACAGCCCTCATTCAGATCCCCTCTGAAAGGATAATGACACAGGGAAGGTCCCATCAAAAACAGAAGAAGAAAAAGAAACAACAGATAGGCATGGTTTTAGTAACATGGCCAGACCTTGGACATATGGTGCTTTTCACCTTTTTAGAAAATTGTAGCTGTCTGGCACAACCATATCCTCTTCTTTCTCAGGAAGCCACTTTTGATAAGTATTTAGAGATGCAGTACAAGCTACAAAAATGAGCTTCTCCTCTGCACCCAGGCCTAACCAAGAACCAGGTTGCTCACAATCACTCTCTAACCTGTTTATTTGAGGTGGCAGATTACTTAGACTTTGACTTGTCTTTTCCAAGGAACTAGCAGTGGCACAACATTTGCCCATCCAATGACATCAGCTCTGTATGTAATTACCTTCTTCAGTGGTGTATCTATCCCTTCACCAGCTACGTTACAGCCATAAACAAAGATGCTTTTAACACCTGTATCATTGCAGCAAATGAAATTAGCTGAAACTCAGTGGTAGTTGAGTTTTTCCTTCCAACCCTGTGCATATCTGCCTCTCCAAGCCAGCTCTGAATAAAAGTCACTGTATATTCAGACAAATTCCTTATGTCAGAAATATTGGAGATAAAGCTGACCTATTATAGTAACAGAGAGGAGGACTTAAAAAGCAGCAATGGTCAAAGGCAGTTTAAAAAAAGAAGCTAGAGAAGATTAGACTTCTGGCTATATGTTATCAGTGAAACTACTTTGGGACTCATGATGCCTTTAGCTGAATCTGTGAAGCTGATCCTCTGTCTCACTGGAATTAATGCAAGCCTGGAACTCTCAGCTGTATTTTCAGTCAATGGCATTTCATTTCATATTGGTCAATATTTAACCTTTAATGATTTTCTGAGTAGACATGTTCTTGCTGAGTCATTGCTTGGGATAAATGCTGAAGAAACCTCTAGCAGAAACAATATAATGCCTCAGAGATAACCTTTGCCCTTTGGTTTCCTGTAAGCTCTCCCCAGCCTCTGATTCTCTGTAGTATTTGTGATTTGTAGCCCAGCAATAGTCAAGTCTTCATTTACTTCATGCATATGCACTAAATTAAGCCATTTCCCTCCCACCCATATGGTGGTCTGATATGCACAGATGTTATTACAGTGTTCTGTGCCACATAAAATCCCAGCTGTAATATTATAAAAAAAGCCCAAAAACAAAAAACCAAAACCAGAAACAAAAACCCAAAGATAAGAAGCTCTTTTATTCCTCTTTCAAAATGGCAAAACAATAGAAAATAAGCCCATAAGCAACTGAATAGACATAACCTGACCCATGCAACATCTGACATCCACACAGATAAGGGAGAGAATGTGGAAGACAAAAGAAAAAGATTAGTATTAAATTATTTCAGACAGTGGCAATAATTAATTAAAAAATGCTAATATTTATAAAATAGCAGTAGACAAAATAGTTTTAACAGTCCTCTAAAAGACAAGCAAGCTCTTATTTGTTAAGATTTCTTAAAATTCTAGGTTGTAGTATTTTTTAAACTGCATTGAAGGAGCTTAAATTTCAGACACTCTATGTTCCATAGGGCAAAGTAACTAATTGTGAAAAATATCTTTTTTTTGTAAATTCTTTCAGTATTTTTCAACTAACAGGTGCTTTCCCCTTTTTGATCAAACATCCATGCTCCCAGAACATTCACGATAAGTCTAAAACCATAGCTCCTAAACCTGAATTCTGAGTTCATCTCAGAGGAAGTTATTTTTCTCTTCCATACTGATTTTAATTTTGCTACACTGATGTTTTAATCAAATCTTGCAAATTGGTGCCTATAGTTTGTGATATCTTGAAGAATCACACAATACCCATGCTAGATTCTCAAAATTTACTCTAGTCATCCACACAATTTGGTGCCTTAGTGACAGTAGTGCCAGTAGTGCCAGTAGTTCATGTAGCCTTTTTGCTTGTTTGTTTTCCTTTGTTAGTCTGTTTGGTGTTTTCTGTTTTCTTTAGAGATCTAAAATTAAAAGTGTTCTTTGTTCTATGATTGAAATTGTAATTATTGGCTGATATCAACTTCCACTGGCATGTGGCTGCTGGACATCAAGTTGATAAAAGCAAAGAATCTCCACCTCAGTTGTGCATGTGAAGACTCTTGGGGTTCTTTTTCAGTGACTTATACAATAGCACGTTCTATTGAATGAGTGTTTTAAGGTCACTCCAAGAATCACTGGCATAATAATCATCAAAAGCAGGTTTAATATTAAAGTATGACAAAAATCATTAGCAAGGTCCAACCAGATAGTTAAAGCACAAAGAGAAAAATCAGACTAAACTCTAAAATCAACCAACCTCAACCCAAAATTACCTCAAAAATTATCTATGTGGAAACTGCATTGGGGGAGAGAGAGAGTAAAGGGTACATATAGGAAAGGGAAAGGATAAAAAGAAATAAGGGGCACCACCCATTCAGTTACAAGTTGGAAACTCCCCCTCCCCTTTCAGACATAGACCCAGACTTAACCAAGAGTTTGGGCCTAAAAGTTAAACAGCAATTAAGCTTGACAGCACTGAATCAAAAGCTTAAGTTAAATAACAATAAATTCTGTGGAATGTCCTGTAAGCACAAGAGTAACTCATTTATGAGCCTGACCTTCTAATGAATATAATGTACTTAAGAATCTCAGAGAGCAACACTCACAGCACATTTGCTGTAGCACACTCCCACTTGCGCACACACAAAGACCTAGAGAGCACATCCAAGGTGTATTCCTGTGAAAAATTCCCCTTAGGCTTAAGTGGAAGGCTCACGTTGGATGGCTTTGCACCTTCTCAGTGGGCAGAGGGCTGAGCCTCGGGGAGTGTGGGGAAATCAGCCACCGTGTCCCAGGAGAGCTCAAAGAGCCCCTCTTAGGGCCACTGCTCACAGAGTCACATGGCTGCAACCATAATAAATTTTCCATCCTGACTGCAGTGAGGGTGGGAAACTCTCTCTGAATGACTGATAACAAAAATGTCATTCCACTTGTGCTGTTATTCAGGAAAGGAAACTAAGTTTCCAAGGTTTTTGGTTAAAACCCAGGAGCTTGTTGGACAGCATAAATTCCTGTGGGCAGGCGGTGTTTCTGATAAGCTCAAGAGAAGCTGACCCCAGGAGGTGTTTATCAGGGTCGAGGCCTAATGAGCATTTCTGGGATCACAGTGCTGCCCAGAGAAGGGAGGATTCACCCCCACACCCAAAATGTGGTACCAAAAATAAGGCTCCTTATAATATCTTCCTCTAGAATTTCTAAGGCCTTAAACCATAATTTCTTGTTACTTGAGGTTGGGGAGGGTGGGGATGATTGGGGAAGAAGAGTTCCTCTCTCTGATCAACAAAGTTACAAAGGAAAAATCCAGGTTAGGGAGCTGAACATCGACTATTCTTCTAAGGAATTTAAGCTGAGAGATTTTTAATGTGATTCCTTAAACACAAAGGAACTGAAAGCAAAGCAAATTAAGCTAAATTTAGTCCACCACAGAACAAACCATTCAGGAATAAAAGCATTGCATATGAGGTACTAATCTGCCAAATAGTATTTTCTGCTCCCTATTTAACAACTACTATCCTAACTCCTTAAACCAAGAATCAGCAGGAAAGATAATGGAATGGATGCCCCTACTTGTGTGTGCACCTGTGTAAATGTATGTGTGTGTGTGCACCTGTGTGTGTGCACCTGTGTGTGAGACAAGAAACTCTTTGGGATTTGGGTATTTATTAACATCTTGTAAGCAGCCAGGATGGAAAGTTTATTCGTTGTGTACCTCATATTGATCCTAAAGGCATAGCTCACTGTTTGCCAGCTAATTGCACATCATTAGTAAATCAATAAAACCACTTTGATCCTGGTTTGCTTTAATTATGTAAAATGAGCAGCTTTTCACTGTGATAGCTGAGCTACAGTATCTTAAACTCACATATTTGAAGATCAGTCAAGAAGCCCTAAACAAAGATAAAAAGGAAATTTAAACTGAGGCAAAAAGTCTAGACTAAGTATTTTGGGCACCTACATCATTGATCTCTAAATAGATATTCTTTTTCCTAGAGATATTTCACTGCTTGCTACTGGAGTACAATGTTCTTGTTGTAAAGTCATAAAAGTCAACAATATAAACCAGAAGTTTACTCTTTAATTTTGGAAAAAAAATAAAACTTTTGAATTTATAAAAGAAGAAGTATGGGTGCTGATCTTGAAACTGCTACCCTTACTATAACTAAGAACATGAACCCCCAGAAAAAAAAAAAGAAAAAACAAAAAACAAAACAAAACAAACAAACAAAAAAAAAACCCCACAAAACAAAACAAAAAAAAACCCCAAACAACAACAACAACCACAAAAGCAAAACCAGAAAAAAACACCACAAAAACTAAAAAGAAGGAATAAACCTTGCAATAAATGGTTTCTAAGATCAGGATTCTTAATTTTCATAGCACTGTAAGAAATTGGATTTCCCAAACAAAGAGTACATAGAACAAGATGTGGCAAAGCTGAGCTGGATGTTTGGAGCTGCAGAAGTTCCAACCATATTCTACTTCATTTTGCACCCCTAGGACAAGTATGAACTATTTCAGCTGAAGCTGAACTAAGAAAAATCAATGGCAAAAAAATAGTGCCACAATTTTACCCTATTTTTTCCCCTGAATAACTGCCTTTTAACTTGTGGTCTCTTAACCACAGGGTAAAATAACCTTTCCTTGTGACAAATTGCTAAAATTTCTAGGATAAAGGCACATGTTAATATGAAGATAATTTTTTTAAACTATTTATCATCACCTTTATGGACTCAGATTATATACAGCTGCACTACCACGTAAGAGAGTTCTACTGAATTGTAATCATCTGAGCAATATTCAGCTGAAACTTAGAAGTGCACAGTTTCTTTGTTACTATTATGCCATGTTTGCATGGAGAGAAAGCAATTAATACATTTTGTGTGCCAAAATATGTATAATCAAGAGGACGTTTCCTCCAGAGATACTGTAACATAAGGTATTTTAAAAAGTCAACTAAATCAGTTTGCAACCCTCAGATACAAGTCTTTGTTTTTTCACTATAACAAACACACTCTTCACTGGACTCCCTCAGTTTCATAACCTGTGGGTTTGGGTGTGCAACTGTATATGGAACATCTGAACTCCAGAAACAATTTTTGCATCTTAAAAGAAGTAATAAAGTCCATGAGTTATTGAGAGGGATGTACAAACAACCACACAAGTAAACTGGGAAAGATTAGCCCTTGGAAAATAAAGGACTCCAAGGAAGAAATATGTTGTGATGTTTCATTATAGAGGTCACCAGTGAGAGCAATTGACTGCTGCTAAAGCACACAAACCAAGAGAAACATTTGTTTTATTATTAAATTTTAATATCAATTAATTTAGTAAGTTATCCTTCTACTTTTTCATCATTCTGCTTTAAATAAAGTTTTAGCCCTTAAGACTCATCCATAATTTTAAGGTGTTCCATATGTAAAATTGTGATGCTTGATATAACAGAACCCTGAGTCACTCTTGCAGAATCCGTTTTTCCAAAACATTCTTCCTGGAAATCTTCTGCATTAACAAAAATCATTACTCCCACGGAAGATGCACACTCTGGAAAACAATAGGCGAAAGTCCACCATGGTCTCCTTTCCTATTTTTAGTGCATGGGCTAGCTGTCTCTTATCCTATGAGTTGTATCTCAGAGGGGCTCCATAGTCCAAATGCTGTAAGGAATGCAGAAATTACTCCTGTGACTTGGTACCCTTTGGAAGAAGACAACCAGGAAGATGAATGGAGCAGCAAAGATCAGATATTCTCTGATTCCTTCTTGAAATAACTCGCTGAAGTGGAAGTATCCACAGTGTTCACACTGAGAGTGAACTGTTCATAAACCCCAAATATTCTGTTCCAGGCACCACCAATAACAGAAAATTATTCACAACCTCAGCATCAGGAAATTAAGAAGCTAATGAAAGCTCACAGTGTGGAACATAGAAAAACACAGAACACCACAGTCTGAAAAGGCCAACAAACAAGCCAAACAATACTTTGACCTCCTTTATTCATATTGTTACTTCAAATTGAATGAGAAGAATTTTGACTCAATATATTTTGACTCATATATACTCGTATACTCGAATTTTGACTCATATATACTCATATATTCAATGCGATATTTTCTCTATTATATCCAAATACAAATGGATGAACAAACTAGGATAGCTTGAATGTTTTCATAAACCCAGCTTCAATGCTGGAAGCAAAAGGAAGAATAAAAAAGGGTGTCCGGACTAAATTGACTTCCATAAGAATTTACAAAATAGAAGGATTTTTCTGAAATACAAAATGATCACCAAGACACAGAACTTCATCAAATATACATTCTTCTGTAAGAAAATTTATGTCTTCCTAAGGGGAATAGAATAAAATTATAATAATAAAAAAGAAACACAACAAACAAACAGCAAAGCAACAACAAAAAACTAATGCAAAATAGAAAACTCTTTAGCTGAATCAGCTAAAGAGCTTTGCTTTTCACACCTTAAAACGACTTCAAAATAGCAAACACAGCTAGCTATATGGTTATCTCTGTCTGATACTTTTAGTCTCACTTCCATTTAAATAAAAAAGAGAAAATTAACAGTATAAGCCAAACACTCCAATTTTATTATCAGAGCATTGCAAGATATTTAAAATTTAAATATATATCTTTAATCTCTTCTAAAAATAATACTTTCAATCTTTTGAAAGAAATGTTGAAACCCAGACAAAAGAAATTAAAAAGGACCAGGGGAAAGATGAGAAAATTAATCTGATGAGAACATGGAAGACAGCAAACATATCCTGGACCAGCCAATGGGACCAGTGAAGTGAAAGACAATCTCATTACAAATCCCTAGACCCCTATAAGGATTTATGTCAGCTTTGGACAGGTTTCTTAAATAAGTCATGCCTCAGTTCTCCACTCCTTAAATGAGAAAATAAATGCCCTCTTTTCAGGGATTAAAAAAGTTAGGATAATGTAATTAATACTGTGGAAGCACTTGGAAGCTACCAAGCTACACAAGGTATTGCTGCCTTTAAGCATGCCATAGCAGCCCATCAGAATGGAACACAAACTGCCCACTGTGGCAATAGGAGAATGGGCAATAACAACCACAGGGCTGGGGACAAACTGCTAGGATGACAACTAAATCAGCTAAATAAATAATAACAACAACAAAAAAAAATAGTATAAATCAATAAGCAAAGTGAGCAGGGATCATTTAGAGATACATTAACATTCCACTACCCACCTCTTCCTCCTCCCTTCCACCAAAATTGTCTTAAAGCACAGGCACACTGACACTTCCAGTCATGAGGCAGACTCATGTATCTCATGACTACAACCTACATATGAAAATAAAAGCAAATAGCCATATTTTACTTATTAGCACAGTACTTTAGGAGTAAAAGTCACTCCGATTTGTCAGAGAAATAGCTTATCTTCCCTAAATCACAGAAAGCAAAGGTAGAATCAGCCTCGTGTTGGCTTCTTTGTGTCACACAGTGGTTTAGATTAATACACTTTTCTGTGCAGGTGCAAAACCATCTGTCAGTGAATGATAAACAATTTGGGGTCTATTTCAAATAAATAACTGACTAAATAACCTGAGAAGCATTATAGCAGGTAACCTCAAAATTACCTCTGGAGGAGAGCTTAAGGCATATTGCACATATGTCCTGACTGTTATTTCAGAAACAAAGGACAGGTCAACATATCATTTCCCACCTGACTTCTAAGATCCTTTTATTACAGTTTTATCCCTGCTAAATTGATGAAACTTAGTATTTCAAGAAAGAAAGTAATATTGCCTTATGTGCATCACTTTCCATAGGCAGTTTAAAACAATATTTCAGAAGTATAGACTTGAAGAAGATGATAAAAACTAAGAGTTATGTTTAAAAAAGAAAAAAAAATCCAGCTTGTTAGTACACGTTATACTGCAAAGATTAATACAGCCATGGTTTAAGAGTGACTGTCAGATTTCCACATAATGCTTTGGCCTACTTTCTAAAGAACTTTATCTGGCCACAGAGAGACTGAGATTTGAGCTGTCTTGAAAATCTGACTCAATATGGTTGCTCTCAGAAAGAAAAACATAAACAGAATTAACTTATTTACAGTTTGAAACAAACTGCAATCAAATGCAAAGTGAGAGATCTATTCATTAGGACTGAGCTGCATTCACATTCATTATGTCTGAATTTACCTAATTGCTTGTATAATTCCATTGTTCAAAGATAAGTAGATTTGAAAAGTTGAAATATAAGCATTAAGAAAGGCAAAGATTTTTATGCTATAAATAAGAAAAAATCCAATAGAGTGCTACATCAGACCCAGTTTTTCACATCACATTAGAAATTTGCTTTCATCTGTTGTTTAAAAAAAAAAAACAGCTGATAAGTTTGTTTCCTCATTACAGTTAGATAATGGAATAGATGTCGAGTTTTCTTCAATTTTCATTTTTATACTCAAGAAAGTATTTCCTTAACAATGCTGTGCCTGTACCAGAGCAAATGAATAGCACAGGGTACCACTCAGGTTTTTTGGTACCTGAAACACCACCCCCTTAACAATCTCTGGACACAGTCTCAAGAAATGGTTCAAGCCAGTGCTTCTTTATTTGTGTTTTGTGGAAGAGTCGATTGACTTGTAAAGATAGCAGGCCTGAAGAAAATAAAGGTACAACACAAACTTACTGTTTACACTCCAGAGAGTTTTAAAGCATTTAGCATGTCTCATGTTGTTATTTTATGCATAAGTAGGAGCAATTGAAGCATCAGTAGAAAAGGGGGCTCAGCTGATAAAGTGGCAAAATTAATAGAAACACAAACAAAGAATTAGAGTTACTAATATTCTGTTGGTTTTAGTGAACTCATTTGTATTTTTGATGAATTTCATATCCATTTTAGGCCCTATTTCTGATAAACAGCAAGTCTGTCCGTAACTCTAATTCTGAATACAGCCTATTCTGGTTTTTAACTATCTAGCCTATTCTTCTGCTAAAGAGAGTGAGAGTGAAGATACAAGTGAGTACTCTTTTCACAGTTTAATTGAAGTAAATTCTCCTTAATTCAAGCCCTTTGTCACAGCTGTACTAATTACCTGCACAAACAGACACAAAGAAGAAGAAAACCAAATTTGGTGGTATGGTACCTAAACACAAGTCTGAGTTTTCTCTGCTTTTGCTCTAAGCTGTGTTTGTTTCCCCTCTGCTGTCTCTGCACCCACTCTTGTTGGGTAGCCCAAAGGGATTTTTCAGTCCAGCTGTCGGTTTGAGGGACCAGGAACAGTCACGTTAACTTGTCAGCAAGTATCCACAGATTCCTCCAGCAGTAGGTTTTAAATGCACAGACCCCATGAGTCACTGCCATGGAATACAATTGCACTTCTGTTAGGCTGATCTCTACCTGAATGATGTCACCAGAATTGTTTCAGCTCAGGGTATTTTTTTCCTCTTTGACAAAGTAGCCTCGACCGAGCACATTTTAATATTTTACATTTTTCCTGCAACCTCTAATACACTTATACATGTTATTATAATCTGGGATACCTTTGATTGTCTTGCTCATCTCAAACATAGTGATTCATGATGAGTACGTAATTTTATTTTACGTAATTATGTGTATTTCATGAGGTTGCTATGATACACGTTGTAACTGGAGATGAGTGTTACCTGTCAGAGGCATCAGGCTTGGTTGTCACTCCTTTACATTAAACTGTTCTGGTTTTTGCTGTTTAGAGATTAATTAACTGCAAAGATCGATATTGCAGTCTAGTGACTTCTGCATTTTTTTTCAAAAGCTACAATACATTTAATTGAATTCAGAATAATTTCCTACTAATTCTATAGTTTGTAGCTATAACTAGGTTCTAGTCCAGTTAAGCCCTACAGTCTTCATTCACTCTTAAAATTAAGATCTAATAAACAACCTCATGAAACACCCATAATTGCCTTTATAAACTTAGTTCCTTATTAGAGAGAACTGGAGCCTCAGACAAAGCATGCACTTGTCTGTGCTCTTAACCCAAAATACATTTCAAATACTTAAAGAATAAATGGGACATGTAGCAAGAGCTAATAAAACCTGTCACACAGACTGATTTGAAACCTTTTGCTGATATCTACTGTGTCCTAAGATATCTCTACAGAATAACAGAATTAATAGAAATTAATAAATTATATTGTTTCTTCTTAAAAGCTTATGTGCTTGTATTAGCAGAAATTCTATAAATAGGTTCTCCCTCACATCCTGTCTCTTTCACAAGTTGATTAACTTATTCTCTTGTTCTCTGCACAGTACCCTCACCCAAATTTCTGAGTTATTTTTTCATTTCTGATTCTCACATTACCAGAGGTATCCATTTCCTCCACCGCTGAAGGTTAAAATATTCTTTTAAAAACTTGCTAACAAAATGAATTGAGTTTTAATATTGCAAAAGGCCAGACTTCCTGGAATTGAAGCATTTTGTTTTTGCCTTTTACTTTCCAGGAAGGCACATCATTACACTGCATCAACATCCAGTGCATTCACAGATCCCACATTAGTGATATTCTCTCCTAAATGAAGGCAAAAAAAGCTCAGTGCTGAAAATTTCTACAAAGAAGACTCCCATAGAGGGGAAGTAGAGGGAGAGATACAGATGCCCTCACTGCCATGACAGGCCTCCAGGAGCTGGACTTGATTACTCTTGTGGGTCCCTTCCAACTCAGCTTATTCTATGATTCTGTAATTCTGTGACATTGGGAGAGGTTTGCTTTGGATATCAGCAGAAAATTTTTTACCCAAAGGGTGTTTGGGCACTGAAACATGTGCCCCAGGGCAGTGGTCAGAGCCCCAAGCTTGACAGAGCTCAGGAAATGTTTGGGCAACGCTTCCAAACGCATGTGAGATTGTTGGGCTGTTCTGTGCAGGGACAGGTGTTGGACTGGATGATGCTTGTGGATCACTTCCCACTCAGCACACTCTGTGTTTCTGTGACCTTTGCCCCTGCTGGGGGCAGGCACTGGGCTGTGTTGGGTCCCACGGTGTCTGGGCTGTCCTCCCCAGGGGCCCCATGGCCAAATGTCCACTGCCCACCCTGTCCGAGCTCAAGCTCTGGGAAAGCTGCCAGGGAAGAGGCACCTACCACTGGACAAAGAGCCTCCAGAAATACTGGGACTCTGTAGGGCAGCAAACCCTCCCTATATCTGGGGTTTTGATGTCTGTCACTGTCACCACCCTGTGGGCAGAGGGCCCAGCTCAACTTGCATTAGGTCACCCTGGAGAGTATCCCACTCCCACTGCTCCCTGATGGTATCCTCCCAACACAAGTATTTCTCTGCTTCCTGCCTTTCCCCCCTCTCAGTACACTGAGAAAACAGTTCAGAGTTCAAAGGCTGTTGCATATTTACAGAGATTAGGAGGATTTCACAAGTCCCAAGTGGAACCAAGTTTTTGGGCAGCACTTCCCAAAATGGAGGTGATGGCAGTGGGAAGTCGAGTTGCCAGCCTGGCAGGAACTGAATGGTTTGTGTCAAATTGAAGAGCTGATGAGAGTAATACATATAATACAAAAGAAGGAAACCGTTTTTGTGGAGTAGGATGGTTTTCTCTCTGGAGACCCTCTGAAGAATGGCAGCTATTTTCACAAATACATGAAACAGGGTGTTTCAACCTCTAATTTATCTCCTACCTACTGCTCGGTTACTTCTCCTCCCCTTAAAGGAAACTCCTCCATGCAGGAGAAACTTTGGTCCTCTTGGAATAAGAGTCCTGCTCACTGGTATCTATCAGGTGAACCCACTAAAAGAACTATTTCTTTTTACAGTACTGACATTGTAGGCTACTCCACATTCAGTCTGCTAAACCAATGAGGTTTTTGTCATGAACACACTCTGCTCATGGGAAAAAACATCATCTAGAAAGGCATCTGTGTTGAACTTTCTATCTATAACTCTGCCACACTGCCACTGTGGGCTTTGAGGCTTTGGTTTAGCAGGTCCCAGAAGGTTACCTACCACAGCTTTCTCTGACATTGCTTGGGAAAGCACTGCTGGATTATATCACAGTGCTCTGAGTGCTACCTGTCACCCTGACTTAGCAAGTGGTGCAAGACATCTTTTTTTTAGCCCATGTAACTTTACCAGGCACGTGGTAACACAGATCAAGATCAGCCACAGACTGGTGGACTTACAAAGCCATGAAGACATGACACAGGTACTCCTGGAGGAAAGACCTAACACTGATCCCAGAAGCAACTTCATAATCTGCTCATAGATGAGCAGCTAGGTATGCCTAAAGAAGATGTCTTTAGAGAAATGCAGACCTCTCCAGCAGAGAAATCTGGAATTTTAAGTTACCTCAGATTTAAGATAACAACAAAACAGGACCTAAACTTTGATGTCCCCTGAAAGAAGTAGAGCCATGTGATCATGGCTACTTGTTATTCTAGGTCTGCCTTTTTTTAAAAAAAAGTTAAGGTAGTTTTGGGTTTGTCCTGTTATAGAAAGAATGGTGCTTAAATGCATGGAATGAATTTTTCCATTTAGGATAAATACTTCCCCTGTCTAACTCTGCTGGATACAGCAAATTGTCGATATTCATTAAGGAAGTGCTTAATGGAAAGACATTAAACTGCTGAGGAGGTTAACAGGATAACAGTTCTGCAACTGGATCCTCTTACTATTTAAAAAAACATAGCTCCTGTCAAACTTCATCCCAAAAATCTGTCAGTTCATTAGGTAATCTAGTTGTCAAAAACCCTGAGTAAAAAATGTAGCATAACTGAAACACTTTATTGTCTTACTTAAAATACTCAATACTCCATTAGGACTCACAAGAAATTTGCTGAGATTTCATCAGAGGTGGAATTTCATACAAGTCTTGTTTGCCCAAAGCTAATCTTTCTAGATCAGCATATACCTATTGTTCAGTGTGCCCTGCTCCCTCTCTGAAGAGGCTGGTTGTTTACTCGGTGTTGAACCTTTTCTTTCTAAATGGTAATGAATAATTGCCCTGGAGACAGAGATTATTCAAGAAATGAAATTTAGTACAGAAAATGTAATGAGAGTCTGCAATGTCCCACGATGTTTGTAAAAGATGCTCTATAGCTAATTCTCTAAGCAAACCTCTCAGTTTATAAATTTAGAACATTACCATTCCCTCAAAATGTGCATACACCAATTTCTTTGGAGAGCATGCTATTACTATAACATGTATTCTATGTGAGTTTTTAATTGAAAATGTAATAGAAGTTTTAATATTCTGAATGCATAAAAATCTCAACATTAAAATGTGATCAGTGACACTTACAAGCCTCTGGCCAAAACGCTGTAGTCGCATCCCTTCCTATCTTCATTTCCCCAAATTTCTTTTCTCTCTCTTACAATGTAGTGTAAAGATAAGCTAATATTAATTTACAATGGAACATTTCTGTATTAGAGATAATTTGCATTCATTTGCTTGCCCTGATTTGCTTTCACATCTTCTTGCACTTTATGCCAATGGCCTTTATGGATTGTAGTTGGAAAATTCATACAGTACAAAAGTGAGAGGTTTCTGGCACATTAAAGCCAGAGTGATTCTTCTTGCTGTATCTATAGGTCAAAGGCAAGTAGGAAAAAGAGAGTGACATACAATTAAATTGGAGTCAGACAGAGGGCAGTCAGAAACTACTGCAAAATTTTGCCACAGGAGGTGAACATATTCTTTAAACTATCATTAAGTAATTATTTTCAAGCCCATCCTACTGCATACTTAACAGTATGCACACCAAAAATAATATATGATTAATTATGTCTGTCATCTTTCCTTGGGTCAACTAGTTTTTAATTGTACCCTTAACATTTCCAGTAATTCTGCTGCACCCTCCTTTTGTCAGGCTTTGTATGTTATAGCTTTTCTCCTTGTAAAAGTTTAAAAGTTCAGCAACAATTGCTTGCTGAACTACTTCAATTATTACCTTATGTTCCTTGGTTTTATGAAGTATTGACTTTCAATCAGAGGTTCAGTTATAATAAGATTCTCTAACATATTCTGAAGCGGAAAAAGAAGGTTAAAATAAGATCCTTTTCTAAGAATTTAAAAATTCATGTATATTCACAGGTTTACACGTTCCTTTTTTCCACCTTAAACAGAAGATATTTTTCTGTTCACTGGTGAAAGAATGTCAGTGTTAGAGACAAAGTCAAGGTGAGCAAGTTAGGTGTTGGTCACTTCTCCAAAGTAACAAGTGATAGGAAAAGAGAAAAAAGCCTCAAGCTGCACCACAGAAAGTTTAGGTTGAATATTAGAAAAAAATTGCTCCACCAAAAGGTTTTTCAAGGATTGTAACAGGCTGTCCAGGGAAGAGGTAGAGTCACCATTCTCTGAGGCCTTTAAAGACAGGTAGATGTGGCACTGAAGGACATGATTTAGCAACAGTTGTCAGTGCTCTGCTAACAGATGGTCTTGATGATCTTAAGAGGTCTTTTCCAATTTAAATAATTTGTGATACTATTCTTGGTTCTCAGAATCACTCAATAAGGGCAAAGCACAAGCAGTAGAGAAAGAAATCTTATCAGAAGGAAAGACATCAGCAGGACGTTAAAACCTGAATGTCTTTGGGTGCTGGTTGATATCACTCCACCAAACAAAGTCCTGAAGGTTCAACTGTGTCACTTCAAGTTGCTGCTATGCCAGATGTCTTCTCTGTTCCTAGTCAGAGACTACTGTCCATCACCCAGCTGTGCTTGGTCCGTTTCATGATTAACCTTAAAAGCCTTTGGCACTGCTGGGATCTCTGAGGAGAACACATCACAAGACTGAAGAGGTCAGAAATGCAGTAAACTAAGAGATAGATGGACATCTCTGCCATGGAAACCGTGACAGTTCTCTCTTGCTGGTCTGCTCCTGCCACAAGATTTCTGTGACAGATTTCCCACTTTCTTGTGATCCTCTAACTCACTTAAGACTTGGCTTTCATGGTTTGCTTCTCCTGATGCGTCTTTGGCAGTTTAGTGAGGAGAAAACCTGCAAAGCTCATCAATCATCAACACTGTGCTGAATAAAAGGCACACTGTCATGAATTTTACACTTTTATGTCCATCATGTACCATCGTATACCATGGATGTGTGTATTTACCAGATTAACCCAGATTCATTCCTAGTACAAAAAAAGATTTGGATGGATATTAAGACAAATTCAGCCTGATAAAATGCAAAATCAAATAACTAATTAGCAGATTTATCTGGCATATAGGTAAAGCCTTATAAATTAAGGGCCTTGTAATCCTTGTAGAATCATGGTTCAGGCCTGCTACTTTGGCTAAGTGGAAAAGAGCTGTGGGAGGGTGACTCAGCTGGAACAGGGGCAGAGAGAGGTGAGAGACATGAGAGGCTTGCTGTGTGATTCCTGCACGGCCACATTATGCTGTGTGGTGGTTGGTTGGCTTGGGCTTGTTGTGCCTTAAAACTATGTAGCTGATAATGGGCTAACTCTTTAAAAAGGACTGGGTTTTGCAATAAAGCTGCTCTCCTTTGCACCTGCCTGGGGACTCTGCTTCGCTCTGCTTCGTACAGACTTAGAATAAAATACAAAATACAGAGTTAGAAGGTTTGCCTTTTTAAGTGATTGCCAGCATATCTTCTGTATGTAATTGAGTTAAGAACTGACAAGGAGAGTTCTGTATTCTTAGACCTGCACGCCATTTTTTCAGAGAAGTTACTTCCTCTGTACTTTAAGCCCTAAGTGGGGATCTCTAATTTGGAGAAACTTAGTTATGAACTCCTTAATACACTAAGAATTCTACTGTGCATGAAGCACTCTGGGGACTTCCTGTAACTTAGAGTATTCATAATTTCTTTTAATTAGGCTACTAACTTATGTTCCTTTTATAAATGTAATGCTGTCTGCCACGGCATAGATTTTGCAGAGCAGAGAGGTTTCCAAAATGCCATCTGAATCTTCAGAGGGCAAATAGTTAGCACCTAACTAATTAGACATTCAGACATAAAAATTAGCCTGTTTTTTGATAAATAAGAGGAAAAAATTTATGATATGTGGCTTAATCCAAGTTCAAGGCTTATTTCTTTGCTATTTAACTTTAGAACTAGCTACAAAAAAATTTCAAAGATAAGTGGAAAGATGAGTTTTCGTTTACTGGTGGTTGACTGACTACATCAGATAATCAGAAAAGCCTGTTCAGAACGAGAACCAGCACTCTGGTCTGTGCTGCTGGAAGACCTCTCTCGCAGCAGGCAGGTCTCAAATGAAACACTAAAAAAATATTTCTGAGGGATGACCATAACTGAGCTAAATCAAAGCACAGACAAGCCCTAGAGAGGTTTTACCAAGTAGCTGGGTGTTAGCTTTGTGGGTGATTACAGCTCTGGACCTTCCCTGATTACCAGCTAAGGGATGTCAGTGTCTGGGAGGGTGTGGAATGTCTAGGAGATTAATTGAATCCAGAGCCTTGTAATCAAACTCACTTTCTCTTCAATCATTATCAGCACCACTGCAAGGCCAAGTTACTTTCTCCACTGTGTTACCTACTCACTGCTCCTTCAAAAGCAAAAGATTGTGATGCAAAGCTAAAACTCTAATATTATAGATGCATTGTCTCCTCTTCAGGTTAGGAGCAAACTAGATGATACAGGTGATCACACAGATAAGATTGTAATCAGCAACTATTTGATACAATTCTGAGGATTTTTAATTTGTTATACAAATCCCATCATTTCCTCACCAAATAAGCAAGGCATATGCACTAAGGGACAAGCTAAAGAACATACATTCCTCAGAACAGTTTTTGTTTAAGACATCAAACCATGGGTCAGTTGGAAGTGGTGTTCTCATAGGCTTCATAAAGTGCCTTGTGAAGGTGCAATTTTTCCAAAAGTTGCTTAAGTAGGTTTATGCTTAGTGATGAAATCATACACTTTTTGACAGTAACAAAATAGGGAATACATTTTGCCTTTGACCAGAATTGAACTTAAAATGTTAGTCCAACAGATACTCCACCCTGAAGACCCTGGTTTCTTGTAGAAGAACCAGGTATGTCAGGCATCATTGTTATTTATGGCTCTGCAGATTATGCTAGATAGCACTAATATAATACTCAATGGTTTTGATAGGATGAAATCCATAATTGTAACAAGGTATTAAAAAACATGACCAGTTTAAATCCATCAGGAATGTGACTGAATGTAAAACAACTGAGGAGACATAGTTCTGAGTTGTTATAGAGGGATATCTCATACTATAACTTCATGTCTCTGAGGAGTACCTACATATATATTGGTTAATTTATTCTGGTGGAAGAAAATTTATTTTGATATTATTTAACATCTTCAGAAAGTTAAAATGGCAGAATTGAAGTAAAATGGAAAATAATGGTCACAGTTACACTTTCTTGCCTTGACAAGAAGGGATAGCAAATGGTAGTTACTACTAGTGGTATAAAAGACCACTGTAATTGAAAGGAAATATAGAAATACTGATATGACAACATGTAACCACAATGTGAGCCAAAAGTAAATTATTCTTTTATTTTTATTTGTTGCTAGGTAGCATGCAAGCTCAAAAATTACTAAGCAAAACATTAGCAAGATATTTTTCATTAAACACTTAATATTGAAGTCAGCTGTTGGAAACAGAGAAGCAAACTGTGTGTGGGAGAAAGCAGATGTGTTCCCTCTCTGTGAGGTAGGCTGAGAGAGCTGTAAAGGGTCTACAGTCTTTGCAAACATGGCCAAGAGGTCACAAGCAAGCAGGATGGAATTTAGGAAGGGTACTTTTTCTGTTAGGTATAACTGGCAGATGCTGTAGAGGAAATAACACGACATACAGGGAGGTAAGGAGGACAGTGAGCTTGGGGAACAATTCTGCAACTATTCAGCCATTGCCCTGGCAGTGGAACTGAGAAAAATGCACAGTTGTTGACAAAAAAATAGAAATAATTGCCATAATGTGGACAAAACAGAAAAAATAGAGATCAATTTAGTTAATATACACAAAATATAATTGAAATTTCTGGCAAAGGACTTAAATCAACAACCTTCCAAAATGGAAAAAAGGTTAGAGTTATATTAGTATAATATTTGCAAACAGTACTGCACCACACCCACAAATGCTGATTACAAAAATGGAAAAATTTGAATGTTGGGTTGAAACTTACACTTCCAGCAAACATATAAAATTGTATATAAAATGTAAAATGTAAAATTGTATAGGATGTATATGACATTCGGGTCTCTACAGGCAATCACATCAGCCAAGAAAGGATCAGATGAGAATTTACAAAAATAGTGTTATATTCATACACACAAATAATTACTTGCCAAAAACATGACACGAGTCAAATCAAAATCTGACAGACTAGCACCAAATCTTTCAGACCTCCTGTGGAAAAAAGACAAGCATGATTAAATCTAGTGTTCTTGCATGCGACATAGCCAAAATTTCATTTTTGTTGAAAGATGGAAAGATGAAAGTTCAGAAATGCACTTCTGTCCTTGATGGTCTCAATTCTCCAGCTTCTTTTCTTCCCTACATCTACTTTACAGGAAAGACTCAGTTTACCCAATTTTTTTAGCAAGAGTATGTCCCAGCCTAGAAAGAAGAGCGTACATCTGGCAAGGCAGAGAAATGCTGCCTTGAGAAATACTGGCAGAGAAATACTGGCAACGTTTTCTTCTCATAAGAAAAAAAGGGTTCTTCCAAACTGAGGTAAACTGAAAATAGATTTTTGATATTAAGGACAGTGTGGAAGATAATGTACAAAACAGGCAAAAGCACAGCATTTTTTTGAACACATTATTTTTTTTTCAAAATATTCACTCAGCATTAATTAGAGCTCAAGCTGTTGGCTTCCAGTCTCGAGTTCAGCCTCTTTCTCTCCCTTTGCCACCCACTGTGGCCTGTTATTTCCATTATAAACACCCATAAATCTCACCAAGTCTAATGGGCTTATTGCAGTCCTGCATATGCATCAAGGGGAGGATGAATGTCTCTACTTGTGCCTTTAGATACCCATAATTGTTTAGTAACATAATGAGATAATGTTTCTAAAACAGCAAAAAACAGTGGGTGTTTTTCTACACCCTTTAACATGATCTAGAGAGCTTTTCAGATTAAATCATTCCAGATTTCAGCTGTGGTTACTAGTTTCTGCAGGCAAAGTAAAAGCAAATTTGCACCTGAAGACAGTAAAGGTAGGAAGCAATGGAGAGCATGTAAGAGCTTTCTCCTCATTCCACTGAAGAACTACAAAAAAATGCTCTGTCACCAATAAAGTGAGCATATAAATGGATTTGTGAATTTGAAGATGAAGATGAATGTGAATTTGAAGATGAAAAAGTACAGAAAAGGATGATCCAGAAAATATTTTTTTCTCCATGAAAAATGAACAAAAGGACTTGTTTCATTAGATTAGAATAGTGAAGGATGAGGAGGAATAGGATTTCTGCCTTTAGACACAACAAGGAAATGAACACAAGGGAGAGAAAAAACCCATTTGAGCTAAAGGAGTACTTTGGCACAAGAACAAATATACATAAGCTGAACATGAATAAATTTAGATTTAATTTAGAAATGGGCTCTGAGCCTTCCTGCCTATCAGATTTGGAAAAGGTCTTTCATTGAAAATAATACAGACAGAAAGAACTTGAATACTTATAAGAAAAACAAGTAAGTTTTTAAAAGAATTGAATAGCATCGTGCTGCAAGAGATTAATTTCATAACCTAGATGCTTCTTCCCCAACTTCTTTGTGTTCCTGTTTCTTCCCCTTTCTATACTCACCATGGAGACCTCACAAAATGAAGATATAAATCCAGAAAACAAAATACCCCCCAAACACCTGGAACTCAGTGAGACACACCTAGTTATAAGGGATAATGGCACCACACTTGCTATAAAAGTGCTATGAATTAATAATATTTCAAATTGACTAATAACATTTCAAATTGACCTGCATGTAACACTGGAAAAAAACTATAAATTGTGTACATCTTGGTAATTCTCTTGGTATCAATTGGCACTGTCTCAATCTCAGGCCATGACAAACATTGTCCTTCTAACTTAAAAAATTACTTTCAGGGTCAGTAGGATCTGGCCCAGTGCTTATTAAAACAGCAAGTGCATCTCTTTGTACGTTTAAAAGCAGATCAAAAGAAGCAGGGCATTTTGTTGGCAGTAGTTCCACTTACTGGATGTCATCAAATTGCTGATATTTACTATTTAAAAGACATGAAAATAATGACAGGATTTAAGTGTTCTCTAAGTACTCAGTGTTAGCTTTATGCTATAGTTGCTTGAAAAGACACAAATACCATTAAAACCCACCAACCAAACCTTTATAAATTACTGCTAAGTGTAGAACAATGCTCAAGTTAATTGACTTTGCATTTTCAGCAAGCACTTTGCCAAGTAATTATTATTTATCTAACAATGGTTTCAATGCAAATTGATGGTGCATATTTGCTATTAATCTGAAGTCATTGCAAAATACAAACAACAATTACTTTCTGAAATTACCACAGAAAACAAAGAGAAAATAATTTTGTCACTGGTTTACACATTTAATTTATAAAAAGAGAAACAAACAAAGAAACAACCCTAAATATTACTGTTTCTCAGCCCTCAGTGCCAAATTGCTATGTTAAAAAATAATGAAGCTAAGCCAAAGAAAAAAACTTTTATGTGTGTACCTTGCCACAAAAACAGATGCATCAAAGATCCATATGTGCTACAGTACCTCAGTTTTCCCTCATGCTTCTCTGGAATAATCCTGGGAAAGCTGCCAGATCTCAGAATGTTGCACTTCCCAGACAAGAGGATCACCAGACCATGGAACACCAAACCTTATTTAGAAGAGACAAATACATTTAGAATATTAATTACTTCTCTATAGAAGATTACATTTAAAATATCTGGGGGAAAGATTTAAAATATGGTTGGGAATGATTGTTTCATATAACTAAAATGTTTGCTGGGAGACTACACTCTATAATCAGCACTTATCTCATTGAGCATAATCTTTCAACAGCATTGAAGCTGATAGATCGAGATGGAGCTCTTTGTCTACACCCTTTGAGCTACTCCAGCTTTACAAATTACACTGTTCCCCACCAAAACTCAGCTGGGATATGTACTAGCCAAGAACAAAGCTCCAGTCAGAATTTAGATAGGGAGAGAATAATGACTTGGAATCAAAATTAACAGCAGAGAGAGAAACCTGATCCTTAAAACAATGGTGTAGGTAAATAACTTCACTATATTGAGATACTGCTTATAAAGAGACACTCCTAAAGTAAGAAGACACATTCCATAGCATTTTTAACAGATCAGTGACCTAAACAGAAATTCTTAGAATTCCTTTTTGTCCAGCCTACCATACGGGAGCAGGAGGGTCAATGGTTGAACTCACATTGCTGTAAACACAGCCAGAGGTTCTCAAAGGAAAGCAGTACCCAGATTCAGCCCAGTGCTTGGGAGCATCCCTCTGGGGCTGTGATCACTGCAACACTGCAGGCTTGTACACGAACCTGCTCATGCTAGAAAGAGCAGACCCACTCTGACCCATTCACCCCTATGATTCTCTTTCAGTCAGGCCAGGAACTGTGCCTTGAGCAAACTCAGGGCATTACCCCACTGAAAAAACCTTTTCTTCATTATTTATTTATTCATCTTCTGCTGAGGTATCAGCTGTCTCCCTTCTCAGGGCACCTGCTCTGACCTCACTGCAGATACACCAGATAGTACAAGCCTTCTTGGAGAACACAAGTGAAAATTCAATCCTGCTCTTTCTGTGAATCATTTTTAAACTTATTTTGCAACTTCAAACACTTTGTTATATTTGAAAAATTTCTAACTTACCTTAGAACTTCTATGGAAAATAAAATTTTAAAAAGAAAAAGAAATTTAAAAAAATAAAGAATCTCTCATCTCTTTGCAATTCCAGCTTTCTGATCAAATAGCTCCTTTTTCAATGGGTTGTAGTACCCTGAGTGATACTTTTATGTTTCCTAGCCAGCAAAGATATAGATTAATTTCACAATACAGCGATCATCTCCAAAACAACATCTGAAAAGTTACAATACTGAGGGATAGATAACTCAAGATATATAGCAAAACCCAATCTAGGGATTTTCAGATAAATCTACTGAAGAAGGTGTCTTGGTTTAGGGGGGAGTGAGATTTCCAGGAAGTTGTGGGCAAACCAACCAGTGGTCAGGGTCAGGTTTTATGCTGGCACCTGGAGTAGCCACTGTGAGGTTGGACACGCCTCTGAGACACAAGGAGTTAAAAGCAAGGACTTTAGAGGGATTGGCCCTCTTTGGTTCCTGTTGTGAGGTGAGCACACATCTCTCCCTTTCCCCCCAGCTCGTGGGGCTGGGTGGAGGAGGGGAAAAGCCATGCGGGGCCTCTTCAAGATGGAAGGGTGGAAAACTGTGGAGGTGCCCTCTGTCCCCGTTCCCCCACCCAGGAGAGAGAGAGAGAGAGAGAGAGAGAGAGGTTAGAGGCTGCCGCTTCAGAGCTGCAGAATTGATATTGGCAGCAGCCGGCAGAGAAGAAAGAGCGGGGAGTGGGGAGAAAAAGTTCCCGGCTGTGTAGAGATGTGCTGAGCCTGCGACCCTGCCGGGAGCCAGGAACTGTTAACTCTTTCTTGGCAGACAAAAACTTTTCTAGACATTGATTCTCGTGGCTGGTGGTTTGTAAGAAGAGAGAGAGAGACAGCCTGGGACTGAGATGACAAAGGAAGATTACAAGAATCCCAGATGGGCAGTGATGAAGAGGAGTGGCTTTTTGGGCTGGACTTTTCTTGCATAATGTTAACCATAGACTGAACTTGAGTCCCTTTGAACATAAACTGCATTTGGGTGGATGCAGTCAGCTCGACTTTGCTGCAGTGACTGGCACTGTAGGAGCAGAGCGAGCAGAGAAGAGGGGGAGGGTGTGGTGGTGCCCTCTGCCCTCAGGGGAGATCTCTGTTCTTGGAACCCTCGGCCCCAGGGGAAAGACGGGGAGAGCTCGGCATGCAAGCATCCTTAAAAGAGCCCTGTATGCAGCTTTGGTCCATGGACAGTGGTGAGAGCACTGGACATGGAAAGGAGGGTGTCACCACAGCAACTTCTCCGGGTGGTGCCATGGGGGACATGGAAACACATAAGGGGTGGACCTGTGTTTTCTGGGGGGCAGTCTATGGTGTGAGAGAGACTCCTCTCTCCCTTGCTGAACTGAAGATTAGGGTTTTTTTGAGTGGTGATTGTTTGATTCAGAACCCAGGGTTTTGGTTTATGGAGGGTAACGTGTAAGGGGTGAAAATTGGGGAAGGAGAAGAAATGTTCTGGGAAGTTTTCATTTCTGGTTTTTTGTGTGTTTAGTTTTTTGGTTTTTGTTTTTGTTGGTTTTGTTTGTTTGTTTGTTTTTGTTGTTGTTTTTTCTTTTCTATTTCTGTTCTTATGTAGTTTAATAAATTTTTCTTTCTGTTTTCAAGTTTTAGTCCTGCTCTGCTCTGTTCTTGATCACATCCCACAGTAGTTGTTAGGAAAAACATATATTCATGGGTGCATTAGCATCTGGCCAGTGCCAACCCATGACAGAAGGAAAAAAGAGGAGCATAAAGCCTTGAATAGTCATTTTTCTATCAATATATCCATAATGTAATATATATTAGTGGCACAATCCATGCCTGACATTATATGGTTGAAGTAGCTTTGAATTTGACTTTTATATATAAATATACAGTTATACACAATTGTACACAAACCAGGCTGAATTCACCACTCCATGCAAAATATTAAGCACATAGACTAGGTGTGCAAACTGAAACATTTTTGTGAGATAAAATAAACACATTCAGCCACAGGAAACTAGAACTCCCTGTTTGGGGGTATTCCTAGTGCCTCCCTGTTCGTTATGAGAAGACACATTCTGCTGCCATTGGTTGCACTGCTTTGCCAGATGAAATCCAGCCATTCTCTGAAAAAACCCCAAACAGAACACAGAGCATGACATGCAAGAAACTAAGGTAGAATGTGACTTCTAGGAGACTTTTAGCTGGCATTGGAGACAAGACATTGATTAAACTCCTGTTTTCTCCCTGAAACAACAACAGGACATATCTCAATATTGGTACTTCATTTACATTTCTGATGAGTTGGCTAATAGAGCAACAAGAAGAGGGGACAAGAGGATGCTTCCCTGGCTTTCTCTGATGCCTGTATATGCATGGTTGGATGTGGGCTGTGAAAATTCTGTTTGAAATAATGCTTCCTCAATTTCTCTTTCCTACTGCATGATATGCAGTACTTACAAACTTCATCCTGGAAAACGGTTGCTCTCATCTAGAAACCTTCAGACAAATGTGCTTTGATTCCTCAGCCAAACTGCATGAAAAACTTGGAAGAGAGGTTTGTTTTCTTCTACAAGTTTATTTGTTTGTATTTCCTGAATAGCAAATACATAGTACTCACAAGGAGTGCTGGACAATCTCCCTGGCATTAATACATACAATGCCTGTTCACCTGCATGTTAACTAAAATACTGAGTCCAGATTAACTTCTAGTTTGCAGATCCTGGATATATTTAAGCAATGTGAAAGGAATTCTGATGAACACTGTGGCCCATTAGAGGCTATAGTTGTCACGAATCACATGATAGCAAAGAAAAAAGCATATTTTTTTTTACTGTTATAAAGACTAAAGGATGAATGTAAATTTTCCTTCTGCACTGAAATTAGGTTTTTTGTCATAAAATATTATGTGAATTATTTTAGGAAAAAGAATGCATTATAAATGTACATAGTAATTTAAGCATTTTCTTAATCCCTATAAGCTTAAAAATCAGTTATACACTCATAATACTGGGATTTTACTTGGCCTATGCTGTAACAAGAAGTAATTTTTAATCATAACATAATTGGTTCTATGTTTCTGGGGTGATATTAGTCAGTGTCAGCATTATGGAGAGAGATATGAACATCAATTTTTTTCAGGCTGCTCTCAGGAAGGTCTAAAAGACTGAGGACAAAAACGAATGAGATTCTCTATCTGAACATATGTTTGCATTCTGTTTAGTGGGGTTTTTTGCACCATTTCTAAAATAATTAAAAATAGATCACAACAGTATAAGGCAGAAGCAGAGTGCTGAGCTAATATTTTGAATAACCCCCTATGCTTTTCTGTCAGTGTTTCAGCTTTAGCCCCCTGAAGCTCAGGCCAGATTTCTGTTTCGTTAATGGCAGAATTAAACCACAGGGATACTGTCTGTAAAAGAGGTGTTCAGATGTCCTTCTAAATATTCAGAAACAGGGTACCATTCAGTTTCTTAGGAATTACATATTTCCACTGCATAGTTGCTGTTGAAGCAAACTCTATAGCACACAAGTATAAGTAGTGTATCTCTGCTGAGCTTGTGACGAGCTGAGTGAGCATCAGCTGCTTGTGAAACAGAAATCTGTGGACTGTACCCAAAGTAAGCCAAATCCTGTGCCTTGCTGCTAGCAGCAATTTTTTCCTGCAGATATTATTTGGCAAATCCGTAAATCTAAAATTAAATCTTATTTTTGCAAGTAGAATTGGTTTATGCTAAAATAAGCTGAAATTATGTTAGGTGATTATCCCTGAGTTTGTTTGGTTTTTTGTTTGCCTGTGAAATACAGGCATTGGTTTAACACATTTCCATTCCATGCCTTCATTCTCAGGATGTGGTTAATAGTGATGGGCCAGCTGGCTTTCCCTCAGTGAAAAATTTCTGAACAGATTCAGAACCAAGGCCCATTTTAACAGCTCCCATACCACTTCTACCAGTTTTAGAGGTTTCCACCAAGACTTTCTCAGCAGGGTACCCTGTCACATGCTCTACACATCTGTGTTCACATAAAATTGGGCCCATCTCTAGGCACAAATACTCCTGGCTCCTGGTTTAGCACATCATTGCTCTCTTATATCAGGTTTTCCTGGAGTAAACACCTATGTCTGAGGGGAGCTATGGCAGATAGCCATAAACTCCTCTAAAGGAACAATGAGAAATATAGACTGTGTGCTTTATAAAGCTCTGCATGATATCTCTGGGCAGATCTCGTGTACTCCAAATAAAAGTCATCCTCACACCATGTTTCTCCTCCTTTTGGCCCAGCAGCATTAAATGGAGAAATATAACTCATACATATTTTTCTGAAAGGAAAAGTTTGTGAAGAGCTTGTATTATGGTGCAAAACCCCATAAATCATATCAACACTGAAACAGACGTGGTATAAGACATTTATGTTCGTGTGTTGGCTTCTTTTTCTTTAGAAATGTTTATTGTTAACTGAAATCCAACTAGAAAAGGTAATATTCCTTTTGGAATGATATCCACTAGTTACAGAAAAATACGACTGCAGCATGTAGGATGGGTGTTTCAGTATGTTTTATGTTTTCATAGTATGCCTTTATATCTGCATGTATATATATGCGTGTGTGTGTGTGTACATATATATATTTATGCAAGCACACAAGCATATACATTTAAAATATTCCTTATCCATTTCCTAAGAAACAGATTTCAAAAAATACTCTTCCTTTTTTTTGCCTTTTTCCCTCTGAAAAAAAAAAATTCTAAGGGCAGAGAAGCATGGCCAGGATTTAATCAAATTTAGGACCTGCAGGAGTAATGAAAAATAAAGCCTTAAGAACCATTGTGCTTACAGGAGACAACCAGGTTGGAGGTGTGAGTGCCCTTGGTGAGCTTAGCTGTCATGATGCTACATGATGGGTTTCAACACAACCAGCTTTTTCCAGGAGGCAATTTAGTTGTTTCTGCACAGAAATCAAGCTGCTTTTTGGGTTCAGATTTCATAATGTGTTCTCAACAGGACAAGTAAAGTGGACCAATCCTAAGTGCCTTTTACCATCATGAAGAAATACTGCACACTCATGAAGACTATTTGTTGCTGGGGGTTTTTTTCCCTCGGAAAGTCACTCCACAAAGCAGATGTTCTGATGATCTAAACATCTTCAGCTGTTAAAAGTAATTCACGAAGACTTAAATTACAATGGCAAAATTTGTATCCTTTTCCTTGCATCATGCCAAGTGGCATATCTGTAATAACTCTAACTCAACCTGCCACACAATTGCTTAACTTCATCTGGATATTATATCCTGCACATTAAAGGAATGATCCCATTCCTTTGATATCTTTAAGATGCAAAAGTTAAAATCAGATTTACCCGATTTGTGATCCATTGTAACACAGTGTCCATGGAAGTTTAGAAATGAGCCAGACAGGTGCTCAGTTTTCAGGTGCTTGTTTTATTCTACTTTGTTCACATTTGTCTCTTTGAGTTTTGAGTGATATATGAAAGCCCATAAAATTGGACCAAAGATACATGTAAGTGGTATTCAGGTTTCATTTCTAAATGCAGACTTTGCCCTTCTGTGGATCTGACAAATGTACCTCTCTGTCTGCCAGCCATTTCCTCTGGTAAAGCTTTTAAAAGGGCTTTTACCAATCACTGCTGGCATTCCTAGAAAAAAAACCTCCGTGCAGCATGAAGGGAAGCACCTGAATGTTTCAGTAGCCTGAAGGGATATGTCAAAGAAGAAATGTTCAAACAACAAGATTTATTAAAGTAAATGTCCAATATCTACCACAGAAAGCTTGACATCGCTTACCCACAGACCATTTGGGAATATTCCCTTATTCTCTTTCTCACTCTCTTTTCTAAATTGGGATTTATATGTAGAAGGAAGGGATGATGACTGAGGTCTGATATGACATTTATCTTCACAAGTGAGAAGACTAATAAATCATCAATGACATTACCACAAGTGAGTTCTGAGGTCTGCTCACAAGTGAAGATAAATAACATAACAGACCTAAGTCAGCATATATTACATGAAATGTCTAATAAGTTTCACTCTCAACATAGCTGGATTTGATGAAGATGACTGAACTTATGTTGCATTTCAAATCCACCATCCAAAGAAGAAGAAATTAATTTTTCCAGCTGAATAAAATCACCACTAAAACAACCTTAGTATACGTTCCAGCCTTTTGCCAAGCTATCATGCTACTGCTCTGCAGAGCTACAAGGAGCCACGTGGTAGTAAAAATCAATTAAAAATGCCATTACAAAACACAGTATCAACTCATCTTCAGTGCATGAAACATACCTGACTTTCATGATTTAGGCAGTATCACATGCTTAAAAAGCCATGTCTGCATGTTCCTGAAATAAGTACAATGAGCTTTTATTTTAGGCTTTGCAAAGGATTGCAGGTTTTCACAACAGCTTGTGGCCCTCTGTAGGGTCAGTGGTGGCAGCATGGTTGAAAAGTTGAGAGGTTTTAGGATTTCTAATTTGTTTAAGGCTACAATAGTCCTTCTAGAAAGTGAGATCTACAACTGAGATATGCCAAAAGCATTTCTGAACCAGTGGCTAGCAGTGGATTTTTAGGCAGTGTACCATAATAAACTGGGAAAAGAGAATAATATTTCTTCTGGCTTTTGAGTAAATGATGGCCAAGAGGGTCCCTGAGCTGGACATAACATCTGGATCATCATGTTGAGGAGGGAGATGTTTAATTTGTATTACAACATTTAAAAACCAAAGTTGGATACTAACCTTAGCTTATCCTTGTGATCCTACCAACATTCTGCAGTGGAAAGAGACTAATTTGCAGCTGAATTTTGTCTTGTGTGGAATTTGCAGGTCTCAAAACTAGTTTCTGAAAATTTGAGAGTAACACAGTTGTAGGTCTGTGAAGAGTAACGTTGCATAAATGTACATCCTAAATCTTGTCCAGGTGCATAAATCATCATGTCTTTCCCCTTTCTCACACAGTTTACAGATATTAAAATGTCTCCAAGTCTGTTGTCAGGTTTTAGTCTAAAAATCTCCTGGAGTAACATTCCACTGAGAAACAATTTCCCTGCAACAGTATTTGTATTTCACATTAATTCAGTGTGCTTGTAATCAGGTGCCCTCACAGTAGAAGATGGTCTGAGTGGCACAGCAACTAAAGAAAACTGCTTTTCACATTTCTCATAATGTGTTACATTGTGGCCAAGTTCAAAATCAGCAAGAATTCAGGTAAGCGCTAATCAAAGTATTCAGCAGCCTTCAAGTATAAGAACAACAGAAATTAAACAGTCTTATGAGTGTAGGAGTGTTATGCTTATGAGTCTACAATTTAGTTTTCGTAAAGGTAATTGGAAACTAATATTAATGAAAACAGTTCAATTTGCTTACCCAAAGCAATTGTAGAGAACTGAGTAAATGGGGTAAAAAAATTGGAACAAAATTTAAACCACTTGCAAACAACATTAGAAGAGATTAATCTGTTTTCATTACCAAGGTTAAGACATTAAAATACCTGGGAAAGAGGAAACTAACTGAGAATTTAAAATAACCATTTTTATTGATATTCCCGATTTTTACTGTTATTAAGAATTTTTAAATTAAACTTTTCCTTTTGAAAACATGTGAATAGCACAGAATTGTCTCAGAGAGAAAGGGAGGAAAAAAAGTTGTTGGTATACACTTAACACTGGTCGGTGAAATCCTATGTAGCTTAGGCCAAGCATTAAAAATAAACTAAATCAATCAATATTTACACTTCTAGATTTTTTTTTCTTTCATACTCTTTGAGGCCTTCAATAGTGTTCAGGTTATGGATTAAAACTTGATTTTTTAAAATAAATTTGACAGCAAGATATACATATGGAAACCAATTCATTGAAAGATAAGCAATATCAAGAAAATTCTTGCTTAAAAATAAACAATGAGCAATATTCAAAATTTAGCTGGAAAATTGCTATATTTCTTCAGCTGAGATTTTCTCTATATGTATAAAGATGTGAATTAGCATATATTAGCATATATTCCTATTTTTGCTATTAAAAGTTTTTTTAAGAAAAGCTTTCTGTTTCTGTTATGAAAACAACCTAGTTGATAACCAGCTCCTAGGGTTTCTCTGGAAGAACTGCAAGAAAAGAAGAGGGTGCTTTGAAAATTGCAGTTGTTGTGAATGATAAAAGAAGAGGCCCTATGAGAATTTTCAATATTTAAATAACAATTTATTTCTTCCTTCATCTTCTGGCAAAAGTAAACAACAGTAAAAGTGCTACTTAATTCTTTCCCACCCTTCCTCACTTCTGGGATTGTGGCAATCATGGAATTCACAATGCAGGAAAATAATGCCTTTAAGAAAATATATTAGATCGTTTTCCTGGCGTGTTTAACTAAGTCATTAATTATAGAATTACAGAATATTCTGTGTTGGAAGGCACCCACAAGGATCACCGAGTCCAGCTCCTGTCCCTGTGCAGGACACCCCAACCGTCCCCCCACGTGCCAGAGAGCATTGTCCAAACTCTCCTCTAGCTCTGTCAGCCTTGGTGCTGTGATCACACCCTGGGGAGCCTGTTCAAGCATCCAGCCACCCTCTGGGTGAAGAATCTTTTCCTGTTGTCCAGCCTAAACCTCCCCTGGCACAGCTTCAGGCCATTGCCTCGGTCCTGTCACTGCTCAGCACAGAGATCAGTGCCTGCCCCTCTCCTCCCCTCCCAAGGAAGCTGTAGCTGCACTGAGGTCTCCCCTCAGTCTCCTCCAGGCTGAACAGACCGAGTGCCCTCAGATGCTCCCCACACAGCTTCCCCTCCTTTGGAGCCTCTCTAGTAGCTTAACACCTCTCTTATGTTGTGGCACCCAAAACTTCACACAGTACTCGGGGTGAAGAGGAGCAGCTTATGGATACTCGTAACAATTCAACAGGGTGCCCTTGGGACTGAAGCTCACAGCTCCAGGGGGAAGATGAAATATAAACTTTATTTTTAATACTGATATATTTCCTGCAATTTTCATAAAACTCCTTTATTTGGCTTTTGACTCTGCCAGTAATGAGGCTTCCCAGAAATATATTTAAAAAACAAAAGGGGAAAAAAAAAAAGAGAAAACCCACAAATTCTGTTTTGCTTTTAATGATTTGAAAACTGGTCTAGAAGAACAGCATGGAGATCACTTCTTTTATATGGCTGTAATATCTATGCATTTCACTAATTAGGATTATATTTAACCTGCCTAAAGATATTTCTTGCACATTGCACTATTTCTCACTCTCTCTCTATTCCATTATTCTTTGTCATAGTTTTCCTTTATTGTGCAATGTTTTGATAAACAGATTATTGTTTAAGCCAAACTCCAGCTAATTACTTGTCTAAATAATGTCTATTAAATGGAGAACAGAAAAAGAAAACAAGCAAATAACAATAAAAAACCCCAAACAAGTTCCTTTGAGAAAACTGAAATTAATTTCCTGCAGGATTTTTTATTTGCTACTTCATTCTTTCATCACATACATATAACTGCTTTCCTAATGGAAGACTGTGAGTATGGACCAGTCTTGATTTCACACACAAACATACAGACACGGATCTGAGGTTTGAGATTTTTCATTCATTTTACTCTTTATAGAAGAACAACTGCAGTTGGAAAGCCATTCTAGTGAGTCACCCAGCTCAGCTCAGCACAGCAGAGGTACTGATTTGGTGGCTTACACACATCCTGGGTGTGTGGTGTCTCGTCTAGCACTGAGCAAACCACTGATGACAACTCTCAAACATGCCTTGGCAGGCTGTCCAACTGCTTGTCTATAGTCACAGTCAGAAGCTCTTTTTCCCTCCTCCTAAACTTTAATTTTCACATACTGAAAGGAAAATTTGTGCTTACATAAATTCAGTAGGTTGGTAACAGCTAATACTGAGTTAATACCATCAAGCAATTCCTTACAGGGAAACCTGCAAGAAAGATGAAGAAGGACTCTGTCATTCTTATGCTCTCTACAAGAGCATGTAGTGACAGGACAAAGGGGAAATGTTTTCAAAGTGAGAGGAGACTTAGATCAGATATTAGGAATAAACTCTTTACTGTGAGGGTGGGGAGGCCCTGGCACAGAGAAGCTGTGGATGCTCCATCCCTGGAAGTGTTCAAGGCCAGGCTGGATGGTAATCTGAGCATTGGTCTGGTAGAAGGTGTCCCTGCCCATGGCAGAGGGATTGGAATTAAATCATCCTTAAGGTCCCTTCCAATCCAGGACATTCCCTGATTCTATAATCTTATGGATATATCTTCTTTTTCTTTTCAAACTTTGCAATTGAACAATGAGGCACCATACATGTATTGCACCTGTAATTTTGAGACATACATTTATGGCATTTAGCCAGCAGTTTTGACTAGTTTGTCATAGTTCAATAATTCAGCTTTAATTCTCTTTCTTAGGGTTACTTTTGATACGCGGACAAAAAAATTGCCTTATACAAAAACACTTTGAAAGAGATAGACACAATTTAGAGTACAATACATGATTTCCTATTAATAACTCAAACTATTTGTGTCTGTGTATCAAGCTAAGCATTAATGGTCTCACCACCACCAGTGAGACATCTGGTGAGCCTCTGCTGCCCAGCCGGATTTTGGTCAAGTAGACAAGGGTCAACCTCCACTGTCCCTTGAAAAGGATTGGCTCTTGATGCTGCTACACATTCGTTGCCTGCACGTCTTGTCCCTACCGTTTATAAGTGGTTTCACGACAGGGTTTTGTTCTTTCAAGCCATTGAGCTGCTAACTATTATTTTCTCAATTGTCTGTCTAGGTTTTGACTGGCCTTATGTTGTTTGGCTCTGACATACCTCCCTTCCAACAACAGTTTCTCAGTAAAACTGCACCAAGGTCACAGAGTTGTGCTGCAACAAATCAAACCCTGAATAACAGGCAACTCAGCCCTTGGACTGAAGGTTATAGAGGTTTTAAAGGAGATTGTTTCATTGTCTCGTTCTCTTACATTTACCATACGTAAAAACTAGCATCCCAGCACTTGTCATATCATGTACTGTCCCTATTATAATAAACTTCACAGGTTATGATTGACTTCTGTCTAGGGATTTCTCCTCTGTGAATCAGTTACATGATGCTTTTCACTTTTGGTACAAAACACATCACTGGGAGGCTAACTTTTACTTCACCAGATTATTGTTATATCCACTGCCTGCAGGTCATAGCCCATAACTTGGAAAACATTGCCTGCTGCCAGAACAGCCTCTCATAAACTCTGTTAAAACACAAAAAGAGACAAGATCAGGCCTCCTGAGTCCTAAGAATGAATTAGATATTGAATCTGAAAAATATTAGAAATTCATTAAGGAAGCAGATATTTTCAAAGATCCATTGAAATTAAGCCACGAGTGTGGAAGTTTTTCACTAATTATAGCTGGAAGGAAAGCTGAAGACATTTTTACACCTAACCTATATAACTCCACTTGTAGCTAAGTGCTCAATTGAATTTCTTATTAACACAGTCACTAGAAATCAATTAATCAGCATCAAAAACAACCTTACTGTCTAGAACAACTTCAATCCAATGCTTTCCTTCACTTCTGAAAAAAAATTGAATTACCTCTTACAAACTGTATTTCTTGCAAGCTCCCTTTTACCTTTAAAAAAATTTTACTCAGCATTTGAAATGTGGTGCTTTTAGGAAAAAAATATTGGTGTTTGCAAGCAAATGCAGTTATTTAATATAATTGCTATATGTTTGTTAATATTTGGTAATTTCATTTAAAATACCACTTTTTAAGTTACTTGTAATTTTGGCAAACTTACTTAGGCACATACCTTTTCTGGATCACATACTGGATCTCATGTTCACACAGGTATATCAGAAAATTTCACATAATTAGTTTAGCAATTTTATAGGGATGAAGGAAGTGTTGTTTCACCTTCCATCCTCTCTGCAGCAGATAGGTCTCTCATGTTTCTGAAATTTGGCATAACAATTCCCAGTCTGTCAAGAATTCCATGTAAGCATTTGCTCTGTGTTCCTGACCATCCTGCAGCTCCCGAGCTGGAGTATCCCGCCTTGACCCCAGGGCACACCACAGAGAGAGAGTCTAGGGCTGGGGATGGGTGGGGTCAGAAGGAGGGAAAGGGAGAGGAGGGAGGGAGAAAGTCGGAAGCTGACTGGGATGGAAAACATGGGCTGAACTCCAACCATGATGTTTCCCTTTATCTGTAGTACTCTGGCCTCTTTAGTTACATAGTGGGTACCTGGAGATAATTCCAACAATTCTAAATTTACTTTTGCACTAAATTATGATGAAAATCACAACCCCTCTATTGTGTGATGTGAAATATTAAGAAGTATTTAGACTCAGAAAGTTATCCATAAGACGGAATTTTAATTCAAGCTAAGAGCATCCTGTATTCACCTGAGTATATGCAAGTCACGCAGGAACAAAGTAAAACATTTTAATATTGCTGGAACTGCATTTTCAACCAAAAATTGTTGTTGAACTGATTTAGTATGTACCTATATAGAAGATTAAAATTTCTTTTTATGAACAGTTTTCAAGTCTGCTGCCTTTAACCTATTGTATTTAATAGAGCCTCTGGCTTCTTTCATTCAGGTTGCAAAGCCCTTCGTCTGGCAGAATTTCCCATTCATGTGCTATAAGGCGTTTTGCCAGCTGGATGTTAGCAGAGTACACAGAAAGGAACCAGCCAATTCCGTACAATATTTGCTCTAATCTTTATTCTCTCTTTCATATTGCTTCTTTTCCTTCTGTTCTCTGCCTCCATGGAATTCTAAATCTTCATACAGGTCTCAGGTTGTTGATAATGTGGAGTTATTATAAAGCATAAAATCCCCTTTTCCTAGCATCACTCTCCAAAGGAAAAGACTGACTTTAAAAGTCCTACACTTAAAAATCTCCAACCCAAATCTCACACCCCTCCAAAAAAACCAAACAAAACTAACCTTAAACCCATAAACACACAAGAACTAGAGTTTGGAGATTTCTATTTTGATAGTCTGGATACACTTTACCTTTTCTTTTTTTTTCGTTTTTAATTCAGTTTAAAAATTTTAGCAGTACCTAGAGAGTTCAGAAATTACTTTATCTCTTTTTACTCTCACTTTATGACTCAAATTTTAAAGAACTGTCGCTTAGGGGGGAAAACAGCGTTGAACACTTTAAATCATGAAAATGTATGAAAGCTCACAAGATTGATCCCTTAACTGTATTTCATTTTTTGAAAACATCCATTCCTGTTTCTGTTGTCACTATCAAATATTCAACACTTAGGTAGTGTCTTGCAAGCATTAGGAAAATAAGTAATATTATCATATTTTACATATGTAGGAATGATTCAGAAGAAGAAAATTGGCTGAACATGAGCTAGGAATGTGCCCAGGTGGCCAAGAAGGCCAATGGCACCTGGCTTGGATCAGCAATAATGTGACCAGCAAGACCATGAATGTGATCATCCCCCAGTGCTGGGCTCTGGTGAGGCCACACCTCAGATCCTGTGTTTAGTTTGGGGCTCCTCACTGCAGGAAGGACACTGAGAGGTGTTGGAATGTGTCCAGAAAGGACAAAGGAGCTGGGGAAGGGTCTGGAGCACAAGGCTGATGAGGAGCAGCTGAGGGACAGCTGGGGGGCTCAGCCTGGAAGAAATGAGGCTCAGGGGAGACCTGATCACTCTGTACAACCACCTGAAAGGAGGGCACAGCCAGGTGGGGATTGGGCCCTTCTCCCACTTAACAAGTGACAGGACAGGAGGAAATGGCCTCAAGTTGTGCACAGGAGGTTTAGCTTGTCTATTAGGAGAATGAAGAGGTTGTCAAACAGGGGAACAGGATATCCAGGGTAGTGCTGGAGTCACCATTCCTGGGTGTGTTTCAAAGACATGCAGATGTTGCACTGAGGGATGTGGTTTAGTGGTGGCCTCAGCAGTAGTGCATTAATCATTGCACTCAACAATCATAAAGATCTTTTCCAACCTAAATGTTTATCTGATCCTATAATTCTAAGAGCTAATCCTTCGTGAGGGCTGCAGCTGGGACCAGAAGTGCAGCTGAAACTGGACAAGAGACTCCTTGTTTCCTACTCAGCCCCAGTGTGCTGGCAGGAGATATGTGCTGTGTCCTCCTCATGGGTATGTCTCCAGCCCTGTACCCATTCCTGGCACTGGAAATCCAACACCAGGCACTTCTACCCACTAGTCTGTTATAAGTGGCCTGGACATGCCCAGGGAAGGGCAGGTTCACCACACATAACCACAGAGCCCAATATTTCCACACCTGTGGTAGTGGATGTTTCTTAACACACAGTAAATCTGTCCTCTTGCTCTTCCACACACAAATCTTCTTACTTTCAATGTCCTCCAGTGATACTGGTACAAAGTAATAAATCTGGGATGTCAGAATTTGCAGCCTTCAATGGGAAGCAGCACAGGCACCATTTTCAAATGGGCTCAACTTGGACCCACCTGAAAGTTCAGCCCTAGCACCTGTTGCTCTCCCAGCAGGATATAAGAAAAGTTTTAATACATTAGTGTGTACTGGATTCCTGTTGTGTGACTGAAGGAGAGGAGTTCTAAAGAAAAGAAGTTTGACTGTCTGAGAAGGGGGGACGGAGGTGAAGAGAGATATCATCCTGAGGAAGAGCATAGATAATGCTTGAATGAGCATATCTGAGGATCATAATATTTTCAAATATTTGTGCTGATTTTGGTTTTTTGTATTTTATTTTTTTTATAAAATATTGTTACAAAAATGTTTTCAGACTTGTGAATGTCTTGAACATTTTTTTTTTTTTTAGTTTTGAGAAGGATTTAAGTAGTAGCATGAAGCTGCTGTGAGTAGCTTCTCATGTCTTTTGTTGAACTTGGATAAGGCAAGAAAAAAATGTGGGATTTTTTTATTTGCTTTTAGACTTGGTGAGTGTCAATGTTTTATGATGCAGAAGCTATTCTGCATGACTTATTTAAAGTTATGAGAGAAGCCCTTGTCAGTTTTAGTTTTTCATATTAAGTACTGTTCTTCTCACGTTGTTTTATCTGCCTACCCTTCAGGAAAAAGAAAGAGAGTATAAAAATGAAAAACTATGGTCCAAAATCTTCAGAACAATAATGTTGTTCTGTGTTCATTTATTTTTGAGTTGTTGATTAACTACCAGTGTAAATTCCATTAAAAGTGTGAAATTAGACTTTTTTTTTTTTCTTATGTAATTCTCTAAACAATAATTTTGCCTCCTTATTTTCCTCCATTTTCCAAGGCACTCTTTCAGGCCTTTAAATGCTGGTTATTGTAAGATATTAAATTATTAGAGTAGCTCTATTTAGAAAAAAAAAACTATTGAAATATCTGAATTTGATATCTCATGGACAATAAGTAATTAGATAAGCAGATTGATAGTGGAAAAAGCAGGTAATGAGAGATGGTTTAGAAAGACTCATTTGCTGAAGCAAGTCACAAGCGGCTGTTGGTCTAAACAGTTCCCATCTGGCAGAGATTTGTAGGTATTGCAGAGGTAGGTTTTAAAGAAGGATTCAAAAGAGGATAAAGTGATATGATCTCCAGGATTATCAATGACAGATTAAATAAACGGGGATTAAAAGTGGAAGACAAGTTTAGAGGGTTTTTTTAAGTACTCTGTACCTTTAAGCCCAAGACTTACATTGTGAGACAACCAATTTGTCCTCTTTAGTAGTTTAAAAGATTTTGCATGAGCAGTAGTAGGCTGGAGGGGTTTGTTGGTGGTCTTGAGATGTAGATGAATGCTTCGTCTGTGTAACAGTTTCCTGTTTAGGTGAAAAATCAAATTTCTGAGCATTAAGGGTACAAGTTAATAGTGAGTACTTGCCAGGCAAGCTCTTACTTCTGTGTGGGTGATGGGGGTGTTACAAATGAGTGGTTTTGATCACTTACAGAATCACCATCAACAGTATTGTCAAAGGCAGGTTTTGACAAAATTTGTGAAAGTGTGATAAGGCTCTATAGCAAGGCTCACTGTTTTACTTTCTGCATAGGAAAAACATGCAGAGGAAAACTGGCTCAAATTCACTTTAGAATGATTTGCATGGAGAATGGGGATGCAAGGATAAGGGAAGCCTTCCCACTGAGTCCTGAGGTTCAGAACAGACACACTCACCCCCCCCTTGCTTTCTGAGCTCTTGACAGTCTGGATGTTGTTAGATCTAGTCTTAGTCTCAGACTTGGTCAATAGTTATGTCTAAAGGACTTAACCAGCACTTAATCATTGATGAAATGAATGTTTAGAAAGTGACTCAGTAGGATGTATTATAATTCAGTCCCTGTAGATTTGAAATAGCAATGTTCATACTATTCTTCCAAGAGAATACAAGGATCAATTCACGTATGTGCATGTATATATAATATAAATATATGAAGGTATCTGGTCAGAAAGTTTCCTTGACCTCAGTGAAATACTCACATTGAATGCCCTTGCATTTCTCAGTCAACAAAGGATTGAGCCTAGAGGAGTGAGGGCTATTGGCCCAGATCTTATTGTCAGCTTTTGGTGGTTTTCCTCCAAGTATTGTTGACTTGAGAACTGCTGACTTCTGAGAAGTGTCACACTCCAAAGCTGATGCTGGCCCAACCTCCAGCCATCCAGGAGAGTTTGAAGGGCCTCACCTAAGACTGCTGTTAACAGAGTTCAAGATGGTTGTCTTTAGTCATTGGTCAGTTTTCATCCAGGCCATAAACTGGGTTGGTAACCACTGCAGTTTCTTTGGAAGTCTGGTAACAATGGCACAGTTCCACTCAGGCTGTGATTAATGGAAGTGATGTTCCAAGGCTGTCAGGGGCGACTGATTATCTCTTGTTCCCCACCTTAGTCAGGCAATAGCTATCCCTGACATGAGCAATATCTGCTCCCACCTTAGCCATGTAAAGTATGATCAAGGGACTTTACACAGTTGGAACCACTTGCAAACTACCTTTACCAACTCTGCGAGAGCTCAGGTCTTGTTGGCTGGTGTGTTTATCTGTTAAATTGTCATCACACTTCCTGATATTTATAGCAAAATATCAACTATTTTGACAAAGGAATGTTTCAACAGTGTTCTGTTGACTCTTGTTTATTTTTCCTTTCTACCTCTTTTAATTTATCCCCAGCTGGCAACCAAGCCCCACCCAAGACACTTTTTTACCCCCCTGCATTGGGAAAGTAAAAGTGGGAAAAATTTGAGATCAAGGCAGTTTAATAGGAAAAGCAAAAACTGCACACAAAAGCAAATCAAAACAAGGAATTCATTCACTACTTCCCATGGGCAGGCAGGTGTTCAACCATCCCCATGGATAGCAGGCCTTCATCACATGTAATGATGACTTGGGAAGAGAAATGTCATCACTCTGAGTGTTCCACCTTTATTGTTCTTCTCTCCAGAGCTGTGTATGCTGAGCATGACACCATCTATTATGGAATGTCCCTTTGATCACTTGGGGTCAGCTGCCCCAGCTGTGTCTCCTCCCTGCTCCTTGTGCACTCCCAGCTGCCTCACTGGCAGAGTACTCTGAGAAGCAGAAAAGGCCTTTGCAAGAAAGTACTGTTTAGTAATAATAAAAAATACTTCTAAACACAAAGCCCAAACTCAGTGCTGGATGCTGTATATACTATATATAAAAATACTTCTAGATACAAAGCAAAAACTAGATACTATGATGAAAATCATATCTAGCCCAGCCACAACCAGCATGAAACCCAATCCTTCATTTGGAGTTGTAATGAATTCATCATCTAGATAGTGGATCTGAACAGAAATATTTATGTCATAGAAAACTCAGAAAATCCCCTCTAAGATGGTTTTGTTTGAAATCCTGTATGTCTGGATCCTGGTCCAATACACAGCTGTCTTTGTGATCTAATTACTAATATCTCATGTTCATGAATAAATTTAAAATCAAGACAACCTGGTTTGTTTTTTTTTTTCTTTGCCCTCCTTGAGAACACAGACTTTGCAGTCCTTCTATAAGTGTCTTAGAGAGTTAAGTTTTATCTAGAATTTGTTGCAGAACACTGTTTGTGGGAATGGCTTCTATGGAAGTAGATTTTTGGATTAAAAAGAAAGTGCAGTAAAAGCATTCTTCAGAATGCTTCATTCTACAGAACTGAATGGTATGCTTGAGGTGATACCATTAAAAAGTCCAACGAGCTAAGGAGATTTTTTGAAAAGTGCTTAAGGGGGAAAATGTCTGCAATGAAAACCTGGATAATCCAAAAATATTCTGCTTTCTCGCTTTATGTGTATGAACTGCAACAATTAGTTTGCTCTGGGCTACTTATATGCAGAAGAGGAGGAAATTGCATAACCAGAGCTGGAAGTGGGGAGGGAGCAGGGAGGGGTGGGTAAGGCAGCAAGAAAGCTATTTTTAAAAGAAAGCTGATATTTTCTAATACTGGAACCCTGCCTGGCAGCACCTTGTTCACTGCTGTTCCCCTTGGCTTCCATTTTTAGTGGTTCTATATCTGTGGTGCCTCTCTTCTGCAGTTCTGCTATCTGCCCCTTTAAACATCCTTCTTGCAAGACATTTCTGCAATGATTGTGTAGTTGTGACCACAAAAGACAAGTTAAATACTAGAATAATAGCAGGCAGTGTGTATCTGTAACTTAGCTGAAATAAAGATCACAGCTGGGGAAAGGCCACCATGAGTTTCTGACAATACACAAAATGTTTCTGTAAAGGAATTGCAAACCATCTTCTTTTGTACTCTAATCAAGGAAACTGCACTCTTCAGACTCTGTGAAACAGCTTTTGAAATTGTACATCTTTTCAGTGATTTTTAAGGGAATTATGCCTGCTTAGTCAAGACAAAGTAGTGAATTAAGCTAAATATTAGTAACCTTTTGTTGTATGTGTTGGGAAGTAAAACTGGTATTAACTGTGGCTATGCAACACACCTGTGGGTATGTGTACATACACCCAGGTGTGGGTGTGTTATAAAAATACCCATTAAATAGCATGTTAAACTAAACTAAACTGGTTTGAGTGGGTAGAGAACCAAGACTCTCCTATTAAGGGATCTCGACATTCACAGAAACAGCTGGAATAATTTCATTCACTAACTAGGATCCCAGATTATCTCAGAGTAGAAGGGACTTCAAAAGATCCTCTAGGTCAAACTTCTGTGGGAAAGGGAGTCTATAATAGATTATCTAGCACCTTGTCCAGTTAGATCTTGAAACACATACAGTGATGAGACTACTGTATCCCAGGGGAGGTTATTCCAGTGGCTGAATGTTCTTTCTGTAAAAAAAAAATCTCTTATTCTGAGATGAAACATCCTCTTGGGTTTGTTGTCCTTTGTTTTCCATGTAGGTCCCTTTGAAGAGAAAGTCTCTGTCGTTTTTGTAGCTGCTTTTTAAGTACTGAAATATTGTGATGAGGTTTTTCTTCTGCCCCAGCTTCTTCTTCTCCAGGGAGGGAAGTCTTAACTCCTTCAGCCTCTACTTACAGGGACTGCTCTTAGACCTCTGAGCATCAAAAGAATGCTTGACTGGAATGGGATTATTGACAATACTCAAAATTACTACTTTAAAACCTTTATATATATATATATATATATATATATATATGTTTTCTTTCTGTTTAAAGCCTCAAAAATCATGGTAAAATAAAATCCACAAGAATTTAAAAATGCAAATTTACTGGGAGTTCAGGTTTACTTTTAGACTCTGAACTTTTACACTTCATGTTTTTAACCTTGTTTACACACAGGATATGTCTGATATTTCCACTTTTGAAAAGGGATTTTCTGGGTTACTTGTGTGATAGAAGAAACTTTTGGTAAAAGAAATATCAGATGAGCAATATTTCTATTATGGATTGTGTAAATACTAGAGATTTAGCACAGAATGAAATAGGGAAAGTTTTAATTTTAATTTTGAAGCCCACAGTTGGTTTGTATAAACTGAGTCTTGTTACTTTCTAGAATCCCTTTTTTTGTCTGTATAGTGTGTCTTTTCTTTTAAATGTAGCATTCTGAAGTATTGAACTTGTACTAACAAGATAAAGTTTGAACAGTAGCTCTTCCTGTGAAAAGAATTAACAGGGTGTAAAGTCTTGTCAGATGGATGAGAGCCTCTCAAGCTTTTGAACATCATGAGCCTTAAAGCTTCAAGCATCAACCATGCCCTTCTCATCCTGAACAGCTTTAATTTCCAGCCTGGTTTACTTGCAGAAAGGAGTCTCTAATCAATCGGTCTGTCTTTCTGGCTGTGAATCAGTCTTGAGATACTTTCGACTGAGCTAGCAAATTCCAAACAAATTTGACAGGAGGGTGGAAGCATCAAGTACTCTCCTCTAAGTTTTCTGACAAGAGGTGAACAGATGGTGGAAAGAATACCTGTTTAGCACTGTCAAGGAGGAGACAGTTATAACCTGAAGTTTATACTTTACTCAGTATTGTGGAATATTGAGTGATGATCAGCTTTCTGACTTTCTTCTAGTTTCATCACTAACTAGAAATAATGAAACGAATTTTTTCTTTGGGTTTTGTGTATATGTGGATGGGGGGCGGGGGGTTGTTGATTGGCTGGTTGGATTTTTTTTGGTGTTTTTTTTTCCCTTTTCTTTGAAACACTTGTAAATTGTCTTTGTCAGATTCTACCTGTGAAAGTATGATCACATTTTCTGCACAGCAGCAGACCTGCCACATTCTGGAAGATAAGTGGTGGACAGGTTTTCCCATGCTGTTTTCCTCTGGTAAACTGTGTAAAATAAGATGGGGAGTCATGCTTAGTGTCAGATGTGATGTGTGGTGTTTTATGCAGTCCTACTCTTCCAGTTGCCTAATCTCTGGATTCTGTTGTAGTATACAGCAGAGTTCCATCTTTCTTTAAAGGAAATCTAATCACATGAGGAAAGGTGAACTCCCAGATCTAGTATTGCATGTTTGGGTTGGAAGGGCAGCCAGGCTTCAATAGCTCTCTTGTAATGCAAGTGGAATCAAAATATGCCTGAAATATTGATAGTTATGTGATACTATAATTTACTTTTTGAGGCAAATAGCCCAGATATCTGAAAAATACCTGCCTGCTCCTAGTTGTTCTGAGTTTCCCTTAGATCTCCCTACAAAAAGGAAGATAATCAGCTCAAGACAAGGAAGAACCTAAGTAACCTGCTTCAAGTAAATATTTTTTTCTAACTACCCAATTAACTTTGACAGCTAATTCTAAGAGATTTAAGTCTCTTCCTGCTTGTCTGACAATTTTACTGAAGGTTTAGCAGGTATTTTATAAACCTCTGAAAAATCTAGTTGGGAAAAAACCTCCCACAGTCTGTGCAAGCCTTTCAAGGGCACTACTCTAAAGAAGTGTATCTGAAACATGTAGGGCTTGAAGGCTGTTTCTGTGTTGTGCAGGCATAATCGTCGTTCAGTGCTGGGTTGTCTTTAAGCTGCGTGGCTGGAGTGGTGCTCCGAAAGGTGATGGGGTGAGGAGATGGCTTTTTGTTCTCTCTCTCTACTGCTCTGCTCATTATCAGTCTCCAGCTTCTTTGTGTACCTGTGTTAGCTCTTCTGAGAGTTCATTTGCAGTGACTGTCCTACTGGGGAAAGGAGTGCTTGCTGCAGCTTTTGTGTTTCAGCACAAGCTGCTGCAGTGCGTATTTGTACTGGCGACTGTGTAGTGACTGGAGTTGCCAAGGAGAGGAAAGGCCACTTTGTGGTATAAATCCCTAATCCCTGTGGTAAAATAAAAATTAATTTTTCCCTGAAAAATTGCATGTAGAACTTAAAATAGGTTGGAAGTCTACTGCATCCTTTCCAGTCTCTGGGTGGAAACACCAGGATATCTAGCAGGGTTAATAGAAGTGAGGATACCTCATTACTCACTAAGTGAGTATCGTGGTTTCTGCTCTCTTCAGAAGAAACTTGCTTCTTATCCTGCTCATGGGGTCTAAAGCTGGAAACAGTAGAAGCCAAAGAACATTTCTGACTCCAGGGACTTTTCAGGCAAGGCACTAGGGTTATATAGGAACACCACGCTTCTGAGGGTTTTCTGCTTTGAAGTGCTCTGTCCTTGGTGCCACATGAGGATTCTGAATGTGGATCTGAACTGTTCCTGGCATCTTTTTCTAAGGTTTCTTAAGGGAGGCTGGAAAGTGCATCAATGTACTTTGTCATTATAGTGTGGCTCATTGCTTTTTCGTGGAGGCAAAGGCAAAGACTGAGGTGAAGAAAGCTGCAGAATCCTCATGTCTGCTGCAAATCTGCAGCCATACCTGTGGGAGAGACAGCAGGTGATCCCTTAAAAGCAACATCTTTCTGTGTTCTGTTGCCAATCTGGTCTTTTATGTAGTGGAGGTAAGACAGGAGTAGCTAACAAGGATAGATGTGCACCTGCAATGCCTCACCCCGAGCTCTGCACTCCCACAGCACTCAGCTGTCATCAGCAGATGCTTTTCACCAGAGTGCAGCTCCCTGTAGGGCAGGGAATCTGAGAGCTGGTAGAGGGGAGGGTGGAGGTCTGAGGAGATAGGAACAGGAGCTGTGCCTCTGCAAAAGAAGGGAAGAAAATGGAAAATGTAGTCACTGAAAAAAAACAAAAGGAAGGGAAAATGAGAAACTGTCCCCTTGAGCCACACATAGAATAATGCTCAAAGAGAGGTCCAGCAGTGAAGAACAATTGTCCCCAAAAAGCAATGGTCTACAGCCTCAAGATCTGTGATAAGGGTAATCCAAAGTCTGTAAAACTCTTTTCATGCATGAATGAAATCTGTGGTCATCAGCATAACATCAGCAAGGATTCTAGAATAAGGCCTTAAATACAAGTATCTAACTTGGGGGAAATTCAAATGTTTGAAGCCACAGAGCAACAGCTCTAGCAGCAGAACTTGAATGTGGGATTTTTTATTACTGTAATTTTAATGCTTTAGGATTAGATTGGTGACATTCTCTTGTTGCCTGCTCCAAGGCCTACATATCATTGCCTCTTTCCACTGTCAGCTCTAAGGTAGGATTTTTTTGCTTCCAGAATAAAGAGTTAAAGGGACAGGAATAGCTTCCACACTTGCCAGCAACCTAATAAAATATTGAGTAGAGAAGGAAGTGGTAGAAACAGTAAAGGACCTGTGGGAACAAAACTACATAAAAGGACCTCAAATTTACCTCAAAGCACACTTCACTGGAGAGTGGATTTTCAGAAGAATGTAAAATTAGCCTGTACAGTTGGCTTCTGGAGAAGACTGCTTAGCTACAGAGCTCAATTCTAATGCACAGTAGAGTGGAGGGGAAGAGGACAAAGACCTCAAGCAGAGGGCCAGAAGAAGGATAAGCTGATGAGAGAATATTGCTTTGAAGATGTAGGTTAGCAAAAGGACATTGTCAACCTTTCAGTATGCTACAATTTTGTGGCATTTCACACCCTGCATGCAGATTGTGCTAAAGCCTTTTACAGAAATAGAAATCTGCAGCATGTCCTGTATCCTGCACCCTCACTCTTCTGTGGGAAGTGTGACTTGGGGTCACAGTCCTTGCTGGCATCAGCAGGTTCAGTTTGCCTGGAGTCAGTGGAGCTGAACACTTACTCTTGGCAGCAGTAGTTTGTCCTTGTAGTTTTTGGGGTTTTTTTCACAGCAGAAAAACAACAATTAACATTGTTGACAACATATATTCAATAAAGGTGATAATATCACGTGTAACAATCTGGGTACATTATCCACTTATCTCTGTTTTGTAGATTATGTTTGTCATCTATCAGATGGAGAAATACACTTAAGACAAATAAAACTACTTTTTTTCCTTTTTTTTTCTCTCAGAGAATAATTTTGTAAATGCACTGGAAGAAGAGGTTTGCTTTCCTTACGCATAGAATAAACTTCTTTTTTTTTTTTTTTTTTTTTTTTTTTTTTTTTTTTTTTTTGTCTGAATGAATAATTTTCATCTTCCTGTTGCTGTGATCTCAGCTCTGCAGAAGCACGATTCTTGTGGATGGTAACAGGGATTATCTAGTGATTATTGCACAGAGGTGCATGCACAGAATATTTCAATACTATTATGTTAAGCACAGATGCTGCAGAAGCACAGCTTCTTGTGTTATTATTTTCCTTCTTCCTTTCCTTTCTTAATTCCCAGCTATTGTCTGTGTTGGGCTTGTTAGTGACTGTATCCAGAGCAGGTTGGGGGGGTGGGGAATAGAGAATAGAATTCTAAAGTAGATAAGACATAGCCACCTCTGATATCTAATGTTCACTGCCACAGGCCTTTGATGACTGCACCCCCAATGGCAAACCTGGATGATTCTGGAGTGTTTGGGGCTGTCTTTAGTTTGGAATATAGGTATGTGGATTTTTGGAATAGGTAACAGAGGGATGTATTTCTTGGAAAACATTGCTTCTGACACTCTCTTCTGTGATGCTGCTCTGGACAAATATTACTGTGTTAAAGACAGGGGGCATTATCTTAACCTTGGTCTCAGTGATGCTTTTGACTAATTACTTCAATTCAAAATTCAATTTTGTAAAAACAAGAAAAATTCTGGGAACAGGGAGGAGGTGGGACAGGGTCTTTGGGGCACAAGGAAGAAGAGACAGATGTCTAAGAGGGAACTGTGAGACACGGGCAGCTGGAATTCTGGAGGCTGTGCATTGCAAATAAAGCAGGAGGGGGTTAGTGGAGATGCCACTATAAGGGGGGGGAAAAAGGGAAAAGGAATGAGTGAAGTTTGAAATGGGCAAAGCGAGTTTAGTGTTGAGAAATGAGCAGTTCTCAGGCAGCTGCACAGCCTTTAGAGGAGCAGGCGCCTGTGTTTCTTCCCCACTCTGGACAATTGTCTGCTTATCCTGGGTCGTGCTCTGTAGCAGTGTCAGCACAAACACAAACCTATGGTACAAGATCTGTGCAATTTATCATAATGAACTGCAGATCTCTTGAGGTACCACAAGAAGCTTTGACTAACTGAAGCGTCTGAAGCTTATGTTGAGTCAGAGTCTGCAAAACAAAAACCACACATGAGGGAATTCATCAATAGATACTGTAATTGAGAATAGACAATATGCAGGACTTGTGTTCCAAAATGAGTATTTATCTAGTTCTTAAAAATATCGGGGAAGGGTGGGGGGAGGGAGGGTACCAAATTAGATATAGTCTATCTGGGTTCAATAAGCTAAGAAAGAAAACAACCCAATTTTTTTCCTTACTTTCTCTGTTATCTGGAGACCTAAGGTGTGTTTTTCTTATAAAAGAGAAGGTAAGATGTAAACAAAAGGTCTGGATAAAATGATGGGCAAGTAAAAATGGAACATAAAAATCCAAACAATAAAATATTCGGTTGGAGAACTAGACATGGCAAGCACTTGTTATTCCAAAATTTACTTAAATGTCTAAATTCATCAAATGTTTTCTTGTCTGTCAGGATAATTAAAATATTTGGTGCATACAAAAATATATACAGTTATTTTCCTCTCTTACCTCATGTTTTTGACAGAGCTGTCAAAAGGAGGAGAGGAAAGGAGAGGAAAAAATTATGGACAGTTTTCATGTTGTGGCACCTGCGAGTGCAGCAGCACAATGTTTTTTTTCCACAAGTGGTAAATATAAAATGTGCTCCAATTATAAAAATTCTACACTATACCTTTAATTGTGCTGGGGAAGCTGAGAAAATTCTGAGCAATTTTCCTTGATTTCTGATCAGATAAGCTAACTGAAACAATTAACTCACATCTGCATCTCAGTGAGGTCTGGCAGATAGAGATAGGCAGTTGTCTTAAAGTTAGAAAAAGAGGCTGAAGCTCCAGTGCTGCCAAGTCTCAGATTAAGTCATAGTTCCTTCTAGCAATTTAGCTTTTGGGAAGGTGGAGGGAAGGATTTTTTCTGGCCTCTCTGGCTATAAAATATGAAGGATGTCTCAGTCTGTGTGAGCTATGATGGGTCCCTGTTGTGGGCAGTGAACAGGCCTTCAAAAGGAGCCTCATCTTCGCCTCTTTCAGCATCTTCATCTGACAACCTGTGAGTCATGCCCAGGGTGCTCCTGTCTCTCTTACCTGGCTATAAAACCTGTAGGACTGCACCACAGATCTCTGCATGTGAGTTAAGGTTCTGTCAGGCAGAGGACTCCTTACCTGTCATGGTCAAACAGGGCATCAGAAACTGTGACTTGCCTGAGATTTGGCAGCATGTCAAAACTGGAGCTGCTTAGGTTAGGGTTAGGTTTCTTGTCTGTAAATACTGGTGGATAAATCCCACAATGACAGGAGCATGGGTGAATTCTCCCCTTCTTGCATGATGTTCAATGCGTAAACAGCAGTTTCTGTGTGCCAATGTGAATATTCTATTTTTATGTCAAGTAATTGTCATAGATTTATAAAGAATGGACTTTGGTTTAAAAAGCCCTGCAGACAGCAAAACAAACCTCCAGCCAAACACATCTGACTGTAGTATTTCCTGAACAAACAACAAAATGCAGAATTTTCCACAGCAGATATAATAAACCATATTTTCAAAGTTATGTTGATGGAGTTGAATTGTCCTTACCATGTAACACCACTGACATGCACATGTACAGTAATCACTTGCATTTGTAAATTGAACTTCCATAACTATCAGCACAATATTTGAATATCTAGAAGAAATGTGTTTCCATTTTGCTTGAATTTTTTAATGAATCCATTTGAGAGAGTGTAAGCTTTATCACAAGTTGTTCTAGAAAGATGATCTGTATTAGGACTGTCTGAAAAAGTAAACAGTGGGTTCAAGTACCTCTATCAAAGTGGAAAAACTTAACAAGTGTTCTTTTGGGGCTTTCTTCCAAGTTATGTAAATGAGAATTAAGATTTATTTACTTCACTAGGATAGAATTAGTCATTTGCATATCATCATCATTATTGCTGTGGAAGTGGGAGGGGGATGCAGTGTTAATGACATTCACAGCTTGTCATAAATTGAAAAGAGTTGGTAGTGCCAACTGAGAAGATAACAAAGAAGCAAATAGAAATACAAGCCAAGGCACTTAAATGTAAACTAAAAGGAGGCAAGAGATAAAAAATGTGCTCTAATAGAAATGCAGACTGCTGGTGGACAGTAAAGTTGGATGAATACTGGAAGCACTAGTTCTTAAATAATTATCCCCTAAGGAAATGTCAGCACTTGCAGCTGGTAAACTATTTAGATGTTTCAAACAACTAACGGATTAGAAATGCATTTGTCTTGTGCTGTAGCCACAAAAAATGGACTTAAGTCTCGACAGGGAGACTGCAGGTATCTGTCACAGAAGAAATCTGTCTTTCGAGAGCTTAGATATACTGGGCACTGTAATACTACCAATTAATGGGAGAGGTGGAAAATCCTTGTGAAGTTTGAGGAATTTCTCAACATAGGAGTAAGACTCAATCCAGTCACTCCTTTGAGATCAGGAGCTCCCAGCAATTTGCTAAATAATGAAACAATTTCCAGCTCCTCCAAGAAATTGCTGCGGTTTACTGTCCAGTCCATACAAGGGGTGATGTAATTAGGGAAGGGAATGCCTTAGTTGATAATAGCAGCAAAACCTGTGTCTTGCCAGCTTGTGGCAATTGCTTTAGACACGAACTTGTAGTCCAGTGTTGGCCATCCAAGAAAACGATAAACTAGATTGATCAAACATGACAAAGAAAGAACATTGGAGAAAATGGGAAGCAGTAGAAGATTAAGACAATACGGAAAATGGGAGAGGAAACCTGTCTTACTGAAATAATTAGTGCAACCAAGTGGTTCCATGGTAAAGCTCGGGGAGGACTGGAAGCAGTGGCTATCCAAGTGCTTCAAGTGTGGGTGGCACTGTGCAGCCACTAAAATAATTATTAATGCCTGTCCTACCTCTAAGAAATTCTCAAACATAAAGTCTATGGAAAGCAGCCATTTTTTCCCATTCCCATTACGTGAAGACTTCATGTAAACAATGCTTTCATGTCCACAATATGTGGTTATAAATATCTGCTAGTTATAGGAGACCAATTATCAGCATGGGTGGAGGCTTTTCCATAAAAAAAAAAAAAAGCAGACACTGGAAGAGTAATAAAACTCTCCTTAAAGAAATTATTCCTAGGTATGGAATAGAAAAATCTGAATCAGAAGAAGGTCAAGTTTCATAGCAGGAACAATCAATTGATTTTATAAAAGATTAGGAATTAAAAAGATTGTAGACCCTTATCACCCTCAAGCATCTGAACAGGTAGAAAGGACGAATTATCTATTAAGGAGACAAAAGCTAAAATTTACACATATATGGGGTTAAAATGACCTGTAGGACTAAATTTAGCCTTATGGGACCCTTGAAATGCCCCAAGAAAATGCCTTGGACTATTGCTTGATGAAGTTCTTTTTGGGAGACACTTGTCTATACTGGGAACTTACATCCCAGCCCAAAACATCTTCTTGAATGCAGATGAGCATTTGACACACTATGCCCTAAACTTACAGGAAAGTTTCAAAATTAAAAGGGATCATGATTAGTGGTACTAACCTATGTCTCTGGAGGTACAGGCACATGATTTGTAGCCAGGAGATAAAATTTTATTAAAAGTGTTTTCCCATAAATCTAAATGGGAATGTGGGAGTGGCTGCAGACAGTCTTATTAAATTCTTACTTTACTATAAAAGTTAGAGGACAGGAATCTTGGATCCATCCCTTGCATGTTAAGTGGTTGTCAGAGGGTCATTTAGTAGATGAACAACAGTGAGTGCAGGAAGAATCCGACTTGGTCATTGTTTTAAAAACTGAAATAGGTTTCCATTTTTTCTGACCTAGTTGGGTATGAGATTTCCAAGTGCCTGAGGAAATTGTGGAAATCCTACATGTAAAGTTAGTAGTCTTTGCTATGCTTTTTTACATGAGATAGTATTTATAAATTTGTACAGCCTTGTTACAAAGAGGGAAAAATTTTATTTCAACAGATCAAAAACCCATAGTCCAAATTACTGATAAAACTCAGTATTGGATATGTCCTTTCATTCCAAGCCACTTGGCTTTGAGCACTCCTCTGTTAGGGATCCCTGTACCAAATAACATCTCATGGACTCTGTTGTGTTCAGATATTTCTTTCTACCAAGACCACATACACTCAGAACAGTGGGAGGACGCAGTCCCAGAAGCAAAGAACAAATGTGCAGCATGTAAAACATTACCTCTGCCTTACTCAAACTATGCTCCTATAGCAACACTACTCCTGGGAGCAAGCTTGATGATTGTAACCAAACAATGGGCTTATAAATAACAAGAAGAGTTGGGGACTTTTCCATGCACTTTGTCCTGTACCTGAGGGCAAAGGGAGATCTGGGATATGTGGTAAGAGAGCTTACAAAAAAGTACCAGGAGAGGGGTCAGGAATTTTTGTTTTAGGAGCCTCAACTGCTAATATTTTTGTTCTCAAATTTAGCTGTGATATCACAATCATGATGCAAACATTTGCTCATAGGATCAAATTCAGTAATTTATTAGTAACAAGTCCAACTGCATTCCAGTTCTTAGTTTTTTAAATCTAATTGGGATTGAGTGAATTAGAAAAGGACTTAGTTAACATCTCAGTGGCAATAGAAACTTTAGGCAGTAATGCTGCTGATGCAATTGTGACATTTCAAAAAAAGATTTCACAACTCTCTGAAATTTCACTGAAAATAGAATGTCAGCAGACACTTTCTGAGCCTCATAAGGAGGAGTGTGTACAATTATTAATACTAATCATTGCATGTTTGTTGACCAGAGTGGGAGGATTTCAGGATTTCAGCTGCTGTCTGGAAATAGTGGTAGCAAGTAAAATTAGTGCATAAAATACAATTGGATAATACTTCAACAGGCTTACAAGAAGTATGGTCTTGGCTCACCTGCTGGATATCAGATTTAAGAGCGTGGGCAAAATGAATTCTTTATGAGTTATTGATTTTTATAAAAATTTTTTGCATATTGTTTGTATTTAACCTTGTAAGTACTCAACTGTGCTTACACCTTAGAAGCTACAGTATTTTGCTCCCATATATTAAATAGCATGAATATTAATATTAATATTTTAAAAAAGAAAGGTAGGACTGTTCTGGAGAGGGCCTTATAAAGTTAAGAATTAGCAATAGTAGATGGCATGAGCAGTAGATTGTGATATCTAAACTATAACTTCCATATTGCAGCTGCTGAGAAGATAACCACAGAACCCATTCAAACCAGTCTAAGATAAACACTGTATCTTGTGGGAAAATATCTCTTCTGGGATGAAACAACGAACAAATCAAACCAAAAATGTGTAAGGCCCCAGATCTTAATATAACTTTTGGTCCAAACTATTGTTTTAGGGACAGGAAACTTGGATTGTAGCAGTATAACTATGCAGGGATTTCTTTGTTCAGGTTTCCTCTTTGGAGGCACACAGCTCAAGCTGTAGCACTATTAATAAAGTGAACTTTATAAAAAAAACCTCCTGCTGGCTTCCTGACTCACTGGGATCCTGGAGTGTAATACTGTTATGGTGGCTGGCATGTAAAATTTCCATAACATCAGGTCAGTCTCGTGATATTTGATGGGCATATAGAGAGGTCGAGAGTCAAAAGGATTATGCACACACAAGTTGTGGAACTAAGAAAGGAGAACTCTTAAACTAGCTTTTTTTCCCCATAATATGTTCCTAAATGGAAAAAATAAAAAAAAATTTAAAAAAGAGAGAGAGAAAACCCAACCACTAAGGATAATTCCAAAGCATTTGAATTAAAGGATCTCTACTTTTCATTTAACTTGCTAGTCATGCTCTAGAGAAGCAAACTTTCCACCCAGAAAAACAAGATCTATGTTTTTAGTTGTATATTCAAGTGTGCCAAATTTGGGTCATAGATTTAATCAATAACTTAATAGCCCAAGTATTAGAAAGCCTGCACGTTCAACATGGGAAATTAGACTCTCTAGCTTAATTTCTCTGTGTTAGTAATAAGTTTCTTGTTTACGGTTTAAAGGGAGGAAGGTTGATGGATTTTTTCGTGGGTTTTTTAGGTTTGGGTTTTTTTTTTTTTGGTGGGGGGGGGTTTTGTTTTGCTGGGTTTCAGGTGTTGTTTTCTTTTTTTGGGTTTTTTGTTTTTGGGGGTTTTTTTTTGGTTGTTGTTCTTTTGGAACTCACTAAACGAGTTGTCTTTGCAGTTATAGTTTACAGTGTTGGTATTTGAAGGTGATTAACTGAATTAAAATGTCCAATAGGACACCACGGTTTAGATACATGCTTTGAAATTCTAAATCTAAAAACAAAAAAAGAAAAAGAAAATATTGTGTGACACTATTATGTTATCCAGGGATTTTTCTTTAATCAGAAAAACTATATGTGTGTTTAAGATAGATTCTCCTTACATAAGCACTTACACTCAAAGTTTGTTTAAAGAATTCATGAAACTGCACATGGAGAAAACACATCTGCACATATACACGTGAAAGGCAAATTATTAGCATGTACTCTGTAATCCACTATGCAGCTGTATTTGAGTAAGGATCAGATTTCCCTGGCCAGCTGAAAACAGAATTCATATTTTCCCAGGCTTTGATTCTCCTGTGAATTTTAGGAGCTGCAGATTCTGTACCCAAGCTGACCCCTGATCTTGGACCTGAGATGTTATTCCGCACTAGACTGGTGGTGGTGTGGGAAATCCATAATTTGTCTATTGGCACTTTCTTTCTAAATTGCCTCAGCACAACATTTCTCATATCCCCAAGCAGCGTTCTGTCCTTTAATGGGTGAACAACTTACAAAATATTTTGCCCCAACACAAGCTGTGCTTTTCCCCCCTTCCATGGAGAAACTTCCCTGAATTTATGACTTTTTAAGAACGTGACAGACAGAGGGAGGTCAACTGATGAGTATATATGTCATACATAGCAGTGATAGTGCATATGGAAACCATCTGAGGTGAAAGGACATTTATCTTTTTCTATACCAGCAAGCTGTCTGAACATGATGCACTTAAAATCTTGTAGGTATTCCCTACATGTTCATGTACCTTCTATGTTTGCAAGCACAATTGTGAATTTTTTCAGGGCTAGAAAAATTATCTCCTGTTTTTCTGTTCACACAAGTTCCGAAACAGTACACACATTCACAAAGTTTATCTCAGGGATGATGTCTACAGCTTGCTGTAGACAGTGAGGGGAGGTGCTGAATGCAACTTGCAGTTTCCACTCTACTGCTTTTAATGTCAAGGTACAACCAAGAAGTAAGATGGGGAACAAAACCTACTAAGAATGAAGAACTAAATGAACTGACTTCAACCTCCAGAGTTAGAAAAGGTTGGGTACAGACATCCCAGTAACCTTCCAGTATCTGCAGGAAACTTGCCAGGAAGCTAGAGGGAACTTCCTCAGGGACTGTAGTGACAGAGTAAGGAATTATGGCCTCAAACTGAAAGAGGGAGAATTTAGGTTACATATACAGAAGGTTTTTTGGGGGTTGTTTTGTTTTTTACTATGAGGGTGATGGGATATCAAAACAGGTTGCCCAGAGAATCTGGGGAGGACTCATTTCTGGGAGTGTTAAGAGCCAGATTGGACTGGGCTCTGAGAGACCTGGTCTGGGGAAAATATCCCTGACTGTGGCAGGGGGTTGGAACAAAGTTAACTCTAAGGTCCCTTCCAACCCAGGCCATTCTATGATTCTAAAGCCTGTATGCTACAGGAAGACAGAATATAATATATTCTGTCTATATACAGAAATATATTATATGTTCTTATACACTGCTTGAATTTTGCAGTTAACAGTCAACAAGCAGAATTTTACAGGCCATTAGTCTATAAGTGAATTATGGCCCCTGGGTGTTGTAGAAATGAAAAACATTGTTTCATTTAAGAAATGCTCTTTTCTTTGCAATTAAAATTTCATTATGATATTTAGACACATCAGTGTAGAACATGTGCCTAGTAAATGAATCAGCATTAAAAGACTTTAATATTGCCTTTGGAACTGTTGGTCTCAGTATTTATGATCTACAAAATGAAAGAATTTAGACAAAGGATAGAATCTTCTATTGTCTGTAGTATTAAATGATTTTATATAATTGTTAACTTTATCAAAATACGTACACCCAAGAGCCCTGAAGACTGTTTAAATCGTATGTTGCAAAACTGATGTTAGCCAGTTAAACTGTAATCATTTTAAAAAATCCTCAGAATGAATTCAGCTATTGTGAATCATTCATCTGTCTGCCATCCAGGAAGGCTAGAAAGGTTTCTCAACCTTTGGAGACTGTGTAAGGTACAATTTAGATATTAAAATTGGACAAAAGAGAAAAGCCACGCTCGGAGCATACAAACAAAGCAAACCACAAAAGCCAGAGCTTTCAAATTTAAATAAGTAATTTAAAAGATGCTCTTGCTTTTCAGTTTTCAGGGTTTTGTCAGCATATATCTGAGCCATAATGCTATTAAATGCAGGTTTTTGTCTACATCAGCTTTCTGACTGAAACAAGATAAAAAGCTGTTTGAATTCATTGTTCAGGTGTATTTGTAGAGCAAAAACCTGTCCCACACAAGTGTGTCAAGCCAGATTTTTTTCCCCTTCTGTTTGATTCATGAGACACAGGGATTGTGTTTCCTTTTACACTTAAGACAGAGAGAAAATTTTTTGCATTTAAAAATGACATGTGGATATATCTCTTTCCTAGCAGCTACTTGATAGCATGTTCCTTACCTTTCTTTCATAATATTAAGTTTTTTCTAGAAAGATTATTAAAGACAAGTATAGTAGTACTACTACCACCATTAAAATTGTATGAGGAAATGCTATTATGTAAGCAGATAAACAGAAAAGTCTCTAAAGAGATCAATCCTTAACACATCAGTTGAGGCTTATCCAGCAAGTGATTTCTGCTTTTTGCATATATGAATGATGAAGAACTATTAAAAGCAATGAAATCTAGTTTGGGAATCTCATCTTTAAATCCAGTTGCTTCAGTATCATTTCAGACTGCCTCACAAACTGGACAAGCATTGTCTATATTTCCTTTCTTCAAAACACAATCTGTTACTGCAAAATATCAGCTCTTCATTTTTTTTTTCTTTTGCTCTTTGAATTCAGTATTTAAAGCATTTGCCTGAAGCTTCTTTTCAGCATCCATTCAACGTATCTCTTCCCATATCCATAGCAAAATGCTAACAGCTTATCCCAAAGCTTGTGCTACACTATAGCCATGCTTTCTCTGCTTGTGCAGAAATATCAGATTCCTTAAACTTACACTGTTAGCACTTTCTGATTTTTTTTTAACTTATTTCCCTCTACTCTCCTTCAACTTCTCTAATATTTTTTTCTGTGTAGGTTCTTGTGAATTGTAAGGTTTCAGGTTCATGATTCTTCTTTAATAACCTTTGTGGGAAATTTCATGTCCACATGTGTATTGCTTCCTGAATCTCAGTCAATAACTTAATGCTGTATTCTTTCTCATTTCTTCAGTCCTAAATCTCTGTTTCTTGATGTTAGTCCAGTGTAACTAAACTTACCAAAGGTAAAACAAATGCACATACCTCTCTGGAGCTGTTCAGCTCTTTATATTTTTGATTTCCTCTTACACTGGGAATAATGTGTGGTTCAGGGGTATGATGAGGTTGAGAATTGGCTTTGTGGCTTTTTAGTTTGTTTTTCAAGCAGTGTCACGGGCTACTTGACAGCTGTGAAGACCACTCCCCATCTCTTGTCCAAACACAGAGTTATATTTCCCAAGTAATCTACCTATTTTAAAATCCATGGCAAAATGAAACCATGTACTTATTTAGCTAAAACCTCACAACATAAATGAATGTTCCCCACCCCCAAATGCACATAATTGCACTAGGTGAAAAAGTACATTTTTCTTCTCCTTTTACTCTGTTTCACCCTGGAAACAGGGGCTTGAACCCAATGAAAGTCTTTTACATTTAGGTACTGCTCAGTGAGGTGCATTAAACTATAGGGCTATGAGAGCCATGTGGACTCTTGAGCCAGGAAAGCTCAAGAGCAACCACATGATAGAGAAGGCTTAGGCTGGTTTTGGTATCATGTTGTCTTGTTTTCTTTTAATAAAGGGAACTGTTGACAACTTGAAATGTCATGAGACTTATTTAAAACTTAAAATAGATTCCAAAAAACTTTCTTCTGAAGACCAAGGGTGTAGAAGTAAACACGGCACTCCTTTAGGATAAGTTATATCTGCAGATCCTTAACCATTTCTCCAATGGACTTCCCATCACTAGAGGGTGATAACTTTAAAGCACTATATCCAGTGCTCTCTTCTGGATTAAACAAAGATGGTAAAAAATGCACAGGGAATCACTAAAGTGAGAAGAAAAATGCCTTTTCCATTATCTTTCCTGCTGATTCTTGGTTTAAGGAGTTAGGATAGTAGTTGCTAAATAGGGAGCAGAAAATACTATTTGGCGGATTAGTACCTCATATGCAATGCTTTTATTCCTGAATGGTTTGTTCTGTGGTGGACTAAATTTAGCTTAATTTGCTTTGCTTTCAGTTCCTTTGTGTTTAAGGAATCACATTAAAAATCTCTCAGCTTAAATTCCTTAGAAGAATAGTCAATGTTCAGCTCCCTAACCTGGATTTTTCCTTTGTAACTTTGTTGATCAGAGAGAGGAACTCTTCTTCCCCAATCATCCCCACCCTCCCCAACCTCAAGTGACAAGAAATTATAGTTTAAGGCCTTAGAAATTCTAGAGGAAGGTATTATAAGGAGCCTTATTTTTGGTACCATTTGCATATATTCAAGACTTTACAATAGAGAGAAAAGCATAGAGATGAGAAATATTGAACATGGCCTACTTGTGTAGGACTTAAGCTATAAATTATATCACTATCTTCTTGCTAAAAAAACTGACATCAGCAGTAAGGAAGACAAATGTCATATATAGACTGACAAGAGACACAGTGTCCTATATTACAAAGAATCCCAGAATGAGTAAGGTTGGAAAGGACCAACTGGTCGTCTGCTCAAGCAGGGTCAATCCCTGGACACAGCACAGGATTGTGTCCAGATGGTTCTGGAATATCTCCAGTGAGGGAGACTCAACACCCTCTTTGGGTGATCTGTTCCAGTGTTTGGTAACTGCCCAATAAAGGAGTTCTTCCTCATGTTGAGGTGGAACTTCCTGTGCATCAGTTTCTACCTCTTGCCTCTCATCTGACCCTCATGGAGCACATCCTCCATTCCCCATGGCTCCTGCACTGCTCAAGCAGTGGAACTGAGGGAGAAGGAGTGAAACTGAGCCTGGGAAGGAGGGTGAAAGATATTTTGTCTTTGTTTCTTCCCATGCCACTCTATATTTTAATTGGTGATCAGCTAGTTTTCCCCAAGATGAGGCTGTTTTGCCTGTGGTGGTAACTGATAAATGCTCCTTGTCTTTGCCTTGGTCCATGAGCTATTCCAGGTTAAGGTGTGCCCTCTTGCCCTGTTGAGGAGGGGGATTTGTGAGAGTGTCTGTGTGGAGACAGCCAGTCAAGGTCAACCACCCCAGTGAGAAAGATTTGCTCAATGAACTTGGGGGGAGATCAACATAAAGGCTACATCAGAAGCCATGAAAGAGGAGTAACTACGACAGCTGTTCTAATAAATTAAACTTTTCCCTAGGCACTTTCACAGTCTTTTTTTCTTAATATGTCAGTCACACCTTCCAGATGTGTCTCTTTTAGCTCTCCTCCCCCTGGGATAAAGGACAAACAGTACAGCAGCAATATTATGTTGCTCCCTGTGTAGCTGCAAATGTCCTCAACAGCCGGGGGGAAGAGGAGAAGGGCTTGTGTAAGAAAACAGAATGACTTCTAGAGCTTTAGTCCACATTATCAGGACTGATACTTGAATATCATCAGAAGCATTCAACTGTCTGAAAACATATAGTGATGGTACTCTACGTGATTTTAAAATAACTTTATGAAAACTGGCTGGGGTGTTTTTGAGAAGGTGGTAGTATTTGTTTGTTTTTTAACATGAATGTAATGCTGAGGGAGTGAGACCAAAACCAGACTTTGTTCATTATGACTGTCACCAACCCTCTGTCATTGGGCCAAGAATTACACTGTCTTCAGTACATGTACTGCTGCCTGCGAGCTTGAGGCAATTCCTTTAAAAGGTCTTTTTTTATTTTTCGTTTTCTTTTTCACCTCTGTTTATCTGATAAGGTTGCAGTTAGATCATGATGTTCCAAAAATATGTAACAGCTACACCTGTCACTGGGATGGTCTTTATCTGCTGGCTCCCTTGTCTGCCAGCCTGCTGAGCTATCGATCAAGCTTCTGCTACGAAGATTCTGAAATGATACACTTTTGACAATAGAAGAACACTTTATTCCCATTACATGTAGCCTTAAGTATACACATTACTCATACCAATACTGTCATTTATTGACAGTGCTGAACTGTCAGTGATCTAGTTAGCACAGTTTGGTGCTGCAGCTTCAGTTACTAGACAGAATGACATTTTGCTCAAAGAGCTTGTTATTACATTTTGATTTTATACAAAGGATTACAGCCAAAACACAGGCTGGTTTACAAGGGAAAAAGAAATACAGCCAGGAATGGTTTACTGTTTGCACAGTGTTTCACAGAATTTGGATATAAATCTCAGCCTCTAACAAACAGGGGAGTTCAGTTCTGTGGGTTGGAGTTTTTTGTTCTTTTAGGTAAGCTTACATCTATAAATGTGAAACTGTTGAATATTGATGAACTTGAAACTAATAGAAATGTTAGCTTCAAATTACATCATTTAAGAGCCCTGTGCTAGAATGGAAACGAGATTCATAACTGTCATTTGAATACAGTGAATTCTGTAGAGCTTTGTAAAAAAATATGAAGAATCAGTATGAACATTACTAACAGAAATTACAAAAGGGAATGTGCAAATATGTGTTTAACAGGGGTTAAGACTGGCTTGTGTTGGCAGTGAAGAATATCATTTCCAGGACAGCAATTCCAGGATACTGTTCCCAGTAGTAAAATGTAGAAATGTTGTCTATACTAAGGTAAGAAAGTCTTCACCTTGGACCATACTATAGGTGATTTGCCAGCAGTAAAGAAACTCACAAAATGTGATGAGGACCTGACAGCTGCCATCTCTTCTTTTCTTTTCCTTCTATGTTATATGTGTGGACCTGGCCAGACCACTCTGGTACATTTGGTTTTTCGTGCTTGTAAGTGTTAAAGGCCATCTTGATTAAAGACACAAACACAAGAAACCCTTCCCCTTCATAAGGCCCTGCACTAAATTTTTGCCATTCCAAACTTTTAGTATCTTGATGCTCCAGAAAGGCATATTTGGCAATTGACTTTAGGAAATCACATAAATTTTAGAAACTGTAAGAAAATCTAGCATGACTTTTAATGTACTTTTTAAGTGCTTTGGCCAGCTTGTGATTAGACTAAGGCACCAATAAGGCTCAGTGTGTTGGATTCTAGTCTTCCAGTAATTATTCAGATATTGTTTTTAATGCATATTTAATAAAAAGTGGGGGGGATGCCTTCTAAAATGAATTCTGACCTAAAACTCAGCAATGTTATGCTGTATTAATTTGACACATGAGCTGAGTCTAGGCAATTTGATTTGTACTGTATATTTTTACCAATGGCCTATATACCATCTGTTATTTCCCTCCTCAGAAGTTCAAACATTTTAGGTAAAGTCTCCAAAGGTGCATTTGACTTTTAAAAGAAATGGTCATTTTGTTAATTGTCTGGTTCTAGGGTGTTTAGAATATCATTGGATCATGATTTTGTCACATGATTTTGGGTACACCACTAGTTAGCGAAGTGCAATGGGTTTTTTTGGTCTAAAATACAAGCTCTTAAGGAAAAGCCAAATGAAAGACCAATTGCACTTTAATGTAGGAGGGTAAAGCAGAGATGATTCTAAGTGCTGTAGGAGAGTCACGTTGAGCCTCTTATTGCATTAATGAGACTTCTGGCTTAGTCCATGAATAGAAGTTAAACACAAGTCTGTTAAAATGCAATTGTAATCACTTTTTAAATTTGGAAAAATCTGCATTTAGGTCTCTTTTCTCATCCTACCTTTTCAATACATTTAGTAGGCAAGTTGGAATAGTACAGCTTTTTTCCCAGGATGTTCCTGATTTCTACTGACTGGTGCACATACAAGATTTTTCGTGACTGGTGGGAGGAGACCTGAACACACATCCACAGTTCTCTTACATGTCAACATGTTTTGAACAAGAAGAAGTTCCCATGTTTATCATAGCAAATCATAAAGGCTGAATATACTTGCCCTCCTTTTCACTGCACTTCAAAAAATTACACAAGTGCAAGGGACAAAGGATTTACAAGGATTTACATAAGTGCAGAGAGAACTCTGTGTAGTCTAATAAAGATATCTTCTTGTCAGATCACCTTCTTTTGTACACATCCTATTTCTTCAGTGTGGGTACACATACCATTTAGGAGCAGGCACATCAAGTGGGATATTGAACTAGTGTTGTCTCAGCCTGTTCTTGGTACCACTTGTGCAGGCGTCTGTCTTCCAGACGCTGCTTTTTCAGCACAGGAGAAAGAGTCTCTCACAACAGACAGCATTCCATAGCTGTGCAAGGGTGGGAGTGGGTAGATTTGAAATCTTTTTTTTAGGGACACTGTCTCGGGTCTCCACTACCTTTAACCATAATTTCTTTTTCTAGAGTGAAGCAGCAAACTTGATCTTTCTCTTCTCAAAAGTGTCTGTTCTCCACTATCAATAATATACATTGAAAAGAATTGTCAAACCCACAAACAAACAAAAGTACTCTATGAAAACTTATGAGAGCTTTGTGAGAAACTAGATAGAAAAGCTAATTAAGGAAGGGAGGAGAGAGAGAAATTAGGGAACTGGACAAGGTAACAATTAATAAATTTTAAGCTTTACTCAGGTCATGTTATTTAATATTTCTTTTACTCTATTTCCATTCAGATGGTGCTCACTGTATAGTATCAGGACCTTTAAAGTGGAAAAAAATGTAAAGATATTCAGAAGCACAACAGACTATTTTGGCAGGCTGCAATGTCATAATGCCTTTGGAAATCACAAACTTCTTTTCCTTCCAGTTTTATAACGTGTTAAGGGATTTGTGCAAACTGCATCTTTCTTAGACTATCTTAGCTGATAGCAAACCCCTCAAATTCTTCCTAAGTCTCTTTTCTGTGCTAGAGTAGGTTTTGTGGTTTGGAAAGTATCTTCTAACGACATAGTCAACTTTTATAGGAATGTTTCCTGGCACCCATTTCCATCCAAAGCTGTCCCTTTAAACATGTCAGAGTTAAGAAATTGCAGCCATGAATTAGCCATCTGGTAGCTGATGATTCATCTCTGTCCCTTAGAGATAGAAATCTTTCTTTGCGTTTCCTCAGAACTGGGGTGTGCATGTGCTCACAAGAGAATAAACTTCCAGGGGATTCACTAAGTTCAAGACTACAGTCTTCCTCACCATACTCTTCTGAGGAAGCACTGGTAATGACAGGTGTTTCTAGGGCCAAATCATTTCCACGTGAGAGCAAAACCACTGTGGGTTTTGAAGCCATAGATTTCAAAGCATGCAGGGTCATCCACTTGATGTTAAGTTGCACTGAAATAGAGCTGCAAAGATTTCTCCTACCTGCCTGTACATGCTTTCAAACACCCTTTAGCATTCTTTAATGGATAGGGGGTAAATTTAAGATATTGGTTGAAAACGTTTCATTTACTCTCTTGCCCTGTCCTGCCTTTAGTCATTAAGAAAATTAAATACGAATGAGGGAGGACTGGTAAAAGATCATTCCTCAGTTTCTAGAAGTCTTTAGTTTAAGGAGAAATGACCCCTTGTTATTTTACTAGTGTTAGCGCTCTTAAAAATAAAAACTAAAAAAATAAAAATAACATAAATATTCTATTTCTTAATTTACAGAGGAATGTGATATTTGTATACTGAAAGGTGATAACTATTGAAGTTATAATTAGAATGGGAAGAGGGAGGAAATTGTATCGTAATTAAGGTTGAACTGTCCTTTAAATTCATCTCCATAACATTTAAATGCATTCATTAACTCAGTGCATAATTGGGAGGCATGCCATTAATGCAATAGTTCTGAATGTTTATCAAATTACTTCCAATCATCGGTGTATCTTGACACCTGGCAATCCAGTGTATGGACATCAATAAAATACTAATTATGAAATACTAAATGTAATCACTCTGTAAGGTCTAAAAAGAAGCATCGCTGTTTAAATTAAATTAAGTAAATTTTATTGACTTAATTATTGAAGGATGAGCTGTTCCAAGCTGTAAAATTCTAAACTGACATTTCAAATTACTTCCATACGTATAATTAATGCCAATTCTTCTAAAAGCAAAGACCACAAACAAATAGATGCCAGAGATAATAGGTCATGCAAATTAGCACATGCTTCCTCACTGACTGCTGAAAAACAGTTCATTTGGAAATGGGTTATACAATATTTTTTCTTTTTAGTAGAGACAAAAACCCCACAGAAGATCTATAATCTTAACCTGGTTGCTAAGTAAGCCTTCTCTGTTTCTCCTGTAGTTAGATAAACTACAGTTGTGATAGGAAGTGTTGGTTAACAGCTCAGCAAAATATGCATGTAATGCACAACTCAATCTGGTTTTTTTTTTTTTTCTCCTTCCCTCTCTGCAATCTCATTTCCCTGTGTCTGGGCTCACAACTAACCTGAAGGCAACGTACTTGATCATTACTCTTTTCATTCACAGAGTCTATTGCATTAATAATATAATGATGATAATAATAATAAAATTCATTAATAAATAATGAATAATTAATTAATAATAATAATGATATAATTCAACCTGTGTTGAAGGAAAATGTTAGTATCCTAAGCTTACAGCTATTTGAATAATCCTAGACTTGTTTTCGACTGTGTTAGGATGTATTTAACCCCTGCTTAGATTTCACTTCTAATAATGGATTAATTAAGTATCAGCATGCTATAAACTTTATCAGGAGTTATTCCCAGTGAAATGATTAGTTTGTAAAATTATTATGCAAAGATGCAGTTTTATATTCAGAGTTTTGTTTTCTGCCATACAACAAAGGGTAAAAAAGCAGTTTGGAGGGAATGTTGCTTTGTCTAGGGTAGAATTAATCTTCACAGGATCCAGTATGGGGCTGTGTTTTGGATTTGTGCCAGAAACACTGTTGATAACACAGGGATATTTTAGATAATGGTGAGCATGAGTTTCACACCAGCTAGGAGTGCTCAAGGTGCTGGGAGGGGGCAGAGGCAGGACAGCTGAGCCCAAGTGATCAAAGGGATATTCTGTGCTATGAGGCACCATGGGCAGTATTTATGGCTGAGGGGAGAAGAAGAATGAAGAGGAGAGTGATGGCACGCTTGGAGTGATGGTGTTTGTCTGCCCAAGACACCATTCCACGTGATGGATCCCTGCTCTCCAGGGATGCTGAACACCTGCCTGCCCACCAGGAGCAGTGAATGAATTCCTTGTTCTCTTTGATTTGTGCAGCTCTTACTTTCCTGTTAGACTTTATCTAAACCTACAAGTTTTCTACCTTTTTCCCTTCTGATTCTCTTCCCCACCCCAATGTGGGCAGTAGCTGAATGGCTGTGTTTGGTTTACTTGTTACCTGTGGTTAAACCATTACAGGAAATTATGGGAGGCACAGTTTAGCAGATGTGTTGGAGCTGTGGCAAGGTTTTGGTGCCTCACAGAATTTAAGGGATGTTTGCTCTCTGCAGGGTTTTTAAAAGGCATAATGTTGAATTTCTTTCTGCTGCCACAGATACTGCACCAATGCATATGAAAATAATCTGTTTTTCAGGTCAGTTCTTTAGCACATGATTGAAAGCTAAGCTTTATTCTTAAATATAAACTAGCTGGGACAAATGGGGCAGAGCTAAGACACCTTAGACATGTAAACATCTTGGATATGGCAGAATGTGTGCTGAGAATAACTAAAACTGTATCTGTTCTGTAGTATTTCAGAAATTAGTGTATAGTTTGAATTGGATATCTCCAAATAATCCCACACATCCTTAAATCTGTATAAAAATGCATTTCAATTTCTTCAGATTTTCACCTATAAATATCACTAGTTTATCAAAATGGATGTGATTGGGTTTTCATCCAATTGCATCATTGAAGTAATGAGGTGAAATTATGTTACAGGAATATTTTCTGTGTAAACCATTATAAATGTGAAAGTGAAGTCTTTTTGAACGCTTGGTGTACTTTCATTTGCAGTGGGTGACTTTGGAATCTGAAAAGCCTTCAGTTATTCAGAGCCCCCATTAAAATATCAAAAACATCAAAATCCTTTATTTTCCAAGGGAAATTAGTTAATTATATTTACTGTAAAAGCTATTCTCATATGAGCACACTGTTATGCAGAACCAGAGGTGTGTAGGTTCAAACAAGCAGAATGAAATTTTTACAGCCTTGTAACAAAATTAGAAGCTGCTTTCAGACAGGATCAAAAAGTTGGGTCAATATCTGTTGAACTCCGCAGACTCAGCAAAGCTTTTACTTCACAGGTATAATACCTAAAAGGATAACTGCAAAATACACAAAAATCACAAAAGCAGAATTATTTCTGCCTTATTACTGGTGGTAGTTTATCAGAGTTGATCAGAAATTTTGCTCTTCTAGGTTTAAAGGAAATTTCTTGGGCCAATATCCTCTGAGATGTTGCCCTTTAGATTTCCCTGTTGTTATATCATAATTATATAATATATCACTATTACTTTAAAGATGGAGCACTCTTTACTGCATGTATTTAACATTGTTTTCACAACCTAACTTCTTTTGTACAAGGAGTTATTGAATACTAGTGTTAGTAAATTGTGCTTATTTCCTCCCTGTGAAAAGCCCTGATATGCTACATTTCTGTTGGGTTATTTGCATTCCAAGACACACTACTGATTAAGACTGGAATGTTTCATCTGCTGGGATCTAATCTCAGAATCTGAAAACCTTTTTTCCTCTTTTTTTTTTTTTTTTTTTTTTTTTTTTTTTTTTTTTTTTTTTTTTTTCTTTTTTCTGTTGTTTCATTCATTTATTTTTAATATTTTAAAAGTAATATTTTTATACTGCCATTTCCAACACATTGATGGAACATCTGATACTGGGCTGTTCAGTTCTTCTTGTTTTCTAAATGTGTAGAACAACTATTTTCCACTGTCAGCACAGGCACCTCTGTACTTGTCTTCAGCTGAAGTCTGAGAAATCTTCTCTGGGGAAATACTTCTCTCAGTGAGAGAATTTGCAATTCTGTTACACTCTGATAAATGGATTTTACTTTTTAAATTGTTTCACAAGGCACTCCACCCAGCCTGGTATCACCTAAAATATAGGTAGAATCTCCACTCCATCGCCCAGGTTATCACTGACAAACGTGGGACATTTTCAAGGTCTCCGCTGGGGGCTTCTATCAGACTGGCTGCAAAATGTGTGCAGATATCATAAAATGACCTAGGTTGGAGGGACCTTAAAGATCATTGAGATCCAACCTCTAGACCAGGTTGCTCAGACCACCATCCAACCTGGCCTTGGGCACTTCCAGGGACGAGGCACCCACAGCTTCTCTGGGAAACCTGTGCTAGGGCCTCATCACCCTCACAAGGAAGAATTTCTCCCCAATATCTAGTCTAAAGCTACTCTCTGACAGTTGGAAGCCATTCCTCTTTGTCCTGTCACTCGTGGCTCTTGTAAATTGTCCCTCCCCATCTTTTCTGTGAGCTCTCTTCAGGTACTGGAAGGTCACCTATTTCCATAGGGAAGAATAACATGATGTAACATGTTAATTACATTATATTAATCAAGTAGGAATAGGGAAGACAGGTGCAGTCATGTAGAAAGCAACAGCACCTAAAAAGACCTTGGGGCTATCACAAAACTGAAAGATCCTTGTGTTTGGGATGAGGCTGGCGTTGGAAGTGAGGAGACATTTGGTTGTATGGCCAGAAATGCTCAGAGAGGTATTTATGGTGTTCTCTTAGGGTGTAACAGTGGGATTGGGGGAGGAGGAGGGGTATGTCTTTGAAATGTATTTGAAATTTGGGGATAGACAAAGATCTAAAGAACCTAGCAAAAAGCATGAGAGTGAAAATAATGTCTTTAGGTGTTTATTGATACCTTTGCAAGATCATAGTCCTTGGTAAGGACACTTTGGTGAGCTCGTATGGCAATTCCCCAGCTTTGTACCCCTATGAAGCTTATTTCTTCAGCCTATCTCAATGTGGATTATTATGCATTTTCTACCGTCAGAGTTTCACAAACACTGATATATCATGGCCTAGAGGAAAATCATAACTGGAAGGTTTTCAGAAGATAGCAGCTGATTTTGCTAATGAAAAATTGAAACTTAGTTCTCAGTGACTTCTGAATACAAGGTTTATTATCATAGTCCTTTTCTTTTGTCCAATTTAGTTTATCTTAGCATCCTTATTTAATGAAAACTTTTACTGAACATTTGGATAGAGAAAAGACCTATTTTTCCTTGGCCAAAGTAGCTCTAAAACCACAGTAGACTATATTTGGAAGACTGAGAGGGAAATGGAAACCTATAATGGCTGTGAATATTCTGAGCAATGTCTCCCTGACAGCATTAAAATTACTGTGTTTTGTACAGTGTGGCATATTGTAGTGTACATGAGCTGCAGGGATCTTGTCATGTTAGACTTCTCTTAAAACTCTAGACAGTTTCAAATACTTTCTCTTTAATCCTCTATGACAGCATGTGAACAATTTTTAATGAAACTTCATTCTCCTCTTGCAAAAATTACTGTTTTAGAAAACAGTGGAGGTAGTAATGATATTAGATGCATAAACTGTCAGTCAGAAGAAGAAAAGGTAAAACAAGCCAAACTTTGGATTGACACACTATAAACAAAAAAGGCTTTTCAAATTTTATAGCAGGGAGAGGCATTCATGCAAGATTACATCTTGAAAAACAGGAAGCTGAAGACTTACACCTACAGTAATTATTTCTTGCCTAGTGGAAATGTGTCTGAAGAACAGAGAGTTTCAAAACTCATAATTTTCCTAATTCCAGGTTATGAACCAGGCTTCTGGTCAAAAGCCTGTGGAGGGAGCTCTTGCTTTCAGAAAGCAGAGCTCACTGTGGGATGAAGGATATCACTGGGTTCTGACAATACTAGTGGCTGTGATGCTTGTGAAAATATTTCTTTGGCATATTCTTGAGCAAAATTATTGTCTTGGGCTTGTTTTTGCATTCTCCCTGTCCTTCTCCCATGCCAGTTGTCTGTCTCCCCACAGCAAGGCTCTTCCTTTCTCAGGCATAAACTGGGAGGTTGAGCACTGAGGCTGATTGAACACTATTCTGACTAAACCAGGAGGCTTTTGGCCTTGGCTCTTAGCAGGATCCAACTTTATGTTCTTGGGAAACTTGATGAAATTGAAAAGCTTTTTATTGCACCTATTTCAGTTTCCATGGGAACACTGATAAAACATTTCACTTCTTCTGTAATCTCTTCTCATTATCTTCCAGAACATAATTCATCTGCTACCTAATTTTCAGGGCACTTATGTCAAGTATTTTTTTTTTTAATTGGATAAAGTTTTGGATCTGCTTGTGTGCCACTCCTAAAGTCTCACCACAACTGAATTTGCATGTCACTAGTAAGAATAAATGGTTAATAGAAATCCTGTTTTGTAGAAATGGTGAGATAAGGAAAAGTAGGATACAATTAGGAACTAGAATCATAGAGTCATTTAGGTTGGAAAATACCTTGGAAAGCTTTAATAGGTTGGTATTCCACTTGCACTGGAAGGACTTCCATCAGAGATGTGATATAAACAACTGAAAGGAAGACTTTTTCACTCATTCAAAAGACAGAGAAGTGGCACCAAGGTCATGGGATATCATGTTATGGTATGCCCCGGAATCCTATGGGATCTCCAAGATCCCAAGAATTGTAATGGAGTATGAAATGTCATTCAATTCATACTGTGTCAGTTTTGTTTTATGTAACCACAAAAGTTCTGCAGTGACAGTCCTGTATCTTAGAAACTGCTCATCTTAATAAATTGTTATTAGGCAAGTATCCGAGAACCTTGATGCACTGGTGTTTTTCTGAGAGTAGCACTAAACCAAGGAATTGACAAGAATGAGAATTAGAATTTCTGAAAGTACATTGAGAGCTAAAGTAATTTTTATGTTGCTCTATTTTTATTTTTACATGAGAAATTTTTCTGAGTTGTAACCATCCAAATCCAGCTTTGGCTCTCCAGAGGTAGTCAGCAACACAGGGAGAAGCCCCAAATGAATATATTTGGTCTATGTGGTGTATTGGCCCTGGCTGAGACCACAGGAGACCTCACAGGTCTGTGCTTTGCATTGGTATCTAGAAAGATTTGAGAACACACCCATGCTCTGGTCCTGCTGGGCAGTGCTCCCACGGCACCAGGGCCATCTCTCCAATATACCACCCAGTAAGGTGGGAATGGGTAAGATCTTGGGAAGGGTCATAGCCAGGACAGATGCCCCAAGCTGACCAAAGGGATATTCCACACCATGCAGCATTTGGTCAGATATAAAAGCTAAGAGAGAGGAGAAAGAGGGAGGACAAATATTATTATATTTGTCTTCCAGAGAAACCATTCTCTGTGCTGAAACCCTGCTTCCTGGACATTATCTGCTGACTGGAATTAGGGAATAAAATCTTTTGTATTCCTTCTCTACTACATTCAGTTTTTTCTTGGTTTTGTTAAATTGCCTTTGTCTTGTTCCATGGGGTTTTTTCTATCTTATTTTCTCCCCTCTTGTCCTGTTGAGAAAGGGAGTTGTGGAGTATCGTGGGGGCAACTGGCATCCAGGCAAGGTAAGTAGCCCACAGTCCTTTTTTGGCATCCAACACCTAGCATTACAAATTCAAAGAAAGATAGTAACTGGAAAATATAATTGGCAAAATACAGACTGAATATTAGAGAGCTAAAAGATCCTAGAGAACTTCCAGTGTCATAAATGTGGCAAAAGGATGAGTGTCCGTTTGCGTGTAAATTGTCCACTTTTGTTTGGTGTTGTGATGATGATTTTGGAGCACAGAATTATTTTTTGTTGATAGGAGTGAAGTTTATGAAGAATATGTGAGGACTGTGGATTTTAAAGATTATTCTTAAATACATAATTCCCAGATAAGGGGGATGGATGGAGGGATGGAGGGATGGAGGGATGGAGGGATGGAGGGATGGAGGGATGGACGGATGGATGGATGGATGGATGGATGGATGGATGGATGGATGGATGGATGGATGGATGGATGGATGGTTTATGTGGCAAAGTTTTGGTAGCAGGGGGCTACAGGAGTGGCTTCTGTGAGAAGATGCCAAAAGCTTCCCCCATGTCCAGGAGCACCATGGCCAGCTGGCTCCAAGAGGAACCAGCCCCCGGCCAAGGCCGAGCCAAACAGCAACGGTGGTAGTGGTTCAGGAATAGCATTATTTAAGAATAGGGGAAAAATTACTGCCCAACGGGAATAAAATTCTCTAATGAAAGCATTTTCCTTTACTGGAACATGTCTCAAAGAACTGCAGCCTGTGGGAAGGACCCACATCTGTGAAGTTTGTGAAAGACTGGATGTCATGTTAAAAATGCCACCTTGGAGCAGGTGAAGAGCATCAGAACAACAGAGATGAAGTGTTATGAAATGATCACAGCTCCCATTTTCCAACTCCCTGTGTCACTTGTGAGGATGGAGGGCAAAGAGACAGGGGTGCAGTTGATCCTGGGAAGAACGGGCTGCGGAGAAGGTGGTTTTAGTTTTGCATTTATTTCTCACTGTCCTACTCTCTTATTAGTTGGCACCACATTGAATTAATTTCTCCCAAGTTGGGTCTGTTTTGCCCATGACAGTAATTGGTAAATGTTGTCCCTGTCCTTACCTCAGCCTTCAAGCATTTCCATTGTATTTTCTTCCTCTGCCCTGCTGAGGGAAGGACAGTGATAGAGCATTTGCTGGGCACCTGGTGGGCATTCAGGGTCAGCCCGTGACAGTGAGCCAGAACTGATATACTGGGAGTGGACACTGGCCTGCTAAACCATGAAGAACTGCCAGAAGTTCTTCAGAGTTCTCTTTTCTGTGTTAGGACTAACATCCTTTAACATGATTGTCATTCTGACCATATAGACAAAGCATTCAGAGTTTGAAGTCAGTCTCCAGATATGATCCCTATCATATATATAGCATATCAATGCCTTAATTTTATCTGTAGTTAAATAGCAATTAAAAAATCTAATTCCATCTGGCTTTCGCATAACACAGAGCCACATTCATCTTGGTTATCTGCTACTCATCTGCCCTAGGCAGTGCTGAATAAAAGAACTGCCTAAGGAACTGGAGGCACTGCCAGCCCCCACTCCAGGTGCTATCCTGCCAAAAGCTCTCAGATGGTCTCTGGAAAAAGGATGTTGTGTCCAGCTCCTCCCTATAGGGCAGCTATCTGGAGTGCTGTCAGAGGAAAGAGGATAAAAACAGGATCAAATTCTATCCGAGGTTCTTGCCTTTGCCCCATTGAATACCCTCTAGAGAATGAACTTTTCTTTCATATTTGCTGTCCTGATCATTTTTACTGCAGTGGTTGTTGTTCTGGGAGAGTGTAATTATCTTATCCCAGTGCATATTACATTTTTAAGTATTTTTCTCTTGGAAGGTAAAAAGGCAAGGGGTCCACAATCAGCTTTATCCAGTCAATTCCAGAGCAGAAGAGTTTCAATAAAAAATGTTGGAATAATATAGGCAGTGCAGGAAAGTCGCTGGAAGACTGCCAACCTAATACAAAGGCTGTGCATTAACCTTTCTCATACTGAAATAATAGAAAGAATTTAATTCATTTTAAAGGCCCGTTTGAGAATTTGCACCAACTGGCCAGTTAACTCTAAGTAGCCACTATGCTATATGATCACAGGGTAATATCATTTGGAAGACAATCCCCAAAAGTTGATGACAAATTAAATCTCAATCTAAAAAAGATCTTAAATATATCTGACCTTCCAAAGCTTGCCTTGGCTGTTTAAAGGAAATATTGATAAATTCAATATAGAATAGGACATGCATTTTTTTTATTAATAATAATATTCTACTCTGAAGCCATCTTGAATATTTAAAAGCACAGACTTTTGCTATTCCTGTCCTCATTTATTTTTCTTTTTGTCATTAAACTTCAACAATTGTTTCTATTATCTTTAAAAATATTATTAATGTAAATTCTGTAGTATGGCATTGCAGTTGCCTGCAATCAAATGCATAACTCATATATATTTATTTATATTTTTTCCTTCATATACACAAACATATAACTACCATATTGTCTGCTATTCTTTCTGCTTTCCTGTTTTCTCCCCTCTTTTTTTCCTGTTTATAATGTTTTTCCTGTCATAGTGTGCACAAGTCTGTTTAATTCAACCCTTGTGCCTTTCTTTAAAATCATCTGCGTTAGCAAATGCAGTGTTCCCTCCTTCATAGTCTCCTCTGGCAGGAATTCCTAGAGCAATATAAAGCAATTTTAGGCAATATTCCCATCCTCATCTAGCTTCAAAGGGTCAGTTTAGTGCCTTGGATCTGAGGATATCCACTTCTCTCAATTGATTACTTACAAAAAATCTAATAGTAATAGCAAAACCCCTACCTTTCACCCTAAAGTGTACATAAGGTGTATTTAATTGCCAAAGGTGAGTGCCATAAAAAGAGCTGTGATTTCTACTACATGGATATGGAGCCAAGGGATTATGCCCTTGACTCACTCCATAAAATTCTTCAAGTTAGATCATGTAATGCCTGGGATCAATTCACACGGCTTCTTCCCTTTTCTTGAGAGCTTAAATCCACTTCATGGAGAAGTAGTTGAATACATGCTTGGCTTCATATTGCTCTGGAGTGAGGTCAAACTCATTGCAGTTGTTCCATCTGGGAGGGTAGGTGGTCACTGAGCCTGAAAGAGCTCTCAAAGAATTCAGAAAAACTCCCTGTACACTCTTTCAGTATTGCCTGGTCCATGGTTTGTGCTACCCGTTTATTGCTGACAGCCACAAGAATAACAAGGAATTGAAACTGGAAGCAGAACTGAGTGAAGTGTGACACTGCAGGTGGACCAGGAGCTGCTGACAGGGAAGGAGCAAAGGTCCAGGTACACTTTATTGACATTAGTCCCTCCAAAAGGTGTCATTATATTAATGGAAGCATAAAAGTACCTGAACTTCATGTACCTTTCAGCTTCCTGTTATTTAAGAAAGCGGTTTGCAGAGTCTGATAGCATGTAAAAGCGTAACAATTTTTTAATTAAATAACGGAATTTTTATATTTTTGCATGACAGAGTATATCCACTACATCATTCATTTTGACTAATGGCAGCATTTACTGTTAGATTGTTAAGTCAAAACTGTAATTAAGCCTCATATCTTAAGCATTTTATAGTTCTTTGTGATAAAAAAGTTTTCTGGGTTTGGAAGAGGAGGATTACCAGTCAGAAGTAAGGGCTGGCTTTTTAATTTATTTAGTTTTGTCTGTAGTAGACAACAATAACTTCATTTGTGGAGCTACAGTTCAGAGTTAGGTGTTATGTACTTTAAAAAAAAACAAGCATATCAGTAAAATCATGCAAGTTGAGGGAAAAAAAAAATCTACTATTAAGTGCTACCCTTAACCTTCAGATGAAAATTGAAGGCAAGCTGATTTCTGCTTTCTGCAATAATAGGTTTAATTTCGCCATCCTAACTCAGATGCAGATAAAATACCTACATATGCTGTTGCATGTTGAGATTTCTTGTGAACTGTGTTTCAAGACACACGGGATTTATATTGAGCAGGCAATAAATCTGCATAGCATCACAAGATGTTGAAACATTCCCTGCCTGATCTATGCAACTTTTGCCAGTTTTTATTCATGAAAACCTACATGAGAAATACCCCTTGCCTTCCACGAGTGAAAAGCAGGCTTCCCTCCCAAAGCATACAGGGAATGTGGGGCTTAAAGAGGAGTTGCTATCACAGCTTTGACTGCAGCAGCAAGCTGAGACCATTTGTTCAGGGCTGCTGTGCCAAGGTGTGGAGTGGAAATGCCACTGCTTTGACCAAAACCGTCCTGGCTCCTCACAATCTTGGTGGAGGTGAGTTAATGCAGCAAATCTTCTAAGGATGCTGTTCCACAGGGCCCAGAAATGTCACTGATCTCCCTGTACTGAAGATATGCAAGGTCTCACATGCTGCAAGTCCCCTTTGGCTTTTGTGAGAAAAGGCATAATGTGTGCAGAGATGAACATTTATGTTCTACAGTAAGCAAAAAAAACCCCTCAGGATTTTCTTGGTTTCTTTTTTTTTTTCTTTCTTTCCTTTTTTTTTTTTTTTTTTAGATAGCATATTGAGTATGTGATGACTATTTAACACTTACGTCATTCATTTCTGGCAATAAAATGTATTTTTATGTATGCTTTGCCATTGGTTGAATGACAAAGTGGCAGCAAAATATTTCTGTTTCAGCTGAGAGATGAGTTATCTGTGCTCCAAACAATTTTCAGAACAGACAACACTAGATCCACTGTGACTTTATGCAAGCAGCAAGACTGATTTTCTGGGTAATTGTGCTACTTTGCCTTCTTGATTATGCATACTATCTCTGTTATTATGGTCTATTTGGTGTTGGAATGTTTCTAGAAGCTACTGCTGTTTAGAAACAAGCTGTTATCTGGGGTCAAAGAATTATAAATCTAACAGAAAATGTGTAGATAAAAGATTTTCAACAGCAAAGTTAGCTGCAATGTTGACATACTGTTTCTAAATTGATACAGAACACAATTTACAAAGATATTGAACCTCATTCCAGCAAACACTAGATGCAACCACACATGTAGGAAAGATTGTCTTGCTTACGCTGTGTAGCTTAACCCAAAGTCCAGAAGCTGGATACAGCTCAATCCTCCAAATTGCAACCAATTTTTTCTTGGCATCTCTCCAAGGGCCCAATGGACACCGGCATTCATTAGGATGCATTGCTCACGTGAGTTTTAATTGCCTTTCCTGAGGGTTTGACACAGGGCTGCATCCTTTCCCATAAACTGACAGCGATTTATCCCTGCTTTTTGACTAGAATGTCAGTTCACATGGAACACACACCTGTTATGTGCTTGATTCAGGGGTAGAAAGTGCCAGAATTGCTCAGGCCTGAGCCCCACAGGGGCTCCATGGGGAAGGAGTGAGGGATGGCAGTGGGAGACTCCTTCCAGACAGGGATGAAGGTCTCCATCTGCTGACATAACCTTCTGCTCAGGAAGGTTTGCTACCTTCCAAGGACTCAGAGAGGAGGTCATTGTGGGGCTGCTGAAGCTCTTTTGGCTCTTAGATGGTCCTTGTGAATATTTTGGAAATCCACAGGGATGATGGAGGGGCTACAGCTCCTCTCAAATAAGGAACAACTGACAGAGATGGGACTGCTCAGCCTGGGGAAGTGGAGGCTCAGGGTGGCTCCCAATGATGGGCATAAGTACCGAAAGGAGGGATGCCAGGAGGATGGATGCTGTTTCAGTGGTACCCAGCAGCAGGACAGGAGGCAATGGGCCCAAACTGAAATGCAGAAGGTTCTCTACACCATGTGGAGGACCAAGCACTAGAGCAGGATGCCTGGTGGAGTGGTAGTCTCCATCCCTGGCAATGTTCTAAATCTATCTGCACACTGTCTTGGGCAATGGGATTTCAATGGCCCTGTTTGAGCAGGGGGGTATAGATCAGGTGGCTTTCAGAGATGCCTTCCAACCTCATGCATTCTGTGAGTTTTCTCATATAATGTAGTCAAGTAGATCCATTGACCACAAGGCACTAAAGTCAAGGTAATGCAACTGGGTAAATCTCTGAATATAAATACTTTGTGCTTTATTTTTAAAAGTAAGAATAACTCCTCTTGAAGTTGATACTTTTTCCTTCCTAGACTCTCCTCATGGATTTAAAGAAAAAAAAAAGTCATTCTAAATGTGCTTGTAATTTGACAAAAGCCACATTTGATAAAACATCCTTAGTAAATCATTTAAGCAAATAAAAAAATTTAAGCAAGTATGATAGGTATATGATTTGCATGTTTATAGACAAACAGAAAATTAGTGATTTTGGAGGTTGTAGGCATGTAAAAATGCATAACCTTGCATTCACTATCATGCCAGGAATGTACCTGCATGGATATTAATCTCAAATATACTGACAAGGAACCTGGATATAGAAATGTGTTTAGAAAAATACGAGGAGGAGAGGGGGAAAGGAGTATCTTTTCAAAGTAATTGTTTTTTTAAAAGGTGACCAATAAAAAGATACTAGAGCAGCAGTGTTTCAAATTGAAGGGTTATTTCAGCTAAGGTTATTATATTGTTCTGAAAAATTGACATACTTGAGATTTTTTTTCTTTGGTACTAGTGATATGCTTTAAGTACTCTTATAATGTATCATATGTCATGCAGATTTTCTTTATATAATTATCCATGGACACTGTACAATCATGAAATTTCAGGAATATGTCTCATCATTCTCCTCTCAGAAGAACAGCAGATGGTGTTTGCTATTGGGTTACCCCAGAGAACTCTTTTTTTTTTTTCCCAAGCTTGAGTTTATATCTGAGTGTACACATAAATTCTATGATTCAATTTATATAAGCATGCAAGGCATAAAACTGATAATAGCATTGACCTGTAAATAACATGTTGCTTTAATAGCCTTAAATGCTGTTATTCCAATCAAGATTTCCTGTATCAAAAGTGAAGGGTGGAGGTGAAGTGCTGAGTTAGAGGGGGCAGTTAAGTGAAAAAATACTTTCTGTCAGAGAAATAGGATTACAATTAAAAATGCCATGGAGAAAATTGAAAATATGTTTTGGAGGCCAGATTGCAAGTGCTCCTGGGGGAAGTACAGAGGCAATGTCTCTACTCCAGCTGTCCCTTACTCTGGCAACACAGGAGGGACTAACATCAGTACAGGCACCTAAAGAGAGGCTCTATTTCCATATTAATTGCCTATTTCTACATCCCAGGGGCCCCTGCGGTGATTATTTTTAGGGCCAAAATTTCATTGCTTATATTGGAGGAGTAAATGCTTCAGGAATTGCCAACAATTGTCCCGTTCTAAGGTTAATCCTCACTGTATAAAACTCTCTGAGATGTCAAAAGCAAAGCAAACCCAACCCCCAGATAACACTCAGCTACATTCCCTAGAGGAACTATCTTATGGTTTAATGGTGTCTAAGTTAATTCTGATATCATGGAAAATGAAAGAAATTGATTAATATCACAAGCAGTGAGGAAACTAACTTTGAAAAAACAAAAAGATTGCCTCAGAAGCTATCCAGAGAAGTACAAATGTATCTGAAACTCATATTCAAATTACTATGTCTGTTACTTATTATTTTTTTCCTGGTGCCTTTTACCTTTTTCCTATTGGCAGCTTTCCTTTCCTTTCCTTTCCTTTCCTTTCCTTTCCTTTCCTTTCCTTTCCTTTCCTTTCCTTTCCTTTCCTTTCCTTTCCTTTCCTTTCCTTTCCTTTCCTTTCCTTTCCTTTCCTTTCCTTTCCTTTCCTTTCCTTTCCTTTCCTTTCCTTTCCTTTCCTTTCCTTTCCTTTCCTTTCCTTTCCTTTCCTTTCCTTTCCTTTCCTTTCCTTTCCTTTCCTTTCCTTTCCTTTCCTTTTCTTTCCTTTCCTTTCCTTTCCTTTCCTTTCCTTTCCTTTCCTTTCCTTTCCTTTCCTTCTCTCCTCCTTTTTCTTATCTCTATATATGAAAATTTAGTAGATACTTTTGAACAATTCTGAAATAGGTAAAAAGCTCATATTTCAAAAAAATTAAGCACAGTAGAACATACAAGGGCTTGGGTGTTTTTTTGGTTGTTGTTTTTTTAATAGGAAAAACATGAGTAAGATTAGTTTAACTAGTATTTTGCCATTGGTAGTATGGCCTTTCTCCTTTTATTTGTGAAATAGATGCATTAATGGGACATGTCACCAGTCTTGAATTTTGAAATATTGTAATTACCCACCTATACAAGAAATTAATGCAAAGATGTATGCTGGCATAACTTGTTGTAATTTTCTTTAAAAAGATTGTAAAAATCTCAAGGGTATTTGTTGGTATTTTCTTGTAAAAATTGCCAATGACTTTATCCCTCTCTTTCTTCTTATCTTAGTCTGCAAAGATTATCAATTATAGTCTATGTGGGAATGAATTTGTAATATGTTATTACTGAAAATACAATGGTTTTAATATTCTTTCAAATATTTGTTAGCATTTTACTGGATGCACCCTCCATCTCTCTGCTGCTTCCTACATCCCACTGGTGGGTTGAGCAGGGTGTTCTATAATATGACATTAGCTTTGATCCTGGTTTTTGTCAGTCTAAAAACACCAAAGCAAATGTGTGGCTTATGCATTGCCGTTGTCTCATGCACAAAAAATAGCACGGAGCCCACTCATAAAACAAGTTGCTGATGAAAAAGGATTGGGTTTTTTTCAAAGTATTCTGCCATCTGCAACTTGTTTCAGGAAAAGGAAAACAAACTTTTCTGTACCTAATTCTGAGTTCTGTGTAATCAGTCAGTATATTACACTGGAAATGGATGACACCACCAATTCCTCCAGTACAGTCACATGTTTTAAATTGTAAAGCAGGTACCAAACTGAAAGGAAAAATAGTAGTGTGTATATATATATATATATTTAAGCCTGCAATAAAAGGATTTGAACTGAGATACATTGGTATTTATCTGTCAAAGTCAAAATGTGGCCATGAAATACTTCCAGTTAGCCTTTGAAAGGACTTAATTGGATTGGCTTGAGTCATGTAACACAGTAGCTGTGTTTGCCAGTTGCTTCCCTTATTGCCTGTGAACTCAAAAGAAAAGAATCATAAAGATTGATCATCCACAATTTTAATTTAAATAGAAGGACAAGCTTAATTAATGAATGTTTTCTTCCCCTTCATGACATGGCAGAATCCCGTGTTTTTTACTAGGGCATTAACCCACTCCATGTGCTCTTAGAAATGCTCTTCATTTAGGATAATCTCTGATAGTAATTTGGACTGTTCTTAAAATCAATTTTAAAGAAAGACATAACTCAATAGGAATTATGATCCTGTTATTCAAGTACTCACTTAGAAGCTTATTTTGTTGTTCCAATAAGATTATTGTAGCAGAAGGGCATGCAGAACTTGAATGGGCAGTCTAAAGCAAAGAATTTATCATTTTAAGTGTCTGTCTTGTGACACAATATAAATATAATATATATATATTTTTATTGTTTAACTTAATAAAAACAAACATTATGGAATATGTATTCCTCCTACAAGAGAGATCTCTGGTGCATAAAATTTTAAAAGGGACCTATTTTTTTTTCAAGGTGAATTGCCTGTGGGAAAAAAAAAGTTTTCTTTAATTGGTCTGTACATTTGAAATAGAAGAAAAATAGATCACATTGTCATGTTTTTTCTTGGTATTTGTTCATAACAACAGATCCCTGTTGCAAAGGCTTTCTCTGGGAGTGGTAGATGTCTTTGAATTATTCTAAGGATTCCTGTTTAGAAAACAAAGCCAAACCTAAAAGTAAAGTAGAGATTATTGAATAAGAAGACATAGACTGAAAAAGTGAAAATTTACATAAATGTATTTTTCTATAAGCTTTTATAGAAGTTTAGGGGAAAATATTAAAGGCTGGCTGTGATAACCTACAATGTTACTCTTATCAACAGTAGTGCCAGCTAGGCTGTGGGAACATATTGCTGAAGAGGGGTTTGAGATGGGAGTATGTTGCTGAACTTGTGAGAATATCCCTCACCAATTTAGTGCCATGGGCAGGGGCAACTTCCACTAGACCAGGTTGCCCAGAGCCCCATCCATGCTGGCCTTGAACACTTCCAGGGATGGGGCAGCCGCAGCTTGTCTGGGAAACCTGTGCCAGGACCTCACCACCCTGACAGGGAAGAATTTCTCCCTAACATCTGATCTAAACCTGTCCTCTTTCAGTTTGAAGCCATTCCCCCTTATCCTGCCACTACATATCATTGTGAAAAGATCCTCTTTTCTGGTCCTGTTAGGTGCTGATATGAGGCTGATATAAGGTGTCCCAGGAGCCTTCTCCTCTCCAGGCTGAACAACCCCAATTCTCTCAAACCATCTTCATGTACTACTGCATGTAGTGCATGTTTCCCTTGAGCCTGGTTTCCCAAAATCTCCACCTCCTCTTGAGCTTAACTGAATTGAAAAGATCCAGCACATCTGGAAATCATGGCTGTAAATACTTCTGTAGTGAAAACATAGATGTAGAAAGCTTTTATGTGATAATAGCACTTTAACTGCATCATTCAACAATCTTCAGAATTACTCTTTTTTTTTTTTCCTCTGAACTCTGAAATCAGAAAAAAGGGAAGAATATTTTTCTCTCCTTTTTGAATAATCTGTCAGGAGTATATCAATCTTGATTTTTGGAAGAGATAAATCTAATCTAAATTCTGTATTATAGCAAACATTGGTCACACCAGTAAAAATGGGAAGACAGCAGATACCAGTAATATCAAATTTACCACCCAGCATGCTCAACAAAATGCTAGTGTTTCAATAGGCTGTGTATTTTGGAATTACTCTGACAGCAAACAAGTGCTAAATGCATTAACCATAGAAAGATATGCCATCACTGTAACTTCTGGTGTAGAGCCAATAAAAATAGGCTTCCATAAAAACACTCACATTAAATATATAAATAAAAATTAAAAATAAATAAATAAAGTGACAAATTGAAATAATGGACCAATTTCTTTGGGCTTTAAAGTAAACAACAGTATTTTTTTTTAACCAATCCTGCTGTTTCTTCTCCAAAATTGTAATTACTTACAATGCAGAAGAAAGTTTTATCTGCAAAACTCTTAAACAGCAAATTTCTGGAAATGAAAATAAAGTAATGTAAAGGAATCATTTGTTATCCAGCCCAATGCTGTGAGATGCTTTTCTGTATGTGTTGTACCTGCCACTCAGATATGTTCTCAAGCAAACTTATATCACACCCTGATAGTGACAAAAGAAACTTTCTTTTTACATTTTTCATTCTCCTAAGCTGCAATAAATATCTGTACTATAAATGACCTTTGAAATAAAACATCCAGAGCAGTGCTCCATAGCTCTCATAAAGTCTAATTAGTTGGATTTTTTTTTTCCTGGAGGAATGTGTAAAAGGGAACAGTAAGTAAAATTGTACTGCTGCTCTTTATACTTTTATGTTAAATAATAGAAGATTTTGAAACCCACAGAAAGGGAAGAGAATCTGTATATGTCACTCTGTATGTGCAGCTCAGCCCTTTCTGGGTTTAAGAGTTCTGGTAAAAGTTTGACTGAAGCTGATTTTGTTTGGGTACATCTTATAGCCTGCAGTATTTGTGATCAGGCAAAAGAGAAAATCCTGCCATATACCCCAGGGAGGAAGTGAAGTGCCTGGGGAGTGTGGCCTTTGTCCCTTCTAACAGGCTAAGATATTTGTAGCCATGGAGCTGCAGACATGATTGCTTTATAGTTCTTGGTGTCTTTTTGGCAGCAGAGATTTTGGGAGCACTGGTGAGGCACACACCTTGCACACCTGGTGAGGAGCCAGGAACAGACACGCAGATAAAATTAGTACCCAATCCTCTCCAGTGGTGTTTTCAAATTTATGTTAATTCTGAAAGCTAGTATTATTTTTGCTTCTATTATATCTGTTCTGAGCTTTCTGTCAAGGCTTTAATTCCTAAACCTTCATTAAGTACAGAAGGGGCAAAATAATAAAGATGGTGATATGCAAAGACACATTTAAATGGGCTACCAGCACAGAGCAGTTGCACTGGATTTATGCCAGGCCTTGATTTAGGCTGGCCAGAGTTTAATGGCTTAAGATTTCTTTGAGGATGACTTTTTATGGGTTTTGTAGAGTTGTTTTACCATAGTTATTCAAGGATATCTTATACTTTGAAGCACTTTTCCTAAAAAGATACCTTGTGTAACAGAGAAGAGCAAAAGAATGTTTGTGTGGTAAAAATACTTTTAATTTTACTTCTGAATGACAAGATAAAATATATTGAGCATCACCCATCCTTACTCTGGTAAGAGAGTTCTTGGTAAAAGACCTCTCAAGGCACCTTGATGCCACCAGTGGTTGGGGTATTAATTTAAGTTTCACCTCTATTTCTTTATTTCTAAATTTCTCTTTAAGCACATCAGAGCCTGTTTTCAACTAAATGTGCAAACAGTTTGAAAAACAAACATATACATCTGGTTTTGATGTTGACTCTAACTTTTCAGAAATTACCTTCACAAATTGATGATTATTTTTTTAAAGAGATTATTTCTTGGCTTTCCAGATATATTCCAAATAGTTATCTTTAAGATTTCTGGGGTGGTAATAAGTCTGCTCTAATTGGAAAATTAACTCTCCCTTCTTTCACTTTGTTTTTAAAACTGGTGTAAGTGATATAACAGGAACGTTTTTATTATTATGTAGGGGACTATTTTCCAAAGAAGGAAAAGAGCTGAACTTTTCATAAAGATTAGTCTATAGGTCACTGTAGTGACAGCTCAAACTAAAAGGTGCTGCAAGTAGTATATTTCTGCTGTAAGTAGTATATTAAGTAGTGTATTATGGGATGAATTTTTAGCTTTCTTCTCAAGTTGCAAGTTTACTTTTCCTGTGAAATCTGGGCACGTCAAACATTTTTCCAGTCCCACAGTGGTACAGTTTTGGGGACAGAATCTGAACATGAATATTCCATGTCTTAACTGAGGGGTTTTGATTGCTATAGACTCAATCTCTGCTTTTGAAAAATAACTCCCAAGAGAGATTCAAATTCATGAGAGAGTAATAAATTAGCCAGTAGTTTGAGTTTCTTCCCCCTCTTGTTTTCCCCTTGCTCTTCTTGATCAGAGATTCCATCCTTGTCAAGAGACATCTCCCAGTTCAAAAGTTTTGATGAAATGAATATGTTTTCAAAGGAAAAAAAAAAAAGACTGATATAATTGTCAGAATGTTTCTAGAGAGCAGAGTTTCTAAAAGTTTAACAAACTCTTTTTTTTTTCTTTTTTTTTTAATTTTTTTTCTTTTTTTTTCTTTTTTTTTAAGTCTGAGAGTGACTAGATTGGTAAAAGCAGTGAAATTATCTAAATCGTTTCAAAGCTCAGAAAATTCATGCAACATTCACCATATACAGGAGCATACACTGAAATTCTGAATCTGATAAGAGGCAATAGTTTCTACGTATTTTTCCAAGATTTATCTTATAATTTTTTTATGGGCAAATATGGAGCACAATGGTATGTACATGAAACCAAGGATTTATTGTTAATACAATGGAAATCTTAAGTTTAATTATTACTAATCAAGATGTAATTGTTACAGAAAGAAAAGCAATGTAGATAAATTTTTAAAAAATAATCTCCTGGGGCAATTTTCTGCTTTTTCTGCTGCTCTGGTTCCCAGGGTCAGGTTTTTCATGCTGATGCTGGGAGGAGGTGTGCTGTGGAAGTCCTCAGTGCCTGAAGTCCTTTACTGACAGGAGTATGATGCTGATGTGGATTGCTGCCTCTTCCTCGGTCTACAACCCACTTTGGATTAATTTGTAACAAGGCTGTGTTCCCCTGCACTGTCTGTGTTAGCTGAAGATTATTCTACTGTGCACAAAGTGCTTGTTAGCTTAAAAACTGCACTTGTATCACACAAGACAAACAAAAGCAGGACAAATTAGCCATGGACACTTAGTCTGAGAAACTGCTGTCACAGCAGAAGTGAAATGAAACTGCAGGCAGGTCAGGAGAAGTTCACAGAGCCTGCCACAGGAGTGGCAAGCCTTGCTGCTGAGACCTTGCTAACTCAGTGCAGTGTTTCTGGCAGTGGCAGTGCCATCCTGCAGGACTGCAGCCCTCGGTGACAAGGAAAGCCTGGGCTGTGAGTGCCTGCAGAGGGGACTGCCCGGCCACTCTGCTGCAGTGTGTTCTGTGGTACTGAGAAATAAATCCCTGCTCAGCCGAGGATGAGCTCAGGACACCTCCCAGCCCATGCAGCGCACAGATCCTAGGGATTCTGTGTTGTGAGAACTGGTTTTCAGGAAACTGCAAAGAAGTGGAGCAGAAGCCAATAATTTTTGTCTTGCCTCTAATGCTTTCCTTGCCTAGTCACCTCTTAATTACCAGTGGCCTGGACACAATTTTCCAAAACCACAAGGCAGCTACAGACCCCGAGGCTTGCAGACTCTTCCAGAAGAACTTTTTAATCTTTCAGGGTTTGAGAAGTAGTTACAAGCAGCTGACAGACTCAAATTTTGATTAATCAACACTTACATTCTTGATGCTTTTCCAGGAGAAAGACCACTAAGTAGCTGCTCTGTCTTACAATTGAAATAACAGTTGCCATCCCTTGAGGGTGAAGGATGCCAAAGGCGAAGGCAATTAAATCCTTGTTATGCTCTGCCTGTTGGCAAAGCTGATAATTCACAGGTAGTTTGCTACCTGCAGCTTGAATAACGAGGTGTACAACATTTACAAGTCAGGGCACTAAAATGGACATTGCTGTAGCATTCAGCTGCTCTGCCTGAAGATGAGAGGTTTCATTAAAGCAGTGACATATATAGTGCTACAACCAAGGAAAAAACATGTGAATCATTGAAACTATTCTATGGAATTACAAATTACAAATGTAAAAGCATTTACATTTTGCAGTTCAGAGAAAATTTAGTTTTGTTTTATTTATAGGTCTATGTGAATTTTGTGGGATTTTTTCTCTCCTCATTTCCCCTCTGTGTTTTCTTTAGAGCTCAAAACAATAATAATAATAAATGATGGGCAGTGTATAAAACTGTCCAAAATTAATTATTCAGAGATAATATGCACACAAATGACATTATTAAAAACTGCATACAAAGAACACAATTAGTATTAAGTTATCAAAATAATTGTTACTGTTGCAGTATCTGGCAGGTCCTCTAAGAAAGAACCCAGTTGTTCCTCAACTTCTATACAGTTCCTGGTGTCAAGAGAAATTCTTATCTTTCAGGAAAAATGATGGACCCAGTTTTGTTAGGGATATTATTTCTTGATAAAAACATTGTCTTTTTTCCATCAAGCATAGGTGAAGTTGTGTTGTAAGAGAGAAAGGGATGTCTTGCAGAATTAATACATCATTTTTTTATCATAACTTGATATTTTCTGAAGTATTTTGACATTACTTTGTAATTTCACATTTCATAGATCATTATTTTATTTTTCTTCAACCCAAACATAATCCTAAATAATCTCAGTTCCTAACCTTCTTTTATTACTTATTTTCCATACTCTATTTTTCTGAATTTTCTTCAACAGTGTCTGCTCACCCCCTGTGAGATAAATCAGCATTGCTCAAGCCCTCCTCTAAAAAACAGAACATCGGAAGCCTGAAGACTCAGCTTTCTATAGCAACAGCTTCTAGACAACTCTCTTGTCCAAAGGCTCCTAGAAAAGTAAAACAATTGAAATATAACATCAAAGTAGTTATGAGAGGCTGGACAGTAGGATGGACTGAAGAAGCCTTCCTCAGAGTAGATGGCCAGTGTGAGAGAGCCCATAAACTCTGATTTTACCCCCTCTCCATTTATCCCCTTGGAGAATTTACAGTGCCACCTTTCTTGCTTTTCACTTGGAGATTTTCAGTCTATTACGAGCTGTAGCTTCCATTTTTTTTTTTTTTTTTTAGTTCCTATCTTTGAGCACACCGAAAATGATTCTTGTTTATATTTATTTAATGAGATACAGGAAAATCATGTCAGGAAAACTATGTCAAAATCTATTTTCTACAGTGTATCCTGAGGCCAGCAACAATGCTGGTTGCTCTGGGCTCCAGAGTTATGAGTTATCTCAGCACAAACATGACACTGAGTTGCTTTTGCTAGGAATGCTTTATCCTGTGACTACATGGTCTGAAGTAAAAATTCAGTACTGGGCATGGAAAAGTATAATATTGGTTTTGCTAACAATATTAAGCTTATAAAATTTTTATATCTGCATTCAGATTGTCATAGTGTCTCTTGCCAGACCAAAATCATAATCAAAAATTTACAGCTGACCTATTTTTAATATTGTAAGACTCATGTTAGAATGGCCTTAAGCACTTTCCTTCCAGATTCAGATTGCTTATCAACCAGATAAGCACCCAGTAACATGTAATACGAAGGAAGTGATGATTTATTGTCAGAATCCAACAAAATAGGATGACTCTATCTTCTTGAACTACCCAGCTAATATTTTATTAGGTTGCATAATGCATTATGCATTATGAAGTTCTTACTAAGTCAGCTGATGGGAATTCAGTTTCTGATGAGTGTATGATTATCAGCTGCCTGAAATGGTATTTCTCAGACAGATTCTGATGATATTCAGGACAAGTTATTGCCCAGCATCTTACTGACATGTCAGTTCAGATTTCTAAATAGAATATACACAGGTATTTCTGATTTCCTTACAATTTGTAACAACAAATTAAAAACCCAGACACTTTGTAGAGGCTGGGCTTTTATAAGAAAAGAGAAAAGGAAAATGATCTCTAGAATAGCAAGATCTAAAGGAGGTTTTTTGGCTAAATAAACCTCAATGGTATTGGGTTTCATCATGTTTCCCTTTTTTTTCTGTCCTTCCACTACTTTCTAATAGAAAAAAATCTCCACTCAAAGGAAAAAAGCAAAACTACTTGGGCTTTTCCATGTTATTCATGGATAGTCTAAACCAGAAAGATAATTTAGTGGCTTTGGGATCCCTACGTCCTTAACCTTTTCAATGTTGAGAAGAAAGGAGAAAGGAATGAGCTTTAATTGTAGCCTACAACTTGCTGTAGCCATCTCCACCGGAAGAGTTATGGTGGCAGCTATCTAATGCTGTAATGCTTAAGATCCTGTCAATGCTGGCACTGTAAATCCCATTTGACTGCTCTTTGGAACTTGGCCGTAAAAAAAGTGCTTCAAATTGAACCTTGCTGTACATGGCTAGAGACTAACAGCTTTTCCTTCTTCTTCATACATATTTTAAATTAATGGGTTTTCAAGTAAACAGGAATAAAAGAAAGCTATACTTAAGAAAATAAGAATTCTCATGTTCGTACATTTACTTTTTCTTTATTGTTCAGTTGCTAAAGAAATAGATGAGATAAAAGCATTAATCTTTTTTCTTTCCTATCCTGTTTCTTTCTCATGTGGATTTATCACTACCATCCTTCAGTCATGTGATATCTGTCCTTTGCTCTCCTACGTCCTGTGTGTTTCTTCTGTATTTTCAGTTTGTTTCATTTTTGCCACACTTTCTCCAGTCTTTCTGGGGTCTTCCAAATGGCTTTCTGTTTATACTCTTTTATAGTTGTACAGCTGTTGTAATGAAAAACCTCTGACCACCCTTTAACTGCAGCAACCACCCCTTTTCTTTCTTACCTGTTTTCTTTATTCCTGAAGTATTTCTCACTTAATCTTTTACATTCTCACCTTTCTACTTTTCATTATCATTGCTAAGCCTGCTGATTGAAACATAAATGAGAAAAATTGGTGTCTTCACATATTTACTTTATTTTTTGTCTTTCTATCTGCCTCTACCTTCTTGTGAGATGCAGATTAGCAGTGGTCAAATTAAAGATATTCCTTTCTGTTTTTTTCTTTCCTGGAGTGTTGGTGGGTTTTCCACCCCTCACCCCATTCATGATACACTATCTTGTTCTTTACAAGTGTAGTTCTGCATTGGAAGGAACCATCCCAAACTACATTTTTTCCTCATTTCTCCCATTAAAAGACCCAGGTCTCAAGGAGGTTTAAACCTATTTTTAGGAACCTTTTTTAAAGCCATCATTACAGGCTGAACACACATCACATACGCAACACATTAAAGAAGAAAATATGTAATTTTTTTTTTCCATTAAAATAATGTAACTGTAAAATTAAAAATTACAATGTAAAAACCATTCATAAGTGAGGTGAAATTCTTGGTGAGGCAATGACACAGCAAAAAATACCATAATACAGAAAAATTGCTTTTGACTAGGAATTCTTCCATTTTACACAGAATTATAAGGAAAAGTGTTTTAAAGCTGAGACTTTTTTGTCAAATTAAGTCTGATTAGTCACAGTATGTGTTGTAGTTTAAATTTATGGGGGGGTCCCCGGGGAGTGCCCCCCGGAGACCCCCGGGGTCTTTTGGGGTCGTGGTGTTCCCGTGCTGGCAGGCAAGGAGACTTCAGACGCCGGTGGGGTGCTGATGAGGTGAGGGTTTATTCACTGAGGGAGAGGGGAAGGGGGGAGGGGGAAGGGGGGGAGAGGAGAGAGGAGCGTCCGGACGCCTCCAGGGGTAGAGGGGGAAGAGGGGCAGAGCCTTCTGCCTTAGCATTCTTATCACAGAGGTTCAAAGGGGCGCGGTAACATTCTCCAGCCAATGAGGTTACAGATACAGGATACTGCAGGGAGGGTACAGACTTAGGACAAACCATACATTTTCCAAGGGTGAGCCAGAGCAAACCATTTCCATAAAATGCATTTCCACAAGTCACCCTTTTTTTCTTTAAAATGTGAGAAGAGAAATATGACATATGACAATTAACAATTTAAAAAATGAAACAGTAATTACACTTTTGCAGCATGAAACCAAATACAATTGCAGTAAGGATTATGTTATAAGGTGAACAGTTGATCTGACCTTGTAATTGCAGTAGACGGGTTATGTGAGTTTATATTGCAAGATTTGAAACAAGTTAAATTTGTTTGAGCCTTTCCAGCGCGACTGGCCTAATAGTGTCTAGTTTTTTCCAACTGGCTTTTCAGCCCACCACAGCCCCCAGCTTAGGCTGTGGTGCTGACTATGCTCCCACTCTAGGGACAGGAAAACACGTGGAGTTCCCCGGGCTCCACACACGGCTTCAGATTCTCCAGGTGGCTTGCTGCAGTTCCCCCATTGGGGCCGGGCAGGGGCAGTGAGGAATTTAAATCAACTCAAGCTGCCATTGATCTGTCACGGAATTCCCGTAAGGCCTGAACAGCAAGTCACCGACACTCACGGATCTGAGCCAAACCACTCCTTTCACTTTCCAACTGGTTCAACCAAAACAAAAGACCCCCAGTTTTAGGTCATCAAAAGAAAAACAAAAGAAAAAAACTACAAAAACCGTCAAATACTTTCTCAGACACCAATTTAGGTTATCAATCACCCTCAGAACTAACTGAGGACAGCATAAACCCAAAAGCGTTACAGATTCAATAGTCTACACTACTGAATCGCGCCTTACAAGAAGACAATTCAAAAACTGCTTCCCTTGGATCTACACTTGTGACCTGAAAAGGCCTCTGCTTTCTAAAACAGAAAACAGGGGAATCTGCAATATTTACACACACAAAACTAGAAAGGCATAATTGTAAAACTACTTCATGGGGATGGGAAGGAAATGGAGGGGTTTGGGACACCCTGCTGTTTGGCCAGAACAGCAAGGGACAGGGGCAGAAAAACAGGGAAAGGGAATCGAAGTAGCATTAACAATTATACAAGGCTGCAAAACTGGTATTACAAATTCACTTTAGCTTTGGGGTTTGGTTTCTTAGCATTTACCTTGTGTGACTTGGAAAGCGGAAGATGGGACTGAGAGCACGTGGCCATGGTGGCCATGCGGTCACAGCGCAGCACGTGGTGTTAGCTGTGCCGTGCCGGGTTTAGCAGGAAAGGGTTAACTCTCGGGGGTTTGTTAAGGGAAAGGGGGTTAGGGAGAAGGAGCAGCGAGGGGAGGAGGGGGTAAGGGTAAGGAAGGAGGTTACACAATTTACAAAACCGAGTTTTGGAAGGTGCGGGGCTTGGGCACAACTGAAGACTGCTTTTTCCTTCTCTGATGGCCGTCTGGCTGAGTTCCTTTCGCTGCTGTCCAGGGCTGCTTGTCCGCGTGGCTTCTCCCGGTGCTGGGGCCCGCGCGCTGCGGCGGGGCCGGGACCACGTGTTGGCTCCGCCGGGACTGCCCCGCGCCGCGGCCGCTGGGCTGGGGCCGCTCCTCCGCCGGGGCCGCGCCGGTGCCGCGCAGCCCGCGCCGCCGAGCCGAGGCGGGCCGGTCCCGCCGCGCCGGGGCTCACGCTGGAGCCTCGCCGTGGCGGAGCCGCGCCGGCCCCACGCCGCGCCGCCCGGCGGGGCTGTGCAGCCCGCGCAGCGCCAAGGCGGGCCGGGGCCCCAAGGGACCGGGACCCGGGCCCGCGCCGGGCTGGTCGGCGGTGGTGGGACAGCCGCGTGGTGGCTCACGAGGTCTCTGCGCGGTGGGGGAGGGGCCGCCCCGGGCCGCGATGGCCCAGAACGGCCGCTCCACCGGAGACGGCACTGAAACGGAGTTACCATGGTCCATCTGGTCTCAGGGTCGCTGATGCTGTTGCCCGACGTTGGTGCGTCATCTGTTGTTGTTTAAATTTATGGGGGGGCCCCGGGGAGTGCCCCCCGGAGACCCCCGGGGTCTTTTGGGGTCGTGGTGTTCCCGCGCTGGCAGGCAAGGAGACTCAGATGCCGGTGGGGTGCTGATGAGGTGAGGGTTTATTCACTGAGGGAGGGGGGAAGGGGAGGGGGGAGGGGGGGAGAGGAGAGAGGAGCGTCCGGACGCCTCCAGGGGTAGAGGGGGAAGAGGGGGAGAGCCTTCTGCCTTGGCATTCTTATCACAGAGGTTCAAAGGGGCGCGGTAACATTCTCCAGCCAATGAGGTTACAGATACAGGATACTGCAGGGAGGGTACAGACTGGGGATAAACCATACATTTTCCAAGGGTGAGCCAGAGCAAACCATTTCCATAAAATGCAATCCCACAAGTATGCACTAGCACTGAGGCCTTTCATATCTTGTGCATTCTGCAGAGGGAAAACAAGTAACCACACAAATATGTCCAGAGTGGCAATGATGGAATATTACCATATTAGCACTGTGCTATCAGAAAAGTCTCTGCAACTTATCAGTGAATTTTACTGACTATAATGGAATTGCTTATTCACATTTTCATTTCTGGGAAGGGAGTGGAAAGATAGAAAAATAAAATAAAATAAAAATCTAAACCTCTCTGTAATTTAAAAATATTACTGTGCTCAAGAAAATAGAGGGGAAAATACTAAATTGAGTTGAGCTCTCTTCATTAACAGCATGCATTTGAACAACTTCATAATATGCAACACGGGTAAGTTAATAAAACATTCTTAGGCCATTCCAGTACTTTAAAGTGTCATTTATTCTTCAAACCCAATATTATAAGAGTATATTCTTGCTCCCTGTATTAATTAATATTCAGATTTTTGTGAGAAGGTATTACATGGAAATCCAACTCTACTAATGATTTTCACAGTTGTCAGTTGCTATTTTTACCACCTCTTTTTTTATAAAAGACAGCTGAAGATATTTGCTGACTTGCCATTTACATGGATTGCCAACAGGGCATTTACAAAACCTTTATTGTTTTGCCATATAAATACATTGCCTGAATAACTGTTAGAGTTTATTATTCAATCTGAAAAGGTTTTTTTGTTCTTTCTTACAATTATACCTGTAAAATGTAGTAATTCTGACGACTGACAGGACTAGTTACTAAACTGATTTTTCAGGCAGTATATTTTATTTAAAATATTTCCCTAAGTGAGCTTTATTTCAGTGATCATAATCTTGGCATCTATGGTACACCTAATGCATTTCACTAGCCAACAGTTCCAGTTCTAGGGTCAATTATGAGTAAGAGTACAGTATAATTTCACCACAAATTAATACCATCTGTCAACATGATAAGTATCAAGCTGGCTTTTCAAACAATCAGCTTTTCTCTCATTAAAGTATCTACAGAGAATAAGCTTTCTCAAAATGAAATGGTAGAAGGGGATTCTAATTCCAGAAGATAACACAGTAGTCTAAATAAAATAATGTGCTATGTCTTCCTCTATGACTTTTTTTCCTTTAAAAAAATAACTGTTGCTTACAACTGGCATACTGACTTTGTGTTTAATAAAGGTCACTTGTGTACCAGTTGAATTTCCTATGGTCTTTGATGTTCTTTTCTATGGTCTTGAATGGTCTTTCAATTTTTGCGTTTGGTTTCCTTCCAATATTGTCTAAAAACAGGGGGGAAACTACCTATTGGTAAACATCTGGGTTATCTATTGTTATGCCTTACCAGAGCAGTGATTTTTCTCAGCAGTGATGATGTAAAGAGGCACCAGCAGGTATCTCCCTTTCAGCACATGTACTTGGTTCTGCTCTGGCAAATGTTCAATGGAAGAAGTTAAAAGGAGGATATTTAGAGCTGAACCTGCCACTGTGCACACTATAGTTTTCTTTTCACTGTCTCTATTCTATTGAATCAAATATTCACTACTCAGATGATAGAAGTAACAAGCAGTATCTTTGTCTCTGGAACTTTAATCCTGTCCTGGTTTAGGGCAAATTTGGGAAGAAACCTCTGGATGGGGTCCCTCTAGAAAGCAAATTCAAGTGGCCCCTCCCGCAGCTGGTTCGGAGAAAAGTTTCCTTAGAGAAAAGCAGAAAAGAACTGTTTATTTAACAAGCAAAGTATTCACTAGCATAAAAAATGAATAATACTGAACAATAAAACCTCTTGTTCTTCTCAAGAGGTGGCAAATTCAGAAAGTCCTTGCCATGGGTGTAGCTCGGCTTGCTCAGTCTCTTAACAGTCCCTCCAGCACTGGAAAATGCTGTTCTGGGCCCTGGTGGGCCACAGACATGAGCTCCAGGGTTTTTTTTTCTGGGTTTTCAGTCCAGAGCAGGTTTAAACAGCTCCAAGAAAAAGAAAAGTCACAGTCGGGGGAACTTCTCTGCCTCTGCTAGCTAAAAACTAACTAAAAAGCAAAGGAGAGCTCTCTCCTGCTGTCTGTGCTGCAGACAACTCAGTCTGTGAGAAGGAAAAGCTCTTATCTCTATGTTTTTGAATACAACTGCCTCAGACACTCCACTGCTTCTGCTTCTCCCCCCTTCACTCTCAGATCTAGTTTCAGAGGGTGCAAAACTTATTTCTGGACTAAACAGATGAATGGGGACACAACTCAGCATCATAAAGTCACCCCAGGATAAATCCCTGTCTCCACTGTGGTGGGTAACTCCTTTGTCCTGTGACATCAGGTTCAAACAGACTAACAGGCACAAAAATTAAGTCATCATGCTTGAGAACCAAGCCAAGAACTCTTAGGTCATCCTTGTCTTCTGTATTTGAACAAAGACCTGAACTTTGCATTTTTCAGTTAAGGCTGTGGTAAAGCCCTGAAGTTGCTATAGGATGTTGAGTGTTGTTTCTAAGTAACAAAATATACCAAACTTTCCTGAAATGCTTTATTATCACTGTACTGTCTTAAATAAACATACTACAAAGAAAATTATTCTGACTTTTTTTTTTTTTCCAAGAGCATGGTAATGGTTACAACAGGTCAATTATACCCTATTTAGGCTGGTTGGTAAGAGCAGTCAAAGTAGCACTTGTCTCCAGGTGGAGATAGAAAGCAAAAAAATTAAGAACTTGGAGAAAGAAGCAGATTTCTTCAGAGATCTGGGCTTGACCCACGGGGACAAACTAGAATAGAAGAGTAAATGCTGTAAAACTGTTATCGCAAGGCTGCACTTTGCATGTCTTTGAAATGTGAAGAAGTTTTTTTTCTCTTATTTGAAGGGAGAATGTTGCCAAAACAGGTACCGTAAAATAAATTGAGTACAATATTTGCCAGTTGTGATGCCCAGAGAGACATCCAAAATTTATTTAAAGGACTAATCATTGGGATATTGCCAAGGTCTCAAAACATTTTTCTTCTTAACCTCATAAGCAGTTGTCATCTCATGTCTTATTTTTTAGCTACAGTTTGCTATTTCATAGAGGAAATGATTAGTGATATCATGCATCATTAACTGTGTGGCTGAAGTTTAAGCCTCAGACATAGTGAGCCAAATTAATTTTTAGTGTAGAACTACAGACTCCAGCATTTTACTTGTGGAGCCAGCGGAGTCTGAAATCACACAGAAAGTATTGATTTTAGATCCCCCAAGAATGGTGTGTCTCATGTAATTCTACTGTTATCTCCTGCTGATTCATCAGAAATGGCTTTTAGGGAGTTCAGCCGTTTTGGCAGAAGACACTTTTTGATTTAGTGGTAATAACATACATAGGTATTTATAATATGCCCAGAACCATATTACCTTAATGCTTGAATAAATCACTAGCTAGAATTTTCTCTTTCTTTTCCTATTTTGTAATACAAAGCAAACTGAGATACTTGGGTGCAATGACTACGAAAGCAATCAAGATAAGTATTATGCTAATACTGGGCAAAATGACTTTGTGATTTTTTTAATACACATTTTTCTAATCTGAAACCTAAGGATATCCTGCCAAAGGACAATGAATCTTCAAAAATACTTTGGATTTGTCATTGTTCCAATTTTTCTGCTCTTCTTTGAACTCCTATAGCAAATAGCAAACTTAAAACTGACTTGTGAGGTCACTGTTGGTTGAACCACACTATTTATTATTGAGTGGAGTCAGATGAACACAATGACCTGGAGACTTGATAGCTCCTGACTTTTCAGTAAAAAATCCTCAGACTCTGGAAACTTTGGAAACCAGCTTCTGTAAACTGTTCATTAGACTTATGTCTATGGTGTAGAGAACCAGGGAAAACAGAATCATTAACATGTGTGACCACCATTTCATTTTTCTTTTTGGCTGGACCCATTATTACTCACTCCTATAAATTAACTTAGGGGACAGTTCATAGCTGACTCCTTTTCTTTGAACAAAGCTCCTTTAAGGTCCTTGACACTCATTGATGAAATAGCTAACTCTCTGCCACAATGTCCTTGATTTTAATGATACATTAATAGTACTTTCTCATTAATGATCCCTCTATTACACCTCTCTACACTTTCTCTTTATTATTTTGTTATCCCCTTAAGTCACAGCCAATGTTGAGATAAGATCCCAAGGCTTCAACTGGAATAATACCTCTAAAGACAGAAGCCCCAGATAAGTCAGAAGACTCTCACTCATGGAGTTTAGGATTTTATAGGAAACTGGTATTTATCAATTTAGCAATTAAGTATAAAGATTAAAATATAAGTAAAGGAAACCTACAGCTTAAAAGAAAATTGACATAATTGAAACAAAGCATTTCAGTGTTATTTTACTAAAAGTCCAGGGATTCAGTTTGTCTTCTTGTAAGTGTCAGCCTTACCATGGAACTTTCTGATAAGCTACACTTTGGATACATCACTGGCAATACAATTCATGCACTGATAAACAATTTTTAAGTTGATATTCAAGTTTTACACTTAATACGATTAAATATTTCATTCAAATATTATTAAAATGGAACAGAATTAAATAATTTTTAAAATTAAATTCCATTTTAAATTTTTACCCTCGATCTATTCATTTATTAAGTTTTTTCAGAGGTCATTGTCTCAATAGTTGCTTCTTTCCTATAACTTAATTTATGTTTTCCTATACATATATAAAAGAATTTTAAATGTTTATACACTTTTTGTGAATTCTTCTCTCCACATTAAAAAATGAATTAACTGCACACACTGATGTTTCTGTTAATGAGGTACAAAAACCAAGTAGAATCAGAAATTTTTGTTAAAAAAATGCATCCAATTTTACTCTCATCATTATTACATCAAATATTACTTACACTGTACTTTCTAATAGCACCCAAAACACCTTCAGTATTTTTCAAGATCCAAACAAAGGTCCTTATGCAGCAGAGCCTATAACCAGGAGTAAATATGAGCAGCCCCAAGTGTGGGTGAGGACAGGCTGAGATGTAGAAGTGAAGGGAGATGACATCTCCCAGCCCCTCAGCCTAATTGTAAGTTCTATTTGTACTCGTTTTCCAAACTCAAGTATGACTTATCATTCATAACATCCTGGGTCGGTGATGTTTAAGAAAAAAAATAATTGAATTAGAGAGAGATGAATTCAGGACAAACTGGGGACTTTGACAGAGTTTTAACCATCAGGAAAGCAAGAATGAAGAAGGAGAAAAGAACAACTTGAAAGAGTAACTTGTAACTGGTGATTTGTTAGCTAACACTTAAAAAAAACTTTTGGTTGATTGAAGTTTTATTTTGCACAGGGGTGAAAATATATTAAAATTTTATTTTGGGAGCCCTAACATTTGAGAATCTTTACACAACTTGCATGTTTTGGGATGATACAAGGATACAGAGCTGTAAAGAGACTTCAGGAAGTGGGCACATGTTACCTTTGCATCTCTGTATCTGCCATCGAGGATTAGTCCCAACCTTACACATCTGCCAGGGTCACACATCTCTAATATCTCCTGGGCCTCCTCCACGTGCCCCATATTCCCTTGCTTTCCCAGTGGAAGCCAGTCTAACCTCTAATTGAATAATGAAGCAGACTCTATAAATGTAATTGAGATTTTAATAGGCCAGGGAAAAACCTGAGCAGAGGTGACAAGTTTGTTCTTAACATAGTTGAACAGGCTCAGTTGTGGAAGCTCCTCACACATGCCCTGTGAATTCTGCAGCTGATGAGATTTATGTATTTATACTTGCTGAAAGCATATCTACCAGTATTTAACAGGATTCTACACTTGCTCCCTATAAATCTTCCCAGTAGATTTTAGCCTCTTGGGGAGCATTAAGGACGGAGGCTTGAAGATGGAAATGAAGACTTTCAAATATAAAAGTCTATGAAGTATATTTGAAATGTAAATGGAAATGTGTTTTCCATGTCTGATTTTGTGCCATTATGCTGGTGTATGCAGCTAGAGTTTTCAGCTGGACTAAGTGCATCATCTCAAAGAACTTTCCTGAAAAGTTATCATTTTAATTCCTGTTCACTTGAAGTTATCACCACACTTGTTAGTAAGTTGATATGGTGAGCTCAGCGAAAAAGAAAATGTGATGTAGAGAAGAGCAACCTAAGTCTCAAAAGTTCTTCCACTATGAAAAGCCCTCCAATACAAATTTTTTACAGCTATTTGGGAAATATCTGCAATCAGTTGCAGTGTAAAAGCTGAAGTTGTCACCTATTTACCTAAATCCATGTAATCTTAAGATTAATTTATGAATAAGAATACTTAAGGATAGGCTATGCTCAAAACTGTCACATCATAAATATTTTGTTTTCAAATCCAGTCTATTCTCCTTACAGAGTTGCTCATGTCATGTGAATATTCAAGTTCCAGCTAATAATGGTCCATGATGATTTTTTCACCTACCTGCTAGCATGACATTGTTGTGTTCTTAGGTGCCTACAGCAGCTGGGAAGAAAAAAAAAGAAAAAAAAGGGACAGTCTTGAAAGCACAAGACAAACCTATAAGCATAAAACATGTCCATAGTAAACCCAGTGAAATACTTCTGGAAGAATGCCTTTGGAACTGTTTCCTTTTCTTAGCTTAAAAATGATTGAAAATTCAGCCCAACTAGATCTGTGTAGCACAGGCTTTGAGCCCAGGTAGATATTATCCTAAGCAGGGGCTATGAAAAAAAAAAAAATCCATGTATGCATCTAAATTCTGCTTTTTGGTGCTTTTCCTTGTGTCTCCCTTCACCGACCCAGAGACCACAGTTTATTTGGTCCTTTTCTGGAGAAGGAAGAGACTGGGGGTAGTTGGGAACCAAAATCCTCCTCCTCTGTTGCTGCTTCCCACAGTCACAGCTTACGTGAATTGGTCCAAAAGAGAAAAACAGACCTGCCATCACCTAGTCATTGTAAACTGAATGAATTTTCACAATAAAGAAAATGCTTTTCCTTTCTAACATGCTGATTTTCTTTCAGTCTTGCTGATTTACTTTTATGCATCTCTCATCAAGCTATTAAACACCATAATAAATTTTCTTGTATAGTGAAGATGTATTACTAACTCTGGAGAGGAAGAGAATCCCTCTTTTCTAATTGATGCTGTAAAATACAGTAAACAGGATGATGCATTAAACTTTCTTTGTGAGAGAAAGACCTTCTTTATGAATAATGCATTAGGCTTTAGTTAAAGCATATGGATTTTATTTGCTTTTTATTAACTTACTACATTTGACACTGCTTCTGCATTTCCACACCCATTCTCCTCCTGGGAACATCTTCTAATAAGGTATTTCATAAAATCTATGATTTCTCTCTTTTTCCCCCCATAAGAAGCTCTAGATGCAAGGCAAATTCTTTGTTATTGCAGGAGTAGCTTGTTTACATCCCCTGGGTGGGAACTGCTTGCTATGGAACATTTTAAATTAATTTGCATCTATATCAAAGATCACCTCATTGTTAAAGCTTTGTGCCTAACTCTCAGAAATTATTCCAATATTTGTTGTTTTCTGGCACCTCTCTAGAGTTTTTAAGGTGTATATGGCCTTCTACGTACACAAGTGTAATAAAAGCGGCGTTGAGTGAGGGATTCTTTGTCACACATGTGCCTTTGAAAATAGCTCTTGTTCTTTATCTTTTTCAGTAGTGCACTGCTGTGCTTGAGCCTTTGACACTATTGAGCTGACCACTGTTAGGCCTGTCTGTGCTTTCATGGAATCACAGAACGGCCTGGTTTGGAAAGGACCCTAAAGATCATCTTATTCGAACTCCCTGCCATGGGCAGGGGCACTTTGCACGAGATCAGGTTGCTCAAAGCCCCATCTAACCTGGCCTTGAACATTACCAGGGCAGCAACAGCTTCTCTGGGCAACCTGTGCCAGGGCCTTACTGTCCTCAGAGTAAAGAATTTCCTCCTAATATCCAATCTAAACCTCCTCTGTAACAGTTTGAAGCCATTTCCCTTTGTCCTGTCACTCCAGGCCCTTGTAAATAGGCTCCCTTCAGGTACTGGAAGGCTGCAATTTTCTTCAGGCTGAATGATCTCAATTCTCTCAGCCATTTGTCTGTTTGTTACTCTCTGAGCAGTTCAGTCATTGCTAGATTTTACTGTCCCTGTCTGGAGTGAAGGTGGGATACACTCTCTCCACCTTACAGATATATACTTTTTATGAAGGTTACAGAGCCATGTGGTTGAAAAAGATATTGAAATCCTTCTCAGAAATTTCCATATCTGCAATGATGGCAGAACAACCTCCATGTAAGTATATGAACAATCTTTGTTATGATATATCATAAAAATATATGGCATCTATATGAGGCATAGGAAGCTTGCCTCTGTTCACCTCATGGATTTTACTGCTTGGAAGGAGACAACCTGCCACCCGTCAAGTAGGTGTCACATTTAGGAATGGTTTTCTTTCAAATTGTTATTGCCTGTTAGATCCTGATAATCACTGTTTTAGGCCTTTTGACTTTCTCAATCAGATTATTCTCTTTTAGAAGCTGTAGTCTACCTGACTGCTTCAGCTGTTCCTAAATGAAGAGAACCCAAGGGTCTCAATAATGGCCATGGAACGAGCTGTTACCATTTACCAATGTTTCTTTCTCTTACTGTCAATGTACAGGACTGATCATGTGTTCATCTATTCTGTCAAACACCAGTTACATAGTTCTATGATTAAGTTAATTTGTTTGAATTCCTCAGTATCTGAATTTTTCCGTGTGTTTTTGGCCAACTATTTTCATCGCCAGCCCTGTAATGAAGATGTGAATGTGGCAAATAAACACAGCAAAATTTAATGAGAAAACAGGAAAATCAAAACCCCGGGTCAGGAAACAGATGTAGCAATAAAAACATAATTTCACCAATTTCAATAACATATTTCAATGATTAGTACAGTATTTGGGTGTAGTTTTTTCATGGGAGACTTGTATCAGGTCTGATTTTTCAGCTACTGGCATGAACAACTAAAAAAAGCATAGTTCATTGCATTTGTGTAGCAAACCCCTTACAGCTCAGCAGTACTGGTTGCAACAGGGATTGAAAGATCCAAGTGCATTGGAAATGTCTTCCTGTGTTTTGCACTGGCTTCCCAGTTGGCATACAAGCCAGCTGACCTAAAGAAAATCACAAACATCTGTCTCTGAAGGAAGTTGCCCTTGGCGTTCTTATGCCCATGAAGTAAACATGCATTTCTGGGATACAACAGATTTTGTACCGTGCTCTAAGAGTGATTCCATCACTCTGCTGTTTGCTAAGGCAGCACTATGGTCATTAGTTCAGATGTTGATGCTGTAGAAGTCTAAAAGAGATGGGACTAATGTGTATGTCTGAAACACAGATAGCCAGATAACTGTGGAGCCAACCATGAATTGCTGATAATAACAGCCAAAGATTATTGGTGATAACACACCATGAGAAAGGATGTGGCTAGAACAGGGACCATATGGAGGTAGGGCAGCACTTTTCTGGACAAACACCCTTATTCTTGCTCCTGGAGATAAGCCCAACACAGCACAGCTCAACAGTGAGGTTGAGAGGTGTGCGTGTGTTGCAGCAGATCTCACATTAAGGACAGAAATGAGACAAGACACACACTCCTGTTTATCAGTGTGAAAAAGGGTCCTGGTTTGTTCTTCTTCACAACTCAGCCATCCTGACTCCAACTACAGCCAATTCCCTCTGTACAGGCTCCCCTTGCAGATTCTGACTGCAGACCCAGACTGACCACACAGCAGATCCTTCACAGGAGCAATTCTCTCTCCCATTCATCAGTCCTCTTGTCACTATGGACTGCACCCTTCAGGCCCTTCTTCCTCAGGACCCTCCCCTGACTAGCTACACACCCTTTTATCACACTCATCCTGTTTGGATATAGCTGTGGTTCATCAGGGACGAGGCTGGTTTTGGGTAATTAACACAGCTGTGACTCATCAGGGCCGAGGTCACCTCTAATCCCTTCTCCTGCATGCTGGACTGTAGGGGGTGAACAAGACCACCAAAGACCCTGAAGCTTCCAACCGCTTTCTAGAAAGGTCTGCAAGAATGGGCTGTGTCAGAACTAATTTGCATTGAAAGTGAGAACCTTATCTCCTCGGTGGGAAGGATTTATCTATAAAAAGATATCCCTCCAAGCCCAGTGTACTTGCATGTGCATGTCCCAGGACCTTGGACATCCCAGCTGGACCAATGCAGGAGCCAGAACTAGTGCTCTTTCCCTCTTTTTCTCTATTTCTTCCTCTCTCCCCCTCTTAAATTCATCTCTCTCTCTCCCTGCCCTGTCACATAACCCATTACCCAAAACTCACTGCTGTATGTTTATATGGATGGTCAGGGGCTAACATTCCTATTTCCATGCCAAATGTGTAATTTACTGGTAAAACTTTCTAAGCTTTTGAGGACACTCTGACTTTTGTTGTTCCTTTTGACCACAAGCACCCACAAATCTTGGCTGTTTCCCTCATTAGGGATGGGATATTGCAGTTGTCTGCTTGGTCCTTTGATCTTGGCATCTGTGTATGTCAGACTCACAAAGAGCTGACTGTCTTTAAGCAGAGTAGCTCCTTAAAGGTACAGTTTGGCAAACCTTTTTTACTCCTGTGAAAAGCTAATTACCTGCCAAAGGATTGTTTCTTGGGTGGGATCAGCACACCCTTTCAAACATGGGCTGGCAAAATTGATTGTATTTCTTTGCTTACTTTTGAATTTGTCATATTTATTTGCTTATATTTTAATTCAAATCATCTGAAATTCCAAATTTAATTTAAGAAGGGAAATATATATTATATAGCGCCATTTTCCTTCTGTTGTGTCCCTGCTAATTTCTATTTACTCACAGTGACTTTTTCACCTATCTATAAGCTTCATAGCTCTCTCTCTTTGGTTTCAAATACCTTAGTTTATGTTTTCTTCTGTATTTTTTCCCATTTTGAAAAGATTGGGCTCTTATGTACATCAATTCAATAAGCAGGATTGTAATCCTGGAGAAAACAGGAGTATTGGATACCAGTCTGTGGCAGTATACGACTTCATGACTTTCCAGACAAGAAATTGGACAAAGACAAATAAGATACACACTGATAATCAGTTTCTAAAATTGAAACATGAGAACAAAGACAATCCTGAATTTTAGTTTAAAAGTCTGTGGTTTTTATTCATTTCTATTTTCCTTTCATATAGACCAGAGTGAGAAGAGAGAAAAGGAAGGAAAAAAGGAGAAAATGAAAAAGAGCAAGTCAGGGCAAGGGGAGAGGGCCTGTTTCCAGATCCCCCAGTCAGTGGGATCTTTTCTCCTAAATTAATGTAGCTCTCTGATGACAATGGGACAGTTAGCAATGCTTATCCTTTATGTCTCAAAAACATTGGTTGGAGACAAACAGGTCAAACTTCATTTTCAAATCCTTGATTTGATTGAGGTGTGCAACTTGTTGGTTGTTTTTGGGTTTTTTTCTTAAAATCCAAAAATAGCAGGAGTTATGCATTTAATTCCCTAAATGCAGTCTTTAGAGTGTACCTTAGGAAATGCATGTTTTGTATAATATATTTGCTAGAAGGCTGTCATTGCAATGATTAATTTGTTTTAGTTTTTATCACTGCAGAATATAGCTGCTTTGTGCATCTGTGCCCAAAGTTCATAGGCAAAGCAGCACCTTACACACTGGTTATATTAAACACAATAATATTCTGACACACAGCACTCAACAAAAAGAGAAGTCATTAACCTTGCAGTGATACTTGGAAAGAGATAATACTTCTTGGTCTAACATTTGATAATATAAAAACATTTCTGATTCTATTTTTAGAGGGCTGTTAGTGCTGAACAACTTGTTTATACAGTGATTTGCACACACAGGCTTGCTCTCAGCCATGTATTTTAGAGTGAAATCCAACATCAGAAAAACTCTGAAAGGTTTATAATTGTACCAATCTGAAAGCATATGAACTGAGACACAGAAAGGTTATGACATACCCAAGATTATGCAAGTCAGTCTGAAGAGCAGGGACAGAACTCAACTGGTAACACAGTCAGCCCTGTCTCTCATTTTCTTCCCTGCTGTGTCCCAGCTGTCCATATATTTTAGCTAAATTGGTTCCTGGAAGAAACCCAGGGAGCTCAAACTGAATATAGGTTCTGGTGGATATAGAGAAGGCAACCAGTGTGAGTAGCAAGCTGAAATTATGGCTTTATTTAAAACAGAGGACAGTCACCTGCTGAGACATTGAGAAAATGTCTTTATTTTTCTTTGTTTCTTTAGAAAGCAAAGCATCCAGAGGAATACTCTTCTCAGCTCTCAGTGGATTGATGGAGCTTTGTTTGCTGTTTATCTGATAAGTCCATGGCTGGAGCAGCACCAAATATGTCCCCAAAATAAGCAAGAAAGGCAAAATCCCTCTGCCTTGTGTTACACTCCCTCTTCTCAGAAGACAGAGCTCTTCAGTCATGCTGGCACTAAGACCTGGGAAAATGAATGTCCCACTGCAGCATCACAGGAAAGCTGTTATCATCATCTCTAGGAACAGCCATGGATCCCAGCACTCCTACTTCTGGTAGGTGCCCCAGGAGACACAGGGTCTGAAAAGTTTGCACTTCTGTGGGGGAAGTTCTTTGCTTGTCTAAATCTATCTTCCCACCACTTTCTATCTTTTAGGGAAAGAGTCTGTTTCTCCCGGTTTTGTCTGGGATCTCAGCAGTTGTGGATCTGCCCAAGTTAGTGTCCACCAGTGCAGATTCTGAGCATTTTCTTTTTTCATAAAGAAGTGCCTTACCTACGTTTACCAAGGTTATCAGGAATTTTGCAGTGAGCTTCACATGGACCAACACCTGATTTCCAGCCCAAAAGGGACATGAGGCAGGAGTTCTCTCTAATGGATGCACCCAGCAGTCGTGCTTCCAGAGGTCGCTAACCCATCCTTGAAGGAGTCTGCAGTTTGTCTCCAACTAAAATAAAAACTGGGGAGAAAAAGGAGGATGGGGTGGGGTCCCCTGGCAGGATACAGTAAGGACACACCTTGGTATGTGCCTGGATTCATCAAGTGTTCCCAAGGGCTGCAGTTTAGGAGTAAAAATAGTGTATAATCTAGGGGAGAAAATACAAAGAAAAATCTATAGACTGAATTTATTGGGTGAAAAATTTATGACTTAAGATGTGGGTATGAATTTTGAACACTGCAGAGTAGCTTTTCATTCTTTTTTGCTGTATCTGTGAGGCCACCTTGCATGTCATGATTTTCTGTTGAACAGATAAGATTAAATTAGTAGTCCTTGCTAGTGGTGAGTAAGAAGATGTTTCTTAGGCCTGAAATCAGACTTCATTTGACAATTTTGTAATTTAGATAATTTGATAAAATTCTGAATGCTGAAACTGACAAAAAAGGAGTATTATACTGATGATGAATTAGCAGTAATTTAGTCTTCTCCAAAGGTAATAGGTTGTAATGAAAATGAAGTAGTAGGAACAGCCATGGTAAGGTTAAAATTGCATTAATAAATATGAAATAAAATATTTAATATTTATATTAAATAGTTTGATTGATATAGTTTTACATTAGAGATATTATAGCTTGACTACAACAAGCAAGGACAGCACTATAAATAGAGAAAGCCAAGAAGTCAAAATGCTGATAATGTATCAGAGCTCTATAAATTGTTCTACTCAATAATTGATTTGCTAAATATGATACTATTATTACATCATCCCTGCTTCATCTTTGATATCTCTTTTTCCCTCTTAGAAATTAGCTGCTATCTTAGTTTAAGGTTTTTAGCATCACTGCCAAATGTAAATTGTCATTGCAAAGACCGAGGAGGTCTAGTAACAGGTGTCTTAAGAAATGTTTTGCTTTTATTGGTGCAAAAAAATCTTTCACAACCATTTTTTTGTGAAGGGCCATGAGCTTTTCATACAATTTTGATGACTACAAAATTATTGCTTTAAAGCTCCTGTCATGTTGGAAAATAGTTATGCATGAAGTAAGCAAAGATCTGTAGGCTGCAGATAAAGACTGGTGATATGCAGGTAATGACAATGTTAAGCAGCTGCACTATCCTGTCAAATAGAGTTGTGCAACTGCAATTATTCTTGAAGTCATGTTGGGATATGCATTCATTGCATGGTTATTATATGGGTTTGACATTCGTAAAAGGTCTGTATTGGTGCTCTTCGAGTGCTACTGAGAACAAACCAGAATGTAATAAACTGTGGACAGGAGAATTAAATCTTCAGAGAGAAGGAGAAAGAGGTTCATCATAATTTCTGTTCATTTAGCTGGCAACGAGGACAAACAAAACAGATCGAAGACTTCAAGAAGCTATAACTACATGAGGCAATATAGCTGCAGCGAGAAATTCAAAAGGAAGCTTTCTTGGTTTTCCCATCTTTGTGGGGCAGGAGGTTATTGTTTGTTGGTTTTGTTGGTTTAGTTTTGGTTTTTTTTCCATTTATCAACTGGAAAAAGTTCTAGCACTTTTTTTCCCATCCCAAGGCAGAATGAGTAAACAATCTGACTGAATTCCATTTTCCACTTAACAAAAAAACCAAAACAAACAAACAAATAAACAAACAACAACAAAAAAACCCCACAAAAACAACAACAAAAAAACCCCACAAAAACAACAACAAAAAAACACCTAACAAAATCATTAAGGTTACAGTCTTTCTCAAAACAAATTAATTTTCTGTTTTTATATTACATTCCCACTAAAACTGTAAAAGGTAAGTAAATCCTACATATTCTATAGATTTAATTGGTAAATCAAACCAGGCTGCACAGATTGTCACATTAAGTTATACTCTGCATTAACATTCCCTTGCATAATTGGGCATTTGTATATTTGACATTTTTAAGGCTGAGTTTTTATAGAAGTCTACACTTTTTTGGCATCTGAGTGGGAGGTGAGGTTTCACAAGGGACCTGGAATATACTCATTGGAATGAACTCAATAAAGCATTAAAATCGCAGGTTTTATTTGAGGCTGGTGAAGCAATTTTAACAATAGAGGAAACAAAGAAAATACATGTGGTTTTCTAGCTCAGAACCTTATTAATAATAACAAATAATATATTATTATACTGCTTTGTGCCTGTATAAAAATAGATGTGCCTAGTTTTTCAGAAATACAGGGTTTGTAACACCAAGAAAACTTTCTCAATATGAATGAAATATAGGAAATTAAATTGGAAATTCAGATAAATTTTAAAATATTTGGGAAAGTTTTATCAATTATTGAAGCTAAAGGACAAGACATTAACTAAGAATAGACTGATTTATGACCAAGCCTACCATTAATACAGTTCACTCCTCCTTTGCCATAAGGTTCAAAGTACTTAAGTTTCTAATGAAAGGTACCATGACCTGATGGTAACTGCAATTTAGGAGAACTGGTCGTAGTGACCATTTTCGTAGCAATGCAAGCAGACTTTGCAGTCACAAAGCATTTATAAGGAGTGTAATGATTTCAGAACTGTCAGCCTGAGTGGAGTGTGGCTGAGGGAGGAGGTGATGAGCTGTTATTTGGCTTTTCAGGGTTTGCTATTGGCACATCATTATGTACTGCCAGTCACCTAAACCTCATGTCATTGTTCTGCTTGATAAATTATTGAGGAAAGAAGGTTTGCAACTAGTCTAAGATGAGGACTTATAATGCCAAAGGGATGGTGTGTCCCATATGTTAGTAAGGGTATTTTTAAGAAACAGCAGGCTTATTTATTAAAATCTGGTGCAAAAACTAATCCACTTACTAAAATGCTTTCAAAATAGCAAGGAAATAAAAGGTCATAACTGAATCAAATTTCCATGTGGCTAACAAAGGTGTTTTATTTTCAGTGTTCTGCTCTTCATAAAGCTTGTTAATCCAGATGTTGTATTTTATTTGTCTCCTGACACTGATAAATTGTTTATGACTCAAATTTCAGAAGGGCTGTGCAAACCAGCTCCTGTTGACTCAGAAAGTTGCATGCACCCAGCTCTCCTGAGCCTCCCCCATACCTAACTGTGTCTGTAAAATGGAGGTAATAATTCTTAACTTTCCAGAGGCTGACATAATGAATAAGCTATTAATAAGATGCAGATATGAAAATGTGTAAAACTGCCTAGATACCAGAATTTGCTAAGGGAAGGAATAAAAAAATCTTCAATCTGGTACTTCTTTAAATGCACCTTCTTGGTTTAGTAGATAAGGCACTGTACAAAGCACTTCAGAGATACAGTAGAATAATAGAGCTGCAGCAGTTAAGTACTTTGGTTTTGATATGCTGAAAGGGCTCCAAATAGTGATAGTAATGCTTTTGCTTGTCTCTTTTACTGTCTATGCACACTGTGAAAAACTGAAGATCACTGTTTTTCTATGATGGAGAATTGGATAAAGCTGAGCCAAATACAGCCTCTATACAGAATATTTTTCATGGTCTTTACCGTGTCTCTGGCTTCTAGTCCCTGCTGTGCTTGCAGAAAGATTTCTAAGACCATTTCACATGCAGATGAATAATTTTCCTCTATTTCTCTAACTCATTGCTCTAATCATTCTCCAAGCACTGTCCATTACTAGCACTGTCTATCGTAACACTCACCCTGCAAAGATTAAAAGATTAAAACTCAAAAGTATAAATTAATTCAGTGATGTAGCACAGTGCTATTAAGCACTTACTGTATTTTCTACTTTATTATTATTATTATTAATATTACTATTATTAATATTAATTCATCACAGAAAGCTGAATCCCTCACCCTAAATGTTGCAGGAGACTTCTGTGAAAAGCTTGTTTTGTTTCAGTGGAGCTAAATCAAAGAACAAAGATACACAGAGAAACACAGAATTGCAGCAGAGTTTGGGTTGGAAGGGATCTTAAAAATCCTTTTATTCTAACTCCTTTCCCTTGGCAGAAACACCTTCTACCAGACTGAGTTGCTCAGAGCTATATCCAGACTGGCTTGGACATGCACCTGAGTTTCACTGTCCTAAATTCACACTGGATGTAGACTTCCATATGGATTTTTTTCCATATGAACAGTCATGTTGAGTTGTCGATGAATCCTTGAACATAACAGACCAAAATTTTGGCTTCTTACAAACAACCCAACTATTTTCTGTAGGGAAGAAGAAACTAGGTACAGATCTCAGTAACTACATAACTCCTGGATATCAGTTGCCCATTTTGTAAGTCAGCAAACTTACCTCTTGAAGCTGTTGTTTGAAAAAGTTACTTGATATATTTGTTTACTTGTACAAAGGTGATATACAAGTAAGCCCAAGTCTGTATGTTTCTTTGGTCTGATTTTGATAAGATGAGCAGTTCTGGCAAGTTTTGTCCTGAGTAAGAGACCAAAGAGCTCACAAAGGAGTCCAGCCCTGCCCTCTTGGTTGTCTCTGTGACTTACCCCCTCCTGAGCTCCGCTCCATGGGATACAACTGCAGACATTGCTGATGCTGCACTGTCTTAGGGACCTGATCACTTCAAATCACCTAGGAACAGACCCTGTCATCACGTCTTCTCACATTTTCCTGCTGAAAATCAATCAACTGTTTCCTGAGCTTCACACCACAAACTCTATTACAGCTGGAATGACAGATGACTTCACATTACACAGACAATTAAATATTTTATCCCAAGGCAAACCTTTGTGTCTTCTGTCTTCTACAATTCAAGGTGTTTTTGTGACCTTTACAGCTCTTGATAGACACCAGTCCTGTTACTGCAGCTGAGATAAGCTGGAAGAAAGCTCAGCTCTCTGTCTCAGTTTGCGTGTGCCATTCCGAGGACTGTCTCTGGAATCCGCCTTCTTTGGCAGCTTATGAGAACCCAAGTCTAGCCATGTTTAGATTTAAAAAAAAATTAAAAATCAAATGCTAAATATTAAAAAGAAAGTAGACATATCTGCTTCTTCTTTGGATGTTTTCCTGCTCAATTCTTGACTGCTATAAAAAAGGCCAGAGATGACATTCTTGTAAATACAAACGGTCTCCTCCTTTTTGGATTATTTCTTTTGCATGTCTTTTCAAAACTTACCTGTTTAAACAGAACAGCATACCACAAACCCTTCTAGTTTATCTACAGAAGATAATGTTAATTGACTTGCTTTTCTAGCAGCTTTGTAATTTTTTTCAGTGGCTGAATGTGTTTATTCTCTTGTTTTCCCACATTAGTATGTATATTTTTATATATTGTATTATTAGTGCAAGTCAGAATGTCTGTCTTAAAAAGCACAACAGAGGAGTTGCTCCTGCTTTCCCTGGGACTGGTTTAGTGAATACTACATGTCAACAAGTAATGAATGATCAAGTTACTTCATTGCTTCTCAGAATTTTTACTATTTTGTTTGTAATTTTTACTCTGTATTTTGTCTGTATTTTTACATACTGCAAGAACTTCAGTAGTCAAAAGGTTTAAACATCAGAGAAAAAAAAAGAGACTATCACAACAAAGTTTATAGTAAATATTTGTAACACAGGCACTTTAGAAGACATACATCAAGAGGAGATAATATCATGTAAGTCTGGGGACCCAAATGAGCTCTAATTCAAACTGTTAAACTGTCAACTGCTTTCTGGCCTGAAGTTTGTATACATGAAATGTTTTAAGGCTATTGGAAAAGGTCACAGTCCTTAAAAAAGAAAACACAAACCAAACATCAGATTTATCTCCTTCTTAGAAAAGTAAAAGGATGATAAAGGAGGGTTTCTTCTGTCCTTGGAGCTTTGGAACAACTCTAAGGATACAGCACATTTAGATTAATAAGATCCTGAAGTTTTTATACAGTCAGATCACCTCTTGCCTTTGACAATGGTCCCTGAAAAGCTACTTCAGTTTCCTCTGAGTCAGTGGAAAACCTTCTAGTGATTTCAAGAGAATTGGATGAGCTTTTAAATGCAGTTATCCAGCTGCACAATTAACAGCCAGAAAAGCACATTCTATAAATTATTTCGCTATTTAGGGATACATTTAGCATGTCCTAGCAATATCAATTAACCGGGAGAAGAATGACTCATCCAAGCCTTCTCCAAATCCATTAAGTCAATATCTGACTCACTTTTTGTGGTATGAAAAATGGTCCCTTCTCTAAATTCACTCTCGATTTTTATCAGATCATCCCAACTGTATTAAACTGCACTGCAATCAAGGCAAAAATATTGTGGCCAGAAAGTGCCAATTTACAGTAGAAAAATAACAGGGGTTTACCTGACATGCTGATAGGTTTTGCCATTTGGCTGAAGGTGCCTTGGCCCTAAGTGGTGTGGGAGCTCTAGAAGTATTTATTTATTTATTTATTTAATAGAAATTTGAAGAATCAACTACTCCCTTCCTTGTGGAAGCAATCTTTGCAGATCTGAAAACAGACATAATTTTTCTTTTTTTAATTCTCTTCTTCCTCTTAACTAAATAACCCATTTCAGGCATTATTTTTTAGTAAAACCCTTCCTGGTTTGCTTTGAATAAAATCTAATTGGTGTACTTTTTCTCACCCTCTGGAGTCCAAAACCTAAAACACTTTTATCTACTCCAATTCTACTTTGTGCTCTGAGATTTTATTAGTGCAAAGTAAAGGAGTATTAATAAAAATTTACACATCTGATAGTCTGTGCACTTTTTTATTGTCCCTAATTTGTCTTTTCCCAAGCAGCCTCAGACTGCTGATGATAAATTGTAGCCATAAATCCTTAGCTTCTCTTCTAGGAAGCAGACAGCTGACACCTTGTACTCAAGTACCATATCCTTTCAGCCAAACACAGCTTTGTTTTTATTTCCATTATCTTCCCTTTTATTTTCTTTACAGAGCTCTTCTTCAATTTGCCAAAACCATCTGGAATTCCAATCCCAATCCCAAAAATGTGCAACATCTGTGGTGGTGTGTGCTCTTCCACACAAGTGCTGGTCACTTGAGATAGGGTTCACTCCACCTTGGTATGGGAAGCAGCATCCTCTCGAAATGCCACAGAATGCCCTACAATTTGTACAACATGAAGATGAGGAAATTCGTTCTTTGCCTTCAGGCAGTGCAATTTGCAGCCTGTCTGTCTAGCAGCCACAGCATTATTCTCAGTCTGGCCATTAGCTGAACTGTAATAACGTGTGGTTCTGCAGGCACTTCATTTCTGTCAGGAGCAGAACAGGTACGCATAGAGCATTATGGATTTTTATGTGCTTTAATATATTTATACAACTGTATTAGTACACAGATTGGTCTCCTGCCATGCATCAGATGCTCCCAGTCCTCTCCAGCTCATTAAAACTCCATAGAAGCCTGCAGCAAAGCGTTTTCCTGGGAGCCAGAATGAAGGTGGCACACATCTCAGTCTGGCCACCACTTTAATATTTGGCAAGCAGAGAAATATGAATGTGAGCCATAAATTGGTCCGCTAACATTTCTATGAAAATAACCTCCAACTGCTCTGAAACAGATTCTGTTTGTAAACAGGACTTGCTACTGTTTGGATGCAGATTATTTCTAGTGCATCCACTCTCCTCCTTTTTATCTGAGCTGTATTTCATTGGTAAAGAACTGTAAGTGCTGAAATCTACAACCTACTTTAGCAATATTTAAATACAGCTTTTCTGTATGGGTTATTCTTTTCCTTATATAAATACAAACTATTAACACAGAAAAATCACTACTGCACAAGATATCTTGGCCTTTAGGTTTCTAATAGTTATGGAGGAATGCATCAAAACAAAATGAATTAATGAACAGAGTGAACAAATGAATAAAATGTACTATTTTGCTAACTTTAACATATATATTCTATATTCAAAGAAAAGATCATTAACTCCTGAGCCCTCAATATGTCATGTTATAATCATACTAACGTCTTCTTTGCCTTGCCAGGATTAAACATTAACATTCCCATTTTGAATCAAAAGAATTAAAAGAAAATTTCAAATCTCAAATTGAGAAAACTATCAGAATTTGAAGGATTTGTTTTATTTTTTGTTTTAATAACAAAATAAAAAATCAAAAATGTTTCCATTTGAGAAAATAAAGAGCAAGACAAATGATTCCTTGGTTTCTAAGTGGTGCTTTAAAGATTTCTGGAAAATAATATAATACTTGCCTTTTCTTTTTTCTTTTTTTCTATTTTTTTTTAATATAGTAATTATTAAAGATAAGGACATAAAAACTTCTTGGTAAAATGTCTCTAGCAAAGCAAAGATGTTTTAATCCAGATGGAAGAGAAATCTGGTTCTATGCTTAAAGAATGACTTTCTTGAAAGAATGTAGAATTGGACTTCTGTGATTAATGTTTGTTCTGCCCCCTTGTGGTTATGGAGTCCAGTAGGGCTTAGGTAGGACTGTCTGGGCTTAAATATTTGTGATTAATTAAAAATAAGCTTTCTATATATAGTGATATCAAGTGAGAAACCTTTCACAGGATATGTATAGACCAAGAACCCAAGGAAAAAAACATAAGACTCCTCAAATATGAACAATGGACAGATGTTTAATATCTAAAGTAGTTCTCCAAAGGAGTATGTTTTTACATTGTGAAAAGAAGCTCAGAAACTTTAAATATAAAAGATAATTTATTTAGAAAGAAATAAAGGATAATTTCAACTTTAAGCACAGCTTTTCATTTTGGTTTTACTGATACAACCCAATATCAGGGATGCTTTTCTTTCCACAAGTTAAAAACAACTATTGTTGCAGTTTAATTCATCTAAAGTCAAATTTGCTAATCTGATCCAGTTATGTTTGTAAGAATGCACTTCTATATGTCAAGTATTCATTTACTTAGATTCTGGAATTACTTCACTCTATTTTCAGAAGGTCCTAGAGTTAGTCACAGAGTAATTTTCTTAGATAGCAGGTTAGATTTTTAAATCAGAGATCCCATAGTACACAAATTCACTGTCTCTACTGTAAATAATGAATTACTGGCATTTAAAGAGTAACAATTAGTTTGTTTGAAAGACAAATTTTTTTAGCCTTTTCTGGGTTTTGCTGCACAGAGAAAATAAGATGATATTACTATTTAATTTATCTTCAAATTTTCACTAGAAAATATTTTAAAGTGATTTTCTTTTATTGGGTAATAAATGTTCAATTCCAGTTTACAGAACCTATCATTAAATAGTTTTCTTTAAATTATACTGTAGGAAATAACGTAAATATTTTTATTAGTCTTCAATATTTCCCAAAAAACTCTGCCCCATTGCCCCAGAATCCACTTTTTTTTTCAATACAGCTTCAAAATAACTAAGTTTGGGGTCTTTTGCTATGATTCTATGTAAAAGGATTTTCAGTATACACAGAAAGTTCAGCCAAGCCTTTTTCATCTATATACACACATTCACAGGGCATACAGTGATGAGATATATGTGTCTCTGTGTATTTTTAATCCAAATCAGATCCTGATCCATAGAACTATAAAAGGTACTGGATGGAGATCACACCAGTCTGTAACCTGACTGAGCTCAAACACAACACCAAGTCTCTGCAAGCCATAATATTTTCAGCTGGATTGACAAGGCAAACTTGTCCTTTAGGATCAAACTCTTTCTCTCTTATGTCCCCTACAACCCAAGTCGTGAATATATTGGCTCAATACACCCAAATATAGTTTTTTTTGAGCAAACAGTTTCAAATATAATCAAATGGGTAAAAAGAAAAATAGTCTGACTAAAAGAGAGCTTTCTATTGACATCATACTATAAAGAAAGTTACTACACGCTCTAGAAATTCATGAGACTGGATAGTCAAAGTCTTGCTCAGAATGGATAAGGAAGTGAGATGCTGAGCTTTTATCACAGAATATTCCCCTGATCTTGTATATGGAATAGCTCTCTCCAAATTCCTTACTTCAGAAATGCCTTCATGTGGTGACAGCACCTCTAAAAAGACTGATCTTCTAAAAGGGCCACTGCAGTAACCCAGTAAGGCACCTTATGACATTGTGAGGCATTGGGGAGACTCAGAAATGTGTCTTTCTAGCTTCTTCTAAAGATTTTTAATAAGCTATCTAATATTTGTGTGCTTTCATAAAAATAGGTAGTGAGCCAGCAGGATAAACACAACTTGAAGAGTCACAAGTTCACTGTTAATAGCTTTTATTAGCCCAAATGCTAACAAGATTTTTTGCATAACATCAAAGGAAGTCTGCTACTAATGGAAATAGCACTCATTTTGGCACCAAAGTACTCCGTGGGAGGTTATAAAGTACATGCAGAAACAGCAGAAAATGTTAGACTGCCCAGATAGAAAGTTAATTGTTTAGGAAATGAGGAAATGAGACCTCAACAGTTCTATATCTCTATATGGAAACTCAGATTTCACACCACAGTATAATAGAATGTTTAAGGTTGGAAGGGACCAGTGGAGGCCATCTAGTTCAACATCCCTGCCCTAGGAGGTTCCCTAAGGAACTCAGGACTATCCAGACATATCCATCATCTGCGCCTCACATAACTCATGCCTGTTAAAACAGAATTTCTAGGAATAACAGCAGATAAAACACACAGTTGGGTGACTGGTATAAGGAGACTGGAGACTTGTTGAAATAAGTGGGGTCTAGAAAAATTTGAGTAACAAATATATTTATAATAAAATGATTTGTGTATCGGGGGTATACATGTTAAAGATGGTACTTTCTCTTCTTTCTCACAGAAAGTCAGTTGAGGTCATGGTGTTTCATAGCCACTGCAACTATTACACTTCTGTGAGGGCTATGAAACAGCTGTATGCCCTCTTTTCTACCTGCTCATCTGCCACCATAGAGACAATGGTGCCAGGTTTATGGATACTGACACTGGTCTGAAATTAGGTATCAGACAGCCACGGTGTCTGTGTGAAATCATCACATACTACCTTCACACAGGCCTGAGAAAGTGGCCTGGGAAATATTAAGGAGGAAAGCAAAAACGATCCTTGGGAAGTGAGAAATGTTTGCAAAAGGGTGTAGACTCTGAAGACGAATCATAGTCATTGTGCTGAAGTACTCTATAAAAGGACTATGTAGAGGAGTAAAGTTTGCTCTTCTCTTCACCATCATATCGAGAGTCGTGTTATTTCTGTGCCATCCAAAAATCATAACAACACAGGTTTTTACAGAGCATGTGGTTATTTGTACAGTTTTGTATTCATCTAATCGAATGCATTTCTAATGAACTCTTCACTGTAAAATTGGTACTTTCTTGAATATGAAAAGAATAAATCCTTGGAATCCCTGCCTGCTTTTCAGACTAAATGAAGACTATGTGCATTATGCATTTGTATTCATGAATATTTAAGCGTATTTGTTCTTGTATTGATTTTGTAGGATGCCTTTGGGTGTTCCCTAGCAGGACTCCCTATGTAAACCTAAGCAAGTGACTTACAGGGGGGCAGGGCTGGAGAAATCCATAAATATGTATTTAAATGAGTAACTTAAATAAGTCTAGTCAGTGTGTCAACATTTCATTTCCTTGTCATGCTTTCATTCTGTTTCAAAATCTGAATGTTAGCCAAATACTAGAGTTCTCTTTTCCATATTCTTGAACAGCTTATAAAGATATTTAATGTTCTACATTGCATAAAATGCACATTCTTCTTACTATTTTAAATCCTATTTTCCCAGGCTAGGCAATAGTTTTTTGCCTTTTTTTTATTATTAGTCATTCATCTCTTATTTTTATTAAACATTAATCTTGTAAGAAGTTTTAAAAACTCTCTGTGCAACAGCAGGTACAATAGACTCTTGATTTTCTTGGCTAGAATGGGGGATTGAGGACCAGCTTCTTCCACTGCAGTACTGAGATAAAGTTATGTACCTAGCTTTGTGTTATGCTTTCACTCAGCCTACTATCTTAGATTCATATCTTTATCATTACATAAAATAATCCAATATATCCCCATTGATCAAAAATATTGTTGAAACATACAATATTACAATATAGGTGTGAGATCACAGGATATCCTGGGCCCTGCCTGTTGTGTGAATACTGGCAGTGAACTGATATATGACCATTTTGTTTCCTTTGGTTAACACAAAGCCTCCATTGATGTGATGGGCATATTCAGCAAACCATTTTTGAAATGATGGTAAACAGATGATAAAGGGGAGGTAAAAGAGAGGTTTGTGCCCTAGTGCCCCAGTATGTGATAAGTGCTCATCTCTGTCTCAGCATCATAATTACAGATGCTCTAGAAACACCTGGCAAGGAAGAATTAATTAAACAAAGAAACTGTAATGTTATATAGCACCTTCTTGTTTAGTAGGGGCCCAAGGACAGAGTAAGTGTGGCCATCAGGACCAGAGCAGTGACTACTGCCTGTGCTAGGCTCTGGTGAGGCCACAGCTCCAATCCTGTGTTCAGTTTTGGGCTCTCACTGCAGGAAGGACAGTGAGGGGCTGGAGAGAGTCCAGAGAAGGGACCAGAGCTGGCGAAGGGTCTGGAGCACAAGGCTAGTGAGGAGCAGCTGAGGGACAGCTGGGGGGGCTCAGCCTGGAGAAAAGGAGGCTCAGGGGGAACATTATCACACTTTACAATTCCCTGACAGGAGCATAGTGCCAGGTGGGAGTTCAGCTCTTCTCTCAGACAACCAGCAACAAGACAAGAGGGAATGGCCTCCAGTGCACCAGGGGAGGCTCAGGTTGGACATCAGGAAGAGTTTCCTCCATGAACAAGCAGTTAGGCATTGGAGCAGACTGGCCAGGGAGATGGGGAAATCACCATCCTTGGAAGTATTCAATAAATTACTGGACGTGGCACTCAGTTCTCTGGTCTGGTTGACAAGGTGGTGATCAGTCAAAGGTTGGACTTGATGATCTCAGAGGTCTTTTCCAACCTAATTGGTCCAGTGATTTCTAGCAGATGTGTTTAAGCACACCATGCAAAAGTCTCTGCAAATTCAGATGAGACTCAAAGGGGATTGCTTCTCCAGCTTCATTGTTTGATAACAAAAGTGATGGAAATTACTTTTAGATGTTGGAGCTGTCAGTGGTGTCACCAGCTACAATATATACACAATCTCTTCTCAGGAAGCATACTTGAAAATCTCTGAATTTAACATTCTCTGAAAAGTTATCCTGTGCTACCTTATTGTTGCAAAGATAAAACCTTACTTTTTCTTCATGGTATGAAGATGGTATGAAAGATAATAGTCATCACTGCTGAAGGAAAATAGAGATATTTGGAAAAACATAGGATTGCCTAGTTTTGCATCTTGCCTAAACTAAAATTACTAAGATAGTTTTTCAATTACATGTTCAAAAGAAAGACAAAGAGAATCAGAATCATTCTAAACACTGAGGAAATCTGTTGAACTCTTTTTCCTAGAATAATCTGTTGACAAACACCACCCAAGCTTTTCTACAAGGAATAGAAAATGATGCAGTACAAGTCACTTGAGTTTGAACACTAATAACTAAAAAGTGTCTTTATTCCCAAATTCTTTCAGACCTTCCTTATCCTTGAAATTTTTGTTTCCTAACTAGGGTTTTGACAAGCAGAATTTGATATTACAGTATTTTTAGCTGAAAAACTGTCACTTTTACTGAATTTCCTGGGCCTAGTGTTGTATTTGTGTCTAACGATCGATGATGTAGTGAAGTTCTAATTTTCTTAGGTAGCCATGAGAACCACATCCCTTGTTTAAAATCTCTTTTTTTTCCTGATTTGTATTTGGAACAAGCTATCTTTGGACTTCCACTTCACATTATGCTGCCTCTAGAAGGCTAATCAAGAGTCACATCTTATGCCTTATACACACCACCTCTCCTCAGACTCAACTATGATACCTGAACATCCACTCAGCTCCCGAACTGTGATGATTTCCTAGTATGAGGCTAAATACAGCAGCTAAAGCATTTGGTGGCTATTTTTATCCTATATATAGCTAAGACAACAATTTTCCTTACCTCCTTAGATGTCCATCATTTACTTCATGAAATTTCATTATGGAATTTGAGTAATTCCTTTCTTATTTCTTTTCCTTTCTTGTTTCCCTCATGATAGACTGAAAACTGCCCTTACTCAGATCATGGATATATTATCATTTACTGGATTTTATTATCAAATCTGCATTTCAATGTTTAAACTGTAAATAAGACTCCCCAGAAAAGCTGGGAAGAATGTTTCTTATGTACTTTGTGCAGCACTTAATCCGGTGGGCAGAGATTGTCATCAGCTGATATTAGTGAATGACTTGGTACATAAAAACTGACTCAGTGCATAACATTTGCAAAGTCAGGGCCTTACATCTGAAAGGCTCATGCAGATGTAGAATTGTGAAACTCCACTCATTAGTTTCCTGAGAGGCTATAATATGTTCACCTTTTACAATGTATTTTAAACTCCATTAAAAATGAAGTGTTGGGAGCAATAGCCTAGGAAGTACTCCTGCTTTGGCAAGCAGACTAGGAAAATAATCTAATAGGCTTTCTTCCTCAGTAATTTCTGTGATTCTGTTAACTGTGATAATGTGGCTAATTATATAATTTTAAATTAATTAAACCTGTAAACATTCCCTTCTCAAAGTACTTATCTACTCTCTGACAAATTAAACAGTCTATTGATAATAGAAAATGAACTGACTACTTAAGTAAAATATACTTTTATATGTTTTGTTCAACCATTTTATTAGCATTTATTGAAATCAGATGAAAATTAACCTGAAAATGTCAAGTTTTGAAAAGAAGATGACTTTTTTTCTGTTTATGAAGACTGGGAAGGTTTTGCTTTAGAAGATGTATTGATGGGTTAAAAAAAGAAGAAAATTTAGGTTTTTGGGTGAGATGTCAGCACTGTACCTCAAAATCTAACACAGTATATCATCATCTACAGAACTGAGCAGATCATTTCCCTAAGAATCACAAATAGATAGAAAGCAAATTTCCTTCCTAGAGAGAGAATTGTAAGTGAAGCCTGAGATGGATTTAGAAAGACATTATTACCCACAATATTCCTATCTTTAGCCCCTTAGAAAGAAATATCTGCTCATATCTTCCCATAGCCTTCTCAGTGTTGAAAGAGACAGAGAATAAATGGGGTGCTTTAAGAAGCCCATACCATCTTCTTTACCATTTATGCTACCTTCAAGACACCTTTAATTTAGTTTAAAATATGATGAGAGTTGAAATCCAGATGGTTTGTTCGTAGGAAAGTCTGTTTCCTGCGGCTGACTGTATTTTAGATATTAGTTTATAACTTGTATTTTAGTTTGCTTGCTTATTTACTGTTCATCTTCTCTTGATACTTATATTGATTACAGGTGATTTTATCTTTTAAAACTATCCAAATTAGTATTTTTTGTATAAACATGTCAAATATTTCTTAATCTTTCCAACTTAATCTATAAGATTTATTCTCAAGATTTAATTTATTATTTTATTTCACAATATAATTTTAAGGAAATTTATATTCACTCTAACTTTGTGTAGAGTAACATACTTGATATTAAATATCACACATCCGATTATTGTAAAACTTCAAAAGCATCACAATGACTGTCAGTATTGAACATTTTAAATACAGAATCACAGAATGGTGAGGCAGGAAGACAGCTTCAGCCCCATGTTCAGAGCAGGGTCATCCAGAGCAGGTTGCCTAGGATCATGTCCAGTCAGGTTGTGAATACAGAGGGATGGAGAGTCAAGAATCATTCAGCTGCTCCCATCAGACCATTTTTCCAGCCTGCCAAAATCCCTCTGAATTACAACACAACATTTTGTTGTACCTACCACTCTTTCCAGTTTTATATGATCTGAAAAACTGCTGAGTACTGCTGAGTACAGACTCTTTCCCATCATCCTGGTTAATGAAGGTATTAAACAGGATTGAGCCCAGCATAAACTGCTTGGGTACATTACTAGAGACCACCTTCCAGCTTCTCTTTGAGCTGCTTATCACAGGCAATTTTCAATCCACCTTGCTGTCCATTTCTCTAGCCCATGCTTCATCAGCTTGTCTGTGAGGGTGTTATGGAAGTCAATATCAAAAGCCATACCAAGGTGAAGATAAATAACATTCACTTCTCCCCCTTCCTGCACCAATCCAGTCATCACATTATAGAAACCTATCAGGTTTTTCATGCATGATTTTCCCTTCATAAATCCAATCTGACTACTCCCAGTCACCTTCTGGTCCTTTGTGTGTTTATAAATGGTAGCCAGGATTATTTGCTACATCCTGAGGACTGAGGTGAGGTTTGCCTGCAGTTTCCTGGCCCTGCCCTTGAAGATGGAGGTGATATTTTCTTTCTTCTGGTCTTCATCAGCTTTCCTGGATTGCCGTAGTCTTCCACAGATAACCATGGGTGGCCTCACTGTCATTGCCCTCAGCATTTGTGAGAGCATCCCAATAGGTTGGAGAGACTTGGGTATGTTCAGTCAGTTTAGATGGTCCCTAATTTCATCCTCCTCCACATATAGTAAGCAGTCCTTGCTCCAGACTTTCCTGTGAGTCTCAAGGCCTGGGACTCATGAATGAATTATTGAGTGGCACAGCCTTCTCCATGTCCTTTGTCACCAGGAGCCTGCCCTTTTCTTTTTGAGTCCTTTTCTTGCTGTTGTACCTAGGGATTCAGGAGAGACAGATAACAACACACTAGCCAGGGGCTGCTTCGAGCCACGTGCACACCAACCCCAGGGCTGGGGAAGGTCTGACTCAAGTCATGTTTGGGAGACACTGACAGCTGTAGTCAGGATGCAGGTATGGCCATGAGCCCATTTCCTCACTCCATAAACATTGGAGAGTCCAGGCCACACTCAGCCATCCTGCATGGGATATGTGGCAGGATCTACCCTGGAGCAGGGACACCTCAAAGGTTGCTCAAAGCTTGTTGAAGATTCCTTATCTAATCAGACACTCAGTAAGTGAATTGGGAATGAGCACACAGAACTTTGAAATCTTAGCTAAGTAATATAAGGGCTTGATTGTGCACATATAGTCCTTTAGATACAAGCCATTGATAAAGTCCAGGAGTAAATCCGGATCCAGCTGCAACTAAACTCCCCTCTAAGGAGATTAGAATGCACTTTGTGACTCAAAAGGAGTCTCCCTTACAGCTTTGCCTGACCTTGTCCTCTCTGCAGCAAATAAAGTTTATCTTGTCCTCAGAACTTGTTAAAGCCCCGTCACATTTACCATCAACTTTGTTAAATTTCTGTTTTATATCAATAAACATATTGCTGCTTGTCCCTTACCAGTGAGGTGCATCCAACCATCCAAGACTCTCCCACAGTCCCCAGCCTGCAGGATGTACACTCTTTCAGAGCTGGTTTGTCCCCAAACACATTGGGTTGCAACTGGCTCCCTCTGTTAGGAACACAAAGCATTTTAATGAATTTGTTTAAAGTATGGTTTGCTTGAACATGGTGTAAAAAGCTACTTCAGGTGTTAGCTCTTACACAAAACCACAAAATAACCAGTAATTTACTTTTTCATACTAGTTTAAGCTACCTTGCATTCTAAGTCTTAGCCATACTTTTATAAGGCTTCAGCAATGTGGCTTCACAACTACTTGCTATTTTCATTCTAGTTCTCCACTAACATGTTTTATTTGAAATATTTCAAAAGTGGTAGCAGAAAGAGGTCAGGACCCATTATTTTTCTATAATGATGTTATGACAGAAAGGGATTCTGCGAGTCTTTTATTAAAGCAGAAATTAAAACAAAAACTAAAGTAAAACAAAATCAGGACTAACGCCCAAGTGTGCCACAGAATTGAATATATATCCAACTTACATGTGTTTCTGGAAGAAAATAATTCCTTTATTGAACAGTTTGAGCTTGACAAAATTATGTCTGATTCCAAAAATAGAGGAGAAAACAAAACAAAACAAAACAAGTGTATGCTTGCTATTCCCCTTTTGTATGACTGTGGTTGAACCTTTGACATGATGCAGCACACTTTTGCACCTAAGCAATATTTGCAAAACACAAATATTCTAATTAGGGAAATATCTACAATACCACATTATTGAAGGGAAAGATACTTTCAAATTAATAGATTCTCAAGTTCTTAATTTTTTCTTTCCATCTATAATACTAAATATAACTGTCATAATCACTTGTTATCACAGATCAAAGGAAGCCTTACTTTCTACTTTTGCAAAATACCAGGAAGCTGCAATAATTGTCAGGTTGAACTTGAAATTGTATTGAATTAGCAAAATTTCCTGTGTTTTGGAGCAAAATGCAGTCTTTATTATAAAAGTTACATTATTTGCTCCTGAATTTTCCAGTAGATAACTTTTCTTGTCCTGAGAGAAATTATCTTTATGCAATAATTTCTTTTACTATTTACACATTCTGATTTAATCTTTTGATCATGCATGAAATTACTTTGTCCTCACTGCTAAAAAGAGTATAACACCCAAACTACCATAAACCTCAAAGATGACATTATTTTTTTTTAAAATTTGCATTTAAGATTTTATTTTGATACATATTTTCCATGTTTGTTGGTGAACTATATTTTAATAGCATTTGCTGACTAGCTCTGGGATTTTAAAAAGTGCATTTTAATTGCATTTAAGTTGTTTAACTATTCAGGCTATTTTAAGTATAACTGCTTTGTAAGCTTTTTTAATTCCTGTCTTCCGCCACTATTCAATTTGCTTCCTTTTAATATTTTGTAACTAAATAGAACATCCTTCTCTTCTTGCCAAGAACAGTGAAAACAGCAGGACCCTACACTGGTGTTTGCAGTACCACGTGTGACACATACATCCATTTTTGCTTGCTTCTTCTCATGTTGTTTTTCTTTATTCCTCCAGATAGCTCTTTATCCTCCTAAACTGCATATATCCTACCTCCTGCAGTACCAGATGGCCTTGATAAAAGTCATCTTTGGGTGGTCAAGTAATAAGAGAGATTTTATAATGTTTCTTTAAAGGCTGCACATTCTGTCCAAGATTTCTCTGGCAAATCCTATGTATCGCTTGCTCATATATAACTGTTCTGTTTGTCACCAAGGTATTTCATGAAACCATCCTGATAAGCCTTAAACAATGCTGTTGCTCATTCTTCTGTGTTTTTTTTCTTTTCTCAACATTGTCTTGCTTTCCTTATATGATTGCAGACTTGAATGTGTGTTATTTGAGGTTCTTCTGGTGATTACTTCATATTAGGAAGGTTCACAACTGGCGCATTGGGTTTCTCCTGCTCTGTACTGGGTTCTGTTGATTTTAATGTCTTTTGTAGATATGTTTCCTTTTTCAAATTGTTCTGTTCTTTTCCTCATGCAGTGCTATGTTCCTTCAGGCTTTTGCTCTTGTTCTGATTTGGTGTAGGTATTTCTCTGGTGTTAGTTCTCTCCTCAGCCTTTTTTTCCTCCTTTGAGAATGCTCAAGGAACAGTTCATGTAAATAGCCTGCGGTGACAGGCACCTCTACCAATAAATTATCCCTAATGTCTCTTAAAGGGTTATCCACTACTAGAGACTACCTTCCTCTTTAATATTTTTGCAGCAATAATACTTCATTCTTGGCTTCACATTTCCCTAAAATTATTTTTTCATTCCTTTGGCCTCATTCTATAAACGCCCCATACTTTTCTGCGCTTGAAGCATTTTGTGTTTTATGTTTCACACTTTATTCTTTTTGTATTATAATGGTACCCTTGCACTTCAGTAATACCTTTTATGTGAAGACCTATATTCTTTATAATAACTAATGAGTTAAGCTCTGTTATGGAAATTGCACATGCCAGCTACTCGAATAGGGTTTGTCTCCACATTTCTGCATAAGCCAAAAGACAGATTCTTCTAGGAAAGTACTTTTATTAATAGCATGTCAGCTCAAGCTAGGTGCTTCCACAGAGGGACCCCATACAAAAAAATTCCTGGGCAATTACATCCCAATCTGACTTCTCCACTCCAAATGTAAAATTTTGTACCAATAATAATAGTATGGTCCAGGGTCCCCTTGGTTTTTTTTTCCATTTGCTTTGTTTCCCGTTTGGTTACTAAGCAGTTGCTAAGTGGTTGTCTCCTTATACAGTATCACATCCCCTCAGGTCAGCTTCTCTAGTTAGTTATTCAGCATGTTGGAATATTGCTGTTACAGTTCATATACCACAATCTACAAGCTCTGCCTACTCTAGCTATTGATGTTTAAGCTGCTGGCTTTGTCTGCTCTGGCTATTATTAATCTTTAAGGTGCTAGCTCTAAGTTTCAATTAACTTTTTCTACAACAGCTCTCAATATATTCTAAGTAATGCCTGTAATTTTTATATTAGAGGAAACTGAGGCACTGGAGCAAGCCAACTCGCTTGGAGATAAATACAAAGTCTCAGTCAAGCTGTAAGAAATGTAATTTCATTCCCTGGGGTTTTTGGGGAGAGTTGATTTCTTGTTATTCCTACTGGTCTGCTTATCACAACATGCGTCTCCTACAAATAAGGTTTGAATGTAATTATTATTTTCTACTCATTCACTGATAGTAGTCCCTATGACTAATAAATGTTTCGCCATTTAACCTTGCAAACCTATCAGAAAATAAGAGCACAAACATAAAATATCTTTCAAGCTCTTTATATTGTGACCTTCCTCATACTCGTATAATAGCACATCTAATACAAGATAGTCTTCTGGATATATATTGTATTTATGTATTTTTTCATAAACTAAAAACTCAAAATCCAGAAATAATAATTGATATAACATTCCCTTCTGTGCATGTTTGTTACATTAGAATTTTTAATTTTGTGATGACAATTACATTTCAAGGCTATATTGTAGGCATACACAGCACTGTCAGATTGACATTCTGCTAGTTACTCCTTAAAATGTTTATTTTGGTGATATCTATATTATAAAAGTTTCTGAGTAGAGATGACCTTACTAAAACAAAAATTAAATTGATAACCTTACACTAATATGTATGTTTTAGACTTGCAGTAATATATAGTTCTTTTGGTTTCAAAATTTTTAATGGCTATGTTCAGTGTTGTGTAATGAAATTTTGTGCTTCTCATGTTATATATTTGCACTTGTTTTGATGGGGATAGAGATATTTTTTTCCAGATTACCCTTTATGATTTGGATTGTGCTCAAAATTGTTGGCACAGGGTTGTTTAGCTGCAGTTGAGCAGTGTTTGCACAGTGTCAAGGCTGGGGGCACACTAGTAGTTGAGAGGGGACATAAGCAGAACAGATGACCCTAGTCACCATTGGGATATCCCAGATTATGTGGTGTCTTACTCAGCATATAAAGTTAGGGAAAGATGGAGGGAGAATGGCATACGTGGAGAGATGGTATTTTTCTCAAGTCACCATTAGGTATGATAGGAGCATGCTGTCCTGGGGATGACTGAACATCTGCCTGCCCTTGGGAAGTGGGGAATGAATTCCTTGTTTTGCTTTGCTTGTAAGCATGACTTTTCCTTTCTCCATTAAACCACCTTTTTCTCAAGCCACGAGTTTTCTCACTTTTGCTGTACAGATTCTGCCCGTCATCCCACCAAGTGGGAAAGTGTACATGTGACTGTGTGGGGTGTAGTTGCTGGCTGGGGTTAAAGACAGTCCTTTTTTGGCAAGCAACACGGAGCTCAAAGATTTCGAGATAACAACAGATTTGATTGAAATGTGCCAGATCAAATGCAGAGCTGTCATTGCTGCTTAGGTTTTAATTGACAGACTCCTGTGCCTGCCGTGGGGCTTGCTCGCCTTGCCATACATTCCAGTCTAGCACTCATTAGTGGCTCTGCTCTTATTTTGCTGCTTGCTGTAGTGCTGTGCTGTTGATTATTTCACTCTGGGAACATTCTGGTTGCAGCAGTGGCCATGCATCTGGCTGGCACATGACCAGAGCATCACAATTGCTGCTGTGGGCAGGCTGGAACTCCAGCGTGGACTCGAGACAAGAGCACGGTGACCTGTGAATGGACAGGACACCCTGGAACATCTGTGGCTGTGAATAGGAGCACAATAAAGTGGGTGTATCTCCGAGTGTCTCTGCCAGCAGCTACAGCTCTGGAGAGCCTGGCTCCCAGATAAGGCTCCCTTTGGAGCGAGTGCACCCCTAAGGGCCTGCAGTCTCCAGATAAGTCCAAGATGAAGTGGTGGAAAAGGGAGGAGTCCATTCCAATGTTGAAACCTATGGTCTGGTCCAGAGGGAGCAGGGGTGGAGATAGTAAAGAAAATGCCTTTAAATTGTTGCAATCCAAGTTTTGATATGCATGTTATGGAAATTACACTTATGCAGGAATCCCTTGTTGCTAGCCAGGCTGGGAGCAAGGGGAGGAGTGCATTGCAATATTGAACACTGTAACCCAGCTCAAAGGAACCAGAGGTGGAGTTTGTAACGGAGATACCTTTAAATTGTTGTAAGCCGTGATTTGAGTTGCTTGTTATGAGAATTATTATAGGAGAGACCATCTGAACAAATGAAAGACAAGTCTTATAAGAAGCAGCGCAAGTGCAGGAGTGACCCGACCTGACCTGACTTTTGTGCCCAAAGGTGTCTTTTAGCAAAGATTCTTTAGGTATCTATAGCAAATTTGAATCAATACTCTGCTCTTTTTATTATCACTTATTGACCAATGGAGATTTTAACCAATATATAAGATCCTTCAGACCTCTGCATGCATTCACAAATGTCAGTTCTACCCAATTATGAAACACGATTCCACTTCCTGCCAATTCAGTGATGTCTTTGGAGAGCTGTACTTCCCTGCTGTAATGAAGTCAATGGATGTCTCCACATCAAAAACAGTACAAGGAGCAAATATGAAGTACAGAATTTACAAATTTTAACTGTTCTTCTCAGTGATATATATTTCTTTTATTTGCCTGAGAAAAATGTCCTTCATTTTATGTAATAAATACGGCTCTCTCAAAATTGTTTATATTAAAATGTGTCCTTTAGAGAAGGAAGTATGAAGGAATGACAAAAACAAACCAACAAATTATGTTAATGTTTGTGTGAGTTCTCCTGGCCAAAGCCTCACTGTGGCACACCATGACATGAAAGACCAAACAAAGGAACAAGCCCTGACACAAGGTGTTTATGATTAGAAAATATCATAGAGGCTTGATTTTGTCATCCCTGTGGATTAAGAGTCTAATCAAAACCCACATAAGTATAACTTTACTTCAGGATGAATCAGAGGAGCAAATTGTAACTCAGCTCTTTCATTTCCAGACAAAGACCTTTTGAAAAGATGACAAGAAAAGGAGAAGCAAACGCTCTTGTGAAGAGATATCTAATTTTAGTGATGTATCTGACTGAATAATCATTTCTAACTACTCACTGAATAATTGGATTCAGCTGAAGTAATAGGAACTGGGGTCCTCAGTGCAGGATTGTGGTATCCCCAGCTGTAGATGTATACAGAGGATGTGAATTGCACACAGATAATAGATGTTAGTGGTGTATACTTAGATAGCACAGGCTTAAGCATGTGTAAATATATTAAAAATTGAATGTGATGTCAGCAAAAAGAAGGGGAGAAACAGAAATTGCAAAGCTTAGTCCTCATATTCCCATCTATATTACCTTGCTATATTCTCCTATGCTTGAAAGGTAAATTGTAATAAAGAGTATCTGCTATAAAACCAAAGAAAAAGAAAAGATCCTATGGAACAGAAAAAGAAACATGAACTGTAAAAGATAGAAGAACTTACCAATCTTCAATCACGTCCATTCTGAAAGATCTGATACTTCCATATGCTGGAGTCTTCCTCTTGTTCACTAAACCTATTAACAGCCTTTCAAGGACAACATAAATCAAAACCCAGCTAACCCATGTAATCCACAGCTAAGTTTTAGTGTGAGTATAGATTATACACTAAGCATAGATCTGCTTGTGACCGTTGCTGCAGAAAACAGTTCAAGTTCTTTTGTTGTGCCTGATTTTTTTCTTGTGCAAGAATCTCATGCCATCAAATTCTCTGCCAGACCAGGGCAGGTGTTCCCCAAGGGCACTGATCTTGATGAGGTTTGCCCATTCTTGAATTAGGAATGGGGTTTTTTTGCACTGTGTCTCTCTGAGGATGGATCGTAGATATCTGGTAGATTCAAAGGTATAGACACATTATTATAATTTTGTTCCAGCTTGTACCAATGTCTCTCCTGTTATGATTATCTTTCCTGATTTAAGAAAAAAAATCTAAAAAAAGAAAAAGAGCCTAATCCCTCAACTTCACTGTGTGCATCTTTGATCAAAACTGTTTAGTGAGGATATACCAGTCTTAGTAAAAATGCTTGATTTATGTTCTTCCTTTTGAGAATTAGGACAATATGAAGGAAATTCTTCTATTACAACACGTACTCAGAATGAATCATTCTGTCCTGTAACAGAGATACATAAAAGAGTATCTAAACGTGTTGTCTTTTCTTCCCTTCACTACTCTATCCAGTTTTTCTGACACCAGCTTCCATTCAGCTTTTTTACTGCCAAAAAGAAATTTTAAAAACCTTGATCTTCATGGAGTGCAGTTTCTCTTTCAGTCAGTGAACACTTTGCTGCTTTTAATATTTTCAAGCCTTTGGCAACCACAGGCTTTGTTTGTGTTTTAAAGCCCAAGATAATTGTAAGAAATAAACATTCAGCACATAGTTCAGGGAATTCAACAGATCATTCCTATAACTGATACCCAAAGTGTCCTTAAAACAAGGTGCAAAATTATTTGTGACGGAAAACAACATTGGAGTGATTGACCAGGGAACCTTCCTGGAAATGACCCCATCAGTCAGAGGTCTGCTTTTCTTATTTGGGCATTTAATACCAAACATCTTGCAGCAGCTTCTTTTTCTCCTTCTCACCCCCACTAATCTGTGATTTGATTAAATTTCTTGCTTTATGTTTCATTACTCTCCTGGATTAGAGGAATATAGCAGAGCAGTAGAGTTACTCACATATGTGCTGGTATGGGTAGTTAACTTCAATTAAGGGGCATGCAGTTCCTGATGAGCAGGCCAGGCACAAACAGAGGAATTTGGTTTTAATGGGCAATTTTATGTTTTCTTCTTGTTTCTTTCCCTTCAGAGAATAAAACTATCCTTGCAAATATAATCACAATCTCTAGGCTAGAAGTTGAAGTAAAAAAAATCTACTTTTATTGGAGTATTTCTCAGCACAAAGGTAGTAATGGACAAATTACAGAACACAACAGGTAAATAGAATTATCCTAAACTTGTTAATTGCATAATTATGTATTTTTTTAATCAAACCTTCTTTTATTTTTTTAACATTAATTTATTCTGTGAACTTAGGTAAGGACCCATTTGCACAAATCTCAGTAGGTTAATGGACCATTTGACAAGTCACCCACAAGCATTTAGGGTTGGTTCCAGCTTTTCCATAGCCCAATATGAATTTTTTTTGCCAATGCGTGTATATTTTTTTTACAGGTATAAGGCTTCTAATGGATATTGTTAATTGAAATGAACTGTTGTTATTTCATTTTTATGTCTTTTACAGTGAAATGTCATTCTTAAGTCAAAGTTTTGGGCAAAGCTAATCACAAGTAAAATGTTTGCTAAAAGTTTTACTTTCCTCCTCTTTAATTTGTCAGTTACCAAAAATGTTTTTCTCCTTTAAAGAATAAAAAATAGCCTCAGACTTAATTGCAATTTGAATAAAAAATCAGACTCTCATTGTCTAGTTGAAAAAAGGAATTTGCTGTGATAGTAGATACTCATATCATTAAATATCTCCTTCAAAAGGTACCAAAAACTGATTATGAAAAAAGTATCTATAGTTTTATGAGACACACATAAAATAGTAGTTTCAGAATGGCAGCAAGAATCAGAAACTTACAGAGGAAGACAGACATGAAGTTTAAGATTCAAAATTATGAGAAAAGAATAAATAGAAACAGATTTATAATAATATACCATTACCTCAAATATGTCAAATTTCAGTTGAAAGTTGAACAGTTGAAGTTACTGTCAAGATATCTTTTGATCTCAAGAATTCCTCTCTGTGGATATGAATGTGGATGTTACTGCACTAATGTCCTGTGAATTTTTTTTTCCTTGTTTTTTCATCAGAAATAGTGTCCAGTATATGAAAGAAGAACCAGACTATAACCAATTAATTCACCTTATGATATTTGAAGTGACAAGAATGCTATGCTCTAGCACTCAATGAGAAAAAATAATGAAATTTCTTCTTTGACCAGAGCTCTGGAGTGCTTGGTCACTCTGTTTTTTAAACTATTGCTCCCTCAGGTAACCTCTAAGTAATCCTTACTTAATGATTAGGTGATCACTGCTTAACATAATTCTCTTTGGTTTAGATAAGACTATTTTATCATGAAACACACATTTAATTTTTCATGAACCACTTTACAGCTGCAGATAATTTTGGACTACAGAACTGTTGTGGTATTGTGTAACACACACATTTTGAAGCAAGTCAGTATAAATGGCACTATGATAGTTTTTGAATGTTGAAGAATAAAGAATGATAAAGACAATTCTTTCTTGCAAAATTTTCTAAAACTACTTAGCATAAAGTTTTGCTAAAGATGAAAATTTAAGATTTTTTAAATTAATGAATCTTTTGTGTAAACAAAAAATACATGCAATTATCAGCTATTTTTTTTTTTTAATATTAGATGTCTGTCAGATTATCTGCTGCTGGTTTGGAGGGTTTTTTCAGCCATTCATTTAGTTGGACATTGGTTCATAAATAGAAGAATTAAAGGGAAAAATTTTCTGTTCTACTGTAAAAATTCCAATGTTCCTTCACCAAACAATATTTTAGATGTTTCTAAATTTTGAAAGAATTAGGAAAAAAACAACAAAAACTTCAAAATTTTTCCATCTAATGCAGACCACGCCAGGTGTTAATTATTCTGTATTGAATAAAATTCATTGAATCACTTTCATGTATTGTATGTATGTATTCATGTATGTATACATGAATGTATTTGCTTCTCAGGAATATGGCAGGCTTTCTGTAGCCTTCATAAAGCTCAGAGTAATCTAATTTAACTTTGAAATTATTCCTTTTTAAGTAGAAAAGGGAAGACAACACGACCTCCAGAAGTCCCTGGCAACCCACCTGGTTTATGACTTCCAGTACCTGCAACTGCATTTGAAGCAAATCCCAATGCCATTGTCCAAGCTAGAAACAATAAAAAAAAACAGTAAAGGGAATTATCTGATGAACAAGATCTAGACTATGGCACTCTATTCCAGGACTAAAACTCATAAAACAGTCAACAACAATTAGAATCAAATGCAAAACTCATTTCCTTGGTTAGATGTTCAAGGATATCTCCTTCCTAAGTATGAACGTGCATATCCATCTGTTAGTCTTCAAGGAGAAGTGAATCTCCTCTCCTGGCAGAGGCTTTTCAAGCACCAAGACAGTGAGTATTTATATTCAGTCTTTGAAGAGTCATTGGCCTCTCAATGTATAACTGGCAGAATACACAGGGAAAGTGAAATACCTGCTTTAATTGAATTTTAGTCCCTAAAATGAAAATATTGCAGCTTTTCTGAACATATATAAAACCCTAGCTTGCTAAAGACCTTGACTAGTTACTTTCATATCTTTGTGAAAATACTCTGTTGTCTAGATTAGTAGTTTTTCTCTTTTTAAATGCTGATATTCTGTTGTTTTGGTATTTAAAGTAGTATAGCTATAAAACTATAGATGTACAACTTGACACTTCACCTGATTACATAAATTATTTTCAACACTAAAGTAAAAAGATAAAACAAGGAGAGTATCTGCTTGGATTTCTTTCTCTTTGTCTTCAAAATGGTCTTAAGGATTGAGGAACCCTCACAGAATGAGTGCTCTGTTAACTTTCAAAGAAAGAGTAATCTAGGAAAAGGCATTCTCTTAACTGTGCAAATCTTAATCACTGAGAATAGGAAAAATGTTCAAAATCACACTGAACAACTACAGGAGGTTTTATTTGATCACAGAAAGAAAAATCCAGATCTGTATTTTCAAATGTCATTTAGACAACAACCAAAACACTGATCCAAAATAATTCCATCAAGCAATGACAAAACAAGGGGAAATAGCTTCAAATTTAAATAGAGTAGGCTTAGACTAGACATTTAAAAAGAAAAAATACCGGTAAGGGTGGTGAGACACTGGAACAGGTTTTCCAGAGAAGCTGTGGATGCCCCAACTTTGGAAGTGTCCCAGCACAGACTGTGTGGAGCTCTGAGCAACCTGGTCCAGTGAGTGGTGTCCCTGTCCACGGCAGGGGTGTGGAAATGAGAATTTTTAACTTTCCCTTCCAACCCAAATGACTCTGTGATTCTATGATCCAAGCACTCCCAAGCAGAAATGCTGAAAGGAAGGCCAATGGAATATTCAGGAATGGTTCAGTGTCACTGTACCATATATTACTGTCAAGTTTGTCATTTTTGAAACAACATAAATAAATGTCGCGAGAAATAGAAAGTTTGGCTCAAAGTCATATGTAACATTAATGAGACTTTGGCAAATTAGTTGAAAGTTGAAATATTTATTGAAACATCTTAAAAAAATGTTAATGTTGTGGCCAATTGAGTTTTTTAGAACTCTTTTTGTCTGTTCTTGTGCTAAATGTCTAGCAGCATGTGGAGATGTACTGTGCATCACCACGACATCCTCTACATGTGTCAGTTCCACGAGCTGCCTGACTGCTCTTGTAACAGAGAATAAGCACAAACTTCTCGCATCCTCAGGCCATCAGAAAGATTTTTAAAAGAGCATACTCCAGTTCAGTAGCCATGTCAGCTCAGTGAATGATAACTTGGGGCAGAAAAATATTTTGAGTACCCAGCTAATGTGAAAGTCCGGCCAAAATATAATCTGTAGCATAAAAATTAAGAGCAAATAGAGTCCTCAATTATATATAGTAAATAAATTGTATTTTTTTTTTGGTATCTAAGGATGTTAAGGCAATAGAATTATAATAGGGACTATTAAGGAAAGAGGACCAAGAGAACAACTAGCAAATTTTAGTTAAAAAAAAAGAGAGAAACTGGAAGAACAATGCATAAAATTAAGGAAAATAGAATAAGGTATGGAATGGATATCAAGGTCAAACCAGAGACTGTCTATTAGCTCTTATTAAAGAATCACCCTGAGAAGAGTTTTTGTGTGCAGTAACATATAAGGCACAGATATAACATATAACACAGATAAGGCTGATGACCCTACCCCTAAAAGTGAGCTGAACTACTGTTTTGGTAAGAGATATCTCACAAGAGCAAACAATTTATTGGATAGAGGTTTTGATATCTCATACTTTTCCACGAGGCTCTCACAAACACATTTTACTACTGGAGCTACAGATAGTCTGAGCTGAGGGTGAATGGGTGAATTCTTTTAAGTGGCATGTCAAATACATAGTATGATTTGCCTGAATCAAAAAAGAATTTGTTCTTCTTTACCAGTCCTTTTTTTTTTTTTTTTTTTTAAATATAATTTCAAGATTTCCTGGACATTATTAATAATTACTATTATTATTTAAATTCACCATGCATAAAAAATGCAATTCAAGAGTTCATACTGATCATTTTTTATAACTGTTTGAAATTTCACCACAAGGATGCTATTAGGAAGAAAAAAGGGAAGAAATACTTTCATGTTTCCCTTGCTTAAATGTTTTCAAGTAGAAATTTAGTTGGCAATTAACGTAAATGAAAAACCAGAACACCTCTTAACACCCTCTCTGGCTGCTATCTCTGGCATCATAGAAGTCACTCAATAGGAGGAAAACTTCTTGAGGCAATTAGGATGCTGAGAGAAAGGAAAATATTATAGAAAGGTTTCTTTTTGTCTTTTGCCCTGTTACTGGACAGTGCTTAGAAGATTCTGGCTTCATCTTCTTTCCTGTCCATCATCACATATTTTTACACACTGATAAAATCTCCCCTGAACATTCTCTTTCCAGGCTAATCCTCACAGTTTTCTCATCCTCCCCTTGTATATCAGATACTCCAAGGCCTTAATCACCCTTGTTGCCCTATGCTGGACTTACCCCAGCCCCTCTTTCTTTCGTACTGGGGAACCCAGTGCTCCAAATGTGCCTCATTTACCATCTTTTCCACCAACATGGATAGTCCCAAGACAAAACATCCTTGTACTTCAGTAAGTACTCTGGACAATGTGGACAATGCCACAGAGATTCTACTCTGTGTTTCCAAACCTCCTCAATACATCTTGATCCACTATAATTCTGTGAGCAGAGGGAGAAATCCAGTCCTAAATCAGTTTTAGTAATGTTCTGCTGAATTCCTAAGCGTAAGAAACAAACAGAAAATCCTCAAAAAAAAAAAAAAAGTATTTTATTAGTCCCTTATGTAATATTTTCCTTTGTAAATCACCTTCTAAAAATATTGATTCTTCCCAGCCCTCCACTCTTTATTTTTCCCGTGAAGTACAAGTCAGAACAGCACTGCATTCAGTACACTGATTTCTCTTGCTTGTCAAAAACATAACTGATGATTTCATCAGTGTTATTGGCACAGTTGTTGCAGAAAAAGGATCTCTTAGCTTGTTTTTCCTGATAATCCTGCTTCTTCTGCAGTAATGTAAATATTCTGTGGCATCGTGCTTTGTCCTTGGCGAATGTGAGATTTTTAAAATGTTCTTTTTGTTGTCAAAGAATGTATCTAGAACTCAAAGGCCTTTACTCATAAAGCTGTAAGAGAGAAAGATAATTTTGAAACACTGTTAAATGCTGGGTTTGAAGAAATTCCTGGAAGGATGACCTGAAATTATGTCTGAGAATTGGTCTCATTTACTGTGCTTCCAGCTGTTCTGGGGCATAACTACCACTGTGGAATTGTCCAAGTTTAAAGAGCCGGAATACATGTATGGTCATCGTGTGTGCCTGAGAACAGGAACTGAATCACCTGGAAAATCTGTCTTTGAGGACATAATTTACAACTACTTCAGAAGAAAGAGATCTTTATGCTTTCTCAGGTTCTGAGAAGGTGATGTCTGCTCCCATAAAAGTCAGGAAATGTTAGCCCTTCATATATTTTAATGACTATTTTCCAGAGAGATTTTCTCAAGTTTTCAGCTTGTTACACATAGATCAATTGAAAAGGTTTTTTTGTGCAATAAGTATCCCAAATGCCACTATTCCCAAATAACCATTTTAAATAAATTATTCATGCAATTTTAAAAAGTGTTCAAATTTTACTTCTGTTAAAGTTGGTGTAAAAATTCTTTTTAAAAATGCATTATTCACTCGTTGTTTAACTGTACCTATTTATGCACAGAAGAAATTTAATAAAAAAGGCATAAGCAAGTGTGTTGCAAACATAACCATTATTATTATAGATAAGTGTGATTTCAGTACCTTTCTCAACAATGTATGTAAGTACTGCTGGTTGTTTTCTGCCCTGTTTTAAATTAGATATCTTTTAAGTGAGCTCTTCCTTGAGCAAAAAATTTTCAGTGTGCCACAAGATTTACTGTGCCATAACTACTGTTCTTGGTATACCAGACTCTGTTAATGTGGGTAATAAAAAAATTAAATCTTGAACAGCTGAAAAAGTCCGGGAAAAGTATGTATCTCCTACAAAAAATCCTATTTTATGTAGCTATGTACTCTGGATAACATAGATTTGCTTAGAAATCCAATATTTTTTCCCTCTTTTTAAGACAAATTTCTTAACACCCTGACATTTGCCAACTCAATTGCTATTTATTAGAAAACACTCATTATTTGCTTTGAAAATCTGAACAAGCAAGCAATGAAAAAGCAATTTTCTGTTCTACTTAAGGATGCTGTAAGCTTTAAATTTTTACACAATGACAATTTATATTTTTTCTTAAGTTATGGAAGACGTGTGGTATTGCAATCTGGTTTTGAAGTCAGTTGAAAGGTGCCTGTGGCAGTTCTTAAAAAAACCCCATTGCCTCAGGGTGTAAAAATAAATCACTATAAATCAAAAGTTCATTCTCATGTGTAGTAGTGTGTTTAAGTCCTCACCTTACTAAGATTTATAACAGACATAGAAGGAGAAGGAAAAAAACATGTTACAAAGACAGGGAGAAAAGCAGGTGAGATTAGTAAATTGGGATCACCTCACTTACAAAAGATATGAGAGAATGCTTATTCTTGAAATACAGCATGTAGAGAAACCAAAGAGAGTACTCTAATCTTTCAAAACCCATCAGATGTAAAACTAATGAAAGAAAATGTTGTGTAACCAACATGGTTAACCTTTGAAACCACTTGTTGTATAAATATGCTTGAAGATGTCAAGAACTCAGAACATCTCATTAAAGCAGCAGAGGTCTCCTCATGAATAAGAGCTTCTGAAGTTGTAGGTCTGAAATTGAATTAAAATATAAGTTTGGATATAAATTATGGGGTTTATATCACATGCTTTCATAAAAGTACTGTGTTAATCCCATGTATTTTTTGATTTTCTGTCATTATTGGTTGATCTCTTCTTGAAATCACAGCTAAGTACTTTCATTATGACTATTTTGAGAAATGGAGATGTGGGCATTTGGATGGTTCTTTTATCACTTGGACAAATGAATAAACTCAAAATTATGTGTTCCCTTTCCCCCAGGCTTATTAATGTATGTAAATAAAGATGTATTTCTAGGTCCTCCATAAAGGTTTCACTGACTGTTGGCAGTCCTGGCTCACCTGTATAAGTCAGCAATTACCCAATTCCAACAAAAATGGCAAGAGTGATGTTTAGTAGTCAGATAGCTCTGAATCTCAGATATTCTAACCTGGGAAGTGCTTAAAATGTACAGCATATTTCATAGAATCACAGAATCATGAATCATAGAATGGTCAAGGTTGGAAGGGGCCTTAGAGATCATTTCATTCCTTTCCTCCTGCTATGGGCAGGGACACCTTCCACTGGACCAGGTTGCTCAGAGCCCCATCTCACCAGACCTTGCACACTTCAAGGGTGAGATATCCACAACCTATTCCAGTGCCTCACCACCTTCACAGTCAAGAATTTCTTCCTACTATCTAATCCAAACCTGCTTTCTTTCAGTCTGAAGCAATTCCACCTTGTTCTGTCTCTCCAGACCCATGCAATTGGTCTCCACCTTTCCTGTAGGCTCCCTTCCGGTACTGAAAGGCCACAATTTGGTCACCCCAGAGCCTTCTCTGTTCCAGGCCGAACAATCCCAGTTCTCCCAGCCTTTCCTCCCAGCAGAGCTGCTCCATCCCTCTGATCCCCTTGGTGCCTCCTCTGGCCTGGCTCCAGCAGGTCCCTGTCCTTGCTGTGCTGGCCCCCAGAGCTGGATGCAGCCCTGCAGGTGGGGTCTCAGCAGAGGGGCAGAGGGGCAGAATCCCCTCCCTGCCCTGCTGCCCACGGGGCTTTGGCTCAGCCCAGCACACGGGGGGTTCTGGGTTGCAAACACACGTTGCCAGCTCATGTCTGGCTTCCAGTCCAGCTGCAACACAGTGTAGAACTGTAACCCAAAGGTATCCATAAACTTTTTCCCTTTATGTCTTGTTTCACATTCTATAGGTCACCTTTCTTTGGTCTGCAGTTTTGTATGGTTTTAGTCTTTGTTCTTAATGAAAGCATGGATGGCTCAGTAAGGGTGATTTAAATTTTGTTCTGCATGTCTGAAATTCATCATGATTCAAAGCACTGCAGGGAACAAGTTTCACATTCACAGAACAGCAGCTGAGAAAGGTTTGTGTTTTGCACACACAACCACTTTAAAAACAACTGCTCTTCAAATTCTCACCATGTGGCAACCATTCTTTGCTATTCCACATGCTGAAATAACTTCTGCACATCTTGGCTCAGGCCAGAAAATGATGTTGTCTCTTCTTCAGTGCTTCAGTAATAAAATATTCTTGAAGATACCTTCAATTAAATTAACTGATATTGTACTAAACCAGGTATTATTACTTGAATGATCTGGTAATATGGTTCATAGAGGAATAGTTTTCATTGAAGAGATGGCAACAAATGGCTGGTGGGACTTTAGTAACTAAAACCAGGTTTTTACAATTTTCAGACATGAAGGTGAAAGCTCTAATGAGTTAAGGAAATGCAGTAATTTGTGAGACATTGTTTGGTAGCATTCATAATATTCCCAAGTTGGGGGGGAAAAAAAAAGCATCTTTGCTCTGGAAATTGTATGAAATAAACTACTGCTAACTGATAGGAAAGAAGGGAGCTACCATGAAAAAGTCTGTTTGTAAGTACCCATAAAAGAGAAAAAGTACACAACTACCATGTTGCTGAATATGTAGGCAGTTAAATTAGAGCCAGCTGGAGCACCTTAACACTGGCAGTCTCATTCTCAGGTAAAATAATAAACATGTCCATAATCCTGCCCAAATATCTGTACCTGATAGTGATGGGGTAATAACTGTTGCTGTTCATGTTTTGTGAGTGAGTGATCTGAGAAGAGGAATAAAGTCACACATATAGAAATGTGGGAACATGGAACATACGGAAATCTGCCTCCAGAGTCCGGAGAAGTTAACTTGTCTCATCTCTCAAATGCTGCTTTTGCTGCACCAGATACACAAGTGTACGATGCTTCCTTCAGACATATAAATTCAGCGTATCGATTTCTTCGTCAGCATGTTTTATATTGTAACCAAATTAGCACGCTGTACTTCAAGCAACCTTGCTCTCTCCAAAAATTAGGCAGCCGTCTTTACATGGACAAAATTATTTTACATTTGTCCTTGTCATTATTCAGCCCCAGAAATGATACAGAGAATTATCCTCCCTACGCAAAATCTGTGAATCTCTTCTTAGTATCTGAATAATTTCAGGTTTCTTTTAAGTTTCTCTAACAGAAAGGAGGGTTCTTTATTTAAGTGACTTGAAACAGAGTGGAAACAATGGGTTTGTCTCTTTCTCATAAAATGTTTATCCAAAATGATAGTAATTTTAGATCTTTATGAAAGTTATATCTTTATGAAAGTCTCTATAAGATGATAAGAACTTGAAACATAAACGTGGTGTAAACATTTATGAAACTCTTTTGTTTATTGTGCATCATTTCCTCACCACAATAATGCTGCTGTTCACAGCTGTATGATTTATCTTAGTGCCACTTCAATTGTGTTGGCAGTTTTCATAGGAAAGCATCCTAGGTGGGATAATTACTCACTTTGGAGACAATCAGCAATTTGGTTCATAAGCACCTTTGAAAATTACCCTATTGGCAGAAGGCATCTTCCTGCAAGAGCAACACATTGTGCTGCTAAGAAGGGGTATTTTGTCTTTTCTGTTTTCTTTTTTTCTCTCCTTTCCTGTCCCTCAAAACATTTGACAATTGCTCACAAGATGTGCCAATTTCCTTACAAATCCTCACCAGTTATTTTCAGATATATGATCTCTGTGGTTTTTATTTGTAACTGTGCCATTGCCATACATTCCCCTAAAATTCTCAGCTAATTTTAAGCTCAGCTCCCTTAACGTCTCAGTTTTGAAGACATGTAAGCAAATCCAGCTGGATCTCCTGGCAACTTGGATGTCCATTGGGAAACATGTATTTCAGTAAAAATATCCATTATCAAATCATCACTCAGATTTCAGTTGCTCTATTTAATTACATTTGCATTGAACATGCAATCATCAATCAACTTAAAAATAACATAATCCTTGTAAAAACACCATGGAGATGTTTCTTGACAAGTTCAGTCACAGCAAGTTTACAGATCCTCACTTCTTGTAAACTGACTCAAGTGTAGTGATGAGAGCTTGAAATGTTTCTGTTGCCTGAGCCTAATTCTGCTGCTTTTATTCATATGGGAGGATAGACTCCTGTATAAATAATCTCACTGAGCAAAACAAGTAAGCAACATGGGGGAAAATTAATTCTTGCTGTCTTTTTGCAAACTTCACAGCTAGTAAATCTTTGTGGGAGAAAAACTGCACATGATAGCACAGTTGTGAAAGCTGGAGGCTACTGTGTGAAAGACAGGGAACTGACAGATATATTAATTTCAATCCTGAGTGTGATATCCCAAAAGATATAAGGTACCACCAATCAAATGTATATGTAAAATTAGGTAATACTTTCCCTTCTTTTCCCCAGAGATTTTTCTGTCAAGACTTTCTAGCCACTGGAGATACATTTAAATTGCTTTGAGAACCTATCAAAGTTGAGTTCCTCACCTTTGGAACAACTGCCCCAGCAGAATGATCATTAAACTTCTTGATGCTGCTCCTCTTAGCAGTTCACGTGGGATAATACTACGGTAGTTTATTTCTGCTCTTGATTTTAAAACTTACATAGCATGAAGATATGTTTGTTTTCTGCCAGTGTATTTGTTCTACATGCGGCATTATCCAGAAATCATGTTTTCTAATGCCCTAGTCTAAGCACAGTCATAAAACTCCATGTCAGCCTTCCTTCACTAAACAGCACACTCTAAGGAATAATGTTGTAAGCCAAAGCATGGGAAATAATACAGGTCTCTCGTTACTGGTACCAATTAATGTTTTACAGCACTTTGAAATTCTCATCTTTTGGTTCATTTAATGTATTGTCATGAGCACCAAGAGTCATGTAGATTCGGATGGCAGAAAATTTGAGCTTTATTTCTGCATCTCTCTTATCCCCATTGGTGTGACCTCAGCGTGATTTGCTGTTGTGGTTCACTATGAGACACTTTTTTTATGGTTCTTTATTTTCTAATTATTGAATCGTTCCATAAGCAGCAGAAACAATGAAATGCTGCACACTTATGTAGTTTATTCTCTTCTCCCCTCCTCTCTCTGTCCCTCCCCTGTGGAGGAGGGATCTAAATATACCCTAACACAACTTTTAGATGGGATACTTGACAGAGTACTTTCAGCTGCATGCTTACTGATGGGCAAATCAGCTGCTGACTCTTCCTTCAGTGAGGCCTCTGTATTTCACAGTGGTATTACAAAAATGTGATTATCTTTGAGATTTATGCTCATCTTTTGTTGTTTTACTACATTGCTCCAGAGCAGTGAAAAGCACGTTCCTCCTTTCCTTGAAAAGCTGGACTGACAAGAGATTTCTCCAAATGCCATAACAATGTGTTGTGGACAGCCCACACGGTGTGCTCTGGTGACTGCTACAGACAAGTAATTAGGCAGAGCTCTCAGGACAAAGAATTCTGTTTAGAAGAAGAGTATCCTTGCTTGATATCAAAGGAGCAAGAAGTAGTTACTCAGATCTGACACTGGCGAATTGATAATTTAAAATAAATAAACTTGGGATAAGAGCATTCTTGTGGGCAAGAAACTTCCTATTTCCTCCTGTATTGTGTGGTGGTGGGGCATGTGTACATGGATTTCATTCCTTGAACCTGTGCAGATAAAGGTGCTTCTGACCCTCAGTTCAACTAGACTATAATAGATGTTCAGGTATGTGTACTAGTAATTTGGTTTTATTTATTAACATTCCTTTTATTTTCTCTAATTATTCCACTGTTGCTGGATGGACACGCTCCAAAACATTAAAAATAATTTTGATAAAAATAGCATCCTCCTCACTTAATAGTGAGGGTTTCTTGGTTTTTGCCAAGCTAATAATTGTTTTCATTACCTTTCTATGTTAGTTTATTAATGATGTCTATTTCTGTAGCTGGGTACTAGGGCTAATGGAGTCTGGGAAAATTTTACCAAAAATTTCCTCTGCTTTCCTGAACCCACACTAAAGGCCCCTGCCAAAAGTTCCTGCAATTAAGCATCTCTCACAACATTCATGAGCAGAGCACCTCCTAAATATAAATCCCTTTCTGATCTGCGAGGCTTTGCTGAAGCTGCCATATTTTGGATTTCCAAAACTCTATGAGGAATTTCAGTTCAATTCCACTTAAATATATATGAATCTGTTTCTTTTTATACTATATTACAAAATCTTTAGCTTAAGAACAGGACTGTGAGGTGTGGAGCTGAGCAATATGGTTCTGGTTTACATGGTGTAGATCAACCAACCAATGGCACAAAGTCCTCACATTCCCCTCTACCAGCATTTTCTGTTCACATTCCCAGGAGTCCTAAAACCTCTCTCTGGGAAAGAATTTGGACTTTATCCCCTATCTAGTTCTTCCCAGAAAAATATTTCTGCTTCCTATATTTCAGAATTTTGTAGACTACTGTGCAGCAGGAGCCAAGCTAAAGATACTGATCACATCGTTCATATTAGTTTGCCGGAAAGGGACTTCTTGTCTTTTTCCTCCTCTCCAAATCCTCTTGAAAAGGGCAAAGGAAGAGTTGGGAAAAAATATTAGGGATGTGTTAATTTGGATTAATCCTTTATTATCCACTATCATTGCTTCACATTAATATAAATCTACTTCTATCTCCTTCCATATATCATACAGGTGGTAAGGTGACAAATTTATGGAAGCAGCTGTGGAGCCTATAGCTTAATTAACCCCCTCAAAAAGAATTACCTCTTCAAAGTCAAGCTGGACAAAAACCCACCCCTTTATGCAGGTTGCGGGTTTTTTCCTTACAAAGCAAGATCCTCAGCCAGCCAGCACCAAAGCATCCAAACGGTAAGCAATTTGTTTTTTATCGGTTTTATTTCACGCAGCCGTGAATAGCAGAGGTACGTTTCCCCTCTGGACTAACAACAGGAGTCAAACCAAGTGAATTCCTAGACAGCTGAATGAACACAAACCCGGCGGGATTAGTTACAGACGCGCCCGTACTCGAGGCTCGCGGGTCCCGCTTCCCCGGGCGCAGCAGCGCGCTCGGGCCCGCGGGCGGAGCGGGGCCCGCCGAGCCCGGCAGCCCCCGCCGGACGCTCCCGGGGGAACGAGGGTGCCAGGGCCCCTCCAGCCCCGCGGGCAGCCGGGGCAACGCTCCCGCGCTCTCCCGGGATGCTGGGGGCTCCCCAGCGGGGTTCTCCGCCAAGCCGCCACCACTCCGTTTTAGACTGTGTCCCCTCCGGCAGCGGCGGGGGGAGCGGGCTCCGGAGGGGCCGCGGCGGAGAGGCGGGGGGAGCTGTCTCACCCCGCCGGGAGGCTGCCGGCAGGCGGGCATGCGGGGAGGGACGCACGGGGGGATTCGGGAAGCGATCCAGAGGGGATGCACGGCGGGATGCGGGGCGGGATGCTCCGGTCCCGCCGCCACCTCTCCGAGCGGCGGAGGAATCTGCGGGCTGCGCCGCTCGTCGCCGCGGCGGGTGCGTGTGCGGCGGAGGGATCGGCGGCTCGCCGAGCGCCCGCCCCCTGCGCGCGGCGCGGCCCCGCCGATATAGCGCGGCGCGGGGAGGCGCGGCCGGCACTGAGCGAGCGGCGCTCCGCGGGTGCGGGGCTGCGCGGGCGGCGGCGGCGGCAGCAGCGGCAGCGGCAGCAGCATTGCCTGGGCTGGCCGAGCATCCTCGAACTTGGAACTGTCCACCGGCGCCAGCTCCTGAACATGAGCCTCCTGCCTCTCTACCTGCTCGGATTGCTCCTCAGTAGCGGGCAAGGTAGGAGCGCTGCCGCCTTTTACCTTTTTTTTTTCTCTTTTTTTTTTTTTTCCTTTAATTATTATTCTTACCCTATGCTGTCAGCTCGGTCAAATTAACGGAAAAGGAACGGAGAAATAAAAATAAAGCCATGTATTATCCTGGAACCAAATTAAGAAGGACCTAAAACTTGCTTCATCGCCCACGTTTTTTTTTTTTTTTTTTTTATTCAGTCTTCAAGAGGTGTCATTTATGAGAAGAAAAAAAAAAAAGCTGGACAGTGCTAAGTGCACTTAGCTGCTTTGCACAGGGTTTTGCCTTATTTTTTTATTTGCGCCCGATAAATGTGTGAGAGAGATGGAGCGATTACACGAAATGTGCCGAGCCCTGGTCTTTAAAATCCGCGTCTGCCCGCGGGGAAGGCAGCGCGGGCTTCGTTCTTAGCGGCAGGGAGAGCTGCTGGCGGTAGCGCCCGTGAGAGCCCTGGGCTGAAGTCTCCCAGCCGGGGTTTCTTCTCTCCGGGGGTACCCTTGCCCGCGCCCCGCCGGGACGCCGAGCCCCGGGGCGGGCGGAGGGGCGGTGCTGCCGGGGCCGCGGGGCTGTGCGCGGTGCGGAGCCCCCGCGCCGCGGAGCAGCACCGCGGGGAGCGGGGGTGTGCGGGGGGACGGGGCGCGCCGGGATGGCGCCCTCGGGCACGCTTGGTCCTTTGCATATCAATGGGCACATATATATATAAATATCTAAAAGCATATGCGTCCGTACAGTGCTTCGAGAAACGCGGACTCGGGAGTTGTGGTGCGGCCGCGGGGTTTGTTTTCTGGGGCTGACATATCTATATAGCTATTTATTTGTTTATTTTTGGGTGTCCCCTGCATGGTCAGTTCGGGATTTGTGCTCCTGAAAGAGACAGGGCGGGAAGGGCCGCCGGGAGCGGCGCAGCCGCTGGGTGAGGGATAAGCTCGGCGGTGTTTGGAAACTGTTCGGGCAAGTTCCCGGCGTCCGGCCGGGGCGCTGAGCAGCGCGGGGTGTCCCTGCCCCCGCTCCCGCCGCCCCCCTGCCCCGGGCGAGGCTACGCTCCCTGCAGCTGAGGGGCTGGGCGGCGGCCCCGCTTCCTAAGGAGCTTTTCGGGGAGAAATAAACCCCACCCAGCCCAAACGCCCCAGCGGGGTGGCAGCGGCGGCGGTGGGGGCCGGCCCGGGCCGCGCTGCCGCCGCCGGGCACCAGGGGGCGGCCGAGCTCCACGGCGGCGCGGGCAGGGGCCGGGACGGGGCGGGCGCGACCCCGCCGCTCCCGGGCCGGGCAGGGCCCGGTGTGTCACCCACGGGGTCCTGGGCTGGGCAGGGCCCGGTGTGTCACCCGCGGGGTCCTGGGCAGGGCCCGGTGTGTCACCCGCGGGGTCCTGGGCTGGGCAGGGCCCGGTGTGTGACCCACGGGGTCCTGGGCAGGGCCCGGTGTGTCACCCACGGGGTCCTGGGCTGGGCAGGGCCCGGTGTGTCACCCACGGGGTCCTGGGCTGGGCAGGGCCCGGTGTGTCACCCGCGGGGTCCTGGGCAGGGCCCGGTGTGTCACCCGCGGGGTCCTGTGAGGGGCTGGCACGGCTGGATGTGTCACCCACAGAGTCCTGTGCGGGGGCAGCGGCATTGGTTGCGCTTAAGGAAGGAACGCGGTCAGGCATGATGCCTTGTGGTACCAAGAACCGCAGCTGCCGAGGTATCCTTCCGTGCCTCTGTGGCTAAACCTCACACCATCCCGGCGTTTTCTTTCGGCGACGATTAGCAAAAAGCCACCAGGTGTTCTCAATTTCTACAGAAAAAGCTTCCCTGCTTTTGCCACCTCGGGCTGAGCTGGGGAGGTCTCCCGAGGAGCAGCGATTCGGGAACGCTCCGGAGGCTTTTGGGCTCTGGGATGGCAAAGGAGGAGGAGAAGGGGAACGCTTCCTTCAGGATTTGCATTGATCTGCCTGGGTGTAATAGTGTTTGTGGAGACGTGGAGCGTGCCTCCCCCGGCGGAGGAAGGGTAGAAATCGACTTGGTGCGGTGCGATTCCTGCAGCGTAGGAGGATCGCGTAGTTTAGGTATCTTACTATCACAAATGTCAGGAGATAAATAATGGAGTGAAATTACAGATGCTATTACGCCGAGTTTTAAAAATTATAGGATACATATGAGGGAGGGATGGAAAGAAGAGGAGGAAAGCTGAATAAACCTAATATTGATAGTGAGTTATTTCCTTCTATTTAAAGAAACAGCTTCATTTTATTCTTTTTAATAAAAGAAGGGAATTGCATTGGCAGAGGAAGAGTACAATTTTTAAACTAACTGTAGAAATAACAGAAATGTGCAGCCTCAGTCCACAGCAGGGTATAGTAAATGGGAATGGGGGAACATCTGCATGTGGAGAATACACCCATTTAGGTTGCTAGGGAAGAGGCATTTTCTACAGTGGTTGGGGCGGGGTATTATTTTTAATTTTAATAAGCATTATTGAGATGAGGGATTTATTGTACTTTTTTTGACAGCACCATTCTCAATGATCTTGAAAATTTCTTGAAGTGAATCAAGTAATTTGAGAGGCTATCCTAAAAACTCTTGGGATTTATCGGTCTTTGGTGGGAATTCAGTGGTGGGGAACACTTACATCTTCAGATGAAGATTGTGGTGCTTGTGAGGGTTACTCTTTTGGCTTGTTTTTAAGAAAAGCATTATTATGTGAGTATTAAATGATTATGATTTTTTAGATTGTTTGGATGGCTAAGAAAAAGTCAGTAACTACATTTGGATCATCTGCTTTGGAAATATTGAAAGTCCTAGGTTCAGGATTTATATTTTGAAGGATACAAGAATGACTGAAGCCTTTTCTTTGAGAAGGGCTGGTGTTTAAGACTGGAGAGAGGGAACTGTGCTGTATTTGTTCTGTTCCAGAAAATCAGAGCAGTTTGAGAACAAGTAGCAGACAGCCACCCCCTCCCCCAGCCCCGTACGTTAAGAGCTTATGAATGTCATAATTATCTACCAGGGCCAAATATTCCCTCTCCTAATTTCACCACAAGGGAGGAGTTTAACTGGCAGTGCTATTATGCTAAAACAAAAGGATTTTTTTCTTAACCTTTCAAAGCTGTCCAGACAATTTACCCAGCTTGAATTAGCTTTGCCTTAGTAAAAATTGAAACAAAATGAAACAAAACACACAAAACAGACTCCCCACCATATCACAAACCAAAAAAGAACATACTGCACTCAGTAAATGTGCCTTTTAAGATATGTAGTGATACAGAAAGTTTCCTTGGTTTTTACCAGTGTATGGGGACTCTGACTTGAAGTGGATGAAATGGAAATCTTCCCAAACTGTACAGTCCTATTTGTTTTACCACTCTGCACAATACACATTTCTTTAGGTTAGCAATTTTTTTTAAGTTACAGTAGAAGTTGCTTGTTGAATTTAATTTATTTTTGTGCTCATGCAGGAGATTCATAAGAGTGTGTAGGTTATTCTTCAAGATTCTTCTTTTCACTGCTTTGATATGGAGTTTCTTCTTGGTTTTCCTGAAGAGTTTCTCTTTACAAGTGCTTTAAAGGGACTGCTTGTTAATAAGGAACATCCTCCCAGGGACATGCCACATAAGAGGTGTGCCTTATTCACCACCAGTCTGGAATCCTGCTTTTTTCTGCTCTTTGTGTAGTGAACCCACGACGTTTGGAATTTTTGAAATCAGTGATTTTGCTTACTGGATGAAGTGGAACTACTATTTTACTCTGATTCTACACTGAAATCTGAAGCAGATCCTGAGACTTCAACCAGACATTGTTTTCTACTACCAGTTGATTTGTACAGTTGCATTAAGATTGAAATACAGCTGTTATCTTCTTGTTTTCACCCTTTTAAAACAAACAAAAAATCTGACAAAATCAGGTTTGATTTTTCAATTTTAGGCTACATTCTCTTCTTCAGGTAAATATGAGAATCAAAATAGCTGCCTGAAAATAAACCTGAACTGATGAGGCGTTCTGAAACATTGACTCAAAAATAGGTAGATCAGAAATGTGTAGAGAGCTTTTTTTCATGCCCTCCCATACAAATGGAATCAGAGATACTTTTATCATTTGCAGTAGCTCTAAATCATGAAACATATGAATGAGAAAGTCATAGACAGAGAGCCTAAAGTCTTGTCTAAGAGGTTGAATAGCATCATTGATCATTTGACTTTTCCTTTTACAGCACAATAGATATTTATTTAGATAACTCATTGTTATTATTATGGAAATGCTGCTGGATTGTTAAGACTAATTTATGTATTACTTGCTTTTCATGGCCACCTTCTTCAACAAATATTTTAGAACAAATGCAGTATTTGTTTGCCCTTTCACTGACCTTTTCATTGAGGCACCTTTCACAAGGGGTTCATGTTTACTTACTGATTTTCTTTCAATTTACTCCAGTAATCCCACAGTTACATTCAGCACATGCCATTTGATTCCAGTACAATTGAGTCAAGTTAATATGACATTTTGGGAAACACATGTTTTAACTTCACTGTAATTTGTGTCTGTGAGTTGAAAATCTGTTTCTGGAAGAGTAAGATACGAACTTCTCCAGGTAAAGAATCTGAATAATGGCTGCTATTCAGATTTTAAACAGTTTATATAAAATAATTCATGTCAGCTGTTTTATTTGTTTGCTTGGGTTGTGTTGTAGGGGTTTTTTTGGTGGGGTTTTTTTTGGGGGGGGTTGTTTTGGTTTGGTTTTTTTACCATACATATTAGCCTTACGAAATAAGGGCTGTATAACTGAGGAAGTGTATCTTGAAGTTCTACAGGGCATTTGAATCTCATCTTTAACGTCTCTTGAAATTCAGAAATAGGAGAGACCAGAGGAAAAACTTACTAATAACCTGAGGTATTCACACCTGGAGGCCTGTTGGAGTCTCATAAACTAGATCCAGGCCTACTGGTAACTTACATCTTAACACCGGTTTTTATTTTGACCTAAGCAATTAATGATGACCTAGTTCTGACCTAGTGTCCTGGTTTCCCCCTTGGTGTATTTAAATGTCTCTTAGTTTAGGTGTTTGACTAGAATATTCAATTTTTGGTTACTAGTTTAAAACTTAGAATAATTTTTAGTATTAGATAGGATGTTCAGAGCACTGCTTGCTGTTACTTTAAGAATTTGGGGATGTCCAGCTTCAGTAATGTAATTCTGCATTCTTAAAACATTTTTATTGCATTTGTTGCTCAGTTCCTCTTAAGGATGTTTGAATGGATTTGTATGTTTTTAAAGGCCATCATGAAACTAAAGAGTTAACTTAAGAAAGCAAGATACTTTTCAGATGCCTTGTGTTATGCCATAGCATCTTTGATGGGGTATCTTCAAAAATAAAGATACCAAGGTTCTTATTTTTATTACATGCCTGAGGTTTTTCATTATTTGTTATTTATTGACTGACGCTATCATTAATTGAAAAAGACATTTTCTGATTTGTTTTGTTGTGAGCAGAGAACCTACCTTTTAATTTATTGAATACAGAGAAGAAAAATAGGGAGAGTCATTTATCTGGTTACAACTATTTGTAGTGACATCTTCCGATATTAAAATCCCTGTGTAATGGAAAAGAAATCCATGTAAGTGCTAATGAAAGTTACTTGGAAAGGACACAAAGAATACAGGTACCAACAACATTAGAAATCTTTGTGTTCACAAGACTGCCAAGCCCCTCTCAGTGTCCTGCATCTAGTGGCTCCATGGAAGCACTAAACCAGAGGCTCATTCTTAGCAGGAATTCCAGTGGGTTCGCTGCAGTATGTGAAAGCATCTCTTGAAATGGCAGGAAATATGTTTGAAATTGCGTGAAATAGGCAACACTGTCCATTTATGCTGCTGTTATGATTTAGGAAATCATGATCAACAGAAAATTTCTTTCTTTGTTTTTGTGCATTAGCAAGTGGATCATTAATGAATGCATGGGAGCAATTGCCTGAAGTACAGGTCTGATGACCTACTGCAGAATGAGGTATTTAGTACTTAGATATTAAGATAACTCTGAATATTGTTGTGTGGGAAGCACTAGAACAGGATTCACAGAGAAATTGTGGATGTCCCATCCCTGGGATTGGTCAAATCCAGCTTGGGTGGAGCTCTGAGTAACCGGGTCTAATGGGAAGCGTCCCTGCCCATGACAGGAATGAGAAGATCTTTAAAGTTGCTTCCAATCAGAGCTATTCTATGATCATAGCCAAACTCCACTAATTCTTGTCATATGAGAATGTCCATTGACTTAAGTTTGTATTTGAGAGACAAGAAGGACCAGTTCTTTAAAAGGATTTATTTCACTGTCTCAAGGAGGTTAATCTGGGAGGGAAGGAGACAATAAAGTGTATCAACTAAAATTCATTTCACAGTTTCTGCCTATTTAAAAACAATGCTAAAAAATTGCAGCCAGCACCTGCTGCAATATTTTACCTGCTTCCTGTCTCTTCTGGAAAAGAAAAAAATGCAGTTGTTTGGTTTCACTTGCTCTTTAATATGATGTATAAAGATCATTGCAAATAGGATGAAGAGAACAAGTCTTTCAGAAACCTATTTGGTAAGCCTGAAGATCTACTAATCAAGGGTGTAATTTGTTACCTGTTTTCATGGACCAAGCATAATCTTGTCTGAAATACCCAGTTTCTGGATGGATAACATCCAGATAAATTTAGGAAGCATCATGTAGTAAGTACTATGGAGGTTTTATCAGCCTCTTCAGTAGTCCTGTCTATCATTACTGAAATAAATTTCCTCTTAACTATACAAGTTCCTTCAAGAACTAGCTTTCCATTAAAAGCATAGATCTTTGATATGTTAATTTATATTCATTTAAGATGTAGTGGCTCTCAGTAAAAGAAAAAAAAAATTGAGAGGGAAATACAAGTGGCTCATTTTCATTTTGCCAAGTTAAATTTTTCCTTCTAACAAAATTTATATTGAGACTTTAGAAGTCTGCACTGGTTTTCATTCAATGTTCTAATTACCTGAGCAGTATTGCTAAACAGCTGACAAAGGTTGATGAATAACCTCATAATTCAGCAATAGGCCAAGCTGTAGCATATGAATAACTCATAAGGATACAAATCAAACTTTTCAGGATGATGTTTCCCATTAGCTAATACTAAACTGATTGTTTGCAGTCTAAGGAACAATACCAGCTATGATCCAAAATTCATACTTGGCAATCACACAAGAAGTCACTGTCCTAGCCACTTTGCCCAAGAGGAGCCATTTGCAGCATAGTATGAATTCACATTAGAAACACTCTGCCAGCAATTTTCTTGCTACTAAAAGATGTTGCACCAGATTCAGTCAAGCTGCAAGTAATTTCAAACCCATTAACTTTGTAGACCTTTGTACTGCAGCTGAATTTGGTTTGCATGAGCTCAGGTCCATGGTTAAAATTATAAAGTATTTAAAAACAGAAACACATAAAGATGTGATACAGATAGATATAAATAGGAGAAAAGAGGTAATCTTGCTTCTTGCTGTGAATAGTTTCTTTAACTGATGATACAATGATTTTTTTATTGTAATAGGAAATATGTAATAAAAGTGCAATGGTATTGTGTTAATATTATGACATTTTTGTTTTAATTAGTCAAAGCAGAATAAACTACATATCCAGTGTAGTTTATTTATGGGGAAGAGGATAGCAAATGAGGATATATTAAATGTACTGGAAACCAGTTATCGGAGTATCATAATACAGCATTTTTAAGAAGTCCTTGGACATAACATACTCATAAACTGGTGTGCTTACTGGATCAGAAAAAGATTGATGTACTTCAGTGACCTCAACAGAGACTCAAAGAGGGAGTCATAAAGAAACAAGTGAGTACAGAACAGTAAGGGTGTGATACTTCTGTCAGTGCACCTACAGTGTTCAGGGATATGTCAGGTTATATCTGTGTGATCTTCCTTAATAATGCTGGCAGATCTTTGTTGCGTGAATTTGTTCTTAAATCTGCCAGTACTTTGATCTGCTGGGTGTGCTGTGTCAACAACTCACACAAGAGAAAAAGAAGTCTGAAAAAATAATGTTCCTTTAATTGTGATGTTGTAAGTAGTTGAGTCATACCAGCTCTTTACTTGATTTTTCTGTGGCATTCATAATTGCACGTAACAGAGAAGATGCCCATGCCAATGTGATAAACTCAGAGCTGCATGTTATATTCATGGGCTTTCCAGTGAATTAATTTTTTTTTTTTGCTTAGTAGTCAGTTCCCTATGTTTTTTAAAGCATTTTTTCCTATTCTAATTTAACAAATGGTAATGTGAAGTACTGAATTTTAAGCTGCATCAGCATCAGGCCAATTGTAAAAAAGTTTCTTTGTTTGTAAGTGTCTCTTTTGCTCTGTAATCAGTGTGGCAAGTTGTGCCTTACAAGGGGGTGAGGGCTAAAACTGGTCTAGCAGTAATCCTGGTGAAATAAATGCTAAGAGGTTTGATTGCTAGAAAGATGATTCCCAGAGATGAGCATATGGAAAGAGCAGAGGTACTTTAAAAGAAAGCTTGATACATAAGTAAATGGATATAAACTGATTTAAAAAAAAAACAAACACAAAAACAAACAAACAAAAAACCCCCCAACCCTTCAGGATGAAAATTAATTTCCTACCAAAAAAGCAGTGACTCTTTAGCATACGAACAATAGGGAAGAAATATTGTTAGTCTTAAGATGGTTTGGAATCATAGAATGTCCTGAGTTACAACGGACTCACTATGATCATGTATCCAAATCCTTGCCCTGGGTAGGAGATCCCAACAATCCCACCATGTGCCACAGAGCATTGTCCAAATCCTCCTTGAACTCTGTCAGGTTTGGTGCTGAGGCCACTTTGCTGGAGAGCCTGTTCAAGCATCCAGCCACCCTCTGGGTGAAGAACCTTTTCCTGATGTCCAACCTAAACCTCCCCTGGCACAGCTTCAGGCCATTGCCTCGGTCCTGTCACTGCTCAGCACAGAGATCAGTGCCTGCCCCTCTCCTCCCCTCCCAAGGAAGCTGTAGCTGCACTGAGGTCTCCCCTCAGTCCCCTCCAGGCTGAACAGACCGAGTGCCCTCAGCTGCTCCTCACAGATTCCCCTCCTGACCCTTCACCATCCTCGTTGTCCTCTACTGGATGTTCTCTAATATAGTGGAAATCCTATATTGAGGTAGTGAAAACTGCACCAGTTTTCACTGGTGAAAGTGAGTGGTAAAGTGAGGCTGCACCAGTTCTTACAAAGTGCAGCCCTAAATTCTTTGCATTTATTTATTTTTTTTTAGCATAGAGCATTACAAAGACAACATTGCACAACATTTAAACATGTTTTTTGCTCATCACCTGAATGATCTGGTATGAGGAATCTCTATTTTGCAATAGAATCTTTGATTTTGCTGCTCTCTGTTTGATTTTTTTGTTCCTGAATTCTAATTTTGTAAATCTTATCTTATCCATCTTGGAATTTAAAATGAATTATATCCAGCTGGGCATTGCTTCTTGTAATAAATAATGCAGCAATTCATGTACTCCTGTGCTTTCTCTGTTGGGGAACAATACCCAAATTCAGAGTTAAGCAAAAGGTAATACTGACTTTTCCCAGTGGAAGCTGTGTGTGGTATAATATGAATGCCACATCTCTAGACTTTTATTTTCTTTCATTTTAGGAAAACAATGTTATGTGAGATGAGTTCTCTTAACAGAACTGTGCACACCCTGCAGCCACGGAACTCCCACTGAAGTCGAGTGTTTCAGGGGTTGTACTGATTGCATTTTTCAGATTTGATTGAAGCTTTCAGGAGTTGTATAAATCCCATATGGGTATGTGGGAATTTTGATTCAGTAAAGAACAGAAAAATCAAGCTCTATCTTTATGTATATTTCAGTAGTGGGCATGTTTATAAGTAGTGCTGAAAGTGTGTGGGACTAATCCAAGAGCACAGAAGAACTGGAAACTAAAGGGGTGTTCTGGTGTGCAAGATTCTATTCAAGAGATAAAATGCAAGAGACAAAAAGGATATTTTTCTCTGTGCTTTTTAATAATAAATCCAAAGATACATTGTAAATATTGTAAACTACTGATTCCATTCTCTCCCTCTGGGAACTCGTGCAAAAATTGCAATTAATCATCATGATCATTTAGCTGCAACCCAGGCTATAACTGTGTTGGGAGGTTTTACCATTCAGTATGAAAATTCATCACTCAATTCATCACTTGGTTTTGCTTGAATGTTTGAGAGTTTTGATTTACTTGTTTGTTTTGGTGTGTGGCTTTTTGACACTGATCAAAATTGTTCTTTAGATGTTCAGTATTCAGGTCGTGCCTGCAGGTCTGTAAGTGCCACTCTCTGAGTGATCAGATCTATGGCCTTGAGCCAGTTTATGGCAATTCCACACATCGGGTTCAGCAGCTTTTAGCATTTAGTCAAAATAATCCTTTCCAGTACCTATGCATTGCTTTTTCGTGAATTAGAATTCTGTCTTTGGATTATACAGCCTGTGTACATATAAAATTAATGTTGCTGGGTTAAGAACTCTCTGAGGTGGCATTTTCTATACGGTTCTCCTAAACTTATGGTAGGTTTACTCTGATTTTACATTTATAAAGAAAATCTGTAGTTTTACCGTCATGATAGTGGTTTTCAATATCATGAATGCATGATACAGTTCTGGGTGCGTGGGTTTTGTATTTACTACTATTTTTAAAAATAATTTTGATCTTACATTCAAATTTCTATATCATTTGCAAACATTAGTTTACATCAAAAGATTCTTATCTGTGTTCTGAAATCTCAGGAATCACCTTTCCACTCTCTACAGCCCTTTGCGCCACACTGAAAGCCTTTTATTTTTATTTTTGTGGTCCTAGGTGCACAAATGAGTACTTTATCTGTTGAATAAGAGAGCAGATATGGCTGGGAAAACTATTAAATGAAAAGTAAAAATGGTCATGAAAAGAAATAGACTTCTCTGTGAGTTGTGTATTTTGCATTTTTAATGACATGTGATCTGATTTAGGAAAAAGCCAATCCACCACAACTAAGTAAACCCGGAAAGTGTCCCTTTCAAGGGAAAAGCCCTTCTGCTTTTAGATGGAGTTCTGATTTCTGTTCCTCTGTGCTCACTTTAGATAGGATAGATAACTGTATGCCAATGAGTGTACCAGAAAATTTAGAGAGACTTCATCATCATGTAAATATTATAAAAGATATTCTAAAGAAAACTTTCTTTTTAAGTGTAATTAATGAATGTTGCCATTGCTTTGTTGCACCTTAAATATATTTGTGACTATTTTCCAGACTGTGGAGCTCACTGAGGAGTGTTATCAAAGGTTTTTAGATACTCTTAGTCTTCAGACATGTAAGTCAATGCAAGGAAGTACAGCAGAAAAAACCCACATTTGTTCATAACTACACCAACTCTATTTCCTGTGACCTGCAGATATTAAATAAGTAACATCCCTATCTGTCTTCCTGTAGAAAATCCAGTTTCTGCAGTGATGGTCTGGTTTTACCTATGAAAAGGGCTGGAATATCTAGTTACTTTTACGAACATTTGATAAAAAACAAAGTGTTGTAACAGGGGGAGATGGGAAACTCAAGCAGTAGGGACATTGAGTGTTTGTTGAAGTTTCATACTTTCCTCTAACAAGAAATGCTTCTTGGTCAGGGGTGGGGGTTTGTTGGGTTTGTTTGTGTGTTTGGGAGGTTTTTGATGTATTTTTCCACTTTTTTTTTTTTTTTTTTTTTTAAGGGGTAGGGCTGCTAAAAGAAAGCATTCTGTTTTTGTTCTGTTTTCATAGTCCAGAGGTGTTTTTATGGAATCACAGGATTGTGAAGGTTGTCAAAGACATTTATCAACCATCAACCTAGAATCACCACCATGTTCACCACTAAACTGTGTCCTCTGCCACAGTCTCACATTTTTTGAATGCTTTCAGTGATGGTGACTTCACCACTTTCATGGGAAATCTGTTTCAGTGCTTTACAGCCCTTTCCCATGATTTGTTTTCGTATTGAAAGCATCACACCAAGTTTCACATAGCACTCATAAGACTGGAAGACAATCCCTCGTTTTAAAATTGTTACCTGATGTTTTTCTGAAATTCCGTCCTGAGAATATCTGCACCTGTCTATGACAAAGAATTAGTAAACCAGCAGAAATGAGAATATAAGCTTTTGTAAATAGCTGTTAGGAAAAAAAAACTGCACAGTGAAGCAAAAGCTACTTCTCACAGTAAGCACTTTTAACAAAAAAAATTGTATTGTCAATATGAGTTTGATTTTTTCATGAAATAACTTTGTGTAAGGTTTAATTCCTACCTAAATAAATATTTTCTTCTTTTGTTTGGGTTTTGGTGGGGGTTTTTTGTGGGTTTTTTTGTTGGTGTGGGGTTCTTGGGGCGTTTTGGAGTGGTTTTTCTTTTCTTCTCGCCTTTGCATTATAGAAATACTTTTCCTACTGTCTTACAAGAATTAAAATACAAGTGAAGTCATGTCCCTATGGATATTTTCTTCCTTAATTGATGTGAAGTGAAGCATAAAGAAACTTCAAGAAAGTCAGAGTCCATCATGAATCCAGAACTGAACCAGCTATTCTGATTTCATTTCAGTGCTTGAACACCCATCCTGCTTTTATTTTATGATGTGATACAGAGTCCAAACTGACATGAAAATGTGTGCTGATTGTAAACTGGTTTCAGTGTTATTCTTTGGTGCTGTGCATGTTGATTCCTCTATCTCAGATGGGCCTAAGCTCAGGCTGGAATCGATTTGGCATTTCTTTAGAATTGGGATGCTAAGGAGTATCCCTCGGAAATCTTTATTCACATCTGCAGATTAGCGAAGGGAATGCTCACTGGTTCTTTTTAAGAAACCAGAAAATTGAAATAGAAATATACTTTTTGGTGGGAAAATACATTGGGGTGGGGGGGTGAAAAAGCCCAGCACAAAGCCAAAAAAACACCCTACTGTGAGTGAAAACAACTGGTAAGACATGTATTTAAATGTTTGTTTCCCTCTCACTATTCTGACACTGCATCAGAAATTACTTTCTTGTGGTTTTGAAATAAGAGCTATCAACATGTATCTCTTTGAAGAATTAAATAGAATAACCAAACTGTTGTACTTCCATGGCCAGCCAGGCTGCTTTGGTGTTCTAAACTGGTTGTGAATGCTGGACTGGTAATGTTTCAGGTGCATAAAATTGGGTGAGAAAAATGTTGCCAGTATTGATATATTCAGAGACTGACTGAGCTTTTTTCTTCTTTCCTGCAAACTCCGTTTACTAAAATTGCCAGAATGGATATCTGTTGTGGTTTTGTATCTTTTGGGAGTGAAGGTGGACCTGAATTGTCTTCCTGAATTTTGTTTCCATTTAAACACAACTTTGTGTTGACTTGGTGTTACACAACTGTCTCTGTATGATCTGCAAACACATTGAAATACTAATGAAATTAATTATTGGTAATATTAGTTTCAAATATAGAAATAGTTAAATAATTCTATGTATTTAATCATGTGATAATGTTCTAAAAAAGACAATATTGTTACTTAGGCAGGTGTTTTGAGTAAGCAGTTTACAGGGTGCCAAATGCTGGTGCAACCCTCTGTAGTTTCTTCAGTTCCACAGTTGAAATGGGGAGTGCTCTGGAATGTAGATTGGAATGCACTTTTCCTGATCCCTTAAAACAACTGAGAGAAAAGAGTAATTAGAGGGGCAAAATTTATGTGTCCCTTTCACTGTTTGTACACACAAGAGTTTATCTATTGCCGTAAATTGGATTGGCTGAATAAACAGTAGCATAATTTATTTAGAGTTAGGTCTAAAAGACTTGGAAAAGAACAGTGGAAGAACAAGAAGGGGATTGTAAAGAGAAGAGAGGTACAGAGAATGCAGCTGTACTTCTGTACAAGTAACTGATGTAACTCATATATATTGACGTATTTCATTATAGCAGAATTTCTTTGTGTTTTAACCATTGGCAATGTATAGAGGTGGGGATGTAATACTTCAGTAAAAGCTTTAAACCTGTATGGAAGGGCTGTTGAAAATGCATAGTTTATATGTTAAACCAGTCATATTTCATAAATTCATAAAATCAGTCGTCACCTCCTTCTGCTGATCTGTGAATATTTTGTCCTTGCACTTCTTCCCCAGTCGACTTGGACAAATGACAATATGCCTTTGAACTGTATATATATATATATATGTAGTTGTTTCTTCAAAGTCAATAACATAACTTCCGTATAATAATTGTGATGCTTGGATGCTGTTCAGTGTACATTCATTTAATTACTGGATGGAATTTTTTGGGCAGCTTCCTCTCTTGCAGCTGTGGTCATGGTGTAAAAGGCACACACACGTGCCCCTACACTGCTTCTGCAGAAGTCTGAGATGCACTGCTCCCCTCCTGGCTTCTGCAGGGTTAAAATAAGACAACTTTTCTGGTTCTGTGTAGGGATTACTCTGATGAACAAAAGTATAACACTAACACAAACAAGAAAAGTTATGATTAAAATTGATGGCATTTATCACTGGAGTAACTCAACAGAAAGGCAGTGCATCTTGCTCAGAAATACAAGCAGTTTTCTGTGTGTGTACACAGTTTTACTTTCCCTATTCAGTTGACTCTTTAACAAATATTTTTTGGTTTCTCTTATCTTTAATTAGCATTTAAAAACTTCTTGGTAATGATGTGGGTATCTTAGTGAAATGTATTCCTTTTAGTACTTTAATGAAAATGTGGGGGGTTGTCTCATGTTAAATAGACTCCTTGGGAAGAACAGTTATAATTTTATTAGAGGTTAGTTTGTTGCATGTAATATGTTCCTTGATTTTTTAATCTTGATTGTTGATTTTTACAGACCAAATCTGTCACTTTGGTAAACAAGATGTTTTATTTAATCCCCAGTCTTTCATGCAGCCTTCTGAAAGACGGACCTTTTTGAGTGCAAAGTTCGTTGTCATGTTGCTGGTGCGTGTTTCTGACCAGAATGCAAAGTAGCTTGAATCCATACATTCTTTTTTTCCTGTACTGGGATAGCTGCCAAATCTATGTCAGCGATTAACTTCTGAATGTGTCAGCTGTAACAAATACAGTTCATTGTTTCTTGACTAGTTAACAGCTAGTTTAAAAGGCAGAAACAGCCTCAAATGAAAGGGAACTACTGTATGTTTTGTATCTAAAATCCTCAGGCTCTTAAAACCACTGAAAAAAAGGAAGAAAATTAAAAACCAGTTCTAGGAGGCATTTTTAGGTAGCTAAAAATACTTAGCTGATTCTTCTACTCAAAATCTGCCAGATAACTGGATAATGGAGTTATCTGACAAAATTATGGTCAGTTAAAGGTAATTTCCAGTAAAGATTATATCATTCAATATCTGAGCTTCTGTTCCACTCATGTGTGAAGCAAAACACCAACACCCTTTTCCTTCCTTCCCTCTCCCCTACCCGCCCCCACCCCCCGAAAAAAAATCCTCCAGAAAACCTCTCTTGAACTGTTAGAATAGTACTTGAGATACTAGTTAAAAAAAGATGTAACAAGAAAGGAAAAAAAATATTCAGAGGACTTGAGAGTATAGGGATTATCTAAAAAGAAGTGTAAAATCAGTTCAGAAGAATGCAATAATAATGCTTTTCCTCCTCACAGACATGCATGTTCTAGTTATTAATGTTGTGGATTTCTTAAGTTTACGGACTGTTTGCACAAAGTTACTATAAAGTAGTTTAAATATTCATGTTTTGCCTATATTGTTTTTGGTAAAATTTCCTCTGCAGGTGAACTGTGAATGGTTTGCTGTGAACATTTAAAAGCCACTGTATCTTTAATTTAGTTGCTGAAGCTTCATGTAGACCTCTTCTTTTACAAATTTCAAATCAGTTATCCCAGCAGAAACATTTTGCTATTCAGACTACAGTTTATTGTACGTATGACATTGTTTGCTTTCATTTTCTCTTAAAGATATATTTTTGTATATTCTGTCTTGTTGAGTTCAGCATGAAGATACTGGTAGTAAATGAAGACAAAAGGGGTGGTTGTAACAGGTGTCATATTCAATTTCTTGCATAAAAGGGAAGATTCAGTTTTTTTCTTACAGTGGTGGTAGGTGATAAAGCTTTGAGATGCAGAATTATTTTCTTTTACTAATTAATTTGAGTGCTGTTTTTGTAGATTGCAGCAAGTGAAATGTTTGGATGTCCTTATTAGACAAAGCAGAGAAGAGGAACCTGTGCAATGACATGTCAGTAATTTACCAACAGGAGGAAGTCTATACTGTTACACATCTATAAAAACCCAGCCAAACAAAAACAGCCTCTGGAAAACACAAATTGAGATGATACTGAACAGGTGGTTTGAGCAAGTAGTTGACAGCACGCTAGACTGCTATGTGAATTTCTAAATTCAGGGAAAGTTGTGGAAGAGTCTGCCATTTCTGGAGTTCTGTAAAATAAGTTATGTATGTTAAGAGAGTGAAGTAGGGAGGGAAATGGTCTTTACATAGCTAGAAATTCTAGACTTTCCATATATATTTCTGTGATATGCTGCCAGTGATGCAGCCTAGGCAGAGAGGACGTAATGTGCAGATTGTGAATCCCAGACCCTCAGCACACGTTCATCCTGCTCTGTGCCACCCCCATGCCCATTCCCACTGTGTGTTTCCTTCTTACACAGGAGTGCTGTTTCATTTCAAAGGACTTCAGGCAGTGCTTCCCTCTATGCAGGAGTCAGTGTTTTCTCTTTGTAATGCATAATTGTATCTGTAAAACAGTGATTGTGACTCAGTAGCAGGATTTGTCTGTCCTTAACTTAGTGCATGGTAGAAAACAAGAGTCGTACTCTGTCTCCCTCTACCCCCTCCGTTCTCTTCTCCTTCTCCCTTCTGGTGGGAGACCTGTAAGCCTTAGGAAAAAAGCTAATTTCAGACACCTGAATAAAAAAATTCCCATCTGATATGCAAACCATCTTCAACTCAAGTTACATACTTAAAGCTCAGATCTTTCTGAAATCTCAACCCCTCCCACCATAATTTCCTGCTGTTACTTTTAGTAACTCTTCTTGAGCTTGCTGGTGATGATAGAACATATTCTGAGCTGATCCTATGCATTCTTGAATCCAAGATCTTTTAAATTCATTATCGTAAAGCCAAGATTCTGTAAGGAGGGAAAGGAGATACTAAAAAGGGGCAAAGAAAAACTGATGGCAAGAGATGATGGTAGGAAGACTGTTGAATTGCAAGTTGAAACCAAAATGAATGAACAAGTAATTTCCACCCAACGATCTTAAAAGATACAGAAGATCCACCAGCAATTTCCATATTTTTGTTTAAAAGGTAAAAATGTCTGGCCAGTACAGGTTTGCTGCTCTTGCACAAACAGTGTGTGAGGCTGTATGTGTGAATACAGCCTACAGTCTCATATATCTGAAAAATATAAATAATTTTATTTAGTTGCAGTTTTCCTATATTTCAATTAAACCAGTTCTTTTAATATTGTTTTGTATTAATTTTTAGGAATAAGTGTTCATGCAAGATAAGAAAGGGTATCAAGACATGTGAGCAAATGGATTTGTTTATTGCAGAGTGGAGAGGGATATATTTGGAGTCTTTAACAATTCAAGAGTGGTGGCAAGTGGAAGGAAAGAATTATTCTTTAATTCAAGTATATACTTAGTGAAGGAAAAAACAAGTTTGAGCTGACTAAACATCTTGAGTCTGAAAATGTAAAGATTATTCTATTCATAAAAGTGAAGAAAACTGGAACGGCCTTCAAAAATATGTATAAAATTAAGTGATCTTTAAGGGGGTAAATGGATTTGAGAGTCATGCTGTAATGCTGTGCCTGCAGAAGGACACTAGGATCTTTTACCCCAAAAGTGCTGTTTGCCTGAGGTTCTTTATTGTTATTTTTGGAATTTAAAATTTTCTTCTATAAAATTTTCTTCTATACATCTGTATTTGGTAAGTTAAAAAGTGCATTGAAATTAACTACTTAATACATAAAATAATCCATTCTAAATATTAACATCTGTTAAGGAGATTTTCTAGAATTTCAGATTTGTAAAATCTGTGCAAGGATTTATCATGTAATTAGAATCATCTCAGTTTTCACTTATTTCATGTTCTCATTATGGATTAATGATAATTAAGTCCAAAATTGGAGATGAAAAATAGGTAGCATTTCACAAGTGCTTTAAAATATGACTGTGGAGTCCACTCCTCTTCACCAAAATGGATGGTTTCTAAATGCTTTGACTACACAAAACAAGTAGGAATTCTCAAACAATGGAAGAAAATAGATATTGCCTTTAGAAAAACAGAAGCATTAACTTTTTTGTGGAACTGACACAAACTGTTCTGGTTATGTTTAAAGAAGGAGCTGGTATTTAGAGAAGTTATAGCCAAGTAAGTTTTGCCAAACTGTTACTAAAAACATGAAATGATCAGCATTTGTACTCTCTGCAGAGAAGACCTTAAAAAGTGACTCATCTTGAAAAGAAGACTTTTACTTGTGACTTTTGTATGTTTTTAAATAATTAATGATATTACAAATTTCTGCCTCTTTCCTATGGTTATGTATTTAATTCTTCAATGTAGCTGTTTTTTCTGGCCTTTCCAGACAGCAGAGAAGGTTGAATACCCATAAGACAATGTTCTCCTAAATGTGCTTTATTTATGGTTTCAGTCAATGCTGTAGAAGCAACTTTGCCTAAGAAAAAAAGAGAATCATGGTACCAGCAAATAACTTACATTCAACATGTCAAAGTCTTGTTCCACACATTCCTTGAAAAGAAAGGACAGATGGAAAGAGTCTGGAATGTTTAATATCCTCTCTTATGAAATAGAAGTATCCTTGGCAGGACATATTTCCAAATTTTATAACTTAACAGATGGTTTTTCTTTTATTTGTAAGTAGTTTGCCATGTAAATCAAAGTTGTTTAGGCCTTAGTTTACAATTATATCACTCTGTCATTTAGATTTTAATATTTACCGCACACAAAAAACCCCCCATAAAATATTGATCAAATTTTTCTGATCAAATACAGCTGATGAATAACATTGTAATCAATGGGGGAAAGAAATTCATAGCACTACTAATGTTCAGTTCATGTGATTTTGAAGTATATCAAAATATGCATGTAAATGTCAAAGTACATAATTTATTTGTAGTTATGGTTTGTGGAAGGCAATGTTTTCCGGTCATTTTTTTCTAATTATGTTGGATCCTGTTTACTACCTAATAATTGCTTCAATGTGTTTTGTTTGGTCACAAACCTTGGACCTTTGTATTCCATCAGAAGACACGGGTGACACTTTGTGAGGTACATGAGCTCACAAAGGTTTAGAGGATGCCTATTTCTTCCTGCTTTCATCTAACTGCTCTTGCAACACTCTATACATGTTATTCTAGTATTTAATGCAGCCTGATTGTTCTCAAGTTTTTGGAGACCTGGTTTCTATTTCTGGTCCATGTTCAAATGCGCTTCCAGTGTCTCATTAAATCATTAAATGGCATCATAACTCCAATTTAATATGTCCTTAGTTGAGACATCTCATCAATGAGTCCATATTAGGACACAATCTTTAGCTTTTTGCAAAACACTAACTACAGAATTTCCACCTGTGTTCCCTAAATAGGTTTGGCTAAATGTAATTCAGTGAGAGGCTTGTAATTTAGAAATAAAGCATTGCTTTAAAAAGACCTCTGAAACAAGCTTCACTTTGCTACTTTGTCATTTATTACATTATTATCTTGTGTCAGAAGAATATAAATGAGTGAACTTAAAATACTTGTGCTGTTTTTTTTTTTTTTGCTTGCGATGTCTTAATTCTATGTTTCGAAAAAGTAACAAAATACAATTACAAAGACTTAATATCTCTCATGATATCAATATATTTTATACTTTCCTATCTAACTAGAGAGGAAATCCTATGTCACAAATTAAAACAAAAAGAATACTCTCAAATACATACTCTGAAAAATTAATTTAAAGCAGGGGCTTCTAAGGCCCATGTGAAGAAAACATTATTTTTTAAAACTACTGAAGAACTTAAACCAAATCAAAATTTTTGTGAAGAATAGGGAAGAACATTGTGGATCTGAAGAAAAGAATGCCTACTATTAGGTGTTGTGTAATACTAAATATTACACGAGTATTTTCGCATACTAAATACGTGAAAAATTATGTAGGTCACAGATAGACACATGATTAACAGGTGTTTCTCCAGGAAACCAACTCCATCTTTGCTTTGCAATATTATTTGTAATAAAGCTAAATTGGAGGTTTGGTTCTTGTGATTTTGTTCTGACATGCAGCCAGTTATGAACTTCTCTACCACCTAGCTCCAGGTAATTTTCCTGATTGCAAGGCTCCCTTGGAAGAGAGTGAAGGTTACATGGAAGACGTGGTTCAAGTAGTGCAGTGTCTTTGGCTGGAGATGGCTGGAAGGTCAAGTGATGGATGATACAGTGTCTTTCTTATTCCCAGCCTTTTTTCTCCACTATCTACATCCAGCAAGGACTTAAGGGTGAAAGAATGCTTGTTCTTCCTGTTGTCTGAAGCAGGATGGTGCTTATGAGTGAATTGCACTGCTAGTGTAGAACATGAACAGGGTGGGAACACTCTACTGCATCGTCCAAATATTGCATTTACTTATATCTGTTTTGTAGAGCTGTTTGTATTTCCCTGAAAATACATATTGCTTCGTGAAGAAACACACTGCAAGTGACATGACAGACCCTAAAGGAAATTATGTGCTGTTCCCATAATCTGTCTCTGTGAAGAGAGCAACCATGTATTGTCTGTGACAATTACGTTCTTTACTGCTGTGATTTAACACATATATTTGTCTGGTATCTGTTGGATATATTCAAGAAGCAGCAGTTCTGTGTAACTGATCTCCTGACCCAATTGCCTCTAATTACTTTGTCTTTTGTTTGTTTTAAGCAGTTATTCACGTACACACACCGGTGAAAGAGTGTAATGCTGCAGGATTGTATTTGAACAGGTTCTCTGGTTGGATGACTGCTGCTGAGCCTCTTTAATGAATTGCTGTATGAATTTCTGAATTTTTTTTAAGATCAAATCTCTGAGGATTTGTCAGAATATTTTTTGTCAAGTTTTGGCCTCTCTAAATGTTAATGTTGGTGGTAGATACAAAATATACATGCCAGTTCCGTAGATAATTCAGAGATTCTTTCTCTTTATTCCCTTGATTGCTTAATTTACAGTAACAATTTTATATTGTGAAGTTCCTCCCACTGTCTCTGTACATAAATAGGTTTCTTATTAAATTATCTCCACCTGGTGGCAGCATGTCATAGCTTGCAAGGGAGTAACAAGCTGAACTGCAGCATTTTTTAATTCAACAGAAACATAACATCAAAGCTAGTTAAATCAGATGAGTCATTTATTGCTTTAAAAACCCTGTAAATATGCATGAAATATTTTATAGCTGAATGTGGTGTCTCGTATGTAATTGGATCTCTAACTGATAAGTATCCCATGCCTTCAAAATGCAAGTTGATTGCCATGAGTTGTGTTGGCACAATTGTATTAATGTCTGTGTTGTGTCCCTTGAGAAGAACAATGCAGGTATTTTGATGGAGAAAGCCAACATTCAAGAGTGTTTAGCATATCTATTCTGCTTATTCTTGTAGTTATAAAATATGGATTAGGCTGTGCAGCGTTTGCATAATGTGTTTTCTTGGAGCATGTTTTTGTAGTCTGTTGCAAAGAAACACTCTTTGCTGAAGTGCTGAATTGCCAGTTTCCTCAGTGAAGAAAGGAAACATTTTCAGAACAATAAGCACAGTGTCAACAATATCTTATGAAAAGTCTTGAGGTAAGTTCTTAAAAATAGTTTTTAATGTCACAGTTGTCCAAGCAATGTTTACATATGAGGTACCCTGCAAATGATGTAAGGTGATGTGACCAGCTTAAATCTTGTATGAAATACGCTTTTAACATCAGGGGAGATTTCTAAGGCATAGTCATGTCTTTTTTTCTGTGGAAAATATTTAGATTTGGGGTAAAAAACAAAATAGCGAATGTGGGTTTAGTTACTATAGCCTGAAACTACAATGGTCATAAAAAGATTTAGTTTAATTTTTTTCCCTAACTAAAAAATAAGTCATAATATTAAAACAGTTTGGTCAGAGCCAATTAACAGGTGACCACTTCTAATAAGTCATGTGGTTTCGATTTAAAGCTTATAAATATATTTGTTTATATGTAGTGTCATTTGACATCTTTTGTATTAAAAACTTGGAATCAAATACCCCAATTTTTTTTTTAATAGACCTCTGGATTCCTTTGAAAAGGGAAAATTACAGCCTTTTTATTGATGAGTTTAAATGTAACATTACTTTCTTGAATAGTGACATTATTTTGATATAACTATTTACAGCATATACTGGCTTGTGATGAGTTCTCTAGTGGTTTAAACACAACTGTAAAAAACTTAAAGCTTGCAAACCTCCTGTGGAAAAGCTAAAAGCTGGTTTGATTCACTTGCTCCTTTTCTTTGGCTGGGTTTTTTAAGAGGAAAATTAAAAAGCAAATAATAGGCCAACATCAAACGAAAGGAAGTTTGTATATTTGTATCCATGCTCTGCTCTCAGATCTTTACTTGATGTGTGCTTGTCTTTATGTGGGGTCTTTTTTATAGTTAAAGTACTGCTCATACAATCCTTCCAGGTGAGAACTACAGAATTTACCTTTGCTGCAGTCCTCTTAGCCCTAATGGGCCACAGAAATTGTTATTTATAAGTCCTAAATAGAAAAAACAAGGGACACAAGGAGCTAATGCATCACTTCTGTTCATTGAGTCTTAAAATTCTTCACTGTCTTAAAAAGGTTGTGCTCACCTTGTTTTTCTGTTGTGTGAGGTGCATAAAATATTAATTCAGGAAAGGAAGGTGAAGGAATCTAAACCAAGCAAATTATATTTACATAGCTGAGCAGCCAGTCTCTCTTATAAGCCATAAATATGGAAATATTACATTGATTTGTCATACTGCATTAATCTAATAAAATCAGCTGAGGCAAAATTTCTATTAGGGTTTTCTTTCTTTGTGTATTGAGCTTTTGTGTGGAATAAGGCTTCCATTTTTTTCAAGGAGTTTTAAGGCTGAAAATATATTTCTGAATTTACTAACAGATTTCTAGTTATTAGTTAAGAACTATAAAAGTGAAATTCACCTAAAAAAGAGATTAGATGCTAATTTAATCTTCTTTCTTGTTTATTTTTAGTATATTTCCCTCTGGAGCTGTCGAGCTGATCAGCTCTGATGAGATCAGGTACTATAAGCTGTAGGGTAATTAATATGAAAAAACTATCACTGAAGAAAATGAAATTTAAGCGGTGAAGACTTTTCTGCTTTACTGATTTTTATTACTATTTAAAAAAATACTACTACTATTAGCTTTTTCAATCATATTATGTTGATAAAATGGGAAACATTGAAGGTTTGGGGAAAGGTCTAATTTGCCTTACAGAGCTCTAGCTGGAAATTTCGAGTCCAAACCAGGTACTAAGATGTTTTCAAACTCCTTCAGAGAGCTTGGCCTGATGGGCACAGGCTGTAAATGGTGGGAGCTGCCCTTGGCCTGTCAGGGATGCTCAGTTTCAAGGACTTGGATAATAGGAACATGTGCAGGACCAGGAGTTGGACTCAGTGGTCCTTGAGGGTCCCTTCCAACAGAGCATATTCTGTGATTTCTTAAAGGAAGCCTGTGGCTGCCTGGTTTCTTCTGCACAGCGCCGTATCTTGAGCCACATCCATGGCTCGGTGGAGTTTATTTTGGCAGAATCTCATTGTGTGGCATTGTTTGGTGTGCAGGCTTTGGTTGGGTGGTGTTTTGGGGAGCAGGGTGTTTGTGTGAATTCATAGTACTGAGAGATACCAAGACTTCTTTGGATTTAATTTTGCTGCTTGCTATGTTGAGAAACCAAGGATATTTGGAAAGCACAGTCGTCAAAGTAGACTCAGTTATAGACTCAATGAGAATTTGAATTTTTTTGGTAGTGTAAGCCAAACAATTATTATGCCAATACTTGAAGAAAAAAAAAAAGGTAGCAAATAAATACATATTCTCTAGTACTTATAACTTACTTCTTCTTAAAAATTGACGGGAAACTCACTGTGTTAGTTGTTACATCTGATATAGTTGAATAAAGAGTATTTAAATTCTTTTCCTTACCATAGATGTGAATACTCGAAATGGTGAGCATTTGAGAGCTTGTGAAGTACTTATGAAACATGAAAAGAGAGAGGGAAAAAAAAAAAAACCCTTCTGGAACTGGCTTGGGAATCTCATTATGTAATACTTCAGCAGCTGTGTACTTTAATACTTTTGGCCACTTCTTGCTCTTTTGGCTCTAATATCTGCTATAAATGGCACTGAATTCCATGGTCTTTTCTTAACATTTTTGTTACTGTTTAGAGTAAGTGTCTTTTTCAAAATCTTTTCATACCGATTTTTTTCTTGAAGTACCTTATTTTTAAATTATTTTCTATTTTTCCTTTTAACAATTCTTATCTGTGAAGAAGGGGTAGGCCTCTGAAAGAAAGGAATTTTTTAGGATAAGAACAAAAAATTGTAATCAAACAACTGCATTGCTTGAAGTCATGTTCTTGCTTCTCCTGTACAGGGAATTTGCATTCAACTGAGTTGGTAAAGGAACTTATTGTATAAACTAAATTTTAAGCCCTAAAATATTTGTTTAGATATTCTAAGTAGGTCATGAGCACACGGATACTCTTTGTAGAGGTCTGTTTAGAATGACATTTAATAAATTTGCTATGATATGACATGAAATTTTGGTTCTCCATATTGCCATTCATTCCAATATTGAAGAAATTTAAAGAGTCCAAACAGGTGAATGTTTATAAAGTAATGTATCTTCACCTATGCACTTGCTCCTACCTGCATAAGGAGCTGTATATTCAATTTTTGATCCCTGTTGATATTTAAAGAATTAATTCTACTTTTACAGTAATTAAGGCTGATTCAAAGTCTGTTGCTAACGAAGGAAACATGCAAAATATAAGTGCAGGAACCAACCCCTCTTTTTTTTTTAATATTTCTTGCCATGACATATCTTGTCTGGCAGTCTTTGTATATATTCCAGCACTTAGTAATTTCTTAGAGAGCAAAATCTTTATGGATAAATGTAATGTTTTTAGGATAACTATGTTTATGTAGCCCCAGTTAAAAAATATGTTGCATTTTTCCTATCTTTCTCTGGCCTCTAAGTCAAAACAGGACAATGAGATAAAATTTCACATTTCCATTCATTTACTGACAGTAAAACTAGGACTGCTGGTTTACTGCTGAGGTTGCCAGGATGTTTTCATCTGGGAGGACTGAATCCATACTATGTCAAAAAGACAGATGAACTCTTAAACACTCAATTGCTTTTCTGGTGGTTCTCGGTCTTGGAGTTCATCCAATTGTGTTTCGTGGTGTGCCTCTCCATGGTGCCAGCACTTGGGTGCTTTGAGTTGAAACAAAGTTTTCTTTACTCCCTGTAGTAACACTACTATTAATGTGAAGCACTGGGAGGTTTGTTTCTAATGTTATATTCTTCAAAAGGTGTATAAACTTTCTTTCTGTCAGAATTTATTAAGAATATATCCAGTGTTGAAATTTAGCAGCTACTTTATTTTAGAGAAGTAATTGTGCACCCTTAACATGACTGAAATTTCAACTGCTTAAGCCACTATGCACTTCTGGAGAAGTTAGAAGCTGTTGCCTTCTTAACAAAAGTCAGTGACGTGCAGCTTCTCAATTTAAATGGATATTTTGGGGATTACACTGAATACCTCAGACTCATGTTTGTGTTCTGTATTCATTTTGAAATCCTTTCTGTATTGATTACTTATGTGAAGCTGCTGTTTGTTCCCGTTGTGTCTATGTATGAATTACACTCATATTTGTCATGTAGTAAAACTAAGGATGGCTTAAAATTAAAACTGCAGCTCAGTGTGCACCATTGCATCACTAATGAAATTCTGTGTGGTCTTTGGGGAATGGGCTGTAGAACTGGGGGGGTCTGGGGGATCTTTTTTGGTCTTTTTAAAGTATGTACAAGAGAGTTCTTCTACATTGCACTGATAAAAAGATTTTAGAAATTAAATAATTTGATTTTTGGATCCTTTGATTCCAACAAGAGTAATTTAAAAGTGACATACTGGGATCATCTGGGAAGATTATTGTGTTCACATACTGTAATGTTTAGAAGGACTTCTTTCTTTATATGATCATACCTACATACAGTAAGTAAAGCATAAGCTACTTTATACATCTGTGATCAAATTGAGGTAGTTATACTCCTGTTTCCTCGGCAGAAAAACTAAATTTCTTAGTTGTAGCTCTCTGTAAATTTTAACTACATGCAGAGAAAGAATATTTTTTTTTCCAATGGCAGGAAGTCATTAAACTTGTAGTCTGTTTGCGTAACCAGTTTGAGGCTGAAAAATACCAATATACCCATTTCTAGTTGGGGAATGAGCAGTGGTCAGTTCAATATTTGAATAAGATCTTTCTTTAATGTACTGAAAATGCTTTAATCTTCCATCAGTCACAATAATGGAAAAATGGTCAAAAAGGAAATAATGGAAAAAGGTCGGAGAGTACAAAGTATAGTGCTTTTTTTTTGTGTTTCTGGATGGATTGTAGGGCATATAGCTAAAAGATTTTTCTAGACTCAACAGAAGCCTTTTCCACACAGAAAATAAGATTTTTAGTATGTCACAAGTATGAGGTTCAGCTGTATAGAAAGAGAAAAAAATAAATATCTACTTAGATTTTACTCTAAATCTCCACGGTTAAATAAACTTTCTTTTAAAATGTGACCTTTTTTATCTCGTTCTTATAGGTGGAATGTTTTTGGATTTTTGTTTCATTTTGTTTGTTTTTTACTTGCAAATATTTCCTTACCATCATAGAACATACCACTGATTTTTTTATCATGAACTGTAGTAACAATAAATTTTTAAAGTGCTCAGTTCCAAGATTGCATATATGGATGTTACTAGTTGCATCTATAGAAATGCTAGGACTACACAGTGATGATTTTCTGTTAACATTTTTTTAATTATATAACATTATATATATGTGTGTCTCAGCAGAAATAATCAGGAGAGGGACTGAGAAGAAGACATGTATCACCATATATTGCATTGATGTAATAAATGCAATAATTTATACAAGTTCCTGTGAATAATTTATACAAGTTCCTATTTCATTGTGAAACATTCTTGCAGGTTATGGATGGCTGTCTGTACCCCTGTCCATCTGTCTGTACATACACAGATTTACATAACTCTTGGATGTTTTTATTTAGTAAGGTAAATTCTGTAATAAATAAAAAGCCAAATATTTATTCTGTAATAAATAATTACCAAAATAAAAGCATCTTCTGAGAGTTCAAATTCCTAATTTTTTGGACTGAAGTCAGTAAATCAAACAAGCCACATATGTTTTAAGTTTGTGTTTAATGGGACAACCCATTTGATGAGAGTGTTTAGCTTCTCAAGGAAGGGAATAAGATTGTTACTTTCTCATCCTCATATAGGTCAGGAAAATGCTTCTCTTAGCCGTTTGAGCTTCTAATTACAACTGTGAGACATCAGCCACTTGCTACAATAATTCAGATAACTTGGAAAAGTCCTTGTTTTCCTATCTAGGAAGAATCTGCAGTGGTAGGAAGACAGCTTCCCTACATGTTATGCTTCTACCATTTCTTGCCTAGTCTGACCACAATTAAACAGCAGCTTGTGTTTGGTGATTTTGTTAGTGATATCATTTCAGGGAAAAGAGAGAAACAGCCCCAAGCCTCAGGAACACTGTCAAATATTAAATTTGGTTCTGTGTGACTTTCAAAGGAAGAAAATCAGGTTGTGAATTCTAAAATTTCATCTGGTTGATAAAAAACTTGACATCAAATAAATTCCAGTAGGGAATAGAGTCATAAGAGAACACACATCTAAAAGTTCTAGTGTGAGAAGACAGCTGCTGAATGAAGGTGTTATTGGGAAATTACATTAACTGACCATAATTTTACTGAAAATCTTGTGTTGAGCAGTAGCACGGATTAGGAACACATTGATTGAAGTGTCTGTAAGGAGCAGAATGGTTTGGGTTGAAAGGCACCCTAAAGATGATTTCATTCAACCCCTCTGCTGTGGACAGGGACACCTTCCACCAGACCAGGCTGCTCAAGAGCCCCATCCACCCTGGCCTTAAACATTTCCAGGGATGGGGCAACCACAACTTCTCTGGGCAACCTGTGCCAGTGACTCACTACTCTTACAGTAAAGAAGTTTTTTCTACTCTCTAATCTAAACCTCCTCTCTGCCAGTGTGAAGCCATTCCCCCTTGTCCTGTCAGTCCAGACCCTTCTAAATAGTCTCTGTTCATCTTTCCTGTGGCCTCCCTTCAGGTACTGGAAGGTCACAATTAGCGCACCCCAAAGTATGGTGGTGGGTTTTGGTTAAGCTGTTTTCAGTTCTGTATTTCAATGGTTCTTCCCCGCTCGATGCATCGGGTGCTGTCCAGGGATGTTCCCCTTTTTGTCTCTTTGTCTTCCTCTCCCACCCCTGCCCTGTCCCTAGAAGCTTTTGGTCAGCTGTCCATCTTTCCCCTGACCCTGCCCGATGTTATGGAAAAACCCCTGTCCATCTGCCCTGGGACCAATCACCTGCTTGTTCCACACCCCCACCCCTCAGGTTTAAAAGCGGGTGCAGGCTTTGTTCCTGGTTCCTTTTCATACCCCCATCTTGGGGAATAAAGGTCTCTGAGAAATCGTACGAAAATCTTCTCTAGTCCTTGCTCCAAAGTCTAGACACTGTAACACCTGTTTGCCATAGAAGAACAGCCTTGTTCTGCACTGTTACTTAAATCTTCTGGAAGATTTGGGATCAGTCCTTGGCACAGCTGGGAGTCAGAGCTAGCTGGGGTTCTACCAGCCATGTCACCAAAGCCTTCTCTTCTCCAGGCTGAACAACCCCAGTTCTCCCAGCCTTTCCTCCCAGCAGAGCTGCTCCATCCCTCTGATCCCCTTGGTGCCTCCTCTGGCCTGGCTCCAGCAGGTCCCTGTCCTTGCTGTGCTGGCCCCCAGAGCTGGATGCAGCCCTGCAGGTGGGGTCTCAGCAGAGGGGCAGAATCCCATCAGGCTGCTTATGAGGCTTAATTGGGGATTAAAAAAAATCAAAACATATTTTTTGTTGTTGAGTGACTGGAGAAGGGTCTGGAATGGAGGGAGTCTATATGGTAGATGGTATTAGAGTTATGAACACTAGGCAGAACAGCAGTTTAATAAGAAACTATTAGAAGCTCTTAAATCCGAAAACTGAAAATAGTCATTTGTGTAAGAATGTTCCTTATTGCTTTCCTTTAAATCCTGGGCTATGGAGTTTCCTCTAGCTATGCTTTTACAGTGTGTAATAAAAATATGAAAAAAATTAATGCAAAGAGCATGGAAAAGAAAAGTTGCTTACACTGCTAAAATTCAAGGCTGTGTTATCAGGAAATATCCATGTGCTCCATTTTTTTTTTCCTGCTGATGAGATGACCCAGAGTAGTCTTGCTGCTTTATCTTTGCATTTATTTTTGTGTGCTTTGGTGTTATGGAGAAGGATCTGCCAGAGGAGCTCCCTACCTGTGCTGCTCTAAAGGCAGCCTTTCTTTCCATCTCTCAATGCAGTAGGAGGCCCAAATATAGAAGTACAAGTTCACTCTTATTAAATTAATAAGCCTCCAAAACTTTTAATTTTGTTGTCCGTTTATTGTAATTAGAAAATAGAGCAACGTCACAATGGTTTATACTGGTTAAAATTCTGTAGCTGAGCCAAGTGTGAATGAAAATAAGCTCAGGAATTTTTTAATACCTGAAATAATTTACACACCATAAAGATTCTTTCCATATCTCCATAGCAAGTATTTAGTTCTAAAATTTATGCCATCTTTTTGTAGAATTTTTTATGATTGGAATGTTACAGCTTTTCGTTTGGATCCTGTTACTCCTGCAGAGATTAAAATGTAGGAAATACGGTATGCTCCCTTAAGGTTTCTGTTCGTTGGTTTTATTTTCTTGTGTGACCGATGTATTCATAGGTATGCTGAACTTTTAGTTTAGCCCTTTCCAAATTAAAAACTTTGTGATGAACTCAGCAGAAGATTCACATGACATTCACAGAGCCATAGTAAATAATTTATTTTTTTCTTGGATCCGTTCTCAGCAGAAACTTGAAGTTCCATCAAAAGACGTGATTTCAGTGACAGAAATACAGTCTTTGGATTGACTGTTCCTGAAATGTAATTTTGTGTATCAAGCAAATGTCAAAAGAAGTAAAAGTTACATTCAGTCTTGACTTAACTTCTGACAGTAGTTCCAGAATAAATCTTTGAGATGAGTTAAAAATTCTCACTCTGCCTAATGCTGAAACATGAAATTGAAGAAGTATGTTCATTGATAAATCTTTTTCTTTTCCACGTTGCTGTAGAACATCAAATGCAATAATATGATCTTAAAATGTATGTAACAGGCTTTTCTCTTATATTTTGTTCTTTGGGGAGCTGTCTCAAATGTGGATGTAGCACTTATATAATAAAATGTCACTTTAACCTTTGTGCATGATCTCAGCAGGATCAGGTTTGCTGATTTACAGAACAGTAAGTATATATTTTTTTTAATTTGTCAGCAGAAAAAACTTACTTTGGATAACTTGACTTCTATGATAATTTATTACACTAAGAAATGGTAACTATAACAAGATTTTTTGATTTCATTTAACTCAGTGCAGTACTACATGTCCAGTGTTATAAAATATTTTCAATATTTTTTATAAAAATGAAATTAAGGTCTCTATAACTTGAGATTAACTGTCTGTACCCTGTCTATTGAACTTGGATTTTTATATTTATAATAAGCCCATTAAAAGGATCATGCAAATGAAAATAATGGTGTTTTTCTAAATAAAAGTAGAAAATGCAGATGGAGCAAACTGAATTTGCACGATCAACAATATTAATGAAGCAGGCCTTGATTAGAAATGAGTATAAGGACATGGAAAACAGTTTGAAATGGGATGTCCTAATTCTACTTGTATTTTAATTCCTAGCTACTGTCATCTTCTCTCTTTTTCCCTTGGTCAGCTATTTTTTGAATGTGATATGTCTTTAGTATTTAGCTCCATTAATCTGGAAAGTTGATTAGAAAATTTTAAATATTGAACAAAAATAGACAATTTTCTAGGGAACATATCTGCTGGTGAACTGAAACTCTCCTTGGTTAACCTTACAAGAAGACCTGTTCGCAAATATAGAGGACTCTCCTGTTTTAGTTCGATCTTGAGGTTTCTTCATCTGTAGGAAAACTTAGCTCCTTACTAAGATATTTTCCTTGGCCATGGGGTGAACGGGAGCCCTGTGTGGGCCCCCAGGTTCTTTACCCAAGTGTTCAGAGCTTGTAGTCACCTCAGGGTGTCTCCTGTCAATGTCAGTGGCCCCCATGTGAATAAGTATGAAAGAGAGGTGGCCTTGGAAATAGATGAGCCTCAGCAATCTGTGCTATGTCCAAGATCCCTCAGTCTATATTCTGATGTATTTTGTGTTTTTTTAGTGTCACAAAGAGATTGTGTAATTGATTAAATCCTTATTAATGAGATTGAATAAATTAATGTAAACTTTATGAAGTGTCCTAATTTTGGCTGGGGTAGAGTGTTTTTTTCCTTTGTAGCTGGTAGAGTGCTGTGTTTTGGATTCAGTGTGAGAATGAGGTTGATAACACACTGATTGTTTTGGGTTTTGCTAAACAGTGCTTACCCTAAGTCAAGGATTTTCCATGTCTGATGCTCTGCTAGTGGGGAAGTGCACAAAAAGCTTGGAGGGAGCATGGCCTGTTCACCTGACCTGACCTGTCCAAAGGGATATTCCATACCACAGGGTGTCATACTCATGTGTCAAATGTGCAGGTTACCTTGAGGAAGGGCTGGGCATTAGTCAGTGGGTGGTAAACAATGGTATTGAGCATCACCTGTCTTTGCTGGGTTTTATGCATCTCTGTACCTTTTATCACTATCATTACTACTGTCATTTTTATGATGATAAGTACTTTGTTTCAATTGTAAATTGATTTTATGCCAACCTGTGACTTTTAGTTTTATTTTCCTTGTTCTCCTCCCTATTCTACTGGCGGGATGGAGGGCAAGTGAGTGGGTGACTGCAGGGTATGTCATTGTTGACTGGAATTAAACCATAGCAGCCCTTTTTGACCCCCAGCATGAGGATCAAAGGATTGAGATAAAGCCAGATCTGACCAGAGCATGTTAGAACAAATTTGTTGTAAGGATTCTTTGTGTAGGTTTAGTAGTTGCTGTCATAATGTTATTTGCTATCAGAGTTGTGCTTGTTCACAGGGTTAAGACTTGCTGTGTGTGTTCCCTGTGGTGATGTTTATCCTCCATGGGGCCTCAGCTAAGGGTTATCATTTTGTACTTTGTAGTAGAAAAAAGTGATGTGAAGGGCTTCTGATATGATAGATTCTGATATGGGCATTAAACTATTCTGGTGCATGTATTCAGTATACCAGTCACCTCTGTGTATCAGGAGTCACCTACTGAGAACTATTAATAATAACACCTTTTGTCTTTTCTCCTTGGAGAGTCAACCTATGGGGCAGATATGTCCCTTTTTGTTCCCAGGCTGATTAGAGTAGCATTTGAAAATTTTAAAAGATTTTTGAAAATCCTTGAAATAAACCTGGTCTTTTTGCTGGGAACTAGCACATTACTGCACATGGTTTAGATTTTTTTAAGGTTAAACTACTAATTAAAAACATCAGGCAGAGATCTGCCCCGAGGCTGGATATTTATGAGTAGCAGGTTCTGTCAGATGGTGTGGGGGAGTACCTAGGACAGTGGGTGCCTCCAGTGTTTTGGAATTCTGCACCTGAATAAGTCCAGAATTTGGAATAACTAGCAAAATATTTGGAAAAGATTAATCTGGCAATTTCATATTCAAACACAGATCTCTGCAACATGTGCTGGGGTTCGGCCCTGCCCGCTGACCCTTGCTCAGTGATACTCAGTGCCCTCCAAAGGAAGAGAAGGTGATAACAGGATAACAGGCTCTGCAGGTATTCCAACCCCCATGACAGCCCTTGGAGCTGACCCATGGAACCAGCACGTTCTGCTGTCATTGTCCCTATACACAAGAGGAAATGTGAACAAACATGATCTGGTTTAGTAATGTAGAACAAGGAGGGCAAAGAAGGAATGGGAGGAAGAGACAGAACAAAGGCTGAAGACCACTCCCTGTCCTTGGGTGAGCTGTGGGATATACAAAAAGGTTCCAGCTATCATCCCAGTGAACCCACCTGGCTGCTTCATGCTCGGATATTTGGGCCAGCAGTTTGGGATTAGAGGGTAGAGAAGACAAACAGCTGGGATCACTTTCTAGGGAAGCAGGCATTGACAAAGTAATTGGAGAAGTGACTCAAGTCCTTAATCTGTGGAGGTGATCCTATCAATCATTAGGGAAAGGTTTCCCTCCAAGGAAGATATTACATGTTGCCCAGGAAACATGCACAGAGAAAGGTATCCAATAACTAGGGGAATTAGCCCTGTGAGAGATAACTTACTATGGCCTGAACAACACACACCACAGATGCAGATGGGGTCCAGTCCATGTGATCCATGTGGCAGGAATTTGTATGGCATGCCCCATTGTTATACACCAACCCACTGGCTACGTTAGCCTGGAAAGGCAGTGCAGCAGCAACAGTGGATGAAGCCATTCACCAGCTTGAGGAATATCAATGTATGGCAGTATTTCTTCCTCCCTCATCTCAGCTGTGCAGCAACTGTGAGATAAACTGTCCTGTGAGTTCCAGCAATTCAGAGGAAATATGTCCAACTCCCCACCTGCGTGGGCTTGTACCTCAGTAATTGACTGCAGGTATCCTTCAGCTTAAAAGATGATATAGAGGGTAATGCCACAGGGTGCCTTGTGGTTTTACTTGTGGGACCACTGACAGGATGTGAGGAATTGAGATGGAAAGCCTACCTCAACCCTAGAGACACAAGTACATGAATTAAAGGGAAAAACAAATGAAAGATCTTTGTGGAAAGTTCCTGCTCCAGCGGGCGGTTTCCCAGGCAGCACGGAAAGTTTGATTTTAGTTCTGATTCTATGGAGAGAAGTTTTAGTCCACTTTTACAAGAATTAAGTGGAGTAGCCTGTGATGTCAATATTAGAGGAGCCCTGCCTGGTGGAGCAGAGGGACAGCCAGATTTACTGGACTATGTGGATCCCATGGCCTGGAATGTTGGACCCACAGGAGCATAAGGCTCTTGTCAGAACTTGTGCACAGTGAACCCTAATGCTGTCAAGCTGTGGAGGGGCATCACCCAGATGCATTTCTGGAGTGACAGGGATCCCAACAGCAGTCTCTGTTGGAGATTAAAATCAGCCTGACCATAAATGAATGGCTGAAACATTCTGTTGTGACTGGCCCAGAGACTATGCATACTTTGCAGAGACTACCTCAGGAGAGGATGTTTCAAGGTCCCAAAAAGGCATGGTTGGGGTGTTTTTTCAATTGCTGTCTTGGAGATGGAGGAAATTTAGCAGCTGCCTACCTTGCTTGGGTACCTCCTCTTAGAGGACCCTTGTGTTGTGGGGGTTTGAGGGTTGAAGAACAATTTGTGTCGGTCACTACCACGGTGGTGCACAGGCAGCAGTATCACACCAACTGAGACTCCCTCATTCCCACCCATCAGCTGATTCCTCAACTGGAGAGCCAAGGAGTGCTCAGCAGTTATTATTTTTTATATCCAAAAGGCTTGCTGACAGTATGAAAGATATGTTCCTGGTTTATCACTGACATAGCTTCAGGTATTTCTAAAAGTTTACACATATAATAAGGAAATAATAATAAGGAAGAAGTGCCAACCTGACTTTTCAAAATTTTGGATTACTTGTTCACAGTAGGATTTGCAACTTCTTTAATTTAAATGCCCAAAATCCTGTTTCAAGGGATGTGTCACAGTAGTGAATTTTCATGTACTAGTAGCTATTTTAAAATATAATAACACTGAAGGGATTTTGGGACTTCTCTTATAGAAGCAAAGCTGTCAACCATTAAAAAAAAACCAAAACCACCCACCAACAAACAACACCCTCCAAAAAATCCCTTTCTAATGAAAAAAGCAAAGCAACTAAACAAAAACTACCCAATACCAATTGGTGGTGATAGAATGCATGTAAAATCTCAGAAAAGAATGGAGAAAGATATTACAGAACACAGAGTGGGTCAAGTTGGAAGGGACCACAGTGGGTCATCTGGTCCCCACCTCCCTGCTCAAGCAGGATCATCCCAGAGCACAGGGCACAGGATTGTGTCCAAATGGCTGTGGAATGTCCCCAGTGAGGGAGACTCTCCACCCTCTCTGGGTGATCTGTTCCAGTGCTCAGTCATTGCACAATAAAAAAATTCCTTCTCATGTTCAGGCAGAAATTCCTGTTCATTGAGTTGTCTCTTGTCTTTTTCTGAAATTAGAGAAAGGTTCAGTGAATATAAATGTATTTATCTGGAAATCTGTCTTTTTTTTTTTTTTTTCTTTTAATATACACAGTAGCAGGCTTGGATTTTAATTGTGGTATTTAGACTAATTTGCAGCAGAATGCTATTATTTCAGTTTGACTTATCTCATGAGTGGAGTTTTCTGAAGGATAGAAAATTCCTGTGAGAACTCACAGGATAATGAAGATGATACATTTACTTAACTGAAAATATGTTCATACTGAAGGGTCAGTCATTACAAGTAGTATATAACTGATCTTAAATCTATCAAAACATCTATTTGGAAAGGCACATGAACGAGAAGGTTCAGGATACCTAAGCATCTGGTATGATCTTAAAAAAGAGATGAATACAAAATCGAACTGCCTTAACTTATTTGGCAGTGTTTTATTAATTTGTCTTTTCTGGTATCTTGAAGGAAATCAAATGTTATATTTGTATGCCATATGATATAATTTTTTCTGATTGGAGATAAAGATGAATGTACTTCTTCAGTGCTTGGTGACAAGCTGGGCATTTCCTGGTTTTAAGTGTTTAATTAAAAGCACAGAATTTCATTGCCTGAATACCCACCTAGGCAGTGGTTTTACTGGCCAAGCCAGTTGGAAATGTGCAACTAAGATGTTACTTGAAGTGTGGCAAAGCTAACACAAGAAACTGACTCCTGATTTGGTTTTGGTAGAGGGAGGCTACAGAAAGTAGCTTTTTTGTTGTTGTGGTAGTTACTGAATTTGATGGACTGGACTAATTGGTGAGGGTTCATGCTCTGTCAGTTCTGCAGTCTCCTGTGCAATCCTAGAAGACTGTAATATTTATATTTAAGGTCAGGCAGTTGATTGTTTCCTAAGAGGTCAAGTATAGCTCCTTGCCTTGTGACAGTAACAAAGGGAAAATACATGTTATTATGTAAGAAGTCATTTCAAAGAAAATAAATGTAAATACATAAAGTTTCTGGGCTGTATGTGGCCCTGCTATAACATTGAGGCTGGACAAAATGACCTCCAGGGATCACTTCCAATTGAAACTAGGTTGTGATTTATAAGGAAAAATGTGTTTACTAGCAGTGGTATACCCTCTCCTCAGAGTCTTAAGGAAAGATTAAAATAATGATAATAATTAGAAAAAAAAGTCTGCATTTCAAAGGAGTCTACTTTCTCTTCAGAGAATGCTCATATTTTAATTTATCAACTTTCTGTGTTAAAGTGAATATGTTGGAATGATATTCTAGTTCTGCCTAGCAGCTCCTTCTGGTGTCTTGAGGAAATGGTCTTCCATCTCATACACATTGTTAGAGAGAATGGAGATGTCAAGGCAGTCCTTGGCTGCTCAGGCTTTCATTTGTACTCTGTTGATCACTGAGTCGGGAAGGGCATAACAAGTACACAAGCTTCCTGCATAGGAAAACAAGAAGGTTATTTTTCATCTTCCCTTCAGATCACTAACCTTTATCAAAAATAACAGTAGCAATGAAAAATAGTTGTCATGAAAGGAAGCATTTGTATCAAATTCCCTGAGCAAATACTATAATAGGTGCAAGTTGCTTGCACAATCCCGACTTTAACGTGATTGACCTCGTGTATTCTCAGACTGTGAAAAGATTTAAAACCAGAACAGATAATTACAGGGTCAAGTTACGGGCTTTATTTCAGCTGTGTTATAGCACCTTTCTTTCATGAAGCTGTATAATGTGATATTTGCAATGTCTAAAGTCTGGAAAGCCTTTGGTCTGCACTGCATCCTTGGAGACTAACAAAGGGATAAACCCCTGATGTAATGCTGAAAAGTGCAGCTGGGAAGCTGTTTATTATTGGTGGACATAAAAGTGTTAAGAAAAGATCTCTTGCTTTTGTTCTGTTCTACAGATGGAATTGCAAAAGGTGAGAAGGGGAGAAGCAAAAGATGAAGGGCAGCTTTTGATGCATCCGACAATACCAGAAGATGCTCTTAATGGCTCTTTCTTTTCATCTTCATACAAACTTCATAGGTCAGAAATAGAAAAGAAAAGAAAGAATGGGGAGGTTGGTGGAAGTGAGGCCGATACCCAGTGGCTGTTTTTCTGCTGTTCAATTAATGCTGACTCCTGTTTGCTTCACTCAAGTCAGGATGTACCATACAATTTCTGTCCATATAGCAAAATGTACTGTAGGCAGAAAGCATGGCACAACAGGTATATGTTCTGTTTCTGAAGTCTGCAATTTACCTGACTATAAAAGTGTCCAGTAGGTTTCTGAAATTCATCTTAGTTTATTTACATTCATCAGTGCTTCTTGTTTAAGATAGACTGGTTTCAAGAGAACTTTATCACTGTGGTTTTGACAGAGAATTTAAAACCTAATGGCCAGCACATAGTATATAATAAGAAGTTGGTTAATTCATTAATCAGAAAATTACTTTAAAAATATTTATTCTTTCAAATGTGTCTGTTTTATCTTCTTAGGTAGCATAGGATCAATATTTACTGGTACAAGTATGTGCATAACACACACACATGCACAATATATTTGTACATCCAACATTTCTTAAATTATACAGCTATTGGCATCTTAAATATACCCAACAACTGTTCCTGTATGAATAGTCTTGCACTAAACAATCTTTTTCTATTTCTCTTGCCAGTAGAAATTGTATTAATTATATTATTTCAGTGAAATAGGAGCCTCAATATAAGTATACATATTGTGTTGGTGTGCCCTAATGACACATATTTGAAAAATAAAGGTTATTTTTTATAGAACAAAAAAACCATTGCAGAACCAGAGAGGTGGAAAGAGGCTCTCATCATCTCCATTATTTTCCTCCATTTTGAATTGTTTTCATTGAATAAGCCCAAAGTAAGCAAAACTTGTGAATAGTGTCCTAGTCACAAATCCTTGATGCTATTTGAAAGAAAACACAAGCTAAATCATAAATCATCCTACATCAAATTCCAAAGAATCTGGACTCATTAAAAAGCTGGGGTTTATTTCCAAATATTACATCACAACAAAATTTTGCATCACCTTTGCATAATAATTTTTTAATCATAATAATAAGATGAAAATCTGAAGAGAGATTTGTTGAAAAGGTCAGTCTTTTCCCAAGTCTTGGTGAATTTTTGATGGTGGTAGTGATTTAAAGTAGTTATAATTTGGAGAAATAATCTGAATGAGCATTCTAGAAACTCCCCCATGCATTGACAGCTTCCATTTAGAATTCCCATTTGAGTGGAATAACATAGAAAATATGTATCCTCTTTTTTTTTTACGAAACTGACTCTGAGTTATTTTAGTGTCTCTCGCAAATATTTTAAAATATAGTGTAAGCATCCTAAAAAAGTTTAAAGAACTTAATTTATGAATTTTAAATTCTCTACCTATATGTAGACTTTCAGATCCTCTAAACAGGAGCTGAGATGAGACCCACTGACTGACATTAGTAAAAATTAGACAGTAATCTGCTGAGTAGAGTATTTTGCTTTGGAATTGTCTGATTGATGAGTCCATAAATATTTTTTCAGATGTTAGACTGCTGCAGTCCTGTGGAGCTTTCCAGTATCTCAACAGGTGTTGAAAGGTGATGCTAACTCTAAGAACTCCTTAACTAGTTTTTGTAAATGTCCTTACTGTGAGTTGTGTGATAGTGTTAAAACAGCTGCTACAAAACAAATTACTAGACAGCACTGTTAAAAAAAAAAAATCTTAGCACTCTGATTAACATAGTTTGACTGCACTACCTCTTCTGACATTTTTCCCCATGAAAATTTTCTGAACACGTCTGTGTGATTATTGATAGTTCTATGACATTGAATAACCATTTGATATTTTGTGATTCATTAAATTAATTTTAATTAAATCACTCTCAACAGAATAAAATTGTAGGAAACTGAAGTATTCCCTATTTTCTGTGACTGACAATAGAATTTCTGGTTTAATCCTGACTCTGAGCAAGTGCTGCTCAGCAGTAACAAACACATCCCTGTGTTTCAGCACAAAGCCAACACACAGCCCCCTCTAATCCAACGTGAAGGAAAATGATTCTATTTCAGCCTCAATTGGTGGATACAGACGTAACCAAAAATAGAAATAGAAGGTGTGAAGAATATTTATGTAGTTCCTCCCTCTGTAAGGGGAAAGTAGTTATTATTATTAGTAGTAACTATGTGGTTATTAGTGTAATTTAGTGAAATCTCATCATCGTGAACTGTGCTTCCAAGCTGGTTTTTGTCCAAGCACTTTTTCTAAGACTCTGGGAAGAACATACTCCTTTGCTTCTGCTACATATTGTGCTATTACTTCATGTAGTAAATTGAGTTTGAAATTCAGTGCAGTGTCAGAGTACTGTGCAATTTAATAAATAATTTTAAATATTTTTTAAAAGTATTTCTCTAATGAATTATGTAGGGATAGTGCCAGATATTTAACATGATATATATTTAAATTATTTAGTGAACAATGGCATGGAGTCCTAAAAGCCAACAGATAACATTGGCCATTACAAGGGAGAATGAATTACTGTTTATCTCATCATGCCATGTCATTTGAAAATCTCTAGTGAATGCTGTCTTGTCCTGACAAATTCTTTGGGGCAATTTAATGCTTTATTTCTTCAATAGCTTATTTTAAAACCTCTATTTCAGAGGCATCCAATGGCATGTAGCCTGAATAATAAGATTGTAACACAGAGGTCCTCCCGGATTGTATGTATCAAACTCTTTTTTTGTTGTTTTTTTGGGTGTTTTTGTTTTGTTTTGTTTTGTTTTCCCTCTCTCTCTACTGTAGCTTTGTCTCTTCTGAATATTCCTGTTCTACCAAGGTCCTGTGTTCAGATTCTCTCTGTAGTCTTGATTTCTTAGTAAAGTGATATAATTTCAACTTCTTGTCTGTTGTGCTTTCATGCTTACCTTTCTGGAAGCTTTCCTTCCTCCTGGTTTTGTTTCCTTTTCTGTCCCCCTGCTCCCTTCTATATTTTTTCCCCTTTTCCCATTTTATTTTTATGTGGACAAACTCATGTTTTTTTGAAGCATTCTTAGTTGGCTTCAGTAAATCTCCTTTTCCCTGTGATTCAGTCATTATTGCCCAGAGCTTAATGGAAACCATGGGGGAGCACAAAAAAATTAGCTTAAGCAACACATCCAGTTACCATGTGTCACCATATAGTTGTACCATTTTTCAGTATTTGTGGATTTTGTCATTGCTCTTTTTGAACAGTATGTGTGAAAGACTTAATTGTTTTTGGAAAGATTTGTTGTGGTAGTCATGTTCCCTGGCATTTGGCTGATAGTTGCATTCATTTGGATTAAAAGCTTGAAATAAATTCTTCCCTTTCTTCTTTTTTGTTCTGACTTGATTCTAATATTTTAAAAATATATATTTATTTATTCTACCACTTCTATGCAGTAGATTTCAAAAAAGCCCTGTTAAAATAATAATCTGCAAATGATCTTAGAATGATAATCATGGAAATGGAAAAGGGGAATTCAACACTGGACTTCTAGGAGTAACAGAACAACAGAGACAAACCCAACTGACACAGAATCTATAAACATCTAAATGCAGTGACAAATTTGTTTAACTGAACAGGAAACACATAAAGTCTGCTTGTCTTAGATTTGAAATTAGTGGTGTGGTTGTTAGCTGAAAAAATGTGAAAATAATATTTAGTGGTGTGGTTGTTAGCTGAAAAAATGTGAAAATAATATTTATGTACCTTCTTTACAATGGATTGGTTGGCAAGAGCATATAATGGATTGTATTGCTGTGCATATAGTGGATTGCAGCTTCAAGATTTGACCCTTTTCAAAGACTTTTGTAGCAAGGCATAGAGGATATTATGTGGAGCTAAACCATTTAAATCCTACTCACAGGGATGCAATAAAATTACTGTTTTCCTCATGGATTTACAATAATATAGTGCCAGAATACTTCTAAATATCTAATCTCATCTCAATACTGCACAAGAGCAGCAGGAAGACATGAAGAATGCATAAGGAATGGAAGAAAGTGTTGTGTCTCATAATGCTGAAATAGGGAGGAATCAAGTTCCTGCCATGAGTAATGAGATGCAGGCCCTCATTTCCTAGTTTAAAGGAATTCAGATCCTGTAAATTCCTTTATCTGTGAAAACTTGCAGGATATGCTCAGTGAGGGGGAGGTGCAGTAACTTTGTTGTTGGGTATTTTCATCTGTAGGAACATTTTTTTTATTCCTTTCTTTACCCTTTTCACATATTCTAGTGCTCTAATGAATGTGTTTAAAGGTAGATTACAGTCACCTCTGCCTTTTTCTATTTTCTATATTTATTCAGATGGAAACTTAAGATAGATCTGAACAACACTGCCCTCCTATTCAAGGGATGATCACTGAGGCTGATTGGGAAATAAATGCATTTTACTAACAATAAGCAGAATAAGTTAGTTTTTGATGGGTACTACACAACCTTAGGAAACCTTATACATATAAAATAGCTTCAGTCCAGACAAAAGAGAATTCACAACACAAACTGGCTAATTTGATTCTTTCTAGTAGATAAAAATGAGATAGAAATGGTATCTATTTTCTATTAAATCTATTAAAATAAGATTAGATATGATGCTAAAATGCATATTCATACATACTCATGACTATTAATGGATAACAGACATTAGAAAGCCTTTTATTTTTATAATTATTAGATAAAATATCTATTAATTTGATCATAAATGAATAAGACCCCCAGATTTTTGCAGTTGCTTTTCAGGATTAATCCTTCACTTGTATTTGACCCACAGTTTATTTTATACCAGTGAAATTGTTCATACATGAATACTGCTCTTGAAAAGCATTTTAAATGTTGATTCTTTCTTTTTAATGTTGGAACATATCAAAATAAAATAATTTTACTTTTAACACTGAATTATTTTTAGATACTTAATGTTACCATTAGATCACCAAAATGTGATCTGTCATTTCTAAACCGTAACATATAGTATACTTAATTTATAATCTATTTATCTATATATAGATAAACAGTCAAAGTATAGTGTCAGAGGTTCTGGGCTGTAAAAGGCTGCCATTAGTTGGTTTATATTTTTTTCAGTCTTCCAAATAATAGCTTCTCTCTATACTAAATCTACAGCTAAACTCAAAGAAACTCCTGTATTTCAAATTAAGATTCAAATTATCACTTAAATAAACCCTATTCCAGTAGGGTTTATTGGAATATTTCCTCTCCTTCTGTTTGGAAGTCTGAGTGGCAAAGGTTATTTCAGATTCCTGCCTTCCGCAGAAAAACTGATCATGGGGAAGAACTGAAAGTAAATGTTATAATATTTTTCATCTAGCTAAACTTGGTTTTGGCATTATCTGGGATTTTTTTTTAGGTTATTCATAATGCTAAGCTTCTGCTCTTTGCTGTGACTAACCCCAAACACAGAATGTACATGTGATGAGTGATATTTAATAATAATCCCACTGATTTTCATGCTACTTTTTCCTTATTGATATATATAAAATGGTGTTTAATTACACCCTAAGAGTACTCCAGTGTAGACTGGACTTGCATCTCTTTGGGATTGCTTTTCTGAAGATGTCATTCATGGATCTTTAAAGAAGTTGTGTTAGGGCATTTTTCAGTGAAACACGCAGGATGAACGAAAATTACCAACCAACAATTACAAAAGTGTTCACGAGTGTTTAAATTACACAGTAGGGTTATGATCTTAAAAGTTCTTCCACATTCATGTTGGAAACATTATTATTATAGTTATTATTAGTATTATTTTTTTTCTAATTAGTCTTAAAGGCCTCTGTTTTGGGCTCCTGTAAGCCAGAGTATGGAAGAGCTGCACTTGAAGTTATATATGAGACTACTGTCATGTATCCTATAGTGCAATTATTCACTCTTTTAAAACATATTATCTCATGGCCTCAATGGTTTTTTGCTGTTGGGAGACATTAAAGAAGTAAATATTTATAGTTTTAAGTGTGAACATGAGAAGATTTTTAAGATCCTTTTTTCCTTTGTGGAGCTTTCTTCTAGGTCTTCAGCTGGCACTTTTACATTACAGGCATTGGTCTATAAGGGGTATCTTGAAAAAAATGATGCTTTAAAAGAAGTATTAGCTGTATGTGCAGAGTTCTTGTTTAGCTCAAAACCTTTTCAAAGGCATTTTCAAAGAGGAAAGATTTTAAAAAATAGACTTCAAAAAGATTTCTGAAGATCAAAAGTAATGTGCCATGACATAGGAATGTGTTTAGTGTAAGTGGTAAAGTTTTGATACTGCAATAGGGTCCTGTGGGAGTGGCTTTAATGAGAAGAATGGACAGGACACAGTGATCTGTTGCCATGAATTTTCCTGGTTTGCTGAGCGTTCATATTAGAGGAGAAATGTGCAGTTTTTCACGCTGGTGAATTGTAAACACAGGACCATGTTTTGTAAATATTGGCAATGTTATGAATTCCTTCTCCCAGAGAAGGAGAGGTTGAATGACAGCCTCGTGGGCCAATGTGATGGAGAGGTGGCGATACCCTTCTCCAATCCATGGTCACCTTGCCAGAGGTATATAATGGCAAATAAACTGAGGGGCAGGTCTTCTGCCCTGCATGCTCTGATGCACCCAGATCTGTGTCCCCAGTCTGTTTTCTGGTTAGGCCTCCACGGTGATAGAGGTCCCTTTAACAAACTTGGTGCATCTATGGAAATATGTGTAAGAAAGGAGAAAACACTGCAAGAGCAGCGAGGAGAGGGGAAGGTGTGGATATTCCCTGACGGGTGTGGTTTCCTCCTCTCAGGCAGTATCCGTGCTGGGGTGGGTTCTCCTGGCAGGCATTGTGCCCCGTGGATGGTGTCCATGTTCTGGGGCAGGTGGTCACTCTGAAGGACCTGCTGCCTGTGCAGGGGACCAGGCTTGTCCTGAAGGACTGCAGGCTGTGGGAACAACACCCTCTGGATCAAGGGAAAAGTGTGAGGAGGAGGAACCCCAGCCAGGAGCTGGGGACTAACTAACCACCATTCCCTTTGCACACCCCTCTGTGCTGCTCAGGGTGGGAGGGGAGTTGGAGAAGGCAGGAGTTGAAATTCAACCCTGGCACAAGCTCTTTGCAGCCACCCAGGAGGAGGGAGGGAGTAGCAGCATGGGGGTTGGCCTCTTGTCCCAGGTAAATAGGAACAGGATGAGAGGGCACAGCCTCAAACTGTGCCGGGGGAGGTCCAGGAAGGACATCAGGAAGAATTTCTTCCCAGAAAGGGTTGTTAAGCATTGGAGTGGAGTATCCAGGGCAGTGGTGAAGTCACCTTCCCTGGAAGTGTGCGAGAAATGATTGGGCATGGCACTCAGTGCTCTGATCTAGTGTGCTCTGATCTAATGACAAGGCAAAAATCAGTCACTCTTGGACTTAGAAATCTTTTCCAACCTAAATCATTTCCATGATGGGGAAAAGTTTAGGTTGTGGTTTAATTTTTGCCTTTTTTTTGAAACCTTAATTGGCAGAAAGTCAAATCCCCAAGTTCAATCTGCTTTGCATTTGAAGCTGTTTAATGAGTCATCTCCCTGTTGGTTTTGTTTGTTTGTTTGTTTTTTTCCTAAACAAACTTTTTCATTGTTTAACAGAAAAAGAGGTTGCCCAGAGAGGATTTGGTCCCCATGTTGGAGACATGAAAAATCTTACTGGACATGACCCTGAGCAGCCTGTTCTGCCCAACCCTCATCTGAGCAGGGGTTGGACTCTGATCCTTCCTCTCTCAGCTGGCCTCTGATTCTGTTCTGTGAAGTGCCCCTGTGCTCCAGCAGTGGGAATGAGCCACATTTTCCTGACATGCACACTGAAAGGTTGTATCAATATATCTTGAGTACATTTTTTTTTGCTTCATTTTTTGTGTTTTTTTCTTTTGGTGACAAGTTTTTTGATGCTTTTAGTGCACCCCAAGTAGTTTACCAAGAGCAAATTCTGTATGAAAATTGTATAAAACTTTTTTCTATAACGCAGAAAAGCTGCAGAAAGTCTGAGGGGTGACATTTTTATTTACACTTTGTGATGCTCACTTCTTGCTGCAGTTGTAGGGTTAGGGCTTTTTGTGTTTTGTTTGGGTTTTTTTTTAATAGTTGCTTTTAATTGAGGGGGAGAAGGGTAGTTGCTTTTTTGTTTGGGGTTTTGTTTGTTGTTTTGTGGTGTTTTTTCTATCCCCCACCATACAGTGCTGACTATTACTGTATGTGGCAGGCAACTTTACATGAATTTATTGTGAAGCAAGCCCATAACAGGGTCAAGGCATGTTAATTGTAAATGGAACTTCTGCTATCTTCATTGAGGCAACTATTAAGTACAAATAACTTGAAGTTATGGTGTAGCATGATTGTATTAGATATTAAAACACCTAATCTTTCCTCTTATCTATTTTCTAATACTTTTCTGCTCATTTGTAGCAGGAACAATGTGTAGAAATTGCATCCAATGAACATTTGGCAAGAGGACGAGGTGGGAGATACTCCCAAACCACCATTTTGAACTTTTTTTTTACTGTGCCCTCCTTGTGGCAGAACTGTGTTCTGTTGATAGCACTTCATGGTACCTTTGTTTGCCCATTCCAGTTCATGTAACTCAAAAGGAGTATCAAGTCTATGTGTATATTTAAGTATATGTATAATATATACATATTTATATTATATATGCGTACATATATATATATATAAATTCTGTGTTGACACACTTCAAGTAACAAAGCACAGAAAGGCTGAATCCTACTCCATTTATTTCACCATACAGAAAAGCTTATGTGGCCTTTGTAAGTCTACAAGATGCATAGCCACCCTTTAGTTTCTTTCATGGGAATGTTATCTTAGCTTTTGGTGATAAAAACATCTTGTCAGTACTTGAACTTGCACACTCATTGATATTTTTCAACACTGCAGTTACTCTGAAGCAGTATCTATGATAAAACCTTACAGTATGGTCAAGCATTGGGTATTTCAAATAATAATTTAATTTGTGAGAGGTTTGGTACCATTTAGTATCTTCTGCGGGGTCTTGTTTTATGACAGTTCTAATCTGTCAGGTGCTACAAGAGATCCCTTGTAAGAAAACCCCAAATATCCACAAAAAAAGGGCAAATTAACTCCAGAGAGTGTATTATAGATTAGATGCTTCTGTAATACCAATAGATAGAGATTTGTTACAGTTAGTGTAATAGAAGGTCATGCTCTGAACCATTCCTTATGATCATTCTTACTGCTTGCTTGTTTCTTTTGGGTGTGTGGTTTTTTGATTTTGGTTTTGGAGAGTTTTTTTGGAGGAGAGAGTTTCGTTTTATTTTGTTTTTGCCTTCTCATGTTCTGCGTCTAAGGAGGATATAAACTTCCTTTTTCCACTGTACCATTTTCATATATCCAGTCTTAAGATTTTGACCCAGAAGCTAAGAAGCAGAGATTTTCTTCACCTGAAAAGAGTAATTCTTTTTAAAAGTTCAGTTCTGATCACACATAAGAAAAAAAGGATATGCTAACACAAAACTGAAAATCTGTGTTTTCTAGCATGATTGTTTAGTGATTCAGACATTAATAAACAAAAGTGGCTTGAGAAACTGAAAAACATTGATTTGGCAAACTGAATTTACTCTTTACCTACCCGTGCTCTATTTGTATTATGAATCCTTCTCTTTATTGAAAACCTCTGTGAGATTTTCAAACTCACTTTTTGTGTCCTCACTCAATATTTTATTCTATATGACTAATAATTTTTGTCTTCATTTGTTTTGTGGGAGTACCCAAATATTATCTAATTGATTTGTTTTGTAGTATCTCCAACCTCCACAAAATTTGTGATACAGTTGCAGCATTTTGGGGGAAAAACAATCCCTTTCTGTGGTGTGAATCAAAGAGAAGCTGTATGTCCAGGCTTGCTGATCTCATTGATATACCTGGCTGGTTCTTTCCATCTCGCAGAGGAGGAGTGTGGATGATGTGGAGCTGGCACTACCAGAGCTGGCAGTGATGTACATAAAGTAGATTCCCCACCTCACTTTCAGCTTCTTAGTGTAGACTTCTCAGAAGTGTCTCTTTGAATGTGTTACAGCATGTCTGTCACGGAGCTGGTGACTGCTGCCACGTTTTCTCTGGAGCACATCACTGAATGTGTTGCCCAGCTGATAACTTTAATGAGAAGCACATTCTTCTGATTTCATGCCATGATTACTGAATTCTATTTTCACTTAGGCTCTAAAACTTAAAGAGGAAATTATCTGGAGTGATCTTCTGCACACTAATATTATTAGATTCAATCCTAATACTTACTAATAATGCTCATTACAAATGTTTTGTTTGTTTAAAAGTCACTCTTATGAAGATCAGGACTTAATTAGCCTGGCATATATTGTTGAACAAGTGGGCTTGAAAACTCTCAAGCCACTATAGAAATCTAATTGTAGCTATGCACCTTTCACTTCTCACACAACTTCCTACTTAGAAGCCCATTCCTGTTGCATGGCTGTTAGTCAGGTGTTGAATCTATTATGAAAACTGTTGTCAAAGCCCCTTGAATATCTAGGCATGCAATATTAACTGAATTTTCTTTATTTTGCATTAAAAATTTGTTTTCAAAGAACTTCAGAAGATTATTTAAACATGATCTCCTCTGTCTGTATCCATACTTACTGTCATTAATCAAACTGCACTTCACTGTGGCTTTCTTTACCACATCACTAAAGGTAATTTCTAAAGCTGTTCCTGTGGGACAAAAGTTTCTTGCTTTGCATTATGTCTTCATATTTTCTTTCTTTCTTTCTTAAATATATTCATGGTGGTGAGTTCTGAGGGGTCATCTCTGACACATAGTCATTTTTCCATAAGTCTTTAGATCATAAAGACATTTACTTGTCTGATCACTTGTCCTCAGTTACTGGCTGTACCACCAGAATACTTTTTCTCATTAAAAGGGTTCTGGATGTAAGTTGGATGAAAATGTCTGTAACTGGTTCTGAACAAATGTAGAGAGCTCATGGACAACTCATACATCATTCTGTTCTTCTTCTTACTCAGGAGTGAAAATACTCCCTTTACATTCCAGTTTATTTAGCATTCATCTGTAGCTCAGTAGAAGAAAAGCAAAAAACCCTCAAGCCTTTGTCAGCACTACACAAGTAATTGTACAAATTTGTATACAAAAGTAAATATTTTTGTAAATGAGGGTTTTGTAAAGCCATAATGTTCTGGTAAGGTTTTGGGTTGTATTTTGATATCAGCTTATTATTTGAAGCTGCAAATCTATCTAGATAATTGTATTTCCAACTTGCTTGTGGAAGACTGAGGCTAGGAAACTAATATAGTGAATAATTAATTTGTAAAGTATGAGATTGCAGGAGACAATTTTTTCCTTAGTGCCTGCAGTGCTTTATAGAAGAGATCTATTAGAAACAGATAATTTGAGAGCCAAGTCTCTAGAATTGATTTTTACCATTGTACTACTTAAAATAATCAAGTATTTTGGTGCCAAATAGTTCAGTGAAAGGCTTTGGAGGGTCTCACTCTGATTTGGTCTGTGATTTAGGTTTTGGGTTTTTTTTTTAATGATAATTCTATAATTTTTACTGTGAGTTTTTTGTTTGTTTATTTGTTTACTTGACAGAAAAAGAACAGTAGAAGACATATCCTATGAGAGAAGTCTGAAATGGTGTCTGTGTGAATGTGTTTAAGTTTGTGACTCCATGCCAGTTTATTAGCTCAGGCAGAACATTTGAATCCAGTGTACCTTTAGCTTTCTGAACCCCCAAATTAGGTTCATATCTAGCTTGATATAGTGGTGGGGGCCCCACCTAGCACAGCCTGCTCAGGTAGGTAATTACTTCGTGGTTTTAGCACAGCAAGATGAATATTATGTTCAAATATGATTGATTCTTCATTACTACAGAAAGTAAGACAAAATGTGATGAAAAGATTGCTTATTCCTAGTTCCCAAGAACTATTTGGCTGAAAATTGTAAGGGAGGATGCTAATTGGTAACCATGTCAGATTCTAAAATAGACTTTCAGTGAAAGTATTGCTGGAGGATGGAGAGGGGGAATAGATCTTGGGTGTTTTATGGTTACAGTTACACGAATGAGGAAATTTTCTGTGATAATTAAATATGGTCCTCTCATTTCTTTTTGTTAAAAATCTAGTAACATCTGATAATATGTTTTTTGGCTTTTTGCATATCTTTGTATACAGTTCAACATTTCACAATGAAGAAACCTAAATACAAGGCATTTAGACAGAATCATTATCATCACATCATGAAGTTTCAAAATTATACTGCTGTAGGAGATAAAAGATTATTATAGAGCATTACTTGTTTACTTACAAACAAGGCATATGCATCAACACAAAGATTTAAAGATAATTATTTGCTCTTTCATCTGTACTTCTTTCTTACTCACTGCAAATTGCTTTTACCTCCAGTCCTATTATTACACCCTGCTATGGAAATTTATCTTACCTTCTTATTGTGTTACTTCTAGTTCCATTATCAAAACTCCTTCTGTCTCTTCTTTCATTAGATCTTTTCACTTTGGTTTTGATTTTTTTTCCTAACTCTAAGATGATATCTTCCAGAGAATATGTCGTCTTGGCCTTCATCACATAATCTTTTATCATTTTAAAATGCAAGCTTTTTGTGCCAGTCTGTGTGTACACTTCTGTAAGGAAATTATGAGAACTCTTGCTCACTGGTATTTACTGAAAAGTGTACACATTTAGGTTTCTAAGTCCTTCACTGACTGCTGTGTTTTATCCCAACAAGCCTGAAAGAAATACTTTGTTACATTTTGTTGACCCTTGTTCACAAACTTTACATTTGTTGTTGTGTAGCATATTAATCTCATCAATACATAGCTGTAATATTTTATTAGGTGAGAGGGTGTTCCTTTCTGAGTACCTCATATTTTTGTTCTAGCTGGAGAGCGTGTCATGTTTCAGTGTATTGAACTGGGAGTGAGAACAGAAGTACTCTTTTGCCTTGGGAATAACTTAGGCTTTCTTGTCCTGCCCTGACACTTCAGCCCTGTGTGAATGAGGGAGAGGGTAGACAGGAGTTAATTTTTTTGCTGCTTTGGTAGCTCCTGGCTGGAGAGATTTCTGTACAGCAGACCGGCACATATTACATTTTTAGAGCAGATTTGGGAAAATGTGGCACCTGAATATGGCAATATTTTCATTCTAGATCATTAAATTGTCACAGAATGTATAATAAATGTCTCCTGAATTTCTTTGAAATCTGAATTTCTTAGGCATTTTCACTTCCTTTGTGTATTTAGGAATGCCTCTGTACTACTGTCCGCTGGGACTGTGGCATACAGCTCCCATTACTGCTGATGGCAACTCAATGCATGAATTCTCATTCATGAGAATGAGGATATATTTATTTTCATTATTTTAGCAGGCATCAGTGAAACTTCTTTAAGAAAAGTGTTCAAGAAAATTGAATCCTGGTAATTTAACAAATGAGCATAAGCTTTCATAAATTACATTTAAGATGTTAACATCAAAGTTAACATTCTTGCTGCAAATTTAGTGCTTTTAATTTCTTTTTTCTCCTAGTAAATTGCTGTTCAACTCAGCTTTAATTTATAATAGAAGAATGGTTTTAGCTTTATAGCCTTAAGACATCCACAGAGAGAATAAATTTACCTCCCTTTTGTTCAGCACTAACTGCATTAGTTTGTTAGTGCTTCCCCTTGGATCCAGTTGGGAGAAGAAATAAGGTGACAGTGGGTTGCACAAAGGCTGGACCTTACTCTTACAAGGTTAAACTAGGGAACATCCTCAGTTATGAAAGATGGGAATATTTGGTTTCGTAGTTTTAATTCCCCTTTAGGCAAGCCTTTTTCTACTGTCTACAGGCAGCCTAAGAGGATTAACCATCTCATTTTCACTTCTTCCCTTTTCAAGCTGTGCTTAATCACCAGAACTTCAGGAAGAATATAGGTGACATTAGCTGTCTTTTGTATAATTTTCTCTGACATGCGAGGGAGCAAAATATGGGTATTCAGGGTGTTGACTATGAAAAACAGCATTTGAAATGCAATTAAAAACTGAAGAACTGAAGGTAAATTTTTCTAGGAATATGGATTTTCAAAAGCTCTTTTACACAGTGGGAGGTATTTGCTTTGGAAAATCGGTAAAGCAAAAAAGTGAGTGCACATGTTATCTTTTTTTATGAAAATTCAATAGAAAGTGAAGAAGAGAAGAATATAAGGTATAAAGATACATAATTTTTATATGGCCCTGGCTTAAGAAAGTGGTAGAACATTATTTCCATAGAGGCTGCTTTGTATAGTACTGTGATCTCTGAAGACTCATAAGGAGTTATAGCTGTTCATTCAAACAGAACAATTGGTGATTAGATTTGAAATTATTGAAATCAGCCTCTAGTGACTTTTTTTGCAACAAATGGTATTATGGTGTAAAACTCTGCTGTCAGCAAGAAATTCTTGCCATCAGGCAAAAGCAATATTTAATGAGAACTTAGAAGTAAGTGGTAAGTATTATTATTATCTTCTTCCATCTACCTTATAGACTATATTTTATGTATATATATGCTTTCACCAGGAGTAAATTTTTCCAGGTCTATAAATTATAGACTAGTTGCAATTATACCTTTGTTCAGTAAAAAAATATTTTAGTGCAAATGTATCATTAAGGAACTTCAACATAATAATCTCTCCTTAGATTTTTTTTTCTAATACTATTGGCATAGAGAAACAAGTGAGGCTGCTCTTTTCTTTACTTTTAAAAATACTATTGAAGGAGAAAACGTTTCCTGAATGCTTTGAATGTTCCAAAGTGTTTTGAAAAATGATTTATGCAGATTTTGCAAAAGGACTTTGAAAGAATGTTTGTTCATTATCCAAGAGCTGCTATTACTGCATCTAATTCAGAAATAATACATAAAATTTCACAAGGTACAAGTTGCTTGTGGCATGAATTTGTAAATAATTTAATTTCCTTTAGTGAAACCTGTCAAGGTCAATCTTCTTTTCCTCAGAAGAGGATAAGAAACAATACAATGCTAAGTTACTAGAGACTGAGTTTACTCACATGTGGTCATCTAAGGTGAGCAATCTCAAAGGACTTGTTTTTCCATAACTCCATGCTTGTAATTTTCTGAGCTGCCTTTAAGTATATCCATTTGAATATCCAGTAGCTGCATGTCCAACGTTTTATGGTCTTATCTGGTTTTAGTGCTAAAACCAACATGGGCAGTAGGCAGCTGTTTTGGTTTTTTTTCTTATTTCCAGTCTGAGACTGAAATAATTTAAAGGGCATGAAAGTGAATTATATAAGATGAGAATAGACCTTGGTGTTTCTTGCAGTTCTAGTGGATGGGCATTTAAGTCAATCTGTTTTTTTTGCATTTGTGTAGCCTAGGAGATCCAGCCTTAATTTTTAGACTAGCTTTTGCAGGTTTGTATTCTAGTGATACATCCAGACCAAGAAGATTTTGCAACTAGAAGAGTGTTGCATGACAAAAAGGGATCTAGATAATTTGAAGATGTGTTAAGATTTGAAGTTGTTTTGAAATTGGTACCACTGCTCTAACAAAGTGACTCTGGGCCTTACATTGCTTTTTAAGTGCAAAAAGTAGGACTAGAATATTTGTTTTTACCTTTAAGTCATTGTAGAAGTGGGACAGTGGATGAGAGGGGAAGGATGCTATCCATGCTCTGGTTACCAGGACTGAAATTAAACCTCATGAGCTTGAACAAAACACTTACTGTTCAGGGAGGAACAGTAGACAAACAAGTGCAAAATCAGATCTACCCAAGCTTGACGAGAGTCGTTTAGAGGAGAGAATGGTAAAATCCAATTAAGGGGGAAATAGAAGAGCCTGAAGAATTCTATGAACTCGAATTTGTACATAGCAGATGAGTAATTACAATTATGTCATGTTCCCTGAACTGAAGTTTATGTAGAGAACCTTTACTAAACAGCTTCTCTTTGACTGCTAAAGTTGGTGTTTGTGTTGAAAGTGAAGATTATTGAGGTTTAGGGCATTTTTACTGTGGCCTAGTTTAAAATTTCTTTCCATAAAATGTTATCTTGTCAGGCTGTCTAACTTCATTAGGTTTAATACAAGCTCGGTGACTGACAACTGATAGGAAACAAAGACTGGGGCCTTTGACTAAGGGGTTTTCTTAGGCCACAGATAAGAAACAGGACTGATAAAAACTGTCATAAACTCCTTATTATTATCAAACAGACAGGTCTTTATGGCTGTCTTTAAAAATTAGTATGTCCCTGTTGCTTTTAGAGGTTCATGACCATTTTTTCTTAAGTTTTTAAAGGGTCATGGTCTTTTAGCAGAAAAATAGTGCTTATATGGGAAGCCTTCTTGATACACTCTTCCTTTGTAACAACATAAGTCTTTAATGCAAAGGTTTTAGGATATTTAACCACATAAACTGCATCCCAGGACTGAGAGCTTTGTCTTCATAAATTAATCAATAGAATAAAAAGATTTCAAATTCACTTATCATTTAGCTCCATCTGAATACTAGAACCATCCTTTTAAGTTAATAGAAGCTGTATGAAAAATGACTCTATGAGCATAGAAAATAAGCCATATAGGTACTCATTTTTCATGCACCTGTGCACTTGCATAGTTTTGTGCTGGTTTGTAGTCTCTCTTTGTCCAATACTAATTTAATAAATTTTAGAAATATTTATAAATAGCCATGTTTTGATGCTTGTAAATGATGGTGACATAAAATGGCCTGGAACACATGCAGGCATGGGTAATCCACAAATCTGTTCCAGTGCTACACTGTAGTCTAAGGAAAGAACTTCATCCTACTATCTAATCCAAATTGCTCCTCTTTCAGTTTAAGCCTACCTTGTGCTTGTTAGGTGAATCAAGAGAGGGTGAAACTGCACAGCAAATTTCAGTGTCCTGACAGAGTTTAATGAAGTAAATTTATCCCTCCCTCCAGGCGATGATTACAGCAATGTTAAAACCACCTCATGGTAATTACTGGTTAATGCTTGTCATTAAGATAGGATTCACAAAACCATTTTACTTAGTAAGATCACTGAACTTCAGTTCAACTTTTGAGTTGCCCAAATAAATATTATCCTAATATTATCCAAAACTTAAAGTTCAACAGTTCACATATGGCCTTGAATATCCTTATGACAAACATGAGGATGTTTTGCCTAGTTCTCTGTTGCTTATAGCACAGGGATTGTTTAATTATTTTGTTCACTCTTCCTTTCTACTTTCAAATATTTTGGAGTTAAATCAGAATGTACCCAGCTGCCATCATGGAGAAGGGTAAGGAAGAGAACGATTACAAGTATTGGACTTGATATGATTTTTTTAGATCAAGAACATCTTTAGTGTCACACAGACTGGAATTCAGCATGTACATGGAAAGAAGTAGGGCATCACCCCTCTTCCCCACTCCCCCATGCCCTCCAAAAAAAGGTTATTTTCATTCCTCTCTTCACCAATTCTCCTTTCATATGTGACTAGAAAACTTGTGGAAAGCTGATGCTGTAGCTGTGAAATTGTATGTAAGTAATAACTTCATGGTCTGTGACTGTACACAAATGGGAGGGGAAAATCAGATTAAAGGGGTAGAGGCTAATGATTCCTACTCTACCAGAGCTCAGTGGCTGTAATCTTTTGTAAGACTGTGGGGCTGTAATCTTTCCTAAGGCCCCTCCTGTCTGGATGGGCTGGATGTAAGGGAGCTGTTTTTTGTGAGAATAGCCAACAATAGAACTGGAGGACAAGCAGGGATATTTCCATCTTCAGTGTTTTTTAAGATTTGTCTGGATAAAAATCTTGAGCAATCTGGTTTGTGGTCGTAGTTGATCGTCCTTCAGTCAGGAAGCTGGACTAGAAACACCCTAAGGTCCCTTTCAACCTCGATTACTCTGTTATTCACTGATCCTTATTACAGGAGTAATCATCCTTCACTCAAACTCAGAATAGTTCTTTCATTATGAGGCAGAAGTTGAATTTTACATGTAGTTTAAAATCACACATGGGCAAAATGTCCTCCTTCACATAAAGACTGAGGAAAGAGAAGAGCTACCTCAGAACCACTTGAATGAAAAAATGTACAGGAACACAAACAAGAAATTTTCATTTTGAAATGAGGCCACTTCCAAACATTCTGCAAAACTTCAGGCATTTTTACAGAATTTGTTTCATGCATATTTCTGCTATATTGATTTAAATGTCTGTGGAACTTAAAAAAAACCCAAATAATTCATAATTCTGTTTTATTCCACTAGTACAACTGTTGTTTATGTAAAGGAAATACAATTGTTTTGTAGTATAGCTGTATTTTTAAGGAGAAAACGTGATTAAAATCCTAGCATAGCTGTATTCTTAAGGAGAAAACATGACTGAAATCCTGAGCACATTTAATATGTGAGCTTATTCAGAAATCAAAGGGAATGAATATACTTGTCTTTCTTTTGTCATGAACCAAAATATAACTACAAAAACTGACAGAGAAAATTTTCAGTTACACTTCCATGTTAATTCTAAATTTTAACAGAATGTTGATTTTGTTCCAATGTGAAATGGGGTTAAACTTTTACTTAGTTTAACAAAAAAATGTTCATAAGAACAATGGGATGTTTTTTACAAAGTTTCATGATTGAAGTTATTAAATCGAGAAATATAAGCTTCAAAAAGTTCTTTCCTACCAAATAAAATTCTCAGCAAAATATTTGTGTAGTAAAGCAATAATTTCAGATGTGAGCAGCAGTAAAAGTAGGCTGCTCACTCCAAAACAAGGAATCATTTATGGTCATTGTGTACCAAAAAGCCAGTATAAAATTGAAACTCAAAGTGCCTCAAAGGCAAGAATTTCATAATAACTTCTGCAGCTTTCTCAGTCTGACATTTCATTTTACATAAACACGTTTTTAGTTTGTTTTCTCCCATGCTTCTTGTTCTCTGGCAGTCATTTGAGATTAATTGCATTCGAGTCAAACATACAGGAGTCACATGGGCATCTTTCCTCGACACCTTAGAGCCGTGCAGTTCTCCATGGTACCCTCAGACAGTGAGAACTGAACTGTGAGTTCTGAACTGCTGCCGTGAAGGCAGTGAAAGTTTGCTGAATGTGGTTTAATCTGCTTTTTTTCTTTAGCAAGCTTCTTTGGTTTAACTTTTTCCTGTGTGGCTGCAGAACCACCTTTATTGAACTCCGAGTTGCAGGAGACAGCAATGATTGAGAAGTTAACAATGATTCATGCCTCAAGAGTAATAACTCTAGAGTGGCAATCCTGCTGTTAGGACAGTAATTATAGTAGGACTGTGGTTGTTTTTCCAAAGGGAGTGTTTGTAAGCACAAATGGTTTTAACATGTACTGTGGCATATGAATTCCTAGATTTCATCACTGTTATTTACTTACATGAATAAAGACAAAGGAATAAAGGAAATATAATCCTTATACCTGAAATAATAATGTGGTATCTTCAGATGCATTCTGAGGTACTCCAAAATATTTTGTCTTTATGTTTGTGAGAGTAATGCGAAACACATTGCTGAAATGGCCATTACTGGGATACAGTTTTAGAGGGGAGTTGAATTTCTTTTTTCAAAGTGAATTTGGGATGTGTGCTACAGGCAAATCCTATGGAAAGGAACCCCTGCCCATTATTTTTGAATCTATGCAATGTAACATCTTGGTGCATTTTGAATTGGTTTTGTGTTTGCCATATAGCACCAAGACCAGAACAAGTAGCTGGGGAGTGGCTTTAGCCATTGCCTTTTCATTTTCCAGTGGATGGAATATTCCACAATGTTATGACAAAGAAATATATATCATGATATAACCTTAGTGCCCTAAAAATTGCTGTGTACCATTGGAGGGGACAAATTAAATAAAGCAGATGTAGTTGTGTAGGAAGCATTCTAGGGCTGCAGAGGATTTAGCTGTACTTTTGTTTCATGCAATTTGAAGTGACTGAAGGAAAGCCATCAATGAAACCAGCAAAACAAAATGTAGTCACTGAGGAGAAGGAAACAAATGTGTGCCTGAGTTCTACAGAAAGTGAAGAATAGGAAGATAAAGCAGGATTAAGAAGTGAAGGCAGGAATTTACCATCTGCCTGTTGAAATTCAGTTCCTGAATTGAAAAATAAAAAACAAATTATTAAAATATTAATAAAAATTCTTTAAGTCGCCATAGGATTTTGAGTTGCAACTGATTATTCCGCAAAGGAATCAAAGTAATATTTTAATTTCTAAGGTTTCCATGTACATCTCATAAATGTATGAATGGAATTGGAGTATGGCAGTTGTTTGTAGCCAGACTTATTCTTGTTTGCTGCGTTAAATTTGTTGATAATAGTGCAAACTTGAATAATTGAAACTGCAATAAAAATCCAGTCAAATATATTTTGCTATATTACAGCAGTATTACAGTAACATTTACATGTAAAAGGAGAATTCCAGGTGTTATCATAGATATGTGAAGGTAGTACATTGATGAATATAAGAGAAACAAGCTTAATAAGTATATTATTTTTTTTTTTATATGTTACAGTATGGGAGATATTAAAAAATGTCTCAGTTTCAAGAGAATTACAGTTTTTAAATTAGCTTTTAATTTGGATCACACCAATATCTGCTAGGATTCTGTTAGAAAGGCTCTTTTACAAATTTATATATCTACAATTAGTTGTTGTGACTTCTTTAATTGTGGAAGGCATTTTCAGTGTCTAAATGATAATTGCAAGTTACTGAAATTATCAGAACATTGATAAATGTGATGGTATTATTGATGTAAGGATCCAAAAATGATTGAAAGTCTTAGAATGAGGACTATCTCCATAAATTTACAGGTCTGGAGAATAACATTATTTTTTTTTTTTCCACTTCTTTCTGTCTGGTGGTTTTCTTCCCTTTTTAATGTCCTATCTAAGAAATTTTTTATTAGGCTTTCTTCTTGTCAGGAAATAAAGCAGAGGAAAGGAGAAGAGAGAAACCAAAATTTAAGTGTCTTTAAGGACAAGTTTTAAAAAAAATGAGGTAAATGTCTCTTGAGACTCTAGATCTTAGTTATTGAAATACCTTAATCAAACAGGCTTTAAAGATTACTAAAGAGAACTGCAACTATTTAGACTGTTTATTTATTTAGTTATTTCTATATATAATATATATAATTATATATATAAAATATATAAATAATAATTTTATATATAAATATATATATATTATATAGTTATTTAGACTGTGTGTTTAGTATATCATGCTTGGCACTGGGTGCAACATTGATTCTCTACCTTGCGGAGTTGTCATTTTTATTGTGTACTTGCCAGGCTATTATTTCCCTTGAAAATTATGGATTTGCAGTCTCTTAACAGCATCCTAACATTTTTTCACTTATTGTTAGTAGCTATTTCTAGTATCTGGTATCATGGGTAGTGTGCAGAGCTGCTTATATACAACACATCAGGGTGGGAAATTCCTTGGTAACAGGTTCTAGTTCTCTATTCTTAACTCTCAAACATTTCTCTTCTAATCTTATTGGTTGCCAAATGCTTTCTGGTTACTTGTCAAAGTATGTGGTACAGAAATACACTGAATGAATGAAACATAATAAAATTAATAAGCTGTTTATATTCTTAATCTTGGGTGAAAAATAAATTGAAAATAACATAAATTATGTGATTGCATTTATTTTGAGGGGGAGAAAACCAGTGTCATGTAACTCATCATGATCCTCTCTACTTCCATCCATCTCCCAGTCACAGTCTTTTTAAGGATTTAAGCAGTATGAAGTGAGTATGTCCATAGTAGAGGAATGGTTTGGTGTTGTTTATTACTGGAAAAGAGGGGAGATATGTGTAGCACTCTTTTTTTCCTCTTTGAAAGATTGTTCTTGACTTCAATTGACATGAGGCACAAATAATTTGTGGGAGAATGCAGAGAAGGAAAATGAAAAAGAAATTTCAAAGCTCCTTTCATTAACCTTCTCAACTTTCAAACAAGAACATAGAAAACAAGAAAAATAATTTGAAAAATATTATTTCCCAAGCCTATATGCATTAGAAAACTTGTGTAGATAGAAATTCTGTTACAGTGCTGGCTTTTCTTTCTTCCTAGTTGACCATGAGAGAGATTGCTTTGGTTTTTTTTCTGGATCTCCAGTATACTTTTACACTGACAGATATCCTTTGTAAATTCTTTCTGAATAACACAGAAAACCCCCCAATATTTTAAATAACTAGAGTGGTTTATTATATTGACTTGTGCTGCTAAATATATTAGTCTTAGTTAGGAAAAAATTAGAATGTAGCCCTTAAGAGAATAAAATTTAATATTACTTAAATAACATCAAATAATGTAAATTGTAAATAATCCCAATGTTCACTTGGATATAGAGCAACTTCAAACTTCTTTCTCAGATATGCAGGTTTATTAACTTCTTTTTAAGAATTACTCTTTTAAAAAATTACATGATCAGAGTTTTTCTAGCATTGACAATGATTTCTGTTCATATTGATATGTTAACAGATGAAATTTAATTATATTTCTTAACACATATTTGGAAAAAAAGAGCACCAATTCTTTACCAGTTGCCAGAGTTGTTAAAATTTCTCCTGAAAATAAATTTTCAAGCTTTCCCTTGTGATTCATTTGCTTTGAAATGCTTTCAGTTTCTGAGCTGTTATTTTATCTTTTTAATGCCAGTATGGAAATTTTCCAGGATTAAAAGCTTCTTTCTGTCTCTCCCCTCACTGTTCCTCCTTTCCAATATGCATTTTCTTTCATTTATTTTTATCTGACAAGTTTTCCATGTGATAATTATTCTGTTCTCAAACATATTTTTATAAATCAGTGCGTAAATCCCTTTCAGTAAGAAACTTAAATTAAAATCAGGTTAAAAGAGAGGTAGATTTCTGACAATAGGATTCAGAGTTCTTTTTGGCCTGTAAAACCTGGGGCTATAAGAAGGGCATTTGGGAGTCTGGAACATAATGTGCAAGCCATTATTCTGTAGATTTTAGGTCACTTCTTCTGCCAATAGATCTTTGTATGTCCCATTAGCAGCTACCAGCTACATTCAGTTTTTAATTGAGTTTCTCTGTTTAACAGACTAAAAATTTTATGTGGATCAGTGGATATTTTTTCATATCTCATTCTGTATCAGATGAAAAGCTCCTGTATTACTATTACTTTCCCCAAGTAAAATACTTCTTTTAAGATTTTTTAGGAGTAAGTCCATAATGTCCCCCTAGATATTCTGGTCAAGAGGATTGCTACCTCATTTTTGAGAAATGTGCTGGTATTTTACCTCATGTGTAAGAAATAGCTGACATAAAATAATAACCAAAAATTTTGCAATAATGGCATAAGTGTACTGACAATAACAAGCATGAAGCAATCAATGATGCTCTAATGCTTCCCTGATAGACTGGCTAACTTTAATTATTGACTGAATTTTAATGAGGAAGCATGTGCTATTGATCTGAGTAGTGACAAAGCCTGAAAACTTATGTGTGTAAAAAGAACTAAGGATGATGATCTAATGTTTCTTGTTTACTTTGTCTGAAGAGATTTATAATCCTTTTTATATCTGGATTCTGTATTCCTGTACTGCTTTTTTTCTGAGATTTAAATATACGTGTCCTTCTATTCTTTCATTTTGATCAGCATAACAGTGCTTTTCTATTGTTTCTAGGAAAAGATGGTAACAAATTCATTTTTTCTTTGGAGGTGAGCTTGAACCAGGTTTAAATTTTCCAAGTCCATCTTGTTCACCTTAACCCTGAATGACGTGTGGCCTCTGGCTGTTGGGAAGACCGGTGGGCAAAATGGAGTTATTTGGGGTTTCATCAGTTGTTAAATCAACTGAAATTGTAATTAACTTTAAATTTTCTAACAGCTATGATGTTCAAAGAATAATTTATTAATTAACATTTACAGACAGTAGTTTGCTATTAAACATCTCAGTGTCAATACTACTGTTTCTGTTACAAATTCCGTATGTTTGCATGCTCTGCTTTACTTTCTTGAGCTGATTTAAATTCCCATGTATATGAGTTAATTCAAGAGCCTCAGGTAATTTTTCCTTAAGAATTATCTGATGATGATTTTAGATTAGTTTTAGATTTTAGATTTAGTTTGCATTGCAAACTTTCAAATCACTTTTAGGCCTCTTCTGCCCTTGATGCAGCTGTCTGTGGGCTCTGCCATGGTTCTTCTGAAACCATCTAGGTTTAACTTACTATTTTCAGCCTCAGTTATACTGAGTAGCTTGTGTGATTGTCAGAGATAGCCATATGAAAGAGTTTGCCTCTGACCACGTTTTCCTCTCTTTGTTGTCAGTAATCTAAATCACCTGCCAAACCGAGTCCATAATTTCTGTACTAACTGTTATAGATGGATGCTTCTCAGCTTGCAATACCTTTTAAGGCTGACAAATCCAATATGAAGATTTGTGTCGTGCTTAATAATAAAATTATGAAACCTTGCCAATTCATCCAGCCTGTGACTCCACAAGCACATTCCATGACTGCAGCCAGAATATTTGTCTTTAGTCAGAAACTGAACATCCACTGAAAACACCACAGTGAAAACTGGGCAGTGGTATTAACTTTTCCTATTAACTGCTCCTTATTGGAGAGACAAACTTGTTTTCCGTGTTCTTGAATATCTTGATTTCTCCAAAACAAAACTAAAGAAAAACCCAGTCCTGCGCATTATAAGTGGGCTGTTACAGCACACTTTGCCGAGTATTGACTGCAGTGGACTTTTCAGCATCTTCAGTCTTGTCTCCAGTTCATTTTCATAGTGGGAAATACAGTTTTAAGCATTGTACAATATGGAAGAGCTTTTTGTCTCTGGAGATCCAAAGCCTTGAAAATTTTCAGGAACAGTATCAATAAACTTGATGTAGCTTTGTCTGGCTGACATCAGTTCTCATCTTTGGTCTTTGGCCAACATAAATAGGTTTTTTTAAAGGCTAAGAAGGGAAATGTGTATGTAATATAGGAGAGATGATTCTTCCTGGTTTCCACTTGGAGTTTTGAAATACAACTCTCTGCAAGAGGTGACAGTGGATGCTAGGAAAGTGTTGGGTATTCTTGGGGTAAAAAATATTCAGTGTTTCTCTTTTGTTACAGGACTATTTTTTCAAGACTTTCAGTTGGCAGAAATTTCTGAAAAAGTCCAATTTATTAGACATTAGCGTTCTACCCAGCTTTTTAAGTACTGGAGAAGACATTTGCATCAACATCTATCTGAAAAGCACCCTGACACTATGAAATCACCTGTATCGAAAAGCTGTTGATCCACTGAAGTCCTAATACTTGGAATTATTGCAAAACTACTTCCATATCTTTAGGCTTGTTGGGGGTAGAAAGCATTATGGTGTGTGGGATAAAGAGTTGATGAACCTTACCTCTGTGTCCTGAGGGTGCACCAAGAGTTCATTTGTGACCAGAAGTCTCCATACCTTCACGATACCTTCAGACTCAGGGAATGGAAAATCAGTAACTATGTTTGTTTCTTGGGTGTCTGGCTTTGTTGGGCTGTACACCTTCAATATTAATTTAGAACTAATTGCTCTGTTGGAGGCTGGGAAAAGATTGGAGCAAGCTGGTAAGACACATCAAAAACGAGGCAGTTGAGTTGATCAGCTGTTTTGAAATTCTCTCCACCCCTCCTCCAGTCTGTCTGTCAGCAGAGTGGCCAATGATTTATTTCCTTTCATCTTTCTTGGGTTTTTGCCATGATATAGTCATGACCCAACCGTCATCAGAGACTCAAAACCCTTCCAACTTCTAACGTGGTTACCATTAACATAAATAATCATCATCAAGTGACAAAATCCTGCAACTTTATACTTACTAAAACCCCACCATCAAGGTGAAGGATGTTTGCATTCATTCTCAGCAGCACTGCAAGTTTTAATTCTTTCAATCCTTTTTTTTTCATCTTTCTGTTTCCATTCTCTGCCATAACCCTGTTGCGGCTGATCTGGTTTGACACCTTACCAGCAGAGAGATGAAAGCTGACAGTGAGCCCAAGCTGCATGTAAATGCTGCGACTTCAGCAATAACATTGAAAATTTGTTGCTTTTGGGGAGAGGCTATTAGCAAAAATATATTTTCTCTTTTTCCAGTCTTCTCATAATGGAATTACTCTTAAATTGAAACATTTAAGTTTATTGAACAGCCAGTGGCTTGTGCTGTTTGTCTGCTAGTATGTTCAATTCCTCTCAGTGTTTGCTGTAAAGTCCCTTAACTCTGCTCACCAGCAGCCTTCAGTAAGCCAGAAGCCTTTGCCAGGTAATCCTCACACCTGTAAGAATTTGGAGTACTTAAATTGTGAAGCTGAAAAAAAGGGAGAGTTTGCATGCACTCTAGACTGGGGTGAGCTGGCAGGCTCTATAATTATCGTTTGAACTCGATGTCCTGGTGTATACAAAACTTAAAAAAAAATTGGTAAATCTAATGCTGAAGTGCCTGCAGCACTGCTCCTTTTTGTCCAGGGAGTGATGAGATGACTCCTTTAATTGCAGGGTCATATTTCTAAGTGGCTGCTGGAGTGTCAGAAGCCACCAAGCCATGAAATGTGAAAGATCCTGTGGCTGGTTTATGGAACTACACTCTCATCTGAGTCTTTAATTCTGGATGTTACATTCTTCAGCTTGGCACTTAGTGCTCTGCTGCTGCCAACTCTGTGCCAGGAATCCTGCGTGTTTCCTTTCTGCAAGGAATGCTGAAGTGCATACACTAATTATCTAAACATTTCTGGGTCATAAATCACAGCATTTTAAAGCTACTTAGTGGTACAGTACTGAAAGAATCAAAATTTTACATAGTATTATGTCACAAAACCCAGGAGGTAAAATCTCAAGTGTTATAAAATATGTCTTAAAACATTTATTTGCATCTTATCTCTACCATGTGATAAATGAAAATAAATCATTATTCTTTTCTAATCAAGATCATCTGTTTAAAACACTCATAGTTTTTTTTGTTTGATTCCATCTGACTTTGTAATTGCTACTGCTCTAAGGACAAATTCTGGCCACTTAAAATGTTTCCTTTTAAGCCAATATTAGAGCTGAAGAAAATGTTTGAAAATTTTCTATACTTTGATTCTTCAATGCTTACTATAAAAACTGTATTATTTTATACAGAGAACTGAAGGCTCTGTATTGCCTGTAGAAGCTGTTGACAAGCAGATGAGGATTTTACAGCTGATACACAAAATCTGAATGTTACATCCCTGGGTGGAGGTTTTAAATAGTACTTTTCAATTCAGTTAAAAATCTTGAATGTTGTTAAATTTCTAGATACTTGAGCTTTTGGCAGCATGTGGTGATTTTAAGTGGAACTTAATTACTATATTTCTATACTGTGATTTACATAATATAAGTTAAAATGCAAATAGGGGCTCTGTAAGTGCTCTTGCAAAGTAATTCAGTTATTCTTAATTGTAGTGTTAAGCATTGGGAGATTTTGACTTTTCCAAGCCAGTGTAGCAAAAGGCAGCAAAAATTGATCACCTGAAAACCCACCAAAGAAATAATGAGAGAGAAAAATATTCTTAAAGGGATTTTTAAAAAATATTTGTATTTTTTCCTCTTAAAATAAATGGGTGAGCCTGCTTCAGCCTCTTTTTGGAAAAAAAAGTTTTTAAAGAATGAAATGTGTTAATGCGGAAAAACGTTTACTAATGAAACATAAAAATGAGGAACTACTAAATTTTAGTTCCAGTGTTTGATAATAGCATGGAAAGAAAGCAAATATCCACTTTTAGTATACTGGAAAATCAATGATCTTTTTCTCATAGATTTTCTGCAAGAGTTACTGAAAGACTAGGCATTAAGATCTAATCTGGTAATTTTTGATAAGATGTTATATTATTATACTTTTAACATTCTAATATACTTGATAATTTTATTTTCAAAGTATTTTCTTCTTAAAGAATTGTTAACAAGGTACAGTTTTCAAAATAACTCATACTTGGTTTGCTTGGTGTGCAAGTGTTAAATGTAGAAAACATTCATATGGTTAAATAATATTTCTATTTTTACAATTCTGTTGTAATATTAAATAGTGGTAATATATTGTTAGGAACAAAAAGAGCTTTATGCTGGGTTTTTTTCCTATGATTTTTCTCTAATTTAATCACTTAAATATATTTAACTTAATGGAATTCATGTGCAATGCAGTTTTGCACATATATTAATTTTTCTGCTTCACTGAAAGCAGAATACAATTAAACTACAGAAATAATAAAGTAATAATACAGGAACAATAGAGACAAAAATAATAAAGAAACAATAGAGTAATAAAAATATAGCACTAACCATGAGAAACATGGACCTAATGATCTTATCAGCCTTTCTTAAAAAATAACTTAAATTCTGGAGGCAAGATTCTGTGCAGAAATCACTAGTCCCCTTTTCATAAGGATGGAATGTACATATTGAGTTTTAATAGTGTTGCCTGACTATAGGAATGCTGCTAACAAACCTCACTTAGAGTGTACCAAAAGAACTTTGGAAAGAAAAATAGCCAATAACAATTTATAATTCTGGTACACACTTGAGATATATTTGAAAAAGAAATCCACACGCTTTTGTCAGTTGTCAAAGTCCTTCATTAAAATGAGGATCATAAGTTGCACATGAAAGATGATTTTTCTTTTTTTTTACCATTTGACCATGGAGATTGAAGTTGTGGTCTACAGAAATGTAAATTGTTGTTTGCATTTGCTTTTGTCAAAAACATATAGAAATAATATATGAATAAAACATATATTTGCTGTTCAGAATAATTTATTGTGTTGTGATTTAAAACAGGGGTCATTCTCAAGTTCTTGTGAGACTTTAAACTCACTCTTCTCACCTAAGTCTGTACCTTCCCCCTGCATATTTGTTTCTGTCCAGGTTTCTTGCCCTTCCTTTCCCCATTTTTACACCTTTGAGACTTGTTTTCCTCAAATGATGTAATGCACATGATTGAGAAAGGATTGTGACTCCACTTGCTCAACACACAAGTAAATTCAAAAGTTTAAGCATGCTTAAACCCATTAAATTATAACTAAAATACATGGAGCTGTTTGAAATCATTTGTCTTTGTTATCGGATCAATACAGGTACATTTGTTTGCCAGCAGTGGAGGGAAGATATGTATAAAATATTTGTTGTGACCTATGTGGCCTCACCTTCAGCAGAGCAGAAATGAGGGAATTGATGAGATGTGCATTTGTCTGTGCACAGTGCAGGGCTGGTGCAGATTTGTGCTTGAACAAGAGTCCAATTCTTGCAAAGTTGGAGGTGAATGTTGTACCCACTTTGTTGTCAGCATTCACCAGAGCAGGGAGATGAAGGAGTGTCAGCCACCAACTGCAAATTTTAAATTCTGTCTGTTCGAAGTTTCGGTAGTGATGATAATTTTATATATATATAATTATATATATATAAAATTATATATATAATAATAATTATATATATAATAAAATTATATATAATATATATATATGATATATATATATATATAATTTTTGGACTTGCTTTTCATGAATCAGTGTACTTGGGATGCCTAAGCCAGCACCAGGAGGCTGGCCTGTCTAAAGGGTTTCACGGTAATGCTTTCCAGAGATGCCAACTCCAGTGCAACAGAGTATATTTTTATCTTGGGCAGGGGGCACAGAAATGACAGATTAAATAAATTTGTTATTTAAAATAATTTCCTCTGAGGAACACTTTTTTGATTCAGGTTCTAGAGCTGACTTGCTAGTTTAAAGTCAAGAAGGAAAAGCAACAAAATATTGATGAGGCTGGCAGACGGTGTTCATTTGTGGTTTCCTTAGTAGTTTTATATTTTATAGTTCTTATAAAGAATTAAAATAAGCAAATCTCTGTTTTTGGCACTTCAGTTATGAATAACAAGGCTGAAAAACATCCTGTAAAAATCAAAATACTAGAAATGAAAGATGAGACACATCATTCTTCTGAACTGGCCATGGCTTAATCAGTGGCAAATAGAAGAAAACATAAATTCATCCAGCTAAAGGCCTCTGTAGTGTCTGTGAAGGGAAAAGACTCAATCTGAATTCCAATTAGTATGCCATGTTAATCAAGGAAAAAAACGAATTTTATTGATACCAAATCAGAACTCTTTTTCCAGTGTGGAGGAATAAATAGACATGAAATACATTTTTTATTATGTACTTTAGTATTTGTTATGTAAAATAGGTCTTTTAGGTTGAAAGAGTCCATCTATCATTGAAAAAAATAGAAGGTATTTGGTTCAGCAGCACAAGTTTACACGTTGAGATGGCTAAGAGGCCATTATTGATATAATATCCTCACATTGCTTAAAATAATCTATCTTATTTATTCCTTCCCTGTTTCTGAACTGCATACATGGTGTTCACAATTCAATTGAACAAGAGAACAATGAGGAGGGGAAGGATAACCCTGGAAATGTAGAGGAGACTGAATGGAAGCAATCAAAAAAGAAAATGTTTGTGTGGGGTTTTTGTTACGAGAAATTATTGGCTTCTTCTATAGTTTATCCATTCTGAAAAAATAATGTCCAGAATATGGAAAATGAAACTAACATGAATAGGTTTTATTGAAGAAAATCTAGATGTAAACTAAATTGTGAGATACACTACTTCCAAAACAATTCCCAATTTTATCTCTCAACAGCTTCAATTACAAAAAAAAAGCTGTTAAATGAGGTTGATTTGAGCTGACTTTTGGAGAAAAACCTGGTACAGCAATTTGTCTGACTGGGGTTAGAATTAGGAACCACAAGAGAAATGTTACTGGCATTTATCCTGACCATTACCTGGTCATTGCCCAATGAATGAACTGTGAAAACAATTAAAAAGTGATTTAAACTCACAGTTCCTGTTCTTTTTTCACAGTAGCAATCTCATAACAAGCTGAGTGGTTTCTGGAATGCAGAATGGATTCTCAACTTCCTTTCATATGGTCAGGATTTGACCTTTTTTTTTTTTTCCTTTTTCAGTAGTGTTGTGTCTATATTTGTTGTGGTACTTTCAACTTTTTCCTCCTTCCTTATTCCATGTGCATGTTGTCTTACCCCATTGTATAGCTGTGAAAATATTCTTTTTGGTGATAGATCTATAATTAAAATGTGGATGTAATAGATAAACATCTGCAGACAAGCACAGTTGTTTCCCTAGTTGATTAGGGAAAGCACATCAAGTTCTAAAAGATGTGTGAAAAAACTCCTGTTTGATTCATAGCTTAGTTTCTTCAGAGTTTTGAAATACTCTATAATGGTAACCTCAGGCAGAAGAATTTTATTAGTAATTTTTTACATTTTTTTAAGTATGTTTGCACGATTTTCAGTGGGAAAAGTACTCATTTGCTATTATTTATTTGTTCAGGAGTGTGTTTTAGTGACTCCTGTTATTCTTAGGATCTCCCTACTATTATATGTCCTTAAGATCCCTTCAGTAATCAATGCAGAAAAATGTTAAGATCTAGTTAGGACTGAATTTTGGGGTTAATTTTGTTGAACAAGGCAAACATTTTCCTTCTAATACTAGAAGAGGTTACTCATATTCAAATTAGAACCAGAATGTGCCTTGGCTTTTCTGAAATCTATCTGGAAGTGATATTAATACTAGAATTTAAGCAAGTAGTTGATTTGTGCCTCAGGCCCAAGACATACGCGAGGTTTTACTAATGGTCTGCATTATTTAAAAATAATTCTAAGTGTGTATATGAGAGTAATGATTTCCTGTAGAGGGAATGAGGGGATGTCAACATGGAAAAGTGCAGACAGCATTTTCTGTGTATCTCCCAGATGAATAAATTGATAAAAAGTCATTTCTAGTAGGAAACTGCCACTTTAGTTATACAAATCTTTTATGTTAAGCAGGAGTTTTTAAAATGGAGAATCAATCTCCATAATAGAGCTAAATTATTCTTCTGTAATTCAAACACTATGCTGCTTTTAAATGTATGCTGATAACTGCACGATAATTTGCACCTGCAGTCTTGTATGAGGTCAGACATACCTGTTTTATTAAGAACAGGAGATGAAATAAGTCCTAGAAAAGCTGCAGTTGTCACATGAATTAACCACAGCAGCCAATATTAATGGAGAGGGAGAGAAAACTGGATTTACCAGTTGCCAACATATATCCATAGCCATGGTGTGCCTTTAAGTATTTCCTCAACTATTCCTTCTGCCTGCCAACACAACTCATCAATATTTTTTGCTTTAAGTTAGGCTATTTTCTTTACCCAAGGATCTCTATTTCTCTCCTTCAGTGGCCTTTCCCCCAGTATGGGAAGCATACAGCTCAAGTCACTGATATTTTTCCCACTAAAATGGGAAATGATGCTGTCTGTATACATTTTTATAGGTCAGAACTTCAGTCTTTCAGTATTTCAGTGTATTCAGTATATTATCAGTCTTTCTTGGGTTAATGCACCTGTGTAAAGAAACTGTAAAGGAAGCGTGTTTGCCTATAGAATATTTTGTGTGAATAGTAATAGAAATTATAGAAACAGATAGTAGTTCTGTGCAGGAAGATAAGCAAAATATCACACCAAAAAATGCTTACATTTCAGCATGTTGATGGTAGTGTAAGTAGTACAGTGAGTCCATAATTAAATATCTTATACTTCACATCATGTAGTTTTAATTATTGGTATCTGAGGCATTGAAGCCAGGGGAAAAAAAACAAAACAAATGTTTGTCTGTGAGACTTTCCTGCAGCAACCTCTTGAACTCGAAAGTGAAAACAGAGTGCTTAACATTCTGCAAAACTTCCAGATAAACCCATTATTAATTGCTCCCTGTGTGTTTGGATTATCAGTGATCCCAATTTGGATGAGACAGCCGCTGTTGTGACTCATTCAATTCCTTTCAGTATGATTGTCAGGAAAGTCTTCTGTCTTAATTCTGAGACCCTCCCATAATTTTCAGTTCACATCAAATTGGATGGAAAATTAAGTTATTTTGGTCTATTCATGGAAGAAAGTATATTAAGTTGGTAGAGTTTGATCACATGGTCAAATCTATTACTGTCTTAGGGCAGTGTGTGACAAGCAGAATCTAAATTGGCTTACCAGTAATAAGAACCCAACATAAGCTTTTATGTTAAAAAAAGTAGTACAGTCAGTGTGCTTCCCAGTGATTTTGAGATTTTTTCAGAAGTATATAAAACTTCAAGATCTCAATTCCCTTAGATTATTGTGTATTGTTTGAATCTGCTCACATGAAAACCACTTTTCAAAAACATACTAAACTGTATTAGTGTCTGTTTTATAGTAAAGTTAGCTTTTATCTGTAATGCTTACCCCTTTTTTATCTTTATTAAAATAATAAGATTTTTTTGAAAATAAGTTTCTGAAAGTTTATGAAAATGTCAAATTAGGTCAAGAAATTTTGGAGACCAGACTTATTTGGAAAAGCTTCTTCACAGCTGAAAGATTTCAGTTAGTATAGACCTTCCATGAAATCTTTACACTCTTTGAAATTAATGGACTGGGTATAAAGTCACAACTCTTTTCCTTGCAGAACTCTTGGAAAATTAACAGCCTTCATTCACCTGGAAAACATGGTCATTTTATATAAGTGAAACACAACATAAATTCCTAATAAAACAGCTAAGAAGGCAGAGTGAGATAAAACCAGTCCAATGTAGACTTGTGTTTAATGAGTTCATATAAATATTTTAGAATATTATGTCTAAAAAATACACACTTTTGCCAAACAGTGTAAAATCTGGGCAGTAAATAGGCTGTATGGAAGCAAACCTCAATATAAAATATGCTTTGTGGCCTATTTCCTCATCAGTAAACTGGAGATGCTTTCTCTGTTATGTAGCTGATTTCTTAAGGCTATCCAGGATTACCTCTTGATTTTAAAACATACCAGTTTTTCTGTGACTATAGTTTAACTCGCATACTTTAAAATACTTTATTAGAAAATATGTAATTCATAAAATTTAGTATTGTGTATCTTACCTGTTTATCAAATCTGTAGTTTTATTAGAGAAGTTGTCACCAAACACTACTTAAAATAATGCCTTGATGGGGCAGTGGTGCTGTTCTGAAATCTCCTCCAAAAAATTAAAATTATGGAATTCTTACATAAGAATAACAGCCTTTAAATACCTATTCATTAAATGTTTAGCTATGAAGGAAAGTAATTAATGAGTTTCCCTTTATTTATTCTCTTTTTTTTTTTCTCCCCATTTTTCCTTTCTATCCCTGAGCATGGGTTTGAATTTGACTTGTAGATCTATTTATTAGTGTGGTGAAACAATTAACTTTGAGTGACTGAAACCACTGATCTGGGTGATTAAAATATTTTTCCTGGAAAAGAAAGAAAAAGAACACCTTGGTTTAGTAGGACTTTTGCTGAGTGTTAGTGACCAAATATTATAGCCATTTTTAATTTTTCATTGTCTGTTCTGCCAGTGATCTGTCCAGCTGATTGTTGCCTTAGTCACTTGTTATTTATTTTTTTGTTTTCTATCTCCCTTTTTTATCTCTCTCTCAGTTCTTACACCTTAACTCTTAGAACAGGGTACCTCTGTTGGTTTTTAGTAATTCTGTACATAACCCTGTTGGAGTTCTTCTTGTAATTTTTAAGTTAACATCAGTTCCATAGCATGCTGTTTTTTCCTGCTGCTGTGCAGGTTCTTCCAATTTTCTTCCAACACTGTAAGAAAGATGTCAACTACTTTTAATAGTATTCACCTAATTTGAATTTTATTGCTTTTTCCCCCCCCTAACTTCTGAAGAAAGAAAAAGCTTTTCCAGATTGCTGACTTCAAAGTACAGTTTGACTTGTACAATGAATGTAACTGTACCATGAAAAAAATTTCCATCTAAAAGATTGTCACTTACAGAACTGTGATTTAACCAGGCTTCTAGCCAAACAATTATTTTAGGTTTATACATATTATATATCCATATTCTCCAAAGAGATGTCATTAAAGCCTGGTAATTGCTAGTCTTTTGAAAAGAACATGTAGTTATGAATAAATGCTTTAGCATTAATTTTTGAGGAAAAAGCTTAGGGACTTATTTGTGTGGATTTCATTAATGGCATTTGAACAATGAAAACTCCCTGTGCTTTACATTGTAAACAACTTCCTGTGTGATTGGAGTTAAATTTGTGGTACTGCTCCCTGCTATGAGCTAGATAATGGAAAACTTGGAAGAACATTGTTCCCTGTGGTATGTGGTGCACACTTTGCAAAGCCAGGGACATGTTGCAATATCACAGGTGAAGAAAAGATTAGACTGGGAGCTGGGGGATCCACCAAAAAATAAAGAAAAGTCGTGCTCTTTGTTGTCAGAACAGATGGTGCTTCCACAAATTTTGGCTGTAATAGGGAAGGTCCTACTGAAACAGCCTGGCCTTGGCTGGTAGCCCTTGGTTGTTTTCCCTGGTTGGTGTATCAGGCATCCAAGGTTATGTTCAGGAACAGCTGTTTTGCACAGATTGCTGCAAATTTGATGCCTGTCTCTCAGCTCCAGCAGAAATCCTGTAAGTGTTGTTGAGGAGTTGGGCTGCTCCAGAAGTGTCATAAGCAAAACTCGCCCTGTGGTCCAGGGCACATCACTGTGAGTTAAGTGTTCTTATTAGTTGATTGTTAATCCACCTTCAGACATTTCTGTCATTTTAGGTAGAGGTGCTGTTCTATTAAAATTTTCTCAGGAGTTTGGATGTAGATAATAAAAGGTTCAATATTTGTTCTTGATTTTAATCTCTATAGATTAATTCCTATTAAAAGGACAAAAATAGAAGAAGTAGAAATGCCTCCTTCAGATAATTGTGCCAGTGCAGAGCATTCAAAATCATCACTGCCTTTACTCATTTTCCTGTTCTGTTCTTGTTTCTCCTTTCATTCTGAAGTGAATCTGAGAAGAGTTTTGAACATGAAACAAGTGTGATAGCACTGTAGCAACATGAGACACATAAATGTGTTTAAGGGCATTTAATGTGAGACTAACTAATTTTTACATAAGGATTTTTTTCACACAGATTTATGTGGGAATCTTAACTTACAGTACATATTGCATATGGTATTACTTTAAGGTCTTCTTCAGCTGAAATTGTACTGTTGCATGTGCATGAAAAGAATTTTGTTAAGTACATGTTTTAGAATAGCCATTAAATTGAATCTATTCTAGAACATATATGTAAGGGAAGTTTTGAAAAAAAAAAAACAAGTTAGTATATTAAGTCGACTTGTACTTGCCAATACATTCTAATTTGCAGCTGATTCTTTCTTTCATACTACGTCTCACAGTTACCAGCTGTCCTCACCAAGTTGTCTCACTTGCAATGTGAAACACAAACAGTATTCCTTCCTCTAAAGGTTGCACTATCCCACACCAACACAGCTATGTTAACACAAACATGTATAACCTTTTCAAGAAGACCTCTCTCTGCTGACGGTGATTCTGCAGGCTGTGGAATGTAGGAATTCATTTTTTACCAACTATCTGATCATATCAGCAAAGAATTCTCCAAGTATTGAGGAAGGAAAGGCCATGTAGTAAGAAATGTTGTATCTGTTGATTATTTGTAAGAACGAATTACATTTATCCTGCAGTCTAAGCTGAAAAACAAAAAAAGCAAAGGAAAATGAAAGCCAGAAGAACTTCCTGAAAATGGGAAATGGTTGGAGTGTGCTCACCTGCTCAATCTCTTAGTCATCACTAACATTTTGTGCCAGGAAGCATTTATGTTGCTTATAACCTGTTTTTCAGAACCCACTTGTTCTGTGGTTGGCTGCCTCCTTAGCTGAGAGCAATTTTGATCAACATCCACATAAAGAAAGTCTTCCAATTCTGGGCCTGCCTTGGAAGGCTTTCTAGTTCATCTCTTCCTGGTGGTTCTGTGCCAAGACAGTAGTATGGAGTTTAATTTGCAGGGCAGCACTTTCCTAAATGTGTTTTAATCTTGATCTGGTTTGAACATGGCTTATCATATTTTACTAAGAAAACTGAAGTGTGTTACCTAAGCAAAATTAGATGGGTAGGAAATGGCTTGGTGAATGCACTTCTTAATTTCATGCTGGTTTTTATGGTCATTTTAAAGACTTGCCATATAAAATAATATGCAGAAGTCTAAAGAAAATCAAAAGTGCAATAATTTGGCGTGTTTTCTCAGTGACATTTTTGTTTATGAGCAAGTTCAACGCATAAACTAGTGGAAAAAATGTATTTTCTCTCAGTGTTAAAGGTAACCAATTAAAGTCATATACAGATCAAAATTAAGATTTTGTAATGTGAAGTTTCTGACATATAAATCAATGAAACAAAAAATGCAGGTTAGGTTTATTTATGAAGACTATTCCAGACTATGCTAAAAATACTAATTAAATTTATAATTAGACTTCCTGTGTAGTTGGATTTATTTGGAGATTTGAAAATTTTATTGCACTTTTCCTTTGTGAATAAAAACAAGTACAGTACTGATATTTAATCTATTTCTGGCTGCACTGAGTTATTAGCAAGTGTACCAAAATTCATCTTCATGTAGGAAATCTCACTTAGTCCCTGATCTGTCTGCTGCAGTGCCTGTATGTGGGATTTCCCAGGGAGAAGGATAAATCCATTTCACTTCTGAAAGACTGTTCATTACTGACAGGAAAGAAGGAAGGAAAAAAGGGCGATGCAGAGGAAGACCTAAACTAAGTAACTGAAGATTCTTTAGAACTCAAAGGATGGGTGACTTATTTACTCAGGTCAAGTTTAAAACAGTTTTTGTCATTGCAGTGTTGTGTCTCTTTCATTCATAGCACTGAACTATTATCCTTAATAGTTCTATAATTTAATTGTTTTGAAAAAGCAAAACAATTTTTGAACCACCACATAATGTTAAATTTGCAGGTGTTACAAAATTAACATAGATTGAAATGTACCTGATTTCCTCACTAAATGTGTTTTTCTTGCTTGCTTTTAAGTTAATACATTGAGTCATTCATGGATTTTATTTCTTCCATGGCTGATAGTTTTCAAACCTTGCCATTTACCTAGGTAGCTGTTGTGTTTTCATTTGCTGGTACATGCAGCTGTATGAAAGCAGGCAGATGACACTACTGACCCAGAACCAGCCCTACTTCCACTCTTCAGCATTTTGCTTTTCCAATTACTCTACCCTTACCATCCTTGTATATCTTTTAAGTTGCTGTGCACAGCTGAAGTCAAGGGCAAAATGTCCCCATGTCTGATTGCAGGTTTGATTATTAATTGTACCAGATTCTCAAGAAATTCCTGAGCTCTGCTCTGTCCAGCACCCCTGATTACATTTGCAGGGATAGCCAGGTACCTTCTGGTGTTCCATGACATCTATAAATCATGAAGGAAAGGGAAAGAAGAGAGCTTTAAAAACATGTAGAATTAACTCCTGTAGTCCTTGGAGCTTTAAAAACATGTAGAATTAACTCCTGTAGTCTTCGAACTTGTCTTTGGCCTGTGCCATTGTTTTACACAAATCCAAACAGAATATCCTTGATGAAATGAAATAAATAAGAAATGTGTTTAGCTATAAATTATACATCATACTGTTGTCTTAAAATCTCCTCCAACAGTTGTTTCTCCATCTCGTACAAATCAAACTATGTATCCAAAAAATCTTAAAATAAACATGAATTTTAAAATCAAGACTTCTCAGCATAATGGAAACTGACAAAACCTTTTGTAAAATATACAGGCATTTGTATATACTTATCTTCTTGTCTTTGGAATAAATGTGATCAGAGGAAAATAAAGATTCAAAGTCTGTTATTTCTAGGTGTTCTCTGCGCAGCTGGTACTGAAAACTTATAAGCCAAAGAAAAATTCCTGTAAGTACATAAACTAGTTTGTTCTTAATACATGTGAGAAAATTCTGTATCCTCTTTCTTCCAGACAGGTAAATCTACCTGGGAAAATATCCTAAAGTTTACCTTGTATGTTTATGAAACTTGCCATTCTTTTAGTTGCAGATTCATCCTCCTCTGCCTGTTCAGATTGCAGTTAGTCTGCTTCAAATGAGGTCAAGCTCTTGGAAAGGGGATGAATCTGTACTTGCCTGTCACCCTGCTACAACCAATTCTGCAGGTGCATATGCACCTACTAGATATGTTGTAACTTCAAATTTTCATTTATTATGTGTTTCGTGCACATCCAGACTAGTTCAGACTGCTTCCTTGGGAGGCACTTAGGAGCACTCAGCCAACAAACAACAAAAAATGTGGTCTCTTTTTTTAGGGCACAAGTGAAGGCAGAGATTTTAGTACCTCACTTTTGCCTAACACTTTAGAGATTGGAATGCTTTCCAAGAAGATAAAGGCAGTGAAGAAATGGAATCTTTTCCCTCTCAGCAGAACTCACATGGCTCTTTAGATACACCAGGGAAAACTGTGTCTACATTGATGAGGTATTTGTATGCACCATGTGCATGTTTTAAATCGGGTGATACTGTACGGATTTTGTTCTACTGCTGGAAGATCCTGACTAAATGTTGTCTGGTAGGTCTAACAAAAACTGCATTTTCAATTAAAAAGCATGGAAAATATGCTTACCTAATTTCTAAATCACAGAGTCACTAAGATTGAACAAGAGTTTTAGGGTCATCAAGTCCAACCTGTGACTGGTTTCCACCTTGTCAAAAAGAGCAGGGCGCTGAGCCCCATGCCCTGCTGTGTCTTGAAAACCTCCAGGGATGGTGACTCCACCACCACTCTGGGAAGCCCATTTCCATACTTGACAATCCTTTTCACGATTAAATTCTTTATGATGTCCAACCTGAACCTCCCATGACACAAGGAGGCTATTTCCTCTTGTCCTGTCTCTTGTTATGTGGGACAAAACACTGATCCCACTTACCTACACCCTCCTTTCAGGTAGTTGTAGAGAGCAGTAAGATCCCCCATGAGACTCCTTTTCTCCAGGCTAAAAAACCAGCATACCAAATAGATGCAAATTGAGAATTTTTATTTATGTATAAAAAGTATTTCCTTGTTTTACATGGGACAATAGAGCTGGTAAAAATAATCCCTATATTTTAATTAAGATAGTCAAAAATAAATGCACAGCTTTAAAATACCTGCAGTTCTGAATGCTGTTCGGATATGCATAGACACATAAGACAAAAGTTCTAGGTTTGGGGAGATTTTCTATGGGTTTGGTTTTGTTGGGTCTTTTTAAGATTAAAAATATCACATATGCTTAAGGTAAAAAACAATTGCTAATCAGCTCGAGGCAATTTTTGAAGTGTACCAAGTGTTATCCTTCATTTATGTATCATTCTCTCTCTGCCTTTTGATCTGCATGCATATAAGGATGTGCATTTTTAGACAAGCTTCCTGTTTTTGCTAATAAGATGAAGAGTTTTTTAAAAGCCAGATTAAATTTATGCTTAGAATTGCAACATGTAGAAAATGTTTTGAATAGATGTGTCTAAATGCAAAATTGAATTTTACAGGAAACTGTAAGATTTTTTACTGACACAATTGTACGTGATTTTCACTCCTTTTATCTATTTTATCCCTTTTGTGCATGCAAAAGACAGATATTGAACTTGACAAAAAGTAAATAAAAGACAAAAGACCTTTTAGAAAAGTCCTTTGTTTAACATACTTTGCTTCTTGCAAGATCATTCTGGAAATGAAACTCACACACAGGGAAACACACACTGCAAATATGGTATTTTACGTTTGATGAGATTAATCACTGAGTTCACCTCTTGTCCTAAAAACTTTCGTTTTCTAGAAAAGGTACTGAAGACTGGCTTTTCTCAGGTGGGAGAGCTTAGTGGGTTTTAAAATTACTTTTTTTTTTTTTTTTTTTAAATTTTTAGTTTTTGTAAAGGTTTAGCATGAGCAAATCTTAGCTTCCTTACTTCTGTGCTTTTTTGGGAGCGCCATTGAAGAATGGAAGCACTTACTATCAGGCAGTACAGGTTGCTAACACAAAATGGATTTGGCTTTGTACAAAGGAGGAGCGTTAGAGCTGGCACTACTTTATCAGAATTCAGAAAATAGGATTGTCAGCTTAGCCAGGATCAGTGGCCAGCAGCTGTTTACCTGGGATGCACTTAACAGCATTCAAATTGTATTTTAACAAGAGCTGTGGAAGGTGAAATGGGGTGTGTTCAATTATAGGGACAGTCATATGCTGACTTGTCGAGGTTTCTTAAAGTCATCATTAATTCTCTGACTAGAATGAGAGCTATGAAGAGAAAATTAAAGCTCCACAGTGTTTTATGAATTTTTTTGTGCATTTATCACAAAGTGGAATGCTTACAAAACACAATGCCAAGAGTTGTAGCTCAGTCAAATTGTGATTTACTTAGTAAATTGTTAAAAGTATTTGATATGCTGGATGTCTTTGATACAGTAGAAATCTACAGTGAAAATAAAACAATCTTGTCCTTTGCCTGTGTAATTTCTAAGAGTGAAGCTCTTTCCCTGTCTGAGAAATGAGATAAATGCTGAAATGTGAGTGTAACCAAGAATTTTACATTTCCTCCTAGACTGCTCTCTACCTGCTCAAGCCAGGCCTAACCCTGCACACCCCCGTTTCCCCAGCACTGGGACCCAGCAGAGGACATCGATATATTGACAGAAAAACTCTTATTGAAAAAGCACATCACTTTGCCAAGTAAATCACACAAGCTGATATATAGTAAAAAGGTGCTGTTATTCCAGCATTCACGCAGTACAACTAGAACAATTTCTGCAGTTCCTAAAGATTTTTCGAGCTGTTAAGGACTCATTGGTGTTGAGTTAAAAAGATTACACAGTTTGACTGGATATCTGGCAAGGCACAGGATTTAGAGGAAATACCAGGTAGTTTTATCTATTTCTGAACTCTGTATGAGTCCAAAGAAACATCTTTTGGCTAAATGGCTTATGCTTTAATCCTGAAGTACAAGTAGAATCATAGCAAACTTTTTAGACATTATCCTATATTGGAAGTGTTGCAAAGCTGTTCATCTTGGTCGTTTCTGATCAGATTATCAGAAAATTTGCAGTTTTCAGCACCATACCTGAACAACTTGGAGGCTTTTTTTCTGGTTTTGTATTTATCTATTTATTTTCAATTTTTAATTTTTTTTTAATATGATGAAGTCTTTGGAGTAGGCATGCATATCCTGCCTTTCAAATTGTATTTTAGAAAGCTGCAGTTCCCTCTAAATTAAGCTAGTGGATTTTAGTGTAAGAAGAGTTGACAGTTGTGGTTTAGAATCTTTATTTCACCTGGTCCAAGGAGATGAAGATTGATTTTCTTGGTGTTTATGAGGCAATGGTTAGTGCTGGGAGCTATTTATTTAATTAGAGAAGCAGTTAGTTCTGAAAATTGGTTTATTTATGTTGGTGTTTAGAGGCACTTGTCTCTAAGAAGGAAGAGTTTTAGATGCTCTGTGTCCTTCCTTTCCCCATCTCCAGTACTTAGGGATATGTACTAGGTGACTACAGGCTTTTGCAGCTGTGTTAGGCAAAAGAGAGAGAAGGAGAGTGAGTTTAGAAATCTAAAGAGGAGTGGTCCCATACAGAAAAGACAAAAGATATCCTGTAAGGAGAAGCTGGGATGACACCCACACATTCATGTTCTGCCTAAAATCCACGGTTACTGTAAAACCCTGAGAGCCAATGCAGTCTTGCAAAAAATAAATTCTGCCTAATTATCTAAGAAGATGATTTATCTGAGAAGTTTCAGAAACAAAATTAAAGCCCAAAGCCTGCTAAGGGGAAAAAGGACTATTTAGGAGAAATTACTGGCAAACTGCTTATCAGTCATAGTGTTTTATGGATACTAAAGCTCTACTTGCTTTGTCAAAAAGTTCTTTGAGCTCTTGGACAAGGTATTTTTCTTTTTTGTGCCTCATTTTACAAAGTAAATTGAAGATTCTCTTACCCCATTTCACCTTCCTTAATCTTGTTCTAGTTGTATCTTGTTCATGTGCAGCTGCCTATATAAAATATTCTGAGTGGAGGGACTTGAATGCAATTAATGGGATGAAAATAGAAACAAAATACCACTTGAAAATGTTAATGACTTGGTGTTTTAAACCTGTGATTCTCTTTTGTAACATTTTATGAGAATAGAAAAAGTCAATAGGGCCCAGAGTAGTTTAATACTGTGCATGTTTCAGAGAGTACTACCTATTTAAATATTATAGTTGCATTTAGATTTATGAAGAAGACCTATTTAGAAACATCTTGATAATGTGAGTAGTTGAAGAAATTTCATTTTGTGTCTCCTGTTCCCTGGTTATTGCTTTGAGCCCAGACAGCCAGATGCATACTGGCACCAGGAGGCTTCTCAGTCAGTTCAAACTTGGCCGTGGTACAGCCAAGAGTGAAACAGGTGGACAAATAGAGTTAAATGAGAAGGAGTCTGCCTCTCTTTCTAGTGGTGATTGTGTTCACTTTCACGTTTAAGTGAAAAAAACCTCACATGATCCTTTGAATAAGAACAGGGACAGTTCTCTTTCCTTGCTGTTTGCTTCCCTGACTGAAGAGAAATATTTTCATCAAAACGTGGAATGATTTGGGTTTGAAAAACCCTTCAGATCAAGTCCAACTGTTAACATGGTACTACCAACTCCACCACAAAACCATGTTCATAAGGGCTGTGTACATTCACTACACATCACATTAAAGGGAATAGTTACTCATTTAGACTAAAGATTGGGAACATAGACAAGACCTTAAAGGGATGTACATGGAAGTGGGTGGTGCTCCATTGGTTTAAGATAGTTAAGTTGCTTCATCTGTTGCATTAGCATATAATTTTGTAGTAATTTGTCTGTCTATAATTTGTCTTATGTGTTAAACAGGTACAGAAATTAATAAATAATGGGGTGACTATTTAAACAGTAGTTCTGGGAGAATTATCTGTGTATTATGTGCAATGAAATGAAATGAGAACTATATTTTTAAGACACTTATGATTTTGAATGCTATTAAGAAAACTCCTGTTGTCCACCAAAGAAATAATTACTTTTTCTCCTAGCTGGTCCCGACTAGGTTGCACTTGGAGTACCATTTTAAAATGACAAATTGAATCTTCAGTGGCAAATAGTTCTGAAAGTGAAGCCTATAAGTGAAGAACAGTATACAGTCATCATAAAAGAAAACAAGAGGGAGAAAGGAAATTGATAGCATAGAGAAAGGGAAGACAGATTTCTAAATTGGGTAAGATCCAGCTGTTGCTTCACAGTAGGAGCAGAGAAAGCAGGCACTTAATTGAAAGTAAGAGAGAAAATACTAACACAGAAATGTATGAAAAGGTTAACTCCCTAGAATAAACCAGGCATACCCTACAGTTGCTTTTGCTAGAGGAAGATGCTTTTTTATGGCAACTACCACCAAAGGCTGATAGAGACGTTTTTTATTCATGTTTTCTTAATGGCTTTACTGTCACTATGATTGTTCAAGTAATGCTGCATCAAAAACCTAGACCTCTGTTTTGTGACATTCTATCAAATATATTTTTATTACATTCAAAACGGCTTCCTGAAGTAAGAATAGGAATTAGTGTGGTTTTTAAGATGCAGTTCTTCCATTGGCTATCAGCTGTCACTTTCAATTGAAGGATAGTTAAAAGGTTCATGCTTAATGCTGCAGTGTCACAGCTGCAGGTGCCAAAGTGGTTGTTGGTGCCAGGGAGGATTGACGATCTCTGGAAGCATATTTTGTAGTCACTCATCTGAACCTTATTGATTTGTGAAACAGTGGTAGGTATGCAAAAATGTTGACATCACCTCATGTCAGAGATAATTTATTGGTTTGTTAATACCATGCTTTTCACATTTCCTGGAATAACGATCCACTTGGGGAGTGGTGTCCTTTTCCTAGGCAATAAACTACTTTAATTTTGGCAACCTGTTAATCTACTGAAGGGTGTGTTGAAAAGCATGTGAATCAGTGCATTTCATGTCCACCGTGTTCCTGAAAGATGGTTTCATTCATGTTATAATGCAGATTAACTCACTTAGTGGACTTCTTTTAAGACTGAGCATAGAGGCTGAAGAACATAATTAAATAGAAGAAATATTTAATCTTCCTCTCGTGGTTGTGATTTTGCAAGTTGAGGAGGAGTGACTTAGACTACAGATTGAGCAAATAGCTTCAAGAGACACGTATGAGAGTTGTGGGAGTTGAATATTCACTCTGTTCTCTAGATTATGGTGTGCAAAGTTTAAATTCCTACAGGAAACAAGTTTTTGGGCACTCTTCTGAAAAACTTTTGTCCCTGAAAGTTACTATTATTCAAATATTCTAGCCTTTTCTGGGAGATCAGTATTGGGTCTCAAATATATCTTTGATTAAAATAGCTACAATGTACAAACCGTTTGAAATTTGGGCAGCAAGTCCTCTTATTACACTTTGGGATATAAAAAGACCTGGAAAGTATGTACAGAAACAAGTGCTTTAATGGCAAGTGATCTAGGAGAAAAAATTCAGAACTCAAAACCAAATTTAGAAATTACCCATCTTTTCTGTATGTCAAGATAAATATTAAATGTAATTAATTAATTATTTCCATATCTCCCAGGCATTTTTTATAGATCTGCCTGACCAGAATGCTGATGAAATCTAAATATAATTTTGCATAGTTATCTCTGTACTTCTACAGCAATACTTCTCTTATAATGCTTTTCTACATGAAGTTCTTTCAAGATCAGGATATTGCAGAGAGACAATATTTCGTGAAAGAAATGGATATGATGTAAATATAAAGCTTAAGTGAAACTTCGCATCAAGTGGAAAAGTTGTTTCTATTTTTATCTAAAAATGAGTACAGTGGATTGATTAATCAGAGAATGCAAGCAAAATGGAGATGTTTCTAGTGTTGGGACTAGATTGCCTTTATTATGTTCCTTCCAAATCAAACTTCATGATGCTATGATTCCTAGTCCAGAGGAGAGTAAAAGATTTGTATTATTAGTTATGAGAGTGTCCAGGTTATGTTTTAAGGATAGAACTACATACAGTGTTTATACAAGTAGGCTTTTAAATGTTTTGTTTCTGCTTCAGATAGGAAAGCTGTAACTGAAAAAAAGTAGTTTAAGTGGAAATCAAAAGTATATAAATAGAGATAAAATCACTTATACTTTCATTTGCATGAGTTTGCCAAGAAAGGAGGGGGAAAAAATTAAAGGAGGAAAAGAAAGAATTAATATATTGCTTTCCTTAATGGAATTCCACATACTCTACTTGATCTCATGGATATTCAAACATATACCAAGATAGGTATTTGAGGTATATAAATGTCTAATAAGTTTCTGTTAAGTTACTACTCTTAAATTGTTACTCCAAAAGTTGCTTACCTTAAATTTATGTATTCTATCTAAATAGTGAAAAAATATTTATGAGCTGCATATATGGGATAAAAGCAGGATATATTTTGAGCTAAGATTAGTCATAGGAAATCCTGTCAGAAGATGCAGGAAATTTTCATAAAGGCAAATCAACCAATAAAGGGATGCACATGTAAATTAACGGGTTTGGACAGAGTCTGATGGAGGGTTTGGTAAGGAGGGCAACAGTTCATGCAGTAGTAAAATAAAATAAAAATTAACAATAGCCTGTAGCAAACATCTGTTAAGGAAATGTTTGGGAGAAATTCATCACTTAGCCTGTCAGGGATGCAGTGTCTGGGCAGTGGATTAACTTTCAGCAATCTTAGAAACATAGTGTTCCAGGCAGGAGTCTGATGCTTTCTCTGGGTTTGTGTGAGACCAGTTGCTCCTCCAGTGGCCATGAAAATGTCAAAAACATTACTGAAATCAGAAGGGACTAATTTGGGGGCAGGTCTGCCTGTCTTTTCTCACCTGCAGCAGCAAATTGCTGTAAGAAACTTTGCTGGAGGGGGTTGTATATGAATGTATATATCTGTTTAACTTCTAGATAAGCTAAAAATATTTTAAGTAATTGCTAACAGCAAGATAAACTCTTCTTGAGTTCATCTTTTCCCTGTTTGATTGTTTGTGAATTTTCTGCTTGTTTTTTTGTATTATAAGATTGAGGATAGAGCAGTAGTACAGAAAAAAAATCTAATATACTTCTGTGAGAAATTCTTCTCTATACACCTAGCCCACCTCTGTGATTTATTGCTTTTTGAAGTACTTTGTTTTTGAAACAATACTTCTTTCATAATACATAACCTACAGAAAAGAGTGGAGACAGAGACTGATCGTGTTTGGGTGAACTAGTGATTGGCCTCATGAATTTGGAGTCCAAGGTTATCAAGAATTCCTTAAGCCAAGATGCATTTCTCCTTTTAACTATTAGTATTTATGATTTTGTTAATTTACCTTTGAGCTTACTAAGGTGTTGGATGATTAATTGGAAAAAGCATTTTAGAAATTAATTTAACTTGACACCTCATAACTAATATTATTAAAAAGGAAAAAATCCAGGAAACTGCTTTGGTCTGGAAGCCCAAGTTTTGGGCTATACCTTATATTCCTGCAGAGAAGAACTAAAGACTAAAATGTGAGTGTTGGAACTAAGCTTACTGAAAATAACATATTTTCCGCAGGAAATATTCCTGTATCCTGTGTTATTTTTTGGGTTCACTGTCCTGCTTCATGCAAACTACAATTTGTGTTTTAGACACATTTTAAATATTTAATTTTAATATTTAAATAAATATTTAAATATTAACAGTTATATATTTTAATTTTTTAAATGCAAATATTGTAAGAATAGTTGCAAAGATTTGGAAATATCTTAATTGCTGTGTAACTTAAACTAAAGTTTCTTTTATGGAGTACTTGGTACAGAAAAGTTGTTAGTCTTGTGCAGAGTGTAAATATATTAATGTATTTGAATGTTTGATGTGTATGTCACTATTTGTCACATTTTTGATTCTGTATTTGTAAATAAGGAAAAAAATCATGACCTTAAAGATTAATGAATCTTAAAGTAGGAGATATTTCCTTCAGAAATAAAGCAGTTGGATATTCATATGCACCAAAAGCAATTAAGAAACAGTTAAGAAACTAATTAAGATTAGTATAAAGAATAATTTAAATTTTTCATTTATCTTCTTTTGCTTTTTTTAAATTTCTATTTAAACCAACTGGGTTGGTTTGTCTTCCAGTGAATTTCAATGTGCTTCACAATGTCTTAATGGTTACTGCAAAGAGTTAAAATTATTTTTTATTCTATAATCTAGATAAACTATTGGATGTGAGGTATTAATAAGTTTACAATTGAACATGATTTTTTTTTGTCTGGTTACTAAACAGTGCCTATTTTTTTGCTATTCAGAAATTCAAAACAATTTTATCTTCCTTACACACCAGACAGAACAGGATAATCAGATCATTTCTGTTCAGATTTAAACCTTTTTTTTTTGTTTTTTCATATTGTCATAAAAATATCTGCTTGGTTTCATAATAATTATTATTATCATCATCATCACCACCATCGTTCTGGCCTCTGTTGTCCTTTGTAATTCATTACGGGCATAATGTGCTGATTTAACTTTTGTTAACACCATAGAATTAGTACACAAAATCTCCCAGATCTACATCTTTAAGAATTGATGCAATGATTTCCTCTACTTCAGTGGCCATTCTCATTTTCAGAACAGCTTTTCTGCTGTTTCTATTTTTAAGTATGGGGAGGATGTAGACTGCTTTGGGGTTTGGGTACCAATGAATTCACTATATAATTCACAAATATCAACTGGACACTTCCTTTTAAAAACAAATGCAAAAGAGTTTAGGAATGACTGTTGTTATTGACTGCTGCAACCTTAAAATAACTAAATTTTCTTTCCTTATTGTGTTTGTCAAAACATGATTGATTGAAAAAGGTTTCCAGTAAATGAGATTAACTTGATTACTAAACAATGTATCAGAATTCCTGTAATAATAAAAAGTGCATCATCTTCAAATAATTTAATTTCTGATTAGACAATAGTTTTCCACTTTATTACAAAGTAAAATCATGTCAGATGCTTACTCAACAATATATTATTTCTTTTCTTGCTTGTTTTTCTTAATTACTGAGTTACTTCCTGTCAAATAGATTATAATGGTGTTTATAATGTAGTAGCTGTCTGTCAAATCATCCTTTTTACCTCTGAAGGACTTTATTTGTGGAATTCTGATGACAAAAACAAGCATTTAAATGCTTTCTAAATCTGTGACTCAGTATTCAAGGTCCACAGCTTGAAACAGTGTTTTTGATTAACAATTTATTAGAGCCCACAATGCACAGTGAAAAATAAAATAAAATAATAATAATAATAATAATAATAATAATAATTTTTTTTTAAAAAAGAAAAAACAAGAAAAAACAATAAGAAAACAAACTAAAAAGCCCAAAATGAACAAATTAAAAAAACCACCACGGAACAACAACAACAAATAAAACCCCACATAAGCTAAAAAAAGACACTTTTGGATTTATTATCAGCTAATTTATCAATTATCTTTCCAAGTCTAAATCAAAGGAAATTGTGCCATGAAAGCTCAGGTCTCAACTGCTTGTTCTAGTGAAAAGTGTTTCTATCCAAAGCATATTGTATTGGTTTTGATGCAGTATACAAGGACTTTGCACAGATCTAAGCATATATAGTGGGGTTAATTTGCTTGGATTTAGACATTTATATCACAACTCATCAGTACAGGGAAGTACTTGGAGAGACCCCATTGATTTAGGTTCCCTAAGTACATGTTTTTCCTAGGATGTAAGGGATATATCCTACTGAGTTTAGTCGTTACAAGGACATTAAATTTGCACTCTTAGTGAGAGTGTTACACAGTGCTCAGAGTGTTACATAGATCACATAGAGTTACATTTCAAAACCATAGAAAATTTACGTTATGTGCCTTGAATTTTTACCATTGACTCCTGCTATCAGCCCCCTCTCTGGTCTCAGTAAGGAATTCCTGTCTGAAATCCTGCATCTCTGAGGATCTGCAGCCCTTACCTGTATGTGTTGATTTGACAATATTGTGCTATGAAATGCCATTTTCCAGACATTTGTTTTGAAATTAGTTTCTCATAAAGTTACTCGGTATGTAGCAATTTAAATATGCTTTTACTAGTTCAGCATTAGAATCTGATTTTCACTTAATGATGTTGTACTTTCTGAAAAGATGCACAATGATGGGTTGTATTTGAAACTGAATAGTGGCCATCTGTAGTTAGTGTGACATTTCTAAAAGCCCTTCTGTGGAATCAAGAATTTTAACATCAGGAGATGGCACCTGTTAACAGAGTAATTTCCCCTTTCAACAATAATACTGTTTGTCATAGCCTGTGGCCATTGGCTTTTAGTTGTGGTGAGTCAATTGAGGAAGTCTTGCTGGGATTTAACAAATGTATGTCTTAATGGAGCTATCAGGGATGAATAGCTGTTCCCATTATAATCGTTTAAAATAAAAGATACAACCCATTCAAATTATTGACCCCTGCCTATTATTTTCATTTGAAAAAGAATTATGTTGACTGAAGGGTAGGTTGTTGTTTTTTTGGTTGGTTTTTGTTTTGTTTTGGTTTGGTTTTGGTTGGCCTTTATTTTTTTGGTTGGTTGGTTTGTTTTTTGGGGTTTTTTGTTTTTGTTTTAATATATAATTTGATATACTTGAATTTGGGATTTTTACAGGACTTGAATTTCTTCTGTCTCAGAACCCTTCTTGCCATTTCTTGCTTAATAGCAGATCTAGTTCTACAGTCCTGCAATCTCAGGTATTCTCAAGGTTTGTCTCATTGGATTCTGAAGTATCCATTCTCACAAGTTCTCAGAGTTCTGTGAAACCTAGTGAGGCAGACCAAAGAGACTTGCACTTCTTTTTGGCCAATAATTTATCTCTGTGCAAGAAATCAATTGCTGATACCTGTCATTGTCCATCATAAGTGTCATCTCTGTATGACTGTTCCTCTAGCTAGTCTGAATGTGACAATCTGAAAACTCCAAGCCCAACCTCCCTCCCTTTCATATGATGTAATTTTTTAATATATGTACATATTTAGGCTATTTGAAATATGCAGATGGAAAATGAGGTAACTTCTGCCGTTTTTTCAAATTTCATTTCTGCATGATTCGTTGGTCTTAAAATTTAGTGAGATTTGTGTTTGCTTAGTTTTTCTGACTATGCCAAGCAAGCTTTTATGAGCTTGATTTTAAATATTTGAACTTGAAATGTTTGACTTTCCTTTTAAATGCAAAGGGTTCATTTGCCCTGCTTGCCAGAGTTGTGGCAGGCTCTGTAAATGACAACTGCTTAACAGTTGTTCAGTTTTGCTTTCAGATCAAAACGAGATATGTTTTTTGTGTGTTTTGGAGAAAGTTTTTTGATTAAAAAATATTATTTTAAAAAAAGTCAGTTCATGTTTTTTCAGTGACTTAAGTTCTTCTTCAATTCACCTTGGAATTTTCAGTAATAAGAAGGAAGATAAATGCTTCACATTTTAGATCTGAGTGCCGTGGGGCAGTGACATGGCAGTTTTGCAAAGCACAGATTTATTTATACTCAAAATACTAAGGTAGTTTATTAGAGCCTATTCTGGAATAACTATTTTTAATTTTCAGTAATTCCATTAGCAATACGGTATTTCTAATGTCATACACCGTATAACTGAGTGGAACAGAAATACCTCTCTGCTTCCAGATATTTAATTTCACATCTAATCTGGAAACGTTCATCCATCACTGTGACATTAAATCCAGATCACCTGCTTTTGAAAGCTGAAGGCATGTTGTCCCCTGTCCTTGTAATCTTTTAGAGTGCCTGTTATTTGCATCCTACTTAGGAAACTTGGATAAAGGTTGAGGGAAGGAGGGAACAGGATGCAGCATAGGAAATGTGAGTGAGCAGCTCAGCAGCTGACAGCTTAGGAAAAAAACAGTTCATCCTTATCTCCTGTCTCTTCTCCTGACAGAGATACCGAGTCAATAATAGCAGTACCAGGGCTTATAGTGGCACAGCTATTTATACTTATATATGTGCACAGAAATATGTATATATATATATATATGTTTCTGAACAGTGCCTGTATTCTCTACTCCCAGAATTAACTTCTTTTAAGATGTGACTTTCAAGAGGAAAAAAAGAAATGAGGTCTCCTACGAACAGATTTTTTTGGACTCCAGCAACAGAGCAAATTGAGGAGGTTAAATTCTCTGTATAAGTTGTCCTCTCAAACCAGAGAAAAAAACTATATCTTTTTGAGATTTGCTGCAGGACTGACTTCTTGTGGTATAGAGTGGAGTTATAAATCTCATTTAGCTGCTGTGTGAAGCCCTTTATAACCTACCACAGAAGCTGCTGTCATGCAGTTTGTGCTGATGGCCATGTCCCTTGATGTCACCCAGTCAAGGGGGTCAGACTCGAGAGGTTACAAGATAAACCAGAACCACTGTGGTCTATCATCTTCCCATCATTCCTCTCCTGTTCACCTGATGCTCCTTTCCCCTTCCCAAAAGGAGACAATCTCATCTATTCATGACATCATTGGCATTATTGGGCCCGGTGTTCTTCTTGATTGTTCTGTGGGATTAATGTGGGTCCATCAGACATACCCCCTCTCGTTTCGGGACATTATTCAGTTGGTATCAGGCACCCTTCCCACATTCCCTGCTGGGTTATCTCATATCACAAAACTTATTTCTTGCTTTCTCTACATCCTTCATTCTTACCATATAGATTTTACTACTTGTACAGGTTTTTCTTTATCCAGTCTGTAGAATGTCTCAGTCTATGCAGATTAAGACATCAGTCTAAATTAAGAGTACCACAGACATTTCTGCTGATGGAGGATCTATGCAGAAAAAAACCCAAAAACCAAAAAAGACACAACTTTAAGTTGGAAAACGTGAACAATAAGAATCATACAGATTGATTTATTAAAATGTTTACTTTGTTCAAACAAGAAGAAAGTGATTATTTCACCATGTAAACCCATAATTTTGGGTCTTTTACCTATGAAGACAGCAGGCAACAAGTACAGTTGTAGAAATAACTATTGGTCCCAGTATGGTTGCTGCTTCTTTAGATTAACATGGATAATTCAAGACAGAGAGCAGCTGAATAGTATAATGTTACATTTCACTTGAAGTTTTTGGTGCTTTCTCACCAACATATTTTGATACTTCTAGTTTTGTAATATGTCTGAGTTGATTCTCTCTAAATGGTGAATATTAAATAGAATCAGCTATGATTTTCTCCCCTCTAGCAGAATTAAGGCTTGGTATGTTTCTTCCTACATGCTGTTCCTCTTTAGTATTTACTCCATGTATTCTTTCACATAAAAGTAATTTTTTCCTCATCTTCATCATTTCATCAATATAATTCTAATAATTTGATGGTCCAGATAAATTCTCAGCTGAATCCATGTTAAAGGTGTATTCTAGGACAGTTGCACTGTAAGAAGAAAAAGGATCTGCAAAAGTTCACATTGCCTGAAAGCCAGGATAAGAGCTCCATGAAAAACTGCCAAAAATTTTGAGTGAGATGTTCTTGTACACTTTAAGATGACAGTGTAGCAAAGTCCCATAATAAATTGGAATAAAATGTGTTTTCTTTTTAGAGTACTCAATTCTGTTAATTTTAAACCCATTTCTTCTGTCTAGGCTACATTTATAATAGATAAATTCTTGTCATGTAGAATGAGGATAAAAAATGAGGATTAGAGATTAAGTTACTTAGGAATGAATCCATGAGAGTCTCAAGGAGAATAATGATTTTGAAAGCAAATGACGGTGGGATTTTCCTACTTGTATACAACTTAATCAAGTGTGGTGGCTTAGGTTTAGATTCCCCTCTAGATGGTTTCAATTTCGGTTAATTAATTGGCAACTTTGCAAAATACATTTTTCTAGGGGTATTTTAGGTTTTCTCCTTTGGGAAAACCTTTTCCTCCTTCTCTCTAGACATATAACTGCATCTTTTCAGGCACTGCAGTTTGTGTTTGTGCGTGTGTAGGAGTTACACATGCAAGTCTAAACCAATCTATTTAAATGCAGGCCAAAATACACTAAATTTTGTAGGATTATTCAACTTTCTGGTGTGGCCTAATGTTTTGTCACTCAACTCCACACTGTTGTAAACAGAAATTCTGTGCATCTGCTGAAAAAGATGAAACTCTGTTCAACACAGGAATTAATGTAATGGAAATTAAATTGGTAGATACATAAAAGCAATCTATTGGCATATAGTGTGTTTTATTTACACTATGCATATGCTTAAATCCAGAAGAATTGAGGAGACATTTTGAAATATTCTTCAAACAGCACAAAAGATGAGCAAATATTTGCAATTATAATCAAATTATGCAGCTATCAAATACAATTTTCTGTAATTAGTGGGTAAGCAGAAGTTGTTGACTTTGTAATTACACGACCATTCTAAAGGAAGTTCCCCTTGAATTTGTCTTAGTAAGCACCTCCAATATAGTCAGAATTGAAATGCAACACGGTTGTGTTCTTTGATTGCTCTAAGCCACAGGAGGAAAGAGAGGAGGAGGCAGAACTTTCTGCCTTTGGGACAGTCATGCGTTGCAAAAACTTTTACCTAAGAATTTTCTGGAATTTTGTCCTACCAAAACTGAAGCAGTGGCTGACTCAAAAATATCTCTGAGACAGTCAGCGCTAAGGGGAAAAGGTATTAAAGAAAGAAGAAAGGTAGTAATTGCAGTGTGGGTCTCCAGAGGAATGTAGATAATTGTTACAGCCTGGACGGAAATTAGTGATGAGCAAAGTAGAAAAAATATGTTGCCCAGAAAAAGAATTGGGAAACACAGGAAATAAGAAGGAATTGTTTACAAGCTCTGGCATTTTAAAACAAAACAAACAAAGGGGAAAATAATCACAAAACAATATAAATTTAAGTCTATGTTGCTCTAAGAAAAAAAAAGTAAGTTCTAAAATGTGAAACAAGCCTACAAGGCATAGATACGCTGAATTTTTGGTAGTTTTTCTGCAGGAAATAGAATAATGAAATAGAGAAATAATCAAAACTGTAAGCTGGATGGAAAAATATTTAAATATTTCAGAAAATATAACTAGAGGTTGCTGGGTCAATTGTAATGGAATAATTTAACAGCAGACCCTGGGGGGGAAATATTTTAGATCATTACCAAGAAACTCTGACCAGAATGCTAGGAATTACACTGAGACAGATGCACCTCTTCTTGTCTCTGTGACCTTCCATATTTCTTCCTGTGAAATGAAAGACTCTGCTGTCAGCAGACAAATCTGCTCAAGAAAAGCCTGAATGTGGCACTCAGTGCCTTGGTCTGGCTGACAAGGTGGTGATCAGTCAAAAGTTGGACTCGATCTTGGGGGTCTTTTCCAACCTTTATGATTCTAAAATGGAGAACGCTGCCGTGTTGAGAGTTGTCCAACAGGCAAGTGAGTTGTGCCTTGAAGATGTTAGAAGTACTATAGATGACCTGTAAATAATTTTCTTGGACATAGCATAGACAAAGTATATTGCCAGCGTTTTGCATTAATTTGATTATTTTTTTGCAAAAATAAGTTAAGTAGTTTATTCTACTTTTGAAAATTCAGTTTATATGTCTTTTGATTTATCAGTGATATATTATCTTGAGACTTTCTCAGATTATACACAGCCATTCCTCTGAGATATTGGTAGATGTATTGCATTATGTACTTTTGGCCAAAAATACTGTCTGTTTTCTATGAGAGAAAAAGTGGAAGTTTTAAAGAATATGTAATTTGTTGATTAAATGTAATTGAATTAGGAAATCGTGCAGTTATGATTTAATTTTTTTTAATTTATTGCTATTGAAAGTGTGTCCACTACTGCATATGTCAAATGAGAATTGTATTATCTGCATTTAATTAATCTGAAGTCCAAGTCAATAAAGGTAGGCAAGAAGATTGTATGAGTTCATACAGAGAGCTAAAATTTGATTCATGTGTGTGACTTCAGACTTGATTCTGCTATCAGCTTCCATACAAAGAGCCTGGAACGTGGAGGTGTAGATAACTGTGAAGTCTCTTTGTACTTTCCCTAATAGTGGAGAGCAATTCAACTGGATAGAAAATTACTTTTCTCCCCTATCATTTGACTCGCACCAAATATATTCTCTGTTATTAAATTAAATGTTCAAGTCCAGTTGTCTAAATTAATGCAGTAGAGTCAATGTATGTGTATGGCTCAAGCACACTTGTCTCAGAAGCTAAAAGTTGTTCTTACTTTCATTAATTCAGGATTGTATAGGAAAGATGGCTAATGATTGGAGTTCTTCCATGTCTTATTGTACTCCTTACAACTGATAGGACAGCTGCAACCCATAAGAAATTTTTAGAGATGGTTTTGGAAGCTTTTTTGGTATAAATTATATGCATAAGTGTGGCTTAAAAGATAGTCTGAATTACTTGAAGAGTGAGATCATCCATTAGTGGAGGTTTGAATTATTCACTGGGTAGCACCTTAAGCCATGCATTTATATAAAAAACAAAAATATTGAGAAAGGGAGAAGGATAGGAAAAAAAGACTGTCAGAAAATTAATTTAAAATCAGTTATTCATGCTGGCATTTTTTAGCATGATTCTTCAGATAGTCTGTCATGAGAAGTGTTTGTTTTGTAATCCTTAAGGCTGGTAATTGTATCTTTACAAGGTGCACATAATGTTAATTTTTATCCTAATGTTATGAGGGGAAATGCGTTTCTCATTTAAAATAAGAAGGCTGGCTTGGGTTCAGCTATAAAAAGTAAATAAAATTGAAGTTCTTTAATGCTGGCCAGGCTTCCAGAACGATATCACATTTTGTGTATATTGGTTCCTGGTAATCTAATTGAAACTGTAATTAAACTGTATTTTCTGTTAATAAAAAGACTCCAACTGCCCCAAGGATTTCCTAAATAGCAGAGGAACCAAGAAACAATCAATTTTGGATACCTTCTTAACTTGCTTTCCTCCCTGATAGTCTGTATATATGTTTTGGCAACACAACAGGCATTCTTCTTATTCTCAACTCAGCCACACTATTATTAAAGTGAATTCTTGGTGAAAGTGGTGAATATACAAGAGCTATTGAAAATTGCCCTCAAGTCTCCAAGTGCTTCTCATTGTTCCAAGTAGCTGAATATGTGGTGGGGAACAGTTTGAAGTTGTGAGAGCTTTTTAAACCAAAACTTTTTAGTACATATAAAGAAGAGCGCTCCTTTTTTTATGTGTTGTGCTTTATCTCTGATTCTTGTAGTGCCTCTTGTTAATGTCACTCCTAAGAGCTGTAACAGCATCCTGAAAATAGGGCACATTTCTGAACATGTATGTGTATGAAATCCAGACTTCTGTGTAAATAAAAATACAATGCACATATATACAATATGTATTATATGTATAATAAAAAAATGTGTAATATTGTAGTAATCACCAGCTCCAAGTGCATATATAATAAATAAAGATTATGTTGCATCAACTTCATACAAGTTTAAATTATGCTTTCCAATTGCATGAGGAATTTAGTTGGGGTTGAAGTGAAAGAAAGGGAGGAGGCTTATATTCTAACACTTCGAAAGACAATTTTGCTAAATTTTCAAGTTCATTTGTCTTGAAAATATCTTGACATTATTAGTACACTTTGCTTGTGCTATGCTCCTCGGCAGAAGAGTTCTTAAAGATTTACTGAAATGGGTATGTATTATTTTCTTCGCTTTCTAACTATGAGAATGAACTAGAGCTAGTCCCACTGAATCTGCAGTGCTTGCAAATATTCAACAGCCTGGCTGTGCAGTGCACTGCTGTCCTTCTCTCAGCATTATGCATTCCATAGTTTTCAGTTTGTACCAGTAAAATGTCACTATGCCTGCAGTTTTTATTCCAGTTTCTATGGGGTGTCGTACCTGCATTTTTCCACATAATTTTTTGCAGTTATTCACCTATGACTTTTTCTACTCCTAGAATCATCCTCACAGTGAAAATATGTGTAAGTTCTTAAACTGATATCTGCTATACCTTGATGCTTTTATTTTGTACAAATTTCAATTCATTGAAACATCTCTTTTGGGACATGTTGCCTTCTTTGCTGTTGTTTTTTCCTTTGGAGCAGAAAGATCAAAGCAGTGGCAGAAAAGGAAAAAGAGAGAAAATTGGAATCACATAATATGACTCCTGGACTTTCACTTACTTTTTATGATTGTACATGAGTAATATAACCTGTTCCATGATTTAGCTTTTCAGTGATTTTTTTTTTCTTTTTTGCTAAGAGTTTTTTTGTATTATTTTTTAATTGTTTGATTATGAGCAACTTAAAAGGACAGTTATTGTTCAAGTATTTTGAGGACACCCTATATGTGTTTATTATTTGTGTATAGAACATGGAGTTATTAATGAACTTTCTAATAAGGGCAGTTTTTTGTGATTTTTTTCAAGAATACCCAATATCCACATAATTCAAATTCAAACATGTTTTTTGCTTACTTTGATATAAACTCTCTTTCCTCACTACAAACTCATTTGTAGTGCAACAGGCTTTACAGCTATTCATGACTAACTTAAGTGACAAGACCAGAGAGAAATACTGGCATCAACGATTTACTGAGGAGAGGAAGTTAATGAATTATTGCTGCACAGATCACTAGTACTTGATATTTTATAATGCCTAAAGTGAAGTTCAGCTGAAACTACATAGAAAAAAATTTGCAATAAGAATGAAGAGAATAGATTTTAAAATACTTCTGCTTTTTAAGCTGTGTACATTGAAGCTTTGGAAGTAGCAGCTTTAAAGGATGTGCAATGACAGGCTGGCAGGCATGACAGTGCTGATTGATAAGTGACTCCTTTCCTATTTTGAGGAGACTGGTTGAGAAGTTAAATTTTGAAAGAAACACTGCCGTTGGAAAAAAAAACCTTCCTAAATATGATCAGCAGAGTGGGATTTTTTGGCATTCAATTCCAACATTTGTTCTTTCTTTTTGAAAAGCTGGTGTCAACATCAAGTAAAATTTTTCTCTTCCTGATTAACAAATTTACTTTTGAGACCTTTGTGAATGTGTGTTCTGTTCCCAGTGTCGTCACGTAGATGTCATCCATGGAGCATTGGTTATGGTAATGTAATCACAGATAAGGGGAGATCTGGATCACGGATCTGTATGTTTTGAAATATGTGTGGCTTGGTTTTTCCATTGTGGTTCAGATGCTGAAGTGATGAGAACTAGAAATGTTGAGCATGACCTTGCATTACAGTAGAATTATACAATAGTATCTCTCCATATAAAGAAAATAAATGTAGCAGTGACACTATATTAAGGTAATAATAAAAAAGGGATAGTAAGACCTGTAGATTATTTGTAATGTGACAGTAATTCCTACAATCACTTTAAAACATTGCTGTAAAAGTTATATTTTAAGGTTAATCTTGCCCATCTTTCCACAGTTATAAAACATACTTGCAAATTTCCAGGAAATACAAAGAGGCTGTTTCCCATAGCCCTAGTTCTACTCTAGTTTATTTTCCACTTCCACTCTAGTGAACTAGAGTACAATTGAATTTTCTGAACTGCAAACATGACACTCAAAGTCAAAGACAGAATGCTATGGAAAGAATTGGGAAAAGAAAGTGGGGATATTTTTTTTCCAGTTTTATAGCGAAAGTAGTATTAATCAGTGCCACATAATGTATGCAAGAATCAGATGGTTCATTTCTAGTTATGTGATTTTGTAGGGGTTTTTTTTTGTTAAATAAAATCCTACTGGGTAAAATCCACTGTGAGTTCATGTATAATGACCAGTTTCAAAATAAGTTGTTCCTGAATTTTTGCATTAAAAGACAATTTGTGGAAACTTCTCTAGTTTATGCAAGGCTATAAACCGTGATAAAACAGAACACTTTTAGTCTTAATTTTGAAATAATGAAGCTAAGCAGATGAGATGGTGAAGCTAAGCAAAAATATTTCTTACACTAATTTCTTATTTTAATCTCAATAAAAATACTTAATTTCTGAATGTAGTATATTTTACAGAGAAGAAGAGAAGTTCTGAATTTCTTTATTGATAATATTGAGTATCTAAAACTGACTGTAATGCACTTGGGGATAGTGCTTCACAGATCAGTGAACTACATATCTAAATGGATGAGGTGAAATTTCCTAACCTTGTTATTCAAAAAAAGTACAGTAAAGAGGTACTGTGAATAATGTTCAAACACAGGCAAAAAATGTGATCCTGACTTTCTCTTACATTTCAGCCATGTAATGTTTGCCTTTAAAGAGTTTCTTGAGGATTTGTGATTGTACTCAGAATAACTATGTGAAGAAAAAATGAGGTCTGTTTTCTCTTTGGCTGTTAGAAGGAATGAGTCCTTTGTGGCAAAGTTTATAAATAAGTAGTGATATTTTCTAAATTTCCAACCAAACGTTTTTCATGTCACACACAGGATCAAACACAGAACCACTAGGTTGGAAGAGACCTTCAAGATCATTGAGTCCAACACAGCCCAAACACCTCAACTAGACCATGGCACTGAGCGCCACATCCAGTCTTTCACATCCAGGGATGGTGACTACCACCCCCCCAGGCAGACAATTCCAGTACTTTGTCACTCTCTGTGTAAAAAACTTCTTCCTAATATCCAGCCTGTATTTCCCTTGATGCAGCTTGAGACTGTGTCCTCTCATTCTGTCAGTGGCTGTCTGGAGAAAAAGACTGACCCCCACCTGACTACAGCCACCTTTCAGGAGATTGTAGAGAGTGACAAAGTCACCTCTGAGTCTCTTTTTCTCCAGCCTAAATAACCCCAGCTCCCTCAGCCGTTCCTCACAGGGTTTGTGTTCCAAGCCCCTCACCCCTATAATTACCAGGATCCTCCTTTCTACCCTTTTTATGAATGGGAATTATATTGGCCAGCTTCTGGTCTTTTGGAACCTCACCAGTGAGCCAGGACTGCTGGTAAGTGATGGAGAGCGGCTTCACAAGGTCCTCTTCCAGCTCCCTCATCACCCTGGGGTAGATCCCATCTGGTCCCATGGATTTCTGATCACCCAAACAGCTGACTGCCTCCTCCTGGATAACAGGGGCACCATTCTGCTCCCTGACACCAACCCAGGAGGACAGCTGTCCTGAGGACATGCCACCTTCCCACTAAACACTGAGGTAAAGAAGAAACACTTCTGCCTTCTCATCTGCAGTTACTAAGTTCCCTCCTGCATCCAAAAGAGAAAAAATGTTGGTCTTACCCTTCCTTTTACTACTAATGCATTTGTAAAAACATTTTTTATTATCCTTCAGAAAAGTTGCCAAATTATGTTCGAACTGAGCTTTGGCCTCCCTAAATTTTTTGCTACAAGCCCTAGCAACCCTCCTAAATACTTCCTGGAAAACCTGACCCTCCTTCCAAAAATGATGGAAGGAGGGTCTTCCTCTTTTTATTCCTAAGTTCCTTCAAATCCCCATTGCCCATCCAGGCTGACTGTATTCTTTGTTGGCTCATCTTTTGACACACAGGGACAGTCTGTTCCTGTGCCCTCAAGATCTCTGTTTCGAAGCACATCCACCTTTCCTGGACTCCTTTGTTTTTAAGGGCTGCTTCTCAAGGAACTCTCTGAATAAGTCTCCTAAAAAGGCCAAAGTTTGCCCTCCGGAAGTCCAATGGAAAAGTCTTGTTGATTAATGTTCCTCCAAACTTCACCAAACATTGAGAACTCTGTAATTTCATGGTCACTGTGCCCCAAGCAGCCTCCAACCACCACATCTCCCTGCAGCCCTTCTCTATTTACAAACAACAGATCTAACATAGTCCCTCCCCTGGTGGGCTCACTCACCAGCTGTGACAAAATGTTGTCCTCCACACACTCTAAGATCTTCCTGGACTGCCTTTTTTCTGCTGCATTGAGTTCCCAGCAGATGTGTGGCAGGTTAAAGTCACCTACTAGAACAAGGGCTGGTGATCCTGAAACATCCTCCAGCTGTTTGCAGAATAAGTTTTCCAACTCTTCTTCCTGGTTGGGTGAACAATAACAGGCTCCCAGGAGGACATCAGCCTTATTAGCCTTCCCCTTAATTCTTACCCATAGACATTCAACTCCAACATCATTAGTTTCCATACCCATGGCATCAAAAGCCTCCCTAAAATAAAGGGCCACCTCTCCACCTCTTCCTCCTTTCCTGTCTCTCCTGAAGAACTTGTGCAGAGCTCCAGCTATGTGAGTCGTCCTGCCACATTTCCCTGATGGCAACTGCATGTCTCTAAACGCCATACATTTCTTGTGATTAAATGATTTTCTGTCACACAAGTATGATCAATAATTTTACATTCTCATTTATTATATTTTCCTAATTCTTGTTGTACATTCATACTGTGTAATCTGGTGGCCTTGCAGAAAGGTAACACTACTAAGTGTTACCATTATTATTTATCATGTTTGTTTCCATGTTGTCTCCCTGGAAAAGTATGATGAGATGTTTTGTTTCTTTGTTTTCCATTATTTCTAGTTCATGTGCGTGCAGACACACTACACATGTGCTGTGGTGTATATATTTTTAGGAGAATCAAGCCCAGAGATGTATACCTAGATATGGAAACTAAGGAAAAGGAAGCTCTTGTTTTTTGTCTTGATCCAAGCTCATGAAGTCTGCCTAGTGTATAGTCTCCTGGTAATCTTGGTATCAGGAAGGGCTTTCATTGCCCAGAGGAACAAATTTGCCAACTGCAGATTTCAACTAGAGCTTTAAATCTATCTTTTACTTTGTAAGACTGTTTTAAAGTCAGAGAAATTTTATACATTCTTCAGGAATCACTGACAAACAGTCTTTAAAATGACAGCACTAGAGGAGTATAACAACGACAGCTTCACATACATTTAGAGCTTTAACATGTGTGGGTTTGGGTTTGTTTTTCTAGTCTTGGATTAATTACCTGTCATGTTGTTTAGGCCAAGCCACAGCAAAAATTAGAAGAAAAGGTGAAACCATGTGTTCTGCACCTGTGGCAATGGGAACCTTTGTAACTTTGTATCAGGCCTTTAGAAATATGATCTATCATATGTGCTCTGTTATAACCTGTGAAGAGGCTGTATGTTTGCATAAAGTTTTGTAAACCATAACCAGGAGTAAAAAAAAAGTCACAATTTTAGTTTTAGAAATATTTTAGATAAAGAATGTGAAGTAGCAGTTAAATCCATGCACATGTGAGTATTATTCTGAGATATATAATGGCCTTCTAATTGCATCTGTTTGAAGTAGCAGATGACCAAACAGTAGAAACAATATGGAGAGCGTAATTTCACCATTTAAAAGAACATGGAAGCTTTTGTTGAAAAACAAGCAAGCAAACAAAACCCCCAACTAAACCACCCATTTTTGTTGATTGGTGGGCCAAGAGAGTAGCCATCATAGAAATGAGGATGTGGTGATATCTCAAATGTTATATTCCTTTCACAGTCAGAGACCTTTTCAAGATGTTCTGACTGTACCAGAGTGTGGGCATTCTTCCATATCTTGCTCAATTCCTTTGGTTTCCATTTGAGGCTGTTCTATCTTATAGTAATATAAAATAAGGTATATTTTCAGCAAGGTTTCCAGTAAAGTGTTTTTTTTCTCCTCCTATTTTTCATATTCTTACAGCTTATCACATTTTACTGATGTTTTCTCTTGTTTGCTTTGGCAGGGAAAATTAAAAATCATGTTCATGCATAACTGGTAATTGTACATAAAATAGCCTCAGCACTGAGACTCAGCATTTCCAACCCCTCAACACTCAGACTGAGAAAAAATAAATTATCAGCCTATCACTCTGAGGCTTTAAAAACATGAAATCATATGTATTTCTTATCTGAACAGGATGTTAATGGTTGTGAATGTCACTATCACACATTATAAAAGCCAGTAAAAAAAACCCCAAAGCCGCACAACCTACGACTCAAGGAGAATATCATTATAAAAATTAAAAATAGATGAGTTTGGTATTAGTTGCCATTTAAAATGAAAAGTGAAGGACATGGGAGCTGGCAGTAGAATGAAAATCAGTATGGGAACAGATGTGGTATCAATGAGATAGGAAGGAGAAGGATCTAGAGAAGGATCTAGAAGCTTGGAATATAAATTATGCTGATATATGTACAAATATCATTCACAGTAAGAGGCTAAGAAATTAAAATGCATTTTCAGAAAATATTCACATAGCAGATCTGCTGTACATCTCCGATGATTCAATTCCACCCTTTTTCTTGAAAAGGGAAACAAAATAATTAAAACGTATAGTGTAAAAACAGTAAAACATCAAGTGTCTAGAAAATATCTAGAACAATAAAAATATTTATAATAATAATATTTTTGTCTTTAAATAATTGATTAATGCATTAAATGAAAAAAAATGGAAGAGAAATAGTGATCTAGTGAGCCCTGCTGAGTGAAAGATCAAAATAAATCATAAAGTTCTCAAGTTCTCAGAGCTCAAGTACAAGGAGCTTTTAATTTTAGGCCAGAGGACCCAAGGATTGGTTTGTGTGGCTTGTGTGTGGATTTCAGATGAAATCACATTCTATTATTTCATGCAATTGTGTTTCAAAGGTTCTCAACTTTGAAACATGACCGATTTCCAGAATTTTGCAATTATTCACACCTGTAAAAAATCGTGACCCAGTGGTAGGCAAGGACTATGTAGATGTTTTCATTGAGGAAGAAAAATGCTTCTATTTTTTAATTTCAAATGTAGTAGACACCACAGAGTTGAAATGAGGAGTGGGCATATCTTTTCCAATCTTTCATAGAGTGCTGAAAAATCTGAAAATTTATGCAATTAAAAGATTTTCAACCTAAAAAAAAAATTCCTTTTTGGGTCACATCTCTGGTTGACTTTTTGGGTTATCTTTTTGAAGACAATGAAATGTTTACTTTCTAATTTGCTTATGATGTTCTGTCATTAAGAATTTATGTTATTAGAATGCCATAATGTCAATGTATTGTTGGAATAATGCCTGATCAGGAGGTATCATTATAGAGTTAATTTAAAGCATATTAGAGCCTATTTCAAGAAAAAAATCCAGGTGTAGTCACTGACTTGCTTAATTATTTACTTATCTAATGTTTTTCTTTCTCCTTTCTTATCTTTTCTTCTCAGTATAAATAATTTTGTCTTTCAAACTGGCATAGACTGAAACCTGTTACTGGCTGGCCTTTGTTAGGAAAAAAAAAGGAGAAATGTTAAGGATTGCTGCTCTTGGAAACTACGTCTGAAAATCAGTTGAATATTGAGCAATTAAGGAATTGCATTAAGCAGTTTTCTGAAAGTCCTGTTAACCTTCATTTTGCTGATTGCAGGGCTTTCTGCTAGCTCTCACATTGCGGGAATCCAGTAATAAACTTCAATTGATTGTAATGATGCAAGGATAGTGCCTAAGTTGGGAAGCAGTAAATGTAACTGGAAACTTGCATGCTTTTAAATGATTTTTTTTTTTAAATCCCTACTCTGAGCTTCTTCTGAGGGCTTTTTTGATATTAGTACTTTTATCTTCTGTTTGTATAAACATGTCAAATCTCTTTGAGTATTTTTACTACATCTATATTTCATATTTATAGTGCTTGTGTGGTTTAACCCCAGCAGCAGGCTTCGATCCACAGAGCTGCTCATCCTACCCAGCAGAGTGAGGGAGGGAATTGGAAGGCCAAAAATGAGAAAGTTCATGAATTGTGATAAAAAAGAGTTTAATGAGTGAAGCACAGCAAAGTAAGGCGTTCATTCCTTGCTCCCCACCAACAGGGAGGTGTGTAGCCACTCCCAGGGAAGCAGTGCCTTAGCACATGTTGTGGTTCCTTAGGAAGAGAGATGCCAACAAGCCTCCTTCCTCATCCTGGCCTTGAGCTTGTCATGCTGAGCATGGCAAGTGGACAATGGAATATTTCTGTGATCAGCTGAGGTCCACTGTCCCTCCTGTATGCTCTCCCAATCCTCTGTCCACCTCCAGCCAACCAAGCACTAGTGAGTTATCCACAAGTGCAAAGCACAGCATTGCCCAGGCTGCTATAAAGTAAAAGCAAATATTTACAATTTTCTTAATTTTATTTTTTCTGAACAGTCCATTAATATGGCCAATACAGTAGTTATGTGTCACAATTTTATGGTTTTGTTGTGTTCCTGGAACCCAATTTTTAAGATGTGTGTAATGTTTGCTACTTTTCAGTCTGGGGATGTCAAGAAAGAGGTATTTTGTGGAAAAGGTTATGGCTAGCAGTTATTAGTAGAGCTTTTTTATTCTGAGTCTGTTCTGACCTTTCCTGGATAGTCCTCAGTTTAGGTGCTTCCTTCTTGCTCACTCTATTGATTTGTTCATAACTACTTTCACCCATGCTTTGATTTGAGACAAACTTTTTTTATTATTATTTTTAATTTATTTCTAGCTGCCTTGATCTATTGTTACTTTTGACCTTTCAAGTTTTTTGATTCTTTCTATCTGGGAGCAGCTTCAGCTTTTGAAAATAATCTTTATTGCCCCATTTGTGTTGTGCTGTTTCACTGAGTCTTTCTCAAGTCTGTCTAGTAAAGGGGAGAGAGGAGTATGTCTTTGTCTTTGGAAGAATTTCATTTAATAGTCTCCATGCTACTGCAAAAATACCAATTCCTTACCCATCTTTTCAGTTTCTTCTCATCACATTTGGTTATTTTTTATCATTTGTATTGTATTTCAGGCAATATAGAGTCTACTGTGTATTGCAGCATTTAATGCGATTTTTATACTTTGGTGACACCAGATATGGGAGGATGAGACATTCATTTTGTTTTTAGTGGGAAGGAGAAATCTTTCATTTGGAAGAGGAGAGGAGAGCAAGAAACAATGAAAAAAGAGACATTTGAAACAAAATTAATCCTGAAAGACACTTGTTCAGTTTTTGAAAAATAAAACAGCCTTTATAGGCTCCTTGACTAATGAAGCTTTTGGATAACTCAATGTAGACAAATGATTCAAGTGGATTGGTTATTCCTTCCTCATTTTAAAGACAATATGCTAACTTCTTTTATAAAAACAGTCCAAGGGAAAGTTGTCAAAAAAATACAGAATTCTTTTTATGCTTTCTGCCACTTCCTGTGAAAATGCCTCTTTGAGAAAGCTACTACTTAACAATCTGCAGGTTCTATATAAAGAAGTGTGTAATCTTTTTCCTTTACTCCACATCATCCTAAAATTCTGTATTTAAAATCAAAATCTTCTTTCCTGAGATTTATACAAGATTCAAAAGTTAACATGGAAAAGAATTAGATTTTTTTTTTCACTTAGGTCATAAGAAGAGCTTTCCTTATCATAGCGACTAAATGCTATAGATGTTCATAGTTATTTGAACTAGCTCTGATTTGAGCACCTGCACCTATAGGAAATTGGCCTGTTTGAACTTTTGGTAAAGACCCAGTGTCCTTACTCAGCCAAAATTTCTGTTGATTGCCATGTTTCTTCTCCTGAGCTGTTCCAGTATATGATCTAGAGAGTAAGACTAAAACAAGCAAAAAATGAAAAAAATAGTCACTAACTCTGATTTTACTGAGTTGCTCCCAAAGACAAAAAGGTTAATGAGTACAATATATTTTTGTGGAACTATTGTATTTTGTAATGCCCTTTTACTATACCATATTCTGAAAAAGCTAATTTTGGGGGATGAGGAGAGCAAAGATTTCAATAAATATGATGTACTAGTTAAATATAGAAATGTAATGTCTGGCCCACTATCATTTTCAGAGTAAATCGCCAGCCTAAATGCCATTTTCTGAATTTCAACTGTAGAAGAATCTTTAAAATAGATATTTCTCATCTGTGGTGTTTAAATATTTTGGTATGATAATAAACACTTTCTTAAACTTCTATTGACAATACCTTTAAACTGAGTTGATGAAAATTGGTTTAGAGCTCTCTAAAATACCTCTAATATTGTGACAACATCATGTATTGTAATCACCTTTCATTTTTTATAGAAATTGAAGGACACATCATCCCTTTATTTAATATGGGTTCCAGTACTACGTAGATAATGACATATTAGGTTTATTATTTTCATTCCATGAATGCTTTTCCATTTATAAACTTACCCCTGGTGTTTGATCATATGTGCCTATTGTATGCATAGCAAAGTAGAGACGTGCTTCTCTTTGTGTACATGATTTAATTAGGAACCACTTCCAGAACAGGTGTAAAAAGGCACAGCTTCTTGGAAGGCATGGAAATGCACCAGAAGGCTGGCATGACATAAATAATGTTGCTCTTGTACTAAAAGCAAGTTTGTTTTCCCATCACACCGACAGTTTGATCCTGGGAAGCTGTTAAGCTTAATAGCGTTTTGGGATGCTTTGTTCAAAGTTATGTAAGACACTTGCTGTTCCTTTTTTCTTTTTTAATATCAGTTGATGCGTGACACAATTTACCATCTTTGCTGAGAACACAGAGGATGTAAAACGGGTGAATATGTAGAGCTGGTGCTGTTGAACTGTGGCAGACAAAGCACAGTAAGGCAAAGCAACATAATCTTTTTTGCCTCCAATTTAGCCTTTCATGTAATCTGGAAGCTAATTGTAAAGCTAACTGGATTGAGCTTCTCAATTTTTCTCTTCTCTATATACAAGAAATTATTTATAATTAATAGATTAATCATGAGCCAGGCAGCCAGGAAGCCAAAGGATGTTCTGTTGCTTCTGGTAATGAGGCTGGTTTGGTAGTTCACTTGCTGTTGTATTTAGCCCATTTTTTCAGCAGAATTTACATTTAAACAGATGGTTAAAATAATGTAATTATTTTAGTTGTTGTTAGTTGTATTAATTGTTAGTTTACTATTATCATCCATCACAATTTTGTTTTAAAAAAATGGAAGAAAATGGAAAAAATAAAGAAAAAGTTTATGAAATATAATTTGCTGTCTGACACAGATGCAGAGACCTGGTTATTGTATTATAAAACATTTATAAGCAGAATGATTTATTGAATCTATTGCATTTCTGAAAATTTACCCCACAACAGAGATATATTCCATGGTCTGAAAACTAATAAAAATGAGTAAAACTTAAGTTATAATAGATATGTGTTTCTGTAACTATAAAATATGGAATCAGCATGCAAGATATATTAAAAAACAAACCAAACCAAAACAAACAAACCAAAACCAAACCAAACCAAACAAAACAAAACAAGAGAATACACCAGCTATCTACCAGGAAAAATACTATAGTCAACTTAATATGCCAAATCCATACAAGGGAAAGATTAAAATCTGAGATATGTTGAAGATTAATATCTGAAAATTCTTAGACATGTATATATATATATGAAACTTATTCATCCCTAGCTTTTTTCTCCCAGATAGCTTTCCCACATGGGACAGGGATCTGTAGACATTTTATTTTATGCTTGACATATGTTCTCTGTCTCTCACTTGAGAGAAATTATTTGAATAATATTTTCCAAACCCTGGGACACGTTGCTTTGAATTTGTATACATGAATTTGTATACGTCATTAGACATCGACATATTCCATTCACTCAAATTCTCCCATTTTTTTCTCAGTCCAGCATTACCAATGTGTTTGTTCTACAAATTGTTTCCTACTGATTCCCATTCTTTTCCTTTTGTATGTCAAGGGCCTGAAGGTGAGAGGGAAAAGTTGTTTCAAACCAACAGTGTGATCAGTGAAACATTGTAATGCAATGTTCAAAACAGGGAAATGAGCGAGTGAATTAATGGTAAACAAAATAGCTGTAGAAGAAATGCACTTGAAAAGATAACAGCCAGGCAGGAGTGACAGATAGAACACTTGGAATAATGCTCAGAATTATATTTAGAAATAATCAAGAAATAAAACCAAAATTTTTAAAAAGCAATCATTCCAGAATAATGGAGCTGAGGAAATTTAAGTGCTAAAGAATAATGAGCAGTTAATTGTTCTGTAGTCCCTATTGCCATATTTAAAACCAGCACGTGCTCGCTTTGGTCTGAAGTTCACCACTGGACCAAACTCCAGAAAATACTCCTGTTTTACCAGGTCTCTGAAGCCCTGTAATATGTAATTCTGACTTCTTTAGCTCAGGAGTAACTTCTTCAGTGTAATTGGCACAGTATATGTTGCTCTTACAGGGACATTTTAAATTTGTGCCTATATTGCCCACAGAGGATTTATCTGTTAAGTAAAGGTCAAAAAAATCTCAGTATCTGCTGTTTCTACAAAATCCTCTAAGACAAATAGCTGTGTAATTGTGGTCATTATTCTTATGTGTAATACGCTGTTCTCTATATGTTCCCTAATTCATATGAGTGGAAAAAACCACAAATGTTGAACAGACAGAACAAATATTTATTCCAGCAAGAGCACAGAAATTCAGAAAAAAAAGCTACAGCTTCACTAATTAAACTGTAAAAGGACTATGAAGCTTCTCAGTTTACTTAACAGTTTTATTTTTTTGTTCTTCCAAAACAGTAGCATATTTTGTTCTTGTGAACCTAGGATGCCTTCAATAACAATTACTGAGGAATGAGGTTCAAAATCTGAAGTTTCATAATATTATATCTCATTCCTGTGACAGAAACTACTGTTCGTTGGTGTGGTCAGTTCTCTGAGACTGTTCATAAAGAATACACCTAAGTCACATTCCAGAGTAATGGTTATGGCAGCTTCCAAAATAAAATTAATGAACTGGATTGAAGTGAATCCAGAATTTGCCTGTGGGTGGAGTGGCTAAGTTTTCTTCATTGCTGTTACTTGGGGGAGGAGGGAGGGACACATGTTCCTAAAGGTATCAGAAGTCATTATTATGAAAGCAAGATTTTATTTTTTACATGAAGCAAAATGTTTTTACCAACATGGGAGAAATTTCTGGATGTTGTTGAATGCTGGGGAAACTGATGAAATTTTCAAGTAGAAGACAAATATTCTAAATATCTATGTATATGTAGGCACATATTGAAATACATGTAGACACACATCTAAACACGTGTACTCCTAATTCCTGTGTGCAAACCCTCTCTATAGAGTAACCAATGAATTGAAAAAACTTTTATTGAGCTCCTGCTATCAGTAAAGGACATTAGGTTTTTAAAACTTTGTTTCATTATGTCAAATTTCATTTATGTCAGTAAAGACTCTGCACAGATTCTGTACTGTAATATATAAAGAGACTGAAACCCAGAGTTCTTGCCAAATCTGGCCTCATTATAGAATCAGTTCTTTGGAAATGGGACTTGTTCCTAACCTGATCTGGATTGCATCCATTGCTTGAAATGTTTATAGCTGCATAGCCCCTGTATTGCTCAGCAATTTTGTATTAACACACAAAGCATTTGACTACACAAGGAAAACTGGGCTGTGAGAGAAGTGATAAATGTTCAAGTCTTAAATTTTATTTTATTTTTATATTTAAATTTATCTTACTAATATTTGTGATGAATTCCTAGTTTCTTTCTCTATAATGGTGCTGAATTGGTTTTGTAACAAGAGAAGATGAGGGAGGCTGCTTTAGCATGTTCCTGCATGAAGGGATAAAGAGTGGCATTGCAGGTGTCAACCATTACTCTTGGAGTTGTTCCTTCACATTTCAAAGGCCTGATACTGCTGTGCTGAGAACCCTGATACGACCAGTAGTAGTCCTGAAAAGTAGAGTTTGGTAAGTTCGTGAGCAAGCAACAAACAGTGCTTTCCAATTTCTCCCCTTCTGTTACTCGGTTGTATCTCTTGGGAGTTTGCACAAAACTCAAATATCTTGAAGTACTGCAGCAAAAAAAGTAGAGAGGCACTTGTCCATGAAGTTAATTTGTTGCTCAGTGGGTGACGTGGGACTTATAAGCACAGTGTCAGGGTGATGAAATACTCTTCTGTACTGAATTAATCCCAAATCCTGAATTCTCCTTCAGACAGTCTGTGAGTAAAGAACTTGCTCATAACAAATTCTAGTTATGTATCAGCTTTTAAAACTAAGAAATTAAATAGAGATATTTTGGGTTGGGAAGAGAGAAATATGCTTAAGTTCTATACATGTGGTACAGACCTAAATGTAAAAGGAGGAAAGGGATTGTAGAAGCCTTCTTATCACACTTGAATGAATCATTTACAATAAAGAACTCCAGAACACATATAACATGTGGGAAGGGGATCCCAGTGTCAAATAGTGAATGTTGTCATAACATTTTTTTGCTGATTCAGTTAGTTGTCTTAAGAACAGATCCCTAACCTGTGTTAATGGTTTGAGTTTATCATCAGAAAAATATAAATACTGCATTATTTTAGTGTTGTTTGCTATCAACTGCATGGCTTCATAGGTCTGTGTATTAGTGAATTCACTAAGACAAGTTAAAAGAAGAAAGCCTGGAAAAAATGTCCTTCTTAATATTCAGTACTAGTAGATTTGTATCAGAATATGCATAGACAAACTACTAATGTAAAAACATCTATATTTTTTATCAGCAACAGTGTGGCCAGCAGGACCAGGGCAGGGATCATCCTCCTGTACTTGGCACTGGTGAGGCCACACCTTGAATCCTGTATCCCATTCTGGGCCCCTCACTGTGAACAAATATTCTTTTGTGCAGATGTTGTGAATGTCCTTTTTTTTTTTTTTTTAATGAGCAGAAAATGAATCATATGAAGGAAACTTGCTATTTCTCACCATGTCCTAGGAATATAATGACTCTCTATGGGAACAGACAGACCTTTTCCTTTGTGATTTGTTATTGTGCCAAAACCATTTTGTGACAGACTCCCTTTGAAAATGTTTAGCATACAAGGTTCATATAAGTATCCTTGTATGTGTATGTTTTAGTTGAGTCTTCATTTCTTACTTAGAAACTTAGAGTACCACTGTACACTATCTGGAGGAAAACAGTGAGAAACAGATTTTTTTTAAGATAAGGGCTTTCTAGATTGCCCCAGAATACATGGAATAAATGGCCCTGAAATATATTCTTCTAGGGGACTTCTTGACATGGATGTATTTTGTAGGCAAAAAAATTCTCTCTGATTATTTTGTCAGCTGTTGCAATTCAGGTCTATGAGGAGAAACTAGGGGACAGATAGGAGAAGCTGCTGCTGCAGAAATTTATTTGTATTGCTCCAATAATGCTGGTCACAAAAAGAAAACGTAATGAAAAGGCTATAAAAGAGGAATATTAAACCATGGCCTGACTATTCAGTGATGCTGACAGGAAAGCTAAAGCTCAGCTTAGGCTGAGAGTGAAAAGGGACATCAATGGCAGCTAGAGCTTTGTCACACTGACAGGAGAAAGGCAGGGAAGAAACTGCACTTGAACAGCAATCTAAACATAATTCTGGAGTGGAGGAAGAGGTGGGTGCTGACACCAGGAGAATAAATGGGTGGGATAAATGGATATAAGGAAAATCTGGTTGGGATTAGGCTTGAGTAGAAGGGAAGAAATTCAGATAAACGCCAAAGGAGATAGAATATAGCACTCCACACATACCTGTACAGAATTTTGCTGGCTAAATCAAATGGCTGAAGATCATTTCTCATTTTCTTTCTCCCATGTCTCTAATGGGAGAGAAGAGAGAATTTCTCATCAAGAGAGAATCCTGTCAGGTATTAGAAACTGCTATCTTCACTTTTTTTTAATCCGAACCAAAATGCAATATTAATATTTACTGATACAATAAGGACAAAGGCAGGATTAATGGTATGTGTTTGGCAATAATCTAGCAAATGAATCTTTGTTAATAATATAGAGCCTGTTTATTGATTTTCATGTAAGAGGGGAAAAAAAAGAAAAGCAAGTTGAATAAATGCCAGAAGCAGCCTTTGTCTCATTTCTGTAGGGAGATAGGGTTGATTCACTAACTGAAAATGCAGTAAATTTAAGAGCTGCTTGCATATAGTGGACATATTAAAAAGCAGTTGATATAACTTGCCTGTTAAATCAGAGACACTCAATAAACAATCCTTAGAAGTATTCCTCAATATAATTTTATCATCTATAGACAAAATTTATAGGGACACTCATCAATCATTTTAACATTTATTATTGAAGAATATAAGTGTATTTTCATTTTACTCTAGGAAATTAAATTAAAAATATATTAGTTATATATTATTAATTGTATTATGTATTATTAATTGACAAGCAAAATCTAGCATTTTCTAATTTTATCACATATTCAAGAACATGATCTAAATTGAATCTATAAAAACTATAGTGTTTCACTATTTATACTACTGAGCAGCAGTAACATGAAATTAGAAAGATGAAGTTATTTAATGTATTTTCTTTAGCATTTAGATTTAGCTGTTCTTCATTTTAGAGTTGCTTATTTGCACTTTTAGATTTATAAATAAATGTCATCTAAAGCTGTACTCTGCTGAAGATAACCCTAAATATGCACAGGTGTGGCTAATCTGTATGTTATTCTGCCCTTTCTTTTCCTAAATCTCTTGGAGCCGTGCCTTGTTGTCATTGTGAGACAGGTATTGCAAAACACAGTTTAGGGTTTCATGCATGTTAGAACTTGGGTTTTGCTTCCAAAGTTGAATTAATGCCACATAGGAAGAGCCCCTTTAGAAGTTTTGTACTGCAAAGGGCAGTAACAATTAGAAAGTCACTTGGAATGAGGGCAATGCCAACAAGAATCGTCTGATTCCATTCATTTTTCTGGATACATCCATACTTCCTCTGAAAGGTCAATGGAGATTTTAGCATTGTCATTCCCAGGGTAATAAATATGTCAGCAAATCTCAACTTTCTGATAGCACAGTTTCTTTCTTCGTCTCTCCTATGCGCAACCCAATCTTCTTTAAATGAAGAGCTAACTAAAAACGGGCTCTAAAAACTTTGTCAGCTGGTGCAATGTTCCATTCTTTGCCTTTGTCCAGAAGTATAATTCTGTATAATTCTGAAATTCACACATCTGAACATAAATTCATACATATTTCAGACACCTGGATTTAAAAATAAAAATTCGTCACATGTATGTTCTTGCTGTGCATACACATACCTCTTATCCATTGAAACATGGGGTTTTTTTTCCTTGTCCCTCACATTTGGAGCCTGAGCCTATTAGAGTCAAGTATCTGCCAGGATTTCAGTTTTCCTGAGATACTTGTGTAAGAGAAATGTGAAATTTCAGTTATTTTAATATCAGGCTATGGGACATTAAAATAAATGACCTCTTCAGAGTTATTAGCAGCCAATTTTCTGGAAGTGGATTTTGAAGCTGAAGAGATTAATTCCTCTGCAACTCTGTGCTCAGGGACTTCAGCACTGAGACAACATTTTGGACCTTTCCTTCAAAGTTTTATCATGATAGCTACTGTGAGAGGTTTCAAATAATATAAGCACACATATCAAAAGAGCCAGGAGACCAACAGGGAAAAAAAATAAAAAAAAAGAGAGACGTCTCAGTAATTTAACCATATCATGGGAGTACAGGAAGTTTGATGAGCTGGATTCTTCCATCTGGCCTCTTCCACTAGCATAAAAAAAAAAAAAAAAGATTTTCTGAGATGGATTTCTAACCTGGATTTCCTCAGTGCTCTACCCTTGTCTTGAGTGCTGGATTGCTTTAATCACTTTATATCTTCCCCTGTGAGACAGGTCCTGAATAATGGTTTAATTAAAATAGAAATTGTGGAGATTTCTCTTGTCTTAATAGGGCCTCTGTTGCTGTAACTCTGCCTCACTGTGACAGACATCTTCTGCCTTTCTAGTTCATTTCACGGACCAAAAGAAAATTTATCTTCTGGTTTGGTTAAAGAGCCATCCCTGGCCCTAGTGTGATATATCTGGTTTTGTAATAAAAGATTGCCTTCAAATTTTTCAAAGTGTCAGCCAAAGCACTTCTGCCAGTGACAGAGCTGCAATTCTGTCCAGGACAGAATTTGAACCTGGTGTCTGGTAATCTGTCTAGTACTGATTATCTTACAGTTATAGTCTAGTTAATTGTGTCAGTGAAAATGCCCTTTTTGATGACAGCTACTTCTAGAAGAAGCTTGAAAAAGTCAAACTTTCTGGTTATTTTTCTTTATACTGCGTTCTTTCTGGATAAAGTGCACTGTAGAAATTATTTACAGTTCTCCTAAGGTGATTTGAGAATTCTGGCTGAGCCAGGAAATTAATTTATCTGTCACCTTTTTCTAAACTTGATGCATACTGAGTTTATCCTTCCTCCTCTCAGTATCACTTAGGGAATTGGTTTTTGAGTTGTTTCTCTCATGCCTTCTTGAAATGTTGAAAAATACTTGCAAGGCTGTCCCTTTGAAGGCTAAGAAGTTGCTGTAATATCTATGCGGAGACTCTAATTAGATAATGTTTATTGTGAGATCTCCAAATTCGTAGTGGAAGTGAGGACACTTCTCTAGAGTTTGGAATAGATCTGAGGTACCACTAAGAAATACATGTGACAACTGTCAAGGTGCCACCAAGTGTGCCACAACCAGTTTAATATATCCCTTCTTATCCTCAATCAATTCTGGAATAAAACTGGAGTGTATTTTTTCTCTTTTTTTTCCTTCAATGAAAGATTAGGAGATGCCCTTCGGTGTAAATATATGTTTGTTCTATCATTGGAATGCTACAGAGATGCTTTTCTGCCTGTAGTTTGAATTTTTTTAAGTTGTGCAATCATTGCATATCCCTCTTTTTCGTTTTGTACCCCATCTCTCTCAAAGCCTTTCCAAGACCCTCTGCTTCAGGAATTCTGCTGATGAGATGGACAGGGGCAGTTTTTTCAGTTCTTTCTGGTCCTGTTTTAATGAGCTGACCGTAGGTAATCAAAACAACAGAACAAGTCCACTGCTCAGTGATACATACAGCAAATGCACACATAAACTTGGTATCTCATGAGGTTTATAAATGTGCAGAAGTTAATCAATTACAAGAACTTGATAATCAGTTCTCCTTATACCCTTTGGCAAGGAAGACCCAGAACAAGCCATCTTTGCTGTTTTTGTAGCTGTGATCTAGAATTATCTGTAGGTAACCAAGATGCAGAAACACCAGAGTGTTTCTAAGATATCACTTAAGTTTATCACTTGGAAGTCAAAGTACTGAGGGTTTCCAGTTTGAAGGAGAGAGGAATACAGTCCTCTCCCATCTTAAATGAGCAACAGATGTTTCATATGAAGCTTTCTGTCAAGAACAATGTGCATTTTTTAAATTTAGCGTTCTTCTAAAAAGTAGACACTCTAAAGACTATCTTGAGTGTCCCTTGGCAACGTTCTTGATTTCCTGTGTTACTAAAACATTCTATAGTGAATGTTTCAGTATGGACCCAGAAGTTACCTTTTAATTTGAAATTATCTGCTATATAGGACTTGCTTTTATGCAATAACTGGCACATTGAGCTTATTTAGTGTTGTACTTCTCTGGGTTTTCTGTGTTTGGGGTTGTTTGTTTGTTTGTTGGGTTTTTTGTTTGTTTTGATTTTTTTTATTATTTTGTAGAAAAAATATGTTGAGCAAATTGTTTTGCATGTACTCTCACAAAAGTCCAAAATGATAATCAGATTTCAGAATCTGATTAAGCTTTTTCATTTTCTAATACTAGTGCTGGCTTGAAAATCTAAACAGCATTAGCAGTTTCAGTTCTTTGAACCTCCAGCCTCCAAACCTGATTTAGTCTGCATAAATGCAGATTAAATGTCTTTGTTTATGTTGTAAAGAAAAAAATTATGAATTGGCTTAATGAGATGAGTCTTCTGGCTTATGCTACTTTTAGTAAAGTACTGGTGCTCTATAAAATGTCATAATCAGGAAAGTACACGTACATATTGTATTTTCTCCAAGCATATAGTTTATGGAGAAAATAAGGGCTTTTGCTCTTGATGTGATAAATATATAATGGAAATGGAATAGCAAATGAATACTTTTCAGTTCAATCACAGCCTTTTTATGCAAACAACCAAGGTAGGTTAAAATTCTGGTTTTTTCAGGAATTTAGTTAAAATAATATTTCTGCTTACTCCTTATTGAGCTTTTACTAGTTGATGTTTAATATGTGACCAGTGCAGATCTATGTAATTAAAAATGTACACCTGACACTAGTTCAAGCAATGAAGTCAGAAAACCAGCTGGTTTGTTTTATTACAGGTTTTTTTCAGAAGATTAAGTATATAATAAAGCAATACAGTCATTTTAATAAACTGTTCTTATATGAAATTAGGATTCAAGGAAATTAATTTATTCGTAGCTATATTTTACCACAATAATCTGGAATTAATTACTTGTTTGTTTGATATCAAAGACTACATCTTCCCCTCACGTGATACCTCCAGTTAAACTAGCTTAGACTTATTTATGTTTATACTTTTTTATTTCATTATGCTTAGTTCAAGTAAATAATTTCAAGATGGGTTTATAATCAAACAGTAAAGTAGTTGCATTTATATTCACACTAAAGTAGTTGTATTTATATTCTGGATCAATTAATATTCAGTTTTTTCATGGGGTTCTTTGTGTGGAATAGATTATTCAGGCTGATTTGATAATACTGAAGGGTATTTGAGTATTTGAGTTACTTCTGCAGGGTGGAGGAGATGCCTTTTCTACTCACAGGAGCAACATGAGCTGTGTGTTATCCGTGTTAGCACTGACTGACTTGGGCAGATCTCAAACTCCTTGTAGGGTTTGGTAGCCAGTCTCAGGAGGAGCAGCTTATGGGTGTTAAATGGTAACTGTGTTCTCTGACTTAGGCAAGGAATGCTTTTTTCTACCTCTCTCTCATAAGCTTTATTTCTTCTGGCTAAAAATTTTCAGGGTCAGGTTCACATGTGAGCCTGTTCATATATTTGACAAAAAAAAATCTTCAGGGTTTTGTACTTCTCTGTATTCCCTTCTCTTAGTCTCCCTCCCCTTGGTTTCTTAACTCAGATTGTTTGTGTTTTAGCATCTTCAACCAACAATAAGCCATTTAAGAAACTATTTTCTGTTATGGCTTTCTTGAATCAGTTTTTTCTTAAGTCAGCAGTGAAGCTGAAGTTTAGCTCCCAGTCATTGCTATAAGTCACATTATTCATGGAAATTACAATAGTTTAAAAGAGTGTATATCTATATATCTGTATATCTATACAGATATATGGACAAATACTTAATGTCAACAGTTAGTACACAAAGTATCCAAATTGTGGAAAGAAACATTTAGCTTACCGGTATTTCCTCTGGCAATGAGCTGCAAAGAAAAAGTCATGGTATTTCAGAAGGGATTAGGTCAGCTAAGTAAAACTAGAGATCATTTGTTAATCTGTTAGTTCAGTAGGCAAAATAAATATTCATTAAAGTATGCTTAAAAATCAGTGAGAATCATCTTTATACTTAGGAAAACAGTTTTATTTTATGTTATGGTAACTAAAGTTTTAGTTTTCATCAGTCATTTTAGAAAAGAACTCCTGGGTTTCTGGCTTTATACATAACAAAAATCTTTCTTTTTCCTTAGACTGGATTGAATGGGGGATTTTAATATTCAAAGTATTGGTCTCTGTTCCTTAAGCTGCTAAATATTGCCCTTCTTATAAACCATGTGGCAAAAGATATGTAATGAACTCAGTACTGAGTTACAGATAAAGGTGTAGCTTAGTATGTAGCAGAAATATCCTAGATTTTGCGGGTCCCTACCCATGAACATGTGCCAAAAGCTAAGGATTAGGCCAAAGTAATTTTAGTAAAGAGGACTGTATTAAAGAAAATGTAAGGAAGGTAGCCAGGCAACATGCAATGTGTGAGAGATTAAAATGCCAAAGCCAGACAAACATGAATGTGGGCACATGTAGAAACTAATATTTAATTCGTAATACATTCAGTAGTGAATGGAACTTATTTTTCTACTAACCAAGCATTTTGCATGTTTCATCAAAATATAGAGAAATATTTCCAAATGTTAGATATTCAGCACTTCCATAAATTCAAACCTTTCATGTTATTTCAGAAATATATTTCAAATATGTCTGTTACCAATGTATAATTGATATATCAAGTCAAATGCACACACACACATATACATATGAAATATATATTAAAATAGACATTGCAAATGTATATTAAGTATCATGATATAATATTTCTAAGGAGATATTAGTCTATTCATGTTAGGTTCCTTTTGCAACTAATTAAAAAAATGGAAAGGGCACTTGGAGGCTGTGAATCAGCTGGTACATTTTAGATACCTGTTTTAGGATACAATGCATTGCCTCCAAAACTATTTATTCCCTCTGCAGTCGATGTGGGATAGTGTCTAAAATAAGTAATTTAAATGTAGTGGATGATGCCCACAACGTTTATAGGGCACTACAGTAATGTATATATTAGATAATTGTGGTCTTCAGATTTTGTTTTGGTTAACTAATAGTGATCCGAATACTTCATAAAATTCAAATTAAGTTTTTTTATAATTCATCTATTTTCCTATCATAGGTGATAGAGATTATCTAAAAAAGAGAAAGTGAGTTAGATTTTGTTTGCAAATCTTCCAAGTTTTGTTTGGTTTGGCTTTTTGGTTTTTTTGTTTTGTTTTTTCTGTCTCAGAGCATGTCTCTAATTCCCCTGCATTTTTGGGAAGCTTTGTTGGGTCATCTAACCCTCAGGTCCTACAGCTGGTTTCATTGATTTTTCTCTCAGCAAGCCAGGGGAATTTGTTCCCCTCCTCTTGTCAGAGGGACGTGCTCAGAAAGAGCTGTTGTACAAAAACACAGCATTGATCTCGGAGCTAATCAGAGGGCAAGAAAGTGTCTGGTCACTGGCCCCAGAAAATAAAGTTCTGTAAAGCAAGTCAAAATACTAATTATATCAATGAAAGAAATATGTACAATTTGCTGCAGCATGAAAAGATTGAATCCTTACCAAATCATACAACAAAGCTTTTGCTACTTCTGTTCTATAAAGAAATAATTCCCCTCTCAAGCATCCTGCCTCACTTATTTCTTTCTCAAGAATTATATAAAAGGTATGCTGGGATACTGATTTTAATGAAGATTTTTGTAACATCCTGTTGGGGTTTTTTTCCCTTCAGTAGATGAAAATATTCAGAAGGAAATAAAACAGTACATTTTTCCTAAAGTTCTAAAGGGATGTTGTATCATATCTGACCAAAATAACCGTATATGTAGAGATAACTGCTATGAATTCTGGCCATAAATTTCAGCCTGAAGCTGAGAATGGCTGTGCAATGTGTTAAAATTCTCATGTGAAAGAGAGAACACCTAGGTTCTAGTTCCTCTTTAGTATATGCTTAAATATGTATGGAAAGCAAATATTTTCAGGAGAGAGACTGAGAGCATTCCACCACAAATTGTCCTGTAGCTTTCAGGTAGAGATACTGTCCTTAAAAATGAGAGGTCCAAATTCAAATCCCTTGGAGTGCTGAGACTCAAAAATTTGTTATGGGAAAAAGGGAGCATAACATATAAATGACTCTAGGAACTTATTATTAGTCCCACTGAATTTAAATTGCCTGTTAGGTCTAATGAATAGAAGGAAGTCTTCAGAGTTATTTAAAAAACCTTCTTGGTGTTAATCCCTTTCTAATAGTTTTCTCCCTGGGTCCTAAATCTCACAAGTCCTGTACTCAGGAAGGGAAGGTGAGAGTGTCTGTGAAGTCACCAGCATCTCAGGTCTTTGCCAAGAGGAATTCAGTGCCTGCAAGGTGTGGATTCATCCTATTATTTCAAAAGGAACATGGAGATGCTTTCTTCCTTCTCAATCTTGAGTATATATTGAATTATTTTTGTTTTCTTATCCATGCCTACTATGCCACATTCATCTAGCACTGAGGATCCCAGACCTGGATGCAGTACTCCAGGTAGGGTCTCATGAGGGCAGAATAGAGAATAACAATAATAATAATAATAATGAATGTATTGCTATAGCAATTATTTTGAGAGGTTTCTTTGCCACCATTATCTCTTTATATTTTAAGTGTCTGAAAAAACTGTTTAAATGTAATTGAACTGCATGAAATTGCATGTCTAGAAAATGAGGCTCGTTCAACTACTTTTTTTTCTGTTATTTTTTCATAATAAGTATAGAATTCCATGGCAAATTTCAGCCAGACCTGACACTAAAACCAGACTCATAAAAAAGCCTGGGTTGGGATGGACCTAGCAGTTACCTCTCATTTCTAACTCCCTGCCATTGGCAGGGACACCTTTCACTAGACCAGGCTGACCAGAGGCCTGTCCAATCTGGACTTGAACACTTCCAGGTCATACAAAAAATCAGAGAGACAGCTGGACTTCTTGGAAATACACAGCAGGACACTTACCTTTCTAAAAAAAGGGGGTTATTTAAGGGATGTGAGAAAAGCATAGGAATAATATGTTAGAGGTTTAGGTACTGGGGAGGTGGTGGGTAATTTCTGTGAAACATGAGCTATTGCCTTATGATTTGTCCCTAACCCAGTTTTTGATTTTAATTTATTTTTCCCTTCAACGAATCCTTTGTATCAATAATTTTGGGTGGTATAGAAAGTCCTTTAAAAATCTCATATCTAGTTTTATCCTAGGTTTCCTTAGAGGGCTATTTATTTTAGATAAAAAAATAATTCAGTAGAATCTTAGGAAGAAGAAGTGGAACTGACTGTGATGGAATATGTAAGTTAGATTAAATTCTATTAAGGCTTGAATCAAAGACAAATTTCTGTTCTTGTGGAAGCAACTTCTAATGTGTAACCTGAAAAAGTTTCATAATTAATTTAATTCAACATTATGTATCAGCATCACTGAAATCATTGGTCCTGCTTTGTGGTTCCCCTTTTACTGAAATAATGTAGGGTCCACTGTTGTGGGAAAGGGAAGGGACAATACTATTGAGAGGTATAGTTAGACATATTTACATGAGTAATTGCAGATAAAGAAAGCAGTTTGAAGTCAGTGCTGGAATAAAAAACATATATATTATAAAGCCATAGGTAGTCTATAGGATGTTATCCATATATATGTAAATTTTAAAGTTTTATATATATATGGTTATCATCACAAGATTTGTTCTATTTTTTATATGGTTTCTAATAAGGTGTGTCTCTTAGGAACAAAGTAGCCATGAATCATTTGTTGTTTTGCAATTAAAAGAATAGAACTTCAAAAGGAACACATTTCCCAGTGAGTTTTCGATTTAAAATATTGAAACTTACTGTGTTTTCTAATAACATGGAAAGAATTCTGAGTAACTAACAATATTGGGTAGTCTGAGTATGAACTCACTTGCTGAACTATAATTCAAAAAAGTCTAGAGCTGAAGAGATAGGTTTGTATGTTGTTTTTTTAAATTAATTTTGCATCACAATATTTAAGAAATTAAATTAATATTTTTGCTCAATTCTGTTTAGTGATCAGCACAGCATTATTTGATACAAATTGAATTTGGAGACTTTTAGTGGAAGTAGAAATACAATTCTTATTTCTATTCTACTAATTCTTTAATTAATTACAGGGAAATCTGTTCCTTTATAGCAAATACAAAGGTTGTTTATTCCTTATCTACTACAAAGTGACATTAGGTAGGGAAAAAAGTCACAGTTACTTGAAAAGTGCAGTTATCAAGCATACCTGGGAATTTTACCTTCTAAAGTTCTGCCTAATGGTAAGTTGGGAGGCCCTAATGAATTATAATAATTTGACTGAGCATTGTGCTGCAGATAGAGAAAAGACTGATTGTAGAATTCTATAAAATAGAATAATGAAGATAATGGAGGAAGGGAATAAGAAATATACAGATGGTTACAGTCAGAATAGGAGAACGAAGAAATGCACAGTGAATGCACACAGAAGAATCTGGCACCTTCCAAAGAATCGGACTTCTCTCTGGACAAGTAAAATTAAATAATGCAATTTACTGTCAGAAGATGTTGATGAAGCCAGATATCTGAGAGACTTAGATGATAGTGAAGATTCTGCAACCATGTCCTGGCCTCCAGAGCAGTGTGGCCAACATTTCAAGGGAGGGGATTCTGCCCCTCTGCCCCTCTGCTGAGACCCCACCTGCAGGGCTGCATCCAGCTCTGGGGGCCAGCACAGCAAGGACAGGGACCTGCTGGAGCCAGGCCAGAGGAGGCACCAAGGGGATCAGAGGGATGGAGCAGCTCTGCTGGGAGGAAAGGCTGGGAGAACTGGGATTGTTCAGCCTGGAACAGAGAAGGCTTTGGGGTGACCTAATTGTGGCCTTACAATGCCTGAAGGGGCCTGAAGGGAGCCACAGGAAAGATGGAGAGAGACCATTTACAAGTGCCTGGAGTGACAGGGCAAGGGGGAATGGCTTCAAAGTGACAGAGAGTAGGTTTAGGTTAAATATTAGGAAGAAATTCTTGACTATGAGGGTGGTGAGGCACTGGAATAGGTTGTCCAAAAAGCTATGGCTGCCCCATTGCTGGAAGTGTTCAAGGCCAGGGTGGACGGTGCTCTGAGCAGCCTGGTGGAAGCTGTCCCTGCCCTCGGCAGGGGCTTGGACCAAGACGATCTTTGAGGTCCCTTCCACCACAGGCCATTCCATGATCCTGTGATGTTACATGGGATGTTGGAACTGAATGCTTCAAACAGACCTTTGGGTGCCAAAGTGCCAGCACTTGGAGTGGAAGAAAGAAAAAATCAGCAACGTGATGCAAACCGGTATGGTTTCCTTGCATTCTATTTTTTTTTTTTTTTTTACTGCTGCAATAGTGGTTAGTCAGACTTTTGACCTGATCTGACCTGTTATATGGGTTTTAGTCTGAAATTTAGAGTTTATTCGTGCTTACATATGGAAAGTACTAATAATCTTTAAGCTAGCTGTAACTTGACCTGTAAAATATTTAATCAGGGGGATTATGGCAGCCTTAATGAATTTGTCTATAGTGTCATGAAAGGAATGATTTTTAAAAAGTTAGGATTGTCTGGTAGATTGGATTGCTTATACATTTGTCTGACTAATTTCATATTAATTGCAACCCTGTTGGTTCTCAATTAGAAGGCTTTTCAAAGGAATCCTTTGAGAGAAAATTAGTTTCCTAGATCAAGATAATTAAAGATGGGAACTTGCTAGTGCCCATACAATAGCATTCAAAGATCAAAGAGCTTAGGGGTTAAAAATGATTTCCTATGATCTCTGGCAGTGTCACTTATTTATAAGCATTTCCTTGAACTTTTAATTTTTTGAAACAGAAAGAATATTTATGCCAGAGACTTTATTTATAATCTAGACAGATTTCATGAGGCTGTTCTGACTTTATTCCACAAGTCAAAGAGAATGCTTTCAGCAATATTTTAAGTTTTTTATAATACCTTTTTAATATTTTATAAATAATAAAATTTATATTTTTATATTTTATAGTAGTTCCTTTCAGGTAGATTAACTAGATTTTAAAGTATTTTTTCATGATCCATAATACTTCCAATACCTAGTTATAATATTGTCAATTCCTTGCCTATTTTTATTATTTAAGTTTTGAAGTTTCAGCTGCTTTCCACAAAAGTCTCATAAAACTTTGCAAACATTTATGTCTTCTCAAGTACATTTCTTCAGTGAAGATATTTGAACAAAACCTAAAAGGTTTTCCATTGGGCTGCTCTGTTAAACCAAAACTAAACTGAAACTGTAGTATTTGAGAATCTTGAAATTGTCTTGATTCTAAATCTTCTTCAAGGCGTATCATGTCCATGGTTTATGTAATTTCTGAGTACAACTTCTGGATCTTTTGATGAAAGGTATTGGGAGCTTTGAAAACTGTATTTTAATAATTGCAAGTAACATTCTCACACCTGGGGCCAAGTCAGCTATTTATTAAGCCACATAAATGATTGGCTTTTTTCTGACAGGCAGAAATCTGTGTGCAATTCAATATCTAAACTGGTATGAGTATTCCCACATAATATAATTAATGCTGTTAAAATCAGAACCCAGAAAGAATCATTTAATGGTAGGACCAGAACCAGGATGATAGTTCCAGAATGTACATCAAGGACAAGTTGGATGAGGCTCTGGGCAAGCTGGTCTGTGGAATGTGTCCCTGCCCATGGAAGGTGTCCCTGCCCGTGGCAGAGGAGTTGGAACTAGGGGATCTTTATGGCACCTTCCATCACAGGCCATTCTGTGATTCTGTGACACCATAGCAGCTCTTGAACCATTTATCAGTTCCCAGCTTTTCTAGTGATATCTTAGCTGCATGGATCAAAGGCAGATCAGCAGAAATCTTGCTTAAGATACAGGGAAGGATTCTACCAAATTTTACATAGTATTGATAAGTAAACAAACTTCACGTTGACTACTTTCTATTGAAGATACAGTAGATACTGAAATATCTATTGAAGGTTCAGTTAAACAGTGGCAAAATGTTGCAACCAATTGCATTTATGTTTTGTGGTTTCTGTTTCCTGGGTAGCTGTTCAGTTTTCCTAAATGAAGTATTATCATAGTTAATTGCTGATTTAAAGATGGTAATAATGCTTGAATAACTAAAGAAGTTGGTGAAGCAATTTATTAGGCATCTACATTGCTTCCAGTTGCTTCCATTTCTTCAAGTAACCAAAGTTAAGGTCTATCTTCTAGTAGATCTACTGAATTTTTAGAACTTGTCTGTATCCTGTACTTTAAATATCCTGAATCTCTAAATAAACATTCAAATGTGATTCAGTATATAAAAGCATGTTTCATACCCAAACACACACAGTTTTCTTGAATATAATTTTTAGACATCTAGAATCTCATTTTCCAAAGACTCATGGGAAATAATGAATAACCACTTCCTTGGTTAGATTAAAGTAACTTTTAAATTATTTGGCAGTTAGTGTATTTACGCTTGCAATATTACAGGAATGGATACTTAACAGTAGGACTTGTATTTTCTAACATGAAGTTTCGGTGTCAGATCATACTCTTAAATCTGGTGGTTCCTTTTTGATTCCATCAGTCTAGAAAGACCATAGCATATATGCAAGAAAAACTTCATATGTAAAATTAAACCTTTCTTTGATGTAGTGGAGTACTTAATGTGTAAGAAATGTTTGTGACATTTATCCAAAGATCAAAAGCTTTATCATGTATTTTGCACTCCAATTGCTTAGTTTTATGACAACAGGGAAACAATATAATTAGAAATTCAATCTTCTTCTTTGCATTTTAAATATTTATTATGTAATTGCCAAGGAGGTTTCTCATTAATGTTAAAATACTTTTTTGCATCAGCTTACGATTCAATAGTGTGCAATAGAAACTTTTTTTCATAATAGTGTTATAGGAAAAGTATCCTTTAAATGTTCTCCTCATTCTTCCTGGCCTGGGTTATGCTGTGTGAGGTCTGTCAGTGAGGGTACTCTGATGAGTAAGGTTCCATCTGTTGTTTTAATTACATGATGTTAGGATTGCAAGCTTAGTTCCTTTTGGTGAACTATGTTATACAGACACTGCCTTTATTTATGGTGCTTTACAAACATTTAACTTTCTGTTACAGGAAAAGGAAAAAGACTTGTCAACATTAAGTAAAACCACTTTTTTTTCTTAGCTGTAAAATGCCTGTACACAACAGTTGTGGCTTATCCTAAGCTTTTTTTTTTTTTTTTGTATTTGGATGTGATAGACTTTTCCTGTTCTGTCAGTATAATTCAAATTTGATTAACTTGTTAAATCAGTTGTTTCTTGTTTCTATTTCTCATGAGCAGTTTTCTCTGAGCTATTGTCTCTTCAGATTATTGACTGGATTATTTGCTCCATTCCTTTCTGTGATAGGGAACAGGTAATTTAATTTATTTTCCTGTCCCCTAGTGTTCGTGATGTTTCCTCATAGAATCAGAAGATTATAGGATCTTGATTTGAGAGCATCTTTGGGGCTTATCTCTTCCAATCTTGTCTTTACAGTATGGCTGACACAAACATTCAACTGGATCATGGCCTTGAATTGTTCAACAACACTCATACTGAGTAGAGTTTGACTCTGACATCCTTTTAACTCTATTTAAATAGGTTGCAGGCAGTTAATAGCTTGATACTTTGCCTTCTATTTCCCAGAATAAAAAAACCAATTTTTTCATGAGACATTTTCTCTAAGATCCTAGGCATTTGCTGGACTCTTCCAGATTCCACCTCTTGAATTAAGGGGCCCAAAATTTGACAGAGCTACGGTTATGTCCTCCTCAGTATTGATTAGAAGGTTGGAGAATAATTTATTCAAAGAACCTGCCCAGATGTCATCACAAATACTTATTTTGCTTTTTAAAGTATTCAAAATAAATTTTAAAAAATACTTTTTTTGTAAATTAGTATTTTTTTCTAAATTACTTCCTTTTATGCCATAAATTTACAACTAAATTGAATCGTATTCTACCTAATGATCAAATACTTTCAGCAAGTCCTAATCAGTTGGCATAATGAAGGAAAGTTTTAAAGTATTTAGAATTTCATCTCTAATCATTTCAGCTTCTGATGTAAGGTTCTGAATGAACTCAGATGTGAAAGAATTTTTTTTTTGTTTGACCAAGGTACCTAATCAAAGTTTGGAGGTAATTCTTGCTATGAGCTGAAGGTTGAGTAATATAGTGTGTAGAGGTCACCTCCATCCTACATAATTCTGTGATTTAATGTAAGTTTTTCAGAGATATAAAGAAAATGTCAAATTTCATAGCTCAATTAACCCATCCCAAATTTAGCCTGGAAATTGATGTAAATGACCAGCTTTTTGCTGAACAGTGATAGTTACCTGTAAGCTAAATGAATAATTTCTGTGAATAGATTATCCTTTCTTTTCTATAATTTAATATACCTATCTTTTTAATGTATTGATCTATATACCAAGGCAGCTAGAAAATTTTTTGAAAAATTAAACATCCTTCATGCAATACTGAGCTGTTTGCTTAAAGTGGATAGGGAGCATTCCTAATTATTTAAGTTGTGTGCATAGAAGTCTGTTATCTTTGCAATGGACTATGATGTTTGCACGTGCAAACACAAGCACATTCTGCACACAACAGCTTTAATACCCTCAATAGTCACATTTCTGTAATAATGATGCCTAAGCCTTTTTTAAGCAGACATTTATTCAACCAAATTTCATATTCCTTCATCTTTTGCCCATTTAGAGTAATACTTTGTGCTGAAGGAATATTTTTCTAAAATATTTTCATTTTTATTGAATGTTTAATATCTTCCTGTCCTTGGGCATTTTTTAGCATTGCTTATGTAATTTATGACTTCTTAAAATTTGTTTAAATGCGTTTTCAGCAGGGAATATAACAGGAACAAACACATCACTGACTTAATGTTATTCTTTCTTTAAAGTATGAAAAATTAAAAATTCATCAGCAATAATTCTAGGTTTGCATAGCTTAGAAATATGGCAATATTTTTAAAAGGTTTTGATAAAAGATAAAATATATTTATGCAACTAATTATAGGTCAAGACTTTTTGAATAAGATTGTCTAAGTTATGCACTCTGATTTTTATTTGCTTTATTTGTAAAGTCCAGAAGCAGAAAGTAAGGGAAAATAAAGGCAGTAGAGAGAGCATGTATCAAAATGGGTAATTCTATGCATAACTCTCTCCTCTAAACAAAATCTTCTTGAAGACATAGCTGATGTGGGCAATATTTCTGGTTTAAGGATCACTCCAAGTTGATAATATTTTTGAGTTTGGATTAGTGATAATGGATTGTGGACACTTGCATTTCAAAATGTAGGTCCAAGTTTTTCAAGGATGTGATGGAAGAGGAAATAAGAAACATGACTTAAACTTCACCGGATGAAAAGATGAGTCCATAAATTCATATTCCAGCCAATTTGGAGTGTCTCAAGAACTACCTATATTTTTAAAGGACCATGTAGACAAAGTGACTGTTTCCAAAAGAAATTCTGCAGGTTCTTAAATCTGCATTTAGAGACTGCCAAGACGTACATGTCTGGCAGCAGGGAGTCCTTGTAGCTGTCTCTCCATGCCCTGATGATGTCTGTCCTCAACAGGACAGCTCACTGTGAATGGGACAATTCATAATTCTTTGAGCCATCAGTTCATTTTCTTGTGATGTCAAATAATTATCCTTGGGTCACATTTCCACAATCTCTTTCAACTCCTACAATTAAAAATGTGGGGGCTTGTGTAGTTGAAGTAGATATTCTGATTTCATTATGCACTTCCAAGAAATGGAATGAACCATTACATTTATATTAAAGACAACCTCTGACAGAGACTGTCAGCACTTTTTGAGGCAAAAGATGTTTTTACTAGAGAAGTCCTTTCTCAGAAACAAGTAGTTTTAGCATGTGCCATCTTTTTTACAAGAATAAAGATAAACCTGTGAGGAAGGCCAATACAGTTGTTTGTTTCGAGATTCTTTCAGTTGGGGTTAAAATCCTGTCTTTTTAGCTACAGAGACACTAATTAGTCAATGTGTTCTGTTCAAGGTGCCATGCTGCTCTTTCTGCTGCTGGCTTTAGCTTATCTATCATTCTGCTTTAACTTTTTTGTTACCTACATGTACATTTCATAGAGACTACTGTGTTTTTCACAACAGTTGCGATGCACTTGCAATGGCTGTACCTGGACAACTTCTTGTTAGTTTTTCCAGTCTCACCTAATAACTTCTGAACTCTAAGGCTAATTGTAGCATTTTTCTAGTGAAAACTGAGGGAAAAGGATTCCTTACACCTTTTATTGCAAAGATATCTTGTTTTTAAATCAATCAGGATATGTTGATTCCATAATTGTATGATCTGGTTTCTTACCCTGTCTTTAAGTACTATCTTTAAGCAACTGCATTTTCTTTTTTTTTCCCAGAGAAGTCCCTTATTGTATACATCACATTAGAAACAAATATCACACATGTCCTTTGTAAAACGTGCTTGAAGCAGACATTTTTGTGAGAATGGTTTAGGTATTGCTCAAGAATGGGCAAGCTCTTGGCTCCTTCTAAGACACATGTTTGTGTTCTATTGCTTCTATTAGTTATCGTTTTATTAGTTGTATTTGGAGGGTTAATCTGTTTAGCACTCAACAGAAATTTTGCAGACAGCTTTTGGCCTGAACTTTGAGAGGTGTGTTTTTTGGATTTAGGTTAAAAATACCAAGTAGTTAGACGAGTGGTGGCTCAATCCAATAATCCTCTATTCAATAACCCAATAATGTGAAGGACCAATTTGGCTATTAGCTGATTTTGAAGGAAGAATTTTAGCAGTGATTTCACTTGACTTTCTTTTTTTCTTTTCCCAATATCCTGTTTTCTGCTGCTGGTCCCCAGGCAGCCTGTGTATACCTTTCAGTGAGGGTGTCCATGTTCAGTTACTGTCTTGGCACATTATCAAACTTGTGCTCATTACCCAGCGACAATGAAAAAATGCTGTTTTAAAAAGTTTCTTCTTCAGAAAAGCCAGAATATTATGAGGAAATATGAGGCACTCTTTTGGCATGAGTGCTTCTTTTCAGAAACATTTCTAAGGTTTGTGGCTTTACCTTCAAGTTTGCAGGTTTTGACAGATGTGACCCTTAGGTAATTTTTTTTTTCTCTGTATTGTGTCTGATTTACTGTTCTATAATGAAAGGCTGCCCAGTGGAGCAAGGAGAAACCAGTTAGATTTTTGTGTTCAAAAGATCACACAGACACACACAGACCAGGGGAGGAAGGAAGGCAGGAGAAAACTCCTGGTCCAAACCCCTGTTCAGAGCAAGGTCAGGAACAGATTGCTCAGGGCCATAACCAGTCAGGTTTTTAGTATCTCCAAGGATGGATAATCAACAGCCTCTCTAGGCAGCCGATTCCAGTGTTTGACCAAAAAGTAAAAGTGTTTACTATGTTTAAAAAGAGACTCCTGTATTTTAGTTAATGCACATTGCCACTTGTCTTTTGGAAAGTATATTAAATCGAAAAGAGAAGAGAAGAGAAGAGAAGAGAAGAGAAGAGAAGAGAAGAGAAGAGAAGAGAAGAGAAGAGAAGAGAAGAGAAGAGAAGAGAAGAGAAGAGAAGAGAAGAGAAGAGAAGAGAAGAGAAGAGAAGAGAAGAGAAGAGAAGAGAAGAGAAGAGAAGAGAAGAGAAGAGAAGAGAAGAGAAGAGAAGAGAAGAGAAGAGAAGAGAAATCAAAGCACCATAGAGCATTTAGATTGGAAAAGACCTGTGAGATCATTGAGTCCAGCCATTTTTACTCAGCACTACCAAGCCCAGCACTAAACCGTGTCCCTAATCTCTGCATCTTCACATATTTTGAATACCTCCAGGGATGGTGACTCCACCATTTCCCTGGGCAGTGTTTTCCTATGCTCAACAACCCTTTCAGTGAAGAAACTTTTGTTAATATCTAATCAAAACCTCCCATGGTTCAACTTTAGGTCATTGACTCTTGTCCTATCACCTTTTCCTTGGGAAAAGAAATTTAATATTAAAAAACCCTACCCACAATGCACATGCCTGGTGTGTAGGAGATATTATGAAATTAGTAATTCCCCAACTTAGTGATTTTCAGTTTGGAAAGTATGTTCCTTAATATTCATAGGCCCATCAAATAATTTTCTTTCTGTTTATTGCTGAAAAACAAAAAAAAAATCAGATTGAGCAGATTTTGTTAGGGTGATTTTCATCTTTGATAAGTAGTATTCTATAGTACTTTGATCATCCTATTCTATATTATTTTTTCTCCACATATGTATCTCTATGTGCATGAGACCAATGCATGATAAAGGTTCCCCAGTATGTTCCTCTACATTTAAAATATCTTAATATTCTGTTAACAAACGAATTTTAAACTTCACTATTCTTCTCATGCATAATAAGAAGCTCTACTGATTTGAGCTAGAATAACTTAAATAGAATTGAAGATATGCATCATGTCATGCCTGACACTTTATAGCTAAATTCCTGTAGTGTGTCGTGCCTTTCACTTACACAGATTCTCAGTGAATAAATCATACTGATTTTTTTCCATGTGTCTATCTATTAATCTTGATTTTTAATAAGCTTCTAAGCCGTGACTAGGACTATTAAATATTCATAAATATTCTTTAGGTATTCTTTAAAATATCTAAATATGTTTGGGCTTGTAAATCTTTATATAAAATGTACCCATTATCCCAGTTTTTAGTTTTGAAGAACTGAGCTCCCATTATCAACCTACCTGAAAATCTCAGTAGCACTTACAATATTTATGTGTTTATTTCTAAACTGTAGTTTGCTTGATTTTTGGGGGAACAGTAGTGAATAACTTCTGTTTGAGATTAGTCTTGTGAATGTAATTGTAGCAAGCAGACTGGTTTATACTTGTTTACTGTCTCTGCTCAGATACTAATGGCTTCTCTCTTTTGCTCTTTCTGCTGCGAGTGTCATAGAAAAGAATGTTTAACAGGAGATTTTCTGATTATGATTCAGTATTTGTTGCACAAAACTGGATTGTGTTGGTGCTCTTTCATTGTGCATTTCACCCCTATAACATCTGTTCTGGCCCAGAAGGCAGTTTGAACTTCATGTGACTTCTAGATCCTCTCATCACGGAAAATGACACTTCAACAGATGTAGGAAATGAATTCATGATGACACAAAGACTGTTTTGTCTAACTAAAAATAAAACACTCTGCATATGACAGAAATTGAAGAAAGAATCCATAATAATTCAAATAAAACCTTAGAACTTTAAATCAGAACTGTATTCTCTGCTGACAAATCCAAATTAAGGTTAATGTGATGAAACGAAAAGTTCATCTATACTGAACTACTTAATTGTGAAACTTTCTGCCAAGAAATTATAAATGTAATTTCTGTGTACTGTCATACCATGGAGAAGAGATGCTTTATGATTTATTAGTAATCAGCCCACTAAAAAATTGAAAATAAATGCTTTAGGGTTTAAATTTTTGTTTATTGTCTTTGCAGATGTAGTTTGTCTTTCAGATGTTTTTGCAAAACTTGCAGACAAGGATTCAAGGCCATTGAATGGAAGAAGGATATGATTAGGCCAGTTAATATACCTTTACTCATAAGAAAAAACCTAGAGTTACATTGTTTACAAGATATTAGAAGATTAGGAAAGGATAAATAGGAAATTTTGTGTAATCTATTTATCTGCTAAAAATGGAGGGGAAAAACCCAAGAAGTACATTTAAATGAGAAAATATTAAATGATTTGCATTTGAATAGTCTGTTTGGATTAGTTTGTCACTGTAGGTTCTCAGACACATAGAAAAAAGGTTATTCTTTAGCATTCTCTTTGTTCCCAAAGGATTACCAATGCATTAGGTGGTTTTAAACACTACAAGTCTCACAGACTTCACAAGCTCAACAAGAACATCATCTCCTTTTCAGGATAGGATGATAGGATTTTTTCCCACAGATAGTGTACTTAAATATAAGAGCTATCCTACTTTTTTTCCCAAGATTTCAGTGTGGGTTTGCTGTTTAATGAATAGCTTTAATAACTATGTCGTTATCTATAATGGCCATGTCTTGTGTAATACTTGATCTCATGCTGTTCCCTCTTCAAAGGTCTAAAGTGTTAAGAGTCTTCTTCATTTATATGAAAAGAACAATAGTACCTTAGGTGACTTAAGATGTCTCCAAACATGGTTTTCATTGGTCATTCCACCTCTCAAGACAAACAACTTTAAACAGACTTTAATGCAGCTTTATTTTATATTGTCTTTTAATGGAGTTCTTCAGGGCAGAGGTATACTGTTCCAAAGTTTTTCCACGGAAAGGTTTCCAAAGCTTAGTCACGGAAATGGCTTAGATCAGACTTTCGCTAATGGAAATGCAAATCCATGGCTTGTTTAGTGATGTTTTGGATTTGTATTTCTTACTCTGCTGAATTAGTAGTTGAGAAAGTTTAACCTATTCAGATTTTTTAAAAGAACTCAAGCATTTGCCGTAAAATAAAGTTCTCTTGAACTGTCTGATACTTAACAAGTGAATTGTATATTTACTAATTCATGTTTCCTCACTTCAGGTTAGAGGTCCAAATGGTTCTAAAATACATAATTAAAAAAAAACAAAACCAAAAAAACCACAAACCATCAAGTGTTTTTTCAATGGTGTTTCAAAGTATATTTAAATTATAAATTATAAGACTTCTAAGAGAGAATCAATTTCTTCAAGGGTTGTATAATTTTCATTCAAAGCCCATTCACTTTTATCTGGGCATCAGTGCACTTAAACATAATCTTGGAATTCTGCATAATAAAGGGTAGAAAGATTGGGTGGGTGGTTGTTCTGGGATTGAATTTGACACCTCTTAAAAAGATATTAATTTGTTCATGCTCAAGGATAATGAAGCCTAGTTTTCTAATCATATATTGAATTGAAGTTAAATCACTTACTGAAAACTAAACCACATCACCCAAGCAAGCTTGCTTACTAAGTGGAGTCAAAGAACACCAATAGCCACGGTGTAGTGTTTGTCAGAGAACTTATGCTAAACAGAATTAGGACCTTCCCAAAGAAAACAGTCCTCTCAGCTAAATCTTGCAGTCTACTTGTTTTTCTTATGAGCCAGGGCCAGAAATATCCAAATGAGTGTCTGTAGCTGTCACCCCTTAGCTCCATGTTGATCCCAAGTTGTGCCTTGCTTTGTCTACAGAGCTGCATCCTTTCCTTTTTTAGTGCCTTCCCATTAACCTCTCCCCTTCAGAGAATTTGCAGTTCAAAAGATTTAGAAAGACCCCTCCACAGCTGAGTGATGTCTGATGGTTCAAAAGTAAATTCAAAAAGTTATTCAGATATTCAGTTATTCAGATAAAGCTGTCCAACTATGCTGTATGTCATTTATATTGTGGAAACTGGAACAGAATATGATATGTTTTGTTATTGGTGTCTGTTCAGTAAAGACAAAAGGAAGTTTTTATTTTTTCAAGTTTTATCAGTGCTTGGGTGGGATTTTTTTTTTTTTTAAGAAATGGAATTATCAAGAAGATGTTGGGTGGGTTTATTAGTTGAAGCAGAGCTTTACTCAATTTTTAATTCAGATTTTATTAAAATATCATCCCCTTTACATTTTTAGGACCTTTTATATCTTTTATATATATATTTAACTGTACATTTATATAGTATAGACTTTGAACATGTTTTAATATATTGCTAAGGGACAGTAGAAGTACATGTGTGAGTGACTTACTGCTGCTGTTGTAACCTCTCACTGATGGCACCTCACTTCTGTTGCATCTGTGCAGACACCTATTGCAGATTTGTGATGTTAGTTCTGAAACCCGAAGGGTACTTCTGCTAATGGGACTGAAATCAATTAGTCTACTAAATATTAGTCCTTATGAATGCAGTCGTCTGTCTCCATATTTAACAGCACAAATGGACCTCTCATTACTGCTCTTACTTATCTTCCTTAGTGATTTTTAAACCCATCACGGAATAATTCAGCAGAATCCTCTTAGTGTATTACAACTGATAATAATTCCTTCATAATGACTCTGATCAAAAGGGAAGAAGGGATTGGTTGTATCACCTAGTTCTAGCAGTGCTCTTTTATTTTGCTGTGAAATTGGACATGTACCAAAGACTGAAGGAAGCCCCGAATGAATTCACTTTTTCCCAGAACAGTTGTACTATAGTAGCATTACACTCCCCAGACTTCTACTCAAATAGATCTTTTACATCTTGCCTTTTTTTTTCTTTTTTTTTTTCTTTTTTTTTTTTTTTTTTTTTTTCTTTTTTTTTGTTCTGACTATGTAGTTATATGATATTCTTGGAAACATGGGGAGAGAAAGTACTTTTTAAGATCTATCCAGAAGGTACTATTTATTTCTGGGCTTAGTTTGACATAAGTAGCACCTCTGCTAAATTTTTAATATGTCCACTGATCTGAAAAAATAAGTATTCACCTATGTAGTCAAAGAGATTCACAGCCTGATGCAAAGAACTCCACTTTCTAATTAATCCATTAGTGCACAATAATAATTTGAGTTGTGAGTACACTTCTGCCATCTTCATCAGAGCTTATACTATCTGCAGTTCTTGAGACAGATTTGGAAGTATGGTGAAATTTTCTGAATGTTTTGTCTCTTTGCAATATTTTGCTTTCAATAATTAACAAGTGAGTATTCCTATCTTTATGCTTAAATATTTGCCTGACTGCTAAAAAGCAGAGATTTCTAGATTAGTAACTTGAGCAAAATTTTTCCTTCTAGGTTGCACAAAGCAGTATTTTTTATTTACATCAAGCGGAGCTAGGAAAATGATGAGGCTGAGAAAATGGAACAGATGGTCTTATATTTTTCTATTTTGTGAATATTAAAGTGCCATATGTAGAAAAAAAGATTTCCTTTTGGTTTCAGAGATGTAGCTAGCATGTCTCCACAGAGTTTATATAGTTACACTCATGCTAAGAAATTTATTTGGATTTGAGCCCTTTGCCAAAGCTGTGTTACAACCTCAAATACCTATTTAATTTATGAAGGAAAAGTTTTCTCTTACTTTTTCACCTCTAATCATGCCACCTCTTACATTCTACCTGACATGTATTATCTAATCTATTGCACTTGTGTAGTTTGACTTCAGTTATTGGAATTAGGCAATGCAATTATCCTTGAAGCAACACTGCTGAAATGCTGACATTATATTTCTAAAGCAAATGCACAAGACTGCTCTTCAAAAGAATATGGTACCAGAAAAATGGTAGCATAGGACCTAAAAAGTGAATCTGTGACATGAAATGAATATCCAAGCTCTTCAATTGGCTTGAAGCTCTTCCCTAGCTGTATGTATTAGAAACCTTGGTTTCCACCAGCACTCATATGTCTTGAGGCTGTAGTAAAGCTTTGCCTGACAGGTAAATAAAGAAATACGGCTTGGAGTAGCCTTCTGGATGATTTATTAGTCCTTGATTGTTATTACAACATAAAGTAAAACTTCGTGTGAAACTAATTTCCTTTCTTACACATAAATTTGGCTTTTGCTTCTGGTGCCATGGATGTAAACCCCAGAGATGAGAACAAGCAGACTCTTGCTCTGTCAGGGCTCTGTGTGTCCTAAAGGAGCCTTCACTGTGCTCCTCACTCTTGCACTGGGAATGCCACTACTCCCTCCTCTCTAATACTAGATGCAACATTTTTACTGTCCCCTTCAGCTCCTTTCTGGACTCCTGCCATCTTCCTGGTTGTCTTCATGGACTGAGAATTTTTGATTTTAGCAGAGTGCACACAGATACTTACCTTTGCCTTAGGCAGGATATGTTCCTTGTGCCTTTTTCTGTTTTTTATTCTTAGCTATTTTCTTGTGGGGGCAGGGTATAAGATATTAATACTCACTAAAAAAAAATCAGTTGTGATGATCTTCTTCTGAAAAGCATTCACAATTCAAGAAATCTCATGAAAAATGTTATGTGCTGTACAGATATTTCATGTTTAAGTTTGTTTGTTTGTTTGTTGGGAAATTTTGTGGAAAATACCAGTTCTGTTAAATTTAGGTTGGCAGATTGATACTGAAGCAATGTTCAGTTTTCTTTGCCTCTTTTGGTGTAGCTTTTGATATGACTATTGGAACAAAAAAATTCACATCTTGTCTTACTCGTGCTTATTTAGGCTAATTACATGAAGCTAAGAGCAAATCTATTTCATTGCACTTTTAATTGTAATAGTTCTCCTATTTAATATCTATGGCTAGTACTTTGCTGATAGTTTTTCCGTCTTCAGCTTTTCTTGAATTTTTACTATCAACAGAACTGAACATAACTCTGGGTTTTAACTAGTTTTAAAGTTATATTCATGGGTATAATTTGTCGCATTAAAAAAAGCTAGAGCCTTAGAGACTGAGGGAAAACACCTTTCTGCCTCTTTCCCAGACTCCAGATACCACTCCTTCCTGTTCCTAGCCTTCACTCCCCTGATTATCACCACCCATGCAGGTAACAGTCCATTCAGTGAAGTGATGGATAATGTAGGAGGCTGGGGTGAGGACACAGTGGTTTCCTTCTGTTGTTCCTTCTTTTTCACTCTTTTCTTCCACTGCTCCTTCTGGCTAACTCATTTCCTCTGTTCTGTTGTGGGTTACCCACAGTCCTTGCAGGGTGCACTTTCTCGCTCATGGGCTCCTGCATTGACCAGAGTCCTGGAGTGTTAGCAAGTGTGCCATGGAGCATCTCTTACCACTTTGGCCTTCTTGTCTCTCTCTTTGGTGTTCTAAGAGGTGCTACAAACTCCTTCAGCCCTCTCCGTTGTGTCCTGCAGTGGGTCCAGCATGATCCAGCTAGAACTTCTGTATGTGTCTCAGCCCAACCTCCAAACTCTATCCCCTGCAACCAGCCCCACTTAAAAAAACCTTGCTTTTTATATCCAATACACTTGAACATGAGAATATTGTGGGAGGGAATGCCAAAGCCTGATAAAGTCAAGGTAATTGCCACCCACTGTTCTTCTCTTGTGCACAAAACTAATGATTTTATCCTAGAAGGTGGTGGAGTTGGTCAGGCATGATTTGCCCTTGGTCAGTCTGTGTGTTACAAATCACCTTTTTCTCATTGAATTTCTAGTTTTATGTTCATTTATCTTTCTATCACTTTTTCCTTTTTATTTATTTATTTTTTCACCTTCTTTACTTTTATCCTCAGGTTTGGGGCAGAAGGCTGTCATTGTCGTGTAACATCCTTATTTAGATTGTTTTCTTTATATGTACTTTAGTTCAAAACATAACAATGTTTACTTGAAATTTCATACTTGTATGTTCTATATATAGAATGAAAACAATATAAAACCTGACAATATAAGATTTAAACTGAGAAATTCCCAAATGAATTTACAATCTACTTTATGTTTTTCAGCTTTACTTCAAGTAACAATTTCACTTAGCAAAGTTGAACTCAGTGTGGGTGAATCCAAGTTCTTCACATGCACAGGTATGTACAATAAAGTACAATTTTCATTTGTAGATATATAATTTTTGTTAAATTTTGAAATTTTTATGTATTTGTCACTGCAGTAGTTGTTTCACAATATTAACATATGGTTGTATATTCACATTGACTTGGCAAATACCAGAACTTCACTGGCTTCACATTTCCAGTCTAGGATCTCTTCATTTCACACACTGAATCAGTGTGAATTCCCTATATCAGTACAGGTGGTTTATATCTGTTAGGATGATTTTGTACCTAAAATATTGTCACTTATTTAAACTAAGGAATCAAATCCTCTCCAACCCAATGCCACAGCCAAAGAGATTTTTTCTGGTGAGGCAGTAATCAGTCAGAAGGAGAAGAATTTGCATTTGCAGCTGATTGATATGGATCCTTGATGCTGCTGAGTTGAGATCTTCCATTGACAGTGACACATGGCCTGGCTACACTGACAGTGCAATTGCCTGATGACTTGATCTGTTGACCCAGTCACTGCTGGACAGCCTGTTTCTTTCCTATAAGACTTTATAATTTTCTGTGGTTTTTTTCCTCTCTTGAGATCCTTGAGCTGCTATTTACCCTGTCTCAACGATTGTACATCTGCCTGCAGTTTCATCCTGCTTATCTTTCTTACAACTTGCATAATTTAGCAATTAGCTGACATTATAGAATCACAGAATCACTTAGATGGAAAAGACCTCCAAGACTGTCAAGTCAAGTCAACTAGAGCATGGCACTGAGTGTCACATCCAGTTGTTCCTTGAACACCTCCAGGGTGATTCCACCATGTCCCTGGGTAACCAGTGCTTGACAGCCCTTTCCATGAAAAAAATTCTTCCTGAATTTTGCTTAAATTCCTGATGCTGCACAGACCATGCTGTGGGGAGGCATATGCGTTGCACGATGTCCTTCCAAGAGTCTAAATTTGGGTCGGTTTTGGTTTTGTTTGCAGCCATCGGTGAGCCTGAGAACATAGATTGGTACAACCCACAGGGAGAGAAGATTGTGTCTAGCCAGAGGGTGGTTGTTCAGAAGGAAGGTGTTCGGTCACGTCTCACCATTTACAACGCGAACGTGGAAGATGCTGGCATATACCGGTGCCAAGCAACAGATGCTAAAGGACAGACTCAAGAGGCTACTGTAGTTCTGGAGATTTATCGTAAGTAAAATGCTATCAATTAACAAATAAAAGGCTGTGTTTCAAAAGCCACTAGCATAGTGAAAGTAAAGCCTCTCAAAATATCATCCCAGGGTTGAACTTTATCTTCCAAATAATTGCATCTCCTAGAGTTTAGGCAGACATTATAACAAAGATTTGAATTAAATGGAGGGCCTCTTCTAAGTATTGTAGATTGATTTTTTCATGTATTTTAAAATGTCATCTTATAAGGTGCACTGTATGCCCCTCAAAGAAATGAGAAAATAGGAGGAAAAAAAATGATCAGTATAATTCATATTAAAAGTGTGTGTACAGTTTACAGATTTCACAATCTTACAAATATGTGCATAAACAAAAGTGCAGGAAGTGCAATATATGGCATTTACAATTGGGGTTTTTACTGAATTGTTATTTTAATCTCTGTCTTTTGCTATTCTTGGCCTTATGAAAGAGTTTTGAGATAAAGCAGTGAAGCTTAGTGTGATAAGTAACCAAAATGGATTTCAATTGCAAGCAACTACTTGAGGAGTATATTTGAAAAATAAATACATTCTATTGTAGTATGAGATTCTCTGAGAGATTTGAGTAGGTTGTTTTTCTCAGAGTTGAATAACTACATTGTATTGCATTCTTTAGATCAATCAAAATTGCCTAAAAACTGTGCATTAAACAAGCACAGTGAATATGTAAGACAAAGTCTTTGTTGGTGAAAGGATGGGATATATAGCAGCAACCCTTCAGCTGGGTTAGGATCTAATTTCACTGGAGAACAGGTTTTTTAAATGTGAAAAAATTACGATAGACAAAAAATACTGTGTTTAATGGTAAAGCACTGCTGCTGAGAGGTACAGATAACTCAGATAGCAAAAGACACACCGTTTTTAAAAAATCTTCTGACAAAAGGGTGGTAGCAGTTAGAAGCGATTGCATGATGGCTTGAGACCTCAAAAATTAAAGGATTTCAATTTTTCAGGAATTCATTTGTATGCATAAAACTGCCAGTTACTCCATTAGCAGAATGCTGAGAAAGGTAGAAGTCTTTAGAAGCATTTGCATGTGTTAATTTTAATAATTCTGAGGTCAGAGAAACCTAAACACCTACACTAGAAATGTCAAGGTTTATAGGAACAGATATGTAAAATCTCCTTATTCATATTTGTGATGTAAGAAAAAAGCAGGATCACTTGTTAATAGTCTTAGGGCCTAGTTCTTAGGACTCTCACATGTCTGTGAGGGGTTTTGTTTCTGACTTCATTCAAAAATGTATGAGAAATGTAACAACAAGACTGTGCTCCCTCTGCTGTTGGTAATGTGAGGGTTATTTGAGCCTACACTCATATCAATACAAAAAACAAAACAAAAACAAAACCAGGGGTGAAGCTGCATCTCCGGCGTAAGCTCCCCAGAGTTTACTCTGAAATGTAACTGGCCATCTGTGATCTGAGATATTGTTTATTCTCTGTGAAAAAAGTCATTCCAGATTTTTTTTGTGTGTGTGTGTGTGTGTGTGTGCGTGTGTGTGCGTGTGTTAGTCAACTGCATTAGATCTTCTGTGAGATCATGGATTAACACCACCTTGGACTTCTGGAAATACTGAGTTTATTCGACACGTGGAAGATCAAATATCATTTGGTTATTTGAGCTTGGAAAAATTAAAAGCCTCAGCAGATCTAAAACAATCTTGTTAGTTCCTAAAAATAATGCTACAATTTCTTATGACCTAATAATCATATAGACCTAATAGTTTCTCACTGGCTTTTTAATCTTGTGTTTTACTCAGCTGCTGTTTTTCTCAGTGAGGCAAAAATTCTACTTTTCTAGTGAAAATTTTCCAAATTTTAATGGTTTTTATGGAAGTTTTGATAGAAATAAAAACATTGAGGTTCTCATTCAATAACTGAATAATGAGGAATAAATATCACAAGAGAGTAAATAAGCTACCAACATGAATATATAAACTTCTCAGACCTAAAGTTTAAAAACTGTGTTTTGGAACATTGAAAGCAATGAAAATATGTTTATAAAACCTGCAGAATGTATGTAAATAAACAAAATTTTGCATAATACAAAAAGACTGTAACGTAGTTTTTTTCAGGCAAAGTATAAGTCCAGGACCATTTAAGTCTTATGTAGGAAAATTATATTATGGGAATAATTCTGTATTATCACAATGAGAAGATTTAGTAGTAGTATATATCTTATTTGCTGTTGCATGTCATTTTAATGCTAAGTTAAGTGTAAGGCTCTTACTGTATTCTTTTTCTTTTTCTTTCCTTTTCAGAAAAGCTCACTTTTCGGGACATAGTATCTCCACAGGAGTTCAGGCAGGGAGAAGATGCAGAAGTTGTTTGCCGTGTTACAAGTTCTCCTGCTCCTGTTGTCAGCTGGTTGTATCGGAATGAGGAAGTCACAGCTACTGCTGACAGTTAGTATTTTGGTAACTCTCTAAGTTATACATTCCAATTAATATTAAAACGTTCTTTTAAAACAGGACTAATCACATTTTAGTGGGGGGATTTTGATTAGCCCATCAGCTTAAATGTAATTTAACCAGGTTCTGTGATCTGCAGAGAATCCATATACAATGGCTTCCCCCATGAGTCTTTTTTCCCAATCCTGAATTTTTTCTAGCTGTAACATGAGTATTAAATGCCCAAAAGATTGCTGGGAGCTCCCTGACAGGTTCTTTTCCTGGTGTGCCTTGCCTGAACACCTTTAAAACACACAGAAGTGAACTTCACTGCACACCAAGCTGTGATACTGATACTACACAGCACTGACCTTGGGATACTTGCCCAGTTGCTCAGAGAATTCCAGATGGAGAGGAATTTTGCTTTATTGTGAGAGTTTGCTTTTATAAGGGTAAATTACCCTCTGAGTTACAAATAACTGGGATATAAGTAATCTGCTGAGGCTGGACTGATAAAGCATGGATTAAGATAAACTTCACCTTCCCCACGTGAAAGTTCTAAGTCACTAGAGAAGCAATTAATTAGACAAACAGGGTTTTTTTTACTTTATATGGGCTTATAATAGAGGTGAAAAACAGCATGCCCACTGTCTTACAGTTAAGAAATTTTTTCATGCTTTCTGAAATAAATATTACTCTGTTTTGTATTATAATTCCAGTTTCAAAATCTACAGTGGAAGATCAAATTCTCTCTTATTTTGAAAAATAAGTTAAGGCAGATTTCTCGTGAGCCAGGCTCTAGATCATATTGGGCAGGCTATTGCAATCCAGTCCTGCTGCTTCCTCAGTGTAGCATAGTCTCATTTCATTTTCAGTTCAAATCAGTAGCTTGTGCAGTTCTAATTCCAGCGCTGGAGATGTGGTGCCATTGCCCTGCACAATTTTTATCAATGGCACAGTAAACTTCTTGTACGCTCATGGGAGTATCTACTGCTGTATCCATTTTCTTCAATGAAAATTGAAAAGTTATCCAGCCAACGTTTAGTTTTTGTTTCCTGATACTAAGTGAAGCCTCATTTTTTCAGTATTTTATAGAAATGGAGATCACCTCCAGCCCTGTCGTTCATCTCACATATTGCATGTCTATGGTAAAAAAAAAGGCTTACCAATGCTTAAAGGCTTAATGAGGGGCTGAATCTCACCTTTTCAAAACCTTTGGAGGCCTGTTCTGTGTAGATAACTGTGTAGGAGCAGAACAGGAAAAGATACTGTTTTTTGCATGTGGTAGTGTATGAAATGACATTAATATTCAAGCATGACTTTAACAAACTAGACATAATTAGCATAAATGTGTTGATGATGCTAATGTCCAGTAAACTTCTATCAGGTGAAGCAGGATTTTTTTTTTTCATTTCTCTCTTCATTTTATGCTAGAATTCTTGCTACTGGTACAGAAGTCATGTTTGCTAGTTAAAACTGAAAGCTGCTAAATCTCATCATCCTTCAGTATTGAAAGGTGCAAAATAGAGCAGGAACAACAGTTGAATAAAAGAGGTTCAGGTTGTTCAAAGCACACACATTCAGTGAATTGCAGGAAGTCATTCTCCTCAGAAGAATGCATTAATATTGACTAGTTTTGGTGGGTTTACCTTGGAGAGCTCCCAGGGACCCACCCAGCCTCTTTGTCACTTACCCTTCTCAAGAGGCTGACCTTGCCTGGACACCAGGTGTCACCAAAGCTGCTCAATCACCTCCTCTGCAACTGGACAGGGGAGGGAAAATGTAATAACAGGCTCATGGATGGAGATAAGGACAGGGAGAAGTCACTTTCCAATTGCCATCATGGGCAAACCAGACTTGACTTCAGGAAAACCTAATTACCAACATAATCAGAGTAGGATTGTGGGAAATAAAAATCTTAAATTGCAACTTTCCCTCACACCTTCTTTCTTCTTGGGCTTAACGTGACTGCAAACATTGTCTCTGCTGCTCCTTCCTCCTCAGGGCAGGACTCTTCACACTCTTCTCCTGCCCCAGTGTGGGGACAGCTCCATGAACTTCAGCAATCTTTCAAAAGCCTCTCCAGTATGGTCCCCCAGGGGTTCACAGCTCCTGCTGTGAACAGTAGCCTGTTCCAGCACAGGTTTTCTCCAGGATCAGAGCCTCTTTCAGGCATCCACCTGGTCAGACCAGGTCATCCAGGGGCTGCAGGTGCATCTCTGCTCCCTTGTGGATCTGATGCCTCCCTGTGACCTGCACCATGGTCTGCACCACGTCCTGCCAGGGAGTCTCTGCTCTGACACCTCCTTTTCTTCCTGCTTCACTGACCTGGGTGTCTGCAGGGTGGCTCTGCTCACCTCTCCTCACTCCTCCCCTGGCTGCTGTTGCACAGTAACTTTTCCTTTTCTCAGTCTGTTATCCCGGAGGTGCTGCCACTGTTGCTGATGGCCTTGGCCAGTGGCAGCTCCTTCTTACAGCCTGGTGGCAATGCCTCTCAGAGACTTGGTGAAACTTCTAGAAGCTTCTCAAAGAAGCCATTTCTGTATCCCCACAGACCAAAACTCTTGCCAAAAAACCTAAATGCAACAAGATTGTGGGAGAATATGAGACGGAAAGTATGTTGATTAAGATGGGGAAAATGCTCACCAGCATTAGCAAAATGGATTTGATGGAGGGGAAAATTAATTGAATTTATTGCCAGTTAAATAGTGTTGAATGGTGAAACACAAAGACTGAATTAAAGCAATATCTCCCCTCTCCTTTTTCCCAGACTCAACTTTACTGTTTTGATTGCTGATTCCTCTCCCTCTCCCCCGCCAAGGAATGCAGGGAGATTGGGGAATGGGGTCTGTGGTCAGTCTGTGACAGTTCCAGTGTGGATCCTTTCTCTGGTTGCAGTTGTTCAGGATGAATTTGCTGCAGCATGGGGTCTTCCATGGATCCAGTCTTCTCCTGCAGATTATCATTTTGCTGCTGCATGTGCAGGAAAGTGTGTGCATGGCTTTCAGAGCCTGATTTTACAGTGTCCTTCAGCTCCTCAAAATGTCTATTGAATTTCAGTTTATGCTGGCCTTTGCAGAAGATAGAGTGCTTTCCTTTTTTGGCTTATGTCTTTGTACCCATTTCTGTGAAGTGTTAGAGGGTAGTGAAATATATCATTGACCAAGAGTGAATGAAGAAAGGAACAGGAGGAGGGAAGGAGGGCAAGCAAGCTGCAAATCATTAAACATTGGGCTGTAGGATGGGCACAAATACTGATAGTCTAGATAGAGAGGGAAACAGCATTTTGTTGCTTATTTTATTATATATTGCTCAATTTAATTTTTGAGAGTTTTTTTTTTCTATTTAATCTTTTTGTCATTCTGTGTAAGTGCTCATGAGTATTCCGCTCATTTTGCAATAAATTGTAATTTAAAAATGGTTGATTACTCAGTGGAGTAAGTAGGAAATTATGGACAGAAAATCCAGATTGAATTCTAGGAAATTCAATGCATTTTGGAATAAAGAACCCCCAAATTTCTCAGCCTACATTTTCCTTTTAAATGTATAAATGTTTTGTGAATGAGCATTCAGATTGTACAGAGCAAGTACTTATTCATTTAAGTTAGTATGCCTCATGTTGTGTTGATTTACTTGATTTATGCCACTTGATCTCTTGTTTTTCTTTCTAGATCGATTTGCAGTATTAGCAAACAATAATCTCCAAATTCTTAACATCAATAAAAGTGATGAAGGAGTATACAGATGTGAAGGAAGAGTGGAAGCAAGAGGAGAAATTGACTTTCGGGACATAATTGTTATTGTGAATGGTAAGGAGTAAAGTTGGTGAATTGACTTCTTGCTTTATTTGATTTTTATGGCCTATTTTAACATATATCAACTTCTAAAAAACTCTTATTAAATTGGTTAATATAATTGTCATGCCTGTTTAGTATTGGTTTCCTATAAATGTAATTGCTTACTATTGAAAAAAAATCTACTATACTGTATAAATAGAATTAATTACATTTCATAATATCGGTAAATATAAAAGTGTAAGCATGGATCATTATTATTCATTATTTACAGAACAATAATTATTTCAAGACTTGAATTTCAGATTAAAGTAGATCAGTTCAGTGGTATTTTTCAGTATTTTGTCATTTACTCTTAAAAATACACTTGATTTTTCATAATTATTCACCTTCACTGTGTTAATGTACTTAAGAGCTGTCCCAAAAGTCACAGATACATTTTATTAACAGTCTTAGTTACAGATATTTTCAAATTTTATTTTTGTGAGGAATAAAATACATGAGGAGTTACCTCAAAATTAGCATTATACATTTTATTAGTTTATAATAAACCTCTAAGAAGGAAAATTAATGAATTGAGACAAGATGGAGCATTTAACTCAACCTCTCTTAAACTCTGCATTGACCTGTTGAAAGATAACTATCTCTTCATATATTGCCTGGAAAGGACACCATTCATAAAGGGCATTTTTTATCTCTGCAGTCTGTTTAATGTCAGCCTTTCAGTGAAATTCTTCCACAGTGTGTCTTAGGTTCATAGCTTTAAATGCTTTGCCCTTGACTGGTCCTTCTCAGCAAACCCCAGTTTACATAATTCATTATGTAAGGTGAATTCACAGCTGGTTCCAGCAGGAAGAGCAGATTCTGGCACAGGTATTTCTTAGTCCACGTTTTCAAGCAGCAGCATCTGAGGCAGAATTCTCTAGATTGCTGTAGGTGGTATATTCTGGTGCTGCATTACCACGACTCCTGGTTATGCACAATTCCAACAGTGCATCTGGTAGCATTTCAAATGCTGGATGAGATTTTCTTTTGCTGCTATTTATGTACAGGGATATTAATCCACCTTCTGATTACCTTTCACTTCTATCTGGTATTTATATGCAGTTGAGCTGAGAAAGTCTGTATTTAACCTAAATGCATTGGGTTGCAAACCTGACTTTCACATCATTTATTGATGAATTATAAAAACAAATTTGGTCCTTTGTACATTTATTATGACTTTAGGCAAGAATGTTAACACTCATCTCTAAACTTTGTCTTGGGAGGAGAAAGAGCTGCCAAATAAGTGATTATGACATGGTTGGTCATGTAGAGTGACATCAATTAAGAGCTATTTCCTGCTTCATTTAGACTAATGAATAGGTTTGCGTACATAAAGTTGAATGGATAAAACTTGATCCAAAATAGCTTTTAGAGTAATATTAAAATTCAGAAAGAAAGAAAAATTGTCGTGTTTTTTTGGTGAAAAGGAAAGCCTATAAATGAACTGGATTCAAAAAAAGAAAAGAAAAAAAAAACAAAAAAGAAAGAAAAGAAGGATCAGTCTAGAGGCCTCCAAAAGCTACATGGCTATATTTCCACTGCAGCTCCTTTTCCAAAAGAGAAATAAGAAATGATACTTACTTTGGAGGATAATCTAAGCTTGTGATAAAAAGAAAATATTATCATGAAAGTATTTGTATGTAAAAGTTACTCAAATTTAAAGCTTTACTGCTTATTTACTCATCTTGTAATAGTCACTGTAGAATCTATTGGAATGTGCAGTGGAATGATCTACACTAACTATATTTCTGTAATAAGAATCACAAAAGGGTGAATTGGAAGGGACTCACAAGGAGCATTGAGTCCAATGAAAAAGTTGTCCTGTTTTCAACTTTCAGGATAGCAGTATGTGAGGTCTCCAAAGCAGGATAAACAGTAGCAAAAGAACTTAGGGGTGCTTCATGAAAGCACACCATGTTAATTATAGTAGTTGGTTTTTTAAATTAAAGTTTACATATGAACAGTTTGCAAATTTACTCAAAAATAATTAAAAGCAAATCTTGGAAAAAAGTTTGATATCAGGGTAATGTCTAATGTATGGAAATCATTGGAGGGTTGTAATGGTAAGAAATTGACAGATGGATTATCTCTTAGAAATCTAATGTTTCTATTTCTTTTTTATTTGCAACACTAAAATTTTTGTAGCATTTATTTTCTAGTCATATTTACAGTGAGGTCTGAATGTCAGGATTTTCTGTGGTAACAAATGGTTGACAAAGAAGAGAATGAAAGAACTCAAGTCCTCTTGTGAACAGAAATTCCTTCCACTTGTTCTTTTGTCTCTCTTTATTTTTCCCTACTCCTTTTTTTCTTTCTTTTTAATTATTTTTCCCTAATGTACTATTTAGATTTATTTTTTACTCTCTGAGAACCTCCATAAATTAAATAGTCATCCTGATCTCAATGAAATTAATGAAAGAGAACTGTTTACACAGTAATATGCAACTGAGTTTTGTCACTCTGCTTCAAGTATTTAATGGGAAAGATCTACCAACATATCTTCATTTCTCTTTTCCTCTTGTAGCTTTACACTTTAGAACCTATGTACATACAAGATTAAAAAAAAACCAAAAAAAAAACCCCACAAAAACCCACACAAAAACAAAAAAGCAACAACAAAAAAACCCCCACAGTCCTGTAGTTCTTAGTGGTGAACAGTAAAGAACCTGCTATTTCTGGCAAAGAACTATCTCCTCATGATCTCAACCATATTTTGAGGTCTAGACACTAGAATGCACTGCAAAATACCTAAAATGCATTAAAAGCTTTCTAAGTAGTGTTGTAGGGTTTTTTTGGGTTTTTGTTTTTTTGTTTTTTTGTTTTTTTTTTTTTGTTTTTTTTTTTTTTTGTTGGAGATGGATAAACTCCTGTTGCACAGAGGAAGGGTTTTGTATGCTGAGTAATGGCCCATGCAATTTCAGGCAGGAAAGAAGTGGTCTGTGAAACACTATAAAACACACCATTAAAAAGTGTGAAAAGTACATAACAACACACAATTACTGATCATTGATAATTCTAGTTCATGATTTTATATTAATTTGATATATTTAAGATTCAGAAGGGAAAAGGCTTCTGAACTATTTGGTAGAAAGCCACAACAGTTGGTTTTCAAGAGTGGGTGAGAAAATCTGATGGTGTGCAATGGAACACCAAAAGCAAGTTAATTGGGGTTGCCTGTTTCATCTTTTTGCTAGTGAAGAGTAAAGATAAAAAGGATAAATGAATCACTGTCATCTCACAGGATGTTCTTGCTAGCTGACCTCTATTTTGGGAAGCTCTAATCTTTTCCCTTTACTCGCACTTTCTGTGGTATTCCTTCTTCTCCACATACCAATTTCCATCCAATCTGCTTGGATTGTTTTTATTTGTATATTTCATAGAATCTTAGAATAGATTGGAGGGACCTTAAAGAACTTAAAAAGTTTCAAAATCCTGCCATGGACAGGGACACATGCTAGACCCAGGTCTTGCTCAAATCTCCATCCAGTCTGGCCTTGAACACTTCATATTTGCTTGTTAATTAATGGAAGCAGATACGTAAAAAGATACGTTAAATATCAGCCTGTGAGTTGTTTTGTCTCAAATAATACTGCTATTTTTTTCTGTTGGGTAGAGGTAGAGGTTCTTGGTGAACTGTTATGATTTTATAACAGCTATAAAATGTTATTGTTTTATTATTATTAATGTTAATAATGTTATTATTTTTATAATAACTTCATCCCATCAAGGACAGAAAACATTTGTCACTATCAAAATTAAATTCTTGGAAGTGCAATTGGATTGCATCCATTGGGTTCTATCACATTTGCCATTTGGAAGCTGGTGATATTCCTGTCCAGGAAGTATGCTGGAGCTCAGTAAAAGGAATTAAATATGCATAATTAGGACTCATGCATACTCATGATCTCTCTTTTCAAAACACTATTGAACATCAGTGCATAGTTTTATGTCTTATGTGTGTATTGTCTCATACTTCAGTCGTCTTAGAATGTTCTGTAAGAAAAACGAAGAACTACTGAAAAAGACTTTCCAAAATTTATTCTCTTAAAAAAAAATTTATAAATGTCCTGACAATATTAAAAGTCTTTTATTTAAGAAAAGTAAAGAAATAGCACTAACAATGATTCACGTTGCAGCTTGATCCCTAATTGTAACCCTAGATTCTCAAATTAGCAAAGGATCCTGCATTTTAAATCTCTCCAGAAACACCTAAAATATTTTATTTTTCATTCATTGGACATCATGTTTTATTTTGCAGTTCCCCCTGCAATCATTCTGCTCCAGAAATCCTTCAATGCCACTGCAGATCGAGGAGAGGCAATAACTTTGTTCTGCAGAGCCACTGGGTCACCTCCACCTGAGATCAGTTGGTACAGGTGAGTTCAGTCGAGGTCTCCACATCAGAGCACATTGTTTTAAAGTGTCCCCAGTTTCTATCACAGTCCATTAAGCTGTGCAACCTTAATTTCTCTACTGAATTTTAAGAGAATTTTCTGTCCATTTCTATTCTAACTGCCAAGGCTGGATTAAGCATTAATGTGTGAATGGACTCACACAAATTCAATTACACTCAGCGTGCCAGCAAGTGAGGTAATTGTAAAAAGTAACAAAAATACCTTATTGTCATGATTTCTTTATGTGTGAGTGGAGAAGAAATAAGCCCATATCTCAAGAACAGTACAAAAGCAACCTAACAACAACTTCTGCCAATAAATGCACAGATATGCATTTATGAAATAAATAAGTATCCAATACAGGTCACCAATACTAATAAAAAAAAGGTAACTTGCCACGTTTTGTAAAAACAGATTCTAACCTTAACTCCCTATTTCAGTGAGACTCAGAAAGAGGTATGAATTCAGATGCTTGTATGACCCAGGAATGTTTCATTGAATAAGTTGCAGTGTAGCTTAATGTAATTTTATAAGTATAAAATGCTTTGAAAATGGAATTGCTCTTAAATCTCATGTGTGTTTTTTTCGTTATATCAATGACATGAGCATAGTATAGCTATGTCGCTTGGGAACACTTACCATATAACATTTGTAAAAATTTACATATCTATTTACTCTGTGTTCTTTCAATTTCAACAAAGATATGCATCAGTCCTGGGATATAAAGTAACTCAATCCCTCATACCAGTGCACATTTCTATTTTAGACCTGAATAATTTGCATCTACTTATATTATTTCAAGTGGCTTAAAAGGTCATTTAAAAAGTCTCATTTTCAAAATGGGCATAGAAGTGATTTCCATCAATTCTTCATCTCCTTTGGAACATTTGAACAATGTTAGATTAAGTTTCCCTTCCTTTGACTGATACCTTAAAATTATTATGCTATAAGTCAATTGTGAAGTTGAATTTTCCTCTCATGCAATTTGAATCCCAGGAGATGTGAATAAAAAGAATGCAAAATTAATTCCTTGATGTGGCTAAGAATTCAAAATTTAGTGAAGAGGAAGAAAAAGAAACCCAAAGTATATATAGTCCAAATAAAGGAACTGATATTAAATTCAAATCATGTTCTTTTTATTTGATGTCCCTGAAGTAATTTTTCAAGTGTCTCTCCTATCTGACCAAAATTTGTAGGAGTTGCCTGAAATCTGTTATCGTAAATGGCTTTGGTGTATGACAACAAGCATTATGGCATATATTAAGGAAGATTACCTAAATTTCCACCATTGGTAGATGTCCCCATTAACAGCTGTGGGATTTTTTTTTTGTTTATGTTTTGTAAATGCTATAGCATGTACCCAGGCCAAATGTCTTGGAGAGACACTTATCTCTGTGTCCACTGATCAGAGCCCACTGAAGGATTTCCTTTTGGTTTGACAGCCCTTGAGGACTTATATTTTTAAAGCATTCCTTACATATCTTTTGTAAAGGTTTTCCAGAAGCATTTCAGGCTTCTGGCCTGGATATTGAATCATACATATGCAAACTTTTATTTTGTTCCTCTTTCAGGAACTATCTCATAATGAGGAATATTGGCTAATGTGCCTCCCTTCCCTTTTGATTTTTTTTCCCTCTTTGATTCTCTTTTAATTTTGTCTGATTAGGGTGTAAATTCTCCTCAGTAGAATTTTTTTTTTTTAATTTGCTGACACTGAGATTTTATAAAGTGATACATCAAACAGAAAATTTCTCCCTGAGACAGGATATTATTATTGATATGCAAGCAGAGAAAAAAATAATGGGGGGAGAAAATCCCTCTTTTTTCAGAGGAAGCAGACAATTCTAAATTGTATTCCAGTCCTAAATTTCTGCATCAAATTTCTGCAATCTCTCTCTTGAAATTTTGAGGTCCATTTTCACTCATTTAGTCAATTAAAAGGATTCATAATCATCTGATCTCTTTGGTCTTTGATCTTATCTAAAAAATATGCCAAGATAAGGAAAGGTTTATCTTGGTTTTCTGCAACAGCTCAGACAGTGTATTTTTTAGAAATTAGACTAAGCATAGGAAAACCAGATCAACATAATTTTTCTTGATTTTGAGAAAAATCTAGAAAGCATTGTCAGTGAGTGTTAGGGAAGTTTATCTAAACTAAGTTATCTAAGATTAATAAGGTTACCATCCACTGAGAAGCTAACTGAATACATTTATCAGAATTAATGGCAAATTATTCTCTATTTTGTCTTGTTTCATGTGCTTTTTGTTGTTGAAGGTTAGTACTAACCTCAGTTTTATTGTGTTTCTATTTTAATAAACAAGTGGAATTATGTCTTGAATTTGATAAATTCTTAATAGTAATTTTGGAAGGATTATAATTATTTTTCACAGCAAGTTAAGGGAATTGTGTTTAGTTTTAAACCCAATCTCACCTTTTATCTATGGGAGTTCAGTGATTTTATTTAATTTTTAAAATGGACAGGTGTAATAAAGTGATTTAATGGAAGCCTGTTTTCTGAATTCTCTGAATAGCTATGCATAGCTAATGGCCTGAGAGAGATGGTGTTAAATATTCTAACAGAAAATAATCATAGCACTCCTGATGTCTCATTGCAAAACATTCTAAAGTATATTCAGTGTCCTGGAGAGCTGTGGAAAAGTACTGATAAAAAGGGTGGCAGTGATTTTTTTACTCCATTCTACTGTGGGATTTTCACTTCATGGTGTGAAAAGGATATCCATGCCTGTTAGGGTGGTTCATCAAGACTGAGGACTTGTGTTATACACATTCCCATGTAGTTCTGTCTTTGTTGCCTTTTAGAATGGGCTCTCACACCAGTTATTTGCTCAGTCAGTATAATGAAGTTTTGTTTTTGTCAAGGTCTGCAGAATCTGGATCTATTCAAATGTAATCTTACAGTCCACTGCTATTTAAGTCTAATAAAAGTAAATTATCTCGATTTTTACTACCTTTGTTTCTTTTTTGGTTTCCAGTGAACCGATTTTAAGAGATCAACTTCAGTCAGGACATAAAAAATATCTGTATTTTTTAAATCAGATGACAGTACTATTGAAGGAACTCATATCTCTGTGTGTTGACTGTAAGCAACATGCTGAACAAAAGTCACAAGTTTTTAGCTCTTTGTGGTTAAGCTCTCTAATGTGGTTAAGCTTGAACTATTTACATTGACCATTTTTATTTCCAGGAACTGAGGATATTTAGATTTGATCAATTTAAAATGGATGCATCTGAACTAACATGCCAATTTTTCTCAGAAAATCCTTTAGTCCACTTATAAAAATTAGTCACTTTGAAATACCTTGTCAAAAAAAATAGTCAACAAAGTTTAGTTCCTGCTCTATTTCATATATGTTTATATTTTGTTGATATTTCGTGAACTAAGAGAATCTAATTAATTCTCCACTGAACTGGTATCTCTATTGAAGGTGATATTACATTAATGTAAAGCATAACCTTCAGAGGAAATACAGTAATGGATTTAAATTAGCCAGGACTGAAAGATAAAGATCCTAATGTAGCTACAGGTCATGAACTGGAAATCTTTACTCATGTGAATAGGCCCACTGAAAAAAATTGTTTATAGCTGTGGAGATAATTTACACTGCTAAAGTTTAGCTGGATCAATTTCTTGGACAGGACTTAGAATTATCTTACCAAAGAAATAATCTACTTTAAGTGTATTATTCATATTTTCCTGTTATCCAATGTCAGCATCAATATGAATCTCTCTGTTCACTAGAGGGTCCAGGGAAATGCTCATAATCTCATTTCTGCTGAGAAACTGCTATAGATGCCAATGATTGTGAAAACAGGTACCTGGAAATTACTTCTAAATTGAATACAGGCTTCTGTTTCCTAAAAAAAAATCACTAGGGGGTTTCTGGTTGTTTGGGATTTTTTGTTGTTTGTTTTTAGTTTGTTGTTGTGTAGTAGGTTTGAATGGCTTTTTCTGTTTGTTCTGGTTTTGGTTTGGTTCGTTTTACAGCGAGACTGTCTAATATGGAAAATTAGGCTGTTCTGTAAAACAGGTTTTTTGAGTTTCTTTGGAAAGGAAATGAACAAGTATCATAGTAATGTTTTGAAATTGGTAACTAAGTCGATAGGAATTATTTACAAAAAATGTTACTAAAGCACAAATTATATAGCTATCAGGGAACTCCTACTAACAGTTATGATTCTCCCAAAAAAACAAGCAGTATCTTCACTTTTAGAGAAAATACGATTTAGGAAAATATGTCCTAAACGAGACATATTGAATAGAATAGAATGTTTGAGAAATGCCTCCTGGAAAAAGCAGCTTGTGTAGGCCAAGATGCTCAAATGGACTGGTCAAGCCTCAATCAGCCCTCAGAATTGCATGCAGATTTTATTATTTCTGTACCATCTGGTCACAACTCACTCTAACATCTGGAGACATGCCTGCTTGCTAAGTTGTGGCTAGCCAACAACAACTGAGAGGAAATAATTTGGATGAGTTCTTGATGTGCCAATAGCTTCTACGTGAATGTAATTTAATTTTTGTAAGTTCCTACATTGTTACTACTGTGAACTGCAGCAGTTAAACTTGAAAGTTAAACTTGAAAAATATGCTTTTAATAGTTTCTCACATACAGTACATAACCAATTTCCTTGTGCCCTTCCTTGAGTGTAAACCATATGTTAAAATCCTATTCAAAACATTTTTCTAACATTTGGTCAATATTGAACATTTCAGATAAAAGGTATTATAGTATTTTAATGCGTATATATATATATATATATATATATATATATATATATACAGTTTAACCTGACAATTAAATTGTGATTTTTGAGGCTGGTGTAAAAGCAGTCTCTTCCTTCAAATATTATTTTCAGTGTATTGATGCTTCCATAGCACATTGTTACTGGAACATACTGGTTGGTTTATACTTTTTTTTTTTTTTTTTTTTTTTTTTTTTTTTCTAGGAATGGTAAACTTATTGAAGAAAATGAAAAATATGTCCTGAGAGGAAGCAATACACAACTAACAATAAGAGATATAAAAAATATCGATGCAGGTCCTTACATCTGTAGTGCTAAAAACAAAGCAGGAAATGACAAAAAACAGACATTTCTTCAAGTTTTTGGTAAGTACTGCATAATATGGCCCAGCTTTCCTTTTAAAATATAAACAGTAAGGAAATAGGTGTTAATTCATAATTTTCAGTGAAATAGTATTTCTGCAAGGTGCCTACTGATGCAACAAAGTGCTTTTATGTATGATTTTACATCTTCTTTCCTCCCTATTGGCTGCTTATACTTTTACATCTGAATTTCAGTTTGAAAAGGTTATCTTCAGTATTTGCTTTTCTCCAATTCACATGCAGTACAGTGGAGTGTTAAATAGTTAATTCACTCGGGTTTTCATTTAGAAGTTCACTGCTTGCAAGAAGACACAGAGGAGAAAGAGAGAAATTCAGAAAGGGGGAAAACCAGGTTATTTTGACTTCTAAGCAGTGAGGGATTTAGTAGAGCAATGCCATGTAGTGATATTCCTGATTTTTTTTTTTTTTTATTTCCATGTTTTAAATGCATGATTGCAAATGTAGTCACAAAAATATTGTAAGGTCTGAGCTCCAAAGGATAAAAGTAATAACCTCAAAACACTTGTTTCTCTTTCTATGCTCCACCACCCCAACTGTGTTAGTGATTCCCTCCTTTACATAGAACTGACAATTTATTTGAAATTTTGTTGAGATATAACTAGTGAGAGTGGATATTTTTGAGAATGTAGAAAACATCCCTCAGAATCACTGTGCAAGAAAAAAGGCTGTAACTTACATATGAAAAACCTACAAAAATGAATGCATTGGGTTTTTTTACATTAAATATAGTTTGCGTTATAAAGAAAGATAATTTCTATTTGAACAGTTAAATGCCATGCTTAGGACAGAGGAAATTAACTTCCCAGTTAAAAAAAGAAATAAGTTTAATTATTTAATATTTAACATTAATTCGCAGCTAAAGCTAATAATAATAATTTCTAAAAGTGAAAGAGTTCTAATGGGAGAGAGTCATCTGATCATTTATGTTGAAGAGGGTAGATGTTGGATTGTATAATGCTGAAATCTAGGGTCTAGGAGAGCCTGAGGCTGAAGCCATCGTGTCAGGTGAATGTGGCTGTGTTCACATGCATCCCACTGTTTCCTCTTTGAGAAACTCTTTCTGCTATGTTGTCTCCAGCTCTGTACTCCAGGTGGATTGCCTAACCATTGGACTGTTGTTCTGAGGCACTTGGAAATTATTCTCAATATCTTTTCAAAGGAAAGAAGATGAAATAAAATAAAAATTTTATCCCAGCCTCAAGAAGTACAGCATCTTGGTTTGGAAAACTGAAACATTTCATTCAACTGTATTTCCAAACTTGTAAAAAAACATAAATTGAAGGAATAGAAATTACTTTCCAAATTTGATAGGAATTTAGAGAAGTTTCAGTCAGGAGTAACTGTGTATGTTATTCAAGTAATTTTAAGTGTGCCTGAATTTTACTTGGTTTTTGCCTAGAGCAAGGAAACATTTTAATGAAAGGGATAGGGAAAAGTGAGGACCAGAGTAAGAGTGAGGATTTCCTGTATATATTTTTTCATCTTTTATCAGCCACTTTTCTGGGGACTCCATGGAAAGCTAAAACCTAATGTTTTAATGGATACAATGAGGTGATTAAATCCATTATGAACCTCCACATCCTTAATGTTTCCATGACTTCCTAAACTCCTAAATGTCTTACATCTTTTCTTTCTTGCATGGAAAATCATTTCTTACGTTAAGTTTCTACAGAATTCTCTAGAGTGTCTCTCACGTCTCTGTCCTGAGTGGCTATAGCTAATTTGTAGTGGAGCAGGATTTTGATTTCTCCTACAAGAAGCTTTACTTTGGTCTCTTTCATACTGATGAAACCCCCGGTCATATATACAGCCAACAACTACTTGTCTTTTTTCCATGAAATATGTTTAAAAAAGCGGCAGTCTGAAAATGGCAAGGCAGATGGCTGGTTATGATGGCTAAATAGTACACAAACAACTAGTTTATGTTAAATTGACCTATTAAATTTCATTTTTCTCTCCCATTTCATTAGTGTATTTGTCTCACATGTCTGTTATCTTTAATTTTAATTTACAATGCAAATTCCTTATGGCAACGACTACTACCATGTTTCTACAACATGGCTCTGGCACTGTTGAAACTTGTAATAACAGTAATATAACCATAATGCAATAAAAAATAATACTGACATTATAGAATTCAGCACTTAAACTTCCTAGAATGTACGACTTGTGAATAGGCATGCTCATCTCATTGTCATGTAATAGCTACATATTTACTTTCCATGCACAACTTAGATTCTTTAGTTTAACTTTGGGGTTTTTTTCAGTATCAGTGCTAAAACCCTTTTTCTATTCTGATGGAAAATGCTTACTCTGACAGTTTTTCTGCAGCTCTGACATATATGTGGGAACCTATAGGCACATACCCTGCCCTCCCCAGTTCATCTGTATCAGCACTTTGTTCTAAAAAGAGAGAAAAAACTCTGTTTCTCTCAGTCTTTCTTGATATGATTTGATTATCTCTGTCTGTTATCCTCTTGTCTGCCATAGCTTTTTTCTGTATCATTAGCAATTACTACCTAAAAGATCTCATCTAGATTAATGCTTAGAACTTGTGCTAAGATTTTTAATTCTAATTAATTTATGTTTCCTTTTTTTTTTTCAGTAGTAACTAGCCATATTTATAAATATGTGTATTTAGATACATCTAAATTATCATTTTCAATTATGAAATAGCACGTTTTTATATCTATGGACAACTCAAAACAATTTCCAAAAATATAGCAACAAGAATTTGATTTAAGAGCAGTCAATAAATTCAATACATTGACGCTTCCTCCATCTTCTTATTTTCTCCAAAGTAAACATTTCTTTCTTCGTCATTCCTTCTCCAAGGTGATGGCAGTAGTCTTCATTTATATTAGAATAAAAAATATAATCAGACTAAATGAAAGAAAATTAGCTTTAACTAAAGCCATATTTGTGCTTAATATGAATAGTGTTTATAATTTTAAGATTTTCATTTTGTTTGCTCTAGTTGCTTATTTCTACTTCTTTATCACTCAAATGTGTGGTTATACAATGTGATGATATTAGTGTTGAGGTTTTCAACACGTATTCTCTTTTCTGTACTTAGGCTACAGAAAGCTACATCTATATGTTTAATAATTCATTTTCCTAGAAAGAAAAAATATTTTTTCTTTAATCATAATTGATGAAAATTAGAGGGAGTTCTGATATAAGGTAATTTGAAATTCTTTATGATAGAGGTGTTTTACCTACATAATCAGTGAGAAGGTAATCTGAGTAACGTTTTATTGTAAAAGTATTTCATTGGTATTTCAGTGGGTTCTGACAAATTACTTCATGAAAATCAAATTAGAGGATACCTCAAAAAGAATTACAAAAGACACTTTGTATTTAATGCATACTTTAAACACATACAATTTTTTATTTTCTAGATGCCTTTTTAAATTATAATCTGATTGTGGTATAGTGGAAGAGTTTTTTCTGCTGTGTTCAATGTAATTTTTATTGATCATTAATATATTTTTTGCCATCTGCCAGATAGGAGGAAATATAATGGACCTTTCCTATCTTATCCCTCTTAAGTTTATTCCACATGCTAAAATTCAAAACTTTTACGGTAATTTAGTCTCTCAAAATCCATTCTTCTTGGAAGCAAAAAGACTGTATTGTGCCTCTGAGATTGGGGTGAGGAGCTGTGTAAATTGTTTTCCTTATTTTCAGTCTTAATGCAGCATTCATTTTTATAGTGCTGGGAGCATACCTTAATAATTTTCTTTTGGACTTAGTAAACAGATTTATATGTGTTTTAGTATGTTTTTTGTGGTTTGTTTTGCTTGTCATGAGATGCTGTTCTATACATATATGGAAGCTTTTCATTTAAATTCACTGATACCTCTAGAAGGAGAATCCCATGGATCTGTGTATGGAGTTATTTGTGTTGCTCCTCCCACATATTATAAAGTTCACCAACTGCAGCTTCACAAAATGGAACTCAACACTTACAGATGTAACATTACAAAGTTTTATGCATTCCTTTTTTCCTCCTTATTACTTCCTCATCTTTTTGGAATACTTTTAGCTTTTAAAATAAAAAAAATTCCAATCTTAAAGACAGTGATGGCAGTTGTCCCTGAAGACAAGCCTTAAACCTCTCTGAGTGTGAAGCAGTAATAGCATTTTAACATGTTTCAATAACACCATCCAAAGAGCGAGACTCAGTCCATGGTGCACTGAGTCAGGTCAGCATTTCATACTGGTATGTGTGTGAATCCTTATCATATAAGGAATCAAATTTCTGAAATGTCTTTCTTAGATATTTCCATGTTGCGCTCTAGCTTGTTCACTAGGTTCAAATTGTACCAGGAGTCTCCAGGAGGATGGGGTTGCAGTTTTGCCACCTGATTCAAATGTGTCTGTGCAGGAGGGCAGCAGGAAGGTATGATTCCTCCTGGGATATATTAATCTCTTAGGCAGCCTCTTTAAAACTGTTTAAAATAATTATTTTGATGAGACATAAGCAGGACTATCTCAAGCTTTACATTTGTGTTGCTTCCTAGGTCTGATGAAAATCTTTGTTAAAGGTATGGGTGGAACTCTATGAATTCAATAAATTTTGTACCTTTCCAAGAAACTGGTTGTAAACAAAAGCCTCAGACTGCCATCCATGTTCATCATAAGCTTTTTGGGGAGCCTGTATGTACACAGCAATGACACAAATCCAGAAGAGTTCAAGGAAGGAATCTGAGAGAAACTTGTTTAGCGAGGAAGTGTTAGAAAACTTAAGAGCAACCTTCTTGGCTCAGAAAACAAACTTTCCAATGCTGTAAGTGTTTCCAATGAGTAAATGGTGCTTCTTTATTTGGCATCATCAGTCTGTTCATGTTTTTTTGTTTTCTCCCGGTAGCTTCAGTCCGATCCCGCCTGCCTTAGGGGTTCGTGGATAGGGAGCACACTTAAGTACCTCCTGCCCAAAGTAACCCAAGTGGAGCTCCCAGGCACAGGCAACACTTAGCAAGCTTAGTTACAGTGATATTCAGCTCTTAGCAGTGATCAGCTCTTTTGCAGTGATTCTCAGCTCATGAGCTTGCTAAGGTGCCTTAGCAGACACAGGGAGAGAGAGGAGAAGCGCCGTATGGAGTTCCACAGATGAACCTTTATTGGCATCCTCTGTGAAGGGTTCCAGGGACAGCTCTTGCACTGAGCAGGGGAACAGTGGGGTTTTTATAGGGTACCGAGGTTTTGAGAAATGTTCCAACAGTATGAGTCGGGGTAGAAAGTGACCTATTGTCTTACAGGGAGATAAGAGAGGGTCCGAGCGCAGGAGAGGGGTTATTTGGCCCAGTCACCATGACCAGGCATTTCTGTGCCCTTAGGTGACTGACTGCCAGAGAGACCTACCAGGCCTCACGGCTGCAACAATGTTTAACAATGCATTAATGAGAATTCCTTACCTTAAATAATTTCAATGAAGTTTAGCTCCTTTCTGTATTCAAGCGTTCTTTCATTTGAGCTAAGACATTTAGCTTACAAATGTTTCAACTGCATCACAACATCTATATTTCAATAGTTTTGACTGAAGAAAGCAGTAAAACCCTGAAGGCTTCCTGAATTTGCATTCCAAGGCTCTTTATTTTTATTTTCTTCATGTTTTCTAGAATACAAAAAGCAAATACCAATTCAGTTTAAGAATGACCTTATCAATTTAGAAAGAACAGTAAAAAAATTAGCGTTGGGAGGGTGGGGGAAATGATTGTTCCAGTATTTCTGTCAATACTAGTGTTGGCATTTTCAAATAGTTTTATTTACATGTACACAAATGCGTTTTAATATTTTCCAATGTCCAAAATGTCATTAAAAAGTTTTCAGTGTAAAAACTTCTAGTCAATAGTAAGTTATGACTTGTGACCTACAAAAATGAATTAATTAAATAATATCCCCCATATGAGCTCTCTTCTTCCAAGTAATAACTGTCAGCTAGATGTATTTGATGATTAATCACTGCTTATTCCTTTAAATGTCAGGTACTCTTGTCTAAAATGTCAAGCTAAAACTTTTTGTCTTATAGTCATCCATTTGAAGAAGGTCTTAAAGGAATTCAGAATAAGTCTAAGGTTAAGAATTATTTTTGTATTTTGGAACATGCACGATCTTGTGCAAACTACATTGTTGTGTTGTCCAGATGGGGAACTCATTTTGATGAAAATAATTATAAGTTTTGAGAATTTTTGGCATGAAATACTCTGTATGATCCCTCTAAAAAAGAAAAACAAATGAAAAAAAAAAAAGCTTTATGCCGCAGCTGATCCTGACGATAAGAGAGGGACTCAGGTGACATTTTCTGGGTTGTGAGCAGATCCAAGCAGGAGGCAGGAACTCCTGAAGTTTATTTCCAAATTAACTTATATACATCTCCTATAATGTCCATCCATTGGAGGATGAAATCCCAACCTTCCAATCCCACTGGTCAAACTAACTGTCCATCACCTTTCTCCTCCCAACTAGAAATATGTAAACAAAGACAGACAGTTAGCAAAACATGGCCAGTGTTTACATTAACAAGTGGGAGAGAAGCTGCACATTCTCTTTCAATATGAGCACTTGACACACAGGAAAAAACCTGATGGCAACAGCTTTATGTCTGCTGTAGCTCTTTCCTTTTTTTCCTGGGATGATGATATATCAAAGGAATGAAAGGATACAACAGTTTATTTTGTAGCCAGGTGGTATGGCTGTAGAAATAGAACACCTGAGTTCCAAGGTGAAATATTTCATAGGCATTTGAATGATCCTGCAAGTGAGAGTAGTAATTGAAGTTATTTTGAAGTTTAGCTTTTATCTCTGGTTCTGGTGGGTGTTTTAGATCTTTCCACTGACATCTCATTTTGTACCACAGAGGAGTTTTATATTTTCTTGGCCAAACTGATATCTTGATGTAATGATTTGCTTGCTACCTTCTACTACACCAAATAAATCTGGATCCAGTTGACATTTCAAGAATTCCAGATCACTCAGGGTGTTGTCTTTCTTCACATAATCTCACTCACCATAGATTATATATTAATGAATCAAGATATTAGTTCAGTGCTTTCTTAGGTAAAATGCTACTTGTTTCTCATCTCTATGCAGTAAACACACAATAGTTTATTCATAATAGTCAAGGGTGAACAGACAGTAGAGAAGCAACAGAATGAACATGGAGAAAAGGAATGAGAAGTGAGACCAAAAATTGTGTGGAGGGAATGGATAAAAGGTAGGTGATGTGCCTACATATAGCAAGTTTGAACCTGTTTTTATATTCCTCTTTGTGATGCTGTAAATATAGCATATGTGAGACAATGCTTATAAATGAGGAGTCATAAAATGAAGCAGGAGACTGGACATAAGGAAAATACCCCTCACCAGCACAGCCAGGCACTGCAACAAGCTGCTGAGAGGTTGTATAGCCTCTGTACTTGACATTTTTCAAGATAGCGCTCAACAAATCCCTGAGAAATCTGACCTGAGCAGGGTCTATTGATGCTGTGTTATTTAGGGGGCTGGTCAAGAAGCCCTCCTGGTGCCCATTCCAACCTGAATGATTATCTTTCCCATTTTGATCCATGAACATAAGCCAATATTACTCTTCTGCATAGCACACACTATAGCAACCCCATTAGAAAACAGATTACGTCCCTTTATTTTGATTCATAAGGAGTGCACTATAGTAGTGCTTCCTCAAAAGTGAAGCTCAGAAAAACTGCTCATAAAATATGTTGCTTTAAATAAATGTACTTAAAGTTGATGAAGTCAATCTTAAGAGCTGCCCAATTTTGATCCACTCACGTAAATTTTATTCTCTGCTTTTGGGTGTAAACATATTGAATCATATTCTTATTACAGGATTGTATGTTGGGTTTTCTAGGGGGGATGAGTGTCTTCATGAATGTATAATGGGAATAGGTTCAGAGAAACTTATTAATCGTTATATATGAGGTAATATATAGGACCAAGCATTTTTAATTAAGAGACTTGAATGTCATGGAAGAGAGTAATATTTTATGCACAGTACTAATACAGAGTTCTGGTGTGATATTGTACAGATATATCCTCGGTGTAAAAGTATTCACATGCAACCAGAAATTCTATTGTATGTATAAATAACCTGGTAAGGTACAGTATAGATTGAAAGATATAGCTGCTATGTAATTGAGGCTATAAAATGGAATGATTTGAAGAATGCAAACAATATCTGGATTTTTTTGAATGTACCTTACATCAGTTTACTTGTAAGTAAGTAAGTAAGAATGAACACTTTTGTATCAGAGGACTCTTCAGTTCTTCATAGTGTTAATACCAGTGAAATGTGTTTGTTGCTGGGAGATTTTTTTAAATTCTGTAATTTATGTAGGCCAGTGAAATCTTGCTAACGATCAAAGTCAAAGAATAGTAATAATCCATTTTTTTCAGTAATATGCATTTGAAGACAAACATGAGTTATAATAAATTAAGGAATGCCTGAGATAGGGAAGCACCTCTGGAGACCATGTAGTCCAGAGTCAGACAGAGTAGACATCTCAGGACAAGTTTAACTAGGTTTTGGTTATCTCTAGGGAGGGACACTCCACAGGCTCCTGAGCAGCTTGTTCTTAAGGGAAAAAAAGCTCAGAAACACAGCCACCAAACCAGATCAGCCAGGACCCATCCCACTCTACCCCAGCAAGGAAGCAGGATGCCCAGCTCATAGGGCATACAGAAATGGTTGCTGTGCACCTTGAGGTCAAAAAAGTTTATTGCTTTTATAGACAGTAACATTAAAATTTTAGTTAATTTAAAAAAAAGAAAGAATTTTATGTTCTTTAGCAACACCACCAACAACAAAAGGTGATTTTAAAGATAGATTTTGATATGACATCCTTTGTACAGGATCAGTAATGCAATTTGTGTTTTTAACAGTGCAGCCTCAAATAATACAACTTAAAAATGAAACCACATTTGAGAATGGGAAAGCAACCCTCATCTGTGAAGCAGAAGGAGAACCTGTCCCAGAGATTACTTGGAAAAGGGCCATTGATGGAATGACTTTCTCTGAAGGTGACAAGGTAAATCTACCTCTAATGTATAAAATATCTAAGTATGGTATTGTCTGCCTAACCTTCTTCTTGTTGTAAGAAGAAAATTAATTTAGAGTCAGATTAATTCTAGATTCCTCTGTAATTAGAAGGAATTGCTGTTTTCTAAGGTAGCAAGAGAGACATGGAAATTCTAAATTTTAAATTAAAAAAAAAGTAAAAAGCAATTGAATACTGAAAGGCAATTAATCTGTGTAGCTTAAATTGTCATACATGTGACAATTAAGTAGTATGCCCTACGAATGGTCTCAATTTCATCTTGAGCATTATGGCTACACATAGCCCTTCTTCAGACTGTTTGGATTCTGTCCAGTAGTCCTCAAAATACAGTAGAGCTTAAAGATATTTCAAATTTTAAAAATCAGAATACTTCATAGTTCCTTATTTCCTACTCCTCCTTTTTTCTTCCTATTTTTTCCTGTCACAGAGGACAAACTGAGCCTATTTTCCCATTTTGTCTCCCCATTCTAATATTTTATCAAAACATATGTTGAGTAGAGAAAGATAGCAGTATGACAATGGAGAAAGTCAGCTAGAGTGGGGGAAAAAGCTGTAATTAGGTGGAATGGTGAAATTAAAAGGGAATGGTGCGATGCTATTCCTGACCATGCTTGTAGCAAGCTGTGTTTCTACAGAGTTCTTCTTCTTTTTCCCTTCTTAATAATTATTTTAGTATTTGAGCAAATATTTTCTTCCTTTTTTCCTGACATAGACTACAGGAATTCTTTATAGTGTTTGAAGTAAAGGATACTATCTTTCTGGATAACTAATTCATAATTTTTACTCTAGATAATTATGTAGCAAAATGTCATCTTCTTGCATATTCATAGCTGTTGCTTAAAAAATACACACAGGTGAAAACTTAGATAAGCAATCATGCCATGAAGAGAATGAGATATGAAGTAAGTCAGTTTATAGGGAATTGCTTGTACTTTGATTTTTTGTGTTCTAAAGGAGAAGGTCTAGTCTGGTCTAGTCTCTGACTTGACCTTTCCTTGAATTGAGGCAGTTTATGTGAGTCTCTGTCTACCATTTTCCTGTTCTGTGCTTTCCACTTTGGAGCAATATAGCAGTATTTATATATTATTTTTTTCTAATAGTTTTGCATTAAGACAAAGCAGTTTCTCTCTTCCTTAAATATATCAAGTTAAAGGTCATCTTTCTGACTTGCAAAGACTATGCTTTGTTCAAAGGTTACAAATGTTAGCCACTCACTTATGTTTGAAATGTTCCCAAAATAACTTTCTATAAAGGATATTGAAAATGAGAGAAAATAACAGAAAGAAGCTAAAAAATGTTAGTGTAGTTGAAACCTGAAATTTATCCAGTGCTTGTATAAGACAGTATTCGTAATTCCAGCTGCAGGTGGTTAAACTGATGTGTTGCTGGAGTATTCTCTGAACTGTGGGTCAACTCAGTAGTAGTGACAACCAAACGAAAATCTATATTCACTTCCTACTGGTGTGCTGACAGATGCTATGTAGAAGATAAAAAGAATGAGAATAAATACAGTTATGTGGTTTCCTTTGTTCATGCCAAAGAAAGAACTCTGTGTATTGCTCATGGGAGAGTTTTTGCTGAATCTTGAATAAATGTTCTGAAATACTGAATATGTCCTTGACCTATAAAATATGCTGCTACGTTTGCCCCGTGGTCCTCCTGCTCTGGGTTGCCAAAAGCTTGGCTTTTGCTTTCCTACCAAATTAGGTGAATAGGGAACAAAACTGGCAGTGATTAAATTATTGAGTAGTTGTTAAATAATGCAGCAGTGCTTTGCACACAGAAAGAGAAGGAAAAGGTGAATTGAAGAAATCAAGGGGGAGCAACATAGAACATAGTCTTAAATTGAAAATATTACTTATATGTGACAACTTTTAAAGTAATACCGCATCATGCAGCAACATAAATTATGTATAAACATAAAAATGATTGTCTTCATTCAAGGGATTCGTGTTTTGAATCTTGGGGCCAGTTTTTTCTTGACATCAACTGCACCTTACTCATCATTTCTTTTGAATTAAGAGTATCTTTAGGGGATGACTTTTTCCACAGATGATGGAAAAATGCTCAAGCAATAATATTAACATGATGAATAAAAGAACACACAAAGTGCTGTTCTTATTTTTTTAATTTTACTTTGATTAACTTTAGTCTGTACCTCCTCAATCAAATGGTTCTTATTTTGATAAAATGTAAACGTACCCATGTGGATAAGGAAGACTGCTGAATGTGACATCATTCTGAGCCTGCATGGATTCACAATGTTTTCCATCCAATGAGAGATCTAATAATTGGGACATGGACCTTCCTGAGTTTTGAATTTATTGTGTCCAAATGGCAAATATGCACCAAAGTCATAGATCAAAGAAGTAACCCAGCTGGGCTTAAGGAGGATAATATTAATGAATATGAGCTCTATAATTATCTCCTTGGAAAATACAGCTTTGATAAAGGGTTTTCAGTACCTCAGAAGTGTTTATTTGAAAGTTGAAGCCAAGTGAGTTCAAACCAGAAGCAAAGAAGCCTTTTCCTCTCTCCTTTTATCACTTAGCTCTTAAAACAATCTACCACACAGTGTGTGTGGTCTCTCTTTTATTAAGAATTTGAAATAAAGGGGTCTTCCTTTCCTCTGACTCCTCTTGAAAGTTAAAAGTTATTCCAGGAGGTCACCTCTGTAAATCCTTCTGTGGCTGTATAGCCCGTAAATACATGGGGGGTGGGTAAGGTTGAATAAATGAATGGCAATGCATGCTGGAAGGTGTTTGTCTCATCATTAAAGCTGTAAAAATGGTAATGGAGGCTTGTTCCAAAGCCCCATCTTCATCTGCTGTTTCAGGGTCAAGCTGAAGCTCTCTGCTGATGTGCCAACCTGGCTGTGCCCCTTTCAGCTGGGATTTGAAATGGCGCATTCCCACAGACCACTGTGCATCCAGCAGGCTTGGCCCTTTTCCCAGTAAAAAGAGGAGTCAGGAGAAGGGTTGCCTTTTTTAGAACAGAAGGAAAGATAGTAATTGGATTTGATTTGGCATAATCAGTTATGAAATGGATTTTGGACATGAACATACATCTCTACACACGTCCCTGAAGGACAGCACTTCCTCATCACTGATACAAAATTATCACTGATTCCTGTGTACACTGCAGAAGTGTGAGGGTGCCCCACTTCCATAGTATCTAATTCTAGCAGAAATATGAATGCTGATCAACATTATTTGTGATTACCATTTCAAGGCCTGTTTTGGAATACAAATCACAATAACAGATGGGGCTTGATATGACACAGTGGCTCCACTGTATGCAGCATGTGTCCAAGGAGGCATATGCTGCATACCCTGAGGAATTTATGATCTAAACACATAAAATGAATGAAAGGAGCCAATACAGAGAGGTCCCAGTTGAAATTTGTGTGTTGGATTTAAGATAGGATTTTATACTCTATTTTTACTGTACTTTGTACTCTATATCATACAGACTAACTAGACGTCTCTTAAATAGCTTATACTATTCTTCTTGTACTCCAAAAGAAAACCCAACCTGTGACTTTCAATTTTATAGTGGACACTGCAGAAACAGTTTGAATTCTGCTTTCTTCCATTGCAATAATAACCTGGTTCTTCCAGTGAAACTTCCTGTGACATTGTTTCTAAATATTGCAGAGTTCAGACTAATAATTAAGTTATTTTCCAAGTTTAAATTTAAATTTGTATTGGCATGCAAATCATAAATATTTGGAGCTTGCAGAGTTTTTCATAGTGTTCATGAGCAGGCAATAGGTGAAGGTAATCTTTTTCTTTGAAAGGTCAAGTTTGTTTTTTATTTTACCAAGCCTATTAACTTTACTTCGGCTATTACAAATGTTAATAAAAAGAATGTGGTTTGAGGTTTTTTTCCTCCCTGTTAATGTTAGTTTTTCCTGCACAAAAAGAGGCAGTCTTACAGTGTCAGTGAAATATGTTCTCCTTTTGAAACAGTAATATAAACCCTGGTAAATTCTTGCTCATCAAGGATCAGTTCTTTATTTGAAATGAATCACAGAAAACAGAGATGTAGCTAGGGTATTTTAATTGATTCCAGGAAATATCTTGATTTTTCTGAGCTATCCAAATCCTGCTCTTTGTAAATAATTCTCCTTTGAATAGCTGGGAAATTTACAAGGCCAATCTCTTTGCTGTATTGGAGAAAATTGTTATAACGTGTTTCACCTACATATTGTATGAAAAGCTCCTACTTACAATATCATAGAATGTTTTTGTTGCTGCAATATTGGCACAGGCCTGCAAACCAGAACAATTGATGAATCCAGCCACAATTGTGTTTGATTATGCAATTGAAATGCTCTGCAAACAATTCAATCAGGTATCAAAGTTCTCTATTTTGTTTTTAAGCCCCAAATGAATTTTACTGGGCTTCATATATTAAGACTATGAAGTTAGAGAACAAGAATATTGTGACTGGAAGAAGGTAAATAAATGAACTTGACCAACAGGGTCACTTATATGTTAGCTAATTAGTGCTGTTGAGAATATAGAGGTTTATACCCTGTGACATAAGCAAATCAAGGGCCATGTATGAGCACTGAATAGTAGAATTTCAGGAGCCATCCAATCCATGGAAATCTGAATACATTTCGGTATTCCTTCATCTATCTCTAGTTTTGTGAGGTGACAGTACTTGAGCAGGAAGATTGATTTTGCAGGAGTAGGATTGTATTCAGTTAGCAAGAGCGAGCAGCTTTCAGGGTGACCTGAGGAAGTAGGAAGACTCTGAGTCAATGTGGATAGTTCCAAGTTCTCAAGTAGCTCGAGCAGTTGTCTGAGCTCCTCACACTCCTTTAAATAAGTATTTAGTATCTGCAATGGTACATAAATGAAGGTAAAAATTAAGCTAGTTGGTATTTTGAGATGTTGGTTATATTGACAACTCTGTACTAAATATTAGCCACATGACCAGAGGGCCCTTCAGATTTGTTCCTCTTTTGAGATAGAAGGAAAATTATCTCTCACCCAGAGTAGACCCAAATGCGTGTACATACACAGAGACAGATGTATTTGTGTTGTGTGGATGGCTGTCATTAATTTATCCATATAGTCTCTTCAGTTAATGTGTTGTTACTGATCTGTTTCTTCAATGATGTACTAATACATAACAGTGATAATTCAATAATATATTCGGTTTCCTAATGTGTACACCTGTACACATTAGGAAACTGAAGTTTCCTGCGTCAGGAATCCTGCAAGCTGATTGAAAATAAGGAATAGAGTGGTTTAAAGGTTTTGTTTCTCATTGAGTCTTCCCCAGGAGAATGACATATTGGTGCTCATCCTGCCATGTTGCAATCTCTGCTTCCCAAGTTTTTCCAAACTGTAGTAGCATGACGTTTTTCTGTAATAGCAAACATCCAATTTAGCTGATATATCCAGCATAAACTTGTATTTACATCCATATTTATCAATATAGACATGTAAATAGAGAGACTGAGAACTATATTCAGGACATTGATTAAATAAAATTACTTGAGAACGTATGCCCTTTCAGTTATGTCTAGGTTTCCTCACTTTCTCCATTTTGCTTGCTACTGCAGTAATTCCCTTCTGTTTCTCCAGCTGAATAAAGCCCTCCAGAATTATCAGGATTTGTGAACAAAGACTTTGTGATCTGTGAGGTTAGGAGCTGTCCTGCTGACAATCTTCTTCACCTTGTGACTCAAGCTGTGCCTCTTTCTGGCCATGCATGACTTTCCTTCCCCTGAGGGAGCCTTGTTCCTTACATATGCCCCTGCAGGTCTCTGTGTCAGCTGAGTTTCCAGACAGGCTTCCTATCTGCTGTGTAGCCATAATAATTTTAGTGAAATATACATCAACTTTACACTAAACTGGGAGAGATCCCAAGCTACGTACAGCTACTGAATAAGTCTAGCAACTAAAGCTAGACTGTGACAAGGTTTGAATATGATTTCTGTGAAAATGAAATTAATGTATATATTCATGAATTAAACTCTGTTTTAAATCCTTGCAGTAGTAGAAATTTTAAAATTTGTTATATATTACAGCAAAGTTTTGTGGACAGCAGGGAGATACAAGCTGTATATATCTAAGAATTTGTTACTGGTTAGAGTAATATCAGTTCGAAGGAAATAAACCAAGCAAATATTCTTAGTTCACTTATAATGACTTGAACATTTTAATTCAAATTATCTAAGTAATAAAGGGGAAAAAATAACACTATTGTTAAAATTGTTATACAAAAGCTTCCTAATTTTCCTTTTCTTATTTTAATCACCCAGACATCAGAGGCAGGTTTGCAGTGCTTGTTTTTCTGTAAAGAAAAAAAAAATAAGGTTAAAAAACAAAGAGTAGAAAAGGATTAATTTATCACCGTGCCCTGGGTCAGGTTATTTTTGTTATATTATGTTATATTTCAAGTTATTTTTGTCCATTTTGTAGTGCAGTAAGTTGACATGATTTGTCTTCATGTGTGCCCAGCCAAAGGTTTCTTCGGTTTCTTTCCTTTATACGTTTTCCCCACGTTTTCACTTTCTGGTCACCAAAATTACAGAACAGCCACCTCCAGTCCCAAGTTACACTAAGATTTGATTGTCTAAACTAAGATGCAATTGTATAGTAGAATCATTATTTTTAGTGCCTGTTTTATGTGAGGTGTGTATTGAATAAGAATGTTGTGCTTAAAGGTCTTCTTCCTGAGAATTTTGCTGGCCTGAATCCAGTTGAGTCACCTATTTTAATGGCATCATAGCAGTGTTGGAATAAATTCAGATCAGCAAAATTCTTAGGAATAAATCCACTAGATACAGTATTTATGATTGAAACAGGATTTCTAATTACAATGTGCATATGCAATTTTTAGAGTTGTAGTATTTCTGCTATACTTATAAACACTCATTTGTTTTTACTGTTGTTATCATGGCCAACACTAATGCTTTTTCTACTCTACAAGTTTATTTGATATGATGCTAATATTTTTGCCATTAAAAATCATAAACCATTTCTTTCTTGTGATTTGCATCAATAAGATTTGTGATTTACATCTAGGATTTGCATCTTTAGCAGAAGTAATCTTGAATGGATGCTCATCATTTTTTCTCTATTAAATATTTCTCTTACATATTCATTGTTGAGTAAAAACCAATAAGAGAAAGAAGTTCAGTCTTCCATTTCATGTGTTAGTAAGTGTTTGTTGTTAGGATTACATGTGTCATCTCTTTGCATAATGACTTAAGTTTGAAAGAAATACCAGCATGAATCAATGAAATATCAGTTCATAATTCTAAAAAGTTGTACAAAGCATTCAAGAACACATTTTTTTCCTGAGACTGTACATGCTGCTAACAACCTGCAGAGAACCTGCTACCATTTACAATCTGAATTCTATAAAAGTAACTGGTGTGTCTGCAGCTGAACAGAAAATCAAAACAACAGTATATTTTTCTTCAACATTAGGTTTCCTTGTGACTTCCCTGGTGCTACACTATAGATCTACAAACAATAGGCACTTCAATAATTTTTTCTTTGTGGAAAAACAAATTCCTAGAAATTCAGGAATTTGCAGCATGCTGACATGTATAATTAACAAGCTGAAGTTTTAAAATATCACAAGGTCTCCTATAAAATCACTGAAGTCCAAGACACTGCTGTAGCATTATTCTGATTCACTGGACATTAAGGCATATGCACATAGCAATACTCTGGAATTTTCTGCTGTCTCCAACAGGTGCATGGATAGAATACATTTACCTGAAGAGAATGGGAAATATTCTGAATATACCCTCCATAATCCAGAAGGGAGCTTCCATCAGCTTCTACACGATGATGGCTGTTGTGACTAACAGCCCTTTCTCTCATCATCAAAGGTAGATTTTCAGACTAGGAATTGCTGGTCACGTACATTTAACAGACTTCTGGAATTTTATCATCATTTAGTATCAGCATGTCAGGTTGCAGAAGTTCTTATCTCTCATGCTGCTTCAAGAAACATTTTCATGGGCAATTAAGATCTGCTTAAATCTCACATAAAAGAAGCATCAGCCTGAAGTATATTACCTCAAGTTACCTCTCACGTGGATGCAAACACAACCTGAAATCAGCAAACTTCCTAAAAAATTGTTATTTGTAATATTCCAAAGATGATTCTGTTAATCAATATTTGTTTTCTCCTTGAAAGTTCAGAGATGTGTACTAAATACATGACCAAGACAACATAATGAGTGGGCAATTTTTATCAATTTGATCCAAAGAAGGAAGAATTATGATTTTTTTTTCAATCCTCCCCCCAGCAGTATGAGGCTCTTTGACAGTGTGCATCTGAAGCAGATCCTTTGCAGGAAATTTAAAACACCTGTGGCTTTTACTCAAGTTACATGTTCTTCCAGTGACTGTTCTTTAGTATAGTTCTCCATGTTTTGCAAAAGAAAAAACCAGTCTCAATTCTAAGTCACTACCTCTTCATCTTTTCTGTGGTCAGTATATGCAGTGCACATCCAAAATAATACTAATGTACACAAGATGTCAGAAGATGTATTTAGTAAATTTGACTGGCAAAACTGACCTGTAGCATTTTAACTATGGACAGTGATGGCAGTTTGCTCATGAAAAAGCTTTAAACATTAGAAGAAAAACAAATAAACTTAATTCAACTTGTCTAGATTTTAAATAAAGGAAAAATTTTTGCTTGCAGTCTTGCACTTGGACTTCAGGGGTTGAAGGAGTACTTTGACAGCCAAATAATAAAGTCTAGGAGGGAAGTCAGCTGCTCTAACCATCCAAGCAATAATACTAAAATCCAGCTACAAATGAGTCACCAATTTCTGCAACTGTTCTTACCTTCCATTATTGTTTTCAGCGAACTCAAAATGCAAGTTTTGGCAGCGCTACAACTTCATCTCATTTGGTTTTACTTTTCCTCAGTGGGAGTTGGAGAGATTGGCTGATAAATCAAACTCATCCACTAACCACACCATCCTCCTCTGCCCAAGTTCATCTTTCTACAGTTAGTAAATTAATGACAATTTCTGAGCATCGTAATCAGCAAACCCTCCTCTCCTGAAAAATTACTCTGATTTTACTAAAGTGGCAGTGGAATTTTGCAGATTGGAAACTCCGTGGTACCTGGGTAATTTACTCTGTTCCAGAAGCTATCCTTGTCTCCATGTGGATGTTGGTGTCTCATCACATCCCCATCCTCTCTGCGAGTGGAATCCTTGAGTTATCATTTTTCTGATAAAACTTTGGGAGCTCTGCTTTTTGACTTTGAAACTGTGCATAGACCAGTCAGGTGAGCATCAGCTGGTCAGGCCTTTGGGAATATTCACACGTGGAGCTACAGATTATGCAAGACATTCAGGACGCAAGAGCAGGACAGAAGAAGTCAAGGAGTAGAATAATGTTTAGTATGCCAAGACTTTTATCAAAACCAAAAATATATATTCACTTTAACAGAACCTGTAGCACTAATCTCAAATTATGCAATACCTCTCATTTTTTAATTAGCATAGGAGTAATTTGTGTTTAACTACATATTATAAACATATTATAAGTACAAATATTACAAGTGCAGAAAATTTTCACTTTTTTTCTTTTTTTCTTTTTTCTTTTTTCTTTTTTCTTTTTTTTTCTTTTTTCTTTTTTCTTTTTTCTTTTTTCTTTTTTCTTTTTTCTTTTTTCTTTTTTCTTTTTTCTTTTTTTTTCTTTTCTTTTTTTTTTTTTTTTTCTTTTCTTTTTTTTTTTTCCCAGAAGGTACTTTTTAATGTGATGTCATCTTGGATGGTTTTACTTACAGACCTGTATAGAAGACTTTCTTTAACAATGGTAGAGAACTTGATTGCTATCAGTATTCAAAATAAAAGGGCTTCCCTGTTTCCTAATTTAGGGAATGTGCTATAATGTGGATAAAACCACAAAGTGACTTTACCTAAGATATTTTTCAAAGTCTCTGCTGAAGATTTTTCACTTGTATTTTAGTTTTATGCTGGTGATGAAATTATGGGGGGAAAAAAAACTACCACCAAAATCTCAAAACCCCCACTTTATTTATAATTTCTATGAAATACTCCAGTGAACATTAACCATGAAAAATATTTATTTTTAAGATTTTATTATGATTTCTAAAATGCTGTGAAAATGTAACTTCTGAAGACTGTCATTCTTCCAATGTCTAAGAGTTTAAAGGTCTGTTAACATAATTGTTCTTTCCAAGGAACATGTAAATCTGTATGGAACTGTCTTAACCTCAAGTTTTTGAGACCTCAATGATTGTTCATTCTCCATGGTGGGAGGAGATACTGAGTAATTCAGTGAATGAGCACCAACCATGAGTGTTGGGCCACAGAGACTATTCTAGATTGTCTAGGGGTTTGTTCTGACCCTTTTATGCTGTTATTATTAAGCAATGAAATAAAATACAGATTCTACATCTCTCATGCTCTAAGATTTGAAAGGGGGAAAAAATAATGTCACAATTTAGTAGATATCCATTATTATTTCAGGCAGGCTTGAGAATTACTGACATTTTTAATTTATAGAGATTATATCCATATTTCGGTTTTGGCCTATTGGCAGTCCAAAAGCTTTCTTCCTGGTGGGGATTTCTTGTAAGGTTTAATGTTCCCTGTGTCTCTTTCTCTTCATGTCTTGATGTGTTATGATGCCAGACATAGTGCTAGTGTGTGTTCTCCATAATTAGTGCAGGAGAAAAATTAACCCCAGAAAGGTGTTACCAATGGTTAGAAAGTTCTGCTTTGTCAGTGTATCCTGGTTTTAATAATGCCTTTATGAAATGTAAATAGTGTGGCTTCAGCTTTTGCTGCAGGTAATGCTGCATATTCGATTTTTGTCTCAGTTTCTTCATTGCTCTTTGCCATAGTCAACTGCACTTGTGGTGTGCTTTTCTGTCACCACAACATGTTCTTGAATCATTTACCCAGATCTCTCTTGTCTGATTTATACCATAAAGAAATATAATGCAGCCACACCAGTGTTTTTGGAGTCCTTGGGAAACTTCACCATAATAACCAGCATTTTGATTTGTATGTGGTAATCTCCTGCATATTTTGGGAATCCTCTCACAGACAGAAATGCCTGTATCATTTCTTTATTTATTTAATTAGTTGTTTCTTTGTTTGTTAAAGGAATTTTTTTTTGGTCTGTATTTATGCTCGTGTTTTCTTTCATGTTTTCTTTCTTCAGGAATGCTGGCCTATATTTTTAATCAGATATTGCACCCTGTTTGTAAAGGAAGTAAATGATGGAGTTGTACACCAATCCATCTGCTAAATAGACTCAGGGAACAGCACTTTTTAAGCTGTTTATTAAGAAGCCATAGTATAATATGCATTTAAGCAATGAAGAAGAACACATTTTAGAAATTTTGTTTGACTTAGTAAGCAATTTTAACACAAGAGCTTTAAAAAAGTTGAAATTATCTTTAGTAAATGCATATTTTTATGATAGTTCTAGTGACATTTTCTCGCCTACAGTTGTTTTAATTTTTTATGGATTTTGAACCTAGTAAATCTCTCTTACAATGTTTCTTACCATATATTTGATTATAAAAATAAATGATATGTGAAAATCTCCTGTCATTCAGAGTTTTTATTAGCTTGGGTTTTGTCCTACCTATAAATTTAAGATATATTACATCATCTGCATTTGAATAAGAGAATGTGAGAACATAGGGAAATTATACCGAGTACAATCTAAATCTTTTCCATCAGTATTAGAAAATAACTAGATAAACGAAAATGAGATTGAGAAATTACTCTAAAAGCTATTTAATTTAAGGATCTCTGTGCTTACTTTTATTATTATTATTTTCTTTTATAGCATCTATTAGTACTCATATATGTGCTTAAGGATAGATGGAATTACTTATAGTGAAATATGTATTAGTAAATTAAAGTATTTTGGATTAGTATTGAATTAATGAATCACATATAAAGTATTTACTATTGTATTTGTGATTCATTGTCACAGGTTATTTCACCATTTTAAATGTAACTTCTTAAGGAAATATTAGTCATCAAGGTAGAATCAGAAATTAAATTTCTGAAGTGTATATAAATTTTAGGTAAGAATAATGTAGTTTGACCGTGATATTACATGCTTAATATTTAAATAAAAGTGAAAAGACTCATGACTGGTATTAACTATGTAATAGAAATTATTTGCTTTACATATCTATAAACAATGTATATAATTCTATATAAATAAGCATTTATATATATGCTCTACATGTATATAAATCTGACTTTGTATCAGAAATTAGAAAACAACTTAATGTTTTATTTTAAAGAAATTACATTTTAGTTAGCCCAGGAATTCCTTCCAAAAGCCATGATGTTCACTATTGTAACATGTTTACTAGCAACATTATAACTTTTATTTTCCTTTATTGAGCATATTTTGGAAATAGATTTTTCAGTATTAAAATTGGTAGCAAAGTGGTCTAAGTTGCTAAGTTTTACCTGTTCAAAGAGATTTATGTTGGCTCCTGGGTTAGAATTCAAGAACTTCAATTTGTGTACCTATGCTGAGTCGTTTTCACAGAAAACAAAAATTCAATAATTGGATTCTTACACAGGATCAGAATACTTTTTTTTTTATAGAAATAATGATAAACAGCATGCTTCATTTGACTGTTTTACATCAAATATTTTAAGGTCTAAATTGTGGCATATTTCCTTTATTAAATCAAGGAACAGTTAAGTACTGAGTTAAAAGCTCAGCCACTTAAACATCAGCTGCCTCTTGGTGAGTATTGGGTGTAATATGCAGTAAACTTGAGTGTATTTGGGATAGAATTGAACATAAAAACCTGCTTCAAGTTTGATGTCATGCAGTGATAGAGTTACTGTGTTTTCGTCCCTTTTCCACCTTACTATAATGAAGGTAGGTTAATGTCAATATTTTTAATCACGTTTGGCGTTTTTTTCCCTTAAACAAAAAAAAGTGACATGACTCACAACAACAGATTTCCCAAAGGTTGCCCAGAGAAGCTGTGGCTGTCCCACCCTGGAAATGTTTAAGGCCTGCTTGGATGGGACTCTGAGCAAGCTGGTCTAGTGGAACATGCCCCTGCCCAGCCAGAGTGCTGAAATGGGATGAGCTTTAAGGTCCTTTCCAGCCCAAAATATTGTGTGATTCTATGAGTAAAGAGCAGAAGAAAATAACTTCATTTTCCTCAGGCGTAGCACTTCATGAAGTTTGAAGTATCAAGAAGAGGACATTTTCTTTATTTTATTTTATTTAGTTTTACCTAATATTATTATACCCTTAAAATTCAAATAATTTTGGGGGGAGGGATGAGGAAGGAGGGTCGTTATTGATAAGGATTTTTATAACATTTTTGTTCTAGAAAATTGAAAGCAGCACCATTCATTTTTCTCCCTTGCCTTTTCCATGGAATGAAAAGGAGCTGAAATCCAGAAATTCTAGTTGCATTTATGGTTCAAGTTTTTTTAACAGTTGTGAGATTCTGAGATTTGCTCATTGTCTGAGTCATTACTTCTATTCAGTTTTAAAGCTGCAGTTCTAAGGACCAGAGATAATGCTGTGTGTAATTTAAGACATAGTATTGTATCTCTACATTTTTCTTAACAGCATCAAAACACAGTGAGTGAGATCATAAAGAAGTTTTGAGTATGCAGTTCACTATTGCTGTCATAATTTGATACATTTTGTGGTTTCCCTTGACAATGTTCCTTTAAGCATGTACTTTGGTTCATTCCTTTGGTTATACTGCCTAGAAAGAGAACATGTTTTTCTATTTTTTTTTAGTTTATTTGGAAAATTTAGAAGTTACTTAGCTGTCAGCAATAACGTCACCATTGGTGAAGAGGTGCTTTCAGTCATTCTTATCAGTACTGTTTAATATATAAAAGTTCTACATTGATATACATATATAAATATATAAAACCTTCTTTTTTCCTGAATCAATGTAAACAGAGCCCAGATGGCCGCATAGAAGTCAAAGGGCAGCATGGAAAATCGTCACTGCACATTAAAGATGTGAAGTTGTCAGATTCAGGGAGATATGACTGTGAAGCAGCAAGTAGAATTGGTGGGCACCAAAAGAGCATGTACCTTGATATTGAATGTAAGTTCTAATGTTTTGTTTTCTCTTATAAATTTGTTAAAAGAAAAAAAAAAAAAGAAAAAAGTACATTCTTAATGGAAGGTCATTTTTTTCATGGTAATTCGTGATTAAAGTTGCATAAATGAAGAAAGCATGTCCTGTAGTTCATTACTCTGTGGGAGACTCCTGTCTTTTCTGCAGTTAACAAGACCATTGTTGGTGTGTTGGTGACTTAAGCAGGAAATTATATTCTTCTGAAATGATATTCCAGTGTTATTATCCATTAACTTAAGGCTAAGCTTAATAACTTCAAATCTCTGGGCTAGCTGAGACTGCTGGGAATAAAATGTATTCAGTGGGATAAAGTAAGGACTGATTTGAGCACCAGCTAAGTCTTGAGCTTAACTTTCTAAGATTCAACAAAGATTCTCTTTTGTTTCTGAGTCTTCTGAATTACTAATCCTGAAAAGGTCCTCTAGCCGCAATTACAACCTCTCCTGGAGTTATCATGTTTATAACAGCCTCTTTTAGGGACTGTCTTTATTCCAAGCTCTTGCACTTTGTTCAGGAGAAAAGGAGATTATTTTTGCTTAGAAGATACTAATACTTGAGAAGCCAATCAGAGGATATAAATCTAAAATATAAGAAAAATTAATTGGGTAATTGCTTCTTCAAATTGTTCTTCAAATTCATGAGAAAATGTCTTCAAAAAAGTGAAGACAAGCCAAAAAAATCCTTCTTTTTTATTTTATTGTTGCTCAATTATTTTACATCTCCATTACGGTTTGCATAAACCTGTTTAAACTGAGCCTTTGAACAAAAAAATTCTTTCTAGAGGGAAGATAAAGCTGGAATAGGATTCTGTGGCACAGAAATAAAAGTAATGATTGCAAACCACAGAGTGATTTCCTGAGGAGTTCTGAAAGTGCTTTCACTGTATAGTTGTGTGTTCTTTTTTTGGCAAGGAACCATTGCATTGTGGCATAGAATATAAATCTGAAAGAAAAAAGAGGAATGATCAGAAGAATTTTTAGGTGTAAGGAGTGGAGAGATTGCCGAGCCAGAAGACCTAAGAAATTAATCCTAATTTGCAATATTTGTTTTATTTAATGCGCGCAATGATAACTTTTTATGTGTATATAAAGGAAAAAAAAAAACCTAGATAAAAATGCAAATTACGTGAAGTTTCTTTAAATTCCTGCCACCTCTCCACATAATGATATGAAATACATGGTTTGATTATGGTTGTGTTGCTGCTATGCTTTAACATTAAATATTAATATATTTTGTATTCAGAAGAGAGAGATGTTGCACCACATGTTGTGAAATGTGGACAATTGAAATTTAAGAATTTATTAGCAATACAGAATTCATACCAGAGGGCATAATAAAACCTTTGCATTGATACAATACATTATTATCACCTAAGACACCTTTCAAGGTGAAAGTTTTAGAAGAGGTGGAAAGAATTTAAAAGTAGCATAGTCTTTTTATGGTATGGCAGAATTAATTTTGAATTTCTATGGGAACAATCAAATATAGTGGATGAGAAAGTGGAATAACTTAAGGTCTGAATTTATGCCTTAACACAATTTTTTTTGGTACAGCATTGAAGTTTCTACAGCTCTAAAATATTCTGAGGAATCACAGTTTATGAAGAACATAGAAATATAATTCTACCATCAGAGAAATCACACACTGTAATGATTAATTTTAATGTATAACAGAAGATTTTTATTATGATATTTCTAAAACTGGAGTTTCAAGTTTTAAATACTCAACAGATAGTGAGCTTTAACCAAAATGGGTTTTTTTTCCAGCACAGATGGTGTTTGACTAACAGAAATACAATTTCCCTCAATTCCTTTAAGTCAAGTAGTTCCATGATGCAAAGCAAGTATTTCTCAGCTGAAACAGTGTAGGTCTGTCTCATATTCTGATTACTGATTCAGAGAAATGTTTTGCTTTTCTTTGCAAATAACTTTGCACTGGCATATGAGTTTCAAATATAACTTATTTGTCTTGCCCAGGAAAGAAAACACTTGTTTAATGGTAAAGAATTCTCCTTTTCTTTAAAATAATGTCCCCAGGAGGAAGTGCCTCTTTCCAGCCTTATGTCCCATCAGTCTGGCCTCTGCCATAAACTTCTGGAGCAGAACAGTCTCTGCAAAGAGTCTTTCAGCACCCCCTTGCCCCCATTTCCATCCAGTGCTGGGCTGTCCTAAGCTCTGACAGTCCTACACCCAGTCCCTTCCTCTATGAAGCAGTGTCATGGTTATCTGTTATTCCAGTTATGGGACTTCATAAGCTGCAGGGTAGGGAATTTCAGCAAAAGATTCAGGTTCAAAACCCAAACAACTAATTTGTATTTTTGTAGCAAACTACTAAAAATGGAGGGATTCTGTGAAGTCAGTATTGACTAGGTTTGACTCTCCTTGTATTATTTTCCAAGTGGCATTTCTTCAGCACACTAATTGCCGCTACAAACAGTGATATCAGTGGTTTTTCATTTTTTCCCCAAATTTTCATTTAAAAAATTTTATTAAGCCCTTCAAAATATTTTGATTTTTCTCTTCCATTAGTTTAGTTTTGTTCTCTTCCAAACCAGCTTTGAGAAGAATTTATTCAAGTATGTCTCACTCTTGCAGTTAAGTAATTTTAATAGAAATTTTAATTATCTTTTAAAATATTTTCATATAAACCCCTCATAACTATTTTAAAGTATCAATAGATAAGCAGGACTTAATTCTTGATATTGCTCTCAAGTTTCTAGATGGAAGTAAACAATGCATCAATGTCTTTCTGTAAGTTAGTAACAAAACTACAGCATTTTTTCTTTATGTTTTATTATATTTGACAGTTTGTGTAGTCAGGAGAGGAAACTGCTTCCATCACACCCTTAAGTGCCACCTGAGTCAAACAGGCCTAATGAAGGCACAGAGTGCTCTGGTGTCACTGGCTCATCCTTTCACTTACTGACCCCTATCAGAGATTTAAACTGACAGTAGGATTGCACAGAATTTCCGTGCTTTGTCCCTGTTCTCTGTTGGGGTTGCTCCTGGTGATAAGAGCAGTTCTCCAGGACAGGAAGAGATTATCAGGTTTGATACCAACTGAGCTCAGTTAACCCTGACTTTAATCTGAAGGAAATGCTGGGCAGACATGAATTGCAGGGAACCAGGGGACATTTTTAAGGGTTTCTTCCTACAAAGTCATCTTTGTTTTTAGTTATATTTCATTTTCTTTATATAAAGTATGAACGGTAAATCAAATTTACATTAAAATAAAATATCATTTTCAAATATTATTTATTAATGGATTTCATTGGCTGCAAATTTTGGTTTTAAATATGAAGCTTAGTTTGTATTTGATGAGAGTAATAATAAGTAATCAATCGAAAAGGTGGAATATATGATATGTCTTGGGTATTAAGATGTGTCTATAGTTATTATCTACATATTTATCATAGAGAAATAACTTTTTTCTTTTAATTGAAGCATTAGAGAAGTACATAAAAAAGATAAAGCAGGCCATATGCTAAGATGAGGTTTTCAAGACAGCCGGAGGAATTTAAATATATAAACCCTAGTCAATTTAAACTTGATTTTACATATAGTATCAGGTGTCTTTCAAAGTTAGTTTTCCTACACAAATGCTTGCATTTTTATGTGGCTTTTTTTTTACTTTAAAAGCATTATACAGACCTGACTAAAAGAAAAATTGTGATGAGAGAACACATTAGGTCTTGTGTTTCACAAATTTTTCACTGCATAATTAGCAACGAAGAAAAATCTTAATTTTTACATGTTCAGTGTGCTGGATCATCTTTCACCACAGTGTTATTCTTAGTTAGGGTGCCTCACATCATTGCTATATTGGAAAAGCTTGAAATAAGCCAGTAATGAACAGCATTTACAATCTCTGAAAGATTCTCTGTGTGCCCTTACAGTTTTCCCTTCGTTGTGTTCAAACTGTCATTAACCTGTCGGAAGTTTTCACAGCCCTCACTTAATTTTATCCTCCCAGGAGCACACATTATGTAAGATGCTACTGTTTCAGAGTGCTCTGTACCACCAGGTGCAAATTCCTTTGGACAATACTCCTTTGACCAGAGAAAAGGCATTAGCTATGTCCTTTGGAAAATTCTGTTTTCCCATACACTATCCAGGAAGCATCCTGACTGAGACCTTTTTAGCTGGAATTGCCAGTTTTCGCATCGCTTTTTCAGTTAAACCTCTCAATTTCAGTACTGATGCTGCAGCTATTAGATATGCTGGGTGGTCAAAAAACACCTATTTCCTCCCAGTACTCAGAGAGTGATGTTTTGAGATAGAATTATCTGTGACAAATAGATTGCATTAAATAACATGGTGCATTTTTGTATGAGAGCAGCCATGTGAGTAGTTGATAAAAATGATTTTTTAGAAAGCAATTCCTAAAAAAATGCATTTAAGTAATTTATAGTATCTTCCCGGAATATAAAGTTTTTCTTAATACTGCTTTTCATCCAAACATGATTTTTGTAGTTATATTCCTTATTAGTTAAGTACCAACTTTGAGGTAAAAACAAAAATAATCATGCTGCATGTGCAGTATAGTGTTTACCTGTAAAGAAAACTGTGCAGTATTTTTTTATACTATTGTATTGCTTATCAGTAACAGTCTTTTCCTTTGTATTTGTTTTTACGTCATTACTGTTGCGGTATTGAACTTGAATTTGTGACTTGATTATTCTTTTGCTTTGTTGTGTGTTGGGTGTATTGCACTGCAGTTGAGGGCAATGCTTTGGATTCATGCAATTTAATTTTATATCTTTGCAAAAAAAATATACAAAATTTCTTAAAAGTGGATTCAACAGATTGAGCTACAAATTGTATTAACCTTCAAGGAAGAAAGGTTTTCAATTGATGAAAGTGCTACTACTGCGTACAAGAGGTCACAAATGTTATCACAGACTAATAGAACAGTCTGGCTTGGAGGCAGTCCTAAAGGTCACCCAGTTCCAACCCCTGTGCCATGGGCAGGGACAACTTCCACTAGACCTGGTTACTCAGAGGCCCTACAAACTTGAACGCTGCCATGGATCATCCACAACTTCTCTGGGAAACCTTAATGTTGTGATAAATGTCACAAAAGTTCCAGCTGCCTAATGCTATCGTAAATCATGATAAATTCAAACAGTTCATAATTTGGATTTGGTTTCTGTTAAAAGAAATCAGTGCAGTAACATCCCGTCACTACTCAGAGAATCGCTGAATGGTTGAAATTGTAAAGTATTGCCTCTTTCCTGTCACTGGATACCACTGACAAAACCTGGCTTTGTCTTCTTTACACCTTCCCTTCATCCACTGGTCATGAGGACCCAGCTCTATCCAGTCATCACAGCCAGAAAACAGCACTTATAGAAACAGTCCTATGACCCAGGAAAGAAACAAATTACAGGAAAAACAATCAAGAGAAACAAAGTATTAAAACAGAAAAAATTACATCTTGATAAAATACTATTGGCTTTAGTTACATTTCTCCCATTTAAATTTATAGGTTAAAATGAGATGGAAAAGGTCAACCTTTAACATCACAAAATAAGTGTGATAATTTAGGCATGTTATGAATGTCAATCTAAGATTTACCATTTTCCTTCTTTGCACTTGTGCACTTGCACAAAAGGAAGTTTAGTATGCCATTGCAGCAAATTCAAGGGGATACAAAAATTGAGTTCTCTGCAAAAGAAGAGGTTTATCACAAAAAGTCACTTTCCAAAACCATTTCACCAAACTTCCTATAGTTGAATATGAACAGAGTTGAATACATCCACTCATTTTCTGATAACACTGTGGTAAAATTGAGAAATTATTCATTTATATCATAAATCTACCTATTATTTAGCTCAAAAGGCTGTAAAAATACTTTGAAACAAAAAATCCATCCTAAAAACATTTTTCGTAAATATATGTTAATAACTTGTTGTACATGATATTCATGTTAGAAATGTCTCATAAATTTTTACTGAACTCTACTATATGTTTTGGCTAATCATGCAATTAATTTCCTATCATTTGAAGCAGATTTTTAAAACATGTTAGCTAATTTTCTCTTAATAAAAGAACACAATTTTGAAAGGATAGAATTTGGGTTTTATTTTGTTTTCTTCCAGTAATTTAGTTATTAATGGATATATATGCCTCAGCATCTTTTCTTACTGTCATAAATTTTCACATACACAATTGTGAAAAGTAAAGGTAGAAAAAAAAGAAAAAAAACAAGGAAATTTTTTCTGATGCTTCCTTGAACATGATTCTACATTGTGAGTTTCCTCAAAGGCTAAAAAATTAAAATATTTACATTGGTCATTAATGTGATAAATTTTAAATGGTTTCACAAATATTTTTATACTATATAAAATGTAACTTATAATGATGACCTGTGAATGAAAAAAGGGCATTTTGGCCTTTTCCCTTTTTATACCTCCAAGACAGATCCATCAAACAGAACCAAGGCATCTGAGTATTATGAAGAAAATAATCAGGTGATAAGTGTGGTGCTGAAATTTGAAACTTGAACAAACCAAGTTCTTAGAGATTTTATATGCTGCTTTCTGGACAGCACTGCATGTCAAAATTAAGTAAAGAGATGAACAGTTTAAGAGTCCTTCTCCATACAGCAACTAATACGATTTGGGAATGCCTGAGAGAGAGACAAACATTAGGGAGGGATGATATCAATAAGGAGGCATGTTGTGGAGTTAAGGGTGACAGGCAGGAAAATATGGAAGGTAAAGACTGGATTTTGTTCTGAAAATGTGACACTTAGGACAGGAAGAAAGATGGCATTAGGATCTTGGTTTGAGAAAAACATTGCAGTTTTTTACCTCTGCCTATAAGACAATTATATAATCTAATATTTGATGGAGAAGTCAGGCCATACTAAAATATTCCTAGTAATTCTGTCCTAGAATAATATAACAATTGAAAATTTGGTACAAATTGGCACCATTTGAGAATAACGTGTTAACAACTGGCAGCACCTGATAATTTTATTACTAAAATGAAAATTGCTGCTGGTGAGATGGATCTGTAGGGGGAGTCCTCCTCTTCTAGATCTGATGGCCAGTGTTAGTGATTTACAGGCATACAAAATGATTAAAAGATGTATGCAAGCAGTTTATTTTATACATCACTAGTGGCAGCCTTTGCTTATTTTACCTAGCTATGTTTTCTTTATAATTTCCTCTCCTAATTTAAACTAGTTTATGTAATTTTAGAGAGATGTATCAATTCAAAGGACATTTCTATGAAATTAAAATTTCTTGGGGCTTTAGTTTGGCTTTTATGTTTGCTTTTTTAAAAGTGAAAACAAATACAATTCTTTAATATCAAGTGAAATTCAAAGAAAATAGAAACATAGAAAAATAATTTCTGCAACTGTGGCAGCACCAAGCACCTGAGCCATACATGCATTCATTGTCCACCATAATTTAATGTGCAATTATCAATATGCTTTGCATTTAGCAAAAGTATCTTATGGAAATGGAGTAATTGGTATGGTGTTTGAATATTAAAAATAAAATCCTAGTCAAGGTTTCCAGGAACTGGTACTGCTTTCCCATAGGAGGGGGCTGTTACTATTCATAGAGCTAAAATCACTTGATAGTACATTATACTGTTGAATATCAATGTCATACTGTAATGAATTTTGAGAGGAACCAAGAGAATGGAGCAGGGCATGATGCCCTGGAAGGCTGACCTGGAATAGAGACTGGACATAGCTAGAGAATAAAGTAGGTATTTATTAAAAAGCCTTTAAGAGTACACCTTGGGCGGCACAAGAGCCTAACCAGAGCTATTCCCAAGTTGGACTTGAAATGGTCACAAGAAATGGACAACCAGTCACGAGGTCTTACACTTTTATAAGTTTTGGTCCATTTGTATATTGGGGTTTAAGTGTCCAATTACAGCTTCAGCTTATGAAGTCCCACCCTTCTTTTCTCTCTTTAGTCCACTGTTGTTTATGCTTTGGGGCCTGAAAATTGTACTCGTTGTCCTTGGTCCTCAGCAGGAAAGGATTTGTTTTGTTTGCCTACTCTGTGAAGAGAGCTTATTAGCACTTAATATGAGGCTCAGAACTACACCCCTAGGCAGCACAAAACCTGAAAAACATGAAAGGTAAAACTTAAGGCATCAGGAAACAAAAGTCTTACTGGAAGTGTGGTGTTTTCTGCACTTGCTTTGAAAGAAACATGTACCTCTCAAAACTTTTGAAGTTGTGGTTTGGGTTCCAGAAAAAAGGATGCCTCTGGTTGTAGCTAATGATCATGAAAATTTAAACCCAATACATGATGAGTGTCATTTGCTTTTCTATTCGGAAACTTCCTAATGAAGTCTTGGATGATTTTCCTTACAACCATATGATTGTGATAGTAGCAATAAAGTGAAAGTTAGTAATCCTGAAGTTATCCAAATCCTGTCTTCCTTTTAAGAATGATTATAGATTAAAATATAGTCACCTAACCACATTTTGGAAGTATTTCTAACATTATTTCTTCTTGCAAATGAATATGTGACAGTTATTGTTCTTGTCTGTGGAGATTCTTCTACTTTGTATCCAAGGAAGTGCTATTCATTTTAAAATATTAACTATTGAAAAAAGTAAGAAAGAAAAATACAAGAGAAAGATAGATGGCTGTTAACTAAATTGTGGCAGAGTTACAAAAAATTGAGGCACTTTTACAGGATCGATGGCAAGGACAGTACTAGATTTGCTAGAGGATGTGGTTTATTAAAGTCCTTGATGATGGGAAACTTATGCCAACATTAATCATTTTAGAGCAAGGCTTCCAATAATGTACTGTAGGAAATGTCCCAGAGTCTTAGACCTGACAATCTGTCATATTTTTATTACATGTTTCAAGGGAACAAATAGCCAAAAGGTTTGAAAACCAATGTTCTTAAATTAAGAAGTGTGAATCTGATTCTGCACACCAGATTTCCATTATAGTTGTCTGGACACATGTACTGAATCAGATAATTTGCTATATCTAATTTTGTGTATGACACCAAACATACACCAAAGCTGGATCTTTGTCATCCTTAATTTGATTCCTTTTTGGGCAAGGCAGGTGATGTATTAGTCTGTTCTTGAATCACTGTTCCTGGACATTGTAACTAACAAGGATATCTAAATGCTAGAGACAGCTTTCAGGTCAGAATTTGCTTCTCTTTAATAATCTTCTTATACAGGTTATCCAGAACTCATTCTAATTGGAGTGCCAACCTATTGATTTCTCTCTTGCTTAGGATAATGATCAGCTTGAGTTTAGCTGATGCTGGTGCCATAACATTAATTACTCTAAAATGCCATTCTAAATTTATAATTTGTTACAGAATCCTACACCCAGATGTCATGGGTTGGCACTGGCCAGATGCTAATGCACCCATGAATATATGTTTTTCCTACCAACTACTGTGGGATGTGATCAAGAACAGAGCAGAGCAGGCCTAAAACTTGAAAACAGAAAGAAAACTTTATTAAATTATATAAAAACAGAAATGGAAAAAAAAACCTAAACACACAAAAAACCAAAAATGAAAACCTCCTAGAACATTTCTTCTCCTCCCCCAATTTTCACCCCTTACACGTTACCCTCCATAAACCAAAACCCTGGGTTCTAAATCAAACAATCACCACTCAGAAAAACCTAATCTTCAATTCAGCAAGGGAGAGAGGAGTCTCTCTCACACCATAGACTGCCCCCCAGAAAACACAGGTCCACCCCTTATGTGTTTCCATGTCACCCATGGCACTGCCCAGAGAAGTTGCTGTGGTGACACCCTCCTTTCCATGTCCAGTGCTCTCACCACTGTCCATGGGCCAAAGCTGCATACAGGGCTCTTTTAAGGATGCTTGCATGCCGAGCTCTCCCCGTCTTTCCCCTGGGGCTGAGGGTTCCAAGAACAGAGATCTCCCCTGAGGGCAGAGGGCACCACCACACCCTCCCCCTCTCTTCTCTGTTCACTCCACTCTTACAGTGCCGGTCACTGCAGCAAAGTCGAGCTGACTGCATCCACCCAAATGCAGTTTATGTTCAAAGGGACTCAAGTTCAGTCTATGGTTAACATTATGCAAGAAAAGTCCAGCCCAAAAAGCCACTCCTCTTCATCACTGCACATCTGGGATTCTTTTCATCTTCCTTTGTCATCTCAGTCCCAGGCTGTCTCTCTCTCTCTCTTCTTACAAACCACCAGCCACGAGAATCAATGTCTACAAAAGTTTTTTTCTGCCAAGAAAGAGTTAACAGTTCCTGGCTCCCGGCAGGGTCGCAGGCTCGGCACATCTCTACACAGCCGGGAACTTTTTCTCCCCACCTCCTCCCCACCCCCGAGCTGGAGACGAGCTCAGGATTCCCGGGTACACGAGCAGATGGCTGTAGATTTCCCAGGACGAGGCAGAGGCAGAGTGCTGGCCGGGAACTCTTCCTGCAGCGAGGGGCAGCCTGACCGTCCTCCTTGATGCTGAGAGAAAGAGTTCCCCCCCTCCCCCCCAGCTCTGTCTTTTTACCTTTACCACAGCGTGCATTATCTCTCCCCTCTGAGGGACACTCCCAGAGACTCAAAAATAATAGGTGTAGCCTTGTGCTGCCATGTCTTTCAACTACTCTCTTTGTTCTGGCTAAGTACTGTCATTAGGGTTTCTTAGAAACTTATGGGAAAAAAATCTGTAACTGAAAAAGTGGCAAATCTAACCCCCAACACCAGAGAATACTTTGTTTTCATTTTCTATCTTTGTGGTATAGTCTTTGTTCCTTCAAGATGTCGTATTCATTTGGATTGTCTCATCTCTTGAAAATAATATTCAATCTTTCATAGTTGAGCCTTAAAACCTTATGAAGTTTATCACATCCTGGGCTGCATCCAAAGCCCTGTGGCCAGCAGGTGGAGAGGTGATTCTACCCCTCTACCCACCTTTTGTGAGATCCCCACCTGCAGTGTTGCATCCAGCACTGGGAAGCCAAATACAAGACAGGCTTGCTGGAGCAGGTCCAGGTGAGGGCCATGGAGGTGATCAGAGTGCTGGAGCAGCTCAGCTAAGGAGACAGCCTGAGAGACTTGATGTTGATAAGCCTGGAGAAGAGGAGGCTCCGAGGAGACATTTGCAGCCTTTCCATGTGTAAAGGGGGCTTATAAGAGAGACTTTTTATCTGTAGTGATAGCATAAGGACAATGGTTTTAAACTGAAAGAGAGTTATTAGAAACTGGATTTTAGGAAGATTTTTTTTTTTTAAGTTGTGAGGGTGCTGAGACCCTAGAACAGGTTTCCCAGAGAAGCTGTGGCTGCCCCATCCCTAGAAGTGTTCACGACCAGGTTGGATGGGGCTTTGGGCAACCTGGGTCAGTGGGAAAGGGTGTCCCTGCCCATGGCAGGAGATTGGAACTGGGTGATCTTTAAGGTCCTTTCCAACCTGAGCTATTCTATGACATTATGTGCATCTATTAAATAATATCCATGGTAAATTTTGTAATTTTTTTGCAGGTTTGGGGGTTTTGTTTTGTTTTCAGTAAGGTGTTAAAGGTTCAGATATAAGAAATACCATCAGGGTTGATTTTTTTTTTTTAACGGCATCTATTCAAGCTCCCACTTCTACTTATCTGTTTAGAACTCTAGTATGTCATTTTACCTTTTTACTTTTTGTAAAAAGCTTAAAAGGAAAAGTTCGTTTGCACCCTGCATTGAATTTTGTCAGGTGTAAATTAATTCTCAGCTACATAGAAGCTAAGCAGAGCACATTATTATTTTAATGGTTCCAATTTTCTGATTTTCATTGGATTTTTTTTTTTAAAGAATACATATATTACATGTAAAGATCCTTGCAAAGGACCACCTTCTCATTTCTAGTTTCATTTTCAATTGATAGAACTTTTTGATAAATATTTTGGTTATTAATGTAATTTGTTTATTAGTTATTTTATAAAACGGGTGGGATTAGGTTTTGTAGACATAAAATAGTCAGACTTCTGTTTTCAAAGACTTGGCTTTCAGTTGGTTTTTTTTGTGATTATTTTCTATTAAATATAGTGTGTGTTTATGTTTGATGAATACTAATTCTGTAACCATTTAAGCATACTAAATAGCAGTTAGTAATGAAGAGCATACAAGAAAAAACAAGTTCTCTTTATAAACAATTTACCTTTCTTATGAAACTAAAAATTTGATTTGGAAGGGAATAATTTGTACAAATCTTTCATTTGTACTGAAAAAATAAAATTATTTCCAGAATTATATTCTTTTTGTAAAACATCACTCCAAGTATCTTAATCTGTTCCTGACTAGGAAATCACAAATCATCTGCCTTAAGATAAATTCTCTAAATCAAGTCATTAGCACAGTCCTCTTCTTTTTGTGTGTTGGAGCTCTTGACTGCTGGGGAAATGGCTGCAAAAACTTTTTACACAAGCTTTTTGATAGGGAAATTAAAAAGCTCTTTTTTGAGGGGAATGCTTTACAATTGTGAGTTGTTAATTTCAGGATATACCTTTATTTGACAGACTTTCAGTCCTGTTTGTGTTTTATTGTGTTTATGACTGTTGATACCTGTAGTTTTCTACAGATGAAAGTCCATTACTCACCTATTCTTTTAAAATGTCAACAAATGGACACTATGGGCATCCAAAATCTACCTTTAGAAGAGAGAGAAGTCTGAATTGTCTCTATTGTCTTAAATGCTTTTATGTGCAGTATAGAAGTGTACTACTTTTTCACTTGTATGTCTTAAAATAGGCTATGAGTTTGCCACGTGTATTGAGCATCAAACCATAATGTTATCTAGGAAGGAGGATTCCTCAGATTCAGAGTATCTTTTAATCTTCAACATTCATGACCGTGTTCATAAGTAGAGTGAACTTAATGTAAGAAATTGTAAGAAATTGGAAGACAGTACTTACATAAAACTTGTGAAATAACCACATTTGAAACCTCACGAAGACTCTAATGAGATTTCTGATCTATTTGTTGAACCTGCTGTTGATCCATTTATTGAACATGCAGAAATAAGTTTGTACAGTTTTCCTACACGTGATTCCCACCATCAACTTCATTTCTGGAGGAAAAAAAACAAGGCTCTAAGCCTTGGTATTCTGAGATTCTTGACCATAGCTAACCATAAAACATGCTTATGCAGTTTGCTTTTTTCTTCATATTCTCCACTAGTGCAAGATGTCACACTCTGAAGAGTCTTTGATAGTCTGTTCTTTGCATTAAACTGTTTAGCCTCTGAAATATGGGGTGTTTAAAGGTCTGTGAAAATCAAGATCACTAGAATTACTTATTAAAACTCTTGGAGCAGAAAGATGAGCTCCTGTGTCTGGGAAATAAATTCATAGCCAGGCAAGCTTTACTTATTTAGATGAAAATGCTTGTTTTGCTACAAAAATAAGGGCTGAACAGTTATTAAAGGAGATGCTGCTGGCCTTGAGCAATGTAGCAGCTTTGATCTGTGCTTTAAAACTTCTATTGATAACAGTTCTTTTTGCTCAAAGCTCGAATGCCTGATGCAGCAGCAGCAGCATATGTCATCAAAAAGTTATGCTTTTTGAAAGATGCAAACAGGAAGAAGTTGAAAATGTTTATTTCAGGAAAAAAAAAGAAAGAAGAAAAAAACCAGTTGTTTTTAACCATTCCCGAAGCTAAATTTTACTTCATAATAAAGATGCTCATTCTGGTCTCTGATAGACCTATTAGGAATTTTCTTGCCTAAAACTAAGCTATATATGAGAGGACTAGAGTAGATTTTCCAGAGAGCATATGGAAACATTTAGGAGCTATTTATCAAAACAAATATATATCTATGTGTATCTTAGATATTAAAAGAGATACCATTGCAACAGCTGTAACTGATAATTCATTTTTGGAATTAAAGCACTAAGAGAGTTTCCTTGAATAAAGACATTTTTTTAACACTGTTAAAGATAATAACGATGAAATTAGAAAATAACACAAATCAATATTTGATAGAATAAAAACACAATTCACCTAAGACATAAGAAGAGGGAAAAGGCTACTCTCTCTCATTTTATAGAGATTACTAAACTTCTTGCTCTCCAGAGAAACAGTGAATAGAGGAGATTAGTCTTGTCACTTAGTGGCACTGTGGTCTGAAGATCACAGGTAGTTTGCAAACCAGCAATTTCCTCTGTGTCAGACTCAGTGTGTGGTATCTGTTTAATGCAGCCATTTCTTACAAACCAGTCAGGTTTTTAAGAAAAACACACCATCTTTTTACTTGACCATAGCTTTATAATTTCATAAGCAAGTGATATAAAGATTGTCCTAAATAATGTATGTGCAATATATTTTTTGCAGTAAGTAGGATATATTGTAACATATTTGGTATTCTTTTGCTATTTTTAAAAGTTTTATTTCCACAAATAAACATCTCTCTTTTGAAAGATTTCATAAAGTATAATAAAGTTCCTGTCACATATGGGTGAAACCATAGCACAAGACAATTTGAGGAGTGAATGTAATTTCTCCATAGTAAAAGAAGACACTATAAAATCAGCACATGAACAGACAATTTATGTTTTTAGGTCACCTCTCTTTGTCATATAAGGGTCTGGCTGAAGAGTTTGTCATCCTCAAGGGTAAACACTCTTCTTCATATCTGAGAGAGTGTCTTTCAAGGGCCTATGATTGCTTAATATTAAATATATTAACAGGTATTCTCTTTCCTGAGAAGTTCAGCTGAAACTGTTTATGAGAGGAGAAACTTACCAAGATAAACTCCCAACAAACTCAAGGTTGAATATTATTACTTCCATGTTGCCTAGTAAACTGACACTACAATCAATTGAAACTTCTCAGTGAATGTGAAAGCTTGGCTATAGGTAAACAGCTTGTTTCACTAAATTGGTTAATGAACTTGTGCATTACTTCCTTTTTCCAGATGCTCCAACATTCGTGTCAAATCAAACCATGTATTACTCTTGGGAAGGCAATCCCATCAATATAAGCTGTGAAGTGCTAGCAAATCCATCTGCCTCAGTTCAGTGGAAAAGAGGAAAATTAGTTTTACCTGTAAAAAATACAACTCATTTGAAGACCTACAGTACAGGAAGAAAGCTGATTCTAGAGGTAAGACTTCAAATGGAAATCAGTGTGGTGGCAGAACATAATTTTGTCCTCAGTTTGGCAGCACTGTGAGTACTGTAGAGTGTATTTAAGGCTAAAATCTGCAATTTAATAAGTAACACTCCTGAAAAAGGAACAAAACAACAAGCTATATATTAACTGATCTGTTTACACATTTCATATGAGTAGTTAGAAAATAAAATTTATTTGAATGGGTTATGCTCAGTTGTACAACTGCACAAAATATAATTTGCATTTCTTCAAAATAAAAAAAAATCCATAGATATAAAACTAAACTATTAAGCTAAGACTAAAAATTAAAAGGACTGCCTGGTAAGTGCTTGGTATCTACAAAAAGTTTATTAATTTTGGGGTTTTGGGGGTTTTTTTGGTTTTTTGTTTTGTTTTGGTTTTTTTAAATTAGTGTTTAAAGGTGAAATTATTATGATGAACAATGTCACTATTTCCATTATCAGATTTCCTCATTTGAGGTTGAGAAGAGGGAGTCAATCATGAAAAATGTGTATTTAAGTCTTTATTTGGAGAATATAGTAGATATGTTGAAGTAAGAAAACATCTGCTTATTGATTAAGGAATTACTTATATACTTGAATTTCTGATTTTTTAAAAAATATATATTTGATTAGCAACTAATGTTTACAAAGTGTGTTCATTTTCAAGATTGCTCCCACATCTGACAGTGATTTTGGACGGTATAATTGTACAGCCACAAACAGAATAGGAACAAGATACCAGGAGTATACACTTGGTCAAGCTGGTAAGTTAAAATTTTGTTTCCTTTCCTTTAAATATTTTTTCTTACTTTAATCAACATTAAGTTCAGACACCCTATCCTCTGTTTATTTTATCCTGTGGACTGTTTGCAGATAATTTAATTGTGTAAGAGCTGAGCTGTAATATAAAGTAAAATAAACCAGTTCCCTCAAAATATGAATCTTCTTTTGATTTAATTCAAAGGCCCTTTTGAAACTTGAAAAAAATTAGTCTAACCTTTTTTTCTTTGCTCTTACTATATACTACATTTATAACAATGTATTTTTATTACTTCGGCGAGAGACATATGGTTTGCAGGCAGTAAGAAGGAATTAGAAAATTCTTTTTTTCCTTTTTCTCCCTCATATTTTCTTGATAAAGCAACAATGACAAAAGACTTAAATACTTCAGCAAGAATTTCTTATCTCCATTTGCACTTTTAGTTGTTTGAAAGTAGAACTTGACTGGGATACTAGACTAAAATAATTTAAACTCTGAGATATTCTATACCCTATTGTTACAGAATGCCTGAATATTTTTATATCCTTCTATTATTGTTTAGGCAAATAGAAAAATATGACTATATGTTTGTTCTTTGGCAGAAATAACTATTAACTGAGACCAAGTGAGAGTTTCTTAACAGTACTTTCAATTATATTTTCTTGTGGAATGGACTAACACAATATATATATATATTTTTTTCATTAGGACACATACTCCAAGTGATTCTGAATGTTTTAGTTGCAAGTTTTGGTCTAGTACTTTTTTGTTAATAATAATAATAGTAATTAAAAACAAAACAAAACAAAACAAAAAAAAAAAAAACCACCACAAAACTTTAGGCTCCTACCAGGAAGACTTTTAGGGGAGCATTGCTGAGGCTTGCACATGCAGTCACAGGGAAGCTCTCTGACCTGGCCTATTGCTATTATTTGAGTATTTTGCTCCATAGAGCAATTATTTTCTTTTGGTGTCTCAGGACTTATAAAACCCCATTTTTTATTAATAATCTCTTAGACTTTGTACACAGTTTTGAAAGTTTTCCCCATCATCTCTGTAGGATACTAGCATACTTTCCTACTGTAATATATATTTTGGTTTTGAAGAACTGTGAAAGGTACTGAGCTTCCTAAAAAAGGAAAATGTGGAGTTCAAATTTCTATGACACACAATTTTACATCATTGAAAAGATCCATTACTCTTCATTTTACAACTTTTTTGGGGTGTTAGCTGTGGTGTGATCTTACCTTCCCTTGACGGCTACATTTGACTATAGAGAAAGAAAGCTTTTCTTGCAGCCATGAACATCAATAATAGGAAAGGAAGGAAAATCAGCACTTGCATCCCTCTGGTGTCTTACCTCTCAGGAGAGAAAATGATGAGAAAATGTTCTGGCTGCTGCTGTGTGCTACAGTGTGTGCCACATTTTTCATAGATGTGGATACACTTGGGAGAGCATTTCAACAGATATTCTCCAGAAGGCTTTTTTTTTATTTCCTTAGGTTTGCAGAACAACATCTCATCATGATGCATGATACTACATGATGACTATTTTAGCCATGTATATATCTCCTGCTTTTATAATTTGTGAATTAATCAATTTTAATAAAGAATATTAGCATTAAAAAGTTAATTGAAAAAGCTCATATTTTGTCATTTTATTTCAGGAAATTCATACTTGAGCACCCCTGGAAATGCAAAGAAAAACAAATAACAAAATATAATACTTTTTTTGTTGTTTTTTAATACAACTAGATCAGAAATGTTACTGATGCCACTTTTTTAAACATGTTAATATTCTCTACTTCTGCAATGTTTTGCTTATTTTTTATCAGAAAACTAGGTGAACACTTACAAATGCATGTTGTAGTTAACAACATAGAAAGGGGGATGAGGATAAATGGAGTTATAGGGAGATTTTGTGTAAAGCATGATCTATATGGGAATATTCTAGATAATGATATTAAATGCAGAAAATAGAAAAAAAGGCAGGGTTTTTAGTAGTGATAAAGAATAAGGCTGGAAAAAATGGATTTGGGGTGTCATTGTGCACTGCTGTGCACTACCTGCTATGCACTACTTACAGTAATGTAATGAATAATATTCAGTATCCTGAAAGATTTATATTTTTCGCATTAGCCTCTAAATAGAGTGTTTTTGGAATAAAACCCCAAACATGTAATTCAGTGTTACAAGTTTTGCACTTAAACGGGCATCAGCTGGAACTGGAAAATGATCAGGGATATGGAGGATAAAACCACTATAATGATTACAGATATAAGATGTCAAATGCAGCTTTCTCCCTAGTTTGATTACCTTGATTGCTTCACTCTGGTTGATTAGGAAGGCCTAATGATTGATATTTTCTGTATTAAAGCCTATAAAATAATTTCATACATTTCAATGCAGCCTGCTTTGCCTTTTGGCTTTGATTGTATATACAAATTCTGGGGCATAGAATAATTTTACAAAGGCTCTGTCTGGGAAAAATAAATGCAAATCCTAGCTGGGAGACAGTATTAAGTAAAGTATGCTGCTAGGGTAAATTTGATCACAAATAATGATTATTTTACTGAATAGTTTTCTCTTTAAATTCTGCAGGAATTGCTTGTTCCTTCATGTTTTGTTCCATTTTCTGCTTTGCTAGATTTCAGCACAATCAAGCTACCTTTTTTATTAATTTACTGCTACTTCGAAAGTCATCATACTGTCAAAATTCCATTGTCTTTATTCCTCTTGCCTTCCTTAAGAAATTAGACATATTGATGATTTAAAAAGGAAGATTTCTTTCAGAATTGATATGCAATTTACATCCATATTTGTATGACAGAAAAACCATAACTGTTCACTCAGATTATACAGAGCTACTGAATCAGACTGAATTCCATTTAAACCCTGAAAAGTTACAGAGTATTTGAGGTTCCGTTCTGGAAGGTGCTGGGCTGCATAGAAATTTCAGAGTTTTGCTGAAAGCTTAATGAGATGTGCCCTTGACCTGACTGTTGTGGTGATCAACTTTTAAAAATACCACATGGGTGACCTCCTTTTTCATTACCTGAGCTTTTAAAATGTTATGTGAGTAACATATGGAATTTGAAAAGAACCATCATCACGTGTTGCCACTGCAAATTAGTTGCTTCATGTCAGCGTAACAACCACAACTTCTATTTTAGAATTTTACTTACACTGTGGTTTTAATCTAAGCTAAATTTAGGCTTAAATTTTGGCAAGCCAGGTCAGTTTGGCAGATTGACCCAATGGCTCTCAGAGGTGAGGTGAGCACAGATATTCCTGGATTCCTGGATTTGTCCAAATCTGGTTTATGCATTGTTTATGTGAAATATCACTATTCAGGGAGCCAGTATGAACTGAAAAACATTCGTCTGTGTTGTTGAGGTCTCAATATAATTATTTTGAATGTTTTTGTACATAAATAGAAAGTCACACGTCCATCAGTAATTTAGGACTGTGTTATTGGAGTAGGTAATTTAATATCATAAAATGATAAATTTTAAGTTTGTGACACAGAGGTGAATGAGAATTTTGAAGGTTTCTCTTTTTTTAAATACTAATGTTGATTTTCTACGTAGCTGAATGTATAGCTGGGCTGAATCTAGAGCCGTAAAAAGTCAACCATGATTCACCTCTAAGGATCTCATAGCCTTAACTCTTCCTAGACTTTCCCCTTCTTCCTTGTATTCTGGGATGGTATAGGGTTTAAAAGTCCTGCTGTGGGCAGGAACACTTTTCATGAGACCAGGGGGCTCAATGTCCTGCCCAAGCTGGCCTTGAGCACTCCCAGTGATGGAGCATCCACAGCTTCTCTGAGCAAATGAGAGATGCTACATCTGCTACAGCGGTATGATTTATCTTTTTCCTTTGTACAGGAATATTACAGGGAATTAAAAACCAAAAATCCAATCATTAGATATTCAGAACTTCTATACCACTTTATTGAATTAGATATGACAACAAAAGCAAATGAAGACATGGGAAAGACCATAATTGAGCTTCACAGAAAATGCACCTTGTAACCTGTTTTATGGAGTAAAGTCATGCTCTAAATATGAAAAGGCTGATTGACAACTGACAAAGACTACAAAATCAAATCTAGAAATTTACTAGTCTGTAGTTATGATGCTGGCACTTTGCTGCTGGTTAATGGATGTTTCTTTTTCAACAAGTATTTGCATTTCCATGCAGGTAAAAGAAAATAAAAATAGTAGAACTTAATTTTCCCTGGAGAGTTGTATAATGAAAATCATATTCTGCCAAAAGTCCATTTCTCGCCACAAAAATATGGGCAGACCTAAAATCTAAGTTACTGTTCTAAAACTTGCCATTCACATAAAAGCCACATCAGCAACAGGATTTTCATTAAAAAATGAACTGAACAGCAACATATTTTCAATTAGCATAGGTATGAAACTATCAACATGGCAGCAGTGTTTTGCTTTGTGTGCATGTGTCTAACTTTAATCTATTATTTATGTATTTATTTGCTAGCTGTTGTCTTGTTTACTGACCAAATGTTTATTTTTTCTAGAACTCTCAGAGATTTGTCAGAAGAAATATTTGTAAACTTTATATTGAGGGTCTTTTTCCATTCTAAGGATATACAAGCACAAGCTATTTCATAGAGACTTTTGACTCCAGAAGTCGAGTCCCCAGCCTCATCTCTTTCCTTGCCAAGGTCCTGGTGCTATTTAGAGTCAGTGTTTAGACATGGTTATTTTCAGTCAATATATATGCCAGATGTACAGAGAGAGGAAAAGCTGGAGAAATGCAGTAGAAGGTACTGGCAGGAGACAGGAGCTGACTGGAAGATCAGTCTTGGAGCCCACTACCCACTCTCACACCATCACTACCTTTTCTCTGTTTATACCAGGACTACTAAACTCTGAGAGGGAGTTGTTTTCTTCCATAAAGCTATCAAAAAATAGCTTGAAAAGAAAATCCCCAGTGATAAAAAGTAGTCATTTATTGAGCAACTTCGGTCATAATTATAGGAGACTTTACACATCAGTGGAGACAAATATGAACTCATAATTCTGTGTGTACTTCTCTATCAGCTGTGGTACTGTTTTTGGAGCCAAACCAATTCTACTCAGGCTGTTACATCACAAAGTCCATTTGTGCAAACCCATGCTATGTGCTGAGTACAGAATAGATGAGGTGCAATTTTACACCTGTTGTGTGGGGATCCTATTGAATTTTATTTGATTCTTGTCGCATTTCACTGTGGGGAACTGCAAGGAGTTCTTTTAAAAACAGATGGTCGAGAATGAAATTAAGTCAACCAAGACAACGTTGTACCTTGAAACTGTTTATTAATAACAATAAACAAACAAAAAAAGCTGTTGCCCTACTAAAGAGGGCTAGAAAAGACAAGAGGAAGAAACAAGGATGGAGGGGAGAGGGGGGAGAGGAGAGACAATCAGACAGAGACAGAGACACAAAGCAGGCATTACCACCAAAGGCAGGGTCACAGAGGCAGGGCGTTGGTCAGGGACACAGGGAGGCAGGACAGATGTGAGGGTGAGCAAGAACAGTGAGGGCAGGAGAGCCAAAAGGCAGGCTGAGCCAGGGCAAGAAGCAGACAGCAGCAGGCTGGAGCCAAAGCAAAAAAAAAAACAAGATCCAAAAGGCCTCCAGACTTAAAAATCCCAAAAACCAAGACACAAACAGCCCTAGTCACCAAGCCCAAAGCCAAAACATCCCTGGCCAAAAGACAAGGGATGTCCCTGGTCAAAAACACTCCAAGAGCTTGTTGTGCAGTTACTTTTATACCCCCTGGCCCCTCCCATAGTCTGCCTGCTGACAGGAGACCACTGGCCCAGTCCAACCTTCCAGTGCAGTCTGTGGTTGGAGGCTTTTCACCATCTGATTGGAGAAACCTCTCTGGGCAGCACAGTGTCCTTGTGTTCTCCTGCTGACTGCTTATCCCATGTGAGGTGTGAAATGGTTACCAGGCAAAGTCTACTCAGAGACAGCTTTCACACATCTTCTCCTAGTCACCTCTGGCAAGAGGCACATGTGCACCCCCTCCCCTACAGGCCTCTGACAACCCATGTTGAGACAGAAATCAAAACTAAATTGGCTCCTCACAATTCTTTAACATCATACATGAATATAGTTACATATTGAACAGAGAAATTTGTGCTGTGGAAAGAAGAAAAAGTTGACAAAATGTCTGACACATGTTGGGACTTTTTATGTCTTTAATTTAAAGGCTGAATTTGTGATGTCTAGTTTTGACAGCAGTATAACGAGAAAAAAAGATAGCAGTGAAACTTCTAAGGAAGTATTCTGGAATCTTTGCTATCATTAAGTGATCTTTAAAACATAGAAAGTAAATCCCTTCCCTTTTCTACTATTTAGTCCTTCAACTTATATCTACAATAGTATATGAATTAGTGATCGCTACCTGTAGGTAACCTCCTGTAAGATGTATTTTGTTGGTTGGTTTTAGGAGGAAAAAGAACAAGAAAAATACACATCTCTATCCTTCCACGCACAGACTTCAAAGTACACAACATTACAAATTATTCTTCACTCCTGCTAAACATTGATCCAAAAGCCTTGCAATTCTAACATGAAAATCACAGCAATGCTCCAAGTAATTGCAGCTGACAGGAGACAGCTCAAATGCTGGAATGTTTAGCTGGATCAGGACCAGAAGGCTGTATACCTTGCATGATCAAATTCATACTCATTAGAGGACTACAGAATTAGATTCAGTTCATTATGTTGTTATTGATCTTGTTTGGGGAGAAAAGTTACAGATCTGCCTAGCTGGAAATAGATAGTAGGTATTTTATTATATCTTGATGATTTTGCTAGTATTTGGGTTAGGTTTTCCCCAGGAAATGTGTCTCCCACTATATTTTCTTCAGGTGATTTAGTCTCTTCCTTAGAACTGAAATGGTCCAACTTTGAAAGCTGCATAAAACTTACCTGCATGTGTCAGTGGCTTGGAATGTGAGATGCATGTTTAAAATAGCATGGTGGATGTATTTTACACTTCAATGAGTTCTAAACATATTGCATTGTGCTAGTTACACAAAACATTGTACTGGGTTTTCAAAGGAGCTTCATTTCACGCTTATTATCAACTGGAATAATATCTTCCTCTGGCAGAAATAATACTTGAATCTGCAGTAACAAACATAACGTTCTTCCTGAAGGATTCCATCTTCCCTCTGCCATCCCTATTATACTTAACCACACACAGGCATTAACACGCAAGGAAAAGAGGTCTCCTTAACATTTGGAAAGTCAAGAACAGAGTGGATGTGTAAATAACACATTTTTGTTTCATACCATAGACCAAATAATGGTTTTGATGGAGACAGAAGCACCAGGGAATTGCCTTTTTAAATATATCATCCAAAAACTAACATAAAAATAGTACGAATGAAATTAGATATTTATTCATCCCCTGGTTTTGTTTATTTTGATCACTTTTAACAAAAGAAAAATAATTTTCAGAAGTTTAGAAACTATTTTTAATACTATAGGTACCCACAGTAGCTTTTAGCTTGCAATTAAATCCAAAGAGCATTCATCTTTAGTACTGAATATTGATATTCATCTTCCCAAGTGATGGTGTCCAGTGCCATTCTGCTTAGGTATGGTTGTCCTAGACTGCTTTTCTGGGATTCTTACACTGTATTTTTCCCACTCTTCTCAGAGATGCCACTTGAGCTCAGGAGAGAAGGCATCTGTACACAGAACGTTGCTTATGTACTTAATGACAATATTGGGGGAAAAATAAGTACTTCTAAGCTCTAAGGAGAATCTGAAGGAAAGGGATTGGTCACAAGTTGGTTCTAATCCTCATCTTTTGATTTTGGGTAAATACTGACTTAACAAGCGACTCATATAGTTCATTCTTCTTCTATGCAGTCACAGAAAAGAACAGTTTGTATGGTTTTTTGACATAATTTCTTTTTTCTAAGGACCCCCAACTTTTTGATCCCTTTAAAAAGAGATCCAAAAGCCAGGTCTGTGTTTTCATAGATTCACAGCAGACTGGTTACATTTGGTCATGTTCTGTCTGATCACAAATCGTCTATCCCTTTCTAAGAAACGTAAAAATTTCTTGATAAATCCCATATCCTGATATTTGTTTTCTGGAATAGGAAAGGGTTTGAATCCCTCAAGCTGAGACTTGAATTTTACTAAAATCTGTAATGTCATGGATTCACATAGTTGTCTCTTTAAGTAAAAGATACTACAACTTTCTTATCCATATAAATAAAATCTATGCTTCTTTTAACCCAATGAACACCAAGTATTGGAGGTCTCAGGAGACCTGGAGTCAGAAATGCCAGCTGTAAGGGGTATGATATTTGCATAAAAACACTCAAGTCTGAAAGCTGAAAGAGATGGGAAAAAAATTAAGTTTCTGATAATTAAGAGGTTATACAAATCAGCCCCTTTAGACCAGATTTGACATTGTCCTTTTTCTGAGAATCTGTGGCTGACTATGTCATTAAATCTGTTCTTTAATATTTAGTAGAATTTTTTGTCTCATTTTTGTTCAAGTACCGATGCTGGGTGAAGCTCAGGTTGATTTCTTTTTATTCACAACTGTCTGACAGCCTTTGAATGCAGGCAATATTTTATGTAAATGGTTCATTATCTACTAACCAAATTACAGGCTTTGGCTCAAATTCTGGCATGTCCTTAAAAGATACCTTTTATAACATGGAGACAGAAGCAGTGTCAAATCTGGAAGAAGGTATGCAAATCATTTTCAGATGTATCAGAAAAAAAAATAATGGTGTTTCAAAACCCTGGTATTCTGTCCACAGAATTAAAATTCTTTTTAACATTTTCAATATCACTTTTTTATAATTATAACTCCTTAAAATATAGGACAATTAGGAAAGCTAATCTTTTGACTTCTAGGTGTTTGATCACGAATTGTAAAAATAATGTAATATTTCTATTTTTAAAGATGTACTGACCCCAATGTTATTTTTTCCTTTTGTTTCATATGTAGCATTTCAACACCTACAAACATCTGCTTTATTTTCATAGATCTTTTCTAGTTTAAAAGATACACTTTCACTTTTGGTTTCAGAAAAAATGTTTCTTTCAATCTAATTTGCAAATTAGTTCTTAGGCTGAGCAGAGGATAAGAGACCTTCCATTCCATATTTTCTTAGTAGCTTGAAATCCAGTCTTTGAAAAGAAGGAAAAGAGATTCATGTTTTTAGCTGCGTTTCAGAATTCCATAAAATGGCAAACTTATTTATAAGGTTCTTTGTCATAAGCTTATTTAGAACAATTTAGAACAATTAGATCTCTGATAGATCTAATTAGCTGTAACTGTTTGTTTTGTAAATTTGATTTAAAGTTTGTTTTCTTTTTTACATAATTATACAATCAACAAAGTGATCTCTTACATTTTTCTGCGATGAAAATAGCTATTAAAATATATTATAAAAGAAAGCAAAAATGGGAAATTTTTCTGCAGTAATTTAGCATACAAGGAAATGAATGTGCTTTTCTTACAGCTCTATAGTAGAAAGCTTAAGTTATCTAACATAAATATTTTTGCACCATATTCAATATTACTTTTTTTTCCCTTGAAGACTCTAAGGAGACTTTTGTGGGTAGATTATCATCTGCTTAGGCCTGTCCAGTTGCTGCTGATTTTTAAACTGTGTGTGCTTTTTCAGATGTGCCCTCAAATCCGTACGGAGTCCGAGTTTTAGAGCTGTCCCAAACCACTGCCAAGGTCTCGTTCAATAAGCCAGACTCACATGGAGGTGTGCCCATTCACCACTACCAAGTGGATGTGAAAGAGGCAGCCTCAGAAACCTGGAGAATAGTTCGCTCCCATGGAGTTCAAAGTGAGTATGCAAAAAAATGGAAGTATTTTAACTGAGAAGAATGCCCGGGGAAAATACTGTAAGTATATCTTAACTGTTTCTTTCTTTGTCTTAGTCAGATAGCTGTATCTCTGTACTAGTGCAGACCTCTCTATACCGGTTAGAAATAGTCCTGCAACTTTGTAAAACTCAACTGTTACTTTTTATTTTTACAAATTTTACAGTTGTTGTCCATTTTTCATGTCCAGCCAAAAGCCAGCTTTTGAAGTTACACATTTCAAAGAGAATAGAAATGATATTGTGTTTGAGAATGTGCATTATGTATGCAGCTAGATTAATAATTTTAAGTGAGCTATTATATAATATTTAATCCTGGGCACTAATTACTGATTTTTAGCTACTTAGTAACTTCCTACGTACTGTTAATATTCAGGATACCTGTTTCAAAAGCATATCATATTTGTTCAACAAGCAATAATGCCTTTTGAAAGAGTACTTACTTGCATGTCTCTTGGCAGAAAAGAGAATAAGCCTCCCCAAACACATAAGAGTTCTTTAGGCCCTTGATGAGTTGGGGAGTTCATACAGAGTAATGTTTACCTTTGTATCCAAATTTGTCTTTTGGTATTTTTAGTGCAAGTCAAGGCAGCCTCAACAGTTTTCTGATTAATACATCAGGAGGCAAATGTTTTTGCAGCTGTCAGCAGAGTCACAGGAGACAAAAATGTAGCTAACCTAATGTGTGTTCTCTCTGTCCCTTTCACACCCTGTAATTATGCAAAAATTCTGCAGTAAACTGAGCATGTTTAAAATTACAGCATTATTTCAAAGAAACATATAATGAACAAGTAGTTAACATGTATTCAAAAACAGGTTTACAACTCATCTTTTGTTTTTCTTAGCTCAACACAGTAACTGTGTGTATAAATGTAATAATGTAAAACATAATAACATTCATTTTACTCCAGTATAACTTGAATTTCTTTCAGTATTAGAACATCTAAAGAAGACATTGAGATTTGTCTATTTGCAGGCACTCACAAAATGGATAGTGGTGTACTTCTTCCTTTCTTTTCATGCAGTGTTGCAGATCAAGTTAGACATTTTATCCTCATAGCTACTTCCTTCAAAGAACTTGAAATCATTTTTTTCTGATATGAACTATATCAAATAGTAAAACCTGAAGTGACCAGTCTGTCTAGTAGGGTGCAAGCTACTCAAATGAGTAAAAACCCAGTGACTACAGAGTCAATCAGTCAATCACACAGATGATGAATTTCATTGTAAAGCCAAAACAAAAAAACTCAGTGTTAACTTTGCAAAAAACGTATTCACCTTACTCCCCATAAAACTTTCTTTCCTATTATTTCTGTTTATGTGAAGTTTATTAAAATATTAATTGATTACAGTAGGAAAGGTGTAATTTGACAGACCCTTGTTACTAGAGTTGACTGAAGATTCTTTCTTCAAAAATTCACTTTCCTTTTGAAACATTCTTTCCACACAGTGTTTTTAAGTTGTTGCTCATTTTGGAGATTTCTATATAACATGAATTGATCTTAGAATCATTTTAGTCCAAGACTTGTTTGAATTCTGTAGTTCTAAAATTTTCACCATGAAACTAAATACTAAATATGAGTATTTACTATCTGTGCTGCCATTCCTACTCATATCAAACATTTCTTTGGCAGAAAGCTGGATTACTTCCTGAATACTGTCATATTATTTTCCCACATCCTCCTTTGTAAACTTTACTTTTTCACATGGACAGTTTCAGGGGCGATACCATCTTGCAAGCATATGTTTTCCTCATCATTTCATTGCCTCCTAAATGTATGCTGAAAAGTTTTGTGGAGAAAAAAAAATAGGTCACACGACTTTGGACATATTAAAGATACCTCTTAATACCATATGTTAGCAAAAATTATGCCAAGTGATGACAAAAAGTTGTAAATATGAAAATAACCTGAAACGCCATCTTGGTCTACAACGAGTCATGTAGTAAACACATAAATATTGAAAGGACATTGGGTAATATTAAAAATTAATACTACATTCATAATGAATTCATTATGTTTTCTGGAATCTCTGCTGATATACCCCTGCATAGAAAGACTGAGACTGTATATCCTGTATTTCTCTGAACTGCTTTCTCAACTATTTTAGAAATCAAAAACTACTTCAGATTGTCAAATATTTACTAAACAGAAGATACCTTGTTTTCATAAATCTTATTGAATCTACATTATATAGTTTGATAGGAAAATCGAAAGTCACCTGGTTGCATTTATCATGAGTCCCTGCTGATATTCTATAAGACATTGAAAACTTTTTCCATTCCCAGTGAAGTACTATAGGACCAAACCAGAAAACCAAAACATGCTACCAAAGCACAGACATAACAATCCATAACAGAAAAAGCTTTTGCAAAGGAGATGTCAAAAATCAAATTAGTGTCTATTCTTAGAAAGGAAATGCTGCTAAATGTATCTGGAATCTTTCTGGAATATTGAGCCTTTGCATGTTTCCTGGGCATTCAGAGGGGTTTAGCAATTTTTCTAAAACATCTATTTAAACTTCTCTCCATTTATATTTAACCCTACTTACAGTGTCATGTTAAGATAACCTTGAGATACTCCAAAACCCCTATTTTCACTTCCTGAAAGATTTTTCAAAGAAGCTTTTATTAGTGTGAAGGTGTTCTTTGTTTTGGTTTGTTTTATTTTTCTTTCACCTTTTTGAGACATTTCAGATACTTTATAGTCTATTAAAGGATAATAACAAATACATGTTTTAGAGACAGTTTCTGATTGCACTTAAGTAATGAAGAAACACTTTACTACCATGCCTCAACATCATCTCAGCTAAGTGAGGAGGATGTTTAGAATGCAGTCAGTTTTCTGTATTATGATTTTTAGTTGGGTCATCATAATTTGCACGTTTAGTCAATATTCCTTAATAGAAACAAAGCCACTTTTTCCATCTGTTCACATTTTAGGGATGATTTATGGCTAAGATTCAGATATAAATGTTGTTTACGCAGGGACAGATAACTGCTTGCACATCTCAAGTGGTGGTGCATACATAATGCATGGGCTGTGATTTTTTTCCCAGCAGTAAGTGACAAAATATTCTGAAATTTTACAGGATGGCTATTTATCAGTCTGATTCAACTCAGGAGTGGTAAAACTGCAGACCTTTCTTGCCACAATGTGCAAAATGTGTAAATTCAAAAAATATCTTTCAAGGGAAAGAGACATAAAAACCTACATGCAGGAAAATGTTGTACCTGGAAGACTGTTAAAATTCCAATACAGAGATTTTCAAGGCTAAACTGAGTCTTCTACTCCCCCTCTACTATGACCTAAAGGAATATTATGTAGTTGTCTTCACACAGTAACTAAGTACAACTATAAAGTGATAAAATTAATGAAAAATGCTTTTAAAATGAAACAAATGTTACAGAAATGTGGCTAAAGAGGCAAGTGTATAAATAAAGCATTAATAGGTGATTAATGTGTTTCAAAAACTTTTTGAGAAGAATTGCTCCTAATGCTAGCAAGTCATTAATTTTCATCTACTTATGATCCAATAGCTGTGTATAAAACCTTTTACAACTAAGATTAAAATTGTTTTCTTTATAGATGCTTATCAAAGTTGTTAGCTATTCTTCTGTAATCAATCATCCAATAAACACAAATTAGTTTAATCAGGACGATTTACCAGTATGAAGTGGAATCTATGCAAATCTAATCTGCAATTCTTTTCATTTGCCATTTTCTTCAAAGAATCTCTCTAAACTTTGTCTCAGACTCTACTAGTTTGAGCTGTTTTCAGGTAAGGGGAAAATTCTAGTCTTGGAGTGTAACCAGGAATATCTATTTCCCTGTTCTCTCTCCTTTGTCTTTTATAATGAAGAAGATTTCATTTGAAAGTCTGTGCTGATTGCAGCTATTGAAGCAGAGCACAGAAAGTGAAGCAATCATCTGATACACCAATTTCAGTCTATTAAGGGATTTAAAATCATAATCAACACTCTGGTAGTTCAGGGAGCAAATGGCAGTGAGATTTTTCTGCACTTTTTAGGTGCTCCTCTGAATATGAAAATAGTTTTGTTGCAGGCTTCCAGCAAATCCAGCTTTACAGTGGAGTTCTCTGAGGACCGGAGTCCCAAGGGGAGGTGGATGAACAGGGAAGAGTCCCCTCAGGGCCCAGACATTTATGATTCTGTCAAAAGTGAAAAGAAACACGATAATCTTGAAGTAGCAGAAATGCAGATAGTAGTGGCAAGATTTATTCTCCAAGGAGAGTTTGCATCCTTCCACCCAGACAGCTGGTAAATCCCTGAGTGTGGGAAGATGCTCATCCACTGTCAGCAAGAGGACAACCACGGGTAAAGAGCATTTGCCAGGATTTGTTCCGTAGGCACAAAGGAACCAGGGACAAGGTGTAAGACACCTGTGCTGGAAAAAATCCCCACAATCCTCTGTGCAATTTTGTATTTAAAGGACATTAACTCACCTGTTTCTGTCTAATCAACAAAGACTTCATAAGAAAAAGCCTCCATTGTTTTTCCATTTCATGCAGTATTGACTTTTCCAAGGAAGAAGCGAGATAGAGTCTCTGAAATTCAGTTCTTTGCATTCCACCCCTCAAAAACCACCACCGGTATAACTCTAATAGAGAAACCATCAAGGTCCTGTTTTGTCTTAATAGCATTATAGACATTAGTAATTCTTTACAAATAATGCATTTGTAAAGAATTTGCTTTCACACAAATCCAAACCACTGCAGAAGTGTGCTTGAAACCTGAAAAATGTGAACTCTGAAAACATTTGAATGTCTTCAACAGGAATACAAAACACTTTATTTCCTTTGTTCCTCAATTTACAGGTTGACAGAAAAAGATTTTTGATTTTTTTTTTTTACGAGAGCATTATCTATTTCTATAAGAGAAATACCAAGGAAAAGCAGTCTCTGCATTTCTAGAGCTACTTAATTTGCTGGTGATAGAACAACATCAGGAATGCAATAAACACAGCCCCATATTCAGTTTACTGTGGAAATTCACCTGTAGCATCCACTCAGGTGGATGGCTTTCACTCTCTTAGAGAAGAGGGATAAACATTTGGGGATTTGTGGAGCCAATACAAACAGCCACACACAACCCCCACCTTTGTTTCCTCTAAACTACTTGTGTTTGGAAATTCTCGGATTTCAGATAGAGGGGTTTTTTTTCCTAGTTATAAGTATTGATCCTATGATTTTTTTAGACAAAAATTTAAATCAATTCATTTTCAGTATTAAATGTCAATTATTAATGTTTTATATAAAACCTTAATAAATGTGGAAGACTTCTTAAAGCAAGTCCTCTCATTTATTGAGTTTTGAGACATTTGAGAAAGATTCTAGGTTTCCTGAGTTTCTAGGGAATTTGCTAATCTGTTAATGCCTAGATAATTTGCAATTTCTTATATCAAGAACAATTAGTAGCATGAATTGACTGGATCTTAAAACTCAGAAATATCTCAGCTTGTTTATTTTTCTGGAAAACAAAAACCCAAACAGAAACAACAGAAAAATACCCAAATCAACCAAACATAGACCCCCCTAAAAATACGAACCAAACCAACCAACCCACCAACCCCAAGCCCCCACAAACACAAAGTCTCTGCATTTTACTGGCACCTCAAGGTCTAAGTGTTTCTTTCAGGAGATCCTCTGTTGAGTTTCAACCCTTTTAATGAAATTATCCTTGGAATTATAATTTAGCTCTTGTAGGATACTAGCATAAAATAATTTCTACAATAGGCAAATGATATAAGCTAAAGTTATACATACGTTTGCAAACTGGGAGGTAGAAAAAAGAAAGGTATAGAAAATCAACATGTTATACCAGATGCTTTTTTGAGTCTATTTATATGTTTTGTATTCCAGTGGTCAAGAATATTGTCCCTTTTTGATATGAGATTCTTCTTTGGATGGCAGAAAGCAAAGATGGCAAAGAAACTTTACAAATAATGTGCCAAGTATAATACTATTCAATAGTAAAAGTGTTAGTAGTAAATATATTTCAGTCAGGGATATCAAAATATACCAAAGATAATTTATCAAATATGTTTATATTTCTTTAGTGAATAGTTTACTAAAGAAGACAATAATTTTTGAAACCTTGTGATAGCATAATCAGTCTGTGGGCAAGAAGAAGCTGAATATAAATGTTTTTACAATTTTCCTTTACAAGGCAAATTGAAAGGATGAAAAATACTTCTATCTAAGAAATGTTGGCACCTTTGCTCTTTCTGGAAAAAAAGAAAACCCTTGACAGGTGAACAACAAGTTGCATTATATTACTTTTCTGAAAAATAAACATAGCATAAGGAAAAAAATCTGAGCTTATTAAATAGCATCTTAATTATATGCAAACTGAAGAATAATAAATGTAATATTTCAGTTTCAGCTGATAAGGAGTTATCCAGTTACAAGCACTAATGCAAATATTTTCTTTCAACATAACTAGTTTTTTCTCTTTGGGTTTTAACAACTTATAGCTCAAATCTGAAATAACTAATTCTTTATAATTTCATATTCAAATCTCAGCAGGTTCTGTTTATTTCCTTTTTCATCTGAGTACACTAAATTCCATCTATTTCATGAAATCCTAGAATAATTTAGCTTCCTAAATCCTAAAGATCTCAAAAGGAACCTTTTCATCATGAGCTCCAACTCCCCCAGGTTGCAGCAGGGTCAAATTCCAAGTTTTCCTAGGGCTTTGCCCTGAGTTATAAATATCTCTGTGGATACAAATTCCAGGGGTTAGCAGGGTTTTTTTGTGAAATGAGTGGTTTTTTCTCAAACCAGCTCCTGTCCCTACTATTTTATTCACATGCATTTAAGCAGGTTTTAAGGCACATTATAGAGGATAAGTGTTTTCTGTTACCCAAGATATGTTCTTAAATTGCTGTGCTGGTACTGTTGCTCCTTTTACTACACATGTGCTTAAAGTTAAAGGAATGCCTGTGTTGATGAGGTAATCAAAACTTGAAGTCCTCTGCCTCTGTATTGTGCTATTTAGTTTTGAATTGGCTATACCAATGAGAAGGTATCCGTGATGTAGGCAACTCACAATAAAAGTTCTTAGTAAAAACAGAACATAAACCAGTAAATTTAAATAGATAATTTTGTTTCTCTTTTACTTTTTATTATACATATATATATATATATATATGTATATATATATATGTATACATTTAACAAGGGTTTGGATTTTTTGTGGTTTTGTTTTTGTCTGTGCAGATCAGATTTTTGGGTAAAACCACTAAACTTCATTTTCTGTCATTAACCAGGACATTTTTGGTGGACATCATATGAACAGACATTCTGAAGACTTCAAAATTTTATTGAATCATAGAATTATAGACTGGATTGGGTTGGAAGGGACCTTAAAGCTCATCTCATTCCAAACCCCTGCCATGGGCAGGGACACTGTCCACTAGACCAGGCTGCTCCAAGCCCCATCCAACCTGGCCTTGGACAGTTCCAGGGATGGGGCAGCCACAGCTTCTCTGGAAAACCTGTGCCAGGTCCCCACCACCCTCACAGGGAAGAATTTCTGCATAGATTTCCCCTGAGATTTCAGAAAAAACATTATGCAAAAATATACTCTTTCCCGTTATAAAACAAAGCAATTACTATCTCTTATTCTTGAAATTGAGAGGAAATCTAATAGGTAGATTAATAAGAATTCTTATTAATTGCCTCTTAGGTTACAGATTTTGTATTTACTGCTTCTTTTGTACTGAAGCATGAAAAGACGTATTCCACTGATTACTGAAACAGTTTCCCAGTGTAGCAATATTTGACCATAAAACCAGGAAAACTTTCAAATAGATTCCTGAGAGATACAAATCCCATATAATTTAATAATTTTGTTAATGAATTTAATGATTAAGGAGACTATATCTGTATAATTTGTAGATCAAACAGAAATAAATTGCAAATAGTTTGGTAGTCTAAGTCAACAATCAAAATTACTTTCAGAGTTGAAAATCGTCAAGGCAGAATTCATTAATTTCTACTGCAAGCTGCAAAAGCAGAAGGAAAATTACATTCATCAGCCTGTCCCATGGGGAAATACATCTTGAGACATTTAATTCCTGTGCAGATCTGTCAGATTTGACTCTCTATGACATGAATTGTGATCCCATTTTGTTCGACAATAACAGTTACTATTCTGAGGAGTGTTTATGCCTTTCTGGAATACTATGTATGTACTCCACAAATCTAGAAGTACCTGAAGGCTAAGAGGTTTTTGTATCTGTTAAATTATGACATAAGCCATTCTGGAATATTTCTGTGTCATTAACTGAGCTTTAGGATATATTTATTTTTTTATCAGACTGTTAGGCAGGCAGTTTAAGAACAGCAAAATCATGGATGAAAAACCCCTGTAAAGTTAGACTCCAAAAATATATTGTTGCTTTATACCCAACATTTTAATTATGTTCTGTTTATTGTCACATTATCAAATTGACTAAAATTAGTGTTTTCTTTTAAGAAGCTTCCATTTTTAGTACGCAATAATTGGTAATATTTTAAAAAAATTTGTGGGTCATTCCTTTTATCAGTTAATATACTGATGATACTATTGAAAAACTAAACTCTTTTTTTTTCCGAAAGAAACTGAGTATTTAGCTTGATTCAAAAATAGTTTTCTCAACTTAAAACTAGCTTTGAAATCACAAGAAGGCAGGAATTGCATATATATATATATACACACACATGTTATTAAGCTATAGTGTTGTAAGATCTGATACAAATATAATGAAATAAAAAGTGCTTAAATTTTAAAAGATCCTAATTCTTGGGATAAAATGGTATTATGTGGTTTTCCAATAAAATTTTCAATGGCAAGTCATCATTAAAAAAAAGTGAAAGAATGCATGCAGTTTTATAAACACTATAGGCTATAATTAAATATGAGGAGAAAGACCATTGTTATCTGATATATTTTGTGTATATACCTGCATGTGAGAAAGTTTTTCAGCCCTTTAATTCTGTCTCTGTACTAATTCTGGCCTTCATCCAAATCTTTGCTGTAAAAGTCTCTTGTGGTTGAAAAGGTTGAACTCTAAATAAATGTCTTAAACTAAATTACATGGATGGATTAGAGGGACTGGAAAGTGAGAAGTGTAAAGGGAAAACGGTGTTTAAATATTTCAGGTTTTTATACAGACCTGAAACATCAGGAGAATGAGATGTACTTTCCACATTTAAGGGTGAATAAAATGTCATGAGAAGTGAAGAGAATCCAGATAATTTACTGCACAGCATGAGTTCATAACTAAAAGCAATTGAGTGTTATGCAGATATAACCACTATCTGAGCTTACTCTTTTTTTCCTTGTAGTTCTGTGTTTGTAATTGCATTTAGTCAACCAGTCAAAGCTCACTGCAGAACGTGATTTATGGTTTTTGCAAGACATAGACTTGAAAATCTGTAGGAACAAATGGAAGATACTTTGATTGCAAAACTATGTAGTAAATATTTTAATAAGAAATTAAGTGGAGAATCAGTCATTCCAAATGCATTTCACCTGGTGCTGTTGTGATAATTCTGGTCTATTTCCTATTTAGACCTTTCAGGCTTTATAACTGCACACTCTCAAGTAAATTTAGGATGAACAGCTGATCTGATGTAAAGGTCTTGCTGTCGTGGCTTGTAAAGGTAAATCTTGTTAAGCAAAGAGTGATGCAGTGCAGTATTGGGTATGAATAACTGATAAATGAGACACATGGTGCAGCTGCAAATTTTGCCTTTCAAGTGTGTATTGTATTCATCCAACATTTATTGCACATTGCTTGTCTACTTAGAAAAAGATAAAGTACATTTATGGAATATTTATGTGTATATAAACTTCTGCTGCACTTTGTAATACAAAACAGAAAAGTGCTCCAGGATGACAGAATATTCTTTAAGTATTTTCAAGGTCACTGAGTGACAGAGTGGTTATGAATAGAGCTCTCCTTCAGCCACATACAAGAATGAGCAACAGAACAATAGCATGACCCGATCTGTATTACATTTCACAATACCTTTAAATTAATCTCTTTTTTATGACCTTTTTTCTGTCTCCCCATTTCTTTCTTCCTTGGTAAGAAATAAATTATAGTATACAGGAGTAGGACGGGTATGAGGAAGAAAGTTATGAAGGAAAATTATCTTTGCATGTAAGAATCAAAAGACCAGTTCTTGAAATCATCATTCATGTCAGCTTTGAGGTCTTTCTGTTTACAGAGTAGGGAGTGTTAGGAAAGACACATTTGGGGTCATGAAAATGGCCTCTCTGGAGACAGCAGAAATCAGGAGTTGCTTTATTCTTATTTCAAGTGGTGATGGTTAGGTGTCTACTGGTTACTGAATTACGTAACAGAGCAAGTAGATTTTCTTTTCCTCACACTTTGCATGTTCCAGTGTTGAAAAGTGCATGGCTTAGAGGAGTGAAAGACAGAATTCCTGTGTCAGAACCTTCTTCTTAGGCAGCTCCAAGGCTGCAGCAACTTAAGTGAGAAAAGTTATACAGATTTTACACATTCTGTTTATTACTCTTAGGAAGCAGAATTAGAGTGAAATTGAAAATGCTGGAATTTTAAATAGCAGTCTTAATTGAGAGACAAGTCTTGCTAACATATGAATTTACCTATGAAAATACTATGCGTCTTTGAGCATAGTATTTAAAGCATTCATTCCCTGTGCTCTCAGGTATTCCTTTGGGTTACCATTAAGAATTTCTGAATTCTCAACATCTGTTTTGTTTCACTGTAAGAGTACTGATATATTTGTAGTAATGGGCAATTTAGATCCATCTGGTTAAGGAAGGCCACATCTAGTTTGTGTATAATAACGCAGTACAGTTTTGTAACAACATAAGAAAATTAGTGATTTGCATTTTGTTACATAAAACATCTTAAATATATTGTAAAGCCTCATAGGAAACAGAAACTGTAGCTCTGCAGAACTTTGCTGACAATAGGAAGAAGGTGCAGTGGTTAAAAAGTCATTATTTTCTTAGACTTTGGAGGCATTATGGCCACAATAACCCCCTGCAGTACTATGGGCTGAGGCACAGTGGCTGGAAAGCTGCTGAGAGGAAAAGCAGTGGTGTGGCAGCAGGACCAGGGCAGTGACCATCCATGCCCCTGTGCTGGTGAGGGCACACCTCAATCCTGTGTTCAGTTCTGGGCTCTCACTGCAGGAAGGACAGTGAGGGGCTGGAGAGAGTCCAGAGAAGGGAACAGAGCTGGGGAAGGGTCTAGAGCACAAGGCTGAGCAGGAGCAGCTGAGAGAGCTGGGGGTGTTTGTTCTGGAGTAGAAGAGGCTCAGGGATGAATTCATCCTTCTCTACAGCTCCCTGGAAGGAGGTTGTTGCCAGGTGGGAGCAGTCTCTTCTCCCAGGCAGTTAGTGACAGGACAAGGGGACACAGTCTTAAACAGCAGCAGGGGAAGTTCAGGCTGAACATCAGCAAGAATTTTTTTCATTGAAAGGATTGTTAAACTTTGGAATGGACTACCCAGGGGGTGATGGTGGAGTCACCATCCCTGGAGTTGTTCAAGAAACAAATGGATGGGACGGCTAACAAAGCTGCAATCAGTCAGAGCTTAGACTCAACCTCAGAGGTCTTTTCCAACTGAAGTGATTTTGTGATTTTTTTTTTCTTTTTAAATTTTCTTTTGTGTGTGTGTGTGTGTTATAAGGAGAATATATTTAGCCCATTAATCAGTGACTAGTTCAGATTAAGTTGCTAGTTTAGACCTGAGTTTCACCCTGTGAAAGGCAGTTACCAGGACCTTCAGATGAAAAACTAGGTGGATTTACTACACTATGAAGTAGCGTATACACATTCAACAGAACATATTCCAGGTGCCCCATGGGAACTACTGAGGGCCTCATGCTTAGGAGAGACAGCTTTTGTCTGCTGGGAATTCAGGTGAAGCCTACCTCACCTTCTGCCAGGATCTTTTAGTAACAAAGAATTCATGGATAGAGTTTTGAATGTAGGAAACCATTTTCAACTCTAACTTTGTGTTGCAAATTTCAAATGGGATGGAAGTCACAACAGGAACTTCACTGTAGGAACAGAAAAAAAAATAAAAACACCAAAAAACCACAAAGAAACGAAAAAAACACCTGACATACAAGTAATTCTTTGCACCCTGCAAGAGAGAGTGAGAAAATCTAGTTTCTGCCTTGTATGAAGTAGACTGAGATAGGATACAGTTTGATTTATACACTTGAGGAATGAGACAAAGTGATATAGCTGCAGCAAGAGTAGAAGAAAGGAAAGGTATACATTCATAACTAACTCCTGCCTCCCTCCTCAAAGTATACTTCATTCTTCATTAATCCAGGTTAGATTCCAAACTTTACTATAAAACATACTAGCATTGCCTACAAGCTAACAATGAACATGTATTCGTAGTCTCCTGATAAATGATCTTGCTTTATTTTCTGGGTTGTCTCATAGCAACCATTTTTTCAGCCTTGAAGGGTATTCAAAAAGAGAAAAAAACAGTAGGAAAAATGACAGTGTAAACTATATTAATAAGGGCATTGATTGCCCTTCTGCATCGAGATTACAACAGTTATTCCCTTACTACATTTTGTAGTATTTTGTGTTCACTCAATATATTATTGCTTACATGTCTTAAATCTGCTTTCTGTGTTCATATTGCCAATGTAAGTTCAGTGTATTCAACGTCCTCAATTTTTTTCTTACAGGATAATTTTAAAACTAATGTCTGCAGAAAGTAAATTTGATTAATGAAAATGTTAAACCTAATCAGGTTTTATATCTAGCAGTATAATTTGTACTACTAAAATTGCAGCAATTATAGTGACATAAATATTTAACAATGAACCCTGCTGAGAACATTAGTCATATGTTAGAAAGCATTTTGAGCAATACTTTCTTTTCACATCATGGGGGCAATATCTGGTAGAAGTCCAAATCCCCCTTGATTTCACTGTATTCATTTATTGTTTCATTAAACTTTTTAGTATAGTCCTTTTCAAGTGTCTGGCTGCTCCTCCAAGCAAAATCTTTGCGTTAAGAATTGTACAGTAGTTTTATAGCAGAGGGCAAAATGGAGTTCCAAGAACCAAGACAGTATTCCCCTTTAATTTATAGAATCAGAAGATTTGGTTGGAAGGAATATCTGGTTTTCATCTGGTCCAACCTCCTGCTTGAATCAAGACAACTGGCAGTCCTAGATCAGGTCAGGGTGTGGTTTTGTCTAACTCAGTCTCAAGTCCCAGGGGTGGAGGTTACTCACCCCCTTGTCTTTGTATAACCTTTTTCAGTACCTCATGAATTGATATTTCTAATACCTGGTCTGAACATTAAAAAAAAAAAAAAAAAAGTGTGATCACTTCTTTTAAGGACTGCGCCAAAGTTCACCAGTCTCCATGAGATCCAGAATTTGTATTAACTAAATTAATGCTCCTAAATGCTAAATGCTGTGATGAGAAACTGTTAGTCATCACTGAATGTTGTTTAAATTACTGTCCAATAAGTTGCAACACTACAAAACACTGTGCACACACACAAAAAAAAAAAAAAATAGAAGTATTTCTTAAAAGCTTGATCCAAAACACTTATTAAGTAAATAAAATTAAGGGCTAATGAGTACTGGGACGAGATCTGACACTTTAAAAGTTAGGTAATTCAAAGCATTTGTTTTTGAAATGTATTTGAATTGTGTGATTTTAAAGCTGAGTATGTATATCCATTTTTACTTATTGCATGTTGTAAAGAATTCTTTCATTCTTTGAAAATGAAAAAGGGAATATCAACTGTTTCAGGAACTCTCTATCCTGAACTTTATATTTAGTGGTACTTACGAAGTTTTTAGTAGTCCGTTCTTTCTTTCTCCTCTCCTTTTCCTTTTTTCATTCCCTTCTCTCTTTTTCTTTTCCTATTCTTTGACTTCCATTTCCTTTAATATCTACAAGTGTCTTTTATGGAAGTTGACTGCATTTTTAAAGATTTGGTATTAAGCAGCTGGCTTCGTCATCATAAAGCTAGTCAAGGAATTATATAAGTAAAAGCTTGGAGAAAGGGATATTAAAGAGTGTGTATTTGAAATATAAACTTCATTGTAGTGATGATGGGAAACAAAATCTATCAAAGCTAGATCCTGGTTGCACATGGTTACTGATAGGATGCTAATAAGTACTAGTGGCAGGATTTGTTTATGAAATCTTTTATTGTAAAATTGTATAATAGAAAAGTTTGAAGAAAGTATCAAGATAATATGGTCTATTTTATTATTTGGAGTACAAATTTTTTTTTTTTGTAAACCTACAACCTAAAAAAACCATGCTTTTGTTCTTTTTTTTTTTCTTTTTCGTTTTTTTCTTTAACTTTGCATAGGTGATTTATTTTATAGGGAGTTCCTGCAAGTGTGTTTCTGTTCTGAATAAAGTTGTGGAAGGTTTACTGAAACAATGATCTTTCTCAATAGATTGCTTTAGTTTCAGGAATGTTTTCTTTTTTTCTCTGTGTGCTCTGCTGTTACTTTGATTAAATACAAGTTGAACTAAGGTGTTTTTTAAATAAATGAACTTCTAAAGAAAGTCCATTCATTGTTACACACGAAGTTTGTTAAATGAAGGGCCCCATCTTCTGGATTCACGCTGATTCAATATATTATAAATTATTTTGTCAGTCCACAAATTTGCTCTTTTCTAGGCGCTTTAGTTTACATTCCTGCTTGCTTTATTTTCATTAATTTATATTACTGTGCATTTTGTTACAATAATTTTCCCACAGATTACTTAATCTTTTCTGACTAGATTTATTTCAATAGAAATAGGTATCAAAGAAAATCCCTGAATAGGGATGCTACTTTTGGTTCAGTTTATATTGTGATAGCTCAAAATCCAGCCCAATAAAATTAAAAATTAAATACATGGAAGAAAAGAGCTTAAAATGGAAATTGTGGTTTAATGTGTTATATATTAATGTTAATAAAAAATATTAAAGCCATTTTTGCCAAATGCATTTTTATGTCAGCTACTGAAAAGTGTTTTGTAAAGAAATTACTCATGTTAGTGAACATTAGATTATATTAATTATACCTGATCTACTACACTGTAAATCTTTATTCATGGGTAATTATTTGTATTCACAGTTAAATAAACCACTAATACTTTTATTCCAAAATAATGTAGTAAGTATGCATTATAGTGCAAAGAATGATGGAAATTCTGGAAACAGAACCATTTTCTCTGATAATTAAAATGATTGCATTTGTTTCTGGTGTTCTAGGGAATTACTTAAAGTTAGATATTGTCTCAATTTATGCCAATGATTTCATTGATAGTATGATTTTCTATCTTTTTTTTTTCATAGAATGTACAACTTGAAATATTTTCATTATTACAGTTAATTTATTTGTGTTAGCTGAATTCTGACATTTATAGCCAGATGCTTGAATGAGTATTTATGAAATTAATTGTTATTTGGGCAAGGCAGACAGATGGAACTGAGACAGCCTGGTTGTTTCTGCATATGAATTAAAGTTTTGTCTATTGTGTAGCAAAATCCTCTTTTTATTTTTTCCCCTGAATTTCTCCCCCATGGCAATTTCCAACTTCATTCTGTCAATATTTCTGTGAGCTAACTGTGAGTTTCAGCTAGAAAAAAGAGGTTTTATACTCTTCTTCCTACTGTGCAAACACACAGAATAAACAAAACAGTTGTTGCTCATCCCAGAAAGACAGATTTTGGGCAAAGTTCCTCATATTCTGTAAAATCTACAAGAGTCTCAGACATTTATACAGAACATTTTCACTTTACTACCTAAAGTTGCCTTCCCATGATTTTTTCTCCTGCCCTTAAAAAGAACATGAATCATCGTCTCAAAGAGAAACCTGTTTAAGCTTCATAAAAATGCTATTCATTTTTTTTCCTCTGAAGAGATTCAGGTATTTCCAGGGGACTCAGTTTTTCCTTGAGAGTAGTAAACTCGTGAGTAATAGGTGCAGCAAAGCGCCATTAAATCAAAACACTCCACTTATTAACATGCACAGTAGTCAGGCTGCATTCATCCTCTGTAGTAATATAGATTCAGAGTAAAGGGAGAGAAGTAAGAAAAAAAATCAAACCATCCTCTATTTGTAATACTTCTTTGACAGAAATTTCACTCTGCCACAACAGTCTCAGATATATAGGAGTGAAGATGTTATTTCAGCAACAATATGTCTGAGCTACTTTATTTCAAAATAAATTTATATCCTTCTTCTGTTAGATCTGAAGTTCTCAAGGGACTGAATTTGGAACTGCAATAACATTGTTCTATGCAGCAGATACCTCTCCAATGAGATCAGTGTAACACTGTGTTATTTCTGTTAATTAACCTCATATAAGACCCACTTTGGGATTAATGTAGAGGAACTGTACTGCTGGTTCCTCTAACCTTCTTTTCCATGGTGATGGCTTATGTAATATATCACAATTCTTAGAAGGTTTCTGAGGCAGATTACTTCAGTGAAAAGACAATTTAACATGCCAGACATTTTTCCTCTCATTCTGCTCTAATAAAGTAACATAAACAACCTACCCCAGACCAGAGAAGCAGCTGGGGAATTTTTTGTTTGTCTGTTTTACTGACTTGGGTTTATGGTAAAATTTATTTCACAGCAAATCTTGTTAGATGTTGCTTCCCCATGGTTCATTTTGACAGCAGTTAAAATTCTGTGACAATAAAAGGAACTTTTCTAGATGAAATGCTTGCAAGCTATATTTTAAATATTATGAAGTTCTGCATTTTCTTCTATCTAATATATTGCTGTGTTTTAATTTCTTAGATTTGCTTGCAAATTACAAGAAGCTGTAGAATAAAAATAAGAACTTTATACTCACTGTTGCTTAAACTTTAGGATTAACCTATTATTACATAATAGGTTAAACTTAATTTTTTATTCATTAAGGTTAAATTCTTTTGCTGTGTTTCTTTTTAATTTCTGGTTGACAAAATTTAATAGGCCCAGCCAAACAAGCAACAATATTCATGGCATACCTTGTCAAAAATATTAATAATTTTGTACTAAAGCCTTAACATAGCATATTAAACCAAGCAAATATACCTGGTAACTTCTTGTGCCATTATGTTCTCCAAGGGTACTTTGAGACTTAAAGCCTCACTTATAAATGGATAACACTAAGCTCTGAGCTGTTGTGCATCATGTTAATTAATTAACTAACTTAAATGAGATAATTTATTTAATTTTGAGAGTTCACTAGGGACTGTTCTGCTTTTCCTTCTTTGGAGTATTCCTTCCAAATCTACTTCTCAATCTAACCAGTCACTATGTAAGTAATCCCAGGAAAATCAATCTACAAAATTGAATTATATAGCTAAAGCTCACAGATACTGTGATTAGAAAGACAATATCTACTGATAAAACAGCTAGAAGAAACTGGAAAATCTCAAATGATACTCTGAAAAAAAGGGATTTCACTTTCAGTATATCTCGAACTTGATGGCCATCAATAAATATGCCAATAACATAATGTACACATATGGTATGCAGTGGACTGGTTCTTTTCACATTTCTGCACTGAATGTGAAAGAAATCAAAATATCCATTGTGGCCAGGGCTATTTTCCTGTGAGAAAAACCTATTTGTATATGGAAAGATGATTTTATACTTAAATAACAGATACAGATACATATATTGTAAAAAAACTTAACTAGTTTATGAAGGATTTTCTTCCAATCTCAACACTTCTCAACAGCAAGCAGTGAAACTTTCATTTCTCTTAGATTACTCTTCAGTCCCACACATTTTTTATATTCCATGAGACAACTTCTTAATCTTAATTACTCCAAGTATTCTTTTACAACTGAAGTATGTCTTCTTATCCAGAAAGACTCTTTTCTTTGTTTTTCAGAAGGCCATAGTTAATTTTTCCTACATGTACATCACTGATACTGAGTGGGTCCAGATTTTGAGGACATATTACACTAACAGATATATCTGGGTTAATTCCACAAATGTAGTTGCAAAAGTCATTGTATCTAAATACATAGTGCTGTGCAGAGGATTCTGAAGTATACACTGATTCTTTACATTCTGCATATATAAGTAATTTTATTAATTTCTATAGGTCCCAGGAGTGTTTACAAAATCAGATCCTTAGGTTTCATTTGCATTTCTTAAATGTGGACTCATAGTTGTGTTTTTATGTTGTTTAAATTTTAAAAACATTTACAACAGCACTAATATTTGGTATGCCTTAAGGTTTCTTTTCAGTGCAGCTATTCATCCTTGGAAAGTAATCATGGCTGAAAGGCAAGTCAAATACTACTACTGCTTAGTTAAGTTTTAAATTTCATCTTAACAGAACTCAGTGTTATATCTCCTAATTCTATTCTTATTCTCATGATGATACATTATTTTTTCATGACATGATTATACTTTAGAATTCAATATTTTTAAATCTCATAAAATGATAAAGCTAAAACATGCTGGAAGACATACAATTCTACTGCTCTATTTACAAGAAAATAGTTATTTTTCAATGGCAAATTCATGCAAAATGCCTATAATAGAGTGTGAAATGTAGAAGTTACTGTTTTTCCAAATCCATTAAATCCCTGTAGCTTCACATTTAATGGGAACTCTGTCAGACTGCTGTAGAAACTAAAGAAATATAAATTCTAATAAATCTGGACTTAAAAGAATAACAAAGAGTATGGACAGAAATAATTATGCTTTCATTGAATATATATAACTTCAAAAGAAGGCCTAAAGTAACTAAAAAAATACTCCTTTATAATGAGAAAATTAGGCTTGCTGGGGACTGATACTACTGGCTCTTTTTTAAGATATTACATTTCCACAGCCACTTGAAAAACTTTACAGCCCCTGCTTTCCTGGGCAAGACAAATGCTGTTGTGCCCCTAGTCAAGTCCACCTAATTTCCATCCATTCCCCAGCATGAATCTGACATATGGAGGGTTCATCACAGAGCTGGCAAACAGCAAGCAGGCAATTGCTGGAGAGAAAATAAAAGGAATCTTTCTTCTAAAGGCAGGGTAATGTTCCAAGAACTCTGCATGGATTCACATTTCCAACTGCATACTCAGTATTGCTTTTTGGTAAATACAGTATTATGATACTATTTATCATGTATTTCCATAAAGGTTTCCAGAGTCCCACATTACTTTCCTGAATTTAACTTCTAGATTTACAGTTGTATTCTTAGAGCTTTTTGACAAGCTTTACCCCTGTTTCCTGCTTCAGATGGCATCTTTAGGTAGAATCATAGAGCTAGATTGTGTGAATGATCACTGTCAGGAGTTCAGTCTTGATTTCTGAAATCATGTCCCAAATTCCCACCCTTTTGCTTCCTAAGTATGTTGTTGTTGTTATAATTTAACTATTATTATTACATTTATTTTATGTGTTTCCATACACCTTCTCTGAAATACATACAAACCTGCCTAATTCTCTTCCAGGTCCTCAGTAGATAACTGAGATGTCTTGCTTTAGGCACCTTTCATTTTAGATCTTGAACACATTCTTGAGCTGGCAGACCAGAACACCAGAAAGTCACCATCATGTAGCTGTCTTTTGTAGTGTAGATCAAGGACAGTTGATACTGCTGTCCATGAAGGGAAAATGGCAAGTTATGAACTGCATGAAGGTGGCTGGAACCACCACCACCACCAACTGGCATTATGTGCCAGTTGCCAGCAAGGAGGATGGAAAAATTCCATAATTTTTTTGCCAGACTCATGTCTCCTATGTGTGATGGGTTGACCCTGGCTGGATCCCACAGCCGCTCTATCACTCACCTGCAAAATTGGACAGGGAGGAGAACATGTTAAAAATGGCTCATGATTGAGAAAAGGACAGGGATAATTCATGCATCAATTATCATCTTTGGTAAAATACACTCAGCTTGGGGAAATTACTGAATATATTATCAGCCAAAATCAGAGCAGGATAATGAGAACTAAAAAAACTCTTAAAAACACCTTTCCACCACTTCTCCTTCCTTCCCAGCTTTACCTCCTCCCCCACGGGGAGATAGAGAATGGTCACAGAAACACAGAATCACAGAATCACTAAGTTGGAAGAGACCTTCAAGATCATAAAGTCCAACACAGCCCAAACACCTCAACTAGACCATGGCACCAAGTGCACACCCAGTCTTTTTTTAAACACATCCAGAGATGGTGACTCCACCCCCTCCCCGGGCAGACGATTCCACTACTTTATCACTCTTTCTGTAAAAAACTTTTTCCTAATATCCAACCTATATTTCCCTTGGTGCACCTTAAGACTGTGTCCTCTCGTTCTGTCAGTGGCTGCCCGGAGAAAGAGACCGACCCCCACCTGACCACAGCCACCTTTCAGGAGATTGTAGAGAGCGATAAGGTCACCTCTGAGTCTCCTTTTCTCCAGCCTAAACAACCCCAGCTCCCTCAGCCATTCCTCACAGAGTTTGTGTTCCAAGCCGCTCACCAGCCTCGTTGCCTCCTCTTGGCATGCTCAAGAGTCTCAATGTCCTTCCTAAACTGAGGGGCAGAGCTGGACACAGCACTCAATGTCCTTCCTGAACTGAGGGGACACAGCTGGACACAGCACTCAATGTCCTTCCTGAACTGAGGGGACACAGCTGGACACAGCACTCAATGTCCTTCCTAAACTGAGGGGACACAGCTGGACACAGCACTCAATGTCCTTCCTGAACTGAGGGGACACAGCTGGACACAGCACTCAATGTCCTTCCTGAACTGAGGGGCCGGAGCTGGACACAGCACTCGAGGTGTGGCCTCACCAGTGCCATGTACAGGGGCAGAATGACCTCCCTGCTCCTGCTGGACACACCATTCCTGATCCAGGATGCCCTTGGCCTTCTTGGCCACCAGGACACTCTGCTGGCTCATGTCAGCTGCTGTCACCAGCACCCCCAAGTCCTTTTCTGCCTGGGCAATGTCCAGCCACACCGTCCCCAGCCTGTAATGTTACACGGGGTCATTGTGGCCAAAATGCAGGACTCGGCACTTGGACTTATTAAACTTCATCCCATTGGATTCTGTCCATCCATCCAACCAATCTAAGTCTCTCTGCAGAGCCCTCCTCCCTTCCAATAGATCAACACACTCTCCCAGCTTAGTGTCATCTGCAAATTTACTAATGAAAGGCTCAGTCTCCTCATCCATGTCACTAATAAAAATATTGAACAGAGCTGGCCCCAGCACAGACCCCTGAGGGACACCAGTGGTTCCTGGCTGCCAGCACCATTCACCATCACTCTCTGGGCCCGGCCATGCAGCCAGTTCCTGACCCGGCACAGAGTGCTCCTGTCCCAGCCGTGGGCTGCCAGCTTTTCCAGGAATGTGCTGGGGGAGACAGGGTCAAAGGCCTTGTTGAAGTCCAATAAGACAATATCCACAGCCTTTCCTGCATCCACCAGGTCACCTGGTCATAAAAGGAGTTCATCACATGTTGTTCCTGCTGCTGCTCAAGGACTGGAGTCCTTCCCCTGCTCCAGCAGGAGGTCCCTCCCATGGGAGACAGTTCTCCATGAACTACACCAAAGTGAGTCCATCCCATGTGCAACAGTTCTCCAAGAACTTGTTCAGCGTGGATCTCTCTTCTCCAGTGTGCATCTCTCTTCACCAGGATCAGTTCTTTGAGGACAGGCTGCTTCAGTGTGGTTCCCCCACAGAGTCACAATTCCCACCAGGAATATTGCACATGCAAGGGTTCCTGGAATGGATCTGCAGGTCCCCTCCCAGGACTCTGTTCCAGCACGGGCTTCACACAGGGTCAAATCCCTCTCAGCATCCATGTGCTCTGGGGTGTGCCTCTTCCATGGGCTGCAGATGGATCCCTGCATCCCCATGGTCTCTCATATCTGCAGGGGCACTGCTGCGTCTCCATGGGCTGCACCATGGGCTGCAGGGGAATCTCAGCTCTGGCTCCTAGAGCACCCCCTGCCCCTCCTTCTGCACTGACCTGGGCATCTGCAGGGCTGTTCCTCTCACAGCCTCTTCCTGCTCTTCTCTGGCCACAAATACATCTGCACAATAACTTTTTTCCTCCTTAAATATGTTGTCACAGCAGGCTGCTGTCACTGATGGGCTCAGACTGGGCCAGCAGTGGGTCCATCCTGGAGCCAGCTGGGATTGGCTCTGTCAGACATGAGAGAAGCTCTTGGCACCTTCTCACAGAAGCCGACCCTGCAGCAGCCTCGCTACCAAAACCTGGCTGTGCAGACCCAATACACTGTGCTCACAGTTGAACATTAAATATTGACCCTCATCAAGGTCCTTAATTGTTGCCTATGGCTCCTCTAACACTGACTTCACTGTTCCTTCAGAAGCAAAACTTGCTCAGTCACAACACTGATTTTATGCAGATGAAAAAAGGGACTATTAACACTCAACAAAAAAGCTAAGTTCGAAACCAATGTATTGTCAGAATATGAGACTCATTAATTTACAAGTGAAGAAAACAAATTATGAAATTGTCTTACTTTTCTTTTTATAAATTTATTACTTCATCAAATTGTATTCCTTTTTTTTTTTCTTTCTTTCCTTTAGCTATGGTTGTTCTGAGCAATTTGGAACCAAACACAACATATGAAATCAAAGTAGCTGCTGTAAATGGAAAAGGGCAAGGAGAGTATAGCAAAATTGAGATCTTTCAGACCTTACCTGTCCGTGAGTAATACTTGTGCTGTTAAATGAAAATTATTATTATTGTTGTTATTATTATTGTATTTCTATATTTGAATTATGATTCACTGTTTCAGGTTTATAATCGACTGCCTGGGGTACATCATTACACTGTTTCTCAGAAATCATGTTTTGTTATTTCACCCTTTCAAGTATGAGTGAACTTAAATTGGAGAATTTATCCCATTATCTTACATTTTTGAGATTCAGAAAAGTCTTTATTTGATATAATGGAGCACAAACCATGAGAGATACTAGAATAAGGAATTTTTCTCATTAACACTTATCAACATCTCAGATAAGTGAATTGGTAATTTCTGGAGACATTTCTTCACCAAAGTATGTTGCTACTATTCTGCAATTATCAAGCTTCAAACAGAAATCATAAGCTGTGGAAGAAATTATGAAAATAAATTGTTTTAACTGTGACTATATGCACATGAGAAATTATTTGAAAGCAATTCTGTATTTGTAGTAACTATAGGCCAGAGATTAAGATTAAAATATTAAGGGCAAATGAAAAATATTTTTCTCAAATTATCTTTAACAAGAAACAACAGTAAATAAATTTAAACACAGAGAGAAGAAAAAGCAAAGGAACTACCAGATGGCAGTCTATAGTAATCAAACAGACATGTTGAAATACATCAGCAGCTACTGCCAGACCAGTCTGTCATAAATCTGTTGCAACTGAACTGTTTCCTGAATAGGGCATTACTCAGTGTAGCTAATACTGGCCCTAAGGGAATGAACAATAAAAGTAATGCAACTAAAAAGAATACAAAATATTTCTGTGATATTAGATCAGATTGCATTATGTTTATTATTGTTTTATATTATATTACATTGTGTTATATTTTATTGTATTATGCATTTCTTCTGTCCCAAAACAGTAACTTGAGAGCTTTCAAATTTATTTTTCATTGAAGCATATAGATACTCTATATATATTCCAGGACAGATAAAATAATTTCCTATCACTCCTATTATCACTTTGTTGGAAGAATGACAGAAACTGAAAGGCCTTGTACATATATATATATGTTATCTGATAGAAAGCTAGATAAGTTCTATGTTGTGATCTAAGTAAGTTTATCCTTACTTTAATAAGTAAGGATAATACAAATTATCCTTACTTTAATAAGTAAGGATAATACAAATAATACAATTATTTCTAATGGAACTCTTTATCTCTCTGGATAAAGGCACATTTACAGATATTTTGAAGATAAGACACTTCAGTATATGTTAATTTATGATCTCTTTTTAAAAAATGTAATAGGTATTGCATATAGAAAAGATAATCTGTGAATTTTTGACTAGGAGATGGTCTTAAACTGACTGTTAATATTTTGAGTACAGGTTTAAGACTTTATCTTCTCATAAATAATACATTTGGTTATAGTTTTGAAAATATTATTCTTTACATTTACTCTTGCTATTGACTCCTCTAAGAAGAAGTTATTCTTAGATAACTTTTTATCTAATTTGACTTGGTACATTTATTGGAGAGTACATTTACTTTAAATTTAACCACTGTATTGCAGTTTAGAAGTCTCACATAGGATTAGAGATTATGCTTAAGTTATAGATGCTTACCTGTAAGACAGTGTCTTTTAAACTTCGATGTGAGTAGCAGGTTAGCAGCCTTGTTGAATTGATGACTAAATGATTTTGGAAGGAAATTTCATTTAAAAGTGTTGGAAGTCAGAAAGTCTCAAAGAAATGAATAATTCTTTCACACTTCACATATTTTTTTTTCCTTGTATGAGGAATCGACATTAGAATATATTTCAAGCACAGTATTTCATAACATTCTTATAGAGGCTGTTTTGTAGTGCCTGGAATGATCTTACTGATTTTAAGATTTTGATTCATATTATTATGGACAAGTTCCTAGTGATAATTTAACAGTTATCTCACTTCTGATTTATTATTATTATTGTGTACTGTTTGTTTCCTGATTTAGGGGAGCCAAGCCCCCCTTCAATTCATGGACAACCAGAGAGTGGCAAGAGTTTTAAACTTAGCATAACTAAACAAGATGATGGAGGTGCCCCCATTCTGGAATATATTGTCAAATACAGAAGTGTAAGTATTTCAGTTAATTAAAATAAGTGAATTATACTTGTTAATATCTGCTTTTAATGCAGAGAAATTTGTTGATATTATTTGAAATTTACCAAAGTGGTTTGCATTCCAGAAAATAACTTTAAAAAGATATAGTATGGGGTTTTTTGTAACTCAGTTGCAGATGCCAGATTAAAAAATGAAAACAGAAAAACAAAACAAAAAGCACACAGCTATTCCTAAAGATATACTGAAAATTCATCTTATCAAGAAAACTATGTTCTTTTTTGGTTGCATAGTTAAAGTGGGACATTTGTGTTCAGCTTTTAAAAACACAGGAAATTAGCAAATGTTAAAATTATACACTTCAAGGTTGTTTGAACAGCAAATTTTTAATCTTTTATAAATGCATCTGTATTGATAGAAAGCTATATTGCAGTGCTCCATATTAATTGTAAATGACTTTATTTAGCTGATCATGTTTCATATCTTCTATCTGCCTGAATTCCAAGTCTCGTCTTACAAAAGCCAAATAATTGGCACACTGTTGAGTTTCAGGGAATTTAATGAGTTTCAGGGCACATGTCTGTTCTTAGGCAGCCATTGGGTAGAGCTTTTTGGCATTCTGCCATCTAGGCAGCTCTGTTTTGTTGTTCCCTCATCAAAGCTGGCAAGTTTAGAAAACAGGCTTTTCTGCAGTATTTAATCTATTAAAAAAAAAGTTGTGAGGTTTTTTTATCACTATTAATAATGTAGCAAAAATACATTTGCTGATGTACTATGTTTAGAAGTTACTGGATTGAAGAAGTAGCTGCAGAGCTGGCAAAAGTGGCATGTTTAATTCCAAAGTGTGCATTTTTAATAATTTCCTTGTATAGTACTTTTATCTTTGTAGACCCATTTTACCAGAGTGTTACAGCAGAATTTCATGTCCATTAGGAGTCTAGAAAATTGGGAATGTAACTTTGGATATCTAGGCACGTTAAATGGAAGGTAGTGAGGACTGTATTCACAGAAAGAAGCAATTTTTGAGAAATCAACTGTTGTAATGCTACCAAAAGGAAAAGATTGTTCCTTAACTTGAAATAGGTTTTTGTCACATTTCCTATGTCTGCGATAATGTAACTTTTTGATTATAGTCTAGGGACTAACCAAGTGCTAAACCTGGTATGTAAATTTATTCTCCTATGCTAAATATAACCAAAGAAGATTAGTAGATCCAAATTAATTGAGAAAAATTTGGTAGCACTTTTTAGAGCAGTCTGAGGGAATGACCAGAATTTATTTTGCTATCACTGATCCTGAAATCTGAGTTGACTTTCTTAAATGACTTCCTATTCAGTGGATGCAGTTGACATAAAAGAAAAGCAATTGCAAATAAGACAAGAGTAGTAAAATAAGCAATACAAGATAAAAATAGAGTTTTGCAGGACTGAACTTCCTAGTTAGATTATAATGCCACTAAGTACAAAACAAACTGTTCAGATATCATACATTCATGCCACATATGGAATTTAATCTGTTTTTATGATTTAAATAAGCTAAATTCTTTTGGTTCCATCCCAAAAATTTTTGGAAATCTGATTTTGATCTCGTGTTTTGACTAAGGTAGAATATTATAGTATAAAAGATGATTTTCCTGTGTGTTGTTGGAAGGTAAATGTGCAGTTCAAGCAGTAACTGGAAACTTGAAAGTTTACTGAAGTAGATAGCGTTTCCTTGGACCTTGAATCCTTAACTCCTTGAGCTTTCAATTGAAAAAGCAATTTGACTAAACTAAAAGCCTTTCTACAACAAAAGAAGCAGAATAATTTTTTGGTGTTTTAATCAGAAAGAATGAATGCTATTTAAAGTACATAATTATCTGTTGACTGCTTCTCTTCTATCTTCACCAAGAATCATGTTTAATTAGCATTCCTATTACTCTTGCCAGCACCTGGACCAATGTATTTGCTTATGTTTAAAGAGCATATTTGCTTATGTTTAAAGAGCATAAACAGAACAACCCATACATCCATGGCTTTTTCTTCAAAATGTTAATTTGCCCATGTTTAAGTTTTATACAGATTTATTTTTTTTTAACTGGGGGAAGGACAGCCTTTAAGATATTAAAGCAGTATTACAGCCTGGTTGAGGGCAATTGGTAGGTTTTTTCTAGAAATCATGTATTTCATTCTGTTGAATATTCCTTTCCTAGCATTAATTTCTTCATATTATGAGCAGGAATTACTGACTACAATCAGATAATAAGCAGCTTGACATTTTCTTCTGTATTCCTGAGTGTTAGGTACTGTGCAATTTTTGGTTAGCAGCCTCAATTTTTTTTCATGCTGTTACACTAAGGGAGTTGAGACAGCCTGACAAATCTTCACTGATGGAACCTGAGGCTGATGGCGCATACTGGCTTCAAAGCTACCTGAGAAAAGAATGGGAAGGGAGAGAGTAAATCAAGGGAAAATTGTTCCCCAGTAACCAGCTAGAAAGAGCAGTGATGGGAATTCTCTAGGGAAGCATCCTGTCTGATGCCAGAGATGACCAGCCAACCACACCTCTCATAGGAACTCTTTAATATTTTTTCATGGGGGCCAACTCAAACATCCCTTTGGCTCCTCTGCTTATGGTGCTTCCAGAGTTGGTTGGGATACCCATGATGAGGTGCTGGTGTTTCACAGCAGATGTGAAGCTTTATCCATGTGAGTTATGGAAATGTGTCCTGAATTTTTAAATGGCTGTTATTTGATGGGGCATTTACCAATTACCAGAGTAATAAATTAAAATTGAGAGGGGAGAGCTGAGGAGACAAGGAGGGCCAGGAGAAAGGAGCAGCTCAGGGCAGGCAGGTGACCAGGCACAGACAGACAAGAGAAAGGCAGGCTACAAAGCAGCTTTGGGAAAGTGTTGACACTGCTTAAACTTATTTCATAATTCTTAGAAAGAAAGTTCTGAATGGTTGTCTTAGCATTTCTATATTGCCAGGTCACAGAATGCTAACAGTAAGCCAGGAAAAAAAAAAAAAGAGTGGTGAGGGGAGAAGAGTTGTTTTTGATTTTCCCTGGCAGAGCATCTTTTAGTAAATATTCAGAATTAGAACAGAATAATAAAAATAACACTCTTTTCTGATTATGAACCTTTTGATAGAAGCAAGAAAAAATTACTAAAGTGGCTGGTTTTTACAGGCCTAAATGTTGTTCACCTGCTTTTGACCTGTGACAGGGTTACTATTAATGCTCTGAATTTTGGCAGATAAGAGTCTGATAGTTTATGTGCTTCACTCTGAAGCCCATTTGCTCTTTTTTGACTGTGTTGATGTAGGACATGTTAATTTTGTTCCCTCAGGGTGGGTTCTACAACAAATATTATGGAATATTTTAAAAGAGCTACTTTCTCATTTACTCCCACTCTTAGATACCTACCAAGAAACAGGTAAATGCTTTTGCATCTCTAGGTTCCAGTCCACCTGCCAGATCCTCTGGCTTTCTGTGCATTTTAACATCATGTATATTACCAGCTGTTTTGTGCTTGGTTCAGTATTTACCCCTGAACGTTATTACCTGTATTAGCCAGCCCTAGAAATCCCCAACCTACTGTAATTAATTCTTGTGAAGTTACTGCTTTAAATGATCAGATTCTCTTCTGTGAGGATTTCTTGATATTTTTTCCTGCCAGCTTTTAAGACAGTGTGGTGTCTCCTATCCATTTTTTCATCACAGGGACCGCCATAATAAGTCTGTTTGAACTGAGCTTTCAGCTCAACAATTTAGAGAGGATGGAGAATAAGGGAAGAGTTGAAGGGGGTTAATCACTTTTTGTCACTTTTTACCAGATCCCAGAGAATGTGATTTTGGATACAATGTAGAATGACCATTAAAGAGAAAGATATTATTTTCCAGACTAGTAAACTCCTGCCCAAACAGTGGATTTGCTTTACTTCCACTGTTGTCAGATGTGTCCTCAGTTTTGAGAAGCAGTCAAGTCATGGTGGACTGGAGTTTTACCTGCTTTGTTTAGTTTTTGGTTGTTTTTGTGGGTTTGTTTCAGGGGGGTGGTTTTGTTTTTGTTTTTATCAGGGTATTTAGGTGGTTAGGTTATAGCTGTCTTAAACACCTAGCTCTTAGACTCTTCTTAAATAAATTTGGCTGATGCTTATATTATGAAAAAACAGTGAAGCCAAAACTATATAAAGCCAATATATACACATTTAAGAAATAATGATGTGAAGATTTTGTGGTTGATTTTGTTTTGTATTAATATAAGGCTGAAGAGTAATGGAAGTGGGCAGTAAAAGCCCAGAACTGCCAGTCACTGGCTAGGTTATCAGTGGCCTTTTGTAAAGGAGTATTTCTACATAATATGAAACAAAATAAAATGTAAATAAAGGAATAGTTTAATCTCCGAGGTTGCAGATTCCATCATGGTTTCTGAAAATGTGCATTTGTTGCTTGATATTAATGATTATTGAAGACATTTATATTATTCACACCCCAAACTAGACTACTGTTTTTAACTTAGAAGTTTCATTCCTTTTGTTGTAGAACACTGTGCATATGTAAAGCTTTCTATAAATTTTAAGCATTAGTAACAGAACAACCTAATAAGGCACAAAATGATCTCCTATGGTTCTCTCTTCTGCTCCTAAAGCTACAGTTTAAAGGATCCTATGTTGAACAGGGATATTTATGCAAGATTTACATGGCAGACCCATGATTTGTGGTCTCATCACTCTTTTTCCATTTCTACACTTGTAGTAAATCAAATGTGGACACGTTACTGAGTTCTGCTTAGGGGAAAGTATTGAAAATGCAATATAGCTGAAATAGCAGCTATAGTGAAGGACAGAGAAGTTTGTTTTGGTTTAGGTTGGTGTTTTTTGTTGTTTTTTGGGGTGGGTTTGTTTTGTTTTGGTTTTGGGTTTTTTCCTTTTTCTTCTTTAAGAAGCCATAAACAGACAGTATTCTGCTTATGAATGAAATCAAAAAGATTTCATCTGTTTGTCTTTAGAGCACACCTTACTTTTCAGATACTTTATTCCTCTTCCTCCTAACTTGTGTTTGCCACTCTCCAAAAAAGTTTTCTGTCTTTGCACTCAGAGCTTGGACTTTATTTCATTTATCTTAGTTCACCCATTTAGTTTCAGTTTTAACTAAATTATGACATCTCTGGCAAAACATATGCAGGTATCCTGTTACATTTCAGCTCATTCATTATTTTTCACCTGACCAAATTGTAGAACACCTGCCTTTTCACTTGCTCTTCTGCCTGCAGAAGTGCAGCCTAATTCTATTCATTACATAGTTTTTTGCAGTTTGTTTTCAAAATATATCTCTGTATGAAGAAAAAGTACCATCTTTTTCTGCAGGAACTGTATTAGTCTGAATCTTTAGTTTCCAAATCAGTATATTTTTTTGTCTTTCTGTGTTTCTGAAACCCTTTGGAATTCTTTGCTGTACTCACATGGCATCTGTGCACTGTACTGAGATTATGTAGGCAACTTCTAATTCATGTTGGTATTCTTTGGAATCTAGCTGTATTTTTTCTAACTCTTATCATATCTCACCAATTTAAATAGTCATTAAAATACAGTGTTACATAACACTGCTATTCCTAATATCACTAGGAGTATTTTCATATGCATATTGCAATGAGTATTAACTTCTTCTATTTCAGCAGCGTTATGCAAAAATATATTTTGTAAAAGAAGTTTAATATAGTGGCAATGTGAGCGGCTTCACTCAGGGTCAGGTTAAGTGATTGCAATAGAAAGTATCCATCAGTATATGAGAAAATATCCTTTACAGATAATATCATTTTCACTGTATGAGGAACAAACTGTTTTTACTCCAGTATATGTAGGTTTTTTTCATGATGTGTAATGGACCTACCATTCTGCAGGTTTTCATTAGTCTATCACTGCACCAAGTAGGAGCTTTCACCTGGCTGCAAATATTCCTAAAAACAGGTTTTGTTGGATTTTAATCATGCTCAGCTATTATGTGACAATACCAATGCTAATGCAGAAAAAGCAAGAAGGTTTATGAAAAGATGAAGTCAGTGTGGAAAAGTCATCAAACTCAGAGCTGATAAGAAATAAATTATTGCAGCAGTGCACACAAGGGAATTTAGTGTGTCCTTTATTTTCTGAAGACTGAGAACAAAAAAAAATAATTCGTAAGGAACATGATTGGTCCCTGAACTCTCTAAATTAGATGCTATTTTCTCTGAAACCTGTATCAGTGAAGAGCAAGATGCTTCAGCAAGGAGCCTAAATATCAGCTGCTGAGTAGTGTGGAGCTAAAAAGTTATATTTGCAGGTATTATAAGTTTGTTTGGCTTTCAATTCTACCATGTGGTTTACATCCACTGATTGAGTCTGTTTTGCTGTATGGGTTGGATGACCAAGATTTGTCTCTCCAGAGATATTTTAGCCATGTTATTGTTATTGAGACCTTGGTGTCTCATCAGAGTAGGAGTGCATGTGTTCTTACTGACTGTTATTGGTTGTCCTTTGAACAAGATGACTTTTTTGTTTGACACTATATATTGTTTTATCCTTCTACCTATTAGTAATTTTGTAATTTCCACTTGTTTAAAAAATATTTAAATTTATTATGCACTCAAAGTAGCAATTGCAAAGGTAAGAGCTCCAGATTTATGAAATGCAAGAGTTAAGTTTGCAGCCTAAGTCCTCATTTGTTCCCTTTGTGTAGGTGTCCTACCTGCCTGAACTATGAGAAATTATTAGAATCCTTTTTTGTCTAGAACATCATCCTAAAGATCTGCATGTATCCTCTCACAGGCATAGACATAGTACTTCATACTTTCTCAATGATGTTTATATTCTTGCATACAACCCAGTTTGCAAAACATTCCTATATTGCTACAGTTAGTGTATATTTTCATTAAATAACTAATGTATGATATAAGCACAGCTGGACTCATGAACAATTGAAGACTGGGTTTAATGGCAAGTTTCTTTGAATGAATATTGATCAAAATGTAATTGAAATGTTTGTATAAAATGAACTTCTTACATAATTTATTTTTAGCATTTTATTACATAAGTGCTAACGCCTGCTGTTCTATAAAATAAAAACCAGTATTTGAGCAAAGACTCAATTGAAACCAAAAAGCTTAAAATTCTCTAAATCCACATTGAGGAAATATGATAAGGAGTAGTCAAAATTACAAAAATCCTAAGTATTTAGAACTCCAAAATTAGAGTTTTTCAGAGAAATAATACAAGAGTTTGGGAGAATTGAAACAAATATTTTCATCTTTACAGAAAGATAAGGAAGACCAGTGGCTAGAGAAAAAAGTACAGGGTAGTAGAGACCACATCATCTTAGAGCATCTTCAATGGACCATGGGTTACGAAGTACAAATTACAGCTGCCAACAGACTGGGTTATTCTGAACCAACATTGTATGAATTCAGCATGCCACCAAAGCCCAACATTATTACAGGTAAGTTAATTACATTGTGTTTTCTCTCTGTGAGTTATTTCCAACTCATAGTACAGAGTGCATAGCTGAGCATAATGTAACTGAAGTCCTAGACTGGAAAAACGTGAGACCCCAGACTTTATTATCAGCAAAAATTTGATTCAGAACCCTTAAATGAGACCCTGTCTCCTACTTTTCTCTTAGTAATAAAGTAATTTCTAAGTATAGAGGAAACACTGATTCTTCAACACTGTTGATGGCACTTAACAAGAAATACAATATTTAAGATGCATCTGCTTTTCAAGGTGCCTTGTACTGTCTATTGGCTGGTTAAGCCAGTTATTTGCTAGAAATCTTGATTTGAGTCCCATCCCTACATGTGTATTGAGCCACACATGTAATAAAGTCATTTATTTCAGAGTCCAATGAGGTTAAGGCTTCAAATAGTCTTGTTTAGATACTGTCTGAATGATTCACCCTAACATCGTGACCAAACAATATTCTGCGAGGCTGATTTACAAAATTTGAAACCAATATAAATTTTGTTCATGTTTTTAAGTGTGTAAATAGGAAGGTTTGAAATTCCATTTAAGAAAAACTGCATTTTAGTTAAGAGTGAGTGTATGAACTTTAATGCTTCCCAATATAAGGCTTTATTTGGATGCAACAATGAAAAAATATGTAGCTAGCAATAAACCTAAAATCAGGTATTTTCAGAAGTTTTGTGGGTAATTTTAATTATTATAAAGAAAATTCTATGAGGAAGAGATTTCAAACTTTTAATTAAAATGATGAGCTGCGTATTTATAATTATTTCTAAATTAGATTAATATCATCATTACCACTTGAAAAATCAGGTTCTAAATCCTCTAACATTGTATTTTCTGGCTGCCATTTTTCAAATTGTTATTGTAATAGAATCAACAAAAAACTTACCAAACAAATACAGTGGCAAATATATTAAAATGTTAACCATATCAATGCCTGTATTTCAATCTGAACACCTGGCTACATTGATACAGTGCCAATGAGCTGGAATGAGTCATGGACTAGCATGCCATCAGAAAATTTTGAAATAACTGGCTATTTTTTTCTGGCCTATTGTGAGTTTCCATCAAATATATTTTCAGGAAAGTTATCTCAAGATCTCTGGAACATTTTTGAATATTCCATAGCAGGATTTGTTTGTTTGTTTTTGTTTTAATATTGGAAGCATCCTTGCCTTTTATTTATTGAGAAGAAAACACATTTTTAATTCATTTCTAGACTCAGATCCAGTTCTAGTACAAGTATTTGTTTTATGCACTTGAATTGAAGTAAAGTTGATTTGCATCTTGATTGAAATTCAGGGTCTCAATAGGTTCTGTGTACTTGTTTTTAAACAGGCAGGGACTTGTGATTGCCATCATTCAGAAACAAAATTTCCCATGATTGAAAAAGGGAAAAAGAAATGTAGGGAATCTCATTGTCACAAGGAAATAAAAATATTTATTTTTAAAATAAATAAGAAGAAAAATAAGTAAAAACTTACTAAGGGAAGAGCTAAGCCATTTTTCAATTTTGCATATTTGAAACAAAAATATTACTTCTTTTGCAATGTATTCCAACTTTAGCCTTTTATAATTAAGTAAACTATTCCATGCTATTGCCACAGCTGCTGTAGCAAAGAAACTTAATTCTCCTCTGTAGATGAAAACATAGGTGGTCTCTAGACATTCAAGTAAAAAGTAGCTTAGTTAATTTAATTTCAGAAGATAGAACATGTCTCTCCAAAAACAGTTTTATAGGTGCTTAGGGGCTTTTTCCTTTCAGTGCTCTCCCATAACCTCTAAGTAGTTGTAAGAAGTCTGTTACACTATTTAACTTCAAGTCTTCTTTATATGAATCATTACTGCAATTATGATTGTGGAACTAATTAGTTTCCTTGACAACTGTTTTTTCAAAGCCTGAAAAAGAGTGTGAAATTCCCATCATAGGAACATTCTGTAGGCAATTTTTAAAAGTATGTCTAAAGGCATTTAGAATCAGTGGAACAATAATGTTCATATTCATAAGTCAGCATGATTATCTTGTTTGGAAATGGCATAATATTATAATCACAATATAATATTATATATGTATATACATAACGCTGCAAAAACTGGAGTGTAATCTATTATAACATAATTGGTTTTGTGTATTTTGAGCAGAGTTTGAGCAGAAATATTCTTTCTGATGTCAGTCAATTCTGATGATGCAGGATTTGTTTGAGGCTTTGGTATTAACAGCTAGGTGTCTACAGATGAGTTTTGAAAAAGACATAGGCAACAAGAATGAAAGTGGGTAGAGTTCTGAATGAAATCTGCATCCTTTGTCCTTGTGCTCTCTTAGTAGCTACAGTAACCAAGGCTTCCTTTCATATTATTAATGTAATTATTGAAAAAGCCTCTAAGACTCCTGAAGGTTTTCATCTGTATTTCCACAAATCTGTGGCACTTCAGCTGAACTGAGTGTTTATGTCTGGCTCTAAATTTAAACAGAAATAAATCAGTAGACCCTGTGTATGCAATCTCATGAATATTACTTATCCCAAGAGACTTTTAGGATCTACTAAGTATCTTGTTGGTTCACTATACATAACATAATACCCTAGTGGAGTGTGTGCAAGCTAATGCAACACATTAGAGAACTGAAGGGAGATATAAGCAAAGATATGTTGGTTGTCCTTCAATGCGTGCTTAGTAGAGAAATAGGAGTTGTCACAAGAAATAAAACTGCTTCTAAATTTTTTAGAAGGAGATTGTTTGTGCTTTCAAAAGCCATCAGGCAGAAGTAGTAATCCCTGGGATCAGGAACTGAAAGCCAAAACTCTACTTAAGTGAATATACAACTCCTGTGGGCACTGAATCCACAGCTTCTGCTTCCTAGGGAAGTGTGCAAGTACCAGCTCCTGGCTGCAAGTCAAATTCCATGATAATACAATATGATGATCTTCCAGTAATAGTCTTAGGTCTGGGAAGGAGCTTGAGGCTGCAAATTGCGCTCTGGCATCAGGGAGGTGCGTGAATGAGAGAGACATTCCTTTAAATTATCACATGGTTGGCCTCAGCAGCCTCCAAGTGTAGATCTACTTTATTTATTAATGTGTATTCTTAGGACTGTAACACAGTATTCATTCACTGAGTCACTCACATCTGTGATTAGTTCCTCAGAATTTGTAATCCTTTTAATGAAAGCTTCCTGGTTTTTTGAAGAGTTTATCAATGGAAACTTGCACTGACTTTGAGAAATGCTCAGCAAAACTTCTGAAAACGTTTTGCTTTGTATAAACTGCTTGTATAAAATTATTCATGTATGTTTACACATAAATAAGCACGTATATATATTAGTTAATATTATATCTATATATCTATATATACACCATTTTTCTTCCTGCTTTTTGAGTTATTTTTTGTGGTTACAAATCTATATCTGTATTTCACATTTCACTTAGACTTATGAACATGTATTTTAGACTCATGCTTGGAGAAAGAGTGACGCAGTCTTAAACACAGTATTTTATGTGTTCCAAAATCTTGCTAGGGACATCAGTCAGCAATACTTGCAGGCAGGTACAACTCTAACCTCAGTGTGTTTGCCTCTGAATGATGTATTTATCAAACTTTTGGTGCCAATTTTTAATTTTTTATAAAATTTTCTTCTGGCTTATCTATACTGTTAAGCTTTTAGTCCCATTGCATTCTCAAAGGAACTGTGTGCTTTAGCTCTTTATCTATATTAGAAGAGCATGCACTAACCTCTGCAGCCATAAAGGCCCCTGGGAACAGCTGAAGTCCATCAGCTCCCAGAGCTGACTCTACAGCCCATGTGTACTTGCACTCCTTCTCTGCAGTGAGAAGACAGACACCCTGTCTTTGTACCCCACAGCTGGTACAAGTGTCCAAATCTGTTGTCATTCTGAACCATTTACACTTGCAGCCTAAAAACACATGGACAGGTATATATTAAATCTCAAGAGAGGATGGAATGGAAGGTGCTAAAAAGATCCTTTCTGCAAGCGTTAAATATATTTTCTGGAATTACTGGCAGATTTATGAAGGTGCCATTTTCTAAAGGCTCTTATCCAGTCAGTGCTGTTACTTTAAAAGGGCAGTAAATATATTAAAAATGTTTCCAAGTTTGTTTTATCACAGTTGTTTTCTTTTTCACTAGAAATTAATTACTTGGTTCAAGAGTGGGAAAATGGTATAAAAAACATTTGGGGATAACAAGATTCATTTTTCTTATTTTGTTTGAGGCAGTTTTTTTTGTTGTTGTTTAAACTGTGAGAGTAGTTTTTTATTTGCATGCCTGAAAATCTTTTAATCCCTTGAACATCTTATTTTTTTTTTTTCCATGCACACTTTAAATCATATAGTGGGAGGCAAAAGAGGGACGATAATACACAGTATTTTTTCTCATCACTACCACTTTGCTATTGCAAAGATGATAATCATGATGTCAACCATGATTGTTATCAGTAATTTCACAAAAATACAATGTGATCTGCAGTGGTCTTGAAGTGAATGAAAAATAATAGTAGCTCTTATCATTGCTTCAAGTGTATGTGTATGCATTTGGGTTTGCATTTTTGTATATATATATTATAATGTGTTACTAGAGCTTCTGAGCTATATGGAGAATGTTTTTTTGGAATAGAAGTTAGGATAAGGTTTTTCATCCAGAAACTCAAAATTACTAGTTACAGCAAAACAGAAACAAGTTTCTCTCATTCTCACAGTTTTCCTTTAGGGCAAGTATTTTTCTTAAATTCTGCTCTCAGTCAAGCAATTAGGTGACCTTTCAGGAAAAGAAATAAATGCTATATGATCCCATCTGTGTAGCTGGGGTAGGTTTTTGTTCCTGTCACCTCTTGCAATCGAAGAGCATATTCCCTTCCTGCACCCTCTCTCTCACACCCCTTCAGTGCAGGGGCTGTGTGGGTGCCCTGGTGCACAGTTTCCCTAGCTCTGAAGGGCATAGCCCCCTTTCTCTGAAGGGCTGACTCGCCCTGACCATGCATCCACTAAAAGAAGCCAAAAAGCCACCTTCCTCACTCATGTTCTGTTCTCCACTACAAATGTAATATTTGTTGATGTTCCTATGGGCATCAAACTGAACGGCTTTTGTATCTTTGAAACATTTTCCCTTGATTTTAAATCATTCCCTATCTGTTTGAAATCAGATTTTATGTGATTACAACCAAGCCTCAAGGTCGGCGTCTCACATGAGAGCAGGCTTGCATGGCCAAGGCCTCTGCTGCCATTTCCATTGACCTTTCCTGCCTCGAGAGCACACTGCTGCCTCTTGTTAAACTTGGTGCCCAATAGCACCTCCAGGGCCTTTTCTGCAAAGCTGCTTTCCAGCTGGGTGGCCCTTAGCTGTGAACTGGTGACCAAGGTTGCTTTTTCCAAGGGGCAGACATTTGCACTTCCTCTTGTTGAACTCCCTCATGTTCCTGTCAGCCCAGCTCTCTGGCCTGCCGAGGTCCCTCTGGGTGCCAGGACTACCATCTGGTTCCTCAGCCACTGCTCTGAGATGTGTGTCATCAGAAAAGTTGCTGAGGGTGCTCTGTGCCCCATCACCCAAATAGTTGACAATGCTGAACAGGATTGAAACCCATACTGACCCACAATTTGGCTCCTGGTACCTATCCTCAATTCTAGAAGAAGTTATGTTTCATCATTAAAAGTTAGATCAGGGGAATTGTGGGGACTTTTAGTCTTCTTTTGTATTCGCTTTACATAAAAAAAGCTAGAAAGGCTGCCACTATGTACTTGAGCAAGGACCAAATGTCATCACTTGTGGCTTACAAATTGTCTGTTTAAATCTCCATAAAAAGACTGTAGAATTTTTCAGGATTAGCCTGATTTTTAAACATATGGTTTGTGACAACACTGCCTTTCCATTTGTTTGTGTGTGTGTGTGTGTGTGTGTACAAAAATCCATTAGTTTGTGGCTTCTGATAACTTTTTGAATATAGCTGACAATTTCACTAAATTTCTCAGAGAATGGAGACTTCAAAATTAAAACATTCCTGTAATTTCTTAATGAAGTCTTATCTGAGAATAGAAGTAAAGTTCTCTGTAGTGCAGTAGGCAAAATATTATATTAAACCCTCACACGCTTCTAACAATTAAAATGATTTGGAAAAGAATAGTTGAAATTTTCTGACCCTTGATCCTTTCACCAACCTGCGCAGCTGCAGTACATTTAGACCACAAAAGAAAAAGAAAAAACACAGAAGATGTTTAAAAGATTTTCACAGGTAAAATCTCCATTACATAGATCTGATTTTTTAGCTGATAATTAGAATCTCTTTTGTATGACTTTGTGCATTCCATGATTTCTCGGTCTGCCTCTACAGATCTGCCTAGCTAGGGTTTTAGCTAAATCTAAAATGAAGAACAAAATGCAGGAGTCAAAAAGGAAAGCCTGTGAGATGTCAGTCTCCTTAGAGCTCTGCTCATATTCCCAAGGCAAGGAAGAGCTGCAGCATTATCCTTGTGAAATTACCTGACTCATTTTCTCATAGGCTGAAAGATATTGTAATTCCAAAATAAGAATTTGAAAATGATGGCTTTTGTCTGACTTTTGATCAGATCCTAATCCTGAGCTAAAAGTGTAAAATAAATTCCTCAGCCAGTATTGCTGAGATGGAAGAATAATTTTGTTATTTTATTTTATTTTCTGAAGAGAATAGGGAGATGAAATGTATCTTTGAGATCTCCTGCTTTGAGAAAAAAGTTGGTAGGACTCACACCAATCAGATTAATTAATATCTAATACTTCAGAAAGATAACAGCCCTCACAAAACCTATTTGGTTTTGTTTTGCAAACCAGTACTAGAATTTGCTGGATAAGAGCCATTTCTCATCAAATCCTGGAGATTATCACTGTTGAAAGTGATAGGGCATGTTCTTGCTCTAGGCTAAAACCAGCTGTTTGCTCCATCCCCTGCAAAGACTAAAGTTATTACATGAAAAGGGATAGAAATCCCTCTCTGAAATTGATAGAACTTTCTTGATATGAATCAGAGAGAGAGACACAAAGGCTAGCACCATCAAAGATGTTAAGAGAAAAAAATATACACTATTTTTTAATAAAATCTAATTCTTATGTAGAGCTATCACAGACATTTGCTACCACTGAATAGCAGAGGAACAGCAATCAAAGAGCTATTCTGTATTCTCAGAATTTCTACTTCAAAAGAAATTTAATTTTTTCTTTTATCATGCGAATTTTAGTTTGCTCACTTTTTTGAATGCTATGAAGAAAAAAAGAAAAACACTACAGATGTTGAATGTGGAAGTGCAAGGACACTCTTTATAAGTATGGTACTCTAATCATTATTTGTTTCAGGTAATTGCTAGCATTATGATTCTTTCTAATTAAAATAACCCTGAGTGCCAATTAAAAGATGAAATGTTTAGGTATATTCTCTAAAAATATTTAAAAGCTGATTTATTGAAGTAAGTGTGGAAGTTTATGGTGCTCAAGATTTGTGGGGTTTTTTTCTATGAGTATATGGAGCAAACTATTCAAGTCTTAAGAAAGGAACTGGTTGTGAATTTTGAAGGGCTTGAACACAATATATGTATATTATATATACATTGAATACACATTGAAAATACCACAGTAGAAATATGGGTGAGGATGGAATCATGTCCATAATCGCTCTTATACTGCTGCCTTTTCCACTTGATAGTTAAGTACATATGACAGTTCTCACACATCTATTTGTGCAGGAACAGACATTTGTGTGATGAGCAGGTAATGCACTGGTTAAATTATATAGTGTTATAGTTTTCATCTGCTTCCATTAGAATTTCTTAAATCAGTTTTAATGTAAAGATTAACCAATGTTATTGCTTATACTGCATAAGATTTTACACATTTTAATTTCTTTTGAAGTCTTTTTCAAAATATTAATATAACACTGATATTAGTAATTACCAATATAATTATCATGTCACTGTAGCTGGAAAAAATCTAGCCAATACACTATATATTGCATAAATTTGACTGTATTATTTGCCAAAAAGTGAACGTTAAATATAAATATTTGTAGAAAAAGTATATTCAAACTTTGTATATTTAACCAGACATACTGTGAGGATGTGAATGTGTAAGAAGCTACTTTGTTCCCACCCCAGTGTCAAAGTCAGTATCTAATTACCCAGCTTCTTGTGCTAATTGCATGGGTAATTCATATTTTAATTTTACCTGTGTCCATATTATTGGAGCCAGTTTTCATGGTGGCCCATTGTAAACCCTTACCATAATTTAGGAACACGATAAAGCCATTAGCAAGGAGAAACAGATAAACAAGTTTCTCTCTTCTTATATATGATTGGAACCTTCTTTTTGTGTAATTATTGACACAGTTCTAGTTTATCCGTTCAGCCTGTGGGCTGGTGTTTCTCCTTGCTTTCAATACTCCTTGCTTTAAATAGTAGTCACTGGTTCTGATAGGTGCTCCATGGCAGTTTTGTGAGTTCCAAGCACCTCCAACATAAAATTCAAAATTGTGTTTATATTGGGCTTGGCTGAATGGTCTCAAGGGGAAGCAAGAAACATGCTTCAGGTAAAGCACTTAAATATTTTTTTTTTAAATTAGACCAGTTTGCTCCTTTGACTGCTGCAGAGGACCACATTGCTGGTATGGAGGTACACCTTTCCACAGTTGTACTACTATGTTATACAGATTTGGATGGGGTACTTCAGTGGTTGCCATTCCATCTATGTTTTAATCATACTTTGATGTTTCTGTTAGAGCAACATTTTTCAAGTTACTGTCTTTGGCCCAATGTAAATATTATTTTTTTTCTTTTTTCTTTCCCACTGCCACTTTTTTCCTTTTGATACTTTCTTTTTCATGTTGTCTCAACTTTTGCACTTTTTTTTTTCTAAAATTTACTTCTTTTTCACACTCTTGATTTTCTATAACAATTCTTATCCACACAGACAGATGCTGTGAAGCTACTAGACGTGACAATGGAGGCCAGTCCCTGCAGCTGAATGCTGCTGTTTTCTCTTTCATTGTAGTCATAAGTTTCTGGTGCATGTTTTTATACTGTTGAGGATAAGGCAAGCAATGTGTATTCTTCCTATCTCTCTTAGTTTTTTATTTGTGGGGAAAAAAACACACACCTTAAAAAATTTTTGCTTTTAAAAAGCTCTTCCAAAGTTTCCATTCCTAGTCAAGATCCTGAATAGTGTAATTACTTCAGTCTGTGTGTGCAAAATTCTTTGTCGGGCCTTTGGGAGCCTGGTGAGTTTTGTGAAAAATTCAACGGGGAATGCTTGACACTCCAGTCTGACAGAACATGGAGAATCTGACTTACTGAATTTGATCAGCGTGATTTGATTCTATTTTCTCAACTAGATTTTGATTATAAGAAATCCATGCAGAGATCTTACCATTGTCAGTTGCATGGCTTTCCAGGTACACCACCAATTCATTTTTCAGGAGAGAATTTTCATTTTCTAAAGGGTTTCCTTTACCCGTAGGGGTATTTTCCTTTGCAAAGGGTTGTCCTTGCACTGGTTCCTGACACAAGGTACTTAAAACTTTATGCTTAATAAAAAACTGTTCAAGTCCAGTCTGAATGGAGCTCTGAGAAACTTGAGCTGAGTGGGAAGGTGTCCCTGTCCACAGCAGAGGATTGGATGGTCCCTCCCAACCCAGGCCATTCTATGGTTCTGTGAACACAGACATGTTTTGTACTTTCTAATGTATTTTAACAAGCATGTCTTCCCTACCTAATTATTAATTGTTTTAGTTGGTAGTGTTCCATTTCAAATGCTTTTTCTGTGCCTCACCACTGCAGTGCCTCAGCACATAAAATAGGTCCCTGCCCAACAAGGTCACTTGTGACTGCAAAGGTGCCACATTTCATTTCATGGCATCTGTTGGACTTGGAAGCTCCAGGGGTTCAATTTTGACCTGTAGCAAAAATGGAAAAGCATTTTTCCCTATTTTACATATTAAAATCATGACTTATGAGTGTTGCAGCAGTGTGTGCAAAACCTCAGGAAAAAGATTTTATTTAATAAGAGTCCATATAGATATTTTATTACATATATTTGATTTTAAAATTTATGTAGTTGTCTAGGGGTATGGTTCATTTCTCTGTTGCATACAGAATAACCTGAGAAAGCAATGCACTTTAAAGCTAAGGCAGAATTAAATATTTATTTTAAGACAGTTCCCTTCAAACTGTTACTAAATATGACAAACCTGATAATTTATATGTTGACTTCTTCCTCCTTATAATTCATACCTTTTTGAATCTAAAACATTTACCTTAAAAATTGGAAATCAATTGGTCAGAATTAAGTATCTGTATATCTTCACTCAGTTAGGTGATTTTCTTATTTATAAGAAATATTGATTATGATGATTTTTGCCAGTTCTGAAATATTTTTGAACGTCTTTACTTTAGGGCATCAATAATGAAACCTCTCCTCATCTAAACCAGCTAATAGTCATTTTATAAAATTGGACTACGCCACAAGTTAGTTGTCTTCAGAATGCATGTGTGTAAGTCTACAGACTAATTTATTGACAGGAATACTTTTTTAAATAATTCACAAATTTAGTGTAATGAAGTAGCTGGAATTGAAAAGATTGGTATCTAGAAAACGTTGGTTTTGTTGTGATCTGCAGAAAAGCTCTCACTGTAACATTGAGCCGCTATTCCATCCATGGCTCTTGCCGCTATGTTCTGTCACTTTCACTTAATGTCATGACATTACTTGGAAATTAATTACATTGATTAGGGCCTGACATACTATGGTAAAGAAGGACTTTTTTTTTCTAATTTCATAGGAGTTGAAACTTTGGATTCCTATTTAGGAACAGTCAGGAGAAAGCCCATTTTCTATGCACAAACAATATATATTGACTTTGTAATTTAGTTGTGTAGGTGTTCTTCCAATATACACTATTTATTTTTAAAATGATTAAGCTCTTATTGAACCAAGAGATGTAACTAGTGAAGGCTAGGTAGTATTTTTAATGAAACCTTTCATTTTAGCTGTGTTACAGTGGATTTGGATTTACTAACTACACATAAGTTAGAGAAAACTTTCAGATTGGAGAACATATTTTCAACTGAGTATAACTCGGACAAGTGCTGTTGCTAAATTTATTTTTAGGGGAAGGGTCATCTTGGACAGGAACTTTTGCAAGAGGTTTTATTTTTTTTCTCTTACCATTTCAAAAATTCAGATAGTGAAAATGTTTGTTGTTACCACTGTTGCCACTATTGCCTTCTGTGGTAACAAAAAAAATAACAAAACTGCAAGGATATCTCTGCTTCCCATCCCAGAGCTGATGATTGGCTAATATTTAATAACTAGGTGCTGTAGTAGATGCTAAGGGGGAAAGAAACCCACAGTACAAGCACACTACAAACTGCTGCTGCAAGATCTTTCTCAGTCTGCAGGAGCTCAGTGGTGCACAAACCCTGGGCCTCCCTTTTGGTCCAGGGGAGCAGCAAAGTCTTTCTAGGGGCTCCTCTTTGCAGTCACATCCCTTTTGCATTCTGATCCCACTGTAAGACAGGCACTGCATGCACATGAGGGAACAGAATCTTCTCTTGTGGACACATGGTTGCTGTTCGGAACAGTAAAGGAAACCAAATTGCAGATCCAATAAAAACTACTGAACACCTGCCACTGGATGAAAGTCTTGAGTAACACTTGCATTGTCTCATAAACTGAAAAATGAAATTGGGTCTTGTAAGGTTGCACAGACAGTCTGATTCCCAATATATCCTTATTTTGTAGCATTTTCCTAATTTTCTGAAATTTGAAACTTTAATGCTACTAAATGTTGTCTAACCTATTTTCATCTTCCACATACTTGTCACTGTTCTTAATGTTTGGGTGTTTTTTAATAAAGCAAGACAGGACACTACTAGAGGTATGCAGAAGAGCAGAAAAATGAAAATTCCCATATCATTTTTCTACTCTGGTAAGACATTTGAAGAGCTCTTTAGGAGCTATATTTTATTATCTTAGCAAGTCATTCTAACATTGCAGGGTATACAAGAAGACAAGATAGGAATTAGGGTGCAGAGACTGATCAACTGTGAACTCTCCAAACATACTGTGAAGGAGATAATGAAAAGCCTTGAGAAATTTTAGCAGCTAAATATACATTATGAATGGCAAGTTGGCTTTTATCCTCAGTGTCACAATGCCAGTGGGATAAAGAGACAAATTTGGATCACTTATCTTTTTTTCCAACTGATAGTAGCTTTGGCTGGGAACTATATAAATTTGCTCCGTTCAGTGAGAGAAATTTTGGTCTGCTCCAATTTAAATTATTATGTGCTTTGTATTTTAAGGTTATCAAGTACTTTGAATGTGATCCTTTTCTTTTGGCCTTCCTCTTCCATCAAATTCCAAAGAGAATGAGTTAAGCCGATATTATGGGGATTATGTGACTGCGGATCCAGGCAGTTCTGGGCAGTGACCCAAAACCTCTGTAATGAGAAAGAAAAAGTGTAAGAGAATAGCTTCCTTGGGTTGTCCTATATCTCCTCAGATGAATAACTAATACAGCTTTGCATACAGTTCTCTTTATGAGTCTTTCATAATCTTATTTTTAAAAACAAAGAGAGAGAGGGTATTTCACAGTATTTTGTGCAATCTGTGGGAATATTCAGAAGATTTTGAAATCTTGGCTTCTTACAAACAAGAATAAGAAAAAAATGAACAGAGACATTTTTAAATTAAATTATAATTCATAGGTATAGACTGAACAGCTTAAAGTTGTAATTTAGACTCTATTAAAATGATAAATATGTCTTCACAAATTGAATTCAATATACTTCTGACATTAGTATTTGAATGTTAGATAACTAAATTTGTCCTTTAAATGTTGTAATTGTAAAAAGGATTTTAGGTCTTATGACTGACAGTGTAAAATGTTACCCATTTTTTTTAACATTGTCACATATTTTGAAATGCTAATATTAAACTGTCTGTAAGACCAAAGTCCTAAAATATTCTATGCTGATCTTATGCTTTAAATCCAAATTGGTGGCACAGAAACTTAAAAAGGGTAATGATTATTCTGTGATATAGCAGTATATCTCTAAGGAACAGTATTTTTAAAATGTTCTGATTTACAACCTTTAGAGTCTAAGTCTGGCTTCTTTCCTAATCAGATTTTATTTGTTGTGTTCCTTCTTTCCAGAGTTTTGACAAGTTCCTAACATATAAAATTGTTCACAAATCAAAGTATTTACATAATGCAACTTTAAATGCAATCCTTTATTTACTGCTGTAGGGTTATTGGAATATAAATTGCTGTCTCTCTAAACAGGAAAAATATTGCCCAGAAATAGACATGCATATTGCATACATTGGAAATAAAATATAACTTCTGAGAGCTTTTGTGAGGTGTACAAAACATGCTATTACCAAATAAAAAAAATAACATTCCATTTAATTCTTTTGAGAAAGTATAAGGCCAAGGACTGATGCAAAAATTATTATATGCAGATGAGCAACATTTATTTAAAAGATGAACAGATATGGTGGTTTAATTATACACCTCAGCTTCTGACCAATTCTCGGTCAGTTTTCAGGGTCTTACCACATACTCTCTTTTCAGCATGGAAACCTGCGTAGGCACCACTCAAATGTGTATGTAAATGTGAAATCATTAATTAAGGCTGAAAAAACAGGTTGTTTTCTTTTTTTTTTTTAAGACATAATGGAGATTTGTAATCATTTTGTGATTGTGCTAATATGGCAAATTCTCTATCTCTTGTCCAGTATGTTGATGATTTCTGATTGTTCATTTTTTCAGGACTTTTAGGAGCAAAGGAAAAAAAGAAAATATTACTTTTAGGATGAAAGTTGAATATTATATAGAGATATGTAGCTTCTGAGGTCTATAATGGCATCACTGAAATTATTCCTTCATTTAGCACTCATTTATGCTTATCACATTTACTTAATCCATTCATTTTCTTCAGGCATATAAGGAATGTTCAGTTTTCCATTGCAGCTTATTTCAGACAGTGTGTAGGTGATGGAAAATCACCTTTTCCCTTTAATGTCAATGCCATCTTAGTATAAAGCATAGTACCTGTATGTAAGCTGTACACTTGAGAGCTACGCTATGTTTAGATATTTTACAAATAGAGCAAGAAACTGAGGTAGGAATATCCATACTTGTTCATTTATTATAGGGTCACAAGTCCCCAGAAGCTGTGGTAGTAATGCTTGCCACCATATTATGTTGTACAATATTCTTATTAACAGTTCTGTATATTTATTTTACATGTTTAACATTTTTGTAGAGGTAATTTCCAGTGCATATTTCATTTACATAAAATTTTAATTTGCATTAAGTGCCCATAATAGAAGCAAAGTAAAGCTTTCTCAGTGTATGTTTCCAACAGAATTACAAATGAAAATACAATGTAGTGAAAATAATTCTGTGAAAAATATTGAATACACTGCAACATCTGTACATTTCTGTTTTCAAAAACAGTGTGAAAGGCAAGGAAAAAAATCTGGATTTAAAGTAGTTGATTTTAATTTGTGAAACATCACTTATTTTTATCTGTTCATAATTCACTACCATTTTGCTCCACTGATTTTTTCATGCATGCAGCACTTGTTGTCATCTCTGCTTTCTCCCTGAAGAATGTGTGCATGGTGTAACTGTGATGTCCCTCAGAACCTTTCCAAACACAATGTCAAGAAATGTATGTAACTTTGTGTCTATCATCTGTTGTTCAAAGTTCATTTTAGTTCATGCAATTTCTGTCTTCATTTTTTGTAATAAAGAAAACTGACTGAAAGCATTTCTATCTGTATTTTCTTTATTGCTAATAAATGCTCTTTTTTTCTTGTATTATCTACATGAAGAGATTTTGTATCTGAAGAGATTTTTTAGAGTTGTATCTGTATTTTTTCTACAGTGTTTTATCCAACAGTGAATATTAAAAAACCCCAACCAAAAAAAAACCAAAACAAAAATCCCACACCCAAACAACCAAAAATCAAACAAAAATTCACCACAAACATCAAAGCCACTAAAACTGGACTTTGTGAATTTTAAGTTTGGTTCATATTAGGTGGCTGCCATACTACTGCACTAGTGAAGCAAGTATGTGCAATGTCTGTATAAATTTGCAGCCTGAGCTTGATCCATTCTGATATGATCTACCTAATTGAAGTTTTATCCTCAAAGGCAGATGTTTTCATAGTGGGAAAAGCTGTACTCTACCAAGCAGGACTCTGCTAGAAGTTGCAGTTGTCACAGTCGAACATTTAAAATAAAAATATGCACCATATACTGGCAGCACTTATAATATTAAACTGCTTTTTTGTAGCTAATGCTATAAAATATTTTATATTAATTTATATATAATAATAGATTTAAAATATTATTCCAAGTATTACCTCTTAAAACGGCTGTGTTTGAATTTACAAATGTGAAATAATCTCTCAATTTAAATACAATCCCAAGATAGTTTGATTCTTTTTCAGACCTCCTGGCTACAATACTCAGAGTTGTCATCCACTATAAAGATGCAAAAATTTCCCATGTCTCTGTGGTATGTGCACAGCATGATTTTGAATTCTCTTAAATGAAGAAATTAAAATAATTTATCCTTTTATGTAATAGCAGTACTGAAACCACACATAAGTGTATTTCTCAATTCTCACATCAATCTTAATTAATCTGCAGAGGTTCTTAGAAACTCCTCCAAGAGACATGTTCAGTAAATCTGCTGTCAGTTTGAGTGGAGGAAACTGGGACACAGAAACTTATTTTCCCAAGTCTATTGAAAGCCAAAACCTGGGTGCAGTGCTGATGCCGTGAACCCACGGTGCAGCCTTTCCCTCTCAAGGCACAGGAGGAGTGGGATCTCTCTGCCTGCATTTTTCTGGGGCTTCCCATGGAAGGAGACAATGCTGAAAAATAGCCTTCAGTCTGATGACTGAGTAAGTACAAGGAAAAAGCAGCTGTAGCTGTAACTGGCCAACTCATTGGGCATATTAGAAATGTGCCTGCAATCTGCTTAGGGATAGTTTGATTATGCAAAGAATCTCTTTTTTAAAACTTTGCTTAAAAAATAACAAATGACAACTCCAGAGAACATTTTGTCAACACAGAATGGGGTTTTTTTCAGTAAAGAATGGCTTTTTTCTCTATCCTTTCCCTTGTTATCCCTCAATGGCCATGGACAAGACACTGTTGCCAGAAACACTCAAACTGCTATTTACATTACATTTCTTTTATTTAGCAATTGCATGTATGTCTATGAAGACACCTTCCTATGAAAAATGTTATAAGGGGCTGTTAGAGAAAATGAGAACTCAAATCCTACTTACTCAGTATCCTGAGAGAATTATAATACAAGACATTCCCCTTAAAATTTAAAGGCAGAAATCCAATTCTGAAATCTTGTTGGCAGGAGGATCTCAGCCATAATGAAGAAAAACTCCTTCACTTAGATAAGCATCAGAAAACTTTTAGACACACTTATTTCAGCAGCTCACATCTGTGTAACTGACAGTCCTGGTGGACCACAGGCTCCCCTGGCTCACTCCAGCCCAGACTTCATCAGAGATGGGAGACAATGAAAATCTGTCACTTAGGAGTATAGGAAAGTTAAAGCAAGCCAGTAGGGCTGTCCTCTTATTTTTCAAAGTTGTGTGTCAAGTGTATCTGTCAGAACACATTACTCAGTCGTGCAGCTCAGAGCACACATCCATGTGTTTGTCCACTGCCCTTCAGCAGTATCTGTCCTAGCAGAGAGTTATAGGAAAAATCACTGAGGAAGAAAAAGCATTACAACTAATGTTGATTATAGCCTTGTTAGCATCTTTTTGTGTTAAGGAATGGGATAGAAAAGAACACTCCTTAGTGTCACGTTCTCTTTTGCATCAAACAGTCCCCCAGTAAATGTTGCATAGAATCCTAATGATTTCTTGCAAGCTGGTGTTGCAAATATAGTGATTTGTTTATTTCATTTGAAGGAAGACATGATGCTTGCAGGCACTTACCTGGCTCAAAAGACAAGTTTTATTGATACAAATTGCTAAAAACAGGTCATGCAGCTCTGGCTGTGGCAGCCAAAGTATTGGAGCTTCTTTGGGTAGGGGGAAGGGATCACTGGTTCTTTGCTTCCTTTGGTCATGGCCTGCCACTGTTTTACTGTTAACAGGTAGGACAATTTATAGAGCCATTTAATTTTTGAAACTGCGTTATGATTGTTTTCAATGCTCATCAATGGATACTAAATTTTAAGACCTGTATTTACTGTCTTTTTACAGCTTTTGAATTAGTATATACATTTTATAAGACTTTGAGTCTAGAAAAATTTCAAATCAGTTATAAAATCAAAGACAATATTCATAGACAGTGCAGAAATAACTGTCATGGTTGGGCACGTTTTGAAGGGTCAATACAAAAGTGTAGTTCAACTTGACAAACAAGAATGCTTTTTCTTCCTGCCATGACCCAATGTAGTTAGTTCATAATTTTTACGTTTTTACTTTTGATTGAGAGCAGTTTACTTTATCTTCTTACTGTCTTGAAAGAAAGATTTGGGTAATGGTCTATCTTTCATTTTAACTTCAATCCATGCCCACTAAGGAGCAGAGAAGAGAATAATGCACAAGAAGTTGCTTTTTTTTTTTCTCACAACAAAAACTTATTATCACTGAAGGTGTGAAAGAGGCATCTGGACGTCATCTTATCCAACCCCCCAGGTCACACAGAGTACTTGTTATAAAGCTTGCAATTATTGTTTTATTGTAGCAGTAATTGAATATATAGTGTGATTCTGTAAGAGCACAGAGAAATTCTGCCACCTCAAAGGGCACAGTTTCCTGTAACATCATTGATTGTCATGTAATATAAATATATTGATGTTGCATATTTTGATCCTGTGGAGAAGCAAAAGCTCTTTTTTGTGCCATGTATAAATCGTGCCTGCTCACTGGCACCGGTTGCCCAGGGAAGCTGTGGATGCCCCAACCCTGGAAGTGTCCAGGGCTGGGTTGGATGGGGCTTGGGGCCACGTGGAGGTGTCCCTGCCCATGGCAAGGGAGGTGTAATCAGGTGAACTTAGAGGTTCTTCCAACTCAAACTATTCTCTGATTCTGTACACAAGTATAGATGGAGATTCTCCCTTTTGACCTGCTTCCCTTAGAGTATCTGGTGCAGAACGCTCACAGGAACTTAGTCCAAACTTACATTTGAGAGTCCAGGAAATTAATCTTTTCACTTAGTTGTTTTCACTGGAAAATCCTGTTTTACTTCTTCGTTCCTCTTTCTTATCAAATAAGGATTCCTGCAAAAAATGTTCAATTGTCTCATTAGAAATCATTAGAAACATAACTTATTCAATAAGAGAGAACTTGAAAATTGCCAAAACTTTCAATGACATTTTAAGAAACTTGCTTTGAGCTTTTTTAAATTCTTTTTTACATTTTTGAAAGTTTTTTAATCTTATTTCCGTAAGTATTCATTGATGAGCACTTATTTGAAGAAGTGGATGAAAAAAGTATCTTTAAAGTTGTCGGTTTCCTTCATCATCATGGCAAGGTATTACATTATTTATGCATTCTATATAACAAAACCACATTCTTTTAAATGTAGTATATTTTTAACAAATTCTAATTAAAACTCATTCAGAACTACAGAACTTGTACTTTCCATTTTTTTATTTAACAAGCAGTGTTTTAAAAGGCCCTCTGTAGTTAGACAACTAAGCCAGATACACAATGAACATTTTCAGAAAATTTCTAAGAACTAATTCTTTCACATCAACATTGGATTTTTGTGATTTAAAATGTTTGTCTTCAACTAGGAAAATAAAAAGCAAATAATACATAAATACTTTGTTATTTTAGAGCACAAAGTAGAACTCCTATTTTGAGTTTGTTTGGTACATCCTGGGAAACTGTAAAAACCCCAAATATTTAAAATAACTTCTGTAATATAACTATAATAACAATACAATGCCAATAATTTAATTTAAGGCAATGCTTTTTGATAATAAAATTGCTTTTCAAAGTTGACATGTTTGCAGTATGACATTAATATTTGACCCAGTCACAGAATTAGAACTTCTGTTGATGTCATGACATATAAAGAAAAAAAATCACAATGTTTTGAAATTTTATGTATATTGGGATATGATTTTTGAAACCAGTGAGGAGAGGCCTTAATCTGCTTTAACAGTTATTGGGATTAGTTTTACATTTGACTTTAGTGGGAGCAGATGGGTAAAGCAATTTAAGGAGGAACAGAATAAAGACACAGATGAACTTCTAAAAAAGAATTTTATATGTTTTCATTAAGATTAAAGACAAAGATAGATTTAAAGAAGAGACAGGATAGCTTCTATCTGTTTTCAGAAAAGCATGAGATCCTCAGACAGGTGAGAAGGCTGATCACAGCCACGCTTCTCACCCCATCACTGGGTTTGGCCACATTCCTGTCACTCTTTGGGTGCAGGAGATAAAGGAGAGAAATGTTGGGAAAATGTTTACAGTTTCAAGTAATCAGACTTACAAAGCAGAAACCTGCAGGAACAAAAGGGCTACAATTAGGAAAAAAATGACTTGGGACTGGTAGAGCAGTAGGAAGCATGGGGAATGCTAAATGTAAAGGAAATCATCAGCCACAAAGAGATGGAGAAATATGCAGCAGTCAAATACTCGTGTCTCAGATCTCTCCCCCATACGAAGAAAACTGAAAATGCAGAACAGTGTCCCACGCAACTGTGACAAAGGAGCAATATTGCCACTAAACATTTCCTTCACTTGCCAGTGAAGATACTCTGTAGACATTTCTGTCACTGAATCACTTACAACGGGAACCTTGCCATTTTACAATGTTCCAAGGCTACTGAAGGTGCTGTTCACAGCAGGGGAAAATGTATCTCTTCATAGTAAAAACTTCATAACACTGCACTAAGAAAAAAAACCCTAAAACTAAACCAGAAAAAAATCCCTGAATTTCTTTCAAAATTTGGAATAAATGACCCTATTTTTTTTCCTTCATATTCTAGTTGGTGGTTGAGAAGGTACAAGCATTCATTGTATTAGGTCTCTAAAGATGACTATAGAATTTACTGGTATTATAACAATTGAAATGTATGAGCTTTTTAATAAACTGGAATAATACATCTACTTATATCTTCCTGACAGTTCATACTTGTGAACAAAAATTACTGAAGGTTGCAAAGGAATTCACCAAATATTTTGGGTGGATATAGGGATAAAGTAAGGTTTGGAACATGGATCAGAAGGTGTAATAAATATATAAGTAGGAATGCTGGTTTTAAAAAAGGAAAAACACCAAATTAATTTAAGATGTCAACTTCCGACATTGCTGATGGGGAAATGCATAAATGATACATCATTTCATTGTAGCACCATTATTTTTATTATTTATGTAGGGTTTTTTAAGTCTTTCTGAACAAAGGAAAATAACTTTGAAATAATATCTCTGTTTTTCTGCTTATCCATCCATGGAAATATATACATTTAATTCTAACTTGTATAATAACGTTGTGAACATCATTGCTGTAATGATACAACCTGTACAATAGGCAATGAAATCAATTGCTTAAGAAATAAAATGTTTCCCTTCCTTTGAAAAAAGTTTTTACTTTTCCATTTTAGAGTTCTAAACAAAGACTAGAAAAATAATATACATTTATTGATTTAGAATAACTTTCAGATTACATTTGAAGTGGTAAAGATATCATTAAAATTATTTAAGCAGAAATATGAAAGCTTAATTGCTGTGCTTAATCTGAAAACAATCTATAGCATACAGGGGAGTTGGAAGAGAACGAAGAGGAGGATGATATTAGAAACCCAATTGAAATATTTATATTATGTTACATTATATAATGGTTTGGTGCCTGTTACAACAGTGTTCAAGTAATCTCCAGGTCAGAATAATCTTTCTCTTATTTTGGCAGAGCAGAGCAGCAGATGGAAATGTCCCAGCGAGCGCTGCTGACTCAGGCATCGCTCCAGGGCATGGGAGTGCCAGGGAAGCAATGCTGGTGTGCAACACCCAGGAGCAGACACACCCAGACCCACTCCCCTGGGGTTTGCTCAGCACGGTCTCACACCAGGAGATTGGCACTGGCCGATTTCTGAGCCACTTTGGCATCTTCTTGAATTAGCTGGGTGCATGGGCCTTTACTGAGACAGCTTTTTCCCCTGGATAATGATCAGATATAAATCCTCTAAGCCCCATCTGAGTTCACAGACTCCTGAGAATCACACTATTCAAAAGGGTTTGTGGCATTGCTGTCATGGGAATATCAACCGAGGCAAAATGTTAAAATATTTTTCCTGAGATTTGTAATGAAGTAAAATTAGCTAAACATCAGCTCTCATAATTCAAACACAGAAAGAAGATCAGGTGTGGAATATGGTTATTTTGAAGCGTATGATTGCATTTTCAAGGTACAAGACTAAACAAGATGAGGTCCTAACCCTATAATCATTTGATGATACGCATCTATTCCCCCATATTAAATTATTTAAAACTAAGTATGTGCAACTGTTAGTAGATTAAATAGCTTGAATTATTTTTCACTCTACTTCAGAAAACTACAAGAATAAATACTAGATTGTCAATCTCTTAAACCTTTCAGTAATTCTGCTTAGCATCAATGCTAGTTAATTGTATTTGAAATGTAGAAAAGACAACTTATAACAATGTTCATGTTCAACATTGACAATGTTTTCCTTAGGTTGCTGATACCCTTAGTCATGGAATGTTAAATGTGATATTATTTGCTATTAAATAATGCCATTTATATTCTGTGAATTTTTTGCAATTTTGGCAATGAGAAAATATTATGCAGAAGAAATGTGGGGGTTTTGTGATTTCAATCGGGTTTTATATGTGGTTAATCATCAGGACTGTTTATTTTCAATAATTTCTTAATGGTTCATTCCTAAATATTCCTTACTCTCCTGACCAGCAGCTTGGAAAGTGATATTTTAGGATTAATGTTATTAATAAGTCTTAATTTTCTTTCCTTCAAGACACTCTTTTTAATGGTCTTGGACTTGGTGCTGTCATTGGCCTGGGAGTGGCAGCTCTTTTGTTAATCCTGGTTGTGACTGATGTTAGCTGCTTCTTTGTACGACAATGTGGATTGCTCATGTGTATCACCAGGAGGATCTGTGGGAAAAAGAGTGGTTCAAGTGGAAAAAGTAAAGAGCTGGAAGAAGGAAAAGCTGCTTACTTGTGAGTATTAATCACGTGTGTTGAAAACATCCTTAAAAGAAAAAGTTGGCTGTCCAACTTACAATAATTTTATGGCCATTTTGTGGTGTCGCAATGAGAATTAATAAACCTCTTCTACTACTTGGAAAAGTGTTCCTCTGAAGTTTGTAGAGTTATTTATTGCCTTTAAACGAAAAGTTGAGACACAAAAAAGGAATATACTGTAGCTCAATTTAGGATGACCTCTTTGTCCAGCTTGACACAAAGGAAATCAATTGTAATTCAGTACTGCTTACAGACACCGATTTGGTTCATGAGAAGCCGGTAATGGATGATTGTAACTCCATTTCTGCAAATCCATCTTTGAGCTGCTAACGCCCAAAAGCTCAGCCTATGGCTGTGACAGTGCCTGTAAATCCAGGAGTGAAGGATGTGGTATTATAGAAAATCCGTGAGAGACTTTTCCTTCTTAGATATAGCACTTGATGGAAAATCTTGATTCTTGCCTGTAGACTTTGGGAATAAAAGGTCTTGTTGATTTTTTTAAAACTTTTTTTTTTTTTAATAAGAGTGCTGAGTTGGATGTGGGTGAAGTGGCGGTGAGTGATTGTTCTTCAAAGCAACAGCCAATGATTGCTAATATGAGTGGGAAATAAACAATACTGATTCTCACAAATATTCCTCTGTAGAGGCTACTCCATCACATAAATGTGAATAAACTTATCACTGATGTGAAAATATGATCTCTTAAATTATTTGAGTGGACAGTGAGATCTCTGGAAAAACAGTTCAAGTACTGATTACATAAAATAGTCACACTTTAGAGACATAATATTTACTGAGTTTTCAGTAGGTAAACTGGAAAGAAGATAACTTATGATCCTTCATTTTAAACATTTCTGGTTTTTTACTAGAAGAAAAAAGCATAATTTCCTCATCCTGTTTATCAGGTAGGCAACCTACACATGCTCTGTAATATTTGTAAGAATGCTGCCTGCATGTGGTTTAAATAACATTTGCTGGCACAACTGCTATGTGCCTCTCCCAGTAGTCAGGCCTTGCAGTTCATTGTCCTTCAGCTTCCCAGATCCCATCCATCTTCAGATGGATGTAGAGCAACTAGATCTTGCAGCCCTCTTTAGTTATAAGTGAGCAGTTGTCTCCACTGCCAGTAGTGGAGGTAGAAGTGTCTTTTTGGGGTTTAATTCTGGCTGTTTGGTTTCAGGCTGTGCAATTCTCAGCTAACGACTGCAGCATCTTGGTTGGGTTCTTCTTAAAAGAGGTGCCATTTCAGAAACAACTCCACAGAGCAAAACCAGTTGTGAGAGAATACAAGAGTATTTATACCAAATAATGATTCTAAAGAGAAGTAATGATATAAAATAGCTGTTTCCTAATTCTCCACATCTGACAGTGAGAGAGACTAGCAGTGTTTTTTCCATCGTGTGAAGCCAGCCTGTCTGGATCAATAGAATCAAGATGTGAAGCTTCTGGCACTGACTCAGCTGTCCTTTCCTATTGAGCACAGCTCTTCAGTTTATGCTTTAGTTTCCCATTCGAGGAGTGGCCAGCTATAAATTGATGTACAGATTCTCCTGAATGGGAAGACCTTAGGGAGATAAAGTTGGAAATGCCACTTGACAGCAGTTTATACCTTGTTATCAACATCTTATAACCAAATGCCATTCCATGCTGTCCCAAAAAAGCATTGAACTGGTCTCTTGATATTAATTCTCCTGTTGCGCTTCTTTTGTAAGACCAACTCTGTTATTTAATCATATTTCTTTACTTGTCAGAGTAGTCTTCAGTCAGTCAGACCTTAAAATATTTGGGACAGTTCTTATTTTAGCCTACTCTCTGCATTAATAAACTGTCAGACTAAACTTCCAGGACAGACTTGAAGAGTCAACATTTAAATTTATATAATGGCAGCAGATGTTCCCTAAAATTCACTGACATTTCCCTGTTTTAAATATGCTAGTTTGAATTCTGGATTTTTGGGTGGTTTATGATATGGTTCTTGGTTTCATTTTGACTGTAGGATATATATATATATATATATATATATATATATATATATATATATATATATATATATATATAAAATAATTATGTTCCATATGTAATGAATGACGATGATACAATCCATGTAACATACAGATACCCATGACATAATGGATTTCCTACAAATCACTTTCCCTTCTTTGGAATTTAAAATGTTACAGTTTGTACCTTGTGTAACTATACATGACTGCTGGTCACAAATAACATCTTTTTTAGTCTTTTTGTCATGCAATACTGTTTGTAAGACTGTAGATGTATCAACAAACCAAGAGGAAATGACCAATCCATCCGCCAGTCCAACTCAGATCCCTGATCTTTACCAGCTATGAGGTAGCCATGAAATTTAAGTGCATTATCTATCAAAATGAGTTTTGTATCCATTTGTATATCTTAAATGTCACCTGCAGAGATAAATAAGCACATGGAATTTTGGTGGTTTTTTAATAGACAGAAATTCTTTAGACTTCTACCTATCAATTCTCCTCCAAACTATTTCTCTATCTGGGCTACATTCTTATTAAGCTACAAAGATTTTCCTTAAGGATACCTGTCAGAGGATGGTAGAGTTTTCCTGACACTGTTGCAAAAGCCTGGTTTATCCATTACCTTGAAGAAACAATATGAAAATGTGAGATATGAATTAGAGAAGAATTTAGCCAGGTCTCTGGTATGGCCTATAGCACTCTAACAGCTCCCTACAACATCTCAGTCCAGAAAATAATCTGTTAAATATAAAAGTGATTGTTCATCCGTATCTCAGTTACCCTCTGTTTTGCAGATTGCAGCAGATGCTGTTCCAGGATATAGAAGAATACATTTGCATCAAAAGAGATTTTTCTTTTTGTAAATATATATATGTATATATATGTGTATCTTAGGTGTCATCTGATCTGCCTTTTGAGAGTAAAATTGTATACAAGTTAATTAATACATTTAGTAACTATTGTTAATTGGTATGTATTGTTAATACTGTGTAGCAGTGAACAGGTGTTTCCAGATCATGTCCATATTCCTAAGAGCAGCCCCGCAGAGAAGGACTTGGGGATTCTGGTTCATGAACAGCTGGACATGAGCCAACAGTGTGTGCTCACATCCTAGAAAGCCAAAGATGTCCCAGGCTGCATCAAAAGCAGCATGACCAGAAGTTCAGGAGAGGTGATTCTGCCCCTCTTCACCTGTGAGGTCTCACCTGGAGTGCTGCATCCAGCTCAGTAGCCCCTGGTAAAGGAAAGACATGGACTTGCTGGATCAAGTCCAGAGGAGGACACAAAGATGATCAGAAGGATGGTGACAGACTTCTTACAAGGACTAGGGATGATGGTTTTGAAGTGAAAGAGATTTAAATTTAGATTGGACATGAGTAAAATCTATTTTACAATGAGGATGGTGAAACATTGTAACAGGTTGCCAGAGAGGTAGTAGATGTCCAATCGCTGGGAATACTCAAAGTCAGGTTGAATGAAGTTCTGGGGAACCTGATTTAGTTGAAGATGTCCTGCTGGTTGCAGGGGCATTGGACTAGATGACCTATAAATGCCTCTTCCAACCCCAGCTGTTCTATGATTCTTTGGTTACCATCAAAATCTTAATGACAATACTCACTGCTCCATACCCCTTATAATTCATTGTCTAATTAGCACAATATTTATACATTTATTTACTTGTAAGAGACTAGCAGTTGTTCCTAAAATGGGGAAAATATGATGTAGAAGCAGTTTCTTCTACAAGCAAAAGCAGAACGACTTAAAATTTTAGCACACAAGGCCTTTTGCATCCATGGCAGCTGGGATTTTGCCACAGTCCCAGGAGATTAAATCATACAATTTTTGTTGTGTATATACTCACATAATGGCTCTTTAATGCTGCCAGAAAAGTTCAAGTATAACTAGGCATCGAGTCCTGTCATTATTATTCTAGGTTAGGGAAGTTTACATCAATTCCCATGAAGAAGCTGTCGCCTTATTATTAGTCATAAACAAAATGCTCTTTTGAGATGCTAATTCATCATGTTTACAGAGTTAAGGAAGTAACCATGGATACAGGATGCTTTGAAGACTTCAAGGAATTGGGAACACACTGTTAAATTTGTCTTGGTGGTGTTAGTCACTGATAATTGGTTCTGCCTTTTCTTTGCCAACTTTTGAGAGAAGAGATCTTAGTAATTTGTCATGTGCAATGTATGTAGTTAATGGGATGATAATAGACTAAAACTCTTTTAATAACTTTTAGGAAAGATGGATCAAAAGAGCCGATAGTGGAAATGAGAACAGAGGATGAAAGAATTACCAACCATGAAGATGGGAGTCCAGTCAATGAGCCAAATGAGACAACTCCCCTCACAGAACCAGAGTAAGTAGCCTGAGATTCCCCAGAGTTTCACACAAGCTGATCTTGGCTGTGTCGACAGACTGGACTTCCCACACTTTGAGGGGAGGTACACAGCATCACCAGAGTGGTCTGCTGTGGCAATGCAGTGTGTGAGTGTAGGGTTTGTTTCATTGGTTTGGTTTTTACAATAATCAATCTAAGTCATGGTACTTCACCAACACTGGCTGAGCACAGCAGTACGAGGATTTTTAAATTTGGTTGCACCAGGTCTTTACCACCTAGCCAGCATTTATTAACTATCCTGTGGGAACAATTTCCTAACTGAGTCTCACACGCATCTTCATGGGCATCCTGAAGATGGGGCACAAGGATACTGAACTCCAGAATCCCAGCTCCTCACTGGAGTGGCCCCTTCCTGCTTTCATACATTTAACTGAGAACTTAGTTCAGTATTTAAGTCCACACAGTGTAATTGGATGGATCGTACTGATGGGCAGCCTCTGCTCCATTTCCTCATCCCCCCTTCCTGTCCTTGCAACCTTCTCCCAGCACAGAAATCTCAGCAGTTTGCAGCCGTGCTCATAGGCTCTGACTGCCTTCTGAATAATGGGACCAGCCTTGTGCCCAGGGATGAAATTACTGAAGAAACCTCTGAGTTTTCTTTGCTTTGAGCCCAACTCTTTTCATGTGTTGGGAAAATATCCTACCTTAAGACATCAAGGCTGTGAAGGTGATTATGTAGTAAATCCAGACACTCACTTGTTGATAACTTGAAGTCATAGTTGTTCTTTAAGAAGAGAGGGTGTTCTTACAAAACAGTCTTTCTCTTTTCTGAAAATACAAAGAAATTTTGTTTTTTGCCATTACGTAAAACTGTAAGAGCCAGAAGCTTTAATTAAAAAAAGGTTTGCTACCAGCTGCCATTGATATTTATAGTAAATAGGGAGTTAAGTAGCTGCACATTAAGCTGTATATTTCTTTGAAGAAGATGTGCACAGAGAGTTTGAACTTGTGTTAATGAAATAATTATGCAATCTGTTGAGTGACTACTGATATGTTTGCTTTTGATATTAGAATTTATAATCAGGGGCACAGTGAAGAGCCCACAGTAATCTAAAGAGTCAGGGGAATGTAGTTGTAAACATTGTACAAGTCCAGCAAGCTTTGGATATGTTAGTGGGTAAAGCAGCAGGTCCATGTTTGTTCATGATTCGAGACTATTTTTAGCACTAGATCTTGCAAATCAGGTGCATCTTACAGGAAACATGATACCAGGAAAGATCCAGTTCACTTCTTTCTGCTTGCCACAATCATTAGATCAGCTGGCAGGAGTGAGACAGTTAAAACCAAAAACTGTTTATTATCCTAGGGGAGGGGGAAAAATCTGTCCCCACTGTCATGAGAGAAAAAAAAAAAAAAAAAAAAAAAAAAAGTCCTGAAAAACTCACTCACAGGAACAACTGATAAGGATTTGATGGGCATTATGTCCTTGGAAAAATAGGACTGTTAAGAGATACTAACTAATGATGACAGTTTCCTTCTTCGTAATTTCCTCCCTCACAACCAATGGCAAAACGCATCAGCAGTCCAAGGCACTGCTGTACAGAAGTCAGCTAAAGATTTGGGACAGTGTCACTTGGGAAACTAAAGATGGAAAGAGATGGTGCAATCGGGACACCTCAAGGGCCACTGGTACCAGGGGAATATGGAAAGACCTCTGACTCAGACACAGGTCATACCCAATGAAACAGAGAAGAAATATAAAGTAAGGAGTGAGATGCACAAAGGGAAGATGCAGTAGAGTAGAAGTCAGTCTCTCAGTAGGAATAACATAAAAATAGATTGTCAACAACAGCCAGAAAGACACATGCTGGGCAGGGTGAGGATGACCAGCAGGGATCTTGGAGGGGAGAGCTTAGCTTGCAGGAAAGAAAAGTTTCAAGGACATTTCAGGCAATAAAACAAGGTGGGCTGTCTTAAAGGTATACAAGATAAGCCTTGATGTTAAATTAGATTAAATATTATAAATAATTAATTGAATTATTTTGAATAATAGCAAATTACACTTAGAAGTTCAATTGCAATTTAAGAAGTTGTGAGAACTAATTAGTAAAGAGATTATTTCCCCTTAGAACAATATTCTTTATTATATTGCTCAGTATGTTATTTGGCAAACTACTTTTTACCTTATCTCAGAGGATCCTTGTCAAAGCTATGTTTGCAATCCATGTGTGGCAGATTAGCTCAAGGCACTTCACCTGCAAGTCACCAAGTTTTAATCATTCTGGCAGGAAATCAATTTAAGCTATGCATTTTATATCACACTTTCCTAATATGATAAAAATACCACATGCAATGTGGTGTAATATTTATATTCCTAGTCTGACATTAATTTGTTTCTACTATTGGTTGAGGTTTTTTTAGTATTTATGCAGTTGGGTGAATTCCAGTATCAAAATGGCTAGGGTTAATTTTTATATAAAATAAGAAAGTAAATATTTTATTTAAAGTTTGGTATGGGTATCAGTAGACTGTCTACATTAGGGCACATGCAGTGCTAGAGGAAGTCAATATTATTAATGATTGATAGCAGTCACCATCTGATTGAAGTGAAAGAACTTTTTGTTGGGTTTTTGTTGGATTTTTTTTTAAATTATTCTAAATTGAATAAACATTTGAAAGGATTAGTCTGCCCAACTGAAAAATATAAATTTTTTTCTAATAGATGTAACTAAAGAAAAATTTGGTGTAGAAAAATTGATATAATTAGAACACCTACATTTGAATTAGTTAATTGAAAGAGGAAAATGTTTGAATCTATTTATAGAGATTAAATATGTATTTAAAGCAAATGGAAACAAAAATTCCAAAATAATAAAAATGTTGTCATAGGGAAAAAGAACAATGTGTAATGATAACTGCACTCCTAACTCACACCCTATTAAAAAAATAAAGGCACAAGTCTTAAAATACAATAAGGTTCAAAAATGGTGCATGGACTTTGTGATGAGGAAAGTTTTGACGCATAAATTTTTTTTACTTGCGTGTAGCTTTTGTTGTTGTTCTCTGCTTGCATGTAAAGCAAGGCTAATTTTATCTCAGTGTTTGCATGAACATGGATTTCAGTTATGTTCAGTATCCTTCAGCAGGGTTCTAGCAAATCTTCCTAATTCAAATATTTTATAACATGGTCTTAATCCACTTAAATCAATTTCTTTAAATTTTCATACAGTATAGTCTGTCAATTCCTCGGTTTTGATATTTACTAAATCTTTCCTTTTTTCCAGCACCATCTTTTGAGTAATCACTGTGCTTTTCTTAAAACTACACTAAATTAGGTTTGGGGTTTTTTTTAGTACTTGTTTAAGTGCTTTGCTTAATCAGACCTTTGACACACATGCCTGCTTACCAAAAATGCATGTCATGAACTGCTCTTCCTCTGCCCCAGTGTTTTACCTTCTGTTAAAAATAGATTTGTGTTGATCTGTTGTTTCCATTCTTTCAGGCGTCTTGCTGTGGGCTGAAATCTGTTTCCTTTAGGTGTGCCATGAGAAAGAGACAATTAGTAGATACCTCCCTCTGTGCTCAGAGCCAGACATCTGATGATACATCCCCTATATTTTATTGTAGTAGAACAAGTTAATCTTTGTTTTTTGTGCTCACTGTTTAACCTCTGGATAAACAGCATCTTTCTTAGTTCAGTTCAGACAACCTAAATTTCATAAGACTGGGAATTCAGGTATTGTTTTGTTTTATTTGCTGCTATTAAACACTGTCTTGTAGTAAGACATTCCTAAGAGATTCCTCAGACAGGTTTTGAACACTGTATTGCTCTTTGGGACATCAAAGCAATCAAAGCGGAAATTCACTGAAACATTTAACAGTTCTTATGAATAAAAAAGACATATACATACTATTCCCTAGTTTAAAACCAGAAAGCAAACCCAAACTGGAATTGAAATTAAGAGCTATTATGCCCAGGAGACATTATTAGAGGAACATCTCAGTAAACCATACATCTTTTTGACAGCTATATTTTTTGACAGCTAATTACTGGCAGTAGGGAATCAATGATTCTCAAGACCTTTTTCAATGAGATCACATTCAAGAGGGTGGGGACTCTCTTGCCAAATCTTCAGAGTTTTCACTACTTCTTAAAAGAGCTGTAAGTTATTAATGAAGCTACATTGTGTGTTCCATGCAAATTAAATTGTAGAACTTTCTTAATAATAACTTCCATTGCCTCCTTACACTATGAGAAATTCTTTACCTGTCTTGGCATAATCTCCAGTAATAGCTGTGTTCCTTTGCATGCAATTGAATTTACATTTAGAAAAGACATAAAAAAAGAATTTAATCGAGATTTAAAAGTCAACCAAAAATCTTGACTCTGAGTGTTTCACAGTATCCTAGGCAACACATACCTCTGTAGTGTCGTTGGTCAAGTAATTTGACATTTTATTTTTTCTTTTGTCTTATTGAAGAACTGCATTTTGGGCAGCACCAATGTTCTTATCATGGGATTTTTGTGGCTTTACAGAAATTGAAAGAGTTAATATAAATTGCTTTAAAAGCAAAGAACCTCAGTGCTCATAATGAAATAATTACACATTATTTTCAAAAAATCATTGTTCTACACTGTGACCTGTATAAACCATACATGTGTTATAGACTTAAATTAGAGATTGTTTTATTATTTTGTTACCATGTTTCCTCTTTTTTTTTTTGATAGGAAGCTTCCACTAAAGGAGGAAAATGGCAAAGAAGCTTTAAATCCAGAAACCATAGAAATCAAAGTTGCTAATGACATCATCCAGTCAAAAGAAGATGATAGCAAAGCATAATAAAATAAACTACACCTGTCTGGATAATGCATTTGGATTGAAGTAATCCCGTGACCAAAACTTTACAGCTGACCTTAATTTCTTGGGAAACAAGCTTGGAATAGTTAGTACATGTGTACATATGATGAAACAGTTCCTGTCTGCAGTTCTTTTCTTTTTTTTTTTTTTCTTTTTTTGTTGGTAATGGTTTTAGTATGTAGTTTTGCTGACACCAAGTCCCATGCTATAAATTTGAAAAATCTGAACTGTATAACTATAAGAATAAGAATTATAATTTATTATGTGACCAAGCATGTCTGTTTGGAAGAAAAATTCTAAAGGATCCCTAACCACAATCAACACATTAGGCCTCTCCAGATCTTACAGTGCAAGCTACATACATAAAGTGCCATATGATAATGTATTTATTTCTGTTTATAAAAAAAATGAAATTTTAGGTTGCCTTTAAAAAAAAAAACCCAACTAAATCAGTCTCAGTATAATGTTTAAGACCTTAGCTCTGGCGGACACTCAGTAGTCATTCCAGCTGTGATTATCACTTGAAGCAAACAAAAAAAAAGAGACACTCTTCAACACAGAGCCAAGTGCCGTTGCAGTCTCCTAGGTTCTTTGATTTAAAAAAAAAAAAAAAAAAAAAAAAAAAAAAAAAGCTGGTAATCACAATACAGAAACTCAGATTAAATTGGCTAAATATTTCACAACAGTCTATTGCCCTCATCCTAACTACATGAGTGTGACTCTGAAAGGCTCCAGAATTTTCAATTCTTCATGTTTTCTGTATGAAAGTTTTGGAGGTTACATGTAAACTAAAATGTAGCCAAGGTGTAAAAAGAAATGTTTGCTAATCATAATCTTCACTTCAAATGAAAACTTACAGTATTTGTCCCAAGATATTTATACATACAGGATATTCATTTTTGTGTTACTTCAAACCATTTAGCAAAGGGATTAAATTGTGATTTAGAGAAGTAAATATGTTTTCTCCCCAGATCAGTATATAAAATATTAAACTTGGCCGTTTTGAACTTTTTCTTTGTGATTTCATACCCTTTGTCTTAAGAAGTAGAATGTAAGGGCAGATGGAAAGAGGACTTTGTCTAAGAAGTTAGGAACAATTTTAAATTATTAACGAATGCAATCTTATAGTCAACCAAATACTTTTTTTTTCATGTCAAGCTTTCTCTAAGATATTCATTTTTATTATTCTGATCAACATTGCCCACCAGGAAATTTGATGGATTTATTTGATCCGAAATTCATTCATATAAATGAATCATTGATTTAATGGTGCCACTAAAAGGAGCAAGATCGTTTGTTTCCATTCCAGCATAATTTATGCACACCTACCAAACTTTTCAAAGCCTTACTTTGAAAGAAGTAGATAAACTATATAGGAAACTAGACTGGAAATTTCTACTTGTGGGGAGTAAATGGAAGAAAAAGTTGTGAATTTTCCACATCTAAGTCATGCCTGAGGTTTAAGTGTACCTTTACTCAACAAATTGTGTTTTCTCCATGCTATATCTGAATTTTGATCATATTTGAAATCTTTGTACTAGGTGACTGTTGTTCAGTAAAGTGAAATGTAAAAGGATCTCCTAAATTTGAGGAAAATGTCATAATAACCTTCTTGTTAACCCAAGTTTCAGTGCACTTGAAAGAGCTGAGGGGAATATATTTAACTCTTAGATTTTTCTTATTTTGAAAAGCAAATTGTTTTATCAGTTTTTTTACAACTTTTTCTCACTTTGGAAAATACCAGAAATGAACCAACTAGTTGAGAACAGAGGCGTACCTCTGATGTGGCTAGGATAGGAGGCCAAGTTCCCACAAAATCAGGACCAAAGTGAGAAAAATGAGTAAGAGGGGATGGTGATATGGGATGAAAGTCATGCAAGATAATAATTGAAAACTGCTGAGAAGAAGTTTCTCTAAATGCTGAGGCACTAGTTCTGGGTGAGGGGAAGATCACATCCGTTTATGAACTCTCAATATTGCTCCCATATTCTGAGTAGGCAGTACTACCAAATAGCTGCTTGTCTATCAGATTTCTGATAATTCCTAATCAGATTTCCTGATTCTTTCTAAGTACAACAAGCAGGCCTGCTCCTAACCTATAATTAGGAGAACAGTTGTCTCATTTATTTATATGGATTTATACTCTTTCAAGAAAGTGTGTATTTGCGGCTGGGCTTTCTTATTCTATCAAAATGCAAAGAAGGGACCTGTGCAACTCCAGCAGTTGAGAAGAATGTGGTTGGTGTGGCTTAAACATCCTCACACAATACTTTAACTAGGAGGAGGATCAGGATGGCAGACACACTTTCCTCTTCTACCTGCTGTGACAAATTTGGATGGTGCTATCCAATCTTCCCTAGGCAGAAGGTGTTTCTTCTGAAGCCAGCCTGATCATTTCCACAAGAAGGTGCCTATACAGTGTAGCAGAACTAACAGTGTCTAGGTTCAACTGCAGCTGCATTTCAAATTTTAGTACTTCTTAGTTAAACTTACACACACACACAAAAAAAGGCCTAACAGTTCTATATTGGTGTTGATTTTTTTTTTCTCCCTGATATGTCCTCTAATTACAGTGTGAAGGGATGAGAAGATTTAGGAGGTCTTGTCAGCACATTTATTACTAATACACCTGTGCTACTCTTTACAAGCAAAATATATTGCAGTATTATTTCAATATTGGAAGCAAAACGTCCCACTATACTGGATTACAAATCAAAAGCTGTTTCCAGGAGTATTTAATTTCTTCTTGCTGTTATGTCTCTTGGCAGTTGGGCTGTGTGAGGGCTGAGAATAAAACAGCTCTAAATGCTGATGGACTGTCCAAGTACATTATTTTGGTCTGTGGATTAATAGGTTATCTCTTGTGCTTTGACTCTGTTGCAGGAGAAAACCAGACTCTCACTATGAAAGAATGCTGAAAACCACTGATATTTCAAAATAGTTCCAAATGTTTCCAAATGAGGGACAGCGCATAGTAATTTGTAAGATATATGTAGAACTGGAATAACAACATTTGTTTACTTTCTTTTCCTATTCTAGATTAAAAACAAAACAAAAACAAAAACAGGTATCTGTATAAATGTCACTTTTACTGTCTAAAAGTAATTTTAAGTGTTAGTATGAAATGTCAGAAGAGTTGACAAAATATAACTATTTGTAAAAGTAAAATGAATTGTTACACTAACGTACTCCAGGGACCAAGGTGGGAGGGAGCCATTGAAATTAGTACTGAACAAAATGTGGCAGTGACAATCTCTTTTCAACAAAAAGAAAAAAAAAAAAAAAAGAAAAAAAGAGAGTACAATTAAGTAAAATTATTTAAAGCTCCTTGTTATTTTTTGATTTTTTTAGTAGACCTGAGTTCTGATTTACCACAATAATAACAAAGTTTTAACTAGTATTTTAGAATTTAGTAATCAAATGTACCCTGGAGAGATTTTTCCTGGTTTTGTTTGTTTATTTGCCTTTTTTGACTTCTAAGATTTTTTTTTGTGGTTGCAGAAATATTTACTATTCTGGTGATGCTAATGCCTAATGTGACAAAGATTAATTTATTCAGGCCTCAGTCTTGCAAAAAGTTTTGTGTGGTTGAACCCACCCCTTATATGCAGTGATGTTAGTGGGGTGGATGTGAGCAGGAAGATGGATGTACTTTCATAAGAGAGCTTGCAGGATTGGGCCTACTTTCTATCTCTTCATAGATATCTGCAACATAATTACACCGTGGCCATCATCTACAAAGGCTGTTTGACATCAGTCCCTGGTGCAGTAAATTCCAACTGCTGTCTTCAGCCTCTGCATTGATGTTCATCCAAAAAAAAAAAAGTGGCTTTTTTTTTACGATGGTAATTAGTTTGATAATTTAAGTGCCAATCATCAAACTGTAGTATAATCATCATGCCATTTTTTCTGTTTCCTAGACCAGATAATGGAAATGTATTTGTGCCTTTTGATAGCATGCCACTCTGCTTTATTAAAGAAAAATCTTCGATAATTTGTCTACAAAGCCTGTTTAAAATAATTGAAAGCTTTACTGTCACATACTTTTCTGCTCAAATATTCTCAAATACTCATTTGAATTAAACTGAAGGTATTATTTTCAAGTAACATAAATATTTGAAACAGAAAATTTTCAAAGATCTGTTGAGATCACAGTTCCAATGAGGGTCATGATGGATATCTTACTGCTGAAAAGTCTCAAATAGATGAAGAACGTGGTGGATGTGTAGGGGTGTTTTGACCAATTTCTCAAGTTGAAGAGTCAGATAGAAAGTCTCCCTAGTTCTATTTAAGTGCTTAGATGTAAAACATTAAATTCTTTCCTCAAATCTGAAAGATGATATGGAGCATGTTCCCACCATTTTACCTCTGGAGTTAAACCGGAGAGAATGTTCGTCTCGCCTCACCATCACTGTGTAAGCTGTTGTAGGAAGTGACATCTTTGTAGAATATTGTGTCTGTTGGATGATATTCGCTCCTGATTAAAGGACCTCCAAAAAGACCATATACTGAGAAAGCTCAAAACCTCTTTGATTCTATGGAAGGGTGCTAAGAGCACTGCACAAAGCATAACAGTGGAATCCAGGCCTCAATCCAGGCCCTAAATCTGGACTTTAAGACACAAACTGATTCCAGCAGGACCTGAATTTCATTCACCCATCTCAGTGAGGCTTTGCATGTCCTCAGCTGATCGAATTGCTTGTGTGAATTAGATTTCCAGGTGCAAGTGGAACTCAAATGTCCTGCTGGGCTCCAAGTGGACTTTTGCACAGAGGAGGTTTTTCTATCAGGAGTTTTCATTGATCAGGAAATGGAGATAGAATATCCAATGACAGGGTTTTTTTAGTATAGTGACAATACATCATTATATGTCTAGAAATAAAACATCTCTTTAAATAACTCATTGTGATTATGATACTTCTTTAGGTGAAGATGAAAACATTCTAAGTAGTGCTCCCTCTTAAATCTCTTTGTTTAGCTTCAGATAATCTTTCTGCTAGATGAGAAGCTACCATGGTTAAATAAATCTTTTTAATAAACTCTTCACTCCTTTTTCAGATTTTTTTGTATGAGTTCCTGAAGTACCCTGTCCACTTGACAGCAGTTCAGTGTAAGTTTTAAGTGATCTTCAGTATTTCCACTGCACATATAGATGTGTTCTTATATCAATTTGCTTGGACCTGAGCCATAATAAGCCTTACAAATTTGGCTTTGGATCGGGTTCTGTGAATTCTCAGTTTACTAGTCTATCTTTTCTCTTAAGAGGCATTGAGAGCCTCATAATGTTTGACTTTCAAACTTGAATATTGGCCATTTCTAGCCCAGAGAAATGAAATAAATATTTATTGCCAAATTTGTATTGGCAGCTCTTAAGTCACAGGTGAGATGGGGAGCGGGCGAGGTGACCAGATGCGGTGCCGACAGAGCTCAGGAAAGCGACTGCCAGAGAGAACAGGTGCCAAAGAGTGAGCCAGGAGAGGGCTGGGAGCATCTCTCCTTAGCTCTGACAAGGGAAATGGGGAGCAGCTGAAGCAAGGGAGGCTGCTGAAGGGCCCTGCCAAAAGACAGGGTAATGAGAGCTGTGAAAAACAGAGGAGAGGGGACATTAGCCCTGCCACATCCTTTAACTCTCCCATGTAATTAGGCAGATGGAAAATGTGGAGTTGGAGGAAGGCAAGACAAACCCTCAGAGTCTCTACCGATCAGTGACAAATATATAAAGGAGTCAGATTCCCCCAGAAGATAATTTTGCTGCTCATGGTCTAGAGTTCTCACTGAGAATTTTGAACTACATAGACAAGGTTTTAAAAGGAGGAGAAAAAAAAAGCTTTCCTGCTACAATGAGCATTCGGTACGTCTTTGTATGCTGTGTACAGTATGAGCTAATGCATACCATATATTGTTTTTGTTATTCCACACGTTGTCAACAGCCCACTTGCGATATCTGCCACCTGAATTATATATTGATAAGTTAGCTACCACTGGAGCTAGTTTGTTTATTGTTTCAGAATCTTATGTCCCTATGAAATGCTGTGTGTATATATATATATCTCTATACTGTAAAAAGAAGTAATACTGCAGATGCTGGTTTTGTATTTATGAAAGACATTGAAAGTATGGCTTAAAGTATATCAATTATTTGTCACTCTTCACCATTTGTATATTAATAGTAAAGATACTTTTACTTTAATGAAGTGTTGTAGTTACATTTATTTTTTGCTAAGTGTCTTTCTGTCAAGATGTTTGATTCATTAGGAGTCTCATTTCCAAAAGGAAACATACCCCTTATTTTACCCCCATTATAGAAGTGTGGAATAATGCTCACACATACCTGCAATTTATTATTCTCTTTTCTGTCAAAATACATCTATTGTTAGCATCCTGAGTCTTCAGCTGAGCCTGAGGTCCATTATGATCCTCTCCAATAGATAATGTGCTGATAGATAATATTTTTTTCCAAACAATGCAAATGTGACATTTTAGAGGTATTTAGTTTATGCCAGAAAAAAGATGTTGTCAACAAAAGCCACCTTAGAACATTCCAAAAGTCTTGTAACTGTATTAGCACCACCAGGAGCTGGGGAATACAGGTTGGGCATTGTCTAATGAAATGGGCTTTTAGTGCAGTACTGGGGTTTATTCCACTAGGACGGAAAATGGGCAAAGCATAGCCCAGAGAATATAGCTCAGCCACTTCACTGAAATGGCAGAGGGATGTCTGTGAAATGCATTTTGCCACCAATAAAATTAGGTAAGCCAAGAGAAACTAGATTGTGTATTCATGCCTAAGAATCAGTTTTCTGAGTGTAACCTAAGCTATGAAAAAACCACACCAGCCTAAGAATGGAGGGAGGTACATAGGAGAAATATATTTTTTCACCCAACAAAGTCTTCACAGCTGCATCTTCTTCCTGACACAGATCCTTAAGCTCTGCCATTGCAGATATTTTAGGCATGTGCTTCCCTATGTGTCACTGGCATCATTAACAATTAGCAAAAATGTCTCTTTCTATTGAAAAACTGGACATGAGGGAACCGCTTCAGTGTCCTCTCAACATCAGCTTGTCACTGAAAGCTTTTCATATAATCATGTTTCTTGATCATAAAAAAACCCAGAGGTCCACAAATGATGCACAAATTTAGTTCAAATCTCTTGAGAGCCAATCATTTCAGTGCACTGGCCACAAGAGAGGTCGCCTCTTCAATTTACAGGTGAGTAATAACACAATTATTGCAAAATGCTACTAACAAAAAGGTAATGTATGACATGTTCAGAAACGGATTCAACTTTTTAAAATTCAACCTTGTCAAAATATGTAATGTTCTCACATGTTTCAGACATGCTACTCAAAATACATGACAAAAAAAGTATAGGCAGGTACCTTGATAATGGCAATTTGTCTGTGTCATTCCTAAATTAGGCACAGCTAGCTCTGCACCAAGAAAACCCAAACAAAATGAAAAAAAAAAAAAGTGTCACACTGATTCTTGGCAAAAGATGACTAACTCTCTCATTTGAGCCCCAGCAGATCCTGAAAAACAAGCTGTATTTGTAAGCTCATTCCCATGTGGAAAATGCTTATTTTGGGGGGTATGGTTAAAACTGCTTTGTTGATTTATTCAACACTTGTAGACAAAGCCAAACCTCTAAACTGAGCATAGTGTCATACTTTAATTTCTGTAAAAATCCTTTCTGTAGTAAAAAGATAAAACTGTCTCTTTGATTAAACAAAGCACTGAAACCCATTCACACTCAGTGCCAGTATAAAGCAATGTCAGTGGTGTGGCTGAGAAAGCAGAATGAATCACATCTGACAGGAGAATGTCAGAACTCTCAGGTTTGTCAGGCACAAATTTGTAGAATTCTTTCAGGCAATCTGATAATAAAGAGAAGAAAATGTTTAGAACTAAAAAGAAAACTTTTTTCTACTAAGCAAATGCCATCTTTTAGGACTAAACTGGGGAGTGAGAAATAATATGTTATTATTTAAAATTTAAAAAGGAGTCTCATTGTCATAGACCACAACATGATGAATGAATTTCAGTTTGATTAAACTTATTTTTATCATAGATCATGAAAATAACACTTCATCATTATCTTGTATCTGAAGGCCTAAATAATCTTTAATCACAAGAAATAAAAAGTTGCTATGTACTGCTATACATTTTCCAAAAACATCAGAAATAAACATCAGGATTTTTTAAAGAATTGTTTTCAAATTGATTTATGAGTTACATCTTTGTATATATTTAAAAGTTTATATCTTTAATAAAAAAAGAATTTGGAGAAAGTGATGACACTTGCACATAGTGTACTGCAAATTTAATTGCCAAGGCACCTGCACTGAAATTCAAACTACTGTGATAAGTAGCACCAAAAAAAAGTGGTGAAGGATTTTAGTGAATTCCTATGCAAAACTTTTAATTATAGACAGGTTTTTTTTAATGAAGCCATTCCCTAATGGGATGTGTCAATTGTTGCACTAAAGCAATGGTTCTGCCCTTTAAATTCATGACATGCTCGTCTGCAGCATTTTATCCTAGCCTTTCTATAAAGCATATACTCAGTAGAAAATGGAATCTTTTGAAAAATTAAAGACATTTATTCTGAAAAAATATGATTTTGTTTTCTTTGCATAAAGAAAAACAGACAAAAACCACTTGTACAATCTGGTGATATAATACTCAGATACTATTATCACTGCGATGCACATCATCACTTGTGTTTTTGAAGTCAACATAAACTCCCAATGCTGAAACATCCTAATGCTAGCTGAGGGATGCATGGCCTTGTCTCATGCTGCAGCATCCATATTTTTTGTGTTATGCTGAAGGATGGGGACCTAAACATGCTGCATATTAGACCAAAGAAAGTATTTGATTGTTTACTGAGAGTTTGATTCCCACATCAACTAGGAATTCTGAAGATACCACTATCTATTTGCTGGGAATAAGAAGCAAACAGTAATGCAGAGGCATAAAAGCCACTCCATCAATTACTGATGAATTTGCTGTTAACTCCATTAACTAAAACTATCCATAAAACCCATGAAACAGAAGCTAGTATTATATTTCTCTGACATTGTTGAAATCGCCAGTGTCGAGGCGCCGTGATGTCTGGCAACAGCTTGGCACTGGGGTGTTGGGACACCCAGGGGGGGTCTGGGAGGCTTTGGCAGTCAGGGTCTCTCCCAGCATTCTTATCCCAGCTACAAGACAGAAGAGTAGGTGAGGCAATCTCATCCCCAGTGATCCCAGAGCTGATACAGGGCCAAAATCAAGCCAGAATCCCTCTGGTGTGTGAGGGCAACTGAGGTAGGGACAGGGGTTGATGGCCCTGGGAGGCTGATATGAGTTCTGGGTTGTGGATAAGAGGGAGCTTCAGGCTCAGTCAGGGTTCCCAGAGCCTGGAGGGTTATAGAAAAGCTTAAGAATTTAATCTATTCTCAGATGGGGTTAAATGTTGAGAAGGAAACAAGCAAACAAATGGTTTTGGAGATAGGAACTGGTTAAGTGCCCATTGCCAACAAGTTAAAGCAATAAGATATTGATTATTCAGGTGTTTCAGGTAAGGCATGATTCTCAGCTGAGGAAAATACAAGTAGACTGATCATACTCTTTGCAGATTGGTTTTATTTTGTATGAGATTCTTGGGAGATGGTGCTTGTAGTTTGTAATTTGTCTTAGTTGGGAGAGTGATGAGAAAGGCTGTAGCACTGGATTAAGGGTCAGAGGATCTGATTTCCATTTCGGGTGACAGTTCCTTGGACTGAGCAAATCAGTTGACAGAAAAGTGTAATGTTTCTTTTCCTCTCCTTGGCTATTTTGTGCTAAAGATCTATGGACCCATTTATTCTACTGATTTCAGTGAGACCACTCTAAATATAGGAACAAGCATAAACTGTTTGCCAGATTTACACCTTAGATCAAAAGTGGGTTTTGCTGTGTTTTGTGAGAAATCCTTCTCCTGGTGCTCCATGGAGTATGAGTGTGTTTGTGTGTGAATATATTGGAGCATTCAGCTCTTGCAATACTTGTGTTACTGAGCACAGATTTAACAGCTGAGTTTGTACCATGATCTGAGCACAACAGCAATAGCCAAACTCTGAGAAGAGAGTATGCCCTCTGTAAGATATTTAAGTGGCAAGCTAGACAAATTAGAACTATTATCAATAGCAGTAAGGTTGATAACTTCACCCCAAAGAGTTATGAATTCTTTATCAAATTATGAGAAACTGAATGCCTGTGCTTAGCTTCCCAAACCTCTGCTGTATCAACCTGTTATGCTGCCTGTTGAGACATATTTCTCTGAAGTGTTGGCAATAACTTCTATGTGAAAGGGCAGCCATTAATTAATTTATTGTTCAGAGAATAGAGACAATATCTTCCTATACCAAATCAACCAAGTTTCCCTGGAAGTGCCTGAGTAGCTTAAAATACAGCAAAAGAAACATGAACTTATCCTAGCTAATCTATTTTAAAATTCTTTGCTATCTGTAACAGCAGAATTAACATTTCCTAGCATTTTTTTTCTTTACTAGGCTTTTTGAGGGCAGCACTACAATACTCAGGGGGTTAAACAAATGTGACTGTGGTGTAACATTTTGCAGCTGCCCAGTGCATGCAACTTTGCTCTTTCCAAGAGGTAAGTACATATGTTCAGGTATTTTTACACCTTCAGCAGTTTGACCTGCATAACATCACCTATTCCTATAGTGCTGAGCACAAAACCCAAACTTTTTTTGGTGCTAACAATACATCACCTTCCTCTCAGGCTCTATTTCACTATTTTTTCTGAAAACTGCATAGCACCTGGATGTGCTGCAAAGCCCTTCGTAGGTAGAGTTTTTGCTGAGTCCAGATAAATTATATTCCCTGCCTGTTATCTTTTTATGGATTTTTTTAGAATAGCTTTAAGGATGGATGAAGTCCAGTTTATGTAATTGAACATTTATTCTAATATGTATTTTTTTCACTGTCAAGCTTGAATCAAAAAAAATTACAAACATCAGAAGTATACTGTGTTTTCCTTGTTCCCTTCTCTGTGCACAGACTTTTTCTTTGGACCACTTATGGATCTACTGACTAATGAGCCTAAGGCATGACCTCCTGTTCTTCCTGTACTTGCGGTCATGACTCCATTGCTTCAATCTCAAAAATGTGTCAGGAAGACAGGCTGTGTCAGAATTTTTGTGGTTTACTTCACTCATTTAGCTCAGTAAGCAGGCAGATGACAACAACATGCTGGACAATCAAGTCTATCCATCCTTATAAGATTTTGGCTTTTTCTTAGCAACTATTCCCTTATCCAGAATTCCCTCATGGGGATGGGAAGACTGGGAGGACTGGCAGGCTTTGTAGAGTTTCACTCAATTCAAAGGTTTACAGAATGACCATACAATACATGTGTCTCAAAAAACCCTTTACTTCAATAAAAAACCAGGACTCTATTATGAATGGTTAATTTGGGAACCTTTCAATACTTGCATATTTCCTTGTGTTAAATCTCACTCATATCACTTCAAATTAGTTGAGACCAGGCTGGGATTGTCTAGAACCAAAAAGGACTGCCTTCCTGTAGCCAAAAGAATTTGTAATTTTGTCCATTGTATTAAGTAATACAAGATATCTAAAAATTAGTTCCAGCTTGTGTTAAAATTGATTTCTGTCCTGTGTTTTTCGTATATCCAAATTGATCACTGTTTATTTGCCCTTTACAAAGAGTCTTTTAACACGAGGTTTTCAGTCTCTTGTCTGGGTGCTAGTATGTGTAACCACAAACGTGTTCAAATCCAGAAATTTTCCATGGCAGCTGCAGTCTCTTTATTCCCTTTGAGCCACTGTACACAAACTACCATCACATGGTGCTGCGTTTAAACCTGCAAGGAATAATACTTGACTCTAAAAGAAATTTCTGTTTCTAAAGATATACTATACATCTGGATTTCATCAGTTATTTTTGTTAGGCTCAAAATATAATAGCAGGGCAATCTAAGGTTTTATTAGATCTGAGTTGGGGTGGAAGCAGATGACTTAAACACAGCCACTCCACACAGCTGCTCTTCCTGATTTTTATGCTCCACTACATGTTACTCTGCTGCAGTATGAAGAGGTAGCATTTCCTCAAAGAAAAGTTTTACAGCTTTTTAGATACAGGCAGGTAGATATGGATTGTTTGTTTTACTTTTTTTGCTTAGCAGTTTAATTTCTTCAGTGAGATAAGTATGTACCTGCATCTGAATTAAGATTGATTCATCACTTGCTACAAAATATATCAGAAATAAACATCATAATTGCTTCCTTTTCATCACAATATTGTACCAGCTTGACTTCTTTTGCCAGAAAACCTCCTCAGACCATCCAGAACTGCCAAAACATATGAGATAATACACATTAAATTACAGTATTATAAAGATGAACCATCTGTGCTAAGGTTTTCAGTGTTGCATGGGAATGAAAATAGGAATATGACAAATCTCAGATAGGTTGTTATAAGACCTAACATGATATAAGTATATTGAGTTAAGTCAGCCCCTGCTATGGTTAAATAGCCATCACAGATTCAATCACTTACAATTAAACCCCAAATTAGAAAGACCATGACTGATATGCTGTGGAATCCACAGAGAGCAAAGGGAAGCAAATTGACTCCACTGGTAATTTTATCAAAGCTTTGCTTTTGATGGATCCCAACTCAGCCCCCATTTAAGGAGTCTAGAAGTAGGCTCTTTGTTATGCTTTACTCTACAAAAATAGAAGGGATAATGGACAGTCTTCATCATTAATACTGATCCACCATGCAGGTTTTCTCTTACATCTTCCATTTGTCTTCAGTAAATGGAGTTTGTACAGGTACAACCCGTTCCCTGGTACTGCAGTCTGAGCTTCCTCTCGCACTTGGAGCAACAAAGCTGGTGCAGAAAATGCAGAGCTGATAGCCCACAGCTGGTGCTTTATATTCATCCATGGCTTATAAATAGGTCTGTCTTTCAGTGCAGCTCTTGCCTATGATTTCCATGTACACATATTTTGAGCTAGGTCTGCTATATTTGCTAAGCTAAAATTAATTTACTAATACGCAAGAGTTAACATAGCATGACAATTTAAAGCCGTCTAGTTTGGGGTTTTTTTAATATTCACTAGAAGGATTTTACCTTTTGTTAAAGATAATTAACATCCTCCACTTGTGCAGAAGCATGGGGTGGGGGGAGGGAGGGGAGGTTGAACAGAGGAAAAAATAAAAGTTTTTACTGCCTAGTTAATTATTATCCTAATGACATTCCTGATGGCTTAAATAGCAATTCATTGTATACAAAATGTTAGCCAGAGATAGAAAATAATTTATATTCCATGTGTACTGTGTTTGTGTAAGAAAATAAAGAAGGAGAACGTGGAGCAGGATGGGAGAAGGAAAAGCTGGAGCTGAGCTGCTGGAAAGGCAGTGTCCCATAAGAGGGAAGTTCATTTTAGTATTCATTTTAGTTCTCTCTTATTCCAGTCAGAAAATAACCTCTTCTTCTGTGATCCAAATTAGGATCACAAAGGCTTGTTGACTTGGTGTGTGGTTTAATGTGTTAATGTGTTAATTTAATGTATTAATGAAGAGAGGATGATAAGATGCCACAGCCATCAGAATGATCTTTCTTTGTATGGATAAGGGGACTCTAGATTTAGTTGGGAGCAAGATTGTCCATATCCAGCTCTCTCTGAGCTACAAGTTAGTCAACAGAAATTCCTTCTCGAATTCTCACCTGTTTCTTCAGCACAGCTGCTGCAGGAACTCTAGAGAGTACCAGGGTAAGTTCTTTGCCTTTGCTCAGGTTGCAGGGAAGGTGGCTGTTAATGTCCCCACACATCCTGTAAGCAGGGAAGTTCCAGCCTCTGAAATGATTGCTCAGAACAGAACATGCTGAAACTGAAACAGTTGTTTCCCAATGTGTTGGGCATTTCAGATGATTGTTCCTCTTCACGTTGGGGACATTTATGGCTGCAGCTCTGCAGTGTTCCAGGTGCTTGTTCTCAGCCTGTCTGGAGGCAAGACTTTCCTCCATCCTGATTTTTGATGTCACCTCCTAAAAAAACACTAAATGTGCAGGGTAAACAGGTTTGGGTTTTGCCCTAAGCACAAAGCAAGCTGCTGGTGTGTGCTGACATAGTCCTACCAAAGCCAAACTAGATCCAGCCAACTGCCTGAAAAGGGTTACATTTTGCAAGTCTTGATAGAGGCCTCCTGCTCCTTGCACCCCAAGTTTCATACCTAACTTAGTCCGTCTGTTTTTTAATTATGGAAAACATAATTTTGGTTTTTCATACCATTACATATGAAAAACTAGGCATAATGGTAATGAAGCAAAAAATTTCTTAAACTGGCCTTGTATCCAAAAAGACCAGTTAATTATATATTTAATGAGGACTAAAAGATAAAAGATACAGGTAAAAAAGCACCATCATCACATTTTGATTCTATCATCTTAAAGTACACGGAGGTAACAACACAGCTCTTAATAAGTACTAGATTCTTACAGTTGGTTTTATTTCATGCTTCCAAGGCACTTATTTTAATCTCTTCTCTCTCCCTCTTTTTTTTTTTTTTTTTTTTTTCCCTCACTTTGCTGGATACAAGACAGTCATTTGTTTTCTTAATTTTTTTTTTTCCTGGCCTGTCATATCTTATGTAAGGGGACTGCAACTTTGGACTGCCAGCTTTTCTGATGTCTGTGAACAGAACTTAAAACAACTGTACACACAGTTTATTTGGGGAGCTTTTGAGATACAGTCCAAGTAAATAAACTGAGATGTACAAAGTTACAAATTGTTATTACAGGGAAGAAAGACTACATGGTATACAGGAGAAGGAGTACCTAAAATTTATTGTTAACCTCACAGAAAACGATAGACCTAATCAGAATATGGCAATTGTTTCTAGTCCAGCCGTATGAACACAGTCCCAAGTAGTACAGAAAATTCTCCTTAATAATAATTTCATTAAAATTATTAAATATGATAACTTGTCTTTGTATTATGCTTGCCCCTCCAGTACCTCTCTGAATAGTCAAGTGTTTGAGCCAAAAAATGCTCCAGCTGATTTTATAAGGAGCTGTTTACTCCTGGTGTTCTTAAATTTAAGTGACTGACCCTTGTCTCCCATTTAATAAAATATTTTTGTAACTCACCCACAGGTTGCTGCCGATTTAGGAAGCTTTCAGAACAAATTATCAACCATAAATATAAAGATATTTTGAAAGGTGATTGAATCACCAGTGTGACCCTGAGATTTTCAGAGGTATTTTTCAAGATGCAGTGGTTAATATTAGTCTCTGAACCTGCATGCAAATCAAACATTGCTTGATAGTTAAGAATAATCAACTGTTGTATTCTATTTATTACATTTAGATCTGTATTCTCTGCTGAAAGAAGGTTGACTGCTGCATCAAAGTATCAATATTGAAAAATTCTGAGGTATTATTGTGTCATAATAACTAGCTCAGCTCAGCACTTACTAAGTTACTATTTATTTAATGGAGAGTTTAGGGAGAGGGAAGTAGCGCTAAAAAAAATGAGTGATTACTGTAAGAGCTATATTTAGTCCTTTTTTTTTCTTTTTTTAATCAAAAACTGTTTTGCTTTTGTTCTTCTATTTAAGATTGATAATTTTGGTGTGTGTCTGTTAATATACAGAAACAAATCACTTTTTATTATTATGCTGTTCCATAATCAATCATCTTGCTAAGATACTAGGGCTTTATTGTCATCTGCACACAAAATACAAGATCTCTGACTAATATCTTCTGATGTCTTATGTATGCAATTTTTAACAGACTTTTAATTGGACCCTCTTGTGCTAATTTGGGCTGAGATACAGGTAATTTTCTTGAATACGACTTGAACTATGAAATATCAAATTATTTTCTCTTTATGTAGAGGGATCCATAAGGAGTAATCATGTCTTAACCCATACGGAGGTGGATGAGATTTTTTAACAAAATGGTTTCAATCGAACAGACAGAAATGAATCCTCCAAGAATACAAAAAGAGAAAACATATTTTGATGTTAATTCATAATTCATGTTGACCAGATTGTATCCTCAATGAGATTTCTAGGTTTCATAATTGTGCTGTGAACTCTTTCAAAAAAAACTTTTGAAGTTGTCTTATGTTTAATGTTTTACTCATGCAACTCAATATCTTCCTTTCTTTGCTTTGAAACCTTTTGTTGGTATCTGTCTTATATAGTATTATTTGGTCTTCCTGTGTACTTGCCCAGCAGGCAATCCATGCTGCCTCTATAACCTGCTTTTGGGTCTGCATTTTTTTCCCCTCAGCTGAACAGTATTTCATCAGGAAGAAAGACTTGAGAAGCTCTGATTGCAGATATAAACACAAGCATCTCCTCTCTGTGCACAATTATATGCTTCTCCTGTTTGCTCTCACTTAAAACTCCTGATGAGCAGTCACATCACAGAGGTCACTCAACAACATTTGGGTACAGTCTAAGTGTTTACTAGCTACTAATGAACTTCTATAAATTTTAATCTGCACTATGAGGAAGATTTAATGAAAATGTATGTTTATACAGCAGTTTAATGGCAAAGTTTTCCTCTCTGGGTTTGGTATAAGATCATTCCAGGTGTCTAATGTATAGTCTGAAATTCAGTGCAAATGCTGTCTGCAGTCTAGATTTTCTATTCCCTTTTCCTAATGGTATATTCAAATGTCATTGAAATAAAAGAATGCAGAAAGGAGCTATTGCATGACTTGCTTTACAACCTTTTTTAAAACAGGCTAATTGAGTCTTCCAGAACAAAAAATACTAGAATGAAAAGTATGTTATAAGGAAAATGCACAAATACCTAATTAACTCTAAGCCAAGTGTCTCCAGCTATGTGTCTTAAAGTCCTCCATCAGTTTGTTAAATAAATAGAGTCATGTTTTAAGTTCAAAAGTTTCCTGAGAAACTTTCAGTTTCAGTGCACTTATAAAGTCATCATAAACATACAAATATCAGCCCTCTACTCTTAGAACTTGGTGGCTAATTTCTAATGAATGATTTGACAAAAGTTTTACCTTTTTCCTTTTGACTTTATCAAGGGTACAATATAAAAGAATATCTTTTTATTATTCAAAAATATTAGGTTAATGGATTTTGCTAATATACCTTGCTCTGTATTAAAGTGAGTTCCAGCAAATTACATGTACTAGATCAGCTGGGCTGGATAGTACAAACAGAGCATAAGATTGAAGTTGGCTTGTAATATAAAAATATTTACTTTTTTAACCACTTGACATTTTGGAAAACATACCAAAAATTATATATAAAACAATAAGCAGAAAAATTACTTTGAATGGCCTTTTTTAGATGTGAGTTTGGTTTGGTTTGGTTTCTTTTTCCAAGATAAAAGCAGGTAGGTTATGTTGAGTTTTTTAATTTCTGAAATTAGAAACAACAGCTTTTTAGAAAGAAAAATAACACAGATTATTTAAAATATTTCTTTACAAATGATTTTTGTATTTTAAACCAAATTGTTCGTTGCTTTATCTATTATTGTGTTACAAAATAGCTACAAATACTTTTTATAATATGGTTAGATTTTTTAAATTCCAAAATGCTTGTTTCAATGAAGCAGCTGTTATTAACTCCATCAAATGCATCAGGAGGTCCCAAGTTCCTCAATCCAGTAATGTGCTTTCAACTATAAGGCACAGAGATACAGTACTTTTTCATGTCAAATGTGGATGATGTTGTTCTTTAATGGAATAGTGTCTGCCTGCTTGTCTCTTTTAACGTTTATAATGCAAAACTCACCTTTTTTTCTCGGATATTTGCAGGTTTTTTCTGTGTTTGAAGCTGTCAATATATATGGTAGAATTTTCAACGGCAAAATCATCAGCATATTGGTATGAACCCCCATTCCCTATTCAGTCATTCACCTGGCCTTTTTTAGGAGTTCTGAATCTTTTCAGAGTTTGACTAAAAAAATTAATTTAAAAAAATAGTGATGTATATATCACACATATACAGTTGTTTAGACCAAAGAAGTATGGACAGGAATATCATAGCAGTAATAAAACTCTCTGTGTTTAAGGTCTAAACTTTCCATAGCGCCATAATGACCAGAATAACTTTTAGGGATGACTCTTAATCATGCTAGTTTAATAGAGTCTGTATCCTTATAAATAGTTTTGACTTTAACATAATATTTAATTCATATACTGAGAGAGGCTTTACTCGGTTTATGCACAAGTTTCCTGTGTTACTCTATGCTAATTTTTTTCTTTCAGCTCTTACATTATCTCATTTTTTCCTCTATCTGTAGTTTATTTCAATGAACCAGTTTCTTTCTAATGTTAAATCTAATCTAAATCATATTATATCCAGTTCTTCCTCGTGAACTGGAGCCTCTTTTGTTATTGTGTAATTAAAAGTAATATAATACTGAAATTTCTACCACTTGTATCTTTCTCAAGTCTTCAGACTAAAATGACATTTTTGGTTTGTCCCTCACATTCAGTATCCCTTTTCTATACTCTCAATCTGCCTCTTTCATTTATGTTCATAGTGGTGTAGCAGATATACTTTTCCAAGTCCTCTTTGTGTGGCACAACACATACTCATGTTAGCTTTGAATGAAGCATTTCTTGGAAGCCCTCAGGCAGAAATGATAGAGGTGATGAAACTGAGATACTTCAGTGTTTAGATTTCAAAACACCCAATTTGGAATCTGCCTGGAATCTGTCTTACAGCAGGCAGAGATAGGGCTCTGAAAAACAGTTTCTCTTCTCATGTCAATTTGCAGCTCTGCACAAGCTGAAGTGAGTTATTTGACACAGTGACCTTGAGTTACTTGTAAGTATTGACAACTTCAGCTCTTTGCCAAATCTCTCTTTATTTTTACACAGCTTCTGGCTGTCCTTGTTAGGATACATTAGTGTCAAATTGAGGAATTCTGATTAGGGAAGACGAGCCACCTACCATGGACAGGCTTTCTATGACAGTCTCATGTAAATGAGATCATAATATGTTTTGGCTCTGTGGAGAAGATACAATTTTAGATGTTTTCTTCTCCCTTTCCTCTTCCCCCAACTTCTTCTTGGATATGCAATAATTTGTTCAACTAAAAGTAGTAGTGAAAATTAAATGCCTGCCAAGGCTGAAAATAAGTGAGTCTGCACAACTAGGCTTGGACTCAAAGCAAGACATCTGAGAGAAATAGATTTCTTCTAGAAGGGTGGAGTGACTGAACTTCAGACCTCTGTGAATCATTCTTAAAGGAAATGGACCAAAAGCTTGTACCTGAATAGGAGGTATATTAATTCAATAGAATTCAATAGCATGACAATGTAAAATGTTGAAAATAAAAGAAACTTTCACGTGGTTTCAAAGAAACTTAAAGATGACATAAGCATGAAAAATATTCTATACCTTTGCTGTTTAAACTTAAGAGATTTTATGGAGACATTTAAAATGTCTCCATGTTAAAATGGAGACATTTTAACATTTTTCAGAAAATTAAATGAAAACACCATAAAATTACACGAACCGAAGAGTGAACAGTAGCTACTTCCAAATTATTCTGGGCCATTGACATCTCAGTGCTGCACTTCTCAGAATAAATTTCAGGCACAGTTTTAGGGATCATCTTGGTTGTAGATGGGGTGATTTATTGCAATGCTGCATCTGCAGATAAAATGGAAGCCCAAAGAAAACTGCTGATCATGGCTTCAGTCCTGCTACTCTCTACCTTGATTTTGGTGGAGATGAGTAGCAAATGTGTGTATTCTCAAATAATAAGAATTAATTGTGTTAGGTGTTGCTTACACATGCCTCAAAAAAGATTTTTAAAATAGTTTGCTTATTAGCAGCCCAGTCTTCACAAGAATAAATTCTGTATATTTTTTTGTATGTCTCCAGGCATTCATGGATTTACTGCTTGTGCAATTTAATAGTTAAATACCAAAATATAAACACATCTGCACATACTTAAAAATATGTGCTATATCTCCTTCTTTGCTGACTTAATATTAAAACTCCTAATTGACCACTCTCTACAGGATGAGGTATAAATTAAAAACTGACTATGAATTAAACCTGTCAGAATTCATTGACATGCATAAACAAAAATAAATTTGGGCTTTTCTGACAGGATTCGGCATTCTTTTTTAATAAAAAATGAGATGTAAATTAATTTAGAAGAATTTTTCCCTTACTTCTTGTGTTTAAGATGGTAGTTTCAAAATTGTTGCTTTAATTCAAGTCTTTGAAGGAGTCAAAACCAAATAATTTTACTATTTTCATTTTCCTGTGCTCTGTTAGTGCATGGAGGCTTGGGAAGCTGTATTACCCAGCCCTATTTTGTTAGATACTGCTCACATATGCTTCAAAAATGATTAAAAAAAAAAAAAAAAAAAAAAAAAAAAAAAAAAAAAAAAAAAAAAAAAAAGTCTGCTTATTAAGAGCCCAGTTCTCACAAGAGGAAATTCTACATTTTCTTGTTATGTCTCCATCCATTCATTCTTATTTTTTTTGGATTCAAGTTAAAAAAATCTTTGAGTTGGATAGTTTTTAAATTTTAAATTGCTCATGGTTTTACAAGGAAAAGAATCTCTTCCTTTGTCCTTAAGAAACTAGTTGATCCAAGTCTAGATACTAGTGAGGTATGGCATCCCAGCAGGAATTTTACTGGAAAGTGTGGTAATTCCACAGTGCAATGTAATAGGTACTATTGTTGTCATGTTGTATTCTGATAAATATATATACTTGTGTGCTTACAGTAAGTACACATCTTCAGACCTGCCATTAAAGAGAAACTTTATCTTTGTTGTTGCTCTTCTGATAATTTTCTTCTCAAAAACATAATTCGTGTAAATTCCTGCTTAGGTAACTTTGAAAAGGAGTCGTCATTTTCAAATTGTATGTTCAGTCATATTTATTGTAAGATACGAATGGAAAAAAACCCCAAACTTTGCTACTGCAGACTATGTGCTACTCAATGGTTTCAATAAAGTTAGTTTAAAGAGATATGTGTAAAAGGAGGTTTCACTGAACCTAGATCTGCTTCTTAGCTAAGGTGCCCCAGAGACTGTTCCAGCCTGGTATTTTGTTTACTTTGAAAGTAGGAACTTTGTATTCCTTGATCTCAACCTGGCAGTGTCTCTGAAAAAGTAAATGAACTCTCAGGTTATTGGATTAGAAATAATTATATTATTACCTTGGGTGACTGTTACCTTGTTATTTTGTTAGACTGCTGGGGCTTGTTTGTTGAAGCAAGTCCTCCTGCCCTCACGTCCAGTTTGGGAGATTATCTCCATTTAGGAAACTGCTCAAGTCATTATTCAGAAAGGCATGCAAAACATGACTAAGAATATTCCTGTACCTTTTCCCTATGTTGGAATGATTCTATGTTATCTCATAAACAGATAATTAATACATTTTATATATAAACTTATTGGACCTGGAGTTTATATGTAGTGATGCCAGTGATATGCTTTGGTCTGAAGTCCAGTAGCAGCTGAGCATTCATATTGACAAACAAAGCAGAAGGAGGAGTGGCTGCCCAGAAGCCTGTTGATCAGTCCTTTTCACCACATAGTAACACTAAATAAAAGTATTTCAAGTAATAAAATGTTTTTAAACTTTTATCATGAGGGCTATGATAAATGCTGATTAAATGGTAATTTTTCTCCCCCTATAAATACTTTGATTAAACAGAGGTATTTGTATAGTTCTGCAGTTCTTCAAAGTTTTGATAACTTTGAGCTGCCTTTCATCTCTGTTCAAGTAAGTTCATCATGATAATAATATTTTACAGCCTTTCCAAGTTTTCATTTTCACCTATTTTATGCATACCTGCATAACAACATAAAGGGCTCATATTCTGTGCCAAAATGCTAATCAAATAACTTCTATTACTAATAAAAAACGTAGGAGTTTTTCCCCCTTTAACCGAAGCTCCTGTATATACATGTAATAGATTTCCTGGTGAGACCATCAGCAAAAAAGGAGAGAAGAGTTTGGAAATCCTTCTCCTAACTTGTAAATGTGGTAATTCAAAGAAGATGACATCCACGCATCAAAGTATGTGGTATGTCAGTTTAAGCATGTGCTTTATATTCTGAACAATACTAAAAATTATATATATATATATTTAAGAGTTTAAATAAGTGTTAAATCACCATTTCCACTGGGGTTACTGTTTTGACAGGCAGGCTGGAATGATTAAACACCTTGCTAAATTAGAGTCTTAAGCATCTGCCTAATTTAAGCAGTAAATCCTATTGAAGTAAATGAGTCTTATCCTGATTAAGTCTCTTACTGAACTGGGTTTAAGTGAGAGACAGATAATCCTGAGTAACCTTAAAAGTCTGGCAGGCAGGCACTGAAATGAGTACAGAAAGTGAAATATGAATTATAGCTCCCCAGCCAGCCATGTCTAGGACAAATTCCAAATGGTGCCAATCTCTTTATTTAGCAGATGAATCATGCTGGAGAACAGCTGGAGAATAAATCTATTAAAGTAGGTAGCTACATGTACCTGGAAAAAGCAAAATCATGTTAACAGGTAAATGCTGTCAGGGCAGGAATTGGGCTGTGCTGGGTCCCAGGGGTGGCTGGGCTGCCCTCGCTCTGAGGGGGCTGAGCTGGGTTTCTATTGCCTGGAATGCCTCAATCCAGCTCTGGGAATGCCACTGGGGAAGGGGCTGACAGCCCCAGGAGCACTGGGTGGCTGTGGGGGAGCTTCCCTGGGAGAAGGGAGCAGGCCATAGCATGCAAATATACGTGAAGAATTGTGATCTGGCTCTGACAAGGAGTGCCACTGCCAGCGTTCCACCTGCCCCAGAGAGAGCTGAGGACAGTGATGTGTCTGTGACATTCCCCAGATCTCTGCCCAGGGAATGCCATCAGACCCCCACAGCACTGGGGAACACGGACATACTGCAGAAAGGAAGGGCTAACAATGTCCTTTTAGTGCAGTCATACATAAGGATACACGTCATGTTTTTAACCACTGTGGATTTTATGTATTTGATTATTTGGCCCCACTGAATGTCAAAACATTCACTAGGCTGATAATAAATTATTGGCTCCATATACTCAACGTGCTCATTCGTATTGAGATTTTGAGTGTGACATTCCCTCCCAGCAGATGTTGGTAATGTGTATTTAATTTATTGCAATCATGTCTGAAAAGCACCTTAATCCTGATTCATGGGGAAAGTGGGGAGAAACCCTGCAAATTCAGTTTAAAGAAATTAACACTGAGAAGGTTGTGTTTGATCTCTTAGTTTTTAATGCTTCTTTTTTTATTTACTAAAGAAAACTACATTTCAGCTGAAGTCTGTCAGGTGTCTAATTATCATCTGCAATAATATTTTCCATAGATGTTTTGTTGTTTATTTGGAGTTGCTAGGAAACTTAAGAAGCAATGATGAGACACATGGTTTTAGCAGCTTCTGCTCTTTTCTGTTCTCAGAATGACATTAACTGCTATAAAGTCGATTTTGTTCTGTTTTGTTTTGTTTTGTTTTGTATGGTGTAGGTTTTGAGGGGTTGATTTTGGGGGATTTTTTTTGTCTCGGTGTAGGATTTGGGGATTTATCTTTACTTTTTTTTTTTAATAATGAAACCGCATTTGTTTTTGAGAGTGGATATGCTTTTGTTTGTATTTGTAAAGTATCTGTGGATGCTGTTCAGAGACCAGTCTCACTGAAATCATCTGACTTGAGAGTTTTCAATATTTTATAATTTTCCTTCCCCTCAGCAAAGGAAAGAGTGCCTTCTGTTTGTGGGGATTATTTTAACCTAGATGTTTTAATGATCTACTCAACAACTCAGCCCTGGAGGAGTTAGGGTATTAAGACCTTTCTGTATTAAAAGGCAGAAATAGCTGTGGGTTTTGTTTGGGTTTTTTTTGTTTGTTTGTGGTCTTGATTTGTCTTGGTTTTGGTTTTGTTTGTTTTTCTTGGCTGTGTGTTTATTTTTGCTTTTGTAATCTGGAGCACATGGAAGTTCCTAAAAACTTTCTGAAATAATCCCTTAGGATTTCTTTCATTCTATCAAGAGAAGCAAAGGTCTCATCATCTGAAATTATTTGCTTAGAGAGAGATCACCTTCTATCTAATTTTCTTGCCTCGGTGTGTGATGCTTAATTGAACATCTGGAGGAACAGCATGTCCTTTCTCCCAGGTTCAGGTTGAGAACTCTTATCTTGCTCCCAACAGAAAACTCGAGTTTCAAGTGTTTATGTGTGTGCTTGGGTTCTCTCCCATCCCCCTGACAACTGATTATTCCTGTGTTTAAATCAATACCATATTTCTTATAAGGCAAATTTAAGAGTAGATCTATTTCTGTTTAAAATGAGTATTAAGAGATAGGTGGAAAAGCACAAGAGAAGTCAAAAAGCACAGGAGAAAAATGTTTTCAATTTTTAAAGGAAAGTGATGGAAATACACCCTGGTAAAAGCTGGTGCTAGCTGTGTGTGCTAGCAGTAAGGCTCTTGGTATAAAAGAAAAATCATTCAAACAGTTAAGACCTGTAGTTTTCTGTAGGTTTCTTTTATAAATTTGCTTTGGAATTTTGTCACTTTTATTTTTAATGTTATATATGATACTACACTGAAGACCTGGTTTGGCTTTTTTTTTTTTTTTTCTTTCATTTTTGCGATGACAGAATACTCCTGAAATGCCTGAAATGGGGGAAAAATATTGGTTCCAAATTGGAGAATGTGGGGTTCTTTTCTGTCATAATCACATAGTGCAAGATGTTCACAGATAACTGAATACAGGTAAAATAAGACCAAAAGTACTATCAACTTCTAAGGTCAGAAGTAGCCATACCAATTCATGTTTGCCTTTTTTCAAAAAATTAAATTGATGCATACTGACATGCTTTTTTCCCACTATGTAACCTGTTATTTGGAAAAAAGAACCCAAAACTTCCTGAACTTAGCTCTTATTGGAGCCTTGCATTTGGTTGTCTCATACTGTCCTTGTTTTTTTCTTCCATGAAACCAAGTTCTATTTCCTAATTATGACAGAAAGAGAACAGCTGAGCTATTACAGGTTTCTCCTCTTGTTGGATTTAGCAAACAGAGTACTCGATGATTGCAGCAGATGTCTCTGATTTTAGCCTTTTACCTCTTTCCATGGAGCAAATGTTAGGATGATCATAACCTGGAGACAAGCCCACAAATACCAGGAGCAATGCAGGAGGATGGCCAGCAGCCCTAGGAATTCAGCCATTAATCCCAACAGCTTCGTTTTCTGATCAGCCAGGCTCACTGCATACTCAATTTTTTTTGTTGTTTTTATAGCATATTCTGAAATTCTCTTTCATGGGATGCTGCTCTTCCCTCTCCAGAATTTTTTCATTTTTGTCTGAAGACATTATTCCCTCAGTCCGAGGGGACTCTACCTTTGTAATGTTTTTTGGGGACACAGACAGTTAGATTGAAAACTCACCCAGTTTGTGAATTACATGAAGTTGCATGATGGTTACCCTGGAGGGAAGGGATTCCATCCAGCAGGATTTTAACAGGCTTGAGAAATGGTCCCATGTCAGCCTCAGGAGATCCCACAAGGTCACATGCAGTGTCCTGCACATGAGCTGGGGCAATCCCTGGTACATAGGCTAGGAGATGGATGGATGGAGGGATGGATGGATGGATGGATGGATGGATGGATGGATGGATGGATGGATGGATGGATGGATGGATGGATGGATGGAGTGATGGATGGAGTGATGGATGGAGTGATGGATGGAGTGATGGATGGATGGATGGATGGATGGATGGATGGATGGATGGATGGATGGATGGATGGATGGATGGATGGATGGATGGATAACAGCCCTGTGGAGAAGGAGTTGGATACCCTGGTGGAACTAGCAGTTGGTTAATGTAGCCCCACAGGTGTGTGCTGCTGGCAGGGGTGAGGATGTGTTTTGTATTTGCTGGAACAATTTCAGCTGCCACGGAATAACTGTGATCTGCTGGAGAGACACCTGGAGAGACAAAGCCTTTTTCCTCCTAGTAGAGTCTTCAGGAAAAGTGACAATACCTATGTCTTTGTATCCACTGATTACAAATTAATACACAAAGCAAGCATTCTAAGTTCTGGAAAGGTAACTCCTGACCCTCTTGAAGCACAGATTCAGCTGCAGGGTTTTGGCATTGTTGAGAGTTCACGCTGATTGCAGGCAGTTCACTGCCAACCTTCTGCTGTGATCGATGGAATAGGAGACCCAGTTACAAAAAGAGCTAAATACTGTTTTGCACTAAGCCTCCATTTGTTTATTAATGACAATTGACTGGATGAAACGTAATTTTGCTCCAGGTTATTGTTCTTAAGAGTGTAACAGCCACTCCCCAATTTGGTGTGCCTCTAAAGGAGTGATATATGTACCACAGAAGGCTCACATGGAACATGTATTTATATTGACAATATAGTATAAAGGAATGTATGGTCATTTGAAGATTGTTTCCTATTTGGAACTTTCTGGCTTCTCTTCATGATCTGAGCAATGCCTGGGGTTTTTTTGTTTGTTTTTCTTTTCCTAATCATAAGGCTTTTGAACCGTCAGATTCCCCAGTTAGTATCTACTAGTTGCCTTGCAGGATTTGGAGATACATCATTTTTGTCAGGTTCATAAATTTCTGTGGCTCCTTAGAGTGTAGGTGTTGGGCAAAATCTGAGTGTGTCAGTCCTTCAAGGTGGAAGGGTAATAAAAACATACCTTTCTTTTTTCTTCCTGAATATTGAAATATGTTTTTGCCTTTTTTCATTTTTTGTGCTCCTTGATGACTTCTTAGTATTACTGCAGACACCTGCAGAGATCTTTCACTAGATCAGGTTGCTCCAAACCCCATCCATCCTGGCCTTGAGTACTTCCAGGGAATAGACATCCACAGCTTCTGGAGAAGCATTAGCTACTTGGATAGAGAATTTTTAAAAAGAATGTTGTTCCAAGCAGCTGAATTTTGAGATGAAAATACTTTTTTCCACTGAGGAAATTCTGAGGATAATGCTGACTTAATTAGTGCTGTGAGGTTTTCCAAGACTTTCTTCACAGAAAGGGGACAGGTGGTGCCAACCCTTTAGGCATTGAGTGGATGGAACATTGTTTGCCATCTAGAATGCTTCTCTGTTTCCTCTTGAATCAGTTTGAGTCTACCTAGAGAGGGAGTGGGCTGAATTCATTCAGGGATTACTGCAGTTTGGAAAATCATGAGGAATTCAGTTGGGATGTATAATATGTTTTACAGCAAATAATGTGTTCTCATTACTTCCTTCATTGTTGTGCATGATGTAGAAGCTAAAGGAGAAATAAAATTTGTATTTGAGTGGCTCTTTGGAATCATCTGGGGAAAATTGTGAGGATATAAAGAGCAACTCATTGGGCTGCCTAGGTGAAGGAAAGCTACAGATGTTTGTTTTTCTTAGCCATACTCATGAGTTATGCATATGTGCAAATTCTGTCTTGTCGCAGATGTGTGGTGGTTGAAAACTGTAGATTCAGTTCCCATGAACACAAAAACAGTCAACTTTAGTCAGTTATGGTCCCTGAGATTTTTGAGGTTTGATATAGTTATCGCCCACTTGTAAAGTTTCTCAGAAAAAAAAGTTTATGTTTTAAAAAATGTGGAATTTTTCTTTTTTTTCTTTTTTTTCTTTTTTTTTTCTTTTCCTTTTGCACTGTGAAAATAGTTACTGTGTTCTTGGATATTTTGCTTCTGTGAGTTACTGCATGGAGACACTTCAGAACACTGACACCTGAGTGCATGCGTGGGTTTTGAAGGTGGGACATAAGGAAAATATTATCCAAAGAGATTAGCAAGTTTATTTTCCCAAAAAGGGTTTTAATGAATACTCTGCTGTCAATTTAGGTTCTTCTTCCATATACTAAGAGATGAGCTATATATGCATATACATATACATATACACATGCACATACACATACATACATATATTTATATAAACACACACACATGACTGTGTGTTAGGCTCATGAACTGGTCTTGAAATCACAGTTCAGTTTGAACCAAATTCAGTAGAAGGCTTGAAAACCACACAGTTAAGAAAACTTTGGAGGGAGGGAACTGAAAATGAGGATTTAACTTGCAGAAGGGCAAGGGTCCTGCCTGGGAGCTGATGGGAACATGGGTTTTGACCAAGCAGCCAGGATACACAGAAATCAATGTAGTACCTGCCCACAATATTCCAAACTTATCCCATCATGGAAGGGCACAGGGCTGAACTAGCAATACCATGAAGGACTAAGGGAAGCACCAATATGAATCCATGGAAAAAGTCTTGATTAATTTGTAGCATACAAACCTCTTGCTTTATTGATGTTTGCTAGTTCAGCAAGCTATATCTATTTCGTAGATAATGATTTGAATATTACTTATGGAGTCTGTGTCATTTTGACTGAAGAGGGGATGAGAAGAAGTCTAGAAATATTATTTTCTTAGTCTTGACCATTTCTATAGAGCCTCTTAAAGAAGACTTCTTTTTTTTTTCCCAACATCATGACTTCCATTAGATATAGATGCAATTATGAATAAGCTTAAAAATTAATCATTTTGATGTTTGGAATTTTATTCCATTTTATTATGGAAGTGAATAATTCAGGGTATGTTGTAAAGGATAAAGATATCCCTAGAACCTTCAAATTTAATATTGAAGGCCAAAAAAAGTTGAAAGAGGGTGAAAATGTACCATTTCTAAGAGAAAATTAAGTAGTTCTTTCAACTCAGGTATATTTGAAAAGGACAAAATAGAAACAGATAAAATACTAATGGTTGATATAAAAGTGCACAATAGTAAAACTTTACTTGCTAGTAAAACTTTTTCTTCTGAAATGATAGTTTGACATTATTTGCAGGAACATGGGTTCTTTCTCATAAATTTTAAGGTTGGGGTTTATTTTTTTTAATATATATATACCTTTAAAGCCAAAATAGAAGTGTTTATAATTCTTCTGTTTTGTGAAGAAAAATTGCAGTCTTTCAGACACCTTCACAACTGTGTATTGCAATAGTTGATGCTGGCCCATCATATACAAATACAGTAAAAACACAATTCTGATGCTTCTCTCATTTTGTCAAAGCTTTGGCTGCAAAATAGAACTGTATTATAGAGAAAATAATGTTTGTTGACAAGGACTTCTGTGGGGAAGAGGAGAAGATTACAAAAAAGATGAAAATCGAAGAATAGACCTGTCTAATACTTTGTGTGTGTTTGTGTTCTCTGTCTCAAAGAATAAAACATACAGTGAGAAAAGCTGGGGAGGAGGGAAGAGGTTGACATATGAAAAGGAAAGAAAGCATTAAGGTTCATGACTCCCTCACTGTCTGTTAGAAATACTTCAGGCAGTGTGACTATCTCTAAAGGGAATTTTAGCTACTATTGGCAGTGAATTTTTGCAAAGAAGCTTCTTATTTTCCCTATGGAACCATATCTGAATTTAATCGCTCTGGTAAGCAATTGGTTTCTTTTATAGGCTTTAATTCAGCATGTTTTATGGATCCAGACCTTTCTTCCTCATGTGAGTTTTGGCTGGTTGAGACGAGAGGAATTAGGCCCTAAAATACCATGATACTCCGTTTAAGGGGATTCTAAATCATGCAATAAAAGCATTTAGAGGTTCATGGTCTCCATGGCATGCATATGTAATTCCCATAGATATTAATGGAAATCCCTACCAGTTCTTTCAAGGTCAGGTTTGTATTAAATGCTGAATCATAACTGTCAGAGTGTCTTTGAACTTCAGTGGTATCTCTCTGACTTAAGTCAGACAGCTGCTGGCAGCTTTTAACCTGCAAAGGACAGAAAGTGTAAATTATAAGGGTTGAATTAGGCTGTGAGTAGATTTTGCCCTTAGGCAGCAACACTAAGCAGAAGTCACTGCTATCTGTAAGAAAGTGAGAGGCACTTATGACCATTCCCAGGGATATCCCTGTTTTATGAAATTCTTGGAGCTTCTAGACAGCCTGTCTTTATGTCAGGTAAGCTGCTCTTGTAGACCTTTCTGGCACAGGTGAATCTGCTTAATTTCTGGGACTGAATTCAGTGTTCAGCTAGATGAACAGTAAAAATTTGATGGTTATAAGCCTTATGCTTGTGAAAATGACAACAATCCATTTTGTGTTTAAAAAATGCAGAAAGAATTCATCTGTGACTTTTATCACGTGTGTTTTAGAGGGGGAAACATGCAGAGCTGTCGAAACCAGTGCTCTCAACCAAAATCATAAAGCATTTTTCCCAGGTTTCTAGGATAACAAAGCAATGTGGGATATTTTCAGTTGTTTGCATTCACTCTGAACTTATTTATGCCACCTAAATACATTTCCAGAATGTATTAATGAAGACTGATATTACCTAGTATATCCATACAGCTGAAAGCAGCTTTTATTGGATAACTATTGTTAAAAAGCTATTGTTGCCTTGGGCCCCTGATATTAGTACCTCAATTCATAATGTAATGCAGAAAATACACTTATGCAGTCAAAGCATTTTGGTTGTAGCACAGCATTAAAAGCAGAATAATTTTAGTGACAATGCTTCAATTTGACACTGACATTTCTGGAAAAAGTCATGAGTGCCCCATTGGACACTCCTTCCAGCAAAAATAAATCCTAAAAAAATGAAAACTGCATTTTATAGTTTACTTCCATATTTTTTATTGCACTTCTGCAGTTTGAGTAAAGAAGAAATAATCTTATTTTGGCAATAAAATATGTGCTTACCAGTATCAAGTTTTGAAAACTAGGCAACACACTATGATTAGTTGTATTTATAATTCATCATAGCACAGGGGTTGGAAGGTAGACCTGTAGCACTATAGCCAATTTTTCAGTATCTAGTGTATTTTAAAAGAAATTAAGGCTCTTCAAATACCATTGAAAAAGAATGAGCAATGATGTGCAATTATGAAAAAGACAGTTAGAAAAATAATAAAATACATAAACCCCATCTCCCTACCCTCTACACTCTAGAATCTTCACATTAATTGTGAACAGAATTCTAAGGAAAAGTTCAAGCATCGGATGGGATGAGGGAAAAATGTTTGACTTCTCAGGAAATATCCAATTATATGCAGTGTGGCTGAAGAGCTTGATGCTGAAGACTGTAGGGATAGTATCACCACTGAAGTTAATGAGAAGTTTGTCTGTGCAAGATCAGGAGAAATCTGCATCTTGATTTTTAAATCCTGTCTGCTGGAGTTAAGCCACACTGCAAATAATGGCAGCATAGGAGTGGCACACAAAAGTGTACCTTGAAGAACAAGGTACTTGTTCACTTACACTCTTATCTCAACCTAGTTATTGGAAGTTTATAGTATTTCACACTTCAGGTCTGTCTAATCAAGTATTGGAGCAGGAAATGTTTGCCTTGCACTTCCCTGCTACCCACAGGAGCCTGAATGTGGTTCAGATTTTGTACAGAGCAGGGGGGATTACTTCTGTTAACAGTTTGAAATGGAGGTAAGTCTAGCCCTCATCCCTTCACAGGATAGTTAAGCGTGTTTGGAAATATCTTACTGATTCACATTCAGTGTAGGTGACGCAGACAAAATTAGTATTGGATAAGGGCTTGAAACATTACACATTCTGTATGAATGTGTAGAATGTTCTTTTACATATTTAAGCACTTACTCTGCATGTCAAAGTCAGCTGCTTGCATGGCTTTTGTGCTAGGCACATATTTTAAAGCCTTAATTATATACAGTAAACCTAGGAAATAAAATTTTGGCAGTTCTGTCTCCGTACAAGGGCTGTGAGTCCTGATAATTCTAAGCCACCCAAACATTCTTCTGAGGAGGATAAATACAGAGGGGGCAGGATAAATTAAATGAGGCAGTGCTTTGAATGTCAGCTGAAAAAAGCACTGCATAAACCTTTTGGTTTGTAATGTTATTGTAACAGCCTGGGGAAAGTGTTTATGCACCAGATTTTCCTGGTGTTAGAGGTTCTGTGTATGGGTGTCAGAATACAAACTGAATTTTGACTGTGCAGTTTGTTTTCTACCATGTCTGTCTTCTGTTTTCATACTGAGCTAAACTTGCAGGAGGTGTCAGAACAAAAATCTTGTACCTGGTACAGGGATAACAATAGGGGATAGTCTAATTTTAACTGTCTATTCAAAAGAAATATCCTTTGGAGGAAAAAATGGGTATCACCCTTTCTAGTCCCTGCATAGGTAACATTTCAAGCCTGAACTTAAAAATCGAGCAGTCTATCACCAGGCAAGAAGCTCTGATCTCTCATCTACAGAATTTCCTGAATTGTGACAGGTCAGCTGGAAAAAGTAATGGCCATTTTTTAAAAGAAAAATAAGATGTGATTAGGTGTATGTGCATTCTATCTTTATGGTACTTTGCAAAATGTGGGTAACTGTTGCTGACAGATTTCAGCTGGTGCTAGTGGTCAGAATACCTTGCTTAATCACTGGAGAGCTGCTGCTGAGCCCTGGTGAATGGAACCTTGTGACACTTCTTTTGATACTGACAACGTAGTAGTGTGCAAATCTATCCTTTTGACACCCTTTTAATTATTTTCATTGTTGTGCCTACAAAGACTACTTAAACTCTCTTATTAGAAGAGTGGTCCAGTACTTCAAAGAGTGACCTTTGTCTGGGGTCCAGGGCTCTGACTTACAGGACTTGAACTGAATGATCTGAATTGGTACGTAAACTGAGGCAGGGAAATACATTTTTCTATTTTTGCAGGTCTTTTCACATGAAGTTGTTTTAGGATTTGCTGCCAATTTCTGTGCATATTTGCTTTCATTGATGCATATTTATAAAATGTTTTGAAGAGAGATCTTTGGACACTTATCTGCCCAAGGAGTGAAGGTGGTATGGTTTTGGAGACATTGTGCATCTTTTACAGGTGAGAGCCTATGTCTAGGAAGGCACCTGGAAATCAAATACAGCAGAGATTGCAACCTGCTGAGATCTGGGGTCCTCAGGACAAGAGAGACAGGGAGCTCCTGGAGCAGATTGAGTAGAGGTTACAGAGATGATGAAGAGATGAAGCATCCCTCTTATGAGGAAAGGCTGAGGGAGCTGGGGCTGTTCAGCCTCAAGAGGAGATGACTGAGAGGGGACCTCATCAGTGTCTGTCGGTGCCTGCAGGGAGGGGTCAGAGGATGGACCAAGCTCTGCTCAGTGGTGCCCAGCAATGGGACAAGAAATAACAGGCAGAAATGGATGCACAGGAAGTTCCACCTGAACATGAGGAAGAACTTTCCTGTGCAGTGACCACACACCGAAACAGATTGCCCAGAGAGCATGTGGTGTCTCCCTCACTGGAGACATTCCAGAACTGTCTGGACACAATCCTGTGCCATGTGCTTGCGGATGACCCTGCTTGGGCAGGGAAGTTGGACCAGGTGACCCACTGTGGTCCCTTCCAATCTGACATTTGATTCTGTGAGACTGATGAAAAGTAATCACACACAAATTTCTGACAGAAATATAGTAATCCTGGAAATGCTAACCAAAATAAATTTCTATGCACTCTTGCATAATTTGGGGAGGAGTAAAATCATTGTGCTCTGAGATATTTTGATGCTTGTTCTCTTTAAATGTCAGTTTTAAAACGCTTACTCCCTCAATGTTCAGAGAAGTACAACAGATGTTAAAGTGAAACTGTAGTAAGGAATTTTTAAAAGAAATCACTGAAAATAGTGAGCTTTTTTGTTATAGAAATCTTGGGGGAATGGGCATAACCATCAAATTTACTAAATTATCCAGTCCTTTGATATACCTGTAAGAAAACAAGAATATTCCAGTATTTTTCAGTATCCTGTCATTGTTCCCTTTCATGGTAGTGACTAGATGAGAGTGTCTATGGCTGTTATGTAAGAGAGTTGGGGGAGCTGCCTGTTGAGGGATGCACTGTGTAACAACAGAAGTGGTCTGATTAAAGAGCGATTGAAATGCATCCTCCTGACTATTGTAAAAATATCTTTGATTGGAGACCACACACAACCTTTAAATGATAAAATTGGAGACATTTTTATAAAATAACACAGCTCTTATGTCATCTGCTTTGCCTATAACTCTTGTTATAAGATATGCTCATAATGATGTAATTGTGGGCTCTTAGTATTGCTTTTCAATTTAATCCCTGTCAGCTTTTATGTCTTGTGCTGATCCTCCACAGGCAGGCTGTGTTTGAGCTTCCTGGTTCTTCTAATGAGGAAATTTAGCTAGATGAGCATCACCTGCATCATTAACAAGGCTTGGAAGGATCCAGCCAGGCTTTGTTTTTCTTGACTGCTGGTCCCATGCCTGTCCTGCCTCCTTCCTAAGGAGGATGTTTTTTCCTTTCAGCTTCCCATTTGAAGAAGCTATTTGTGGATGTAGCTAAGCAGTCACCTAATTTCTTATCCCGTTAATGTATGTTGAAGTGTTCAAAGAGGAGCTGTTGTGGCAGTGAAAAAAATGCTGCTCTTTCATCTGAGTAGGATGTGCAACTTTACTGCTGACTGGTTTTATCATAAAAGGTAAATTTTGTAAATTTTGAAATGGGAAAAGAATCTCACAGTGTTTATACCTCAGGTTGTAGCTGGCCTTTTAGGGCAGCATACAAAACTTACCCATGTGTAAGAAGCTTCAGGGTGTGTTTTAAATATGTTTAAGGACTAAGAGTATTTTATGGTACTGAAGTTGTGCTTCAGAGGCTTCCTCTGAGTTCAGTGGTCCTTGGGAATTTTGGTAAAATTTTGTAGGGTGGGATTCTAGAACACATCTTAAATATCTCCAGTGATTAGAGGAAGTATAAATACCAAGTGCACTTCCTTCCTAAAAGCCTTAGATCCACTTAGATCATCAGAAACATTGTCCCGTGAGTTACCCATGTGAGTGTTCATATTATCTGGGGGAATGGGGGAAAGTTGAGGAGACTCTTTCAAACACAAATGCTGGTACTTGAAAGCCAGGGAAGGCTTATTTTCCAGAACATAATATCTTTGTTCTGAATACATGGAGAAGTGATCTGTGGACAGGAATTCTATTTGGGCAGAACTTCTGTTTGGCAATTTGGATTAGTAAAAACACACATCATCAACACTGAGCACTAATTTTCTGATATAATGTGTAAAGACATTGGTATCATTTGGTGTCATTTACATTTTTTTTCATATTAGACTAATATGTTGCTTCATTCTTCCTCTACTTAATTTTTTATTGATCCTAATTACTTCTTTAAAGAAGCATCAACTTATCTACATTTTCATAGCAGAATTGGTTTTTAATGTATTCTCAGTCTTTGATCAACAGTGGTATTCAGTGGTCATGTAAGAAGCATGTGTTTAGTTTGAGTGGAACAATTCCAACAACCTTTCTTCAGTAAAGGAGTGCATTTCAAATACCATCTACTGTGCTTGAGAGCAGTATGTCTTGGAAACATACCTAAAGCTAAGTGGTCTCATATATCAGAGTGAGACAAACCACATATTTCACAATTTTCAGAGAGAATTTTCACAGTCCTGTGACAAGAAAGTGGCTTTTAGTTGCTCAAGCAAATCTGCTGAGAGGACAAGAATTGTCTTAGAGAGAGAAATTTATTTTTTATTAATTTGAGAGAAGCTGTTTTCACTTCCGCTGCATTTGCTATAGCAGCTGAAGAATGGCAGCATATGTTTTATGTATATAAAATGTAGGTATATGTCTGTACACTTGTCCATGTGTTTTGAAAGACTGACTAAAAATTAGTAAGGATAAGTAAAAAAGATTGAGGATAGCAAGATTTTTTAAATTTATTTTGCTGTAAAGTCATCTACAGGTTGTGAGTTTGCTTGAAGTATGTATTTCTGAGCTGCCTCCCTGGGAGGAAAAAAGAGCATGGTGCATTTCAGTTACATGATGTATTTTCAAGTGTATGTTTCCAGGCTGACTAATCTGTAGGCTCTGCAGGATCAGTGGAGACTGAGAAAATTTCAACTGAAGGTGACTCATTCTGGGTTTAGATAGTTCTTTAAACATAGAAAATTTATATTAGGTGAATTCTGCCCAAATACTAGAAGTGAACAAAAACTATGTATGGGGAGTAATTTTTGTTTGGCCCTTTATAAAGACTACTTTTTACTCTTACACCTTTAGTGTGTCACAGGAGTTGGAAATGTGCAGGAAGATAGAAATAGTGTTTTTGTGCTTGAAATTTTTAGAAAGAAATCTCATGACCTAAGCCTGAGCTAGAATTTTAAATGAACAGTTTCACAAAATCCTACAATGGGTCAGGTTGGAAGGGGCCACAGTGGATCATCTGCTCCAACCCAGACACCGATGAGGTCCCTCTCAGTTGCCTCTTCTCGAGACTGAACAGCCCCAGCTCCCTCAGCCTTTCCTCATTAGAGGGATGCTCCATCTCTTCATCATCTCTGTAACCTCTACCAAATCTCCTCCAGGAGCTCCCTGTCTCTCCTGTGCTGTGTAGACCAGAATGCAATCAGCACTCCAGATGTGGTCACCAGGGTGTTGAGTAAACTTCAGACCTATTTTGTTTATGTTTCTTAAGACACGCAGTAAACATTTCTAAATGTTGCACTGGCACAGGCACCAGAATGCTTAGAGACCTCTTTCTATAGAAATGCATTTTTATTTGTATTGCACAATGGTTTTCTTTTTTTTCTTTTAAGACTTGTTCTTTACCTGGGTTTGTTTGCTTGTTTGTGGTTTTTTTGCATGCATTTGGGAAATTTTTTGATGTTGCTATTTAGTAAACTGGCTGAGACAGTTCTGTCTCATGTATGCAATGTCACAGTGGTAATGCTGGCTATGAGTTTTACAGTCCTGAGTAGAAGTGACTGCCTCTTTAAGTCTGGAAATGACTGTAATGCTAAAAAATGGAGCAACTGCTTTACATCCAAGCCCCTCTTGCATTGAAGCAGGGCTCCTATTCAGACTTTACAATCAGAAAAGAACAGTTTAAAATTTTCCTACCATCCTTTGCAGCCTAATCCGTTATATGTTTTGGGATTTTCCTCCATTTGTTTGGTATTTTTGAGAGAAATGGAATTTGAAGGAAACAAGCCCAGTGCATACTGTCTCCAGGGTTTTTTGGGCTGTCCCATTGGTTCCTGCACAACATAAGTTGTTTTCACTTATTGTGAAAGAAGGGCTACTTTGAATTGCATTACTATGACAGTCTTTTTAAATTTTCTGACAGAGCAAACCTGCTTTATAGACCACAGTTCAGGTAGCTGGAACTCTGGAAGGTCTAGTCCTATCTTTAAATATTTATATTTTAAAAAAACCCCATGATTTTGTCTTGAGTAATATTGACAAAGTCATTAATGACCTGTCAAAAACTAATGGGGGGCATGATAGGAGGAGTGACCTGTTTTCTGTGTTCTCAAAGGGCATTAGTTCCCACTCCATAGTTAGAGATAAGGGTTTTTTTGTATGAATGCATGCACTTAGAAGTAAATTGTTGAATATTAAATTGTTTCAAATATTATTTTATGTTAGAGGATTTTAAGTGATGAGCAATTTTTTGGTTATTTGAATTCTGAATCTGTTGCCTAGATGCCACATTTCACTGTTGTAATGTATTACTTGTTAACTTGTTAGCTGGTGCTTATAGAAATTTTGAATTGCTTTTTTTTCTTTTTTTTTGGCTGGTTTCTGAAGAGCAGAGAGTTCTCTGTTTGAGAATTTTGAAAAAAAAACAGCCCTTTTTTGTAGTATTCTTACTTCCTGGATGACTTTCAAAAAGATAGATTTTATTGACTTACCTGCCCCTAAATGCTATTTTAAAATTCTGTTTCCTCTTAATATAAGAGGCTCTGTTTCTTCTAGATAACCTGGCTTCACCATTTGGGAGATCTAGACATTAGGTCCACCTATTCCATCACATTCATCTTACTGATACAGTGGCCTTTTTTTAAATGCTAAACTATAAATTGATAGACAATTTGGAAGCTTCTACTTTTTGAACTTTTTCATAAGTAGCACACCACAAATTGAAACACAAGAAGTTCCACCTCAACATGAGAAAGAACTGCTTTACTCTGAGGGTGACAGAGCACTGAAACAGCTGCCCAGGTGGGCACTGAGTCTCTCACAATAAAGAAATTCCAAACCCACATGGGTGTGTTCCTTTGTCACCTGCTCCAGGTGACCCTACTTTGGCAGGAGTTGGACTGGATGATCTCCAAAACTCCATTACAACCCTAACTATTTTGTGTGATTCTGTTTACAAATTTTAAAGCAAAGGTGTCCCTAACAGATCTCTGGAGACATCAGTGTAAATTACAAAAATCTATCAGCAACAGCCATGAAGAAGTATGTTCTGTTTGGTCAATCAAAAGCACACAAAAATCTGGTGGAAAAACTGAAAACTCATGTAATAGAGCCAAAAATAACTGACTTAATTGGGCAGGAGAATAGTCAGTAGGTCTTCATCAGGGTGGGATCAGAACTACTCATGTAGGGGAGGGGCTGTATATAAATATATAATAGCAAAGAAATCTTAAGCAGAAGGATGCAGCTTCATGCTGAGCACCTGTTGGAGGGCAGATTCTTTAACTCTAGTACTGGCATGCACTGGAAATATCCACTCAGCAGGTGTTGCCCAATTGGCTGCAGAAGAATAGAACTGTACTTACAGTGTGTTTGGTTTCTTTAATGAATCAAATTATAAAATGCAGGAAAATGTCGATTGAAGTCATATAAGGACAGGTTAGAACTCACCAGTGGTTTTGGAGAGTATTATGCATCTAGAAAATGCTTAGTTCCTACTTATTATTGCTCTGGTTTAACCCCAGCCAGCAACTAAATACCACACAGTTATTTGCTTCCAATACCTTCCTGATGGAATGGGGAGGAGAATTGGAAAGTCAAAACCCATGGCTTGAGAATAGAACTGTTTAATAACTGAATTATTATTAATATTAGTTGTCATTGATGTAAAATAGTAATATTAGTAATGGTAGAAATAATAGTAATAACAATAGTAATAATAATAAAAAATAGCAATGAGAATGGAGATAATAAATAAGAATGAAACCCAATAAAGGCTAGTGATGCACAATGCAGTTGCTCTCCACCCACTGATTGATGCCTGTCATGTTCCTAGGCAGTGATTGGGCCTTCCTGGACAGCTTCTCCCAGTTCATATCCTGAGCATGGCACTCTGTGCTTTGGAATATCTCCTAGGCCCGTTTGGGTCAGCAGTTCTGGCTGTGCTCCTTTCCAGCTCCTCCTGCACCTGCTCCCTGGCAGAGCATGAGACACGGAAAAGTCCTTGACTTAGGAAAGCACCACTCAGCAACAATCACACAATCAGTGTGCATCATTCTCGTATTAAATCCAAACCAGTCAACTACTAGGAAGAAAATCAGTTGTATTACCACCAAAAGTAGGACAATTATGAAAAAAGTAAAAACAAAACCCAAATCAAACAAATAAAACCACACACATGCTCCATCCCTGCAAATCACACACACACATACACACACTTCAAATCTCAAAACAAAACAAAACAATGACAATAATATGAAAAAATCTATTTTATCCTCCCCTATGAACAAGGCAGAGCTGGAATTAACTCACAGTACATCCCTTTCAATTTATTTCCCTCCATTCCAATATCTTCTCTATTACTCTTTAAGACTGACCTTTCAGTGACATGTTAAAGCACTAATAGTCCAGACAGTAAACACAGTTTTTATGTAGCAACAGCATTCCTCATTCCACTGCGTTTCTACCTTACACAATATTACCTCTAGCTGTCAACAGTTTAAATTATCTGCTGTCTGCAGGAAATGTTGATATCCACAATAATCCTTGAGAAATACATGGCAGCATATTTTCTGCCATTATTACAAATTAAGGTGATATGTTACAATTATAACCTAAAGCATAAATTGTTGCATGTGATCAAAATTGCAGGGTTTATGTCATTTTTTCTCTTATTTTCTTTCCTTCAATTTCTAAATATTTTTCTACTTCTTTCTTTCTTTTGAACACCCCTGAAGCTGCAACATAATCTAAAAGTTCGTAAATATCTTGCAAAATTAAAGAATACAGTTAATTTCAATTTAGACTATGCACATGGATCCCCAAAAAGCTCACCTATGTTCCTCAAAGGGATTTGATATCATCAAATAAGAGAAATGTATCTGTGGAGCTTTACATAATGCCTAAGAGACAGATGAGTCTGTGGAAAGGCTAAGTTATGATAAAAAGATGATGCTCATCAGGGTGAGATCAAATAAATGTTCTCTTTCTTTGAGTGGTGGTTAGAAGCCTTTACTGGGAAAGAGAGCACACCTCTATCTGTCTGATCAGCTCATCCCACTTAGATTCTCCATTGCTAAGTGACATGGTTGTTTTCTGTCAGCCAGCTCTGGAGTTTGCTGCGGGGTGTTCTATCTGTTCTCCTCAAGACTGACATTTCTGATCAACAACAAAGGTAACATATTTCCTAGAATTCAGTGCTTACAAATAGGAGATTACAACATAAAGTTTTTTTAAAACATATTTTATAGTGCCTAGAAGTTTTTATTCAGTTTACATTCAATATTTCAAAGGAGATTAATTACTGTAGGGAATACTGACAGGCAGATAGTCACTCGTTCATTTTATTGGTGACTAATTAATCAGAACATCATTCAGTTAATTGTTTAAAGGACCATTTACAGTTACTTTGGGAAGGCTTGTATGTTATCTCAATTTACAGTTAAAATGTTTGTTGAACTGAACACCTACAGAAAATGTTCATTTATGCATACAATATTCATATATACAAATAAAGACCTTCACACTTAACAACTAGGACATACCAAAGATGATAAATGTCTGCCTATTATTCTCAATTAGAAAAACAAACCTGTATTTGAAAATATACTAGTTAGCTGACAACTTCTGCTGCTGATTTCTAAAATTTAGTCAAAACAAATTGAACAAATTGTGATGTTAGTGAAACACCTGGGAAATATTTGCTATTAGGTTTTTGTCTGATCTCTAAAATAAAGGTGTAAATATTGTCAAGGTTACCATTATTATCATTAATCAAGGGATAGTTTAGACTGTACTCAAAGCTTCTCTCACTCTAAAATTGAAAAAAATATATCCCATTTTTTCTTTGTACTTCTATACACAGTAACTAATTACTGTTCCTCACAATGACAAGTACTAATTATATACGACTTTTTGGAGGACACAGGCTTTATAGCTGTCTGAATTGGCACTGAGACACTTTCTGTACCTCCTCCATCTACTACCCTTTGAAACATTGAAAATTACGTAAAGCTGGAAAAAACAGGTGAGAATTTCCTCTTAAAATATCTGTTTCCAAAGAGCCTGAAAAACATGCAGCTCTTATGACCTTTTCCAGAGACTGCCAGCTTCTGCATTTTGTGGCTTATATCCATTTGTGACAGACCATGGATAGAAACACAGAGCACTGTCACAGTGTATGGAGCTCAGTTATTCTATGTGCATAATGACTTTAAAGATATTTGGTCAAAATACTGAGAACCTTAGTATTTTCTGCAGCTATGCCACTACTATGTACTTACACAGATGTAGCAACCATTTCATCTCTAAATTCACATTTGCTATCTCATTTTTCCGTAATTCTGCACCTTGTACTTCTATATTCCACCCTGGGAATTTAGCTATTTCACAGTTCAACAAGGAAACTGCTCTAGGATTAGAAACAACTAGGGTTAGAATCACTAATCTTTCCCTATAATGAACAAAAGGAGAAAAGAAGTGCGCTCCCCTTCCTAGAAAATTCTGCAGGGAGAAGTTAACTGACCCAAATCAGCAATGTATAGTCTAACCCTGATTACACAAAAAAATATTAATAGAAACAGTAGTGCAGTGCACACCACAGATTATTAAGCACAATTGCAACACAAATAAAAATGAACCTTTATAATTAATGTTATTGATGAAAATATTTTGAAATATTCAAAGACAAAAATAATAATTTAGTGCAACTATTATGTAATTACTATGATATACTCAAATTGTATACAGTAATAATTCATGTCAGATTCTTCTTTCAAGTAATTTATATCTATGTTGACACTTAATACAGTAAGAAAAAACTTGCAAGAAAATAGAGAATAAATCACCATTGTATTTTTAGGTTCTTTGATAGATACCATTACTACAGCATCTGCATACTAATAGATAGATGTTTCTTCTTTCCTTAGAAAAAATTTCAAAAAAAAAAAGAAGAAAATTGTATTTCTGTCTTTGACACAGAAAGTACAGCAACAATGCTCTAGTTATCAGAGAGCATTTAGGAACCTGCTTAGTGTCAAAATTGAGCTGACAGCCTGTAGATTTGAGGGTCTTCACAAAATTACTCAGGTCAAGAGGCATCTCTGGGGGTTACCTAGTCCAGTCCTTGGCTCAGAGATCTGGTGGACAAGGCAAAGTGCCTGGGACAACAGCCAATTTTTGAGCATTTTCAAGGATGTCACACAGGTGCATTGGTTGCTCATGGCCTCAACCAGGATGTCACCATGCCCCTCCCATACCTTCTTATTCAAATTACTTTCCAGCCTGTCTGTCCTCAGCCTGTACTTGGGCACCAGGTTATTCCCCCCAAGTACAGGACTCCATGTTTCCTGTTGCTGAACTTCAGAGCATTCCCTTGCACCCATTTCTACAGCTCACCTTCCTGTGGAAGGCTGTACAACCATCTCTTTGGTCCATGAGCCCTGCTGGGTTTATCTACAAAGCTTGATGAGGATGCACTCTGGCCTGTCATATGGCTCAGTACTGAGGGTATTAAGAAATACCAGGCCCAGCACTGAACCCTGGAGGGCACTGCCAGGGACTGGATTTTGCCACTGTTCACAGCCCTTTCAGCCCAGCAGATTCAGTTCCACTTCCCTTCCTGTTAAGTCCACTCTGCATAAGTTGTTCAATTATGATGTGATGTGAGACAGCTGAATTCAGCAACACCTGCAGTTCCCTCCTCATCCACAAGTCAGTCACCTCATCACAGAAATCTCTTGGGTTCATCAGGCGTGATCTCCCTTGCTACTGTTCTTCAGGATCCTGAATTCCAGCATCTCATGAGCAAGACTCCTCCCACTCCCACATCCTCAATTAGTCTTTCCTTGTTTTTAATACCAGCTCTTGCAGGTCATCTTCCACCATGGGGTTCTCCACCAGTGCCAGGAATGCATTCCAGAAACCTCCTTCGTACTTATGGCCCACTATGCTGCCTCCTTCAGAAGACATCATGGTGGTTTAAAACACACCTTTGCAAACAGAAGAGAAAACAAATCCACCACCCCTTTCAGAGTCAGTAGTTAAGTTACTTCCAAACTGAAGCTCCTCTTCACAATTGTGTCCTAGAGATTATACAGACCATTAAATATTTCAAAATCCCCACATATGATAATGTTACGTGATTAAGACAGTAGTACAAAAGTGCTAATTTTTTTTGCATTCAATGTACAACACAACACAGGATAAAGAAATAAATGACAAAAAAAGTCCTGAAAAAAACCATTTTTAATGTAGTAGGCAAAGAGAATTGACTGAAGGCTTAATAAGTTGTATTCAACCTATTGCCTAGCAAAACATGCAGCAGTTGCTGAGTCAAGATTGTCTATTCATTTCATGGAAACAACTTAGAATACTCTTACCATGAGAATAATTATGATATGCAAATACAAAGCTTGAGCATTTGCAAACTGAATGCTTGTATATTTATATCCTCAGATGAGCACTGTGTGTCTGAAACATTTTCTATGCAACAGTTTCAAGCCAATTTGCACCAAAATCCATTTAAAAAAATGTAGTTTTCTATATCTTGGCTTAAGTTTGCACATTTGTAGTACTATATGTGTACACATGCTTTTATACACACAGACGGAAATCCTTCAGTTCATTCATCACTTCAACTGTACATATTTATATACAAACTATATACAAAGATTATATAATCTATACAAAATATTATTTGTGTGTATGAATCATTAACCAGAGCTATTTGCCTACTTGCTAGAATGTATTTGCATACTCTGTCAAGAAAACCCCACATTTACAAATTGCAGGGAATTATAATTTTAAAAATCACTATGAATTTCCTCACTTAAATACTATCTATTACCTTCCCTCTCCACCCTTCAAAAATAACCCCCAAAATTGCCAAGTGCAACAAAACTGTTAAAAATCATTAGACAAAGCAAATTTTTAAATTGATGTTGTGAAGTATTTACTTGAAGGCAAATATGAGCATAAAGTAGAAATACTCTTATTTTTTTCCTTTTTTTTTTAATAGAAGCATAATTTATTATATGTCCTCCTAGTCTAATAGGTAACCTATCAAGTTTCAGTTAGAAATAATTTTTAGAAAGAAGTTGCAGGTCCCTTACAAAGTTGATCTAAAAAATGAACACTTAGAGACTCTTCTACAACTGCACCCACAGCTAATCATAGTATTGTGTATTTTCCTTTCAGAATACAGAAAGCATTCTGTTAATATCCAGACTAAGACTTATGTATAACATGGTACCAAAATAGCAAGTTTTTCTTCAGACAGTAGATAATTTCAGCTATTAGAACTGACTGTTGCTGCATGATGCATTTTAATTGAATTTCTTTAGTGAATGCAATAATTTATGTTCATTTTGTAATTCTGTTACCCATTTAAGTGTCGTCTATAGGTCTTGTCCACCACCATTATCAGGTCTGCCCAGGAAATCTATTGCCATGCATTATTTACATCAATATTGCATTGTAAAGTGTGCAGAACTTTAGAAGTAATATAGATTTTCTGGCCCTGCATTCAACTTTCTTGATGAGAAAATCAAGATACAGTGTGGTTGCTCTTGCAGAATATATTGATTCTGAGCTCCCAAAGCCCAGGTAATCCAAGAAAACACCCATTCATCTGCAGGTAGCCAATGAAAAAGAAAACTAGAGGTGTTTTGTCTTGCCTGGGACACAGTGACAGCTGTATGGCAGCCTGGCTGGAACATCTCAGGAGAGAAACATTTTTGAGGTGTCACAGAGTTCAACTGAGTGAAAACAGAAGTCATCAGTTTTCTCGGATTCCTCAGGCTGGTAAGAGAAAGAAAGCTGGCAAATCCTGGCTGCAAGGATTCCAGTGCCTCACTGTCCTTCTGTGCATCAAGGAGAGTACATAATACACATGCCTTGCTATTTTTTGGCAATATTCCGTAACCACAAAAATCTAATGGAAAAATCTGCCGCTCAATTCCCACCTAGAGCCTAGGATTGCCTAGAGCAAGCAGCAGAAGCCCTAGGGGGCAAAGCAAAAATTCCTTACAGCATTCTGATTAGCACCAGTGAACAAGAGAAACAAGTGTAAGGTCTTTCTCTTCTTTCTGACCAGGCATACAGCAAGGGGAAAGCTTTCACAGTGACTGGCAATGCCTCCAACAAAGGCCTGAGGAAGAAGGAAAAAAAGATAAATTTTAAAGGGCTGTATTGCCAGAGGTCCCATCTTTCCCATTTCTCATGCTCACTCTCTGATTAGCAAAGAAAAGGGAGAAATCAGCACAAGTCAGTGCTGTAGACACAAAGTCAATTTTTGCAAATGGTAAGAAGCAACCCCAGTGGTAGACTGTCAGATACTGCACTACCGTGAGTAACAGTGTAGTAGGCATGCTAAAAAATAAAGTGTGCATGGCATATCTCTAAGGACAAAGATAAGGTTGTTTGAAGTGAGGCAAAGCTATAGTAAAATATGATTCATAAAGAATTTTCTAAATTCACTGCCTTTAGATCAATAAACTCAGAATTTCAATTGTGTTTACTTTGTTCTAACTCTGACGTTGTACAAAATATCTCTTTTTTTCCAGAGATAGTAAGCTTTAGAGTCTTATGTGCAGACAAGTTCCTTATTTGCATTAAATTAATATCTTACTGTACTTTTACAATGGCTAGGTCAATTTTACATAATTAGATATTGGAATTGTTCTGCATGGATTTTTTAAAAGATTTGACTTTTAGTATCTGTAATAACAGAAGAAAATCTTGAATTTATGAAACCTCACTGTCAAATTTTTTTCCTTTCCTAAGTATATCAGACCTTGCTCTCTGGAGAGTCTTGTCAATTAAATATCCAACGGACTAGTTCATCCAAGATAGGAAGCCTGACCTTTTCAACTTCTGTGTATTTGTAGTGTTTAGTAAATTAAATTTTATTACCCTTTACTCTTATGATCAAACCTGTAACAAAACCATCTTTAGGGGGAACTGAAAGAACTTTAGTTTTAAATTTCAGTATGGAGTTGTTTCTACCAATTCCTTCTGGTTTGAACTTGTATCTGAACAGGAAAGGAGTATTTTACACCACATCAGTTATTTTATTCAATCCAGTGTTTCCTATAATCAGCAAGAGGTCCCTCACTGATACAGCAATTGTGCTTTTGAAGAGTAAATACATGGCCAGGCTATTATGCTGTCTTTCCTTGTCTCTTCTATAAGAAATTTATATTCTCAGACCTCAAATCACAAGGATTATGGTTTTAAGGGGTTTTGTCCCTTGACCAACTAAGATAAATCAGAAAAGAAAACAATGTTTTTATTCATGTGAATGTCCCTGGACAATCTCCTACTGTCCAGAAAGCATAAAGGCCTTAATTCCAAATTGCCTGCCAAAGAAAATGTGCCAGTAGCCCCACACTCCCTGCTCTCTTCAAAATCCATCTATTACAACAAACACTTCAGTATTAACATTCATCCTGCATCTGTTCTTTATTGAACTTCTATTCCTTTGAGCTGTAGAGGTTACCCTTAAGTTGAAGAACTTTCCACTTTTTCCCCTGTCTTCCTCCAATCTAATTATTTTAAAGATCCATACACATTACAGTGTTATATAAATAATTATCAGACTAAAAAAATAAAATCAGAATGAATATTGTGTTTACAATCTGTAGTAATTTCTCACAAATAAAATTCTGCCATTGAGTCATAACATCATAAATTACCTCACTCAGAGAGGTATTCTTTTGCTTCCCTTTCAGGACTTCAAAACTTTCTAAAACTGTTTGCAAATGCATAAGTCAAAGGAGTTCTTTTGCTATGGTTTTAAACAAGCAAATTTCAGAAATCATTTTGGCTGTATTTTAGAATTTTTGAAAATAAATAATTTAGGAGTAAAGGAATTGGTACCTATACTTAAAACAGTCAACCCATTTCTCTCTGAGCTTGGTCTACTCAATGCACTCTGATGAGCTGCAGTGATAGTAAAGAGATTTCTAGGAAGACATTTTGTGTTTTCCCTTCAGGTTCTAAAATGATTTCCATCTCCAAAATTCTCACTTTGAATGGCTGATACACCACAGGGTTGTGCTGGCTTCTAGGGGCTTTGCCAGGCTGGTGAAATGGGCACAGGAACCTCAGGAAGTTCAAAAAGGACAAATGCAAAGCCCTTCCCCTGGGGCAGAGCAACCCCAGACACCAGTGTATGGATGTTGGTAACCCAGCTGGTAAAGCAGCTTTGCCTTGGGAATCCTGGTGGGCACCAGGCTGGGCACGGACCAGGAATGTGCCCATGTGGCAAACAAGGGGAAGGATGTCTGTCACAATCGGATATGAAAGAACTCACAGATGTCCCAGCAGAAAAGAAGGGGGAGAACTTTACTTTCTTTCATATTTATACATTTTTGGCACCATTTGTGGATCGGAGGACGGGATCACAACCCCTCCAACCACACTGGTCAAACAGACAGTCAATCAGCTTTTCTCCTCCTCCATTAAAGGAATGTAAACAAGAAACAACTGTTAGGTAAACAGAGCCATTTTTACATTAAGAGACTGTTAGAAGCGTGAGAATCCTGACTCCAAGAAGGTAAAGAATCAGAAGGATAAGAAAATTCCAAAAGAACAGGGCGACATATGTCCTGGGCTGCACTAGGAGGAGTGCTGACAGCAGGGCAGGGGGACACCAGTAGTTCTGGTAGTTCTTTACCTCTACTCACCACTTGTGGCAGGGCCACATCAGAAGTGCTGGGTCAAGTTCTAGGCTCTCCACTGCAAGGGAGACATGGGTATTCTGGAGAGAGTCTGGCATTCAGGAGACTAATGGGCTAGAACATCTCTCCTGTGAGGAAAGGCTGAGAGATCTGAAATTGTTCAGATTGGAGAAATAATGCTATGGGGAGATCTTGATGGAGTTATCTGTAGAGAGAGTGAAAGAAATGAGAGCTCGTGGCTCTTCTCAGTGGATCCCAGTGACAAGACAAGAGGCAGTGGCACAACTGGAAGGCAGGAGGTTTCACCTAAACATAAGGAAACACTTTTTTTCACTGAGAGGGTAAAAATCACTCAGGGAGTTTGCAGAGTTTCTCACGTTTGAGCTACTTAAAAGATATCTGGACATGCTCCTGAGAAGGCAGTCCTGGTTGAGCAGCCAGGCAGATCTCCAGAGGTGCCTTCCCACCTCAACTATTCTGTCATCCTTTGAACTCTAATCTACAGGACTCATCCAAGTTGCTGCCTCTAAACAATATCCAAACACATGCCTGTGGAAATTACTTCTCACGCAGCATTTCAAACAATACACAGTGTACTAAAGAGAGCTAGAAATAAAGCAGGATGAACCAACAAAAATCCTTCTTGACTGTGACTTGATACCATAGAGGACAGAAAGAATGAGTCATGCAAAGCTTTGGGATTCAGATATAAGTGTTTCCAGTATTCCAGTGTAAAGTCTTCCAAGTAGAAAGAATGAGATGTCCAAAATAACATACAGGAAATGGTAGAAACAAACACTTTTAATAAAACCTTGAAATTGATGTGTAAGATGTCAGGTTTTGTTAGTAAACAGCTTGAAAACATATTCTAAAGTACAAGTGTGTACGGGAATCTGATAAAAACATTCAGTATCCTCAAGGTTGTACAAACAAATGAGAAATGGTTTTCCCAAGTGAAGAGTTAGAAAGAATTTCAGTTCACTATTCACTGTTTCTTTTCCAGTGTCTGACGCTGCCACGTAATGTCAGACTGCCACAAAAACAGTGGCACATTGGCTCTGGAAAGTCTACCCTTGCAGAGAAAAGAGACAACTGTCTACAAGACTTCCTCAGAACTTAAAAGTTACCTGAAAAGCCGTCTAAAACCGACTTACACCTTGAAAGTACCCTTCTTTGCAAAAAAAAAAAAAAAAAGCTGCTCCTTAACATATATGAGATTGTTGTCTGGGTTTCAGGTTCTGTTATGCAGCTACCAGTTTTCAGATGTACCCTTTATAGAGTTACCTCCTGATCTGGCTGATTACAATGTGTTATTGAACACAGGTAAGAAGTAAAGGAAAATAATAAAAAAGTAACTAGCAAAACCTCAATAACTAGGCAAACATCAGGGCAAGAAGGAAGAACTCAGTTTACTGAACACTTTTTGATTTGTGCTATAAGTTCAGTAAAGCATTATTTATCAAAGTCTCTTCCGTGACTGTCATGGGTTGGCACTGGCCAGATGTTAATGCACCTATGAATATGTTTTTTTTTTTTCTCTAACAGCTACTGTGGGATGTGATCAGGAACAGAGCAGAGCGGGCTTAAATCTTGAAAACAAAAAAAACCCACTAAAACTTTATTACATTACATAAGAACAGGGACAGAAATACTCTTAAACACACACAGAGACAGAAATAAAAACTTCTTAGAACATTTCTTCTCCCAGTTTCTACCTCTCTACACATCACTCTTCACAGACCAACCTTTGGGTTTTAGATCAAACAATCACCACTCAAAAACAAACTAATCTTCAATTCAGCAAGGGAGAGAGGAGTCTCTCTGGCACCACAGACTGTTCTCCAGAACACACAGGTCCACCCCTTATGTGTTCCCATGTCACCCGTGGCACCGCCCGGAGAGGTCTGCCAGGGTGACTCTCTCTTTTTCCTATGTCCAGCGCTCTCACTGCTGTCTACAGGCTGAAAACTGCATACAGGGCTCTTTTAAGGATGCTGCATGCCGAGCTCTCCCCTTTTTCCCCAGGGGCCGGGGTTCCAGGAGCAGGTCTGCCCTGAGGGCAGAGGGCGTCACCTCACCCTCCCCCTCTTTTCTCTGCTCGCTCCAACTCTTCAAGTGCCAGTCACTGTAGCAAAAGCAAGGCAGCTGCATCTACTCAAAATGCAGTTTATGTTCAAAAGAAACTTAAGTTCAGTCCATGGCTGACATTATGCAAGAGAAGTCCAGCTCAGAAGGCTACTCCTCTCATTCTTCTATCGGGTTCCTTCTAATCATGCTTTATCATCTCGGTCCCAGGCCGCTTCCCTCTCTCTGAAACCACCAGTCATGAGAATCAATGTCTAAGAAAAGTTTCTTTCTGCCAAGCAAGGGTTAACAGTTTCTTCTCGGCAGGGCTGCAGGCTCAGGCACTCCCAGGCTCCGCAAACCCCCACGTGGCTCGGCACCTTCTCCCGGAGTTTGGGGGGAAGAGGGGGTGAGCACACACAGAAGGCACTTCCACAGTTTTCCACCCCTCCATCCTGGACGGGGCAGCTCAGTTCCAGTCCTGTCCATTCTCTTCTCCCCCTTGGGGCTCCGGCTTACCTGAGCCGACCACGTGTTTCCCCTCCCCCATCCAGTCTCGTGGCTGGGCAGGGGAAGGAGGCCTGACACCTCCCTCTGCTGAAACCGGGATCTGAAAAGAGGCCGAGCCCCCCAGACTCCTGCTTTTAACTCTTTGTGTCCTCAGAGGCGTGTCCAAACCTCCGAGTGACCAATCCAGGTGCCAGCAGAAAAGCTGATTACTGATTGGACTGCCCACATCCCCTGGAAAAATTCACCTCCCCCGCAACTACGACAGTGACAAAGCTAATGTATTGCATGCAGCAGAGGAAGAACAGCATGTGAAAAGAAAACCTTATAAAACCTGATATATGGTACTGCAGCATAAGGTTACAGAACAGCTTCTGTAAGAGACTAATCAGGAGTTTCTTTTTATTCATATATGGGTGTTTCATCCTCCAGCTTACATGGGCATAACAGAAGTATTATCTTACCCAGAGCAGTCCCAAAACAATAATTGATGCAGGTATTACTGCAGGATTCTGCTTTCTTTATTCTGAGTCATGTAAACAATTACCTAAGTCAAATTGCACATTTTATCTGAGCAATAGGAACAACAGTTTCTGTACACGCTTGAACAGAGTTCAACCTTGCCTATACCTTGCTTTAATTATTATGATAAAATCTTTACAGTTGTTACAATCCCACTCAAATGCTCTTTGGGATCCTACAATGAGTTTCTCTGGGCTGTAAATCATCGTGAAAACCTCATGCCCAATTGCACACCAGCGAATGCTTTTGTTTGCACTAACATTGATCCACTGAGATGTTAAACAGAGAGCCTCATGCAAATCTGAATTTTTCAAGTAGTTAAAAGATATACCCTCCTTTATAATTTGCTAAATATCTGTATTCAGCATATCACAGGTCAAATATATTGTTGGTTTGGGTTTAAAATGGGCAATTTATTGAAACACCTGATTTTCATGGAACATTTCTGACTTTGTCCTTAATTTCATGCCCTTCTCTCCCCTCATTTTCCAGAAAAGTGCAGAAGAATAATTCTTTTATTAGTCAAAGTCCCATATATTGGTTACTGTGATAAAAGCATCTCCAGTAAGTATTCTACTAGCTCTTATCAACGCATATAATTTAAATTAGACACTTGAATATATGCAGTCATATAAAAACTCTTGGTCAACAGTTGGACTATCCCTTGACTTTCTTCTCAGAAACCAACTCTTCACACTGATCATTAGTAGCTAACAGCAATAATTTAAAGTTTCCTGAAATTCTTGTAACATTTGTCCTCTCGGGACATTGAAATAATAAATGTGAAGTAAATGAAAAAATCAATATTATCAGCCTTTGAACCCTTACAACTGGTCATTCATTTATTGCAGACTGTCTGAGGAACAGCTATCCAAGCAGTGACACATCAAAGGATCATTAAATTTTTACCTCAGGTTTGAGTCATCTTTTTTTTTTTATGCAGCACTATTCATTGATTGATTGGTTATTGCTTTGAAAATGTACTTATCTAGTAAAGTTAACAAGAAAGAAGATATAAATAAATACCACCAAGCAATGTGGCCTCTAACAGGAGGCATACAAGTAATCCACTGGGTAGCCAAGCAACCTGTGGACCGTGAGGACATCCTGTACTTCACAGGGGGTTTCTGTGAGTGCTCAGGACTAAACTGGCACATTGTCACACAAAAAACAATTCTGTGTTTTAGCTGTGCTGCAGCAAACTCAGAGCAGCAACACTGACACCAGCTCTTCAGGAGCTGCAGCAGACAGTTAATACAGGCAATGATGCAGGCAATGATAGCAAAATTAATTTTTCTTTATTCGTTTAGGTTTTTCTTTATAGTTCTATCAGCACTTCAGCTGCTGTATATTATTCTGAAGTACATCAAAAATGCCAGCTTGTTAAGGTGGCTTTAGATTGGTCCTTGTTTTCAAGACATCGCAAATTTGATGTATACAGTCAATTTTCCCACCGTTGTCCATAACACTGATGGATTTCATGTGGCCTCCTGCATTTTATTGCACATCTGCTTCATTAATTTCTCCTAAGTTCTCAAAAGCTTAATACAAGATTACACATACTCTGCTATTTTAGAGCCTACTTTCAGCAAACAGAGATGAATTCAGGGCTTATAAAAGGGGAGGAGGGAGAGTCATTGTTGTGTAACAAAAGGTGTTGAGCAGGCTGCCCTAGGAGGTATTTTTGCCCATGGAGATGATTATAATCTGCCTGGCCCTTGTTCTGGGCACCCTGCCCCATGCCCGTGTTCTCTGAGCAGAGGACTGGACTTGGTGATCTACAGAGACAGCTTCCATTTTTAAAATGTTCAGTGGGTTTGGATCTGTGGGTGCAAGGAAGCTGGGTAATCAATAGTGTAAACAAGGCATAACAAACTGTTCAGTCAAATAAATGACAAATACAAAGCATTTTTTTCCCTGTGAACATCCATTTAAACTGGAGAGCAGGTGACAGGTGGAAAATAAGATGCACAGACAATATATGCTTAGTTTCAACTTGCTTGTTTGGTTGGAGGGGCCACTTTTGGCTGAGACATAAAACATGGAGCAGATGTTATGACAGCATTTACTTTTATTGATATCCCAAAGATGAATCCATAATACATTCCCATGGCTGTATTTCTGCTGATGTTGAATTTATTTCCTTTCCATAGGTACACTGCTGCTTTGTATTAATACAGAAAGTGCTTAGAAAAGGGAATAAGAATTGCTTGGAACAAATTTAACCCATCTGGACTTATAGTACAAAGAATTTAACTTTTACACGGTGCTCTGCCAGTAAGGTTCTAAATCAATGAAATACCTTCTAAAATGAACATCAGTGTTTTTCCATCTCAGTCTGGGAAGTAGACCAGAACCAATACATTCCTCAGCTGGTGAAGCCTATAGAGACTGGTGACATACACCAAACAGGGATTTTTTTCTTTTAGGATCTGATTTTTCTTTCCTTCTTTTTTCTTTATTTCTTTCTTTGATGTTGCTAATTTCTCAGAATATTTATAGAGTGGTTTTGAGTTATTTTTGTTTTGAGAATTGTAGTGTAGATCTAAGAGTAGAACTGACTTGTGCACTACATGATTTTGACTGTAACATCCTTTCCTTTTATGGTTGGAAGTCTGTATGTCTAAAAGACCTGTTGGAATGTAACAGAATTCATTATATAGAGAAACACTATAATGTTTTCAGGAATTACCAAAAATAGATATCTTTTCATTGAAGTTTTCACTCATGATATGGAAGCAAGTGCAGAGTCTTTATTCCTAGTGTTCTTATTGATCTTTTAAGTGTTGGTCAAATTTCATGTCTGATGAAAGTATGTTCTGATGTTAAACTAAATACTTTATTTACATTAAGTAACCTTAACATTACATTACTGATTCCTGATGACCTGATGGTTGGTCATGAAAAATGCTTCATCTGAAAAATGGCATCTTGATTAAGAGATTTGAGAAAACTTTGTTTCCAAATCCATAAACCCTAAATATTTTAGCTGTATTTAAATGAATTCAAAATATGGAAAAAAAAGAATAATCTACTGAAGAACAGGGCTAAATCACAACCCATCTATGCTAACTAATAATAACCATAATGCTACTAATGCTAACCCGTAATGCTACTAATGTAACACGTTGTCATTGATCAATTGGTTGATAGGGCAGGAAATGACAAATTAGTGTCACTAAATAGTTGAATGCCTTTGTTTCTATCACAGAAAAAAAGGTTTGATGGGACCAAAATGTTTTTAAAACTTTAAAATGTCATATTTATTGGCTGAAACAGTTTCACAGGAATCACATATCATACAATAATCTCAGTAGTTCTCTTCTAGGTCTTTTACATCAAAATTTCAGGGCCAACTGAACTGGCCTTGGGAAGTCTGACTGGAGTCTGGAAGTACCCAGATACACTCAGTGTTGTTGCTCCAGAACTAAGCACTCAGTTAATGAATTTTTTTATTTGACTGGTGTGCAATGGGAATCTTTCCACCCCTGTAAACATTAGTCATTGTTTCTTTAGCAACATTTGTGGATCAGCTGCCACCTCTAGCCAACTTTCCTGTTTATTTACAACAATGTGATCTTGGTTTCTGAAGAGCTTCTGCTATAATATACTCTTGGAGTAAATATTTTGATTGTAAAATGTTCTGAAATCACTCTCCCTAAAAATTTTAAATGGCAGAAATAAGTCTTAAAGCTGAACCTTGCATCTAGCAGAAAAAAAATTACTTGAATATCGCATAAGGGGTAACATTTCTATCTGTGAAACAGTGCACGCCTGATGACATGAAAGAAAATACACTCTGTACCATAGATTAATCTCCTTTAAAGAATTAAACACAGTCTTAAACCTTAAAGAAACACTATGTGTAGGGGGATTATATATATTTTACTTGAATTCTAAAGTTCAAAACTTTATTTTTCCTCACTCTTCAGGAAGATTTACCATTAGGTGAAAAGAAGCAAAAATCATAATTGTGAGTATTCACCTTCAAAAAATGTGTAAATTATAAAAAAAAAAAATTGAAATAAGGTTTTCCTTTCTGTAATAAGAAGGTTTTCTGCTTTTTAAAACCAACCATTTATTCAAATAATTGAACTGGGATAAAATACCAAAACACCACATCAAAATGCATTGAGGTAAATGAGATTTTAGAGAATCTATCTGGCATTACCAATGTTTTAATGTCACGTAATTTAAGTGTAAATAATTACTTGAAGACTGATTACTTTCATGTAGTTCCAAAAATTATCTATATCCTAGAGATTACTTGGGATGAATGTGTCTTAAGGAGGTTATTTTTTCACTTTCATCCTACAACTGAACAGAAAATACAGGAACCATAGTGTATGTCCTGAAAAAATGAATGCCATACAGATGCTTTGGCAAGGATTAGAAGGCTTCTAAAATCCATTCCATGTAACAAAATGTTCATCAACAAAACATAACAATTTATAAAATTTAACATTACAAAAGCCAGTCATGGCAGTGCCATTTATATTTATATGCATTTAATTTATTATTTGTATTTATTTGCCCTAAATAATCATTGCAGGAAGAAAAGTAGTTCCATGTACCTGCTGTTTCTAAAGCTATTTGCTTTTAAAGTGGGAGCTACAGGCTTCACCATTTGATTACATATTCAAAACTAGGAAAGAGCTTATGACATTCTTTCCTGAAAATTATATTAAAAGTAGCACATGGTTAATTTAATAAATAGAGAGGCCTTATGCAAGTGCAATTTTCTTTAAAATATCTTTAATGTGGATAAAGAACTGAAGAGTACATTTACGGAGATGGTGGATACTAAAGCAGAACATACTCCCAAGGTTCAGAGCAAGGAAAGTACCTCAAGACAATTATTTAAAACCTTATTGGAATTGTTTCCAGATATTTACTTGGATTAGAAAATTCTGGATAAGTGATAGTTCATTTTTGGAGGGTAAAATCTACTTTGGTACTTAATACTAAAAAAAACTCACTTTTTATTCTGATGAGATTTGTGTGTTGTGTTGAAATGCAAATGCCAGTGCTCATCCTTGAAAACAGGCATGGGTTACATTTCATTGGAGATACTGAATATAAATTGAAATAGCATGATGTATTGTGCAGTTTTTATTTGTTCATGTACATACAGACACCTGTAATCTTCAGAGAGCAGAAAAATTATTTTATTGTCTTGGTGTGGGATTTTCTTTTCACAGTAAATGTGCATTTACTATGTCTGCTTTCCTTTGTCTGCAAATGGCAGTGTTGAAGGAATGGTTTCAAACAATCCAATAAAGAATGGATTTAGATCAGACATTAGGAAAAAAAAATCTTCTCTGTGAGGGTGGTGAGGCCCTGGCACAGGTTAGTCAGAGAAGCTGTGGATGCCCCATCCCTGGAAGTGTTCAAGGCCAGGTTGGATGGGAACTTGAGCAGCCTGGTCTAGTGGAAGTCAACCCCACCCGTGGCAGAAGGGTGTGGAATGGAATGAGCTTGAAGATTTCTTTCAGTCCAAATCATTCTATGATTCTATGATTAGTCTTTTGTCCTCAAATAGATGATGCCTTGACTACCACATTCTTTTAATGTACATGTATCAGGAACAAGTAAATATCTAAAGAACAGTAAATATCTAAAGAACAGTATGACATTGTAAACACTAATGCTGACACATTAACACTACAGCTACATGTTGTAAATGTCATTTTTGCAAGCTAAAAATAAAATTATGTTCTCTTTTCACCTGACAATTTTCTGACTAAATTGGTTTGAAATTGGTCATTAAGATTTCCAAGGACAAAAATATTATAAATATTAATCTATATTCAGTGTGTGAGTCTATGTGTCACTCTGCAAGTTGTGGTTAGTCTCTTATTCAGTGAAATTTTCTAGAAAAATTGGTAACAGGCTCAAAATTGCATATGGTTTCTTTCATTTGATTGCATTTTAAATACAGTTAAGCCTTTTTCCATCCAAGATTGTTCTGTTACTCGTACACAACTATGACTGAATTATGGAATATACTGATGTGCAATTTCGCACTGGTGTTCTATACCTTTCCTCCAAAAACCTCTTAGCAGAATGTGATGGGTTAGTCTGACCTACTTTTTTATATAAAAGGCTGATTGCTAAAATTACTAGCAGCAGTGGAACAGTCTATATTTGTCAGATTGTGTCATCACTAAAGTACTGACAAAAAACTCACCAAAACTCAAAACTTGAAGCATGACAGACTTCATGATGAAGTGCATTTTCAGGTAGAAATCAGAATTACCTTTGCCTTTTTTTTTGTCTCTCTCTTTTTTTTTTTTTCTGTTGTCAGTGATTTCTTAGCTATTATAAGCAATTATGCTTCAACGTGGTGGTTGGCTTTAGATTTTTATTCAACAAGAGAAGTCAAATGGACTGAGAGTTTGAGAGTTTTGTTGCAGCTTGCCAAAATATTATTAGGAAATAGTGAAAGATAAAGATTTTACCTGAAGCTGCTCCAGATGGAAAAGGTTTTTTCATCATCAGTCTGGTAACATAGAACATAAATCCATGTATGTGCTTACTGCAGTAAGGTAACACCTATATCCTACTCCTAATAAGGATAATATGTAATATATGAGATATTTTTACGTGTATAAACGCAAATCTACATGTGAAGATGTAAAAAAATAGGCCCTGGTATCCTCTTACATGAGAGTTGTTATGAAGTGATGTTAAACTTAGTCACATGGAGAGAAAAAAATTGTCAAAGCAGATTTCTTTCTGGTGAAATGATGTGGAATAGAATGGAGAGCTTTACCATGGAAAGAATAGTAAGTACATGAGTAAAAGTAGAAGGTGGGAACTTAGAGATGAGCCTGACCTCAGGTTCAGTAGTTACTGCTCAATTGTGTAGTCATAATAACACATTTCTACTTAAACTATAAGTGGTGACTGCTTCATTGAATTGTGCTTAAAAACAAGATTGACACCAACTGGACTGTGACAGGTTGGGCTCCCAGGTTTAAGTCATTGAGATTTCCGAGTGATGTATTTAATCTTTTTTAGAAGTTGTCTGTGTTGTAGTAATGTGTTTAGGTTTGTTTCTTGTTTGTCGTGGGATTTTTTGGTTTTTTAGGAAAGGCAGCTTCCCTCTTGTGCTTGGATTTTCTGAAATAGAATTTTTCTTTCAGTGTAATTCAACACCACAATAACAGGACTAAAAATAAGATAATCTCCACTTTTTTATTTATGAGAGGATATATTGAAATATGTTTTATGTGTACTTTAAGCATATACTTACTGTTTAGCTAAACTGTTTAAGTGCTTATATGACTGCACACTGTAAGTATTGAATATAGAGTGTGTTCATGGAGTGAAATGTTAACGAGTCACTTGTTGTTGTTTATGTTCATCAGACTTGAACTGTGGATGACTAAACACCAATTAGATGGTGACAATTTGAAGTCTTGCTCCAATGCTTGGATTCAGACCTGTGAAGACTAAGGCATTCCTGTAGTTGATTTTTGATGTTAAGAACTTGGTGGATATTTGCAATACCTTCTGTAATGTCTTCTTTTGAAAGTAAATGCTTTTCTAATGCTCTCCGCTGCTGAAATAGCTCCCCAAATTGATTTAAAAGATTCTTTCCTCTTAATAGGATACACGTTAATTGAGAATATAAGACTTTAGTACTTCCCTTTTAGATGAAATCTAAATTTTTTTTTTTTTTTTTTTTTTTTTTTTTGCTTGTCCACATTTCAGATGATACACACACATTTTGATAGTGGCTGAAGACCAAAAGGGTTTCTCAGAACACAAATAGTATTTTGGTATGCATTATTGGCTCACGTTTTATTTCCTTATCCTGAAATCATGGAATAATAGGATATAAGGAGTTGGAAGGGACCCACAAAAACCATCAAAGTCCAGCTCCTGGGCTGGCACAGAAGACCCCAAGAATCCCACCCTGTGCCTGAGAGGAATATCCAAACCCCTCTTGAATTCTGTCAGGGTTGGTGCTGTGATCACTCCCCTGGGGAGCCTGTTCCAGTGCCCAACCACCCTATTAGGAGGAACATTTTCTAATATGCAACTGAAACCTCCCTTGTCACAGCCTCAAATGTTTCTGAAAGCCTAATTTTGGTTACCTGTGTGCTAGTTTTCTTTGCACCAGGAAAGAACATGACAGGTCTGAACAGAAATATGTCTTAAAAAATGTGTCTTAGGATATCTATGTAATTTCTATGTCAAAACTTTCAATCAGGTACTGAAACTCAGTTCCCTTAAGTGATCTTTAATTATGGAAGAACATTAAAAAGAAGTGAAAGTTTTCTAAAACTTGCATCCTGGACTTTTAACATTTTCTCATGTGGAGTTACAGTTCAAAGTGTGAAAGGTTTTCTCCACCAGTAGGAGTCCCTTGCGAGATTATATTGCCTAGCTCCCTGTCCTTTTCTGCAGTGGTAAGAGTGTCAGGTCCATTGTTGGAGACAGCTGAATCTCTCATCTCTGGTGACATACATTGTTTTGACTTCATTTGTAACATTTCCTAATGCTAGAAGAGAGGGAAAAACAGGAGAAAGGCACACGTACAGCAAAAAAGCTAAATCCTCCTGTTTCCTTCATTCTATGCTTATATGGTGGCATATTTGCTTTTTTGACAATGGCTAAATACAGTTCTGGAGACACTAAAAACATTTCATATAAAAATATTATCAAATCTTTCATCCCAGTGAGGGTTGCATTTTTACTTATTTGAAGATAATGTTATACTTAAAAATAATTATAATTAAATCTCCTTATTTATTGTGCTTTACAAGCCATTACAGGCTGCTAATTATCATTTACCTTATGCCTTCTCTGAATGGAAAATGAAGAAATTGCAAAAAACACACTGTGAATAAACCTACTTTACATATGTGACCAGAGATGTGTTAGCCTTCTGCTTTCTGAAGGGCTTTAATTAGCATTTTGGCTAAATCCCACACCCTGTGGTAATAGTCTCAGCAATTGCTACTTGGTTTCCAAAGCACTGTTTGAATCAAATTTTTCACTGCAAAGATTCCATATACATAGGCACTAACAGGAATAGTTACTCACCTCTCTGTTCTTGGTCTTCCTGTTCCTGATGTGGAGTCAGAAAATATTTCACCAAAGTATTGACACTCTTGGTGCCATCTCATGCTCATTTGAGGTTTATGTCCTGAGGACTGTTGTGGCAGATGCTTCTCTGCAGCTTTGCAGCAGTTGTCCCTTATATTGGGAGAGTTAAGGATGTTAAACTGATTTAATGACATCTTGTTTAGCTGGACATGAAAGATTTTTCAAAAGCACCTAGATGGTGACCTCCATATTTTTCTCCTGCTTTACATACCTGACCTTTTCTGAAAAACTTATTGCCATAAAGGAAAACAAGAGATGAAAAGAAATTAAAGTAGGCAGATGAGATTACGGATCCACAAATCTTCATGTAGTACTATTTTATTGGTGAACTTTATCACTGACAAAAGTTTTCATTTAATGCTGACCACAGATAATAAGTTGTGTATGGTTTATTTCACTCCTTCTAAGGAAAGGAAATAAATGGCTTTCTCTATTAGGGCTGAAACATTTTCTAATCAGTGAAAAAAGGAAGAATTTCTGACAACTTGAAGGTATCGAAGAAAAGCTGATTAACCTTAGCAGTTCAGAAGTAAAATGTCTGTGCAAAAGGACAGGAAGCCACAGGTGAATGACTTGAAAGAAAAACATCAATTTTCATGTAATCAGTAGCTAGATTATAGTTGAATAGGTAATTTCACTCTAAAGAATCTTTGTTAGTATCACTGTCATTTAAGATGTCTTTGGTAATTTAATATACTAAGAGAATTTGAAAACTTATATCATTGAAAGGTGTTTAAGGATGGTTTAAGTGGTCAAGAGTGGTGACAGTTACTCCCACTATTATCAACTCCCTGATTATTTTTTGATTTCTTGCCATACAGACTTGCTTTTAAGACTACATTTAGTTTTATTGTTTTCATTCCCATGGGACAAATATTTTTAGGCATGTCACTTACTGAAGGAACTGAACGGAGGTCTAAAAACAGCTTGGATTCAGGACTAGACTAATGGGTCTTTGACTAACAAATAGGAAAAGCCTGAGGACATCAAGCATTCATGTCTTCAGTAAAGCGGTAGCATATGAGTAAGAGGGCAATACAGACTACTAAATTTATAAAAGTATTGCCACCATAAAAAAAGGCAGAAGAAAAAATTAAAAAAAAAAAAAAAAAATACCCCCCCCCCAACTTCAACCAACCATGCAACAATTGACAGCTTTTTGTAGGGAAGTGGGATGTGTTTACCATGCTGAAAGGAGCATGTGTCAAATTTTTGTCAGCTTCACACATGCCCACAAACTGTTTGAATAAAGTATATTTATTCACTTCTATGGATTGGCCTGGTTTTGTTATAAAGTAGTTTGAATTTTTTCCTATTTTTTTCTTCCCATTTAGTCTCAAGCAGTAAGAATCCTATAAATCATTTGATTTTTCTATTTGTCTGAGACTGCTGAATAGGCATTTTCAAGTAGCAATCAAGCTACTTGGTTTTATACCTAGAAATGTAAATAATTTAAATGCTTTTTTGGGTTTTGAGTAGTAGCTTAATGTTTAATGCCTGGTTAGATTACTCAAATCACTGTTCCCTATCTAAAAACAGCAGAGCCAGGCCTTCCAGAAGAAACTTGTCATTAATATCCATTAATGAATCTGTGGTACTTGAATTTGTCCAAACTCCTTTTGAACCCTCTGTCAGAGCTTAATTTAGCAACCTGACAGAAGAAAGTCCCAGAAGTTCAAGGCTTGCTTTGTAATACTTCTTAAATTTGGTATTAAATATCCTTTACTTCCAGTCTTGCAGAACTTGATTGCAACAATTTTGCATTTGCACTGTACAGCATCTTCATGATTCTGAGAAATGATCATATCCCCTTAAGATTTGTGGTCTTTGAAATGAAAAGTTCCAGACCTTTCTAGCTTTTCTTCATGAGGCAGCTGCCCAAGCTGCATTTTGACATGGATATCAGAACTGCCTGCAACGTGACTTTCTGTTTTTTGTTTTTTGTTTTTTTTTCCTATATCCTTGCTAGTGATGCCCAAGGGGTTGTTGGCTTTTCTGCCTGCCACTATACCCTGACCGAAAGATTTCAGGGTACTGCTGGTGCTGACTGCAGGATCCAGAGCTGTCTGCTAGTTCAGAGTTCAGCTTGTTTCAGATCATTTTTGCCTTTTGTTTACAAACTTGCACCTGTTTACCCTGAAGCTCCTCTGCCATCTGATGCTCACACTCTCAGCTTAGAGAGATACTCACCACTGTTGTGGCATCTGTCTAACTGGGAAAGCTTAGCATTGTCAGTAGACTTGGAGATGTGACAGTGCACTTCCTTTTCTGTCATGAAAGGTGAATAAAATGAGTCAATCACAGCACTGATGCCTGGAGGGCCCCAGGACTGGCTTTTCCTTGTCCTGAAAAGGGAGCATCAAGCTCTTCCTTTTCTTTTTCTCTGCCCTAATTAGCTTTTTTATTTTATGAAAACATCCCCAGTCATAAGGTAGTTCAGTTTCTGTAGGAATTTGTATTGAGAAACCTTGTTAAAAGTGTCTTGAAAATTCAGATAAGCTATGTCTGCTGGATGTGGGTTGGTCCCCTTCAAAAACTCTGGCAGGCTGCTGGGCCAGGATTTTTCTTCATAGAAAGCCCTTCCAAACAGGCTGTTTATGTTCAGGCTCAGTGACTGTATGTTTTCCTGTAGACCCTGCATCTCAATATCCACCTTGGGCTGAAAATAAGACTCATGAGCCAGCAGTTCCTGGAATCCCCTGAAAATGTATTTTGGTAGACAAGGGTTACCCTGGTAAGCCTGGTAATCTCCTGGCACAGCAACAGCTTGCACACCTTAGTCTGTGTTCTTATAACTGCCTCATGAGCTCTTCCAGAGTTCCTGTGTGAGTGCTATTATTCTGTATCCATTTTACTCGTTTGATTTAATGATTTCTTTTCCTTATGAAATGACTGGAAATTGATCTAGTTCCTATCCTCTGTCTTCCTCAATGAATGCTTTGGGATTCTTGAACTGGAGTAAAGCACAACTTCTCTTCTTATTTCTGAGCGTGTCTTCTATGTTTTTGTCAAGTGTAGTCCTGACAGATCCTATCTCTCTGATTTTGAAGTATTTAAAACATCTTAAAATTTCCTTTTAACAGTCATGTTGCCATTACAAATTGGTCTATCAATAGATTAACTTAATGTTGTTTCATACCAAAATTTTGGGGGGGAAATGTTAATCTCAATACAGTGAAAGGACCTGAGGCAATGGCCTGAAGCTGTGCCGGGGGAGGTTTAGGTTGTGTATTAGGAAAATACACACTTCTTCACTCAGAGGGTGGCTGGGCACTGGAACACACGCCCCAGAGCAGTGGTCACAGCACCAGGGCTGACAGAGCTCAAGAAGAGTTTGGACAATGCCCTCAGGCACAGGGTGTGACTCCTGGGAGGGACCAGCAGGGTGACTTTGGTGATCCATGTGGATCCCTTCCAACTCAAGATATTTTAGAGAGATAGATACAGCTCTAAGTATTGAACCTCTGGAAGCTGCTGGATCATACCACACTCTGGATCACTGCTGTTTGCCAAGAGCAATATAAACATGCCTGGTGACTTTGAAGTACCACAGATTCAAGTCTAGAGAAAAACTAGCAAGCCTGTAGCATTTTTCTGACATTTTTTCTTCCTTAAGGCAGAAGCTCTGGAAGAACTAAATGAGTTCTATAAGGGCCATTATATAAAACGACCCCTCAGTAAATCTAGGAGAGTCAGAAAATGCTATTTCAGCCTAAGGGGTGAAAAGAAGATAAGTCATTAAAACCAGTTGATGGTATAAAACCTTTGTCATATTTTGACTGATTTTCATGGACAGCTTTTAACATACTTTATTTTGGGAAGTAATTTTGGGTTTAGTTTAAAAAAACCTTAAACTACATCTTTTTTTGCAGTTAGATTCTAGCTTTCTTTACCCTGCTTTCCCCCCACTTTTTCATAAAAGTTTTGATTAACTGCCACCTAAGGGTAACTTTTGGAAATTCAGGTCAGTTATCCTGTGAACAAACATTTGTCTTGAGCATTATTTAGGATGTTTTATCTTCAGTGTCCTCCATGCAGCTTTGTGAGACAGATGTCAATTTTTACTTCTTCAACAAGTTGATTCTACTCCTAAAGGAATTTAGACACAGACCTAACATTTTCTGGGAAATTGATGTTTCTGTTACCGCTCCTAAATATTACAAATAGAAATTCTCCATAGAGTATGTATAAAATCACAAGGTGAGCTATGAGCTCATATGAAACTTTACAAAAATATAAATTCAATGGTTCGATATAAGTTTCCCCTTATGTAAGTTTTTTTATCATCTCATCTTTCTCATCTCAGCAATTAGGAGAAAAATCCAGATCATTTTTCTAAAGAGTAGCTGTTTGATTATAGTAAAACTCAAGGCAGTGGAATCTGAGAAACCTCCACATGTGCAGGAATAGAAATGTACAGCATCACTGGAGCTGTATGGAAGTCCTGTGTGAGACACTTGTGGAAATATGTTTATCTGGGTTTTTTTGGTGTAGTCAACATTTCTAAATTACACTAACTGATCTGTGATACCTTTCACCTGATATTCAGATTATAGCAGGTCTATATATTCAGAATATAGAGCACAGAGACTTGTCTGTGTCTCACCTTGTTGGAAAATTCAAGTAAATGATAACTTGGGTAATTGTTGTGGAGCAGTTGCAAAAAAGGTTTATTTAACTTTATTTTGTCTAAAATTATTTTGCACTGTGTTATATTTCCTTCTTTTTATATTTAAGGACCAGAAAGGAAAGCATTTTTTTCCTTTATAAAATCTGTACAGCCAGAGAAAGGCCAGCCATGCTACATTAAGTAGTGGGTCTCCTGTGGCAGCTGCACACTCAAGCTATGACTGCATACAAATGAACACAAGGAGAAAATTAAATTTACGGGCATGAATTCTGATTTCTAGGAATTGCTTCTATATTTGCTGAGCTGGCACCTGTCATGGGCTAATACAGCTTAACTAAATCAGGATCAAAGGAGTTTAATTAATTTAGTGATTTATTAATGATACATAATTAGTCAGCAATCAGTGAAATACACATTTGGGATCAATATGACTAATACAACAGATGAAACAGAATACTAAAGACTTCTAAAGCATTAATAATTTTTACATAATCAAAATATCCTTTTGTGACTAATCCTTGCATTTCCAGGCACTCCCTTTCCCAAGTGGTGTGGGTTCCAAATATGCACCTTTTCTGGGAGTGTGAGCACACACAGCTGCAGGACATGTGGGTGCTTCAACTTGCTGTGTAGTTGTGCTGCTTTTTATCACCAGGGTCAACACAGAAAAGAAAAAAGAAAAAAAAAAAGGTGGTGCATGGTGTTGACACTATTAAGAGGGTGGATTGGAGAAACGCCAGAACATGATTCCCAGTTCTGCTCAGGATTTGCCTGGATGGCTTTATAGGGATTGTAAGGCCTTCTCTAGAATACTAAAGGCTCCAAGCTGAGCTCAGTCCTGCAATCTGGAAAGGTTGTAAGGGAAAACATTACCTATGATGCTGAGACTTCTGTTTTTAAAATGCTCATTTCACAAACCTGCTTAAACAAATAGCAGAGTAACTTTCCAGAAGGCTCTGGCCTGCAGGATCTCATGATTCTGGCATGGCTGTGGCTATGGTTTACCCACCTGGTTTTTGGCAATTCTTCATCTCCACAGCAATTTTGTGACCTTGGCAGGAACCACGAACATCTGTAAGTAGTTTCTGAAACTTAAGTATAGCCCAACTGAATAGATAAGCTGTAGACAAGAAAAGTAACTTTTATAGGTCAGAAATTTTTATTTTTAAGCTAATTTAAGTTGCATTCAATACAAGTCTTCTATTAATTTATCATTGTAAGTAGACATCATTTCTTTATAGACATTGTGAGTTAGAATTGCTTCATTTTTTAGTACCTAAAATCTCAAGAAAAACATGAGATTGCCTAAAGTATGGCTAGAAGTTCTGCACCTATAAAAAGTATATTGCTTTTCGATGCTGTGCTTGCTTGTAACTAGCAGAGATAGTTTAAATTTATTTCTACCCTTTCATCTGTGGTCTCCTGTTGTTATTATAATAGCGTATTAACACACATTTCCCTGCAATTACTACATTTAATTTTAAATATGCCTTCTGACATTTTCTGCCTTCAGTACAAAATAAGCTCACTTCATCTATTTGATTTGCTGACGTGGAGTACACAAAATATATTGGATTTTCTTATCTGAACTTTTTCGTTTATTTGCACATCAAAGAAAACACCTTAAAATGTGACTAGAATAACCCTGTTTGCTGAAGTAGGCAACAAAAGCTTGAAAACATTTGATGGGAAGTGAAGAATTGCATATCAAATGTGTAATTTGAATATTTCTAATGCTGGTATTTCTGATATCCCGCTGCTTCAAAGTTATTAGATGTGCTATCCTTCAAGGCCAAGATAACAAGAGACAAAATGTGAAGCAAAATAGAGTCTTCAATATGCAGGAACATGATTTTGGATACATTTAAACAAAAAAAAACCCTGAAAAGTTTCTTTTGACTTCTCAGGTAAAAATTATATAAACCCTAATGGGTTTAGGTAGTAGGATGAAGCTTTGGCCATCCAAGAAAGGTAAAACAAAAGCCTCTTTTGGTTTCTTCCTTGAGCCTGGAATCAGTGATTAATCTACTCTGTGTGGAATATATATGATTTATGCTTATGGGTTTCAGGACTTTTCTTTACACTAAAAAAAAAAAAGAGAGAGAGAGAGGGTGCTGAATATATACCCTGAAAACTGCTGCTAATATAAAATGTTCTTTTTATTGCAAATGTTTCATGTTACAATATGTTAAAAAGAAAAACAACAAAAAAACCTAGTGTTCTCTCATCCTTTGAAAAAGATTTTGATGTTGAGGAATAAAGGATAATAAAAAATGAGGAGGATTAAATGCAGCATCTTGAGTGTTAGTAAATTAGACGTTAAAAATTAGTCCTCTTAAAGAAATTATGCAAAAGTATGACTAAAATAAAATAAAAGGTGTCTTTGAAATTAGGTCTAATAAACAAACCCACTTTAAGAAGTGGCCCTGTGATAAGCTTATCTTTCTGAAGTCCTAAAATATTTGGCATCCTAAAAAGTGAGAGCAATGAACTCCTTAGAAAGAAAAGTTACATTTTATTGTTGATGTTATGACTTTGTGAGGATTAGTAGCTAGATTTTACAAGTCTAAGTTAGATTTTACAATTCTAAGATAAATATATATATAAAATAAAAAACAACAACCTTTCAGGAAACCTTGGTTCACTGTCCTCCATTGAAAACAACAAGAATTACATGTCCAGACCCAGATATGCTTTACTGACCTAATGCCATCTACAGATCAGAAAATGATGCTCCTCTGGTCACTTCCAACAGAACCATCTGATTATGAGTAGCTGGAAAACTGTCTGCTTATCTTCCTGCTTCTTCAGCCACTATCCTTTCTTCAGCATCTTCATTTCCACTGTGGTGTGTACACAGAAGCACCAGTTCTTGGCTAAAATATGTTGCTTTATTTGAAATGTGCACAGTCAAGTTTTCTACAACCAGTTATTCCAAAAGATTGTTTTGGGCAGCTGTTTGGTTAGGCTAGAACTTAAAAAAAGGAAAAACTCTGGATTTGTTTCTTCTTTTTTTAAAACTGCAGGGATTTTTTTATTTTTAATTTTTTTTCTTCAAGTTTATGGAAAACTATCCTTTACATCACGTGCAAATGTGGTGGGTTAGCCCCTGCTTACTGTCTCAGCACGGAGAATGAGAATGTTCAGTGTTCCCCTTTTGCTTAAGGACCATCTGAAAATGTTTTTCCTCAAGTTTGCTAATATGTGTTTACATGAGCTCTCTCAGACTCAGAAAGGACCAGAATTAATTTCCTTTAATGTTTGTTTCAGATGTCCAGCATAAATGTAAGAGTGTATACAAATTGAATCAGTTTTATTTAAGCAGTTGTGTTGTAAGGAAATGGAATGAATGGGCTTTAAGGTCAGCTCCAAGTACAAAATGAATATTGGAAATAAGGTCTGAGGTTCAAGACTTATTTGGGGGATTCTAAATGATGATTGAATAAATTCCTTTAATTATAAATATTTTTTGCAGTACATCTGTGCCCCAGTGTACTCCTTTAGCACTTGGGGTTATATAGGCAAACAGTGACCTCAAACCTTTGCAAACAACACATTTACTTCTGACTCATACATGAGGCTGTAATGCATTAATTTACTTTCATTGACATTACTGTCACACTGCAGTACTTTTCATTTTTGTAAAAGTTACCTAGAAACAAGGTTGAACAGCCTGGAGGGCTTTTAACTGAACCTACTGTTTGGTTATGAAATGTGTGAAAGTAGAAATGTATTAATACATTTGGGAGATAGAGCAGATACTCCTAAATCGGTGCCAGTGCATGTGGGAGTTGGACTGGCAGGGGCTGACAGTGAGTTGGCTCTGATCCACAGTGAAGTTGGCATCAATCTGGGAAATAGGCTAGGAAGGGAAATATCTTGTTAGGTTATGGCGAGAGGAAGTGGAATTATGGGTATATTTATGTTAATGAAGTTGCACCATATAAGGTTATGTTCTGAGTCCTTGCATGTGAACGGTTTACAACATTTTACACGTAAGGTAATGTAATTGTTCATTGGCTTGCTATCTGGGACTGAATCTTTATATTGTTATGTTTGCCCCATTGTTGGGTCTTTCGAGGTTGCCCCATACTGTGATTGGCTTATGTTCTTTTGTTGGCTCAGGCTGTTATTAAAGTTATTTTCTGGGCTTACTCCGTTGTTCCTGTCCCTGTTTCAATTGCCACCCTGGTCCAGTTCATTGTCGCATTGCCAGCGACGAGTGTGGATCTTTCAGCTTACCCAACTGCTCTCTGAGGATGAATATACATACAAATATTAATTGCTTTCACATTAGGGATAATAGCAGTATTAAGAACATGGCAGATTTTTTTCTCCTGAGTATCCAGAAAGGTATGGTGATGAACAATTTCAGTTTATCAGCAGGAGATTTTTAATGATAATCAGTGCTCTAATCAGTTTTAGATTTGTGACCCCAAAATGCTCAGTATTTTAATGTTGGTTTCACTTAACAAGGATTTCAAGAACATTAGTTTTAATTATTCCAATATTTTAGTAGAAAGTTCTCAAGAAGCTGAGATCTGGTGATTCATGACAATATTCATCAGTAAGCATGTAAAAAACCCTGTGCAATTTGAAGACTAAACAGATACCATATCTATGATATAGGGAATATGCAGTTTGGAAAGCAGGAAAACAACAGAAGGGCTATAAACATAACTTTCTCATCAGCCAGAATTAGGAAAGTGTTGCAAAAACTCATGCGAATATTTATGCAGAAGTAGTATAATTTCTGTGTGGTACCTACCTAATGAGGTCTGGAGTCAAGCTGTCCAAATAATAATTTATGTACTCTCATCATCAGTGATTAATTGGGAACGTTTCCGCTTTCCTAAAAATGACATTGTGTCTTAGCACAGTGTTAGAGTAAAAAAATCTGTTTCCAGGAGCAGAAAATATTATCCTGAGTATTTTCCAGCCATCAATCTATGACAAGGTCATATTGGAACACTTGTTTCCCCAGGTTGAACAATTTATTTGACTATCCAAATGGCAGAAAGTTAAGTGGATATCTATTTTTAATAACAGGACTATGGGTAGCTATTTACTATAGAGGCTCAGATTAGGTGTCAGGAATGTCAACACTTGGCTGTCCAAGGTGCAGATGGTGATGGGCAGTTCATTGTACAGACAGCAAGGTCTGTGAGGTGCTGGTTTTCTCCTAGCAGAGGAAGAGTCACAAAGGACAAGTTGCACCGGTAGTGAGGTGTGGCTTCTTTACAGTCTGCAAATCAGTGGAAGACCCAAACAGTGCTCAAAGTACCAGCGCTGGAAAAGAGAAATGTCAATGCTATTACCTTGGTTTCTTCCAGTCTCTCTCTTTTAGAATATTAGGACTGGGGCTGTGCATAGCTGCAAGCAGTTTTGATGACTGCTTTGTCCTTGAGTAAAGTCTTACAAGGAGAAATTACTGGCTTACAGCTACTTGGGGGAATTTATCAATCCCATTTACACAAAGTTATGCACTTTGTACAGTGATTTTATCTCTGAAGTCACACAAGACTGTTGTAACTAGCTTTGACCAGTTCTTCAGCAGTTTCTGACAATCCCTCCACTTGGTTATCCTAAATGAATCCATTTAGGTGTAGAGATTTTACTTCAAAATAATTCAGATGTAACTAAGTTAAATGTTTTTTAGTTATTTGTCAGACTATTTTATCTCTATTCAAGGAAAAATACAAATATGAAATATGTGCACTTTAATGAAGCATGACTATCTCTTGTGATTTTGTATTTTGATTTTAATGCAGTGGTAAATATAGTCAGGTGCTTAAAGACATGTTCCACATTTATTCCAGTTTCTAAAAAATACTGGCATTTAGAGATTTTTTAAAGGCGTTGTGTGAGTAAAGACCATATAATCCAGTGTAGTAACATTTATTTTAATTCTCTTTTCAAATCTCTACTCTGTATGTAGTGGCCTTTCTCTTGAAGTTTTCATGTTCCCAGGAGGGTAGTCTGTCACCAGGCTCTGAAGGTGGATTCTGTGAGAACAAGGGCATTGTAAAGGTTACATTTTTCTGATACATAACTACAAAATTACTACTTTAGTTGTTCAGAAGCACTTTAGGAAAGGGCTAAAGCAAAGTTATGAAGTAGGAGTATCTCTGAGCTACTTAGATCTCTGCAAATAGCAGGATTCCTACATAAATGGTATCAGTCTATGGAGAATTTGATAAAAAATGTCAAATAAGGGGAATTTTAAATGAGAATTTTTTACTAGTTTGAATTTAATTTACTTTCAGGTTTTAATAATGGATAAATTAGAGAGGAGTTTCAATTTCTTTGTCAAAGTATATGATCTCTGAGAAAGAAATGTTGAGATTTTACACAATTTTTTTTGTGTGACTTTATGGTTCCTTGGTTAAGTTGAGCAACAGTTTTGTAAGGATGTTGGAATGAGAATTGTGGAAGCAAGTCAGGTAGATATTAATGAGACTGTTCATTATTATAGTGTTACTTCTTAAAGTATAGTTAATAATTTAAGGAACGACCAGTATTTCCTTTTGTTAGTTATTACTGACAAGTAATCCAATTAGGAGGTTTTGCTGAGGATGGTATCACTACCTGTGTGTAAGTGCTCCCTTAGGCCCAGTCACAAATCCTGTTTTATGTTAGGGAGTGAACTTAGAAATGAATAAAATTTTGGGGCAGCAGTCCAAGTTCTACTGCATTTGGTAGGAGAGGGGCTGTTGTGCTTCAGTGTTCTTCTGCAAGTCTTTTATCTGTTGTTATATAAGTGAGTTTCATATCTGCATTCTCTTGTGCCAGGGAGGTTTAGGTTGGATAAAAGGAAGAACTTCTTCACTGAAACAGTGGTTAAGCATTGCAACAGGCTGACCAGGGAAGTATCAGATCCCTGGAAGGTATCAAGAAATGACTTGTCATGGCCCTTAGTGCTATGGTTTAATTGACGTAGTGGTGTTGTTCAAAGATTGGACTCGATTGACCTTGGAGGTCTTTTCCAACCTTTATGAATTTATGATTTAACCAAAAGTGAAAAATTACCTCTCTGACTACAATTACTGTAGTCAGAGAAGTAGAGTTGCAGTATTTATTTCTGTGGCTCTTGAGTGCAACATCCTGTTTTTCCCCACAGGGGCAGAAGACCATTTGATAAATCGTTTTCAGTGATTCATCATGATTAGAGTTATGCAGTCTGGCTAATTAAAATTTTAACAATAGAAAACAAGGATTCAGAGAAAGATACAGATACAGTTTAGGTTTTACATGGATCTCTTAGAAAGGATGGGGAAAAAAACATCCAAACTCTAATCTCTGGAGCTCTGTGGTCAGGTTATTAGAGGCTGGCTTAGAATTTTTCACTTTGTCGATATATCAGCATTCCATGGTCATGCAGTATTATCAACATCACTTTATCACAAAGAAGAAACAGAAGAACTACTCCCGTCCTCTAAAATATTACAGGAAAACAGAATGATAATTTAAAGCAACTAAGTTTCAGGTCTCGTATTCATAGACAGAATTTCTCAGTGTCAGCTAAGAGCATTTTTTGTATATCAGCAATGAGTTTCTGCTCTAATTTGTGGTCACTTTTCATCAGTGGATAAGAAGGAAGACTTCTTCCTGATGGATATATAGAGAGGTATTTTTTTTCGTCCTCCTCTTCAGCACCCTCCAAAGCCTACAAGTAATATACCACCTGAAGCCAGAAAAATATCTCCTTTACTGTAATATGGAATCATGAGTTACTGTAATTGTGGTTTAGAAACATCATAACAGTAAAATCCTTCACAAGTGCCATACACATATATAGCCATAACACTTGTATTTAGATTACACTTGCAACTATCTTATCGATGAGGAACAGAAGTCAGTTATAAATAGCACTTAGCCCTTTTAGTTGCTGTTGCTAATGGACTTTTCTGTTCCATGAAGTATGTGGTAGCACTTTTATGGAGGCTTAAAATCAGATCTAGCATAAAAGAGCAAGTGCATCGTGCACTCAGAATTTCAGATTTGGTGCACAGGCTTCATGGAAATGTTCAGACATGGAAAAAATGTGTTCAACTACAAAAATGGTTAATTCCTGGCATCTGAAGCCATGCAGACTTTACTTGCATGAGTTATATACATGTGCAAATGCAAGGCTAGTAGAATTATTAACCAAGCTCTAATTCCAACACTGTTTTTTATCATTGGGGAAAACAAGTGTATAATTCCTCACACTCACTCCAGCAGGAGTTCGTTGTTTCTGCTGATAAGACACAGTAAACTTATTCTTGTTGTGCTGCCTTCATGACACTGTAACTTCCTCTGCAACCACCACCACGGGTGAAGAATTTGTGGGTTGTTTTGGCTTTGGCTTTGGTTTTTATGGTCCTGGTAAAACCCCTAAATCTCTCTGAAATTTACCAAACATTATCGTATCAGCTATATTCGGAGTTGTCAAGTCAGCCTTAATCATGACTAATCAATTAAATCCTTGTGAGTCAGACACCATATCCAACTGGACTTTGAAGACTCCTTTGCCATGGGGTCGCTTAACTGACACTGATTAAATTTACATTGTCAGCCATTTAATTATTTTCCAATGTTCCAATTCTGTGCAAATTGATATTGAATGCTTTAGTCTTTGCAGTGAATCTAGGACTTTCTTTCATGTAGAAATTTGACATCTCAGCTCTGAGATTAGCATGCAAAATTATTAAAGGAGGATTTCTGTCCTTTCAGGAAAACAGATACATCCGTGGCTATATGTTTTTTCAATTTGTAACTTATAGTGCTTAATAAAAATATTTAATTACAGTAGCTGTTGTTGTTATTGTTATCCTTTTTCCCCCCCAACTCATACTTCAGAAATCTTGAAAGAAAACTTTAAGCCTGTGAAGGGGTTTGGATTTTTTTGGTTCATGGATGTAGTGGCAGAATCAATAGTGTTCTCAGCCCACTTACTCCTTATCCAATTCTCATAGTTTCAGATTCGGCCTTTAAATTTAAGGGTTACAATGATTTCAAAATGAAAAATAATGCCTTTTGATTGATGATGGAGACTTAGTCCAAGTCTGCTTTTACTTTGGAAACTTATGGGACTGAAGCAGCAGATTGCATTACTGGCAAGCATCCAGTTCTCTTGAATGAACTTGATAGGATTTAATGGAATTAATAATTAGGACATCTGACCTTGCCACTTGGAGTGCTGCGAGTGCCATCTTGGGGCCAGCTCAAAATGTGAAGACAAGCCTTGTACAAGCAGGGGAATTGTCATAGCACCAAGCTCATCTACATAAGTTTGAGGAGAAATGAGAACATCTTTATATCCTTCCATTGCAGCTTCACTGGTGATTAGTAACTATTTATTTATATGTATAAGGGTTACCCCACTTCCACAAATCTTCTGAACTGCTTCCAAACAAGCTTTTTAATCACAGGCAATAGATATTTATTTCATTGTTTGCTTTGAGGCACTTAACGATCTCACACTAATAAACAGGAAGAGATCTTTTTAGGACTAGAAACAGGAAAATGTATAAAAAATAATAAATAAACAGTGAAGACCAAAACTGCTGATGCTGCACAAGAGGATGCAATGGGACTAACCCATTGAACACTGATGGTCAAATGTATTCCATATTAAGAGATACGTAGTTGGAGAATTTACCTTAAAGAAAAGGTCCTGCATTTGTGATCTGCCTGTAGCAGTCTGCCTCCCTGGTTCCATATCAGAACTGCATCTGTCTTATTGTTAGTGCCAGCCAGTGCTTTAGTGTATATATTATTGTTGAACTCAGGTACTTATCGCTGGATTTAGAAGAACACACATGGATTTCATGAACTCTCTTTGTCTCTTGATTGCAGGAGTCTTTTCCCTTTTCTGGTCCTTGTTGATCAGAACTACAGGTTTCTCTTCTGTCTATGAGTGAGGCTGTGTGTGGATAATAAATCTCCTCCATCACACTACTACATTTTAGAGAATGGACTCTGTGTAGTTTATACAGGACATCAAGGAGACTAAGGATTAAATGAAAGGTAGACATAACTGCATTCACCTGATAATAAGAAAACATATGATCATATTTAAGATTAGTTAAGAGAAATACAGTTTGGTTTAACTGAAGGCAAGCTACAGCATTTATATCACATTAAATTAATTGGAAAACAGAAATTGGTTTATTATTTAACTTAATGGTGGAAGTTCTTTAGTGCTCGATCTTTAATTTGTCATCAGTTAAAGACAGCTCAATCTATTTATCACTACATTAATTTAGTCTAACGAGGTTAACATAATGAGTAGCCCAGCATTTCATTATATTCCATTTATTTGAATGCCCAGCTTGAGTACACCATATTTAACTGAAGCAGTATTTGGGAACATGTCATAAGTTAGAAATGAGACTGAAAATGGAGCATTCCTTGTATTGCATGTGCAGTTTCTATTTTTGCTCATAGAAGAAAAATAAAAGGATAAATTCTGCAGATTAAATATATTTAGTTTTAGTCTTAAACACAATCAAACACACAAACCCCCGAGCCCACCAGGTAGGGGTGCATCTCTACTGAAGCAGAAAATTAAATTATATGGCTGCTTTTAAAATTACTTGTTTTCAATCTTTTCAGGTGAAAAAAAAAAGGGGTTTATAGTTCTGCAGTGGGGGGAATTGATATTTGGGAATTACTGGAGCAGTTCAGACCTCAAGACTCTATCCCAAAATTTCCCTCCTTAAGGTCTCTCTCTCAGCTGAAAAACAAAGATACACAGATATACTGTGAGAAATGTAAGCACTTCTTGCATTTAGTTTGAGATGAGGAATTTGTGTGTACATAAAGATGCTTGCCTCCATCACTGTCTTGCAGAAAATTCTACACAACCACAAGGGCATCCCTGCATAAAAATTATTGAGAAATAGAGATTTTACTGATCAAATTTGTTTGGTAAGTGCATAATATTTCAGAGCAATTCTGTGTCATTTAATGAATTGATAGGAAGATATTTTGTGTCCTATGACAGCTGTAATGACTGCCATTAAATTTTTCGTATCACCTGTGCCTCAGAGTGACATCTGTGCTTGCCAATAATATATTTTCTTAATGGTAAATAGCAATAGTGAGCAAATACATGTTCCTGATAGGTTCTTGTGTGCAGTAGGCTGAAAAGAAGCACAACAAAAATAAATAAACATAGCTTATGAAACATTAACTAATTTTCACACCACCATATGAAGAAGCTAAATAGTACAAGACTAATTTTTGAAAACTGGAAAGTGAGGAAACAAGACTTTAAAAATTGTGTAAGAATTTGTCAGAGCACATTGATACAGAGCCAACAATAATGGCTATGGTCTACCTTTTCAGAAATAAAGAGGTTCTGCTTTTTAAAATGTGTCTGCTCAATGTTCTCTGGAGATAATGAAGTATTATGTCACCTAAGAAATTGGAACCGGAAATCACATCACATGACATTAAGAAAAAATAATACATCCACTCCAAGAACACAGATTTTCTAACTGGTTACTCTGTACTATAAATAGAAGAGCTTTTTTTTTTTTTTCCCAAAGCATTTAACAAGATGCTACAGTCTTTTAAGACTGTGGTAAAATAGTTCTTTTAATCACAAAACTTAAAAATACAATGTAATCAGAGACATGGTGTTAATTTTTTTATTTATCAGTGTTCTTGATTTTTCCAGTAATGACAATAGTGATCAAGGGACAGTTTTCCAGAGTAAGGAAAGGGTGCACGTCAGGAATGGTAGCAGAAAAGGTGCACATAGGAAGAATTGTGACACCAAATTAGACAGATATAGACATAAGCCTTCCAGCTCTCATTTCATTTCAGCTTATCTTTATATAGAAAACATGGCTGAGAGCTGCTGTAAGTTGGTAGTCCTGCTCCAGATTTTTGGAAGGGAAATTTGTCAAGCAGGAGAGCCAAAACCCATAAGCATTTCTGGTTAGTGAGTAGCTTAGCTTTATAATTGAGACACCCTGAGATCCTGTTCCCCATTTTAAAGGGCATAATAGTGAGAGTTAGGGCAATTTGAGCTACCTTGTGGTCTTGCATGTACCACCAGTAGAGGAGGACAAATAAACCAAATATTTTCAGAGCTTGTTTTTATTACATTTTGTTTAGTATACCTCTTTTTCCTTTGATAAGGTAAGACTAATTTAAATGCCTCCAAGCTGGAGGTAGTTAAGAAGGATTTATTTGCGATCTTTTCCTTGTGGGTGGAGTGTGTTGTCACCCTCATCTATAAATTCTTTTATAAAATCCTGCCACCAGTGTGAGGTCCAGGCATGTCCAGTTTTCAGCCTGGTAATCAGTTCAAAGGCATTGTCATCCTCTTGTCCTCTGAGATATGTGGTGCATGTCCTGCTGATGATATGAACATGCTGGGTCATTTTCAAATGCTAGCTTTAGAACAGCTTTTCTGACTAAATCTAGAACCCAGGTCATTTTTAGGAGGAAAGAAAATCATCCTGTTGTAGGAGCAATTATTGCTACTTGTATTACAGTTGCTATATAACAGATATAGGCTGGAGGTGTTTTGACTTACCACACTTGAGTATAATAAGACTGTTTTGGGGAAACTGTTTAGCAAATCATTCATCTAATGATTTTTTTTCGCTGTCATTTAGCCTGTTAGAATGTTTTACATTCTAAGATTGATTAAAACAGATGGTGTATGAATAAAGTGCTAAGTTCTGCACTATTTGGTTACCTCAAATTATATCCACTCCTTGTTTAGCAGAGTAGAAGACTAAATGAGAAGTGTGAAGTTAAAAGAAAACTTGGTGAAATCTTTGATGCCTTTTATGCTGTTATATACCGTGGAACTTCTGTGGGCTGCGATTTGTGATGAAATGTGATGCTTTAATATGAAATCCATAAAAGTTCATTTTCTTAAAGGTTTCAGAAGGGATATAGAAGGATGTCAGCTAGTGGAAAAAAAAAATTCTTGGGAGAACACGAACTTAAGGATATAAGTAAGTGTCTTGAGACCCTTAAGGTGATTAGTGCAGGAAAGTACCAGCTCCATCACCTTAAAAACCTGCTGTTACCGAATGGGGTTAATTTGTCAGCAGTTTCTCTTAGAACTCAGTGCCTTTGCCAGGGTTTGTAGCACCCATTGGGACATTCACCTTGTCAGTTTTCTCTTGAGACAGATTTTAAAGCAGATCTCATCACAGTGGAGGGAGAGTCCTGAAGGGTCTGTGTCCTTAAAGGATGGCTGCTGATGTTTGTTCTTTCCATCACAACTGGTCATCCTCATGTTTTATATATAAGGATAAAGGCATGCCATTGGGTGTTATTAACCTTTCTAAAAGTCAGCCTTCTACATTTAGCTCTGGGAAACAGAGAAACTTTCTTGCTTGAAGTGTTTAAATACCCTACAGTGAGATGTTTTACAGTCAACTTCTGCCTCTGCAGTTCCATAAAATTTACCTTAAACCTTCTCTTTGCAAGATAGCACTTGCAATACTTGAAAGTATTTCTATTAATAATTTTACTTTAAAGCTGCATTTATTAGCTTATACTCTGAAATGTGAATACTGTAAACTTAAATGCACACTTACACCTAAGATTAGTGTCTTATTCTAAATATTACTATTTCTTTTATAGAAATCACATGGGATTATTCATCTGTGAATCTGGTAACCTGTGGTCTGCAGAAGAGACTGGATTCATTTGTCATTATTGTTTTAGGCCTGTACATTCCATTAGTAGCAGTTTGTTACTTCCATTTTCATTGCATTATTGATACACAAACTGCTTGTGTTTAAATTGAAGTTGAAAGTTAATAGTGAATTAGATGAGGAAGACTAGTTCACAACTAAGAGCTTTTGCTTCAAACTGTAAAAAAACTCATTAAATGCCTTAGGAATTTTTAGCCACTGTATTAGCATTTTTTTTTATTATTATCCTGATTTTCTCAGGTATCACTGTGTTAAACAGGAGATACAATTCTTACAATAATGATTAGTTCACTGGTTTTGTTAGTCTTAATGTGTTCTTGTGTTCCAACATCTGTAAAAGGCTAGACTTCCTTAAGTGATAATGGAGACTTGCCCTCACTGCACCAAATATAAGTCTAGAAACTGAATTTTTTGTATCACTATCACTTAGCTTTATATCACTAGATCAGGATTTTCTCTAATCTCCACAATCTTTGAAAGAAGATAGCGTTACCTTGTGAGGACAGTGGTGATCTCTAACATGCTTGAACATGGCTCATCTGAATCCGTGGGATGCTATAGGCCAAGTTTTCTCAAATGATCCCCAAGTCAATTCCCATCCAATCCTGGTGCTTTTCTTCCCTGAACTTTCATTAACATAGAAGCCCATGAGACATTCTTTTTGAGGACTGTGGCAAAGAAAACATGAATTCCCTATTCCTTAATCTGTCTCCTACTAAATCATTTGCCACACATGGCAATGGGCCCACTCTTTCCTTGCTCAGACATGTAATACTTCTGCAGCAGTAGATGCACTTCTTGTGGCCCTTTAAGCACATTGTGAGTCTCAGCTGCAGAAGAGTTTTAATTTTGCTAACAGGTTCACTGTATATCTGAGTTGCTTTCCTGAATTCCATCTGCATAATAGCATTTATTTTTATGCCATGTGTCTTTAATGAATTTCTTGCTTAAGCCATATCGGTCTCCTAAATTGTCTCCTAAATTTTCTCCTTATTTTCTCCAGCATGAGGATGAACTGTTCCTTGTGCTTCAAGGTCTTCAAAGGTTAGACAGCTTTCTTGAGCTCTTTTGCTGTTTGAAGCTGCACATAGATCCCATTTCCCCACTCTTCAGTAAAGTGATATCTGCTCTCTTAAAATCAAGGTTTTGTGCTCTGTCTTCAGTGGTGGGATGCTAAGGTACTACAAAGATTACCACAGGTTGCCATATCTCCTACTAGTTTCTTTCTTGTTTAGTGAGTAGCAGATCCAGGTTTGTATCATCTTTGGCTTTTTCATCCAGCCCCTGTACCCCTGGGATGTGACAGTTACCCCCTGACATCCTCCTTAGGGATCTCTTGTGTCCTGTCATGTTGCATTCCCAGCAAATATCAGGGAAGTCAAAGCTTTTCGTGTGGACAAGGGTTTGTGACACAGAGATTTCAAGTTCTTTACAGGTTGTACCTGCTACCTCATCTTTATCAGAGATTCTGTGACAGATTTTCTCCAGGATGTCACACTTAATAGCCTCTTACCTGATCCTAACCCATGAGCTCTCAACAAGACTGTGTCCCATCCTACTGAAAAGCTTCCTGAATCTGTACTGCTCCTGTGCAGAGAGGGCAACTCCCTTCCCATGTCTCCCCAGCCTTTCTCTCCAGCAGAGCTGAGGTGTGTCCATCACAGCTTTCTAGTAATGCAAACTCTCCCAACACATCTCAGTCAGAGTTTTGACAACAGAAAAGTTGCTTTGATTTACTGAAAATGTATCTTACATATGTACTAGTGATCTTTCATGGTGCATAAATTTTATTATTTCTGACATAAAGCCCATTTAAAAAAATCATAAGAGGCTGAATATTAGCCAGGAATGTACACTGGGAACCCAGAACCCCCCGTGTGCTGGGCTCAGCCAAAGCCCCGTGGGCAGCAGGGCAGGGAGGGGATTCTGCCCCTCTGCCGAGACCCCACCTGCAGGGCTGCATCCAGCTCTGGGGGCCAGCACAGCAAGGACAGGGACCTGCTGGAGCCAGGCCAGAGGAGGCACCAAGGGGATCAGAGGGATGGAGCAGCTCTGCTGGGAGGAAAGGCTGGGAGAACTGGGGTTGTTCAGCCTGGAAAAAAGAAGATTTGGGGTGCAGCCTTCCAGTACCTGAAGGAAGCTCACAGGAAAGATGAAGAGAGAATATTCACAAGAGCCTGGAGTGACAGGATATGGGGAAAGGCTTCAATCTGACAGAAAGAAAACTTAGATTAGGTATTAGGAAAAAGTTCTTTCTTGTGAGAAAAGTGAGTTTCTAGCACATGTTGCCCAGAGGAGTTATGGCTGCCCCATCCCTGCAAATGTTCAAGTCCAGGTTGGAGAGAGCTCTGAACAAGCTGGTCTAGTGGAAGGTGTCCCTGCCCATGGCAGGGGCATTGGAATTAGCTAATCTTTAAGATCCATTCAAACCCACACCTTGATTCTGTGGTTAGTAGAACACGGTCAAATAGTTATTCATGTTGTATGGAGAATATATTCCCTTAATTTTGAGTATTTTTAATGACTGGTAATATTTGCTGATATTCTTCTCCTAAGAACCTTTACAGCCTGCAGTTGTCCCTTGCTGTTTTTCCTTGCTTCACCTGTTGCTGTTGTCATGACATTTGATTAGTAGTAGCTGCAGTAGGACTATTGCAGTCGAGATGCCACTGGCTCCAGGCAATGTAATTGCCAGGTTCTCAGAAATCTGCGACTCAGTCTGTGGAGAAGAGCAGAGTTACTGTGTAGGGGTACTCTGAACAGGTGCACTTTATTTTCAGAACGGCATCTGTTTGGTCTTTCTCCAACAGCAACTCAAATATATTCAGCTGCTAAGCACTCAACAGTTTTTGTTGTGCAACAACATTTGAGGACCAGCTAAACTGGTTGAGGAGGGTAATTCCTCTAAAGCTTTTCCACAGGTGGAAAGACCTGGGCTTTTCACAAACCGTGCCTTGTGCTTGTCTGTGCTGGAGAGAGGGGAAGAAGTATGTGCAGTTGCTGGGGTCTTCCCTGGTTGGTGTTTGGTAGGAAAGCTAATCCCTGCAGAAACCAGGTGCTTTGCAGTGATAAAACAAAAGCAAAACTCTTGAAAAAATAAAAGTCAAAATACAGTAAAAACAAACATAACCCCCCACTAACTCAAACCAAAAGTAGAGAATTGAATTTTAACACAGATCTAGTTATTCACACAACAAAACATATAACTACATATGCAGGTCTCATTACTTAAATGTATTCAGGTAGATTTTTTCCCTTATGCTGCAATTACTTGAAGTTGAACATATGTTAATACAAGTGTTAGTGGAAGAAGAGCTATTTCTTCAAACTAGTCACAAAATCTTTTGTTAATATCTTGCCCCAGGAATCCTTGGCTTAACAATCTGTTTTTACTTGGTTATATCAAATATATTGAATGTTATTGTACACAGATCTCTTTTTAGTAAAACACAGTAATTTATGAGTGAATTATTTGACTGAAATTTTCTGTGCTTCATACTGTGTTTTTTGCTACAAAATCACAAGTTGAAAACAGATGTGATTTTTATAACTGAGGAGAGCTGATCAAGGCTATGGTGTCATGAGCCAAAGGATGGTCGTGATGGTTCGTTTTGATTTCAGAGTGCAAAAAGAGGCAGTGATAACTTAATTCAAGTGAAATCAATTGTATCTTTATTGATACACACAGTTATGCGATAGAAAAGAAGGAGAAAGAAGAGAGGGAGAGAGAGAGGGAGAGAAAGGGGGGTAAAGAAAGGGTATAGCTACCAACTGACAGACGGGGGTCCTCGTGACGCCGATGCCAACAGACCACCTTCGCAGTCTCCGTGGCACGTAGGTCAATAGAGCCGTCGTCCGCTGGGGAGGCCTCAAAAGCCTGCTCTTCTGGTGGAGTTGTTATAGTTCTTTTCAAAGCGAGAGGCAAGATGCCAAGAAGGGGGGTCGGTCTCGTGGGCATCGCAGGTGTTCTTTCACAATAGGGGGAGCGGTGCAGCTCAGGTCTTACCAAGTACGGTCAGTGCAGGAACATCTCTTTGCAAACATGGCCAGAAACCGTAACCGTCCCCCATTGTTTCATGCATGGGTCCCTGAGGAGGGCGTCTTGGTCCGGTGACAGCAGGTGCAGGGAAAACTTGGCCTGTGCTGTGGCTCAGGGTCCATGGGGGTCTCAGCCTCTGACAGTCGTGAGGCAAGTGAGGGATTTTCGGACCGACTCTTACATATGGTAAGAATTTAAAATTCTGGGCAGCAAAGTTGAATTACCTGCATTTAATATTTTCTGACCATTTGGCAAAATAAACATGAAATAGAGAATACAAATTCACTTCATTGTGAACAGACTTTGCTGATTAATCTTTGTTACATAAATAAGGACTATGGAATACAAATCATAGGTATTACTGAATTTGTTCTTAAAGATTACTGTAAAACTGGGGGATATTTATTCATTCAAGACTTTGTATATTTTTCTTGTTTGTTCAATATCAGAGGCCAAATATCTGTAGTTTGAGATAATACTGGATATTTAGTATCTGCACTATTCTTTGCCTGTTGTCATGTCTACTCTGAGAGCTGCCTATCAATTTCAAGTATCACTGGGCTGGGATCACATGGAAGAGATTTTCCACACTTTAATTCCAGTTGTAGTTGCCGTGCCATGCAGCCCCTCTCACTGACCTGTGCAGCTCCAAATCCTGCACTGAAAACACACAGTTTTCTCTCCTTTGTCTTCTAAGTCTTTTCTTAAGGGTTATGTTCTTCTTAGGAGTGAAAATTCTAAAAAAATGATGGAAATTCCTTCTTTGAGACAGAATTATGTAAATATAGATAACACCGGGCTGTGCTGAAAGAATCTCAGAAAATACCCACAAGACCACGGAGCCCAACCTGTGACTGATCCCTTCCTTCCTCAGACCAGAGCACTGAGTGCTGTCTCCAGTCATTTCTTGAACATGTCCAGGGATAGGGCCTCCAGGGCTTGCCTGGACAGCCTGTTCCAATGCTTGACAACCAGGAAGTCATTCTTCCTGATTTCCAATCTGAACGCCCCCTGGTTCTGCCTGAGGAACTCTGGTCCTGTTGCTGGTTGCCTGAGGGAAGAGACCAAGCATCACCAGGCTACCCTTCAGGTTGTGGAGAGTGATAAGGTTCCTCTGTGTCTCCTTTTCTCCAGATGTGCTACTGAGTGAGCACATAAAGCTTCTCAGGCATATGCTTTACAGTTCTGGCCAAAAACGATCATAGGTGTGTGCTCATTTCTCCATATATTCCTGTCAGTGTACTTGTGATATTCATTTCTCTTTAGTATTGGAATAGGGTATCAGTGTGCTATCAAAGACTAGCAGATTAACTGTATAGGACAAAACCTTGGGGTAGTGTGATGGTGTTATTCTTATTTGACCTAGGCTCTTTTAGGCTTCCTTTGGCATCAGTTTGTTGTGGTTTTACAAAAGTCTTTTGAATTTTATGTGTTACATCTTTGTCATTACCTCATTCTTCTTTTAAAATCCCATTGGAAAAATCTTACCACATGTGAACCCACAACTGCTGCTGGATCTCCAGGATAATGGATTAGTCAACCCTAATTTGGTGAAAGTTTAGTCTGTATATGCTTGTGCTCTATTCAAGTCAGAACCAATAACACCGTAAAAGTCAGCAGATTTCCTGGAAGAATAAGGTACAAACCAGTTGAAGGAAAGAGAATTGTTTATAGGTAACTAATTATCTCCCAGTCCACTTAAAGAGGTGCTGGTAAATCCAGTGGCCCTTTCAGTGTTGGGGTGCAGCCAATACTAACTGTCCTCAAAACCAAGGGAGGCTTCATCCTTGCAGAAAATGTTTTCAAGAGCCAGGGCAAAAGCTTTGAGGGAAGAGAAAAATCTCCATCAGGGAAAAATGTTTCAGCTTTTGTTCTGAGAAAAAGCAGAACATCCAAATATTTACTGTCTCATGGTAATTTTGCCCTATGAAAATTTCAATCTTCTAACAAGCTATATTATCACAAGAATGTGTACTTACTGAAAACCAGACCTTTATATATCAATTTAGCAAAACAAAAGTTGTTGAAGGAGGCTCAGCTATGAAGGTGTAAATATGGTGCCTTCAGAGTCCTTAATTTTGACTCCCAAATCTAATGGGGAGTCCAAATATTTCCTTTCATAAGAAAAAAAATCCCAAGTTTTTTTTTTAGTAGGAGAAAAATAAATATTTGCTTTAACAAGAGGAAAACACGTTCTCTGATTTATGCTGAGTGACAGCAGCCCTCAAGGAAAGAGATGATTAATTACGGGGTTGCTTGATGCAGGCTTACAGGAACAACTGTTATAACTTTGGTCAAGTTTTGAAGTTAGGGCATGTTTTCAGGCAAACAGCTCATTTTTTTGAGGCATACATTCAGCATAGAACTAATTAGGAAGAGACAGCAGGGGGTAGAAAAGACGAGAAAGAGAGAAGGAAATATATGTTCCAGAGACCTCCAGTGAGAGGCAAAATGAAATAAAGATTACTTAGACATTTATTTGCTCCCTGGTAATCTTACAATTCCTTAAAGGGTGGATGTTCTATTAGGATCAGAAGTTTACAAGGGAATTTAAGATTAAATTAGTTTTCAGTGGTATTGGTAGCATACAGATTTTTATATCTGACTGTTTTTTTCTCATGTCTCAAATTCAGAAAGGAACGTGTAAGCTGTAAGAATTAAAATTCGTTTGATTACATGAAATTTATATATGGGTGTAAATATATATGAGACTTAAAGGTAAATGCACAAAATAACAGGTATTTAAATACATGCCACTTTCCTTTCAGCCAAAATCATGATTTTCAGAAAAAGAAAAATTATTCCAGCAGCCTCTGTCCAGTTAAACTGTGAATGAAAATACCAGGAATCTGAGTTTAAAAAATAATCCAAAAAACCAAACAATTGCTACTGGGGGTTGAACAACACAGCAACTAAGCATTCTCTCGTTCAGGCTGCCACTGTCCAAAAAGTGGGGAAGAAAGAAATCTACCCTGCAGCAGGGTGCGGAAGAAAGAAATCTGTGACTTGGGGTGTGTCTGCTCTGGTGGTGATTTGAGAGGGGAGAGATGTTGTGTGTTGAATTATTGGGTGCAGAAGCCAACTTAGGTTGGATCAGTCTGCACTTAGCAGGTTCCTTACAAGGCTTGTCTTTTTACTGGTTTTTCTTTTACTGACTCTCGGTGTGGTGCTTTCCAATAGACCATAGCTGTGATGGAAACTCAAATCAGGCCTTTTTTTTCCTCTAAGGTTAGGCATCCTGGAGGTACACATCAGATTACTCCATCTGACTGAATTAACCACTTCTCCATAACCAAGGTGCAATCTCCCAAGGTTAGAGAGGAAGAAGGGTTCTCTAATTTATGACAGCTGGCCAGCATATGCACAGTTGTTGCCTCGATCTCTACCCAGTCTGTTCAGGGTGCTGCCACTGAGAATACCAGGGCTGCTGCCACTGTGAAAAGTTTGAGTCTGCATTAGCCAGTAGTGTAGTACAACAGGAGAGAACTTACAACAAACCACTTTGTGCTTAAAGACCCAACATTTGCATATTTATGTATTTATGCATGTTTCAAGGGATTTAGCTCTGCCCTGGTCCTGTCAACAGCAGCATAAGATTTAGGTCGTTCTGAAGTACAATGTCAGTTTACCTTAATGCAAAAGGGATGCAATTTTGTCCTCTGAGACTATTCTGCAATGCAAACCAAGGCCATGTGAGAGGTGATAAGAGATGTTGGTTCAAAAGTGTGTTCCCAATCTAACCCAAAATGTTAATGCACTTAGTTAAGCATGCAAACTTACTCTACTGTAACTTGCAAGAGCTCTGCTGAAAATGAGCTGAACTGAATGGTATCATGCATAACTTGCTATTTTCCATATATTCCAACAGTAAGTGCTTCTGATTCTGAGCACACTGTGTTCCTATAACTCCTGTCTGGTGTAATTGTGGTAAACAGGTGTAATCCAGCTTCACAAGATGCTTTATTAAGCAACTCACAGGCTGCCTTTACACACACGAGACTAAAATGAGATAAAAGAATGGAAAATTATATCCTTTTGAAATTGGGAGTGTTTTGGGAAGGTTTTTCTTTTTCTTCCAAAGTTCTTGCATCTCAATTTTAAATATATGAACTTAAAAAGGGTTTGAAGAAGAAAAATTTAGAATAAACAAACTGATGGTGAAATGATGTAGCAAACAAAATAACCTGTAAAGAGAAACCAATGTCAAAGGTATGTGTGAACCAATGCAAGGCTTCTGTGGAATAGGCGTACTTCAGAACCACACACATGCTTTCCTTCTCATAAGAGACAAGAGTGCTACCTAGAATAAATTGAATATTTTTTAACTTTTGACTTTATGAGCCTGTATGAGAAATTCAGACATCCTCTTCAGGTGGGAATTCTGAGTCAAACCTGATGAGATATAACTGCTGTTCCAACAGCTCGTTAAGCAGTCTGACTGTTTCATTGAGCATAGCTGGTGTTGAACTTTGGATTTCTTTTTTGACATAGTCAGTAACAAGAAAAATCTTCCACTCTGTAGTATTGTGAAAATATACAGATCTTTCAAGGGAAAGGTAGTGTACTGTATTATTGATAGCAAAGGAAAGAAAACCTACTGGGGTAAAACTATGCTTTAGTTTTAGAAACCAACATCAGTAGTTATGGTAAAATATATCCACATATCTAAAAGTTTCTTAATTTATTTTCTGTGTATTTGTCAGCAGAAAGGTTCTTTGCCCTGTATTTTAATTTCAGATTCTGTACATAGCTAAAAGCTGGATGTAAATACATTTGCATTAAGTTCGCCTTTACTGTCAATTGAAAGAAAATGACTTTGGGGGACATAAACCAGATAGCAGAGTAATTGTTTCACTCTTGTAATTGAAATTTCTGAAAATGCTCTTTCATTTTCTTTCTGTCAGATTGTAGAAATCTTTCCACATTAACTTGGATAGTGTTACCAAGATGCATATGCTTATCCTTTTGTCTTTGGGAAAATCTGAAATTGCTTCCCATGGGCATTACTGAGGCCTGTAATTACATGTTGTGTTGGTTCTGTGTTCTTACTGACATAACTTGTAAGTACTATTTTTGAAATATAAAAACCAATGAATTGTAGCATAATGATTTTTTATGACTGAATGTGTATTTTTAAGATATAATGAATATTTCATTGACCTTAGTCATCATGATTAGCTTTTAATAGGCCACTTCTTATGTTAGTGCAGGGAGGCAGAACTGTCCAACAGAAACTCTCCTTTTTTGTCAGGCTGTTCTGTGGCCTGGAACAGGTCATGTACTTTACAAGCTGTGCTAAAAGCTGTGGAGGTATCTTGTTTCCATGGGTTTTAACAGGCATTAGGCAGAATCTGGAACTGGAACTGCAGTATCTTGTATTGCAGGTTTTTAGCATAGCATAGAACAAAGATTTTCCTCTGCAACAATATGTTCTGTCATTCAGTTACAGGGAGAAAGTCTTATGTTCTGAACACTATTTTTTCTCCTACTCTGTTTTTGGGGAAGAATCTACTCATGCTCTTGTGTGCTTGAACTTCTTTTTAGCTCCTAAATTGTTTTTTTCAGATATTTAAGTATGGTTACTAATGCCTTTTGTTGTTATAGTCTGGGATGAATTTTCTCTAAATAATAAATGTGTCTTTGGTTTTGTCTTACTGTCTGGAGTAGAAATGTTAAAGCATGCTAGAAAAATAAGGCTACCCCCAGAAGACTTTGGAGAAAAATAGGAAAGTAACACAGCTTAGAAATATGATTCAAAACATAATAGCTGTGTAATACTGCAGGAATATTCCCTGTATATAATGCCTCACAGACAACCAGTGCAGGCACACAGTATTCTGGTTTCTTATTTGTATTAACATGTGTGTTTTTATCTATTTTCAGGATAGCTATATTCGAGTGTACACTGAGTGGAAACAGTGTGTTTGAGTGTGTGTTTCTATATCAAGAACTTGGGCAGAAAAAATGAAATTTTTTAAGAAATGTGATGCTCACAGTGTAGAGCATGAGTTGATTGGTAAAGAGGAGAGGGGTCTGCTAGCAAACATAAAAAAAAAAAAAAAAGCAAGCGCATTCTGTCCATGGCCATAAGTACATAAGAGTTGAAAAATCAGTATTCTGGTGTCCACTTTATTTCTGAAAGGTAAATACTTTTACAGCTATTGAATTGTCTCCAGTTAGACTTCTCAGGGTTTTTCAGTAGTATTCCATCTTATTTTTATTTAGTGCTCAAACCATGGGCAAAGACATATTTTGTTGTGCTTCAAGGCCTCTGAGCATGTCCTGTGGCACAGATGCACAGCTGTAACCTAACTTGGTCACTTAAAATTCTGTAGCTGTGCACAGTTAAGGGGTGTGAACAGGTTTATAAAATTACAGTCTGATAAGACAGCAACATGGAAAGTAACAGCAGTATGGGAAACAAGGTGATCTAAAGAAAAGTTCAATTTACATAGAATCATTTTGGCAACTTGATCACTGAAAATATGTGGAAGTAGTCTCTGATGTCTTATAAATTTAAAATGCATAACTAATTTAACATATAACAACATACTGTTCTAAGGAGAAGATTCTGTTACTTTAAAAAAATGTTTTACTTTCGGAGTTGCTTTGTAGAAATCAATGTTATGTGTGGAGTAAAGTGAGAGGGAAGAACCTGAATATAGTTTTTCATGCTAATTAGTTCTGCACTGTCTTTTCAGAAATTACACATGATTATTTCTTGGTTTTATTTTCTAGGCTAATAGCTTAAAAATGGTACATTTAATTTGAATAATTCTGCACCACCACAATACAATATTAGTCATTCTCCTTGCTCAAATATGGTGCTGTTTTGAGAGAAAAGTATATTTTATGGCTCTGGCCATTTTTTTTCTTATAAAATAAATTATTTTAGTAATATCAGTAATAATTTCAAGCCTTTTGTAGGAGACACACTCTTGATGGTTTTGTAATTTAAGATAGAGAGAGCTAATCTTTTTGCTGTTCCATGTTGTAATCTGAAAAAGGAAAATGCTTATGATTTTTATTATTTTGTGTTACTGAACGATATCATTAAAAGATACATGGTTGACATGAGTTTCACAGAAATTCAGTCAAGATCACAAACAACTGTCTTTTACTTATGAAAATAAATATCTGCATGGCAAGGAAGTAATGCTGTCATAGTCTCCAGTCCAGCACAGTCAGCATTCTGACAGAGAAAATGCAACCCCAAGTTTTGAGGGCCACAGAATTCCCTTTCGTATTACTATTTTTCAATATGTGTGCCCTTCTTCCAGAGGGGGAAAAAAACTAACCAGCATATTGAGTAAGTTCTTATGTTTAATAATCATACTTGATTTTTTGTGAGTTTTTCTCTTTAAGGAATGTCTTCAGCTCTTGCATTCACATTGTATTCATGTCCACCTGATCATGTTGATGCTTTTTCAATTTCCATAATATTAAATATATTTACTAAGTGATATGATAACTATAAAAATAAAACCCAAATTCACAGAATCTCTTAACGGGTCAGGTTTGAGGGGACCACAGTGGGTCATCTTGTCCCACCTCCCTGCTCAGGAAGGGTCATCCCAGAGCACATGGCACAGGATTGTGTCCAGATGGTTCTGAGTGATCTGTTCCAGTGTTTGGTCACTGCACAGTGAAGAAATTCCTCCTCACGTTAGGTGGAACTTCCTGTGCATCAATTCCTGCCTGTTATTTCTTGTCCCACTGCCGGGCAGCACCGAGCAGAGCCTGGTCCCTGCTCTGCCCCTCCCTGCAGGCACTGGCAGACACTGATGAGGGCCCCTCTCAGTTGTCTCTTCTTGAGGCTGAACAGCCCCAGCTCCCTCAGTCTTTCCTCATAAGAGGGATGCTCCATCCCTTCATGATCTCTGCAATCTCTTCTGAATCTGCTCCAGGAGCTCCCTGTCTCTCTTGTCCTGAGGAACCCAAAACTGGACACAGCACTCCAGATGTGCCTCACCAGGGCTGAGCAGAGGGGCAGGATCACCTCTCTGACCTGCTGGCAATGCCATTCCTAATGCATCCCAGAATACTATTGAAGATACATACACAATTCCTATTGCTTATATAGTTGTGCATAAAGGTGTTGCATAAGTAAAAGGTATTTCTGATAGTTGTTTTCCTCTAAGGGTAAAGAAGCTTTTCAATTAAATAATATTTCATTTGCACTTACTTCCCTTGATTCTGAAATTACCTCATATGTGGTATAAGTTCAATTTCAGCTTCAATGGACTAATTTACAAAAATTTTTTAGACCTCTGAAGTTGTCTTGAAAAGACGTGAAGTCTTGAGAGAAAAGAATGATAAATTCTAGAAGATAGGGTAAAACAGATCTTTCATTTTCTAATAAGATGTGTCTTAGTCCCACTAGATCTCTCATTTGTCAGTTTTTGATATTGTGTTGATCTCAAGGAAAATATATCGTATTTTATCACACTATTTTTCCTCATCCACAGGTGCATTAGCATGCATTGCACATCTCAGTAAGTAAGCAGAGAATTCTTAATCAAGAAAAAAGAAAAGAATTCTTAATCAAGAAGCTTAAGATGCAATACTACCCAGCACTTTGATTGATGGTGCCAAGGGTAGCACAGACTTTGTGTTTGTTCTCATCAAGCTCAATAAATTTAGAGTAGGCAACTGCAGTTTAACTGAGGAGTCTCTTACCACCAAAGTACGTCTCTTTATAACAGTGAAAAAGAAGTCAAGAAACCCACACAGAAAAACAACCAAAACAACATCCTGTCACTGTAGGTAAGATGTTTGTCACACTACTTCTTCCAAGGTTTTAAAACAGGTATCTCGGGATGCATTACATGCTATATACCAATATGCTCTTTATTTTCTCTTGAGTGAGCTTTCCCACTGCAACCTTCACAACCAAGGTTTTCTTGAATCTTCTTGGCTTTAATAATCATAATAAAATTTATCATTTTAAGCATTTAATCCATAATGATTTTGAATTTGGCTGTGTTTGGGTCAGATGCATCCATGTGTAATTGAAATCCCTATACAATGAACATTCTTCAAGTATGATTAGAGTTTTTAGTTCAGGAAAACTGAGGAAAAGAGCTTCAGAGAACAAGGAAACTATCTTAGCATTTGCTTTCTGCAGATTTGGACTTCTTATTTTGTGGTGTGTCATTTGGACTAAATTGGTGTATCCATTTTACTACAAAATTCTCATATATCTCTTTTGTTCCAAATATTTTATAATCTTATGCCATGAGTCATGCAAATAGAGGAGGAATAATTATTCCTGTTTTATTACTGAAAAATGGGCACCTAAAGAAAATAAATGAAACTCCGTGTACTACATGTGTGTTTACACATTGTTACAAAGCAAGAGAAGTGGGTTACATTCAAGGGCTCAATCTAGACATTTTCAAATTCAATGCATTTATTTTACTATTTTCTATTAGTGTATCTTATCATCATGCAGTCTTCTAGTCTAGAAAGACATAGTTTAAATCTATTACAAAATTAAAGGTAAAATCTATTTATGCTTTTGAGTTGAACTTTGGTTTTTGCTAAAAAGCTCCTTTGAGTTCTAATATTCTTCAGAAAGTATTTGCTTTGTCAGGCAAAAGGTTCAGAGAAATGTGTTGTGGAGATAGAGCTACTTCAGGAGATAATCACTACAGGTTCCTTATTTTTGTATCACATTTGGAACTGTCAGCTACTTTAATTTCAGCAAAATAGTCAATGAAGTTTGTATTCAATGAAAATATTCCCATTACTGTTTTCCAATTCAAATCAGAGAATGTAAGCAAGAACAAGGCTACTCACAATTCAAAACTGTGGCTATGCTCTAAAGCCACTCAGTGGCAGGCAGTTCGGAGACCAGTCTTGCTGAAAAATTCAGACAGTTTTAACATATAAACTGAAAGGTATCTAGAATGTCAAACAAGCATAACTCCCATTTGCTTAATTCTTTCACCTTAAGCCACAAAATGTCAACTAAAACCAGAAACTCTTTTACTGTTGTCAAATATTCTTCATAGATGTAGGACACAATTTTGTACAGTACAGTGAGCTTTAAATCTGAATTCATTTGCTGAAATTAACACTAAATGCTGATGAAAAATTTGTTATATTCACAAATGATATATCACATCATCACAGTTGCTACCCATAAATTATTCTGCAATGTTTTAATATGCTTCTGACTGGTTCTTTTCAGAAATTCTTTTAGCTCAATTTACTTCTAACAATTTACAGTCAAAGCCCTCGGGAAAGCAAACTTAATTCCACAAATGGATTTGGGGTAGATTTTGTATACTGCTTTTGCATGCTTCAGCATGGCATTACATTAAAGGAATGCAGGTGTTTCTTTTGGCCTGGGTAGCCTAAGACACCCAGGCAGTCAATGCTACACAGCCTGGACAGTCTTTGTTTCTTTAAGTTGGAGGAATAGATGACGTTGTGTCTATTCCTTGACTGTCTGGAGTACCAGCCTGGCTGGATACAGCTGCAGGGTGAAAAGAAAGCTGACAAATCTGTGCTTCTCTCAGGACAATTTCCTTTAGAGATAAGAAGTCGATACTTAGCAAAGACTTTTCTAACTCTGAAAGCTCTGACTACTCTTTAGATCTCACATCCAGTAATATAAAAGAAGAAATTGGTTTGTATAGTGCAGTTTTAATCATGAAATTAATGTAATTCCATGGATTTGATATGAACAGTAGAAAGCAAAAGACTTGTGCCCCCTCCTTCACCCTAAAACTTTGCCAGAGACAATCAGCTTGTAGATAGTTTAGATTGTAGAAATATAGAAATAGAAAATAGTTCCTGTCACTAGGCCTTTCTTACAGGCCTGCTGATAAAGTGACATAAAACTTTTTTGCTGATCTTGACTGGAATGTTTTCCTCTCCTCCTTTCTTAGAGGCAGATATGGATTTCTTGTATTCCAGTGTACTTTAAATATGGCAAACTGCTCTATATAGATGCTAAAAGTATGTTTGACAGCAAAGTATTTCCAGCCATTCCTTTGTCAGAACAGCAGTAAATAATCCTGTGCCTACCCTACCTACTACCTAGGTAATTACAGTTGCCCTAGTTTGTAGATATATATACCACTGCACAGGCAGATTTTAATAATAATTTTTTACTATGAGAACTAGTATTTAAGAAATAATATTATCCACTTACTAGGCAGTAGTGGATTAAATAAATCATTGTATTTAAATCTGTGACTTATATTGGCAGCTCAGGAGATTTGTAACTCTGCATTTGCATTTGCTAAAACTTTCAGTGATAAATCATTATTTAAAGCTAAACTCTGAAGTCCTGTTAGGATTGAGGGGCTGTTTTCTTTACCATGACTACCTTAGTCCTGGAATGGCTTATTTCCACAGATAAAACTAATTAAATATCATCCCTCCGAGTCATCTTTTCCCACTGGTTTGTTCCAGAAGAGATTTTACTTATAAATGTGCTTGTACTATCATAGTTTGTTGAAATAAACTCCAGAAGTTGCTATGACTCAAAAGGATGAAAAGTACAGCTGCTAGAGACAAGTAATGCCTTTTGCCAAACACATGATTTATGACAGAATTATTGAATAACAATTCTCCCGAATTCCAGATCAAGGAGTTCAATTGTTGTTTTATACAACATAGTCAACTTCTATTTGCTGATATTCAAAACTGCACTCTTCTTCTTTGTAGTTTTATGGCTTAATTTATTTCAAATTGAGTACTTGGGTGAAAATATTTAAAGAAACCACAAAGCAATCTTGAATTTCTAAGTAGTCTCTATGTTCCAAATTCCATTTATGATGAAATTATAAAATTCTTAAGGTATAAAATACTAAACCTGCACCACATAATTTCTGTAAACATTAATGGTTACATTACTTTGTCCAGCAAGGTGTATCTTATGGGTGATATATTTGAACACTAAAAGCTTGAAGAGACTCTGTTGTCATGTACACAATTTTTATTTTTCATAAGGCTATACTTCACCTTTATTAACTTACAAAAACCTAGTATATAATTTCAGTCTTGTAAAAATGTTTGAAGAGAAGCCCTCCCTTAGGTCATTTAAGCAAATATGTAGAAGTAAAATGAAGAGAAAAATAGACCTTAAAACATGCAGCCGAAGCACTTGTATAAAATTGCAAATGGCTTATTTACAGCATCAGCATTCTCTGATGCTGATGTATTGATTAGGCAATAGGTGTGTAAAAGTTTTGATTGTTAAGTTGTTTAAGCAGAGCCTTATTTTTAATGTGCATGAGCAGTTCCTGTATACAGAGGGTTCTTAGATATTCCTCTTGCATAATGCAGAAGTGTAAATTACCACGCATGGAAACTGGATTAAAGGCTAAAGGCTGCAGATTCTGTTATAAGTACTGTAGCTGAAATTGCAGGCAGTATTATCATGATGACAGTACCCTCTAACTAGGTAGCAATAATAAATACAAAGCTTTTTTCATTTCTTCTGAACTCCAACAAAGTAGTCTGTCAAGCTCTGGAGTCCCAGCACAGGAAGGACATGGAAGTGTTGGAGCAAGGAGAGAGGACAACAGCAAATTGATTAGAAGGGTGGAGCACCTCTCCTATTAGGAAAGGCTGAGAGAACTGGGATTATTCAGCCTGGAAAAAAAGAAGCTTTGGGGTGACCTAATTGGAGCCCTCCAGTACCTGAAGGGGGCTCACATGAAAGATGAAGGGAAACTATTTACAGGGGCCTGGAGTGACAGGACAAGGGGGAACGGCTTCAAACTGGTACCAACCTTCTCTACAGAGAGTTTGTTTAGATTATCCCTTATGAGAAATTCTTTATTGTGAGAGTGTTCAGGCATTGGCAGAGGTTGCCCAGAGAAGCTGTGGCTGCCCCATCACTGGAAGTGTTCAAGGCCAGGCTGGATGGAGCTCTGAGCAACCTGGTCTAGTGAAAGGTTTCCCTTTGGGGAGATGGCAGGGGTTTGGAACCTTTAAGATTATCTTCAAGGTCTCTTCAAACTGATTTATGATGACCTTAAGGCCTCTTCAAGGCCCTTCTATGTTTCAGTGATTATCATTCTATGATAAGACATAATGATACTGAAGAAAAAAAACATTTTGCACCTTGTCAAGATAATAAGGTGTTATTTTCCATGATTTTAACATCTTTAAGTTAGATTTAAAAATAAAGAAAACAAAGCCAAATCATTGGTGTTTTTTTTCTGGCAATACCACCATATTACCTTATCTTTCCCAAACTGAACCCAAGTGGAAAGTATTGCCACTTTAGCATTTTGTGAGATTCAGCCTTGAAATCAGAAAGGCTGGCACTAGCATTATCTGAAAGAATAGCTGTCTGCTGGTTAAGAGAAAAGTGTAGGTTTGATGTTGCAAGTATCTGCTACTCCTGTAGCTGGCTCTGAGCCAGTCAGCAATGTTATCTGCATTACCTGGAGTAGGGCTTTTCTGCAATTCTCACTGTGCAGAAGAAATAATAGCAGTATTTAATGTAATTAATTTTGTCTGAGATATTTGATGTATTGATTTTTAGGTAGTTTTTAGTGGATATTTTCAAACTTCTGGCAATTTTAAAAAATTTGAGAGTGGCAAAATGGAAGAAGATGGTTTAACAAGACATTGTATGGAGCATCCCATCAATCATCTGTTTGAATGCAATATTTGATGCATGTCATGGGTTTATCTTTAGAAAACTTTTCTGAAAAGTCTTTGTGTGCTGTGCATGTCACACTCCTCTAAAAAAGTGGTAATTCTTTAAAAATGTTAAGTTTGAGACTGGGGGTGCTCAGGGGCTTTAGGTCAACAGCAAAAATAAGGTAAACAGAGAGATATGTTGACGAGTTGAGGACAGAGTTAATAATACTACAACCCACCAATGATACAGATACTAAAAAGATTTGAGAGAGAGATTTGAACAATATCTGAAAGATTTTTTTTAAGTTTTCCTCTGTCTATTTCATAACAAAATACTAGAATCTACCTATGCAGAAATATATATATGAGTTTTGCAAGGGTTTACTGAAGATTTGGGGGGGAGGGAAATGGGATTTTGAGATTGACTCTGCTGTCAGTGCTTGCTTAATTCATGGGGATTTGTTTCTAAATTAGAACATTGCAGCTCTGTAAGTGAGAAACAGTAATACAGTGGCAACATACTTCTTAAATGGTTGCTCATTCCTGTAAGAAAACGTCATTAATCATTAAATGTTAATGAAAGTGGAAGGTTATTGTAGATGGTTGTTTCAATATAAACAGAAATTTTAAATAACTGTGACCTCCAACAGAGCAGTTAAATTAACAATTCCATTGCTTCTGAATATTAATCATTTTAATTAATTATTCCAGTTATTCTGAAATTTAAAGCATTGACAATGGGATCTAGTGATACAGCTAAATTGTGAAAAGCTTTGGGTTATAACTTATTAGGAGAAAAAATGCTCAGGGTAAAGTCTATCCTTGTCTATGCCTCTAAGCAAATACACCTTAAGAGTCATTGTACAGTCTGAAAGATGTACTGCTGTAAATTAATTGTATTATAAATGTACTTCACCTACCCATATTTGTCATGAATGTTATTTGTAATGTATCCCAGGGATGGTACCTCATTATCATTGTACTAATTTGAGCCATTCTGGGAAGAAGTTCATAAAAGGCTCTTTGTCTGTCTCCTCCAGCCACTGCTGCAGAAGGTTCCACCTCTCACCCTGTGTTGCAGAGAATTCCAATCCAGCACTCCCAACTATGCTGCACCATGGGCTGTGTGTTGTGCTCAGCCTCCCAGGATTTGTATAGAAAGAGACTAAACAGAGTCAAGTTGGAGGTTTGAAATAAAAATCTGTACTTTTTAGGAGGCATACATAGCTTCTGGTGCTCGAGAGGAATAATGGTATGACAGGAACCTTTACAGACTGCCTGCAGACCAAAGGTTTCTGGAAAGGACAGCTAGAGAAGTGTGAGTGAACACAGGGTCATGCAGATAATCAGGGCAATAACCAGCTGTGGTGCCACATGTATAAGTCCCCAGCAGACTATTTTATGAATAGTGTGCCTTCATGGCCAATGCAGGCTAATGGGGAGGGTGCAAAATGAGTTATCAGGAATATCTGACATGGCTGCTAGACTGTGTCAGATTTGCACTAGAAGCCTAATTCTAGCTCTCAGACAGAGGAGATTTGTCTAAATAGTGGGTTCAGGGAATTGTGATAATTTGTTAGTTGTGTCTGAAGCAAGAACGTGCTGTAAAAGAATGGGTGTCAGAAGTGACTCTGCAGGCAACTGATAATATATACTCAGAACTAATACTTTTTTTTCACCAAAAAGGCTTATTTAAATTTTTATCTTCAAAAATATTCTTCATCAGTATTAGCTGTGGCCAAGTGTAGTGCTCTGCATTACTTGAGATATGTTAACTCATGAAGGATCTGGCAGTTCCCTGCTGCACAGTGTCACTGCTCTCTACAAATAAATGGTTACCAAATATTGATGTATTTCAGCAGAGAAAAGGTATAAAAACCGTTTTCAGCAGATGAATATATATTAAGCCAAAAGGATTGGAGATCTCACTACTAAAGTTTTGTTCACTGTTTACATGTCAAAGAAAGTTATCAAGAGAGAAAGGTAAATGAGGAACAGTGAACTGTCCCTTTCTGCTCCTGTGTTGATTTCTGTAATTTCAAGGTCAACATTTGGAGGAATCAAATCACAGAATGGAATTAGGAACCATTCCCAAGTAAACAACATGTCATTGGTAAGATGATTAATCACAAAGTATTAGGCACTGCCAGAGTGTGGGAGTACAGAATGTGACTTCTACTCACAGATAATGGAAGGGGGAAGGCTGATGTGTTTAATGCTGTTCTTCTCTGATCCTCACTAATGAGGTTACTACTGGTGTCTAATAGAACAAATGCTGGCAATAAGCCAACCTGAACTAAAAAAAACCACAACAATTTAGAAAATGCTTAGGTGAGCTAGAGGTTTGTAAGTTAGATGAGCCTGTTGAACATCATTCTGAGACATTTAACAAACTTGTGAAATCTCAAAGGTGTTGGCACTTGTGGTCCAGACTTTCCAACGGACAAATAAAATACCAAGTGGTGGAAGGAAGGAAAATATTTTTCTATGCAAAGAAGAAAGGATAGAAGAAAAGGTGTTATAAATCCTTCTCTGAAATAGCCAGTAAATAACCAGAAACAATCACAAAAATGAGCTGTAGTCCAAGAACATAGTGAGAATAATATCAGAAAACAGTTTATTGAAGGTCATGTTTCAGGCCATGTGCAAGCTTTGGAAACCAAACAACCCCATCCCCAATATATGCTACATAAGTAGAGTTCAGCATGAATACACTATTTTAACATCTTTTTAGTAATAAGTACAAAATCATGGTAGCTTCAAATCCAGACTTTTTTCTTACTGGAGATGAAAGTGTAAAATAAACTGCTTTTGGAGAAGACATGTGACATGACCTACTTGAAAAAGAACATTGAAATAAGAGGAGCCCATCACTAAATTTATACATGACTTTCAAAAGGAATCAGGCATGATTCCACCAGGGTAAAGCCATCTGGTCACTGAAGGCTACTTGTTGTGTAGACAGTGTATCTGAATTCCCTTCTGGTATGCAGGAACCAGAACACAAACTATTTTAATGTCTTTCCTCTGAAAGAAAAGGAAATGGAAGGAGGCTTTGGCTGTTCTTGGTTCAGCAGCTGGAGCCTGTGTGCAATAAAAGCTTTGTCTGCTTCATGAACTGGGGTGAAGCAGCAGCTGAGGTGCTGAGACACAGCTTGTGTGTGTTCCCCTTCATCCTGTATTCAGGAGTATTGAGCTAGAATCTTGTACTCTGTGGGAACTTCTGAGGAAGGAAAGGTCACAGGCACAGGCCAGCTCCATAATACTAAATCTGGTACAGCAAGTTCATTTATCCTTGCACTGATCTTGTCTAAGAGTTGTATACCTCCTGTCAGTCAAACCCCAGAGCACTGTGGGCCAGAGTCTGTGTTTGGAATACTGCTTTAAGTACTAATAATACCTAGGAATTTCTTTTGAACACTCAAGACATAAAGCATTGTCTAATATAAATAGGGATTTCAGAACACATAGCTTTTCTCAAAATGTTCTTTTGTTATTCCAGGTGGCAGACAACAGTAAGCCTTGCCCTAAATCATTACAGTGCATATCTTCTCTAATCTCTGCTCCTATGCTTGTACATCCTAAGTCACAACAGGTCTTGCATCTTTTCCTGAGTATGATGAGCTTGAGTAGCCACTCCTGTCAAATTCCCTAGAAACATGGGCAGCGCTAATATAGTGGGATACCTTATTGCTATGTCAGTGCAAGTATTTTATTAGTTGTTTTAAATGGTAAAATGTCTCTATTCTTTGTCTCTTTACAAATATATAAAACAGATGTTTCTGGTGTCTGTCAGGAAAAAAAGTACCATGAATACTTATATGTAAGGATATTGTATTTCTTTCTGTACTGTCTGCTTTTCAGCTGAAAACCAGACCTGATGGTCTGATGGTCTTATTTAAAGCAATGTTCAAAAACAGAGAAGCTAGTCCAATTCCAATTTATGAGATAGTTTAACTGTTAAAATCTCATTCTAAATTGGGTAAGGCTATATATGATCATGTTTATATAAAACCATCCTAGAAAATTGTATATTATTAAAGATAGCCTGTATTTTAAATATATGTCCAATCACTTTTATAATATATTATATACTGAGGGCTAAAAATATTTGAAAATGGAGCACTGTCACTTTGCCCTGATTTGCAAATTTAATATTCTTTTGTGGATGTTTGCTCTCATCCTACTTCATTCTGCTCTTCCCATTAATTTTCAAGAAGTTAACTGTGAAATGTTAAAGGTTGTTAAGCCTACAGAGCATTATACAGGATCAGAAACAGAGAAGCTAGTGGATTAGAACATGATATTTGGAATCAGTGTGGTTGTTCAAGTGCCAGAAGCAAAACTTAGTATTTATGAATCCATTCAGGTCAGCATTCATGCTGGTAAGTATTAATGAAGTGCCTTTCCTTTTCAAGTACTTAAAAATAGCTAAGTATAAATAAGTATGTTTTCTCTACTACTATTAAAAAGCCATCTGCATAACTCTGCAGATGGTCTGATATGCTTGCTTTGTAATTATGATTCTTCTCCACTATTGCTTGTAAAATGAATGGTTGGTATGCAGTCACTGATGATAATTTAATAACTATTTTTATCATATTGCTGATCAAAGCATGCAAGAAAGATGAAATTATTTTAATAAAATTTACTGGGAGAAAAGTTTTGTTCTGCCCTCCTGGGTCAGTTCAATTTGGTTTATGGAGTACATGTTTTTTATTAATTAGATGCTTTTCTGTGTTATCATTCACAAAGTTCCTTGAAATTGCCCAAATATTTAGGAGAGGAATTAAAAATATCTTGATGTCAAATACACAGGGAATATGCTTTGAAGGTTTGTGTGCTGGAATGGCTACAGAAGTGACATGAACTAGATTCTTTAGGTTTTAGGTTCTCTATCCTAGCAATATTTTTCCATGATCTCCAACAGCCTCGGGCTGCCTTAAGTTTGAGTTATGGGAGGTTCTCTAGTTCAATTACAGGTGCAGCTTGCCTGGATTATTTGAGTGTGATATGTGGTGACCTTTCCTATATTTTATTTCTATTCACTTTGATCAATCAAATATGAACCTATTCTCTAACAGTTATATTTTTCAACATGTAAGATGCAAGTACACATTTAAAAAATCATTTAAATAGCTATAATTCTGCAAATGAAATGTGGCATATGAGGAACTTGCCTCTTGGCTTTATAATTTAAAATCTGCTCAGTTCATTAAAAACAGTGTACTGCTTGAATAAACATAATACACAATTATAGGCCTCCGGAATTCCAAGGATTATATTTCTATGTCCAGCTTCAGTTTTGAAGTTTGCTCAAAGCTTAGCTTACTACATGAGATTCTACCCAACAGATATAAATATTTGCTTATAAGGTAACACAATTTCTGAGAATACCGGTGTGCAATACAAAATGGAAGTGTAGTATAGACCCAAATAATATTAATTACCCTTTTCTAGCCAACAATTAAAGAACAAAAGACATTGAAAGTATTATTTAATTGCAAACTTTTTTTTTTGATACTAGAAGTTTTACTCCGCTTTTTGACTCAATGAAAAAAAGCTATGGTTATTGTGAATTGCAAGAGTTATACGTGGCACTTCCCAGGTTGTACCTCTGTAGTTTGGGTTTGGTTTATTCTTTGTACATTCCTGGATTTTCTGTCAATTGAATGTCTTGGTACATTCAATTGCCAAATTTTAAAATCTTATCCTAATAAGAAATTACAAAAAAATGCTCCAGTTCTTTCTGGCTGCCAGTCAGCCTGTAAATGTCTCTTGTGATTGTGTAGTCCATGCTGATTTTAACATCTTCATGCATGTACTTTCCTGTTTACCAGAGAAACTCGAATCTGCCCTGGTCTATTTGTATTCTGTAGGCTACTAAATAACTATTGCACAATGGAAACAAATAATAAATTCCAAGCAAATGTGTCTCATTGTTGAAGATAAGTAAAAAAGCAGACACATGAAATGCTATAAAACATGAAAACAAGATTTTTACATGCTTGTTTCACACAGGAGGTGCTTGGGCAGATTCCTTACCTAGATTGTTCCAGTAAAGAATAAGGCATAGTAATAACCCATCCTCTTCCCTCTCCTGCGTTTATATAGTGCTTTGGAAGGGCTGAAATCATAATGAGGGGAGTCAAGATCATATGAAAATGCTGGTTTCTCTCTGCATCCTATAATAGCAGTTAAGAAGAATCCTGAAGGAATATAGGGAAAATTTTAAAAAGCATCTTAAAAAGGTGTTCTTTTCTCATCCCTTCCTCTGTGTCTTGGCCTGATTTCACAGCTGTACCTACACTAATGAAAACCAGTTGCTCTGTTTTGAGTATGTTGATTCTGATGAGAGTTTTATTATAAATTGTATAGTCCATATGTGAATCTTGGTTTTGATATTGAAGATAAAGTGTCCTTTAGGTTAGCAGATTATTATTTTTGTTTATCCCTTCAGCTATACGTACACATTTTCCCCCTGTACACATTATCAGGGGAGAAAAGGCTGAAATATGCCTTGAGTTTTAATTCTTTGCTAGCTATTCTCTGAATGGAAAGCAGAATTCTACTGGCTGCATCCTGAGTAGACTTAGCCCAGAAGGAGGAAAGGTATGGCACTAAGGATTATTAACCAAAAGATCACTGGATTATGACATTAAACTTATCAGGGTTGGGTTAGTTGTTTGACTTAATGATCTTAGAAGTATTTTCTAACCTATATTATTCTGTGATTCTAAAGAGAAACTGTATGCACAGTGGTTTTCAACAGTGCATGATGCATGAGCATGTACTGAATGATGGGAGCATGTCCTCATTCCTCCAATGTTAACATTCCCAGAAGTATATTGCAAACCCATACCCACTGTGGTAGCTGTGGTGTTATGCATATGATCAGTCAAACTGGGCACTAACTCTTGGTTGCACCACTGGGTGAAATTTATTTTGGACTTTTGGGTAAATTTTTTCTATGTGTTGGAGATTTTGCAGATTGGAATCACATTTATGGTATTTAGTAATAGTGTCTGCAGAAGGGTTTCTAAGCTGTGCTTTCCTCCAGAATACCTGGTTTCTTAGGTCTCTGTTTGTAATTTCCTTAGTATTATGAGATGTTTTCTTGGCAAAGTATTAGTGGACAGGAGACCACACAGAGAAGTGGGTTATCACCTGAGACTATTTTAGTAGGGTGGCAGTCCTAGGTCTTGAGGATTTTAAGAAAGCAGTTCTAACACCAGCCCTCAGAAACAGTCTTCCCCTTCTTTTTCCACTTCTTGGATATGTCATCTCAGTTTCTTGTCTTGTGGGTGTCACTGGGATATGCATACCATTTATTAAAATCTGTGCAGGAAGGTGCAAGAAGATACTGCTTTGACTTTGATTGTTTTAACTATACCATTGCTCCAAGACATATAAAAACATAACACTCCCCCTCCAAAAACAACAACAAAAAAAAGAACTGAAGTTGATACTAAGCACATAACACACTAATAAAATACACTTTTTAAGACAGAGCTTGCATCTTTCTTTCTCTGTCAGCTAAACACAGGAAACATTGGGTTTTTTTGTTTGTTTGTTTCTTTCTTTTGATTTTGCAGTACTTACATATAAAAGTCTGTATTGCCACAATTGTCTCTCATTGAATCTGTTCTTGAAGACACAAGGAACTTGTACCTTGGTCATTTCATTAGACAGACTGACCTCTTTAATTAATGAAGATTATACAGAAATTAAAGTGCAGTGTTGATTAGCTGAATGTCATGGGAGGTCACTAAATAATTTCAGATGGTCAAGAGAATTTTCCATATGCTTAATAGACATTGTGACCCGATATTTGTAGAAACAAAAGTTTGAACAAGGGAGCAGAGGGCACAGCTTTCCACTCTAGTTACATGAATCACTGGGAAACACAGAGGCGTGTCCTCTGGATTGGACAGACATTATCTTAAAGAAGAAGTTAATGCCTCCACTCTTAAATAAGACTATCTAGTGTACCTTTGAATATTTTTCAAACCTATTTTTCAGGTCTAGCATTCCATCAGTATAACTAGGGTATGATGTGATTAGACGTATCTAATGGCATATTGTTCTTGCTCATGGAAAATTACAGTCTGAACAGTTTCTGTTCAGATTAACACTTGCTGAAACTGATATCAGAACCTACTGATACAGAGGGTTTTTTAATGAATATGATTGTGAATGGCTGTCGAATAGTCAAAGTAGTCAAAGGTAAAGAGTTGAAAAAATAAATTTTCAGCTCCTCAGAACTTGTTTCCTCGGTTTTAGTGCCTAGGAAACAAGTTCTGAGGAGCTGAAAATTTGTCTTAATTGATTTAAACATAGACACTCCTAAAATGTTGACTGGTGACAGTAGAGAATTTTGTCATCATTGTAAGAGAACTTAAAAGAGAAGTAAATTGCAATATTTTTTTTTACTTTTACCCTTTGCATAATCTAAGTTTATAACTAATTAATTTCTCTCATAGTTTGGTCTCACTAATAGTGTTGAATTGCTGAAGAATTTGATTAAGCCCATTGTTAATTATTAAACCTGAAGTAAAACCAAGAGATATTAAAAAGAAGAACAGTAAATCATTGTTTGAAAACACAGTCTAATCACAGTGTAATCTTTCTCAGTTGTTTAATGACTGTTGAATACTTTTATGTTGTTTCTGGTTTTGTTTTCTCTGCTGCTGTTCATAACACATTTAAAATGAAGAAATGTGGATGTAAAGTTTTCAAGCCTAGCAAAACTGTTGTTTTATGTGAATTCTAATATCCTACACAATGCAGAAGACATTGAAAGTAATTTCTGAATTCACAGTATATTCTCCAGAGACAGCTTGTATACATAATCCTTTAGGCAAATATTTAGAAGTTTGTATTATATCTCTCAAAATATATATTCAACTCTTAACTTCTCTTCTTTGCTTAGTTGCATTTTGGGGTTTGAATTTTATAGGTGTGGGTAAAATTGAAAAAGACAACAAAAATTAAGAAATGTTTCATTGCTTTGATAGTATTTTGCTTGGAAGTGTTGGCCTAGATGTGTTTCTTAGGAAATAGAACGGCTTAAATGGATTTATGCTCAATAAAGCAGTAATTAACACTTCCATGAATTCATGATTTGCAAATCTTTTTGTTATTTTAGCATAGAATTTTTAGTAGACTAATGATTATAAGGTAACCTATTTTATTTACTGTATTCTGCCTAGTTTCATTAAAAAGGCAAAGTAAATAAAACAGAAATTTTATTTTAACTTTATTTTTATTTTTAACTTTAAAGCACTTGAGCGTTTCTTCTTTTCATAGTTTCTTACTTATTGGCTACTGGGTAACCAGTTCTCTTTGTTAAGACAATGAAGACAGTTTTTCCAAGATCTGGATGATAATTTTAAAATTCCCATAGTATTCCCTGTATTTTGCTCTATTTCTGACAATGTCAGTTCTTTCAAATTACGACATTTAATAAAAAAATGTGTTAAATGTATGTTTTTTATAAGGAACTCATCCATCAGTTTCTATATTGATGTTTCTCTTTAGTGTTGTTAATGCTCAGACACTGTCAGTATGGCATACACAAGACTCACAAAAATTCAAACAAAATCAAGCACAGCTTAGAAATATGTGCAATCAGTTTAGTAAAGAGACCAGCCAAGAATTAAAATATTTCTCATTTTCCCATACTCAGTTTTCAGGTGCAGGAATGCTAGTCCTTTACCTGTTTTTCAGATTTAGTTTTTTTTTAAATCTGACATTTACATATAATTCGCTTGTGCATAAGCGGTAACAATAATTACAAATAAGGTAAAAATCCTCTCCAAAGGGATTTTTAGGGTGATCTGAACTCTAAAAATAGTTATTTTCAATAATAGCTTTAAGAATTTTTCACTAAGGTTATATTGTAAAGGCTAAGACATTCATGTGAAGTATAAAACTTCTGTAAGATTAGAAAATTCATCATAGCCATGAAACCTTTTTGACTAGATTCTACTTGGAAGAGTTCTGGTCACAGTCCTTGTTGAATAATGAGCTGCAGGACTTGGATAGATGAGGCAATTTTAGAGAGGTGTCCTGTTTCTCACATCACCCTGTTGTCTTCTGGGATCTGATTCCTCAGGCTTCTAGTACAAAAGGCATTTATTCACTCCTTGACTACTCTCTGCTTGGAATTTAGGGAAGGTGTTTCAATATGAAACTTCAGGTCTTCCAGCCATAAATGATCTTTGCCTTCAAATGCCCACTCTTTATTTCAAGTGGACTTCTTTCCAGAGCCTTTGAAATGTTGTCAAATTGTAGTGCCTAAAATCCTTCAAACAGCCCCTTTACATTGGTCAGAATTAATATCACATCACAGCTTTAAAAACATTTGAATCTATACAAGCTCATTACTGCAATCAGCCAATTCTTTCTTTTGCTGTGGCCATTGTTCTTGTTAGATAGTAATTGAAAACATTCTCTTCCCTGAAGTAATAAAATTCTGAGGGAATTAATATATTATCTAAGCACTTTAGTTTTATTCACCTAAGTACTCCACATTTCTTTCCAGTTCACCTCCTATCTTGCAGGTTTTATTCTTGAACCAGTTCCCTTTTCTTTAGTACTCAATTATACCTCAATTATTACAGCTGTACACTGTTCAACAGGGTTTCTATCTATCTACAAAGGTCATTGTTGGTTCACCACTAAAGTTGAGAAGTGGAAATTACTACTTGTGTTTTGAAATTTTTACTAAAACCTCTCCTTTTATTTACAAATATTAAATGAATCACTCATAGCTCATTCAATTTGAATATAACTTAATTTTTTTCATTTTTTACTATTCTTAACAGTAGTGGTTCACCCGGATATGCCTTTGCCTTCTTTCCCTTCTAAATGCTGTAAGTTTATTTTGTGGCTTATATTGCTTCTACCCGTAACTGTATGTCTTTCATTACCCAATTTTAGATCTAGTTTTCTTTGCTGTTCTTTTCATGTACCCTAAGTGTGTTCTTATCTATCCATCCTTGCAAGATAGACAAAGCTGTCAATTCTGTGGGAATCCTTCTTCACTTTGTGTCTCAGGTCCCTGTTTTTCTACAGCAGGTAACAGAATTATTAGAGATGAAAATTTACTCATTTCATCCTCATTGAGTTTTGGCCCTTTTAAAATGTCAAGATACTTGCCTGACTGATCCTTAGAGCAGCTTTTTGTCCTTAGAAAAGCTTTTTGTGAAGGTGCTTTACCAGCTGAGGTCAGATTTGGTGCCCTGACTGAGCTACAGATTTGGTGGCATTAGGCTGTTTTGCCAAATGGTGACTGAATATTTCCAAAAGTAGTAGAACAAATGGAAGAAAGATGCCTTTAAGGAATGGAAGGAAATGCAGAATAAACCTGGTAATTTCTGAATTATTTTCAAAGTGGTTTTATATTTTATTTGAGCAGAAAGAAATGGATACATTTCCTATTGTACTAAAGAATGTGGATGAGGAGGGAATTCCTTTCTGTGTTGTTTATGGTGTTGCTGTGTATGCCAGTACATCTGTGATTTAGAAAAAAACAAAGTTTCTTCAAGATGAGTTGGTGCAATTTTTCTCCTGGAGAGTTAGGTAGTGCTTAAGTGTATGTAAATTATAGTAATCAAAATGTATGATTACTGAATCTTTGGAATAAACAAGTCAAACCACAGCTAAAATCCATTTTAAGAGGGAAGGTATATACAGTGGAGGGATTTCCTGTAACATATAATTCTTCTAGGGGAAAACAGCATATTGTTTTATTATTTTCCTCTGTATCCAACACAGTATGCAATTAACGATTCAGTGTTGTGGAATATTTTCCCAGGCTTCAAATGCACAAGATGCTAAATGCTTCATGAATACCAAACTAGCCTTGCTTGATAGATCAGGATTTAATCAGACAGCCAGAGACCCTTCTATTTGTTTTTCAGTCTGGATAAAAGTTGTTGTACTGTTTTCTGTATCTTAGCTATAAAGGAATACTGGTGTAAGAGCGTGGAACAATTATTTTTTGCTCGGAAGCAGGATACTTCAGAAGAATGTACCATGAGGAGCTATCAAAATAAAGCTGAAAGTATCCATAGCAGCAGGACCAACTCTTCCTGATGACTTGGCCCATCAAATACCCAGCATTGTTAAGACTTCATTTTAAATTGCCTAATCATTTTTTCTGGCCATCCATTCCTGTTCCCAGTAAAAGCTGGAGTCTGTTGTCTGAAGTTCACTTTCTTCCTCCAAAAGTTGTTATGTTGCCTGTGTTGTTGTTTTGTCTGTTTTGAGTCTCAGAAACATAAACTTCATTATGTCCTGCCTGTGAGATTGACTCACATTATTTTTCTTACTATTCTTAAAAGTACATCTAAGCACTCCCATCTTCATTTTTTAACCACAGCATCTCACTATAAACTCATTGCATTACATGTCCACTTGGATGTTCAGAGACAGCATTTACTGGAAGATTGTCCTCATTCTATGATTTTCCCTCATATTCTGTTTCTGTCATAGCACAACTTAGCTGTGCTTAGGTAGACTTTATTTCAAATAGCTTCCCTATGAAAACAAACCAGCTGTTTTCTGTTGCTCACAAATCTTACCAAAAGTGTTTTTCTCCTTCATTTTCTTCCAGAGCCTTGATGAAAAACAGTTGTCACTGAGTGTAAAACACGTTTGTGATCATGTCCTGTGTTTTGCACCAGGAAGCAGGTGTAAACCAGGCATTCAAATGTATTCATAGTTTCATAGACACCATTCTTACCTCAGGGATTAAAAACAAAAATGTAGCTTCTCTGTTGCTACCAGCAGAGGTGGCTGAATACTCTCTATGAGTTCTTTTGATTATGCTTTTCCAGGACCATGTGAAGTGTACACACAGGGCATGGGAAGAGTTTACCATGGATGGGGGTTTCTTGAGGCTGCAAGCCTCCAGAATTTCTTTAACATGGAAATCTGGTACTTTCTGGAGCTGTTGAACAGTGCATAAGGTATTAATTGAATGTACAGAAATGTGTATTTTTATGATAATTGGACTACAGAAAAAATGATGATTGATACCAGAGCTTCAAAATCCCTAATTATAGACATGGTCTATACAGACCCATATAGAGAAATGTGTAATTTTTATAAGTAAAGGAGGGACAAAAACCCAATGATCATCACATGGTTTACAGGTCCCGGCTTCATGTCCTTCAGTTTCTGTTGCTGCTTCAAAGCCCCTGAACACCTGAGTGACTGCTGGGGGCTGGGGGGTCACAGCTGTTTCCAATTCATAGCCCTGTTTCCCTAGAAAAACAGCTGTGTAAAAAAAAAAAAAAAAAAGTAAAGATTTCTAAAGCACCAGCTTTTTCAGGGAATATTCAAGCACACAATGCTGAATTGAATTTGAAATTTCATCAGCATTGCTACTGTGATTGGAATAAATTACAAAGCAAAGTGTTCAATACCATCTTCTTAACTGCACCAAGTCATACAAGTGGAAAAATCCCTTCTAAAGAATGGGATTGCTTAAACATTAGTGAATTAAATAAGGATGGGGTGGTGCTTCGTTTTATTTAAAATTTTTTTTTTAGTCACAGTTTGTTATAGTGATGTAGACAGCTAGTGAAGGAGGGCATTAAGGGGTCATTAAATCTTCCTTTCCCTCTGTGAACATGCCTGAGTCTATCCAGTTGTGATCCCTAATTGTGTTTGAAAATACCCAGCAAATAAAATAGCTGGCTCTCATTCTAAGGAATTATTTACAGAATCATACAGGAGTTTCACACTTGTGTAAAGAGACCATGAGAGCAGCAGAAATGTGACGGTATGACAGATGTGCTTGAGTGAATTTAACCCTAACTATTTTACTTATATGAACTTGAGTTGTGAACTGAACTCTGTGAGTGCCACATTGGCTGAGTGATCAGACAGCATGAACAAATTCTGACAGCAGCAGCTTTAGTCCTGCTGCGCTTTGCCTCTTTAGCCTCCCTGTTTGACTGGGTAATCAGATATGCTTTGGTGCATCTGTGTTCCATCCTCAGATGGAAAACTATTTAAATCTCAAACTGAGTCAATATTGTTATTTAAATAAGCATTATGGCTACCAGAACTATTGCTACCTGGCAATATTTGGGTCATGGAGTTTATTTGGTTCAGCATTAGGGCACAGGATGAGGATAATAGCCTGTGTGTACTGAAAGAGTTGATAGCAGTGGAGAGGATGGTAAGGGACAACAGGGTTGGGAAGTACCTGCTGACAAGCTCGGAACTAGGAATGATCTTTAGGGCCTCACAAGTTTTACATATGTGATTTCTTGTAAGCATAATAAAGATGTGATAAATCAAATTGATTTTCCTCCTTTTTTTTCTACTGTTCTTATTTGCCTAGTCAGCTGTATCTAATTCCCAACTAAGTCAGTGGCAGTGTTCCCTTTGACTGTTCTAAGTCTCAATCAGTATGTTTCAATCAAATTGGTTTGCATGTAAGAAGAAAAGTCTCAAAATTCTGGTTTTGCAGTGACACTGGAAGTGAGTATTGCAATATGAGGTGTGGTATATCCCTCATTGGGTTAAAATTACAAACATATATATATATATATATATATATATATATATATATATATATATATATATAAAACCCCTAAGGTTTTTTAAGCTTATAATAGTTTCCACTTGAAATACTGTGTTCAGTTCTGAGTGCCATACTACAAGGAAGAGATGGCCATGCTGGAGGGAATCCAGAAAGGGGCTAAGAAGATTAAGTGACTGGAGCATCTCTCATATGAGGAAAGGCTGAGACATCTGGGACTGCTTAGCCTAGGTAAAGCTCAGAGGATTCCTATTAATGTAAGAAAGGCACTGACCCCAGTACTACTGACCAGTAAATTGTGTCTATGCACAACAAACATTTGTCCTGTACTCAGAACCAAAGGTGATGTATTGGTTTAGTTTGTTTTCTCAGCATGATCTGGACTCTCCCTTGATAAAAAGTGAACTGAATCATCAACTAAAGTCTCACTACAGGGCATAGTTGAACAGCTTTTTTATTCAGCACTGAAGATCTGGCATGAGTGGAAAGGAGAAAACCCCTTTCTGGACATAAATAAATGATGTGATGAGTAGATATGTGCAGTGCATCTGACTATTCTACCACTTCTGGTGGTTTCTTGTTACTGAACCATAAAGAAATCTACTTATATACCTATCTCTGATCTTCACCTTCCTATTCTTCCAGGGAAGCATGAGACAGCACAGGAAGATGTGTAGTGACTGCAAATACTACACAAAAGTGGCTGAAGTGAATATGTTTTTCTGAGGACAGTACAGCAGAAAGAACAGGGTATGATAGGTATTTATTCTGGCTCTGAACTAGTGGTGAATGGGATTTGTGCTTGTCTTTACAGACATGAAAAATGTGTTCCCCACTGGTCCAACAGTGGTTGGGATTCTGTCCAACGCATGGCCAGAGGGTGTATGTTCTTTTCACAAGTTGCCAGCAGGTTACTGAGATTTGCTTGGAATTAAATGAGATGTGATGATTCTGCATGCTAAGAAAAAATTGTGAAGTTGTTTGAAATCTAAAGAATCTTTGTGGTTTAAGAAATCTCTAATCCTTCATGTGGGGAAATTTTCTTTTCCTGGTTAGGCAGAATAATTTTCATGCTAACATACTAATCCTTAGTACTCCAATTGTAGTTACTGCAACAAGAACATTTTCTAAGTATCCTAAATTTCATTCATATTGTAAGTGCATTATACTTCACTAGTATTTCTTGTGGTTGTCTGTTTTTGCCATAATTTTTACTATCTTTTTGTATGTTTTATAATCTGGTAAAGCTTGGTGGAATAATTTGTTTTGTCTGAAAGGAAACATCTGTTCTCCATTTTTACAACTAGCAAGCAAGGTTTTTTTGTTTTTCTTTCTTTTATTTTGTCGCAATGAAGATGAAATGGGCAGAATGTGTCTGTATCCCCAGCACACTCTGATGACAGGCTATACATAGCATCGTTTCTGGAGACTGTCACTAATATTTCACTTCTATATACCCCAGTACACAATGCTAGAGGTAAATCCTGAAGTTAGAAGTAATAGGAGAAATCCTGACCTGACTGTAGGGTTACAGCATCATGAATACAGGGAATTAGTTTAAATCAAAGCTTAAATCCCATTGCTATTTAACTACATCACAGAATGATTTGCATTGGAAGGGACCTTAGAGATCATCTTGTTCCAAACCCCTGCCATGGACACCTTCCACTAGACTAGGTTGCACAGAGCCTTATCTAATCTGGTCTTGAACACTTCCAGGGATGGACTATCTCCATCTTTATCTGGGAAATCTGTTCCAGTGTCTCGTGGCCCTCACAGGAAAGAATTCCTTCCTAATATCTAGACCTACTCACTTTGAATTTGATCTTGTTCCCCATTGTCACTCTTGTTACTCCTTGTCAATAGTGTCAGTCCATCTTTCTTTTAGTGTCTCCTCAGGTACTGGAAGGTAGCTATTAGGTCACCTCAGAGCATTCACTTTTCTTGGCTTAGCAATTCCAATTCTCTAAGTCTTTCCTAATAGGACAGGAGCTTCATCCCTCTAAATAATTTGCTGGTCTTCTCTGGATCCCCTGCATATGTTTATATGTATGAAATTATATCTGTGTTTTTACATACTAGTAATTTTTCACCTCAAGAAATATATACATAAGACCCAGTATAAAATAACTCAGAATTTATTCTGCAATTGGCTTTTAATGACTGACTAATCTCTTCTCAACATATTCAGTGTGTGTTAAAGAGAATGATCAAGTATTATTCAAAATTTGGAGGAGAATTCTAGGAAATGAAATATGTTTACAAAATAATAATTCACACGCAAAAGGTAAAGTCATACTGGAAAAGCAAGGAGTCTAGCTCAGCTGTCTACCTATGTTATAAAAATTAAATACTAGTTCTTGGTTGTGTGACTAAACAAGTACATTTATTGCTAAGAGAAGTGGAGGAGTGAATAAATAAAAGACAAATTTGCTGCTCATCCACTAGAAATAAAGCTTTCAATAGAAAAAAGGTTCAGATTTTATTTAAGGCTAGCTGAAAAGAGAAATGTAATTTTTGAGAATATTGAGGGAATTATGAATCTAAGTATGTATGAAAATAGAAATAATTGAAAATAAATCAGAATTAATTGACACCTTCCATTCTTGCTTATTTACTTTGTTGTGTCTAGCAATTGTAGCTATCAAAGGCAGTGGGTAATTTCCATTTCATTTCACAGCACTGTCTGAGCAGACTGCCACCAGAAAAATACAACACAGCAGCCATGAATGCCCCATGTCAACTCATTCATCATGGCACTTTCTGATTCACTAAACCTGAATTTTCTGTGATAGTTTTTCATTTTGGAAAAAAAAAAAATCTCCCTAAACTCTTTTCAAGTTGCTATGTCTTTGGTTTTGAGTTGCAATTCTTGCTGACCTGGAACAGAAGACAAAAGTTGATGTGTCATTTCTGTCATATAATTAATATTATTAACAATTTTCTTACCATGAGGGAAAAGTAATAGCCAGTTTTGGATAGTATAGTGCTCCTGGGAAGAAAGAAATCAATGTTTAATTGAGATTACAGTACTATTTCTTTCTAGGCAGGACCAGTCAAGATTCAACCCATCTGGTTTTGAAAAAGCAGAGCCTTTTCTTTCTAAGGGGAGGAGCTGATGTGCAACTGCATCTCACAGGAACCTTCAGAAAAGATGAAACACAACCTTATCCATGGTGAAGACAGAAATGGACCAAATTTTTCTGAGGGCTACATCCTCTTCTCAGGTGTCTAGGGGAAAAGCTTGTGTATGACTGCAGTGCTTCAAAGTCAAGTGACAGATCTTGAATAACTACGCAGCATAAAAGTGTTGGGTGCTTGGGAAAGCGCTTGGGTCTGAAATGACCCACACAAATTTCAGTCTGTTTTTTATAAGGCCAACGTACATTCGGCTGGAGTAGGAAATAATAACCCAAGGGTATCAACTCCTATCAACTTTGAAATTGTTTTAAATATTAATTTCTTAATGATTTGAGGCTACTCTTACAGTGTGCATACTAATTTAAAATGACATTTAGCAAGAGATGTGCTAAACCAACTGAAGTTCACAAATTACAGAACTCTATAAAGGTCATTATTTAATGTAAGAGACAAAAGCTGTCTCAAGGACATATACTTTCAGATAAGGAAGCTGGAGAGTTTTGAGGCCACTTCTTGAGGAGTCGAATCATATTATCAATACTAATCAGGTCAGTTTAAAATATCAATGGTTCATGAGTAATCTGATGCACAGAAAAAGAAAATGAGAAATTGAAAAGTGGCTTAGTTAACTTGGATGACAAATCTAGGCTTGTGTTGAGTTTGAAGCTCAAAATTCTAGTTGCCCTCAGAAGTGGTGACTTTGTTCAGTCATCTTCTCTGCTTGCATGTATGGCACTGGTGGGTTTTGTGATGATCTGCTCCAACAGACTGTCCCTATGTGCCAAAAGAAGAGCTGATGAGGTGAATGTCCAGCCTGGATGGGCAACGAGGTTTTGAAGGAATTTAGGAATAAAAAGAGGATGTATCATCTTTGGAAGGAGGGTCAGGTTTCTCAGGAAGTATTTAAGGGGGCTGCTAGGGCTTGTAGAAAAAAAAAATTAGGGAAGCCAAAGCTGAGTTTGAACTTAATTTGGCAACTTTTGTAAAGGATAATAAAAAATGTTTTTACAAATATATTAGTGGTAAAAGGAAGGGTAAGACCAACCTTTGTTCTCTACTGGATTTGGGATGGAACTTAGTAACTGCAGATGAGGAGAAGGCAGAGGTGCTTAACACCTTCTTTGCCTGTTTTTAGTGGAAAGACAGGACAACTGTCCTCCTGGGCTGGTGGATGGTGTCAGGGAGCAGAATGGTGCCCCTGTTATCCAGGAGGAGGCAGACAGAGAACTGCTGAGTTGTTTGGATGATCATAAATCTATGGGACTTGATGGAATCCATCTCAGAGTGGTGAGGGAGCTGGCAGAGGACCTTGTGAAGCAGCTCTCCCTCATTTACCAACAGTCCTGGATCACTGGTGAGGTTCTGAGTGATTGGAAGATGGTCGATGTGATTCCCATCCACAGAGGGGGTAGAAAGGAGGAACCTGGTAATTATAGACCAGTTAGCCTGACCTCAGTACCCAGTAAGGTAATGGAGCAGTTTATACTGAGTGTCATCACACAGCACATACATGAAGGCCAGGGTATCAGACCCAGGCAGCACGGGTTCAGGAGGGGTAGGTCCTGTTTGACCAACCTCATCTCCCTTTATGACCAAGTGACTCACCTGGTGGATGCAGGAAAGGCTGTGTGTGGGCCTGATATTGGTCTGAGTTTAGGCTTCAGGCTCTGCCAGTGTCTGTGTGAAAGGCAAGCAAGCAACTTTTTCATGTTAGCCTGAGAAATCTTAAGGAGGAATTCAAACAAACCTTGGGAAGTGAGAAACCATCCACAGGTGGTGTTTTTTCCAACATGTTTACTGGAAAGAAATGTTTACAAAAGAGTGTAGATGTTGAATCATGTTCTTTGTACCAAACTACTCTATGAAAGTAGAATTTAGAAGAATAAAGTTTGCTCTCATCTTTACCATCGTGGAGAGTCATGTTGTTATTTCTGTGCTGTCCGAAAATCATAACGACAGATGTGGATGTTGTCTATTTGGACTTCAACAAGGCCTTTGACCCTGTCTCCCCCAGCACATTCCTGGAAAAGCTGGCAGCCCACGGCTGGGACAGGAGCACTCTGTGCTGGGTCAGGAACTGGCTGCATGGCCAGGCCCAGAGAGTGGTGGTGAATGGTGCTGGCAGCCAGGAACCAGTGGTATCCCTCAGGGGTCTGTGCTGGGGCCAGCTCTGTTCAATATTTTTATTAGTGACATGGATGAGGATATGAGTCTTCATTTGTAAATTTGCAGATGACACTAAGTTGGGAGAGTGTGTTGATCTGTTGGAAATAAGAAGGGCTCTGCAGAGACCTGGAATGGTTGGATGGATGGGCAGAATCCAATGGGATGAAGTTTAGTAAGTCCAAATGCCGAGTGCTGCATTTTGGCCACAATAACCCCCTACAATGTTACAGGCTGGGGACGGTGTGGCTGGACAGTGCCCAGGCAGAAAGGGACCTGGGGGTGCTGGTGACAGCAGCTGAACACGAGCCAGCAGTGTGCCCTGGGGGCCAAGAAGGCCAAGGCATCCTGGCCTGGATCAGGAATGGTGTGGCCAGCAGGAGCAGGGAGGTCATTCTTCCCCTGTACTCAGCACTGGTGAGGCCACACCTCGAGTGCTGTGTCCAGCTCTGGCCCCTCAGTTTAGAAAGGACATTGAGTGTTGTTTCCTGTTCTGGGCCCCTCAGTTTAGGATGGACATTGAGACACTTTACTGTGCCCAGACGAGGCAACGAGGCTGGTGAGGGGCTGGGAACAAAAGGCTGAGGAATGGCTGAGGGAGCTGGGGTTGTTTAGGCTGGAGAAAAAGAGACTCAGGGGTGACCTTATCACTCTCTACAACCTCCTGAAGGGTGCTTGTAGTCAGGAGAGAGTTGGTCTCTTTCTTCAGGCAGCCACTGACAGAACAAGAGGACACAGTCTTAAGCTATACCAAGGGAAATAGAGGTTGGATATCAGGAAAAGCATTTTTACAGAAAGAGTAATAAAGTACAGGAATTGTTTGCCCAGGGTGGTGGTGGAGTTACCATCTCTGGATGTGTTTAAAAAAAGACTGGGTGTGCACTTGGTGCCATGGTCTAGTTGAGGTGTTAGGGCTGTGTTGGACTCAATGATCTTGAAGGTCTTTTCCAACCTAGTGATTCTGTGTGACAGTCTTCCCAGGACTGAGGTGAGATGGCCTGGCCTATAGCTTTCTTGACCATCCTTCCTAATCTAGAGTGTAACTTTTATCTAGTTCTTGTTGTCATGAACAGTCACTCGAGTGTGTCAGAAACGACAGAATTGCCTCAAAGTCAGTGACGGCTCAGCACTGTCAGTGGTATTCTCCCTGGAACTCCAGATAAGTGTATGAAATTTTACTTAAGTAATCTTTATCTTGATTTTTTTCTGCAATGGGTGGTACCTGTTTTCCTAAAGTTATGCCATCACCATGGACCTGGGAGACCTGAGAGCAGACTGTGATGGAAATGACTGAGGTGTTGACTGTCTCAGCCCTTTCCATCTTCTCTGTCTTTTACCTGCTTCATACAGCAGCAGATACACCTAATCTCAAATTTTGTACTTATTTCTTTATCCTTCTGAATCAGATCACTGAACAAACCAAAGTCCACCACCTGCAAAACCAGGGTCTTTGCTTCTTGTCTTACTTTTATATTTTTAAACTCTATCATCTCATGGTCATAAGACACAACCCCACCATTGATTATTGACTGCTTCATTATTTGTGAATAGCAGGTTCTGAAGACCATCTCCAGTAGCTGCAGCAAGAAATTGTCTTAAACACACTCTAGAAATTCATAATTTGCTATAATTCCTTCTGGAAAATTCTGAGATGTTAACCTTATCCACAAGAACCAAGGACTGTTAAGAGTGTTTTCCAATATGTTAAAGAAGTTTGTTTTTTCCCTTTCTCTTCCTGACTAAGCTTTCTGTAAGCAACATCCACCAGCATGTCCATTCTTTTTTGGCCTTCCTTCCAGCCTTAGCCTAAGCTTTCATCCAACCTTTTCCCTCTTGACTGTAGCTGACTGTGGTGGAGAGTCATCTTCAGAGAGCATGGTCTCCCCCCCACTTTCTGTCTTACTTGGAAAGTCTGTGCTTATCTATTTCAGTGTTCCATTCCTGTGAATAATTCCATAATCCCAAAAATGTTACAGCTCTGGAAAAACACAGGAAATTTAAGTTCCTCCTGTTTGTCACATTGTGTATTTTTGATTTGATACACATACACAGCCTAGTTGTTCTATGAATTTCTATTTCTGTTTTACTTTGAGACACAGTGACTCAGTCTTGGACTTCTGTTTCTAACTGATCTCAAAAAATGCAGTGGACTGATGAGAGAGATGATGGGGAAAAAATCTTCCTACTTACAGTAAAAAAATTAAAATTTGTGCTTATGGGAATGGTACAGAAGAGAGAAGAACAAAACCACACAGAGACTGAGAAGTGTAGACCCCTCCTCTGGAGTTTCCAGTCCTTACAGTACTGAAAGCTGAGTGATAACACATGGACACATGAATATGTGATAACATGGGGACATGAACAAAGATCCTGCTAATTTATCTTACAACATTTACATCTGAGCTGCCATTTTTCCCCTTTACATTAATGAGCAGAAAATGGGTGTTTTGTGGGTTGAGGGTAGTTTGAGTGTCTTGCACACTCACAATGCCTATTTCTTTCTGTTATTTGCATAAAGAACCTCGACAAGCAGAGTAGCTACCTCAGATACAAGGCTTTACGTGTCAGAATTTAGGCAGGTGCATCATCCTTCATGATTTTCATAACTATCCAGATGAATATATCAATCAACATCTCAAACGAACAGTAAAGTAGAAGTCTTTCTCTGCTTTAAATAAATATTTTAAAAATCTAATACAGAACAAGAAGTGCGGTGCCAAAATTATAGATTTCATTAGAAGTAATAAGAATCAATAGAGATCTTGAAGCATTGTGCCAATGATCATACCTGATTGAGGATAATAATTAGGTTGAATTTAAAAGTGAGTATGTTATATATACCTTGATCTTTTTCAGATACCATTTTGTCACTTTTTTGCCTATTTTTGGGTTTCTCTTAGAGCCATGAATTTGTCATTTGCAATTTCTCTCTTTTTTGTCCTTTGTACTGTTGGTCCACAGACTTTGTGGCGTAATCTTGTGTATATTGATTACAAGAAAAAAATACTTAAAGAGTAAAATCTGAAAGGTCAAAATTTGAGTCCTGTATCAGTCATCCTCCATCTGTGGGGACAGAATGCCCCCACAAAAGCCAAGAGCGATGTTATTTTTTCAACCTGTGTTAACACATCAAGACTCGAGTAATTGGATGATCTAATAATTTTTTAAAGATTTTAATAAGACTTAATTGAAGTAATTGGCCATATTTTCTTTAGAATATCCTGTCATGGATATTTGAGAAAGTGAATAGTTCTCCTCCAAACACGTCCCTTCTGTTTGATTTTCCAGAGGTTCTTCAAATTTTTATATTTAATGTTCTGCATAGTTGATCTTGATATGCAAAAGGCATTTAAATTGTTTGGATTTTCCCTTATCTGCTTTTCTATAAGGGAGAAAAAGGTATTTTTACTTCCATCCAAATGCTGCTTGTACAAATGCCAAAGTTTAACAGCTACTGAGCTGCCAAATCAAAGAGAATTCCATAAATGGGTTTGAAAAGAGTCTTTGAAATGGGAATCAAATGAAACTCTGAATATTGTATGCCACTCAAAAATAACAAAGATTCATAGCGGAAAATGTCACTGAGCTGCAAAATCTGACATTTTTTGTAGAGATATAGGTACATACATTCCCTAAACGTCATTAGCTGCTGGTATTTCTAAACCAGGCTAATGAGCACTTTAACAAGGAATCAAACAAGTTCTTACTTTTCAAAGGTTTGCATCAAAGATCTGATCAGTTGAAAAAGAGAGTTCTGAGCCCTAGATTTATACCAGATACTTAGGCAGAATGACACTTCAAATTCGTGTGCAAAATACGCACGGCATACCTTAAAAGTCTTCCTGATAAGTGTTCACTCCTGTTGTGCTTAGAATAGCAAGTTTGCCTCAAATTTATTTTCTGTATTTTTACAAGATGAGGAGAATTCAAGAGACATCATATTCCTCTCTTAATCTATAAGAACACACCAGAAATAACCACTGAGAACGAAGTTTTTCTGTTATCAAAAGAGATTAAATTTATTTCTTAAAATTAGCACCATATTTCTATGCTCAATCACCATATTGCAGGTTTTTTGATGGTTCTAGCTAATAAGATTATGATAATTATTTCTATTACTTGTTATTCCATTGAAAATAATTGTAATCTCAAACAAAACCCTCAGTATGTAACGATTTTTCTGTACTGGAAAATAGCTTAATTTAGTAGCTTCAAAATGGGTTATATCCTTTTAGTTCTCTTTGAACTTATTTAAGCAATAAATTATGTTTCTCATATTCTTCTGTTATCTGCGGATTGATATGGGCAAAAGCTCATTTGTAAAACTACCCAAATCTGTGCTTCTTTCTCCCTGCTAAATGTCCAGAGGATGATTGAACACGGCCGTGACTGAGAATAGCATCCAGGGGATGACTTATCCTCTGGTCTGACCTTGCAGAAATGTAAAGGCTTTTGCTTTTTGCCTCTTTCCAGCTTGTTTCACACGTGTAGAGTGCACCAGGAGGTGGTCCCTGCACTCTCAGATTGGTGTGACTATTTGAAAGGCTTTTTAAAGAAGAGCAGGTGAAAACTGAGAGCTGAGCAAAAAGACAGATGTGCAAATAGGTTGGTTGCATTTTAGTCCATAAGTTGAATTTGTAAGAATTGATGTGTAAGCTAAAGAGAAGCTGCAGTTGGCAGTGTAAAAACAAGGGTTACAACTTATTGCTCTAACAAAACTTAAAACTATGCTAGATATTCTTCAGCACCCTCTACTGGGCTTGTAACACAATCCTGTAACACAATTACATAAATCAGGCATTCCTGAAGGAAATCTTGAGCAAGAAAATAAGAAGAAAAGGAAGACAAAACAGCCTACGGTTGGCAACTTTTTCCATCCAGATTCCAATTATAAGCTAATTCAAATTTCTGCTTTTATCATCACACAGTTCTCTCCCTGTGCCTTCTCAGTGCCTTCAAATGTAGCTCTATCCAGATGACATAAGATGCTTCCTTGAAGAGCTTGTTTGCCTGTATAGTTTTACCAATCACTTACCTGAGAGTGCTAAGGCAGTATTTTTTAAGGCAAAAAACATAGTTCTGCTGTACTTTGTATATTTAAAAAAAAAAAGCTTTTTTTTTTTTTTTTTTTTTTTTTTTTTTTTTTTTTTTTTTTTTGGAGAAAATCCCCATAGCCTTTGTTGTGTGTGAAAAGACATATAAAGAAATACCAATATTTCACATGCAGCTCTAATTATAGTGGAAATTGTTTGCTCAATTGACTCTGAGAAAAAAAAAATCCATATACAAAAAAGCACTGCTGGAAAAGATTTTTAGAAAACCAGAATGCAAAGATTTTAGAAAGTCAGTCTAGAAAGGTTTTAGAAATTCAGAGGGCAGCTGGCTGAGATTCAGAGTTTTAAATGCCCCTCAACTATGGAAGTTTTCCCTTTGCATGTTTCTGGCCCCTTTAGGGTAAGGGGTCATACATTGGAACTTTTACTATGGAATGACAAAATATTACTTTGGCTGTATACAGATGTGTTCACCAGTACATTTTAGCAGGAGAAGGCCTTTGAGTTAGAGTATGAAACCTTTTCTCATTAAACTAACAGAAATTATGGTTGTAAAGATAGACCATAATATTTTTTATTTCTGCAAAATATAAATGAGTAAATTGTGCTTTATAGATAGGGAACTTTTAGTCTCTTTGAATAAAATCTTTGCACCTAAACATACATCTGAAATAACAGTATTGCTGTTCTGGGATTTTAGTGCTGATTTGACAGGTAACACAGAGTTTAAGGAGGGCTAAAATGTCTTAGAGCAATTTGTATTTTCAAGAAAAATAGAACCAAACCGTATATTAAAAACGTCTGGGGAACCAGTCTACTTTAAAATGGGCTGATGAGACACAATACTGGAATGCTAGTGTAGTGCTTATGTAAAGAGCGAATTGCTCATCATAAAGATTAAATCTTCATAGTGCTGTGGCAAGTGGCAATGAACTGGCAATCCATCTGTTCTCACTCTCTTCAAATATTAGAATTTATTACTGCAGAAAAAAATAGCTGCTAATTTTTGAACCAACCACCTGTAAAGAACAAGTCATTGCACAGATAAGATGTGCTCCTCCTCACCCCCAGCTGCACCTTCAGCTAACTTCATTTCCTCAGTTTGAATGAGAGTATATTTCAAGTGAAGAGCAATTATATGGCTCTGTGCCTTGTATAACCTGTTAAAAACAGTAATTTGCTGGCATAAAATTAATTCTGTGCACAGTTTACAGATCTAACTAGCTTAGAGTAAGAACATTTCTGTCTTCAAAATATAGAACCACTAAAGGCTTGCTTGGATGGGTTTACTATTTATATTGTGCTTTGGCTAAATACTGGTTCTAAAATAGATTTGTCGACTGCTGATAAGGCAATGCCATTATGTATTGACAGTGCTACATAATGCCATTTATTTTTCTATGCATTTATTTGTGCAAGATAACTTCCTGTTTTCTAAATGGGTATAATTCCTTCCATCTACGGAGAAACATGAGTTGCAGTTATATTCTGTAAGAGAGGAAATTCAACAGTGATAATGCACTCCTTTCCTGTTTTAAGCTTTACTTAGTAGTTATTTCTTTTCTTTCTCCACGGTACTCCACTGTGATATTTAAACACTTGGCCAATTCCTTTTCTCATCTGAAAAGATCACAGAGTATTTGTTCCTGCAATACAAGACCCCACTATTGTAACTTTGTGCTGAAACTGTGGGTCTTGCATTTCTTAAGGAACAGTGTATGGCGTTCCAAGAGACTTTGTTTGAAACAGAACATTTTTTCCAATATTTGTTCCAATATTTTTTCCAATTTTTTTTTCGTATTTCATTGAAATACGAAAGAGAGACCTTCGTCTCTCTTTCAGAAATACTGAACACTTCAATCACTTTTCTTAACAATGTTTTCATCTAGTCTGTATTTCAGGGCACACTTTCTGTTATTCTGATTTAACACTTTGAAACACACTTGTGTTTGTGAATGAATCCCTGTGAAGAACATCGAAAGTTATCAAGGAATGGCCTGGGTTGGAAGGGATCTTAAAGATCAACCACTTGCCATACACAGGGACACCTTCCACTAGACCAGGCTGCTCAGAGTTTGATCCAGCCTGGCCTTGAACACTTCCAGGGGTGGGTCAGCCACAGCTTTTCTGGGAAACCTGTGCCAGGGCCTTATCACCCTCAATGGAAAGAATTTTTTCCTAAACTCTAATCTAAGCCGACTTTCTTTCCATTTGAAATCATTCCCCCTTGTCCTGTCACTCCAGACCCTTGTAAATAGTCTCCCCCCATCTTTCATGTGGGCCCCCATCAGGTACTGGAAGGCCACAGTCAGCTCAGTCCAAAACCTCTCTTTTCCAGGCTGAACAATCCCAATTATCCCAGCCTTTCCTCATAGGAGAGGTGCTCCAGCCCTCTGATCCATTTCGTGGCCTCCTCCAGACTAACTTCAGCAGATTGATGTCCTTCCTGTCTCATCAAAGTAATTTCACCTTGGGAGGCAGAGAGATTTGCTGGCAGGAAAGTCATGTTATTTGCCAGCAATTTCACTAGAGCTTTTTATGATGGAAAATCCTTGTATTAAAAGCAGGACATAAATGGCCACCAAGAGATTTAAGTGATGAAGTTTTACAGGCAAGATGCCTTTATCAGAATTGAAGAGCAATAAGGAGGGGCTCTGACCTTCTGTCAAGATACTATGAAAGCTCCAGAATCATGGACTGAAAGAATGGTTTATTTTAGAAAGGATCTTAGAGATTATCTAGCTCCCCTCAATGCTCTGAACAGGGACACCTTTCGCTACACCAAGTTGCCCAGAGCTCCATTCAGCCTGGCTTTCTTGGAAAGTTGAAGAAACAGGGCAAATCATTAAACCATTTGGGCTTTTTTCTCTAGATTTCCTGTTTTTATAAAAAATAACCCTCCAAGTTTTCATGAATTTTTTTATTAAGGTAAACTCATATCCTTTGCACTGGCTTTTGCTTTCTGCTTAGAGATGTTTAATTGTTCAGCCATTCAGATGATTGCAGCTGAAGATTGTAAGAGAGGATGTCAGACAAGGAATATGTACCTCAGAGATGGATGAAAACTGGAGATAGAGCTGAGTATTACTTTATCTAAGCAAATTAAGAAACTATTGGTATCTCATTTGATTTCATACAACAAACTGAAGCGCTTGTCTATGAATCTAAACAATTTGTAGCTGACTACTTTTATTAGTTAGAAAAATGATGCTGTGAATCTGTTCACTTATCTGGAGAAACATAAGAGTTTCTGTCTTGATTTAGGGGACAGTTGCTTACCCCAAAAATTTTATGAAGTCAGACATGATATCAGGAGTAGTTTGGGATGGGCACAGATGGTAAATGCGTTACTCGAAAGTGATGAAACCCAAGTGATATATGAAGACCATTTTATTGTCAGGGATGTCAATGAGGAACCACCAGTTTCTTGAGGTGATCTTGTTAATTTTGTATGCAGGTTTTACAATTTATCTTCCAGGCTCTAAAGAGCAATTAAATTCACCTATGCTCATCAAAAGACTTAATGAGTGTCGTAAGTTTTGATGATAACGCTGTTCTGTTCTCCTTTAGGTAGCTTCATTCACTTACAGTGCTATAGACTTTAGGCACATAAATGTCACAACATCAGAATGGGATGGCTTTCTTGAGGGTGGACTTTTAATTTAAATTCTGACCTCATTTTACATTATGTGCAGGATGAGTCTTCTGCAGGCAGAATCCCAGGTAGGTAACCCAGGTATGGTCTGCTCTGGTTCCTACATTTCCATAGGATCTTGTACTATTATAGCTACCTAAAAAGGGATGGCTTTTGTCTGATGTCTGTTTTATAATGTATTTATAACATTAATATATCCTCCATAAATGTATTAAAATCTACTATGATATACTATTTGCTAGAATAAAGTCTTGTGGTAAGATGTAATTCATACACATTTTCACAATAGCTGGTAAAAACTCACCTGTAACTTTAAATTGAGAGTTCTAGAATTAAAAACCATCAGAACTATATGCATGTAGTATGTAATACTGATACTGTTATGTAAAAATTATTGACATTCCTGTACTTCATACATATAACAAACACAACCTTGACCTCTCAGTGAGTTCACATACACCTATTTTTCTTGGAAAACCTTTTTTTTTGCCTTTTTTTTTAAACTGAGTTTCCATGTCAGACAATAAATACATAAATGTGAATAGAAATAATTCACATCATGTATAAATGTAAATTTATACCCAAGGTGCCCAGATCATGTTGAAATTTATAAAAATCTATCCTTGTTTTCAATGGTGGCCACTAGATGACAAAAGCTACCAAGTAGCACATAAATGAACCAGAAAGGTTTGCTAAATAGAAAAAGTTTTATGTTTGGGGAACAAAACAAGTTATCCCTATTTATACCACTGATGCAGTGTTTGTTTCATATAGATGAAGGAATAGTTCATTTTAGGATGAAAGAACAGTTCTTATATAGCATTTTTATTGAGATATGGGTTCTAATACCTACACTTTTTTTTTTCACTTGAGATTATGTGTTAGTGTTGAAAATATGAGAGTTCATCAGCAGAAAGAGCAATTAAGCATATTTTGTGGGCAGAAATAATCATCCCATTTTTGTTTCTGTGGCATGTGTATAACTCAAAGCAATGAAAAGATTGACACAATACCAAAGCATATGTAAGAGACAGCACCTCTGAGAAGATTAAGTCTCATTTGCACAGAACACATGGTATTGTCTACTCATTATGTCTCTCACTTCTTTGGTTCTTCCAAAGCTGAGGGAGGGGATTCTGCCCCTCTGCCCCCTCTGCTGAGACCCCACCTGCAGAGCTGCATCCAGCTCTGGGGGCCAGCACAGCAAGGACAGGGATCTGCTGGAGCCAGGCCAGAGGGGGCACCAAGGGGATCAGAGGGATGGAGCAGCTCTGCTGGGAGGAAAGGCTGAGAGGATTGTGACTGTTCAGCCTGGAGAAGGCAAAGCTTTGGAGTGACCTAACTGAGGGCTTCCAGAACCTGAAGAGAACATACAAGAGCGATGGAGAGACACTGTTCACAAGGGCCTGGAGTGACAGGATACGGGGGAATGGCTTCAAACTAACAGAGAATAGGTTTAGATTAGAATTTAGGAAAAAGTTCTTTCCTTTGATGGTGATAAGGCACAGGTTACCCAGAGAAGTTGTGGCTGACCCATCCCTGGAAATTTTCAGGGCCAGGTAGGATCAAACTCTGAGCAACCTGGTCTGGTGGAAGGTGTCCCTGCCCATGGCACAGGGGTTGGAAGGAGATGATCTTTAAGGTCCCTTCCTACATAAACCATTCTATGATCCTAAATGTGATGAAGCATGGTGAACATGATCTAAATATAACCATGGATACCCAGAATTTTCTCTACTTTTTCACTCTGTTCTTCAGCTTCTGCATGATAGATATGCGTATGTATGCATGTATATATGCATATGAATATAACTATACTCCTCATACAGAAATAGTCATACTCATCACAGAAGCTAAGGTTGTTAAAATTGGAATGGACCTTCAAGATCAACTCGTTTCTGTTGGGCAGGAATGCCTTCCACTAGACTAGGTTGCTCAAGGCCTTATCCAACCTTGCTCTGAACTGCTCCAGGGATATGACATCCACTGATTCTTTGAGCAACCTGATCCAGTGCCTCACCACACTCACAGTAAAAAATTTCATCCTAATATCTAATATGAATTTATCCTTTTTCAATTTGTACACACTGTTTCTTGTCCTATCACTACAGTTCCAGTATTGAAAAAGAAAAAGTTGTTTTGCATCTCCTGGAGGAATGTTGACATGAGTGCAAATCAGAATAGAATGATAGACGGTGGAAAAATGTTCTTTTATGGAATTTCTTGGGTTGTGGAGGGCAAAACCTGGACAACATTAACCTTTTTTAGAAGTTTTCCCATCTTAGTTATCTGGATAACTTTCCTTTTGAAATCTTCAGTATATTTAAGTAATTGACTTCAAAATAGCTGTTGCAGTATCTCTTGATAGTGGCTGTCTGTGATTATTCCCAAACCACTGTCATTTTCAAGTGGTTAAAATTTCTTCTCTGGGGTTTGAACTAGATATCTTTTACCTTTTTAAGAATTTTTTACCAGTATGGTTGTTAACATGCAGAGTGATGAAATATAACCCCCACTGGAGATTTGCTTCACCCTCTATATGGGGAATGATGAGAGACTTGTGACTGTGTTGCTGAAAGCAGCTGCATGAGATCAGTTGGGTACAGACGACATCGATCTGATAAACATTTGCATCATCAAGGAGTTTGTTTACCGTGTATGTTAGAGAAAGAGGAGACTATTTCCTCAGTGAGTTTGATTCTGTATAATTTATTTTATATGAAGTGAAGGAAAGATTAAAACAGTCTAAACCCTACAAAAATAGTGAAAGGAAGTTAACTGTCAAAGCTAATGTATCCAAAAAGTAAACACTATTGATGATGAATTGTAGGAGAAGGGAATACAGGTGACCTTGCCCCTGATAAGTAACAGCTGTGGTAATTACCCAGTTCAGCCTTGTCCCTGATCAGAAACAGCTATATCCAACAAAGATGTGTGATAAAAAGGGAGTGGGTTAGCTATGAGGGGGGAATCATGAAGAAGGATCCTGAGGAGAGAGGATCACTGCTGTGAGGTCAGTCTGGATCTGCAGTTAGAGCCTGTTGTTGAGACCTGCTGTTACAGTCTAGCTAGGTAAAAGCCTGCAGTCAGAGTTGCACACTGATCCCTGCAGTCATAGTTTAGCAGGAAATAACCAGCAGTCAGAGGCTGCACAGGTATCCTACAGTAGGAGCTTGCTGCAACCAGTGTCAGTGAATAGTTGGAATCAGGATGGCTGAGCTGTAAAGAGGAATGAACCAGGACTCTTTTTGTGCTGTGATAAATGAGAAGTCTGTGTCTTGGCTCATTTCTACCCTCTAACAAGAGGGTTGCTATAACAGTGAATGGGATTTTTTTTGGCAGAACAATTTATGACAAAGAGCATTTCAAGAAAGCCTTCTACAGCAAGTCAAGTAAGTTCAGGCTTAGACACCTCACACTGAACACAGAGTAAATCTGTTAAGCACAGCCTTTTTTGCTTTTTCAACTGTGGTGAAGATTAGCACATGCCAGTTTTTTGGTTTTGGATATTGTAAACAAAACCTCAAGCTTTTATTTTAGTGTAAGTTGAGTGATTTCACGATAAAAGAAAATTCCGAATAGTGTCTGGTTCTCTGTATACCAGTTCTCTGGGAAATTGATTCAATTATAATGACTGCTCCACACTTCAGCACCTTGTCTGAACTACCCAAAGAGTGTCCCCAGGAGATGATTTATGAGCCAATTTGGAAAGCCGGTACTCCATAAGCCAGAAGTGTGGAAGTGACTTGCGCTGACCAGAGCTTATCATGCAATACCTTGTAGGAAGCTAATGGAGTACTCCTATGTTCTGCACCATTTCAGAAAGTTTGAAATGTTTTCCTCTCCCTACGGTAAAAGCAACATTTCTGTAAAAAGCATTATCACCAGGCTTGGGATATTTCTGAAATAAGAACATTGTTTTTTTAAGAGTATAATTTTCAAAGCATTTTAATATAAAATATTAAACATGTTAAAACTAATACTTTTTAAAAAATTATCAGCTTTGACAAATATACAGAATGACTTTCTTGTTGTACCATCCTGACTTTCAATTATGGTACAAATGTGATTTTATTTTCTTGTCCATGTAGTTACATTTAAATTCATGACATCATACTGTAGTTTATTCTGAGTGCAAATCTGAAGCCTGAACAGTGAATACTGGGTAATACTTGGGAGTTTCTTTTTCATGTACACGTTCTGCTTGTTTTAAAGTATATGCCTGGATAAGAATAAAATCAGGGGGATTGACTACTTCAGTTACAAGCGTAACATTTTAGAAGACTTTCATTCTACTTTGTTGCAAGAACTTGTAGAAAAATGGAGAGAACAGATATTTAGGAAAGACTAAATTATTTAAAGTAAAACTATTTTAGCATTGTGTGTATTTCTTGGAATATAGTGGTTGCAAATTTGAAACAGGTCAGCTATGTTCTAACTGCTTAATGCTTAAGAAATGCTTAAGAAATCAGGAAGACATTTTGGCTTTTCCAAATATCAAGGTGCAACCAGACTATTCTTTTAACCTAGCTTCTCTTATTCTCTATAAAATTATCCCTTTCTCTCCCATTTCAGTGTCTCTTCTGCAACAAATACTCATGTACTTCAAGACTAAATTGGAGCCATTTTTTCTGTCTCTTGACAGAAACTCAATTCAGCATGTTTACAATCACACAAAACTGAAAACCCACCATTGTATGAACACACTTTCAAAGAATTATAATGGTAGATTAAAGAGGCAAGATAGGCTTGTAATTGTATTTTGTAACAGGGAGATTTATGAATTAATGAAGTGAATGAAAAAGTGTTTTAATTTATGTGGAGAGTCCATGAACCATATTTTCAATCATATAAAATGCACCCCATGCTGCACTCCATTTCTTCCCCCATTCCACACCCCTCTCCCCTTGATTTTCCTTATTATGTGATGCTTTCAATTGTTTTCAGCATCTGCATGAGGATATTCTGGAAGAATATCCAGGAGACTTATGCACATTATGAGGTGAAGACAATGTCCCATCTTGGCTAGTAGAGGTGAACAAATTGGGAAACATTGCTGCTCTTCTACTAAAAATGTCAGCTTCACTTCATTCACTGAATAGGAAATGGGTTTGGATATCAGATATGCCTGTAGTTTTGAAAGCTATTGGGCAGAAAAATGATAGATAGTACATTTTGTCCAAACCAACTTTAAGATAAGGGACCAAAGAATTTCATCATAAATAGTCATAATCCTTCCTAGGCCACACAGCTCTCTGATACAGATTTTGATACTTTCAACAAGGATGAAGCTTTCTTTTGACTGCTGAACTATCAATAGAAAGTGCTAGAGACATAACAGTAATAAACTAGCAAAACTTTTTTTTCTGTACTGTTTCCATCTTCCATAATTCTCATGAAAACTTGTGATGAACACAGGGTCGCAAGTAACTACTCTGACCTGAAGTTCTTAAACAGGGAAAGTTCCATATGTTCAAAGCAGATTGATAGTAAGAAAAATATGTGAATGATTTTTTTTTTCTCAGAACACTTTATGTCTCATAGGTAACATGGAGAACCTGTTCAATCTGTATCACAAGACCTAAACTAACAACTATCAGAGCTCCTGTGCTAACTTCACCTTAAATGGGTGATGAATCACAAAGCAGAGACCACACTGCTGTACTTTCTTAAGGAATATACTACATAATCCTAAGAGACCGTAGGGAAGACCAAAAATAAAGATTACATGAGTTCCTCTTAGACTGTAGTCTGGGCATTGGAAATGACTGTCTGTGATGATGAGACTTGCTGATCAGAATTATATCTGCCCAAAGTGGGCATATGCATATGCATGCATCCATACCTGTATGTCTGTGCATGTTTCCACATGTCTATTTGGATTTAATGAAGTAGTTCTGTTGGATTTTGTCCAATGCAGGGATTGTCCCAACTCACCTCGATGCTTCTGTGAGTGACTTTTAATATGTTGCACACCTTTTGTTACTATTCCCTGCATGCTTTACAATAAATGAAGCTGGAATTCTGGTGTATTGTTCACATGTCAGCCAGGACAACAGCAAGGATAGAGGATTTTTTTGAGTTACTTGGAACTGATTTTACTGCATTATGTCTCCCTGGAGAGAGAGAAGCTTTTCTTAAATCATCAAAGCAAATTTCTGCTTTATTATTGAATTAAGGAATAAACTATCCTTTATTATTATCATCACATTTCTTATAGTGCTTCTGTTAATCCATAGTATATTGCTAAGTCACTATTACATAGTGATTACACTGATGTATGGACACATAAAATGTTTAGATTTCATGTTTATAATGTAATATGTTATTAAAGAGTCTTAGCAGTCTGCAAGCTCCATGAGTTGCAAGCTCCATGAGTTACAAACTCATGGATTGGAACCTTAGTAGAAAGTCAGAGTATTTGATAACAATTTTAAAAAAGAGTGGATGATAAAGAAGAGATGAAACAGGTGTTTTCCCCACCCAGAATAATGACTTATTTCTATTTTAAAAATCCTTAAGTATTTTCACGTACATTACTGTAGAACATATCGAAACTATGTGCTAACAGAAGGATACATCAACCATAAAGTCTCTTGTTAAAGTCGTATTTGGAAAGGCAGTCAAAGACTTATGTACTTCATACTAAGATTAGTAGACTTTACTAGCTTTGTGTTTTATTTAATGGATGTACTATTTCTTAAAACAGATATCACAAAGCTTTGTCCTTTCTATATTAAATATTCATAACAAGATCTGTACCTGTTCAGTTTAGTGATAAATAGAGCCAGGAAGACATTCAGCTAAGCACAAGACAATTCAAGTCACACAGGAATTCAGCTTTTATACATCCAGTGTTCATATTCTCATTGCTATCAGTAGGTTTACAGTGGTTTATTCTGATTAATTTACTCAGTTACTTTAACCTATATTCACTTGTGTCTCAACTGCTTTAGGTGCTCAACTCTATGCAGACTCTCTCATTCAAAAAACCTGTTTGGCTAGCTGAGTTTAGGTAGGTTTCACAGTGTTATACAGTATCTGGCACAGGAATGTGCTTGTTTTCAATAATGTGTGTGTTCTTGCGTCTCATAAAAATGGGAAATTGAGTGTGTGGTGCTGTTTCTGAGCAACAAAAGGTACATGATACGTTGCAGTGAGTTGTGCTTCTGGGTTCAATTCAGATCAGATTTTTTCTAAAGCTAAGAAAAAAGAAGACTCTGAGCTAAAAACATAGGTGATATATTATATTGATTTTTTTTTTATTAGCACTTGATACCCTTAACACTGAAGTCAACAGTAATATATTTTTAATTTTAGAGTGAGTAGAATCTCCTTTCTGAGAAATAATCAGAAAAATTATTTTCAAGGTTAAGTCAAAGTTCTTCCAGAGTCTTCTCTCTGTGGAGTCTGTAGACTTCTGTCAATAACTTTTCACTTTTACATCATGATCTGTTCTATAGTGTATGCAGTACAATGCTAACTTTCCAGATGCATGGGCTCAGATATTGCATAATGATAGTTTTTGATCTGTAATGCATTCATTGTGAAAAATCTGATTTTACAATAATTATTTATGAATCTTAGAGGTTTTTTAAGCAAAGAATATTATTTTTCCTAAGATTGTCTGCAAAGCATCCTAATTTAGGAAAAGCAGAGAAGTCAAAGAAAATGTAATGGTTTTGTACATAAAGAGATCCAGGAAAGGAATACAAGCTAAAAAAATCTCATTGGGAGACTAGATTACTATCCATTATGCTACAGTTGTTATGAAAAGGAATGCCAGACATTTGGATATTTTTAATGGGTACTAAATATGAATTACACGTCTACATTTTGCTCCTAAGAAGACTGTAAGCAGAAAGTTGATCTCTTCTTAATTCTTAATACATGAGACTTATTACATGTCATTAAAAATATACTATGGGCCTGTCTTTTCATAGCAGCATACTTAAAATGGGGCTTGGTCAGAGCTAAAGTGTGTAGAGGTCACAGAAGGTAATTAGCAGAGCCTACTTCTGATCCTGAGGCAGTTTGTTCTGCAGTTTGTCTCTACAAGGTGATTTCTGGTTCAGTGTTTTCACAAATATTCACTGCCTGCAGAGCTGAGAATCAGAGATTACTTTCATGCTTCTGTGCTACCAGTATTTACTAACTAGGCAGATTAGTGGTGTGAAGTTTGATCTTGTGAGAGTGGGTCTCAAGTGAGAGGGAACAATAAAATAAAAAAGCTGAGAGAACTGATTTTTTTTTTTCTCTCTGGTAAAGGGAGGGCTTTGGGGTGATCTGATAGGAGCCTTCCAGTACCTGAAGGGATCCCTCAAGAAAGATGAGTTTATTTGCAAGGGCCTAGAGTGACAGGACATGGAGAAATGGCATAAAACTGAATGAAAGTAGGTTTAGATTAGAGAATGGGAAAAAAAAATTAAAGTGAGGATGATAAGGCCCTGGCGCAGGTTGCCCAGAGAAATTGTGGGTGCCCCATTCCTAGAGGTGTTCAAGGCCAGATGGGATGAAACTCTGAGCAACCTGGTCTACTGGAAGATGTCCCTGCCAACAGCACGGGGATAGGAACTAGATGATCTTTAAGCACTTTCCAATCCAGGCTATTCTATAAAATGTGATAAAAGCATGTGTTATTTTTATATGGCTTACATGATTCAATTAAATGTGGATGGGAGAACAATATACTTTGCCCACTAATAGGAACATTTATATCAATTTGAAATCTGGATTAGAAGTAAAGTCTGACCGAAGTGTGAAACACTCAGAGGTTTTATATTCTAAACCCAGACAGTAGTTCTCTTTGCCTTGGCCCTAGAGTCTGCCAGAATCACTGTGGTCTCTGGTGAACATAGGGAGCATTTAATGCAGACACCTGGTTTAAAGGTCTGCCAAGGAAGGCAGAAATGTCCCTTGGAATGGAAAATGTGACCTCCTTCCCTCCAAATTATTACAACTTGGAAATTATGGGTCTTTCAGACAAAGATATGGAAACAGGTATAACAGTTCTTTAGTTATATATATATATATATATGCATAACAAGGCAAACAAACAACAACAACAGCAACACCAAACAAAACCAGAAAATCAGTAACAGCCTTCTGTCTGCAGTTGAGCACTTTCCACTTCGGTGCAGTTCCGGTCACAGCCGGCAGGGGCACTGTTGGCTCCCGGCCGGGCAGGGCAGGTGCGATGATTCCTCCGCGGCTGCAGGGGCGCTGTTGGCTCCTGGCGGGCAGGATGGATGCGATGATTCCTCCGCGGCTGCAGGGGCGCTGTTGGCTCCCGGCCGGGCAGGGCGGGTGTGATGATTCCCCCATGGCTGCAGGGGCGCTGTTGGCTCCCGGCGGGCAGGGCGGGTGTGATGATTCCTCCGCGGCTGCAGGGGAGCTGTGGCGCGGGCTCAGCCAGCCCTCCGCATCGTAATGGCCTGGCAGGAGAGAAAGAAAGAGGGCTTCCTTTACAAACTCACACTGGGAAGCCGATGCCAGTGCCCCTCTGGATGGTGAAGGAGGGCTGTAGCAGGAAGCTTGGAGTGATGGCTGGAATGGCAGAGGTGGGCACACCTACTGTGACAAAGAAAATGTAGCAGAAACTCTGCTGCTGTAGCAGCAGCTGTGGAGGTGTCCCAGCAGGCACAGAATGCTGAGTTATAATGTAGTGAAAAATCCAAAGCAGCAGCAAAAACAACAGCAGGGTTGTGCAGCAGTGGGTGGGGGATCAGGGTCCCAGGTTTTCCCCTGAGGCACTCAAGTGGATGATGAGGGTCCTCTCCAGTGAGAGCTCATGTAGGAAAAAAGGTCCCAGTTCAGTAGCCACTCTGAAGAGCACAGGTTCACCTACAGTAAAGAAGCAGGGAAAGACAGAACTCCATGGAGGCAGCGAACTTTCCCCGCAGTAGCAGCAACTCAACCATTCCCCTCCAGCCCTGAGAGTGAGAGCTGACCACAGCTCCTCACTCTCCAGCCAAAACCTGGCAGTATCTCTGCACATCCCAAGAGAAAGCCTCTCAGCTAGGATGGTAGCCAACTAAACCCTTACCCCTTCTCCTCCTCTCAGCCAATCCTCTGTCTCTTAAGTATTGGTTGTTCCCATCTCTTAGGCAAGACATGGGAGAAAATTCCCAGAGGGAAAGAAAAAGGGAAAAAAAGAAAAAATCTAACCTCCAGTAACTACTTAGGCAATAGCCAGGTTCTCAGTAATAGGGGAGTTAGTACTTGACACTGCTATCTGACACTAATTACAACAGCATAAATAAAAAGAGTGCATTTGATAGCAGAGTAGAGTTCTCTCCCTTCTCTCTCTTCTTGTTCTTTGAAATTATAGCTTCCATTGCTCAGATGCTTTGGGAAATATGCCTCACATTCACAGGACTGTAGAATCATTAAGGTTGGAAAAGACCTGCGAAGTCATTGAATCCAATCTCTGACCAAACAACATCTTGTCAACTAAACCAAGTCATAAAGTGGAGGAGGTTTTTGCCAAATTCAGTCTTCACCTCTGAACCCCATGCAAAGGCAAGGGTTGTTGAGAGCAGAGCCACTGCATTCTGATTTTCTCTTTGTCTTGTGCTCCTTCTGCAGACTTAAGTATTACATGTAAAGGATTATCTTTATAAACATGTTCAAATAAATTACAAAGACAACAAATACTACATATCTTCTATGGTGTGACCTTCCCACACAGGATGAGTGATGCCACATCACTGGGAAGCAAACGTGGATGTGATGCTGTCCAAGCAGCAGGTTCAGAAACAGGAAAGGGTAATGGTCACTGGTTCAGCTCATCTCTCATGTCATGTTTCAGATAGAAAGGGCAGGGCTGGGTGTTTATGCACTGGTTTCATTGGGATGGTTAAAACTTTTTGCTTGCTCTAAGAAGGTGTAAGTAAATTCACAGAGTAGTTGATTTTTGTCAGGAGAGCTGGAGATTGTCTAGCCCAACTCTGCTCTTCAAGCATGGTTATCTAGAGCAGGTTGCTAAGGATATATCTGGTTTTGAGTGTCTCTAAGGATAACTCACTGCATTAAAGCTTAGGACTTACATGTATTTAATTTATAGCAGAAGCATTATAGTAAGAGTTTAGGAGTTAGGACTTCACGTCTCCTAAATCTAAGCCCTAAATTAGAGGCTTAATTGAAATTGGCAAATGATAATTTAGCTTCTCCATTGAAGCTGAGGTCCTCAGAAAGGCTAAATCAAGAAAGAAGCCCCATGATGAGTAGGCTTCTGCTTCCTGTGTTTGTAATTACACGTGCCTCAGCAGCCTTGGGCCAAAAATAGAACCTAATCCTGTCAAACAGGAAACAAAATCTATTTGAAGTCTGCTATACTGTGCTCTCCTTTATTGTGCATGCTGTCTAATTTTGTTAATGGATTGTTCTTACTTCTCATTGGAAGAAATGGTATAGATTATGTCCTTAGCTTAGTCTTCGCTGGATCTTCTTACTATGACAGGACTGCTGAAAGGTCAAAATGAGAGATTGCAGTGAAAGGAAAACAAAGGAAGTAGATTTTTCCTTCTCCAAACTGTCTCATATAAAGGTCGGAGGTGACAATAATGTGTTCTTTGACCACCTTATAAAATAAACCAACCACTTCACCATTCCCTAAAGGTGTCTTTACGCATCTGAATCTTCAACAGACATCAATTACTGGTTCCAGCTGGTTCCAGTGTATTAGTGTTGGCAAATTGCACCATCACAATGGATAGATGGATAGAGACCCAAGAAACCAAAAGGAAACACTGTTGGTAAGAAATATTCTCCACTTGAACAGGTACCTGAATTTCCTTATGCATTTTGTATGTCATTTAATGCTTTAACATGGCTTACCATTAAAGAGATACCCTTTTCTGTTTTCGGACTTGAGGACACCTACTATATCTGCAAAGTATTGTAATTTTTATATATGCAAGAGCATTTTTCTTCCTTTAAGTTATTTCTACTTGTTAGTAATTGTAGAGATTGGTTGACTGTATTATTTCTCCCCCTTCTTGTCTGTCACTGATTTTGAACTTAATGAGTTCTAGTTAAACAGGTGTATGTGACTGGTAGTGATTATTCTTAAATGCCTAACTTGGATATTTGATAGGTACAAGTACCTAAATGAAAATACTAGGAATAATTATATTCCTGCAACCTAATGGATGTAACAGACTTTGAATTTATTAATGATTAAAACGCTTAGCATCCAATTGATTCCTAATGTTGCAAGGAGTGTGTGCTAATGATTATCTAGGAGAGACTATGTGGTTAAGCACATACACAGAATCTATCAGGGCAGCCAGTCACCAGAACTGCAGCTCTTGGATGGCTCTTTCCTAGTGTTCTGTTGTCTGACCAGCAAGAAAGTGGTGTTTCCCTGCTTGTTTGATTTTGGCTTTTTTAAAATGTAATAATGACCAATACAATGTAGCTGCCTAATTTGAAATTCATCAAAACTTTCTGGTTTCGGTATAGGAGGTTCCATATGACACAATATCATGCAAATCAAAATGAAATCCTAAGTATTAAATATTGCGTATATCACAAATATCTTATATTCATATATATATATATCTTATATTCAGTTTTGGCTAACACCCTTAAGGTTAAGTAGTTGAATCAGTTCAAAGCTCTAGGAATGTGCAAGCATTTCTAATTATATAAAGGAATAACATGAAATCTATAGATGCATAATTAAGTAATTACATGTCTCCAGAAAATCTGGATTTAATTTTCAAGTTTAAGCCTCAGTAGATTTCCTTCAGTTTCTAAAACTTACTCTAAATAGGAAAAGTGGTTTAGCTTTCATGGAAACCAGTGCCTCAGGAACACATGGGTCTGTCTTCAGAAAATAATTTTGATTTGTAAAGTGTGAGCAGTTTCTAAAGCTTGTCTCTGATTTCCACTTCTCAAATTCAAGTTAAAAAAATCCTTAATGTATTTCTGCCACATTTATGGCAGTCATTAATAAATCATCCAGAAACAGAGTTATAATGAAGCATTGCTTGTTATATATGTCCTGACTTGATACAGGTGATTGTAATATGGGTGGAATTCTAAACCACAGAAGCTCTTAATACTTGAAGAAAGCAAACATTTGTATTAAAAAAAAAATCATAAACCACACACCTTCACACCATTTATAGCAAACAAATACGTTACAGTAAATAAAACCATTTTTATACTATTGTTTTATTAGTTTAGTAGGAGCATGCATTTTTATTTGTGTGAGTAAAAAAGAGACCCCACTTTGATTCAAGAACTGTTTTTGGTTTTCCCTTCCTAAAACAATGCTGCCATTGCAATATTATTATTTTCTTTCCACTTCCTTTGAAAAATATAATACAAATCAAATCTTTCCACTTTTTGAAAACTTCCTGGTTAACTAATCAGCTACAGAAGACTTCCTATTATTTTGGTTTTCTGCCTAAACAGGTAGCAATTCTCTTATTGTGGCTCTTTCTAATCTCTGAGCAAGCACACTAAACTTCACAAAAAGTAGCTTACTGCTATAAACTTATAGCCTGAGAAAGTAGCTGAAAATTGCTCTTAGGTTGTATGCAAACAAGTACTTAAATATGCCACATCATACTTGATAAAGATATAGATTGGTTTTTTGGTTTTTTTGCAAATATATTTATATTCTATGATTCTGTTAACCTGTTCAGTAAATTCCAAGAACTGCATCCTTTGAAGGAAGCTACGGAGGGTATACTGTGAGTTCAGAGTCCCTTTGATGGAGGCTTGGTAACTTACAGAAGTTGCTGTAACAGGAGATGGGATCCTTTCGTTTTGTGTGAAAATATCCCCATTAAACTTACTCATAAAAAAGGAATTTTCAGCATATGTACTTCAGCCATTAGTTTTCAAACTGATGTTATTTGCAAGTCTTCTGTACGTGATCTTCAGTGGTCAACTAGATGGTTCTCTTAAAAGATTATTTCAAAGTGTAAAAAAAATTATGAGGGAAAAAAGCCAAACCCTAACCATCTCTGACTTGAAGAAGCACAGTAATGTAGGTTTTTCTGAAACTAAGAAAACAAAGAAAATACTAAGACCCAATATCTAGGGTTCTGGGCTTCATAGCTGTTGAGAGGTTTTTCTTACTTTTAGATGTACTGCTGAACATCTGCTCTATGCACACAGACTGAGGTTGGTGCAAGTTCTTTGAGGCTGGTGCTTACACCGCAATGTCACTTGTGTTATTGGTGATTGAGCAATAATTGGTGATTATTGTGGTGGTATGAAAAGCTCAGGAAAAAAATACTTCACATACCAGTTCACAGATTAAGTAAAACCCCAGTACCTATCTACTTCACAAAGGAGGCAGGAACTCTTAACAAACCTGTTATTTCAACTCATATTTTTGTTAAATGTTTTTATTCCTTCTGATTTAATAACTCGGATGTCTGAACTTGAGGTTCAACATATAATCCTTTAATATTTGACTAGTAATGCTTCCTCTGACACAGGAAGTAGACTGGAAGATAGTGTGATAACTAAAAGAAACCCATGTTTTTAAAATAACTTCCTAATTTTGCCTTCAGAATCAAAACCCCAATAATTTGGAATAAGAGGCAATGGTATCTGTCTCTTAAATTCTTCCTACTCCTACCTGCACATCATAGTTATTATAATATTAAAAATGCTATTATATTTTCCAGGAAGGAAATCTTACAGGCTCAGGAAATGACAATCCCCATGTGCCAAAAGGTGAGCCAGATGCACAAAGAGCTTTGGCTGGAACTCAACAGAAAAAAAAATGTTAAGACCTCTGGAGTAAGGGTCAGGCCACTCAGAAGTCCTGCAATGAAATCAGGAGAGCATGCAGAGAAGAGTACAATCCAAAGAGCTAAAGCTCAAGTAGAAGTTAATGTGGCTACTGCTATAAAATACAATAAAAAATGCATCAACCACAAAGGAAGGGTTAAGGACAATCTGCATCTTTTACTAGACATAGGGGAAACAGTGCCCAAGGGTGGGAGGTGTGCTGAGGCTTTTAACATCATCTTTATTTCAGCCTTTAATAGTAAAACTGGTTATCCTTTGAGTACTCTGCCCCAGGCGCTGGAAGAAAGGTATGGGGAGCAGAATGAAGCCATGTAATCCAAGCGGAAAAGGTCGGTGACCTGCTACACCACTCAGAGACACACAAGCCTCAGGGGCTGGGTGGGATCCAGCCAAGGGTTCTGAGGCAGCTGGCAGAAGAGCCACTGAGCCACCTTCAGTCATCTGCCAGCAGCCCTGCCACCCGGGGAGGTCCCAGAAGACTGGAGGTGGTAAACGCGAGCCCATCTCAAAGAGCTGGAAAGAAGTTATGGGGAACTATGGGGCTGTCAGCCCGACCTCAGTGCTGGGGAAGGCCATGGAGCGGATCATCCTGAGTGAATTACACAGCATGTGCAGGACAAACAGCAGAGCAGACCCAGCCAGCACTGTTTGTGAGACACACAAGGTGTGTCTCATCGATCCAATGAAAATCCTTCTATGAAAATATGATCTGCTTAGTAAATGAAGGAAAGGAGGAGGATGTTGTCTTACCTGGACTTGTATTACCCGGTGTAGTAGTTTGATATGGGGAAGTGGTTTTTTCAGGAAGTTGTAGTAATCCCAATCAGTGACTGGCTTTGAAACTGACAGCTAATACAGCCATTGGAGAAATGGTGTGTCTCTGTGAACACACAGGATTAAATCGGAGGAATCTTAGGAAACTTCCTTTTCCCCCGTGCCATGGAGAGGCAGCAGGAGCAGAGGGCTGGCCTTGTCACCATGGGCCCCTCCCGGGGCCTGGCGTGGCCCAGCCGGGCTCTGCTGCTCCGCCGGTCAGGTCGGACCCACCCCATGAGAGCAGGGCTGGGCAGGAGGCATCTTCCATGCTGGCTGCTGAGATTTCCTGGTGGTCTTTTCCCAGGCCCTTCCAATCTCCAGGTGTGAGTTCTTCCCCATCTCCCCACCCCATGAGAGCAGGGCTGGGCAGGAGGCATCTTCCATCCTGGCTGCTGAGATTTCCTGGCGGTCTTTTCTCAGGACCCTTCCAATCTCCAGGTGTGAGTTCTTCCCCATCTACCCTGACCATCAGCACAGCTTTGAAATCTGACACCATGAGCTGCAGCCTGAGAAAGAGAGCAACCTGGATGAGCTGTTACCTCTTTCCTTGACAAATGAGATTTAGAAAAGCACTGATCCTTCCCTGAGTGAGAGGAAAGGGGCAAAGTGAACCATGGAGAGACACTGCATGAGTTGGAAGTCAATGAAGAGAGAGAGTTAAGTCCTATGTGGGAGAAGGATTGAGGAAGTCATTGAGGGTAGACTTCTCTTGTGAGCCATGGTGATGGACTGTAATGTATTGGAATATCCCTTTGAACCATGGAAAAATATCCATTTTGCGGACATCATTATTCAGATTTGTGGATTTGAGCAAAGGTATCTGTGATTGACTGAGTGAATACTGAATTAGTAGCTGTTATCCCATGAGATGTTTGAACAGAGAAAGATGAGATAAGAAGCCCTCTGTGCCAGTGAAGAAGTGGAGATCTCTCTTCTAGAGATGAAGACAATCCTTTGCCTTTGCAGTTGCTTATTTTTAAAATGACACCCCAAAGTGTCCATGCATGACCCATATGCAGCTGGCAGGAAACTGCTAATGGGAGGGGAATTCACAGTTTGCAGAGGTTTTTCTGAGCAGCTGCAGATTCGGGACATGAGAGCCAGCAGAGGACTGTTTCTTGTGGCAATGTTCTTGTGGCCATGGAAGTTCTAAGAGAGAGACTCCTCTCCGAAAGAACTGATGAAAGATTATTTTTAAATGGTGAAACTGACCGAAAATGACAGGTTATGTCCCTTTATGTTGTTAGTGGGAAAGTGAACAGTTTGTGGGGAGGGAGAGGTGTTTTTGAAAGTTTCATGTTGATTCTCATTTTCTTCTTCTGGTGTTTAGTAATAACCTATCTTTGTACCTTTTAAGATTTGAGCCTGTTTTGCTTTTTCTCATAATCCTATCTCACAGCAGAATTCTGGTAGACACTCAAACAACTACACTATATTTGGCAAACAGACAGGCAAATGTGAAACCATTGCACCTGGTAATAAAGCCTTTGACATCATTTCTCACAGCATTTTTCTGGACAAACTGGCTGCTCATGGCTTGGACAGGTGTATCCTGTACTGAGTTAAAAACTGTCTGGATGGCCAGGCCCAGAGAGGAGTGGTGAAGGGAGATAAATTGCTGCTGGTCACAAGTGGTACCCCTAGAGCTCAGTATTGGGGAAAATCTTGTTTCCTATCTTTGTCAGTGATTTGGATGAGGGGAATCGAGTACCCCCTCAGTCAGCTGCAGATGACACCAAGTTGGGTGGGAGTGCTGATCTGCTGGAGGGCAGGAAGGGTCTGCAGAGGGATAGGCTGGATTGATAGTCTGAGGACAGTGGCCTGAGGCTGAACAAAGCCAAGAGGTGGCTCCTGCACTTGAGTCAGGACAACAACAACAACCCAAGAACCCCAGACAGTGCTACAGGCTGGGGACAGAATGGCTGCAAAGCTGCCCTGTGGAAAAAGACCTGGGGTGATGGTCATCAACAGCTGAACATGAGCCCTGGTGGCCAAGAAGGCTCCTGCATTGTGGCTTGCCAGACTGGGCAATAACCATCCCCCTGTACTGGGCAACCATGAGGCTGCACCTCAAATCCTGTAATAAGTTTTGAGATAGTGCTGCGGTGCCTCTCAGAACACAGTCCCGACCTGCCCAGGCTAGCTCAAGCACCACGGCAAGCGGCAGGTGCGGCTGGTGAGCAGCACAAGCCAAGCTGATCCTGTGGGTCTTGGCGCCAATGAGACATCGAGGGCACAGGTGGCAAGGGGCAGACGAAGGCGGGAGAATGAAGGGAGCAGCCAGTCGAGTAAATCCAAGGGGTTTATTGAGGGGTCAGGAGGAGCCTCCTCACCATCCAAGGACTGCTCAGACCGAGCCGATCTTGGCTTTTGGGGAGTCCCCTTTATTGGGGGGCAGTACAGAGGGTGGTGAGAAGCGTGTAACCAACTGGGTTCAGTATAGGAGAGGTTAGGAAGGTGACTGATGCAAACGAGAATCACACACAAGGGAGAGGAGGGGATTTTCCCTGAACCTAACTTATCACTCAAAGCCCCTCATAGAACTTTCCAGCTCTGAGGCAGGGCTCTGAGGTGACAGGCAGGCTCCAGGGAGGAGGGGGGAAAGGATTGACACCTAACAGTTACTGGGAGAGTTCCAGGGGCGACTATCAGGAAGGCAAAACTAGGGTACAAGGAACAAACCATCTTATAAAGATCTTAGAAAAATTTATAAAATATAAAGAACTCATTAACACATCACTACAAGACAGAAAAACATTGATGTGCAACCCATCCATGGAAGGGCAGTGAAGAAGGGGAAGAGTCTGGAGCACAAGTCTGATGAAGAGCAGCTGAGGAAGATGGGAGAAAAGGAGTGTCAGGAGGGACCTTAGTGCCCTCTTACAGCTCCCTGAAAAGAGGGTGTAGCCAGGTGAGGTTCAATCTCCTCTCCCAGGTTAAAAGTAGGAAGATGAGAAAAATGGCTTCAGCTTGCCCCAGGGGAATTTTAATTGGGATATTAGAAAACAGTTCTTCACCAGAAGAGTTATCAAGCACTGGAACTGCCCAGGGAAGTGGTAGAGTCACCATCCCTGAAGGGATTTACCAGATCTGTAGATGTTGCACTTAAGAAAATGTTTTAGTGGTGAACATGGCTGTGCTGGGTTAATGGTTGGTTGGACTTAATGATTTTTAGGGTCTTTCCAACGTAAATTATTCTGTGATTCTGGGAATCTACTATATAAAATTGAGCACAAAGGAGCTAATGAGAAATATTCAAGAGTGAGGGAAATATTAATGCTAGCATTATTCTTTTTTTCTATAAAGCTGCATGTTTCATTTCCCATTAGGGAGAAATAGTTGATACTACATTAACTGAGTTTTTTTTTGGAAGCAATTTGATACAATTCTTCAATAGAAAAATCCTAAATAAAAATCACAGGAAGGAAGTTTTATCTAAAAATTGTGAAGCCATGGTGTTCCTTTGATGGGCTTAAAATGTCAGGGAAGTGTTTTTTGTGCATTTTGAAGTATTTCCATACCAATTTTGATTAGTGATAATGACTGCACCTTGTGAAGAACTGAGCGCTTTCACATTCAGATTCACTAAGCTTATAAATAATGTGTTTAGTATTATCAAAGCAGTTATTACCATAAAAATGTAAGAAATCAGGACATTTTAAATTCTGTTTAAACTAGCAAGTAATTATAGTAAAAAAATAAGACCTGTAGACCTATTTGATGCAAATATGGATGAATATATTTATTTATACTTACGTTACTAACCCAAGTTACATGAGTTCTAACTTCTTTAACAGTTTAGAGAAGTGAAGTTTGGATGTTTTGATTTAAATAACTAACAAATAACAAAAGCAATTAAAATCATTTGAAGCATAGTGACAGGGAGAGTTTTGTCTCCTCACTGTGAAAGTAATTCCAATATCTCTACTTGGAAGAAAAAAGGAACATGCATAATTATCCTGTCTGTGCAAGACAGATTTCACATGAAGAGAAACAAAAAGGGAGAAATGGTGTCTTCAGAGATCAATTTTTATTTGTCTCATGAATATTGAAATAAACTTTATATATTTGGGTCAAATCCTTTGTTGATAGACTTCATCTTGTCCCTACATAGTACAAAGTATTTAAAATTAAGACTTGAGAAATTTGTGTGATTCTTTATGCAGTAACTGTTTAGAAAACCTCAGTGTATAAGACAACATATGTGAAAGACTGTAACTGCACAACATGGTTACTGAGAGCTATCTAAATTTATTTTCCTTATCAATTATGTCCCCAAAGACCTAAGTCTTTGCTATTTTCAAAATGTGCTCCGTTCTTGGCTTGTTATCTTCATTGCTGCCCTAAAATGAGGAGGTCCCTTGTTCTAGCCTCATTTCAGAAAGAAAATATAAGTAGGACATCTTGCTAAAATGACAGAATTGAATTGGGTTGATATTTAGAATATATAAATAGAAAAACTATTTTATCCTCTTTTCAGGATACCACAGATCGTGGTCTTCAAAATGCTGAGGTGATTTGACTAAAAATGTCAAATGAACCCTGTTAAATGAGAGTAATTATTTCTTGCCTGAGACAAAAGCAGACCAATAAGTTGCAGTGCCACTTCTGTCAGTTACCTTATTCCCAAATGCCATATTACCCCTGTGCATTTTACTTTCTGGAATAGGCAGAGCACATTTTAGTTGATGATCTGTTTGTACTTTTACTTGCTGAAATGTGATGGCAGGCAGAATTCCAATATCTCCAGAACTGGAGAAACTTTTGAAATCTTTGCAGTGCAGTGACAAAACTTAGTTTTCCTAACCTCAGTGGTACAGAGATCTAACACCTTCCTTCTAAACATGGAGGAGAAACATGGGCAGACTAAGCTGTCTCAGTGACGTGTTGGAGATTCAGGGAATGCAACAGCAGAGACCAGCACCCACTTCCACTGCCATCAATAACCACCAGCACAGCACATCCTTCACGCTGCTCACAGGCAGATGGCAAGGGGGGTGTGGATATGTTTGTCTGAAGTGATTCAAGAATTGCTCTTAAAACTTCTATCTGGGAAAAAAAAAAAATTAAGACTAATCTCGGTGGGAGGCAAAAGAAGGTCTGGGAACAACCATTTCTAAGAAGTGCTATTACTTTCTGAGTTAAATTTATGTGATTTTATACAGTACTCTTTCATCTTGTATTCCTTTTTCAGGAAAACATGATCCAAATAATTGTGATAAATTTTGTAATGAGGTTGAAAATGTTAGTGCTGGAAATCCAAGAAATATCTGGTGAGAAACCTCCGGAGTATGTGTGTCTGACTGGTAAAATTTTTTGGATTGTTTTACACATATATAAATGTACATATGCATATGTAAAGCAACAATAACAAAAAGGTACTAGCAACATCCTAAATTAAGATAATGAAAAAGCCATGGTAGCAAAAGGTGTGAGATGGCATTTCATAAGCATCTTTCTGTGATACAAGGGAAGTTTAGTAAAATCCAAAATTTGTAGGATTAAGCTGTATTCTTGCCTCAAGTGAAAGACCGTGATTGTATGCGGGTGGGGTGAGAGAATTTTGATGCTCTTGCAATTCTTTGACATATGGCACAGTCTAGCTCAACCAGTCATGAAGCCAAAGATGATTTTGTCCTACAGCATGAATGCCAACACTAATTTATTAACGTTGTCAGAAAGACAAGGACACTGACTTAAAAACGTTTAACTGCTCAGAGGGTCGTGTTTTTCAGTAACCCAGGGAAATATGTGTTTGAACACTTGCAAATTCTTTGGTGATAGCAAAGGTCTTGTTACTTGTGAATACTTAAGGATTCATTTTGGCCACCAGCCTTGAATGTCAGATTTAAACCCCAAGCCATTTGTACTTGCAATGAGAGCCTTCACACAAGAGATATTCAATAGCAAGAATGACAGAGGTGATGAAAGATTGTTGTTTTTGTCTTTGTCATAACCTCAGCTCTGAACTTAAATTCTATGGTTTCTAAAGAATAATGTTTGATAACTATTAAAATGAAACAGCGTTAGCATTAATCGAAATCTTGTAATCAAAAAGTGTTAACCTCCTTAATTCCTGTATGTAATTGTCACAAAATTAATTATCCAAAGTATTATAGGACAAGCTGCTTTAATCCCTAAGTTTAAAAATTGGACAGTGGCAAGGATTTCTTGGATTAGGAGCACTAACTTGGCTCATTAATGAGTGGTCATGTGAATGGTGCAGCAGTGGTCATGCAATTATATGGTTTCAGCCTTTCTTCTTCCTGGAGTTATTGAAGAGTTTTCATCAAAACAAGATCTTTCAATGCCTTTCTTCAATTCAGAAAGTGATGAAAATTCAAAAACACTCTTAAACTTTTGATGTCCATCAGAAATTTCTACCATGATGCTAAAAAGACGCAGAATTTATTGGTATGTGACTGAATTGAATTCAAATTTTTCTCAGTGTTGGGTGTCATAGCTTAATTTAGCCATTCCTTAATTTTCTGCTGACCTGAGAGAAAATGTAAGTGTATTTATTCCTCAAAACTGATGAATCTCAACTTGAGAAGAGAGTTTTAACTTGGTTTCTTTCCAAGTGATTTCTTGGGGCAGAAGATATTTTGGGCTGACTATTGTTTTGCGTGGCTGTTGCACTTTCTTGAGAAAGTTATCTTGGGGAGAAGACACTTCTAACCTGTTGCCTCAACAGTTCCTGAAAAAGAGGGAGTTTTTGTAGACAGCACCCAAAACTGTGTGTTTGCCTTTATCAGTGTTTCACACCGTGACTTCACAAGGTAGGAAAATGTCAATGACCTTAGGTTTCTGTATAGATACACAAACACACACAGAGAAATGTATGTGTTGCCTAACCATGGCTAATTACACATACAGATGTAGCTGTATAAAATACACATATGTATAATGATATGTATATGATGAGACATCAGTGTAAAGGTACTTGCAGATATGTGTGATTAGCTATCCAATAACAAAGCAGATCCATCTGGGAGAGTAATGGTTGTATATTCTCTTTAAAAACTAGAGCTTTAGGAACTTCATGTGTAAAAAAATTATGTATATGTAATAATACCAAGCATGATATAAGATAAATGCCAAGCATGAATAGCACTGGTGGCTTTCAAGAAAATATGCAGCACTGCTATAAAGATGGGGGGAGGTTGTGCAAAATGGCTCCAAAGAAAAAGTAACTTTTCCATACAGGTGTGATGACTGCAAAATTTAAACTGTATTTTAGGATAGTTCAAGCTGTGATTGGTTCTAATACATCTAAAAGATATTTATCTCATTCTTGCAGAAAGTTCTTCATAATTATCATGTTATGATGAAATGTTCTCAGTTGGCTGATGATTCTTACATTACTCATTTGTGTCTTTTATGTCCTGGCCTAGACTTTTGCCACTACTGAGGAGAAGGGGATGTCTGGGCTGTGCTGGCCCTGAGCCGTGTTCTCCAGGTGGCCCGTGGGCCACTGCTCAGAATGTCTGAGCTCCAGCTCTGGGAATACCACTGGGGAGGGGGCTGCCAGCCCTGGCCAAGAAAACAGCATCCAGGAATAGCCTGCCTGCTGGGTGGGAGATATGAAACTGAAAAATCAGGCCATGTGTTTCCACCTACATGTTTTCATTAGAGTTACAGCTGTGAGAAGAAGATGTGACAGGTACAATCCCGGCTGTTCAGTGCTTTTTCCTTAAAGAATGCCTTCAAATAATTTTATATCTTTTTCTTGCACGTCAATTTTGCCTTATAAATAAATAGTCTCATAAAAAATAACTTTAGTAAATACCACTTTTAAAGGAGTATATTCAAGATAACTGAGAAAACTTAAAAAATTAAAATTCCAGCTATATTAAATTGAATCTTTGTAATATCTTTGAGCATAATCCAATATGTGATAACATTAAAATGTTTTAATTTTAATGTATTTAAAAATTATTTTTGAAAGACCACATTTTGGGATGCAAAAACTAACAATTCAAAAACACCAAGTGGATTACTTCAGAAATTATCATATCTTAATTTCCCAAGATTATTTAATATTTTTTTTTAGTAGTAGGGACAGTTAAGTATGATGCTGGTGACATGATACGTGCAGTGTAGTAGTCAGTAGACAGGCTGGTGATTTTTGATTTTACTGTATTTTTCTTTTTCCTCTCATCCCGTTTCAGGAAATTAATTTATAGAAATGTCATAGGGGAAAAAAAAAGTTCATTACAGGTTGTTCAGAACTCGAAATTAGCTACAAATACACCTCTCGTTAAAGGAAATCCTCTGTAAATGAGAAGGATATTTTTCCTTTCATTTCTTTGAACTCCACAAAAATATAAATTATTTACATTGCATTCAATTCATATTCTATGGAACAACTTAATTTGTGTTAAAAGTTTTGCCAAAATATTATTTGAAATTTTAAAATAAAATTATTTTTATTAATTTTTATAGTAATCTTGGTTGTGCATCACACTATTCAGTTGGTAAAAATTTGTGGGCCACAGATTTTTATGGGCAGAAAATTTGCACTTTTTAAGGCGAGAGTGCAGCTCCTGAACATAGCTTTTCTTTTTTGTGTGTATGTCATTCACCTAAAGAAAGTTGGATAGTGGTGTGTTTGTATGTTCAAATGAGGAAGGTATGCTTAAACTTGGGACTTCAGAATGACAACAGATTGAGAGAAGGTCTTTATAATGAAATTAATGTTTTATTGACTTTTTTCTTGTGACCTTCATCCTTCAGCCATTAAAACAGTATCTGGATGTGTGATATGGGTTTATGAATACTCAGATAATTATCACTTATTTGCCTGGAAGGGTATTTCAGATGGACCTCATCTGCAGACCTGGGCATGTGTGAATTTTGCTTTTTTGAACAGAAGCAGCATGTAACTTACAGTGAACAACAAAATGAGCCTTAATTGATGTTAACCTCCCCAGAAAACAGACACTTGTCAGTCAGCAGGCGTGAAATAAGTAATAATCTCCCTTGGTCACTGCTTTGGATACAGACAGTTAAGTCTAAAAACAAGCATTATGAAAGTACAGTATATTAGGAGGAAGTTGATATATCCCTTAAAAAAACATGAGTGAACTTAATCATCATCTTATTGTCACTCCTTCCCCTAAATGGTTTTGTCAAACAGTAAATCTTGATCTCTATTCCCTTCAGAATTACAAAGATTGACACTGATAATAATATTTTTCCTTAAATGCATTCACCAGAAAAGAAGGGTTCTTGGATTAAATGTCTGCACACAAGAAGTGAACTTTCCATGATGGTGCAGATTTTCAAAATTGGATATGGGCACCAATATTTCACTTCTCAGTTTCTCATCTTAGATGTCAGAAAACATAAAAAAAATATTAGAGTCTTTCTGGATATTTGAAAAGATTTGGTTTTTTTAATCAAGTATAACAAAATAGTCTTCACAGTTATAAAAAGAAATCTGGTCTGAGTATCTCTAAAATGCAATCTTTGGTACAATTTAGATTATTTTAGATATATTTGATTTAAATGTTTAAATAACATTAAAATTATTTTATGTATATTTAGGCTCTTCAAATATTATATCCTATGTTCCTGAAGAATTTTGATTCTATTATCCTATTATTGTTTCTTTATGATTCAACTTTGAAAATGCATTTATTACTCAGCTTTATTCCAGTGCTTCAGATTCTGATGTAAAGTCTGGTGGAAGTGATCCAGATGTCATAGCCTAAATTATTAGGCTAATGCATAGGTGTTCATTTTCAAAATAAAGTATAATGCAGATTATTTTAATGTAAATGAATTTTTATGCATTTTGTGTCTTCATTTTTGTCCTTAAGTCTGTAATATCTATTATCTCCCTTTATATATTCATAATGACATTTAGAAATATAAATACTCTTATGGGATAAGTTTATTTCATGTGGGAGTGTAGGCAAGCTTCTCTTATTACTACTATTTAAAAAAAAGTTACTAATTTTATAGACAGCACATTGAAAATGCATTTAGACTTTGGTGCTCTACTGTGCTGTGAATGTACCACTAACATTTTGTGGAATTTGGGAAAGAATTTAAGACACTTTACACAATCTTTATTCTTAACCATACTGTTACCATAGTGCCAGTAGCAAATAACCATGATCCAAAATCTTATTATAAATGTGGTATGATACTCAACCTCTGCAGAGAAATAGAGGCACTCCACCTTCTTTTCTGAAGGTGTGAACACGTTCTCTGCCATTTCAAAGCTATTTTCTCTAGATCTCTTCCCTTTTTATCATCTGCCAAACCTGCAAGATTTGATCTCCCCTTTTTCCCTGCTCTCGAGTTACTGAAGTTATTCCTGTGTCTTCAGACCTGACTTCTTTCTAATGATGCAGTGGCAGTCACAGTGTGTGTGAGCTTTCCTAGGATGAGTTTTCCTCAGCACTCCGGGTGGCAGGTCTTCAGACTTCTCCTCAGCACTTAGGGTTTTTTTTTTCATTATTTGACCATGCCCTTTTGAAGAATGCGAGAAACCAATTTAATTTTTATTTATGCCTCACATTTGTTACAAATCCATTTTCTGACGTGGGGTGAAAAATTACTTTAGGGGGTTTACACGTGCAGTGAGCCTTAAGATGTGCCACATGCAGGAGGCAGCTGGGAGAAAACAGAAGGAGGCTCTGTCCCCAGGGAGACTTTGCCTGAAAGCCAATCAGGGGAGAAACTTCCACGGTTGGGCTGCAAGGGACCCCTCTTGGATGCAGGCAGGCCCCAGTGCCTGGAAAAATTTCACCCATTTGACCAGTGATCTTCCTAAAAAGGCTGAGTTATGGAAAGAGTCTTAGCACATAAACATAGTCAACTGTGCCACAATTTTTCTTCACGGTTTCTGCTTTCTTGGTGAGGAGGCAGTGCCTAAAGGGTTCATCTCCCTGCAGAGCTACCTCTTCCCTGCCTGCTTCCCCTGCCATCCCTGTCTGTGTACCCTGTTTCACCGAGCAGCTTGTCACCACAGCAAGCTGATCTTTGGTGACAGAGGAGCCAACAGAAACCCGCTGCCATTCCCCTGCATGATTCCACCTCTTCTAGCTGCTCTTCCAGGTTTTTTTGTTAAAACATGAAAGGTGTTCTCTTGGTGTGGTCAACTTCGTGAAGAATCTGAATTTTTCATGTTCTAAAATGCCTAGGAAAGGCATGTGCTGCACTTGTCTAAGTGTTAGATCTTGCATTAAGAGAGTTCAACAGCTCTAGTTAATCTGGGTGTAGGAATCCTCAGATGGCGTGTTTCTTATGAGGAAAGGCTGCACCCATAATGGGGATCTTGGAACACTTCTAAGGAAAAAAAGTGCTCCATTTTTCCTTACTGTTGCCATGTAAATGTCATTAGATGTTACTTCAGGTGTCACTTTATTTGATGGGGTGATAACAGCAGGAGTGTTAGAAAATTAAGACTTTGGTACTCTGCAGTGAGCGAGTCTTTCTTAGGGACAAAATGGATGAGGTGAGGTATTTCCTTTTTATTTTCCTTTACTTAACTCAACTTTTTTTTTTTTTTAGTGAAGTATCTGAGATGAATATTTAAGAATTCTACTTCAGCAGAATGGGTATTTTAAGCTCGAGTGAGTAGAGAGAGTAGAACAATATGTGATACTTAAGCTAGTGCTGGAGATTTTTCGTGGAATCTCTGCAAAGGATAGAAGTGATATTCAGTTCTGGAAGAGCTGGAACAAAATTTAATCCAATACAGAGAGAAACTGGGATCTCACTCATTTTTTACATCAGAGGCAATGTAAAGTTGAGGATCTGTCTCTTTCCTATTGAAATGGCAGTCCCTGGCCTGTTGTGGCAAAGTGGCTGTGGATAACAGAAGTCAGTGTGACCAAGAAGTTTTATCTTTTTTCTGTAGAAGCATTTCTTCTAAAAGAGATTGAAAGGAGAGATATTCATTAGTCTAAATAGGCAGCATTAAAATTAGCATGAACGAAGAAGAATTTCCTCCTTTTAAAGTGCCATATGCTGCCTTTTCATTGTCAAAACACTTTGCATTTTCTACCAAAAATATAGGAAATTATTTAACTAAAATGTCTTTTATTTCTGCTGTATCAGAATGCAAGAATTGGATCAGAGGGAACAATACATCCACCAAAGCATAAAGGAAGATGATGGCTCTGAATTAAAGTCTCACAGTGGTGAGAGGATCCTGGAGACAGGTTGCAAAGATACTTTATAGCAAGAAAGCTTGTTTTCAAACCCTAACCCTTTTGAGCTTGCCCTGTGTGCAACATATGTTTTGCATGACTTCTATGCAGATTTTCTTGTGCTGCCACACAATGCATCTCTTTTGAATGCTCACATTCTGAGTGGTGCCTTTCTTGTTTGTCCACCTTACATACAGTCTAATGAATGATTATTTGAAAATTTATTTTTGAACATCATCATTCAGATTTTGTAGGAGAGAGGGAGACTAAATATGGTTTTCTTGATGCATGTGTTACTGCAGAGGACTGTGGCAGATTTAATTCTCTATTGCATCAGGCACTAGAGTGATTCCAGTTAATTACTTTCTGAAATTTGCTTTATGATTGTCTTTCTGAAAGGATTTCTGAGCTGTTTTTGACCAAGTCTTAGAGAAGGTTGATGGTTATCCTATGTAAGAAAGACACAATTAAGCAAATGCATTTTTTTAATGGAAATCTTTATCTTACTCTGTAAGAAGAAGATATTTTACATACTTCACAATGCGCTACAGGCTCTTGAGAATGATTTTCTTTATTTGGAATTAGTATTAGTTTTGCATCAATGGTTTTGCATATTTTATCTGATAGCCTCTCCAACTCAATGTGTTTATAAAACGAAGGGCAATTTTTCCTTTATGCTCCTTGCAGTAAGCAAGAAGTCTCTTAAAATATTTTAAATTGTGTTTCTACACTGATCACATTTTACAATGATGAGGTATGGTTATACTTCAAAAAGCATTTGTAGCAACTTCAATACAGAGATCGGTGACAATGCATTAAAAAAACTTAACATAGCTGTTATTAACTAATTTTTACTCTGTTAAAATCATGCAAAATTACAAAAAAAATCCAAATATATTCTCTCATTTCAATATAATACAGCACACTATCATCTTAAATTAACTTCCAGCGATATTACACCTGAATCCTCTTTTAAGAATGCTGTACAGCATCGGAGAAGCTGGGCAATTACTCTTAATCCTCTAACATCATCATATCCTTTAACTCCTAAAAAATTGCAGGGGAAAAAAGAGAGTGATTAGCAGTAATAGTGCTTCCAGAGAGTTCCATAAAATTTTGAGTACTAACTCGACCTATTGAAATATAAATGCAGGATGGCAGGTGTATAGAGTTAAAATGGTTCCAGTTTGCTGTTTGTAATAAAGCAATGTTTTTAAAATAAAATACTGTTCTAATAGAATTTCTTGTCTAGGGTATAACTGTAACAAGTCATCTTCAAGGACAGACTCAGAAAAATAATTTCATCCTTTTTTCATTCCCTTAAGCTACATACCCAACTCTTCCATGCAAGCCTTAGCACAGTAAATACTTAGTGTGTAAACAAAAGGATGTGAAGCTGCATGAATGGTTGTTTGCTGTCTAAGCACACATCTCGAAATAAACTACAGATGCTAGAATCAGCACACTGGAGAATGATCTTACCAGATGTTACTATCAAAGCTTTTACTTGCAGCACAGGGTTTTCCTATATATTTTTAATTCCCATGTACTTTATTTTTGGAAACAATTATCGAATTATATCTGCAAGTGGACAATAAATGTTGAGATCCCAGAAGCTGGATTTGGAACTTCAGTACATCTTAGTGTGTAAGGCTTGATTTTTCTGTATTTTAGAAGCATTTTAATTTTTTTTTTTTTTTCAGAAGACTTTTGGTTTGTTTGTGGGTTTTTTTTCTTATTGTTTGGAGGCTTTTTGTTGGTGGTGTTGGAGTTTTTTTGCAAGTTTTCTGGGTTTTTTTTTTTGTGAGGAAACACAACAGAGTCTGTGCTGCAGACCTAACCTCTGCTTTATTTAATACTCACAGTCAGATTAAGAAATTAAAAGCCTTGTGTGGCCTGCATTTAATCCAAAAAGAGCATTAAATACTAGAAATACTAAAGGGTTTTGAATAAATGGCTAAGCCAACAAATGGCTGTTTAAGTCAAACCGTACAGAATGTCTATATATAGGGCCTTTCTTAAGGGGTAGTCATTCAGCATCCAGAAACTCCCAAAATATTTTCAAGGACACCAGCTCCTGTTATTATGCCATGTTTACTGTACCTTTTGCTGGTTTAGCAGGTAACAATGTTTTTATGAAACTAATTTCTTCAATAACAACGTAAAATAATTATCAGTTGAATTATCAAAACTACGCAGGTCTTGTTAAGATCAGTGTGATTCAGTCCTAAGATTCTAAGCCAGTGGTCATCACTGTCTGGTTTTACAGGTCTGAATTTCTGGGGATTTGATGTCAGCCAAACAAAAGGGCTGCATACAACACTTTGCCAGATGCAAGTATTAGCAAAATGATAATTCTTCCCTATTTGCAGCCATGGCTTTTGTACCCTAGGCTCAGTTCAAAACTGCAAATGCAGCCCTTTAGTTTGTGAAAAAAAGCTACAAAACAGTCTCTCAGACCCAGACGTGGGAACGTTAGTGAGGATAGTAGAATTAAATTGTGTAGTTCAACTCCCAAAACTTCATCCTGCTCAACAAATTGTGGTGATCATCTCTATAAAAAAGATCTGTGTTCATATAATATAGCAGGCAAGAGTGCTGAGGTATCAGTTAGTTAGATGTGAAAGGCTTCTACAGGTTTCTGGAGTAGAAATACAGGACTGGAAATGATTGATTGTACTTTTGCCTGTCTGTTGGAAAGTACTCATCCATCTCAGAGACTTTATTTTTCGTTTTGCTCAGTACAAAGTCAAATTTTGTACCTCAGTACCTGCTGTCAAATTTTGGATGTTTCAGTATTCCTTTATCCCTGCAGGATAAACTGCTGTACTGACAATAAAATGGGAGTTAAAGGTAATTCAGGGTCAATGCCAATTATTCAAACAGTGTTATCTCACTTACTTTACAGTGGATTTCATCCAGACTCCTCTTGTTTGTTCAACTGCAAACACCTTACAATGGTGTTTTGTAAACCTTTGGTTAATTAGTGTCAGTTTGCTGCATTTTCTCAAAGACGAATAAATTGTATGGATGTACTAAGACAAGCTTTCAACTAAAGTTTAATTTTTTGATTTTTTTTCTTTTTGCCAGCAAGATCAAATGCTTTGTCATTTCAACACTTATTGTTATTTCTTAATTTTTTGAAATACAAATTTTCATTTGATTTAAAATTATTAGGTATACTCTAGACATCCAAGTGAGATAAACAAAATATAAACTGGAATCAAATTTTGCTGGATAAATGGAGTCAGTGTGAGGTTCAACAAAAGTTTGAGGTTTGACATTGCTTAAATCAACTCTATTTAAGATAACACACGTTCTTTAACTTGCAGTTCAACTTTGCAGTGTTGTACTTGAAGCACTTTACTGACATGTTGCTGAAAAATACCTGTAGACACACATCTCTAAGGCTACAGGATAACCTGAAGCAGTGAAATGCATTTTTTTAGATTATTGCTTTCATTTGAGCCAGAAGCCATTCTATAGGCACAACTTGTAGGAGTGTGGCGTTCCTACTGGGGACAAGGACAAGTGGTGGATGTGGAGTGTCAGGATGTTTCTGTAGCTAAAGAGAAGTATTTTGGTTTGTAGGCTATCACTGCTTCAGGCTCAAGAGTTCAACATGGACCCACAGAACCATAGAATGGCCTGGGTTGAAAAGGGCCATAAAGATTATCTAGTTCCAGGTGACATTGCAGGGACACCCCTTCCACCAGACCAGGTTGCTCAGAGCTCCATCCAACCTGGCCTTGAGTTCACTTCAGCATGGTGCTGATGGGGACAATATTTGATTTCACAGATTTCACAGAATATTCTGAGTTGGAAGGGACCGACAAGGATCATCGAGTCCAAATTGTAAGTGAATAGCCTATACAGGGATTGAACCCTCAGTGCTGATGTTATTAGCAGGTGTTGGGTGTTCTGAGCAGGTGCTGTGTTCCACAGAGCTAATCTCTGTGGATCTCGTCAGTTGATTTATCTCATCCTGAGAGCCATTACTTTTATGATACAAACTCTCACAAAACTGTGTGGGATACAAAACTTTGTTCCCACCAAAAAGAAAGCAAGATCTTAATGTTTTGAACCTCACAGGAGAGAATCACTCTCAAGAAATCCAGAGGATTTAGCTCATACATGTGATCACTTAAGTGTGAGTGACCGTGACACGGACCCAGACCAACAGGGAATCTGAACAGTTTATTCAAAGAAACAAGCTGGTTTTATACACTTTTCAAGGCACGTTATTTCCTTACACGGTAATTCTCACTACCTCACCTATCCCATGTTGCCAGATCAGCAACATGTGTTCTAAATGTCCTACTTTGGTGTGATCACACGCTGTTCACTCTTCTGTCAGCTTCCAGCAGGCTCCTCTCCTGTGGGGTCTGTTATGTGCCACCTCCTGTCCCCAAGGTCAGGTGGGCACAAGCCTCTCTGTGCTGCCGTGTGCTCCTTTGTGCTGCCATGTGCCTCTGCGGGCGTCCCACAGCCTGCAGCCCAACTCCATCCCATATCTTCCCACATTTAAGTTTTGAAATTTTTGAAAAATTCCCAATAAAATTTATCTTATTACTGCCAGTAGAGATGAACTTATAAAAATAACTTGTCTTTAGATACGATCTGTTGAAAATGAACAGCATAGTTACAGTGATTTAAAATAGTGTGTTGGAACAAAAGCTGCTGAAGGAGCCTTGGTGAATAGGAAAAACAGTGAACAGCAGAGAGAACAAATGAAGCAAACTATGCCCTCGGAATAGGCCAGCCCACTAATTTCTACCCTAGTGTGGAAATTATTTTTCATCTATTTTCAAATGTGTGATGGAGAAGGTTAGAGATCTTCCCTTTGTTTTTCCTCACCTTTCTTTCTGCAGCCCTTACCACAACTGAAGAGTCAGCTCTAAGAAAGATGTGCATAAAAAATCTCCCCCTTTGGTTTTCGGCCGTGAGGCTCCCAGTGTGTTTGACCCTGTGCTAGAAGTAGCGTGGTAGAAAGCTCATGCATATCCAGATGCCCCATCTTGCAAACTCAAGTAAAGTTTTGGCTTAGGAAAGCAAGTCTGGAAAATCATTTGACAAATCATTTCACTTTATAAGTGAGTTTTCTTAATCTTACATTGCCCTCTTTCACTAGAACTGCACTACCTTTGCCTAATTTGTAGAGATCTGGGAATCTGTAACCCTATCAAACTATTCCTAGCAGTTAAAATACAGAATGCCGAAAACACCAACCTGTATAGCATGGCAATGCAACCCAAATGAATTATCAAAATACACATAGCTCTGAATCTATATTTATAATCTGCATACCTATATACACATAGGCATGTAGATTTAAAAAATAGAAATACAATGCAAAAATTGATTCATAAAGCTAGTTCACAATGATCTCTAAATTTAATTAAATCAGTGGTTTGTGAAAAGGCTATTTATTTTATACAGTTACATTTTATCACTAACTGCAAGATAAACTGCCTTTTAAATTATAATGGAAAAGTTATTATTAAATAGTATAATAACGTTGATGCAATTTTTAAAACCCCAGCTTCCAAATATTTATTCCTATGGTTAATAGCTTTCTGTGTGTGCTGAGTTCAGCATTAAAATTATTTAAACTAAACAAACTGAGAAGCTATAAGTATGCAAGTACAAGAAACTAATTTAAAAATCCCCTAACTACTATGTGTTTTACTGTAGCTAAGCTTTTATAATTTGTTCCTACAAATAAGAGAATAAAATGAAACTATGTGGTACAGTCTATTATACAACCTTTTTCATTTTAGATGCACTTAAAAGGAAAAAGCACTAAATACTACTGGTAAAATTGTACACACATCAAAATGTATTGCTCTAAACCGTAGGATTGTATTTCTATACCATTTTAAAGGATCATCTTTATTCATTATTTTAGATTTTGCCTTATTTTGTAAAATATAATTGGACAGTACAGAGATACACTTAAGCAATGTGAAGCTGTTTTATGACAAATCTGCAAAGGCTGAATACATGAACTTTTACCTTGTCTGTGTCATGCTCATGACCAAAAAGATGTGCCATTATTGTGACATTCTGGTGGTGGAGTGGCTTAGAGCAGGAACATAGGATTAAACCTATGTAGAGTCCATTGTGAGGAAGATTCAGAACAGGAGATGAAGAAACTGGTTTAGTCTCTGCTTAAGACATTTATTCAGCAATGTAAAAACTAGTGCGATGCAGCAATGATATCCCTCTGGCTTCCAAGGCAAAGGGATTGAGAGATTGAGGAAGTGGGCGAGCATGAGTCATATATCCATGCTGGAAAGTAATATTCAAGACTTTCACATTATTTTTGGCCATTACAGTGATATCCTGTCAAGGGTCAATGTACCTGGATCACCCTCATGAAGGTTTTACAGATCTCCTACTAAAGTTGTGTTTTGCCTCAGAAAAGGTTTCAGTTCCAGAAAAAATCAAACTACTAATGCAATAATAAGATAGATATTTTCCTGAGAGGCATGTTCATTATTTTGTTGTTATTTTATTATTTTATTTTTTGGTGTTGGTCCTCTAGCAATTTCAATAGAATTTATGAATTTTATAATCCCACTAGAAGGATAGATAAACTATTACGGATTAATTATCGCAACTATGTTACATAAAATAATGTGTGCATCTTGCTAGGTACTCGTTAACATTATTAAATACAACACTTAGGAAAAATCAGAAATCTCTGATAGAAATAAACTTCTAATAGGTTCTCTTTTCTAATAAACTCTCTTCTAAGCTACTAACAGGTCTTCTCTTCAATACCAATAGGCATTTGAAGTGGAGTCCAAGTCTAATCCCTAACATCTTATTTGAATGTCTTGTGTGAAGAATCCCTTTTAATCTTGCTTTTTAATGAAAATAGTATGTTTAGAAAAAATACAAAATAGAAAAGGATGGTAGAGAAATGCTATTCAGTTTGTATTTGTTTACTCTTTGATTGACAAATATGTAATTACAGTATTAAACTCACCTAGGCCTATTTATCTGTCAGTCTGCATGAACAGATTGTGAACAGAATGAGCTGCATCTTTAATAAAGGTTATTCATGTGAGTAATATTATACCAAACTTGGTTTGCTAGACTGGCATCCTCATTGTTTCATCGTGATTTCCCACTTTCCAAATGTTCTTGCTAGTGAATCTTCTGTACTACAGAGATGACTATTACTCCATGTGTCATGACTCAGTGTGGGATACTATCATCTGCTGGTTTATTCATCAGGAGGTATGTTCCATGCTCCCTCCACCCCACCCTCTGCCTGTTATTTCTCCTTTTTTTAAATGTCCTAGGAAGATACGTGTATTTTTTTGCCCTTCCCAGGGGAAGAGGTTTTTCCCCAAAAATATGATCTGGCATGTGCATTTGTGTTTTGTTGAAAGGGTGAGTATAGAGCATTGCTTTTCAGTATGAGACTAACATAAAATCCCTATTAATTGGGCAGGGGCTGTGAGGTGGGCAGGAAAGGGAGTGGAGAGGAAACAGAAGGATATAACTGCCTTGTGAATACACACAAAAGCAAACTTCATCCATATCTGGGTCTAGCACTCCAACTCACCCCCCCCCCCCCCAAAAAAAAAGATTCTCAACATTAGGTTTTTTGAATGGCAAAAGAAAGCATGTTCCAGTGCCCAGATCTGACAGTATCAGGATGTGTCAGTTTCTTGCAGTGCAATCACACTGCTTTGTTGGAACTCCAGCAACACAACAGGGAATTTGAATTGATGTTGTGCTCTTTTATAGGTCTGATATTTTGTGTTTAAGAATGTAAAAATACTTGTTCTAAAGATGTTACTTCTATATACATATCTTTATGTATATATATATGTATACATTTGCACATTTTTTCAACCAACTGATAGACAATTTTCTTTAGGAATATTGGGTCAATCATGGTGTTTTCAAGACTTTTGAAGTCATGCTTATGTTAAGCTATGTTACTGAGTGGAGAAGTTGTTTAGTTAACAGTGTATGATAAAGGAAAAAGAGAATAATGCAGTGATGCAGTAAGAAAAGGATATAGGGACTCAGCAATGGTGGAGACACCATCATTGGTCTTTATGCTAACAAGTATTATGTAGGAGGACCTTGTGATTAGCTTGTGATATTATCTTAAAATGTGACAGTATGTCATACACAGACTCTTTGCTTCATGTGCATGTACTTATGCCCATGCCATGGACAAGGACTTCACTCTTTGTGAGGTGAGTATAGATGCAGACTACTCTGTCCCTGAATAATTAGCATATCTCCCAGTCACCAAAGTATTCTGTGATGAAACCATTAGCATATTTTTAACTTATCTTTAAAACATTGAGTACAGAATAGTAGAAAACTAGCTAAAGTGCTGCACAGACTCTCATGCTGTAGCAGAGATTTACAGATTCAGTATGTGGTTAACCTTTTCCATGAGCAGTTTTTTCACTTTCTCAAACTCAATAAAGCCCTCCCTTGCTTGGCACTAATGCTGTCTGCCACCCACCTTAGAAAGTCACATGCAGGAACAATTTTCATTTTCTGTGCCAATAAAATTAAATGGCTCCCCTTAACACTACCTTTGCTCTGAGTAGTGAGATGCACGACTTGTTACACACACTTTCTTCTGTATCATTTTCTGTTTTAAGAGATCTAGCTACTTGGATCGTTCATCATAAGGATTTGAACATCAGACCAAGTTTTAAAGCTCAGATGTGTTCATGGATAATTCAGAAATGGATCGAGATTTGTCTTTAATTTTCTTCTATAAGAATAATAACACAGAGAGTTCACCAGTTGCACTCCAGAACAAAAAATGTAAACAAGCTCAAATCAATTACCTGCTGAATAATGTAACACAAAGAAAAGGTTTTTGAGCTAGGCACTGGAAATTGAATGCTATAATTTTATATAGGATCCATGCCAAGGTCTCTGCTGAAGTGGGATGAGTTTTTTGGCAACCAGATAGGAAAAGGAGGAAAAGCTGATTACTTTTATTGAATTTTACTTTTGTATTCATGTAGCTAAGAAGACTCTTTCACTTTGCTGTTGCACTGTGGTGTTAGATGTAAGCTCACATAAAGGTTTTGTTTTTAAAAAAATGGATATAGCTTTTAATTGCATACTGATGAGTTTATAAATGTCTTAAAAGAGTTTTCATATCCCATGTCAATTTGATTAAAATCCACCAGAGTCTGTACAGAGAGTTTCAGGAAAGCCAAACCTGTTACAAAATACACTTTGCCAAAATGTGACCGAGTATTTAAAAGAAGTAGTTTCTGGGAAACATTTTTTTTTTTATTAACAATATTTGTTCTCTTAAAGAAGGACAAGAAGAGTTTGAGAGGATATAGGTCTATGATGAAATAGGAACTGCTGTGGGACACCAGGAAAAGGTCATGAATTTCAACTGCTTCAAAGACTCATGTTTTCCAGATGTATGAAATGAATTCTGAAAAGATGCCATTCAGCTAATAATAAGAAAGAACCTGGATGTGATAAAATACCAGCAAGAAGATCTTGTTCTTGAGCACACTTGAGTGTTAGCATTTTTCAACGTATTTTAAAAACAGCTGCATTTGGCTAACATGATTTGTGCAGATGGACCAGCAATAGCACTATACTGGTGTGCATAATTGAAAGGTAATTTGGAGATCTTTTCTTGATGGCAAGCCAGGACCTGGAAACAGATGATACACGTATGTCGGCGTAGGGGAGGAAACACACTGACAGTGACCGCTGGTATGCATGTGTTACAGTGATTTAGAGGAACCTCTTCACTGTTTCTGTGCTTTCTGCCCAGGTTCACTTTGCTCCTGCACCTTGCCTGTCCCCCATTCCCAAAATTATGGCCATGACTGACATAATTTCCAGCTCCTGTGAGTGAAAACTTTGACCAGGATGGTGTTATGCATGATTCTACTATTATGTAAACTTCTAGGCTGTAGTCTGAATATTATAAAATGGATTTGGTTGAGTTCATCTCTGTTCAGCCTGGAGAAGAGGGGCCTACGGGGATACCTCATTGCACTTACAGCTTCCTCATGAGGGGAAGAGGAGGAGCCAATAGTGATCTCTGCTCTGTGGTGACCAGTGACAGGACCCAAGGAAATGTCTTGAAGTAGTGTCAGCAGAGGTTTAGATTTGATATCAGGAAAAGTTTTCTCACTTAGAGGGTGGTTTGGCACTGGAACAGATTCGCCAGGGAAATGGTCCCAGCCTCAAGTCTTCCAGAGCTCACAAAGCTTTTGGACAACTCTCTAAGGATATGGTGTAATTGTTGGGGTGTTGTGTGAAGGGCCAGGAGTTGGATTTCAAGTATGCCTTAGGGTCTCTTCCAACTCAGGATTATTCTGTGATTCCATATCTCTCCATGGAGCCTTCCCTTCTCCAGGCTGATCAGTCTCAACTCTCTCAGCATGTTCTCGTAGGAGAGATGCTCCGCTCCTCTGATCATTTTTGTGCCCTCTTTTGGACTTACTCCAGCAGGTTCACGTCCTTTTTCTGTTGAGGAATCTAGAGCTGGACATAAGTAGTCCAGTTGGGTCTCACCAGAGAAGAAGGGAGGGGCAGAATCCCCTCCCTACCCTGCGTCTCATGGGCTTTAGATGCACCCCAGGGTAAGTCTGACTTTCCAGGGCTGCCAGCAGACATAGCAGCAGTCATGTTGAGCTTCCAATCCACCAACCCTGCCGAGTCCCTCTCCTCGAGGCTGCTCTCAATCCCTTCTCCATCCAGCCTGTGTTTGTGCTTGGCATTGCCCTGACCATTATGCAGCACCTTGCACGTTGCCTTGTTGTACAGGCCCATCTCTCTGGCCTGTCCAGGTCCCTTTGGATCCATCCCTTCCCTCCAGAGCGTGTCTGCATGGCAAAGCTCAGAGTTGTCTGCAAGCATGCTGAGGGCACGCTTGGTCCCCCTGAATTTCACTCTTCTGTTTGTGTTAGAGCTTTCATGACTCACCTTGACAAGGTCACTGCTTTGTGCTGGAACATGTAGTGAATTCAAGATGTTAGAGAGGTTTTGTCTTCTGCTTTTGAACAAATCCTCCAGTTAGGACAAATGATCAAACCAAGGTACAGTTCAAACAGTATGTTTCAGTCAGTACCAAAAAAACCCCTAAAAAACCCACACCAAAACCTCAAACTAAAACTGGCAAGAACTATGCCTTCAGTTAGTATGGCAAGGTGAGAATTTTGAGAATTAAAAATCCATGTTAAGTATTTAGAGTTAAGCAAGTACAAAGGAATGTAATCTCTGAGAGCAAAACTATCTTAGAGGCATATTATAATAATTATTTGTTGATTAAATAAATAATGGTAGTGTCACAGTTGTGGGAGCAGTATGATGTACTTCAGAAAACAAAGTATTTGTTAATTGGGTAGATGATAAAGTTATGCATATCATCTACCCAATCACTATTTTACAATGGTGAATTGAACTGTGTGGGTTGTGTGATCAGATAAATTTAATCTATTTAGTCAGATATTGGTTGAGTTTTTTACAGGACAGGAATTTTGATAAGGTAGTTCTGAGGTGGCTCAGTGTGGAAATGAGGTAGATTAAAGCTTGCTTTAATAAAGTATTTCTCAGTGTAGCTACATAAATTATGTAAATGAGAAAAAGATATGTTTGGAGTAAACTCTTGGAAAATATCACCCAAGATAATATGCCACACTATTTGTTAGGTACCTTACCAAATGATTATAAAGGATTATAATTTTTGCATTTATTTCTTCTTAAGCAAATTTGAGGTTTTCTGGGATAGATTAAAATATGCCTGGCCATGTAAGATTCCAAAACGTAGCAGTAATTAATTGAATTTTCTCTACCTCCTATTTAACCTAATGGTCAGCATGAGAAATGTGTTTTTATTGATCATAGTAATGACAGAGGGTAGCCTTTTGGTGTGTCCTAATCTAGTTGTTGTAAGGTGGTCCATTATTGTGTCTATATATCATGGTGTCCTGCATTATCGTTTTCCTTTCCCAAAGCACTTTAATTATTAATTTAAACTTGTTAGGTTTTTTCCTAGCCATGTACTTTTATTTTTAGACAGCAAGTTGTCTCCATTTATGTTTGTCTTCATGTGTATTTATTACAACTTTTATTATCCTTAAATATAAAAGAAAAATTTTTTGGCTGCTCTATCAATAATTCTCTACAAAAATAATGGTTTTCTAGAGTATGCCACAGCAGGAATTTCCTCCTTCTAGTTATGCAACACCAAAGGGAAAACCTCCTACTGTTTAATTTATGTGTAAAAACTGCTTTGGTTTACATGTTAAGTGATGCTTTAGCACTTAAGGCTAAATTAATACACATCCTAATGTTTGTGTAGCTATTGACAATTGTTGTGACCTCTGGTTGAGTCTTTAAAGAGATGTGTATATTTAATTATCAGCAGTAGATTTTATTTATCTGTAATTACCATCACGAATAAATTATGAGCTATTGAGGAGAAATAATAACAGGAGACATTTGCCCTCCTTCAGCAGATGAAAGAACATAGAGTAAGAGTTAATGTTAGGGGGTGACCTGGATGCATTTTCAAAGGAATTTAATTTTTAAAGTGTGGGGAAAAAATCAACACAGAAACTGAAGTTAAAATTTCTCCCTCACTCAAAATGATCAATGAAATCCTTAGTGAACTGGGTAGCAAAAATAGTTATCTCATATAGGTCAGTGTTAATTTATACTGAGGTGAGGCTCAGTTTTGATAAATATTTTCTAGGTGAAGATGGGAAACTACTCTAGAGAGAAAAACCCTCTCAGAATTACAGTGAAAGATCAATAAGCAAAGTGAAATTTGTCATGACAGTGGTTACTCTTGGAATACTTTCATATATCAGTGAAATCCGTATGAAAATTCAGTAAATTTGAGGTACACCTTCCTTGGAAGATCAGCATGACTATTTTTTTTCTCCAGAAAATTATGGTTATGGTTTATGGAGAAATTTTTCCCTCAAGAAATTTTACAATTTGTGTAAAACTACTTCATCCCTCCACCCCCTCCACCCACCTCCACCTCCACCAGTAACATTCTTAGCAAAAATTTACTTCCTGATATTGCATACCTGTCATTAAAATACAAAAAATAGATAATGAGAATCTATACACAGTATGTAAAACAGATAGTCTTGGAGGTAAAGTAAAATAGTCATGACACTAACCTTCTGCTGTCCACACTACAAACTCTGGCTTAATCCTATGCTGAGAAAAGGAAAATCTAAATCCAGGAGGATTGAGGCTGTCATTACTTTTGAAAAAAGCAAGCATTATGGGTGCTGTTTCCTGTAATTATCCTGAGGAGCAATTCTCATTCCATCACACTTTGAATTTCTACTAGCCACTTGACCAGGTTTCCTAATTAATCCAGAGGTTAATCCACAAAAAGTGTATTTCAAAAAGTGTATTTTTATCCCCCTTATCCCGTAATGCAGGCACTGGTTTTCAAAAAAAAAATAAAAAAATCTCTAAATCAAAAAATATATGAAAATACAATGGCCTTAACATTACAACCTCCATCTATTTCAAATGAGCATTTTTCTTAAAGCATCACCATAGTTTTAACAATTTCTTGTAAAGTTATTGATTTTATGTTGCTTCAGGGAAGGTGCAATTTATTACTGTTAATAATGTTTCTGTGATTACATGAAAGGTTCCTTGTTGCCACTAATTAATTAACCCATCAGAAAGTATCCTTCCTTTTAGAATAGATGATGAGGGATTTTATAAAGTCTATCTGACATCTCTAGTTGTCATGTGAAACAAGATCTGGGATGTGAATATTATGGAAATTATTTTTCCGTCATTCTCCTGTAAATGTCATGTTCAAGTCAGTCTCACCACGGTCAGGTGTTGGGGAAATTGCTTGTTCAGTCTTTTCAGCCTCTGCTTCTGCACTGGGGGATTCGTGGCTGGGTTAGTGGCTGGCTCACATATGTCCAGATGCCAGCATCTGCTGAGCTTGGGATCCATCTGCAAACCTGGAACCACTGCAGCCTGGTGTCAATCCAGCTGTGGTAAGAGTGAAATTTGGTAATTTAACTAATCAGTGAGCCTTTGAAAGTAGAGCCCTGCCACTGTAAATTGTCATTTACAACTTGGCTAAGGGTTGAATTTTGTGACATGTCATTTAAAAAATTCAAAGAGTTTTGGGCTTAAGTGTCAAGTTTATGGATGTTTTTTATACATATCTAAGTAAGTTCCTCATACACGCAGAGAAAAGCCCACAATGTACTCACCCAGCAATTGCCCAGAACTGGGACAATATTCATTTGTCAGTTAATTGTTTGTCATGGACATGTACAGCACCCTTGCAACTCAGTGATGCTGCTGTGAGAAATCAGCTCGCTGGTGAGTCCAAGAATGAGGTTTGTTTTCTGCTGGCTGTGTGCTGATTGCTGCAGAGGTGGCTCTGAGCAGCAACCATGGGAGGGAGCACAGGGCAGTGAGGAAACAAAACCCTGGTGCTAATCATTCCTGCTGACACCCTCAAGATTTCAGCTGGAAATGAGGGCTCATCTTCTCTATCCATGGTTAGTGTTGGAAGCATTGTAGGTCTGTCAAGATACTGCCTGGGATAACTTCTAGGGCTTTTTGTTCTTCCAGCTGATTTCCAACACTTTCATAGGTAGTTCTACTTTTTAAAAATTTGTTCCTAGTCTTATCCCAGTGTTGTCTTTTCTCCCCTCTTTCTTTGTGTGCTTATCTGGTGCTGCTCCACAGCTTTCGTTCTGACACAATATGTGTCACACTACTCTTCAATTATGTTCTAAAAAGCATCTCCAGACCCATAAAGGAGCTCAGAAAGACAGCAGGAAGACCTGAAGCCCGAGTGATGCCTGCGGGGCTACTCTCAGGCCATTACAGGGGTCACCAGTCCATCAGGACCTGTCTGGAATTCACAGGGACACCTGGGTACACAAGCCTACAAGCCTATCTCAACTGAGTCATCAGCCTCGGTGTTCAGGCATGAAAACCATCACAAAGTGTCATGGGGAGCAGTTTTGAAAAACATCTTTCATGCTAAGAGGAGTTGCTGTTCTGGGGTGGCACACACTGTAGTATGCAGGGGAAAAGCAGTTTAAGACCACACAGGATTTACAGGTTTAGGGCAGGAATCAATGGCAGGAAAAGGGAGTTGTTCAGGTGAGGAACAGGAGTGAGAAGAAAAGAGGAAGATTAAGGGATTAGAAGAGATCATCTCATGTAAATAGTTTGGTCTATACCCTTGTCTGGCCTTGCCCTGCAACTGATCACCTGCCTGTACCCATTGTAAAACTTTTTTCTCAGCTGTTCCCTAGGTAGGAGGATCCTCTTCTTTGTGTGCAGGGGTATCTGTGTGCAGCAGCTAGAGTCAGAGCATGGGGTGGAGGGCCCAAGTGTCCATGGTGCCAGGGACTGGAATGAGTGTAGGTCTGTGAGCGTGAGTGTGAGCAACAGTAACAATCAAGGCAAATGGGTTGCTAAGTAGAAATTACCCAGGAGCAAGATGTTGAGCAGGTCTCTATGTCTGATTCTGGCTGTGAAAGCTTCTGGGTGCCTCTAGGGACAAAAGCATGGAGGGGATTAGCTGTTGGGACCTGGAAAGTCCTGGCCCAACTCTGTGTGTGATGAGAGACAGCCTCTGCCAGCAATGGGTGTGGGGCTGCAGCTTTGGGGACTAATGGAATGGAATCATAACATGGCCTGTGTTGGAAGGGACCTTAAAGAGATTTCTCTGTCATGTCAGGGGCACCTCTCACTAGACCAGGTTGCTCTAAGCCCCATCCAACCTGGCCTCACATATGTCCAGATGCCAGCATCTGCTGAGCTTGGGATCCATCTGCAAAGCTGGAACCACTGCAGCCTGGTGTCAATCCAGCTGTGGTAAGAGTGAAATTTGGTAATTTAACTAATCAGTGAGCCTTTGAAAGTAGAGCCCTGCACTTTAGTATTCTTGTGACTTTTGTGTATATTTATGTATTTTAATTGGAAAAAATATATATTTCTGCCACCTGGTGTTTTTACATGCTGCTTAGCTGTGGGATATGAATAGATTGCAGTTTATGAAATAATAATTTAAATAATAACATAGCTATTAATTCAGTATTATTGAGAAAAAAAATTGGCACAACTTGAATGCTCTCAGTGTATTCATACACACCTTTCTCATTGAGTTATTTATCTGCATATAAAAATGATGTTGAATTACTGCTTGCAAATGAGGAATCAACTGTGTAGGGCAGGGTGCTTTTACTTGATAATAGTCGTCTGTCTAATCTGCCAAGCAAAGACATAACAAGATCCAACAGCTGGAAGTTTAAGTCACCAAAGTCCAAACCGGAAAGACAGCGAAAACTGCTGGCAACAGGGGCAAGCAACTGTTGAAACAGATTACACAGAGGCATGGTAAATCTTTCATATGATTCTTTCTGTCATTCTTAGGAGCATCACCTGATTTTTCAGATACTGAAATTATAGGAAAGTGGTTTATATCTATTTAATGATTCAGATTGAGCTAACTCAGGAGAAGAAACTGTAAGTAATAGCTACCTTTGCCTAAGATGTCTAAGATAAATAGATGCAGGTTAAAAATCTCAGTAGGCTAGTGGGTTACAATGCCACTGTAATTGGCTTAAGTAAATTCTCATAGTCCATGTGGTGTGAAGAGGCATATTTTTGGTGACAGAATTTAACTAGAAAAAGCGTGTGACTGGTATATTCATCCATCACTACTCTCAGTTCTGTCGGAGCAGTGACTTCCATGTCATGGGCTAGATTGTGAAAGGCCTGCTGGTGTTCACAACATGGACTTGGTCTTTAGAGTACCTTGGCCAAATTAAAGGCTTGTTCAGTTCTCCTGTGACTCCTGGGTACACAGTTGGTGTTAAAAAGTCAAGACCTTGGAGCAGAGCAGTTGATTCTATCAGAAATGGTACAGCTTACTTTTCAGGAGGATGTGACGATGCATAACTGACATGTGAAGTATAGAGCTTTAGAATCTTTGAGAATAATTACAATTTTTAAAGTATTTTTGGGTCTGTTCAGTGTCAGCACATGAGTTTGTTGCTTTTGTTAAATGTTTAATATATTTCTCGAGCGATTTTCTCAGAACAAAACAAGAACCGTCTATAGTGATGAAATTCTTCTTACTACAGTTAATAACAGTGACTTTTATAAAATGAGTGCAGAGCTGGAGAGTGGGTTTTTTGATAAAATGAAGCACAAGAAAAGGAATAAAAACAAGTAGAGGGTTTGTCAGAAATTGATGACAGGGAAACTGTAATAGGAGGAAAGAATTCAGTTAAATTACATGCTTGAAAACACATGGCTAATAGATGGGAGAGAGATACATCAGTTACATTAATGTGGATCAATAACTGATCTTTGCAAAGAGGCTTTCTTGTGCCACAAGTGTGTATCATTAATGAGCAGGAATAAAATACAGTCAAGAAGTCAAAACCATGCATCATCAAAAATGAAGAGTGAGACTGAGGGATGAAACAAATCAAACTTCTATTCAATGTGAAGTTTTGTGGTCTTGTTAGTGGCACTCCTTAGCTTTATTGGGAAAGAAGAATAACCTTTTGGAAGAAATGAATGTGCTTTCATTTGGAAGTAGAAAATTATTAGCTCCTTAAAATTCAAAACAAATTCTTGTATCTGAGCCTTAAAAGTTATTTGTTATTCAATGCTTAAATGTGTAAAGCTGATGAATAAAGGATGTAGCTAGCAAAGAATTCTGGACAGCTATAACTAATGAAGTAAAATACAATTGCTTTGGAAGAAAAAAAAAGAGAAGGTGAACTGGGAGATTTCAGACTGACAAATAAGAAAGATTTTTTAGGTATAAAATTATGAAATCTATATTTTATTAGAGTTTTTCTATTGCTGTAGGAGACTGAAATTGCATAGAACCAAAGAAAGTCATAATCTGTATCTCTTGTGATTAATGAAAAATTTAAAACTTGACTCAATGCCTAGAATAGTGAGGATTTTCAAGTGGATATCTCTGTAGAGGAGCTGAAGGGAGCAATCAGAAAAAAAAAGCGATTTTACATGCATCAATATATTAACAAGGAAAAATTATTGGCAGAAAAGCAAAAAAAATTGTGACGGCACAATAAGAAAGATAAATCATTATCTCATTTCCATGACTACCAGTTCCAATATTGTTATTGTAAAACATAGTGTACATTTAAAATTTTACAACAGGCGCAGTAGTGTGTGACTTGGAGGGTCAAGCTCTTAGCAAGACGCAGTCTCAGGTTCCCTGTTGGAATTTGTCAGATTTGAACCCTTGCTGCTCCTCCTTCCAGACCTTGGCCTCTGGCCCACATGTCCTAACATTTACAGTCTTAAGGCTTTCATGGTGCATCCCTCTGTTACAGATGCAGGAGTGTCTCATCAGCAACTCGGTTCCCCTCTGGAAGAAAACCATCTGAGAGGTCTGAAAAAGTTCCTGGTTTTTTCCAGCAGGGAATTCCCACTATGTACACACATGCTACTGGAGCCCAGAGTTTTATTGTCTTATGCTACTGAAGATTAAAAAAGAGAGGGCTAAATCTTCCCCAAGGTAAGGTTTTATGCTGGTAAGTAATAAGGATAATGCTTACAACCAGCTGGTAACTGAATGAGGTACATTTGTAGGACTAAATAGTTATCATGCCCATAATACAGCCTTTTTATATTTTCCCATAGTTTTGTAAAGTAATTATTTAGATCAAAGTGGTGGGGGGCGGGGGGGGGAGAAGCAAAGTTCAGAATTTCATTCTAAGTTCTCTGAAACTGATGAATCTTCAAGTTATATATTGAATATTAAATATTAAATGCACTTTTTGTATATTAGATTTTAAAAAAAATATTATTCTTTGCATGATCTGAAATATAATTCCTCACATCTTTGCTCTAATAGCTGATCTAAAATTTTATAAATTATTATTTCAAAGAATGTACTCTCTGGAGAATAGGTAACCTCCTCATGTGTCTTTGGTTTTGCCCCATCTGTTCAGTAAAAACCATTTTGCAGAAAAGAATGAAGGTCAGCAGCCACTCATGACATGATCATGTCATGTGCATTATTTGTCATGTGCATGTTATGACAGTGCATTATTTTCTTTTTTTCTTTTTCTCTCTTTCTTTTTTTAATTTGAAGTTTATCAAATCTCTGCCTGTCTGAATTTGCCTTTTGTCAGGTACTGACCATGAGTTTAGTGATGAAGAGCAGTTGGTATTTGAGATGGAATGAAGGATGGGAACACCAACCTACTCCTATCCTCCCCACACGAGATCTTGAACTTTCTTCTTCTTTCTTTTAGACTAGAGTGCATCTCTTATTCTGAAATATGAAGGTCAAAGTCATTTTACTGTGTTGTGCCTGTCTATACAGCCTCAAGATATAATATATAATAAATACCCCAGTAGTTAAAATAGGATTATATTTCCAGTTCAGGTATTTATGAAAATTCCTACAATTGATAGATTCTCAAACCTGAAATTTTCATCTTCCCTTTCCCTCCCTTTCCTCTTCATTTTTCCAGCTGTTGCTATGAGGACCCATTATTCAAACAATTACCTGAGAACAACACAAGAATCACTTAAGAGTGCTTCCTGCAGTGCATCATTAATGGACATAAACACTTCTGAGCACATCACTAACTTGTTATAAAAGATAAATTTTATGATGTGACACCTGCCTACTAAAAGCTGGACTGAGAGCAGCAACTATTTTATGCCTAGAATCAGAAAAATAGAAGCTTGCATTGATTCAAATTAAATTATGAGATGAATTTGAGTCACTGATTGACAAATGATGGTCCTGTGATCCTGTGATTAGAGGGGAAATTTCTTTCAACAAGGCTTTAATGAAATTCTCCTGTGTGTGAATTATGAAGCTTGGTCTCAGTTTTAGGAGATACAATGTGAATACAGAACACTGATCAAAAAGTAGTACTCAGAAGAATTTCAAATATATTTTCTTTTTATTCTAAAACTCTATATCCATCATATTTCATATAGAGATTTCAGGATGAAACTGAAATTAAAATTTTTAATCTATGTTTTAGAAACAATATCATGTTTGATGAGGAGAGGGACAGGGTAAATAAGAATGGAAGAACAAAGGAATTTCTAAGTATATGGGATTCTGTGGGATCACCAGTAGTATTTTGGGGTTTTTTCCCCCTCTTATTGAAAACTCTATTTTTTTTTGGGGGGGGGAAGTGTTTTACTCAGATGGATATAATTTTGATTATGTAAAGTAACTTTTTCGTTAATATCAACAAAAACCAGTAGTTCTTTTAAACTAAATAGAATCCTATTTTAAGAATTTCAGTAAAACAAGACTTTTTATAGTGACTCAAGTACCTAAACTCTGTTCTAAGGGTGCAAGAAGTAAACAGCAGAAAATTGAGATATGAGTAAAGGATAGTAAAATCCAAATACAATATTTTCATCATAGCAATGATAAAATTGTACAAGTTGTTGTAAAAGAAAGCAAATATCGCTACAAATATCCCCAAGCAACCATGTCTGAAACTTTTAAGGAATTTCAGACTAAATCTGGATGGGGTAATCCGTGTCATATTTTTCTGGTGTTAACACTTTGTGTTATGTTAGCTGGGTTTGGTTTTTTGTTTGTTTTTCTTTTTCTGAGCACATACAAATAAACTGGCACATTTCACCTTCGAACTGTCTCTATCAGCTTAAAGCTGCTGGTGCTTTCTGTGATTATCAACATTACTATTACCAGGAAAAAAAGAATGAAGAAAGTAAACCAAGATAAATAACCCTCTCATCTCCCATGCTGATTAAATTTTAGAAATATGCTCCAGTTCTACATATCAGCCACAGGCAGCATATGTCTAAAGGTACTGGCAGGCCATTCAAGGCAGCTGTCAGAGACTGCTATAATTTATGGTTTAAACATCTTCATGAAGGATCTTTGCCTATCAGAGCAAAACTGTACAGAAGCTGCAGAGAAAACCACCAAAACCCTGAATGACGCCCTCTACTACTTATTGATGAAGATAATGCCTTCACAGAGGGATCAAATTTAGCACCTTTGCATGAAGACTGCAGCCCCAAGGCTATCAGCTGCAAGGTTGGAACAGCCCCCCACACCAAAAGGTGTGTTCCTTCCTTCCTTCCTTCCTTCCTTCCTTCCTTCTGCGCCTTCCGCGCCTTCCTTCCTTTAATTTCATTCCTTTCCTTCCTTTCCCTCCTTTTCTTCCTTCCTTTCCTTCCTTTCCTTCCTGCCTCTTTGTCTCTTTTACTATTAAATGAAATGTATTGAGTTGTTCTAGCACCTCATCTAGTTTTAATCATGTTTTTCGGGTATATTTCAAAACTTTTTAGGTTTTATTCTATACTCTGTTTCATTCACAGAGGCTTAGTTTTCCATGGTCTTCTGTGTTTAAACCAGTTCCTAACATCAGCAAAAGTCCTATTCAGTGAAAAATGTGTGTATACTGACAAAATCTTCTAATGAGCGTGTAAGGTTGTATAGCACTTAAGTGCATGACCAACTTTTCTGTGAGATGAAGTGTAGCAGAGGTGGGCAGCAAAGGCATTGCACTGCTTTTTCATTCCAGGAGTACCTGAAATGAAAGCTGTTTCAGGATTTCTGCATGTTGCTTTACACATTTTGATTGCTGCTGAAAATTGCTGGATGCTGGAGGAGCTCCCTGCTGTGTATAACACAACTTCCTGTGAATTCCAGAAGCAGCTTTTCCTATCAGTGTAATAGGAGAAATCTCACAGCAGACATTTCTTATTCTCTCCTTTAGCAGTCAGATTGGGAGAGAAAATATTTCTGGGGGAGAAGGGATGGGATAAGGAGAAGCTGATTGTGAAGCTCAAACTATCCAATGTTCCTGATAAGCTTTCATAATTGCTGTTCTACATTTTGCCTTTGGCTGTATTTTTTCACCACATCAGTGTGATAGGTAGGACCAGAAAATAAACTACTTAAAAGGAGTGTTTGATAGGATGATTTGTATGCATGGTAAGTACTGGTTTGGTTTTTTTTCCTTTACCGAAATTATACACAAAGTTGAGATCCTCTACACAGTAAATAATTGAGTGTATCTTGCCCTTGAATCTTCTTAAACCACTGTCAAATTTACTATCAACTTTGTTAAATTACTATTTTATATCAAGAAACATATTGCTACTTCTCTCTTAAAAGTGAAGTGTCAATCCACCAGTAACAAGAAACTGGTGTATTTCCATGCCTTAAGCTGGAACTTGAATGTTGTTTACACAAAGAGAAATGTTTACTGTTAACAAGTGAACCTTATATTAAGTCCATTTTGAGAACTAAAGCTTAAGCAAAATATCATTTGAGGGTTTTTAAATTTAAATTACCATGGATTTTTAAGTGCATCTTCAATTTTTTCAGATTCTATCTCTCAGGATGAGGAATTTAGACTTTTTTTTTTTTTTTCCATGAAACAATCATTTCCTAAAATGATATTGTAATGCTGGATATTGTACCAAATGTGTTTCATTGATAATTAATAATTGTAATAGCTACTAGTTTAAAGAAATACAAAGGGAAGACTTCCTGCCTTTTAAACTCGATCTACAAATACCTAAGGAATCTGTCAGTCAAAGTTAGACTAAAAAAAGTGGATAAGAACAAACATATTTTATTCTGACAAGTAGTTTCTCTGCTGAAAAAAAGTTTCAACTGACTGAGAATTTACAGGTTTTGTTCTGAATATGCTATCAGCTATTTTTTTAAGCTATTTTTTACCATTGACCAGAGCATTTCCCCAAGGTGTTTGTGGTTACTGCTTGCCCTTGGGCATGGAAGATCCACATTTGGTTGAAAATGTGAACGTGACAACATACAGCTGAATTTACAACATGTACTTGTGATGACTAAATTTTACCCTGCATTAGGAAGTTACTTATGGATGGCCACTGGCCTACTCTTCAAAATGGATTAAAGTGACATACTGAGAATTTCTACTGCTGTCTGTTGCTTTTAGTCAGCAATAATGGGCTTGTATTATTCTCTTTTCTCAATGGTAGTGCTAAAAAGGTAATTTTGCTTAAAGTGCTAAGTTAAAGGGTTAAGTGAGTAGCATTATACAAGTTCTCAGAAGGTTCCTACTCTGGTAGGAACTCTGCTGCATTTATTGTTACATTGAAAACTTCGTTTGAACAAGATGATGATTTGATTAGAGGGATGGAGCACCTCAGCTGTTAGGAAAGGCTGAGAGAACTGGGATTGTTCAGCCTGGAAAGGGAAGCATCAGGGTCACCTAACTGTGACCTTCCACTACCTGAAGGCAGCTGACAGGAAAGATGGAGAGAGACTACTGACAAGGGCCTAGAGTGACAGGATAAGGGGACGTGGCTTCAAACTGAAGACAGTAGGTTTAGGCTAGATGGTAGGAAGAAATTCTTTACTGTAAGGGTAGTTCTTTACTGGATGAGGTTGTCCAAGGAAGCTGTGGCCACCCAATCCCTGGAAGTGTTCAAGGCCAGTTTGAATGGATTTCTGAGCAACCTGGTATAGTGGAAGGTTCCATTTCCACATGGCAGAGGGTTGGAACAGGTTGGTCTTTAAAGTTCCTTCCAACCCAGACAATTCTATGATTCTATAATTTACACAAGGCTCATGTTGAAATCCACTGTAACCTTACAGTTTGGGGAACCCCCAGAACAAGAGAGATATGAGATCATATTCTGTCCAAAAGTGGAGATAACTGATCCGAGCTTCTAAATCTAGATGAACACTGGAAGCCCCAAGTTACTGGATAAAGACAAGTACTGTCTACCTCCCAGCTGATGTCACCTTACTTTTCATTTGATATATTTTCTCCAAACAAAAATGTCTAAAATAAAAGTAAAACAAAAAAATTCCCGCCACCTCCCAATAACAGGTAAATCAAATTGGATTTGTTTTATTTTTTTTTTCTTATCTCAATTTGATACTTGAATGAGTAAAAGGAAAAGTAATTTTATTGTATGGTGATAAAAGTTAGACTTTCCTTGACCTTCAAGATGTGTATTCCCCTTCTATCTAGAATAACTAATGTTTTGTCATTTTCTTCCATAGAAATAATAATAGCAATTGCAAGGGTTATAAAGTTACAGTAGCAGCAGCAATAATTCTTTCCCTGTGAAAAACTAATACAAGGCAGATGAGAAGCCTTGTAATACTTTCTGTGTCCATAGCTAATTTGGAATGAGTGGGCTGCTAAGCAGACTGGAATCACTCCACACTGCCCCTTCTCCCTCACCAGCACCTTGGTTAGAAACTGCACTGTGAAAGTGTTTTGAGGGCTGATTTTAGTGATACTCTGCAAAAGGCAGGTTCTGTATCAGGTTTGGTTCTTCATCAAAATGCTGAACTGGAAAAGGAAGAAAGCATTGCTAGAACTTTTGACTGTTTTCTCTCGTCTCCATACCTGTTACCTGGGCTCAGGGACCAGTTCCCACCTGGCTACACCCTCCATTCAGGGAGTTGTAGAGGGTGAAAAGGTCCACTCTGAGCCTCCTTTTTCCAGGCTAAACACCCCCAGCTCCCTCAGCTGCTCCTCATCAGATCTGTGCTGTAGACTCTTCCCCAGCCCCAGTGCCCTCCCCTGCAAACATTTTTTCCAGAACCTCCAGCACCTCAATGTCCTTCCTGACCTGCAGAGCCCACAGCTGGACACAGGGTTTGAGCTGTGGCCTCACCAGTGCCCAGCTCAGGGGGACAATCATTGCCCTGATCCTGCTGGCCACACCACTGCTGATACAGGCCAGGATGTCACTGGCCTTCTTGGCCACCTGGGCACACATGCTGGCTCACATTCAGGTGGCTGTTGACCAGCAATCCTTCACACTTTTCCAATGATTCCAACATGGCTGATTTCAGCAGATAAATGCAATGGAAATATAACTATCACAGTGAATGTGTTCACTGCTTCAAAAATGATTTGGTGAATCCAACAGGCCGTACTAACAGTTTTCTCTGTTGGATTATATTTTCCTATTTTGGGTAGGTGTCCTCCTTACAGCTTCCTGATGTTGTACTACTTCAGGGGCTCTTGTACCAACAAACCAACTTTGTAAAATGAAGCAAGTTTTATTTTCTTTTCACCTTTTGTTCGAATGTGTTGCTTGCCACTTTAAGCTATTTTAAATTTCTTCTTGTTATAAAAATCTGAATTTTATGGTTTATACACTTTCATAAAAATGAGTGGGTTTTTTGTGAATTTTTAACATTAATTATTTTTGTAAGACTTTTATAATTCTATATCCCCCTCTTCATCCTAACTTTATGATTTTAGCTTATCCTTGTAAAAAATGTTTCATACTAATTAAAGATATCTTGATTTTGTTTTGGATTTTGGTCTAACTTGATTTACTTTCAAATTTGTGAAGAAAATAGGCTTAGCTTATCTTATGCTAAACTTCTGCAAAAATATACCCAATTCCTTAAAGAATTTTCAGTATCATTTTATGTAGTTTATCTTGATCATCATGAAGAAAACAGTAGATACATATACATTTACAGTTCTGTTGGCTGCAGAATCATATAATTATGGAATGGTTTGGCTGGGCAATGTGTTCCAGTGCCTCACCACTGTCATAGTGTTCCTGATCCATAATCTAAAAATCTACCCTCTTTCAGTTCAAAACCATTGCCTCTTCTCCTGTCACTACATGTCCTTGTAAGAAGCCCCTCTTCAGCTTTCTCAAAATCCTAATTTAGGTACTGAAAGGCACATAAACGTACCTATAAGGTCTTCGTAGAGCCTTCTCCAGGCTGAACAACTCCAACTCTCTCAACCTTGCATCACAGACAGGTGTTCCAGCTCTCTGATCTTCTTCACGGTTCTCCTCTGGACCCCAAAAGATCCACAGTCTTCTAATGTTGGGGGCCCCAGAAATTACATTTTGGAAGCTTTTTATGAATATTGGATGATTGATCTCTTTCTCTGATCAAGCATGTCTTGTTGCAGTGAGTTTTTTCAGTATGTCAAGATGATACCTCACTCTCTCACTTGCTTCAGCTGCTGCTTTGTTGATTGTGTCTGCAGATTTTAGGCTTCCAAATTTTATCCAATAACATTATTTAAATAAGTTGGTACTGTGAGTATTCTCTGACTGCCACTGATTTGTATTCTAAATATAAAAATAGTTGAAAAATTTTGCTTTAAGCAAAATTTTCTTTTCTTCTATATCTCTAACTTTGTCCAGAGTTTTTCTCAAGTATGTGCCTTGGAAAACTAATGCATCAGCCACAACCTGTGACAGAGCACTGCCAGGAATTCTGTCCAGGAAAGACCCCAGCAAGAAACAAGGCTGTGAATCCAAGGGAATTTCCACACATTGCTGCAGTAATTCAGTTGAGTAGTGAACTCGGTTACCAGAGTTATGTTTGAAAATGGAAGTTTCAAAGAGATCACCAGCTTCCTCAGGCAGTGATTTCAAGGGAGGTGACAAATACACTGAACTATGTTATCCATGAAAAAAGAAAAATTTCCTCAATCATACAAAATGATGATGGATCAGCCAGTAAACTCTTTTTTTTTTGTCACTTAAGTGCTAAAAAAATCTGCAAAAAATTACTCTGTAATAATGCCAGTACTATTTTTTTAGTGTTAATGAAAGACACACCAAAAAGTAGTTTTAAACAGAGGAAATATTTGTCTTATGGTGTGTTCAATACAACCTCTTCATAGCCTTGGGTAAACTTGAGGATTGATGTGAAACATTAAAAGGAATACCAAAAGACTTTATTAAAAGATTAATAGTGGTGAGTTTTTCTCATGGCATTCCTATTGAGAAATTTAAGGGCTCAAAGTAAAAATATTAGGTGCACAAGTGTATAGCTGCTGACAATAGCTTTTAGAACATTGATGTTTTCAGTCTACCATGATCAACTTGAAAATCTGCATAGACTGGGATTTTTTTCCCATAGAATTATACTCGCATATAAAAATATATTAAAAATATCAGCAAGGATTTTGGAAGCAGATAACTTCTTTTAGTTAGCCATCTAAATGCATTCTGACCTTAAATTACTTTAATTTTTGTGTTCTATGTCTACAGCTATCACTATATATATTCCTTAACACTACATTGCACCTTTCTAAAACAAAAAAATCCCAAGAAATGTTCCACTTGGAGCTTAGAAACCCACCTTTCCTCCAAAAGATGAAAATATACACGTGATGGGTGGTGGTGTTTTTTTTTTTTTTTTTTAAATATCCCTGTCTTTTCTATACCTGTAATTGCTTTCACTCAGTGGGGTTTTTCTCAGGATCAATGGCCATGTGATTTGTTGGGAATAATCTAGCTTGAATCCTGGCAATTTGACTTTGACTCAAAATACATTTAGAAAAACAATACTCCATAAGAAAGCTAATTGAATTCAGAAGGTGACACCTATACAATTATGTATGTAAGAATGCTAACATAGGGATTAAACTGAAAAATGTGTGAAATTTGACTACGACTTGGCTGTACTTTGGTTGGTTGGTTTGTTGTAATTTGGAACAGTAGATGACTATATAGAACCTAGATTATGGTAAAATCTGAGGGAAATATGACTGAAAATTGTGTGCAAAGGTTTACTTTGTTCACTTGGAACAGCAAGAGGCTAAAGATGTCCTTTCAGTTTCTCCTTACTGATTATTTTTCTGTTTCGATGGTGTATATTGGCTTTTAATTAGAGGGATTCTGATCATCTTGTGTATCTCTTACACACACATCTGCATATCTGTGAGTAAACAGTCAAACTGGTGAGTATGTACTTGTCAGCCTAACTAAATATTAAAGCTTGGTAAATGCTCAAAAAAATAACTTTGGATTATTTACTTACTTTTGAAAGCAGTAGATTTCCATAAGATATTTACAATTGACTGATTTAAAAAATGAGAAATTCCTTTGAAATAAGGGGTATATGCAAAAATATTTCTTTTATACTGATCTGAAAATTTTCCATTGCCAATTTCCATTTTCTTTTTCATCTGAAAAGTTGATTCAGTGAATTATCTCCAGGCAAAAATGAGAGAAAAGTCATCAGTACTCAATAAAACCCATCTAGCAGGAGTTTAATGATTTTTATTCCATTATAACTACTCTGAACTTTTATGAAGCGAGGAGCACATCTACTCATTTTTATTTTCATTCTGCTATTTTTTAGAACATGATTAAAAATACTTAGAATGTTTAATATGAATAATTTCAAGATACTATTTATCTTCAGGGAAATGTAACTCTTCAGAACTGTAATTAATCCTTATTTCATGGAACTTCTAAAATGGACAAAAGTCCCTAACTTGTTTGCCCCTTTCATGGAGCAACGTCTTGTTCCCCTGGTTCTAAGGTAGTGGTGATGCAAAAATCCTGTAAATTCAGGAAAAAGAAAGAAAATTCACTTTTCCTACAGAATGGGATGGTAAATGAAAATATTGTTCCCATTATAAACCTCAAGGGAAAAATATTTTATTTCGGAACACGGTTCCAAGATTAAGATCTCATGTATTATTACTACAGATCACGTTAATTAAATGATAATTTGTTAAAAATGCATATCCCGAGTGACCATGCCATGCATCTCACGGAAAGCCAATGCCAACAGAAGCCAAGGCCGAGCCCATCAGCAATGGTAGCAGCTCCTCTGGGATAACAGATTTCAGGAGGAAAACTGCTGGCACAGCAGCCAGACAAAGGAGCGAGAACACGCGAGAGAAACAGCCCTGCAAACAACAGAGAAGAAGAAGGGAGAAAAGGATCTCCAGGTGCTCCAAATACCAGAGCAAAAATTCCCCTGCAGCCCGTGGTAAGTTTTAGTTCACTGAAAGTTTTGTGAATGTTGCTGTCAGCTCTAAATGTGCCTGGTTAAGTGGAAACAGATATCTGAGAGCTATACCGTACCTTGGCCAAGTGATTGATTCAAGGGTAGCTGGCAGAGCTGTCCCAAAATGGAGTAGCAGTTGGAATCTTGCTCATTAGATGCCTTGTTAATATTTTGGTATGTGATCACATGGCTATGTCAGCCCAAGCACACCAAATTACTGCATTAGGTTTTGTGATTCAGATTAAAGTAAAAAGTATTGTTTCTTCTGTACATTTTAGTTCTCAAGACAGCCTTAAAAAAAAAACAAAAAAAGGGAAAATAATTTTATATAATTAGCACTTTAATTTTTAACCTTTATATAATACTCTGTCCTTATTTTCAACACTCTAATTTTTGTAATTCTACAGGCTCCACATTCTGATGTCCTTTGGGTGTAAGTTGGGTTATTTTTCATTTGGTGTTAAGAGAACTACTATTTTTTTCCAAATCATTATATTTCTGAAAGGCACTATTCTGCTCTCTTTCTGCTTGTGTTACACATACGTTTTTAGGCAAACTATTTTTGTCCCTCCTTCATCAAATTGTTCCATGCTGTATTTCAGTACTGAGTCAAAATAATTATTTTTGGATACCTCAAATGTACATAGACATATATTTATATATTTGTTATTAAGTTATTCTTTTAAAAACCTATGTGATTTTTTTTTATTAGTTAAAAAGCTTTACAACCTCCTGCCAATGTGAATCTCTTGCTAAGGAAAGGCTTTATAAATATGTTATTTTCTTCTGTGGACAAGATGGCTTAAACTAGGTGACAAATAAAGTTAGTTTCAGTGCAAGGTTAAAAGAGGAAGACACATCAGAATACATTCAAGAATGACATCCTTTCTTACTTCCATGTTGCTCAGGCCTTATTCAGATTTTTATCCTTAAACAGGGAAAATTGACCTTAATAGAACTATATTGCAATGTAGTAGATGGTGAGTAGTTTACACATTAAGGCAAACTACCATCATCTTCCTTTACATGAATTCAGAGCTTCATTTAATTAATTATCTTGGATGATGAGTTTGGAAATACTTGAAAGCAACTGAGAAAGGTTCAGGACAACAAGATGTGAAATACTATTTATTGCCACTAAAATTTGCTTTCTATTCCTTACATTCTTACCATGTAACAAAATAGTACTTGTCTTTATCAAAGTCTATTTTATGGTTCTAGTAATTATTTCTTGCCAAACATGGTAAAATTCTGGCTTCTTTAAAAGCAGAAGACCTTACTTTGCCAATATTTCCCTATTCCCAGACTTTTGCTTAGTGTCTTGAATGTAAGTTATGAAAGAAGATTATAAACACAACTCAGAACTGCTGTATTTTGTGGCTAACTTCTGTGTCCCTGATTTGACATGGCATGCTGTGAGGAAATCTGACTAGAAAAGGATTTCACTGTAAAAATTATTTGTGAAAGAAGGAAAGAAAAGGACCAGAAAAGTAAGTAGTAGCAGCGTACACACAAGATGCAAACAGGGAATTATTCCTGGCAATACTTTTAAGCCATTATTATTCAATATTTTCTTCCTGTATGGCTTGAGCATATGAATACTTTAAAGCCAGATGCTGATGGGTATGAGCACTTGATTGTTTGTATGTATGTGTGTGAATATATATCAGAAGGACTAGAGGTGAATAGAGGAAAAGCACTCATTTTCCAGGAAGACTGTGATAAGTTTGGTGTGTTTTTCTATCAGTTTGAATGACCTTCTACCTATTTGGGGATAGATTTATTTCAGCTATCAGCAGGAAGCCAAAAAACCTTTCTTCGGGCAGCTTTATGGAATGAGATGGAATTGTGCAATCTCAATATTTCATACCTTCAGCCAACAAAGACCATCGAGGCATACAGAAGTTACATGGCTTTTATCACTACATGAGCACTATTTGGTGTGGCAGATATAATTATTAGGACCTCAGAGCAACTTGGGGTCTTCAGCAGGTCACAGCTAGATTACGAGCAAAAAATAAATGGAGGTGACTGAAATCTTTATAATGAGAATTGAAGCCTTGACCTCAGTCCCATCTTTTACACCCATGAATCTCAGTAGGTGGAGTGAGCTGTCTTTTAGTTCTTAGAGTCCTCCGTGCTCTCCCAAAGCTCCATGTTTAGACTTTATTCTGTTCATAATGGTCCTCCCTGATGATGGAAAGGCCATATGCTGTGATGATGAACATCACATGAACTTGACACTGTCCATCCAGATCGTACGATGAATAAGATGTCTGATGTACAACTTCGGCACTTGCCATTAGGCAAAGTAAGATTTGCTTTGAGCAAAAGCTGATATTCATGCTCAACACTTAGCATTATATTTTAGTCACCAAAATAATGAGTCCACTGTACCAAGGAAGGAAATTGATCTTAGAGATGCAAAACATTTACAAAAAAAACCAAACAACTTAAAGGTTTGAAGCAAATTTTGATATTCCAATCCTGCAGCTGGTTTTCAACATAGCTTTCAGGAAAAATACAGGTGTTGGCTATTGCGGAAATGCAAGGGAAATGGTCTAGGTGGAAACTGCAATTGCCAGTCCCTAATCCAATTAATTCAAAGTATATTTTTAATTTTTCTTTATTTTTAGTAGTTGAATTTTCATTGGTTAAAGAAGATAAGCAAAGTCTTATCAGGCTAATTCAGCACGACATGTGGGAGTGATTATAGTCGCTCTTTGTGTGTGACCGCGGCACAGAACCAGACCAGGAGGGAATCTGAACAGTTTATTCAAAGAAACAAGCTGGTTTTATACACTTTTCAAGGCATGGTGGTTTTTTTTCCTGACATGGTAATTCTCACTACCTGACCTATCCCATGTTGTCAGATCAGCAACACGTGTTCTAAATGTCCTGCTCTGGTGTGATCACACACTGTTCACTCTTCTGTCAGCTTCCAGCAGGCTCCTCTCCTGTGGGGTCTGTTATGTGCCACCTCCTGTCCCCAAGGTCAGGTGGACACAAGCCTCTCTGTGCTGCCGTGTGCTCCTTTGTGCTGCCATGTGCCTCTGCAGGCGTCCCACAGCCTGCAGCCCAACTCCATCCCATATCTTCCCACATCTTTTTGTTTGAATAATCATTTTTAGTCTTGTGGTTAAAGATCCGTATAATGTATTACCATTTGATGTCAGATGATTTTCAGTTTTGTAATCTGATTTGTAAACCAATACACTATAAAGCACGTTTCCAAAAAGTTGAAATTTGTTGTTTTATTAGTAGTGCTGTTATAGTGGAGTACAACTCCAGAACTGTTTGTTCTGAATTTACTATACTGAAATATCAGTATTGACCATCTACATACTGTGGTTTAGATGAGTAATAGTAGCTATTTATATTTACAAGTAATTTGCTATTACTTGTAAATTATTCCACAGTGGTTTTGAAAATGAAGTATTTCTGCAATTATAGTTTTCCTTTTAAGCTTTGAATTTCCATAGTGAGGGATATCATTATCCATCCAGCCAAATGGCTTGTCCCCAGCAATAGCCAGTAGCAGATTCTAGGCAAAGCATTTAGTAAAGCAGAGAAGCCCTTCCCCCTTCAGCTTCTAGACATAAGCAGATTAATGGCTTTATTAGACAGCAGCTACATCAAACCACTGCATTTAATGGCTGGAAATTGATATCTCTTGCATGAACTTATCTTATCTTCTTATGAATTCATTTATACTTTTGGTCTCTTGTGAATTTCTCTATTTAATCACATTTTGTGTGGAGAATGTAATTCCTTCTTATGACTTTGAATTGCTGACTGTGACTGTGATAGTATCAAGTTTTTCCTTTTCTGTCCTATGAAAAATAAGGAATAAATGTTCATTGTTTAACTTTGTATATTTGTCATTATGCTGTAGACATCTGTTGACTTTTTCTTTCCATAGTTTTTTTTCCCTTCTAAAGCTGATGGGATATATTATATCTACACATTTCTAAATAGACTATTATTTATAGAATCTTAGAATCATGGAATGGTTTGGTTTGGAAGAGACCTTAAAGATTATCCAGTTCCAACTCCCTTCTATGGATAGTGTATGGAAAATCACTCTATGAAAAGCTGGTGTCCATAAAGGAGAGAGCAGTCCTGCAAATTTATTTGAAAAAAGGGGGAGAGGACACAGAGCCATGGGTTTTTCTCTCTTCAGGTTTCAGAGGGCACAGCCTCCTTTTAACCTAAACTCCCAGCCATGTTCTTTCTTACCCCACTGGCTGAGGTGCTAGGAAGGTACAGCCTTCCAGAACCACATATCACATATTCCCCTCTTCAACCTGTTGTTTTACCCCTAAGTTCAGAAGTTCAGGCTAGTGCAGACTCACTTGTCTGTTTTAGGAGACAAACTGGCTGGGCTCTGCAACAAACCTGCTGCCCAAAGTTAGTAGAGATGTTAAGACTCATTTCAAAGATTTAACACCCATACCTTGACCCATCAAACTCTTTATAAAGACATTAGCACATATCTTTCTTCTCAACAGGGACATCTTCCACTAGACCAGGTTACTTAGAGCTCCATCCAAACTGGTCTTGAACATTTCCAGAGATGGGGCACTGTCTCAGTTTAAAGACAAATTTAGGAGAAGACACTCTGGAATGAGCTATCTCCTCTAAAAGTGGTCCAATAATCCATTTCCATCAACTGGAAATGAGTACTAATGCATGAATGAAACAAAAAAGAACAAAAGTTTATTAACAGAATGCCAGCAAGGCACAGGAATAAAAGATAAATAAATGCTAGATATTAAACTCTTAGGCCTTATCCCCCACACACACTGGAACAAAACCCCAAAATTCCATGGAAAAAATACCAGCTCATGCCACACAGTAGAGGATGGTACTGACATTGGTCTCAGGAGAAAGAACAAACAGGAGTTTCACACAGCAGCTGGGGCAAACAGATGAAACCTCTGGCACTGAGCTCCTCTCCAGCAGCAGATGAAGCTGTGGGCTCGGTGTGCTTTGTCCCAGGCTCAGCTTTCTGAGTTTGGGGTCGAGATGGAGCAGCCCTTCTCTCCCCCCGGCCCCGACCGACCCTTCTCCCTCAGGTCCCGTCCTCTCTCTCTGGTCTCAGACTAAAAAAGCTGTCCAGTTCACCTCGAGAAATTGCCAAAGGATTGCTGCTGCAGCTCCTCCAAGGCCAGGGCAAGGAAAAACTTCTCAGCTGGGCTAACAAAACCAAGCTGGTCGAGCAAAACCCCAACCACACCGCAGGACACCTGGGGAGCGAGGCTGTGAAAAACCCGGCAGCGAGCCCAGGGCTCCCTCCTGCCCCGAGCCCCCTCAGAGATACAGCAACCATTTAATGGGGCAAAAAGCAGAGGATCAGGAAATGCACTGGCATCGTACAGCACCCCAAAACAGGCATCCACAGCTTCTCAGAGAAACCTGTTCCGGTGCCTCACAGGAAACAATGTTTTTGCTAATATCTCACCTAAATTTCCCCCCTTCAGTTTGAAAGAGGGGAGATTTGTCTCTCCATTTTGTTGCTCTTCCCCATCTCTTTTTCCCCCAATTTAAATCTGACCAGTTTGGGGACCATAACTATACGTGATATTGATGACACGGGATGTTATGCTCTATAGATTTCCATATTAGAACTGTCTGGATTTTTTGCCTTTGTCCTCAGTTACTGATAGCTCCTTACATCTTACTGGCCTCAAGGTCCACTGAATTCTTGCTACACTGAGCATGATGAGAAATTTAATTTTTCCTCTTATTTTATTTTAAATATAAATTGCTTCTGATACCATCAAATTTAATGGGATTTTGTTAATTGTCCAGAATACGCTCATGTCAGGGTAATTCAAAGTTTAAAGGCTTCTTGCAAGTAGAACTGCATCTCTTATTCTAAAGAGAGAGGCTAAAAAGGGAGAGAAAAGAGTATAAATAATAAAATAAAAAGTAATAAAAAAAGCAAGAAAACTCAGAAGTCAGGCAGAATTTGTCCTTGGCTGCAGATTAACATTCAGTGATACAGGATTAGGAATGAGACATGTTGAAAAACAGATATTAAGTGGGATCCTTCAGAATTTTGGGCAGGGATGTGAAGCAAGAGGATGGATGGAAGTTCATGCCTGCTGTGTAGATCACTGTTATATAAAGTAATCCGTATAGGAAAGTAGTGGGTTTTTTTCCTTTGCCCTCTAGAGGCCACTGGGATTTTGACATGCTTGTGTATTGCCATATAATTAATGGGAAAAATTGGGTTCATTACCGCCAGGACAGGACAAAATGCTTCTTCTTCTCCACTGATTATTATATTTGAAGTGAATGGCTGACTGGTCCCACTCTAGGAGAACGGAATTCTAATTTCAAAAGGAAAGGAAACAAATAAGAATAATAGAGAAAAGTAAAGAGGAGGAGGAAAGTGGAAAAGAGGATGGTTCTTTACTGTCTCATTCTCCTCCCACTGTGACCCCTAATAGGGTCACAGCTGCTACCTCTTCCTTTAACTTAGAACTCTGGACGACTTTGAAAGAGATTGCTAGATTTTTTATTAATAACAAAAGAATAAAGTAACTTCTGAAATCTGGTGAGCGCAATATGTTTAGAACAAATAGATCAATAAAAAATTGTCCTCCTACCAATGAGGTACAGTGGATATTTTAATATGCCTACTCTTAATCCAGCAACATTCTACAGCTGTTACAACTGTATAGGTATATAATCAATTCCATAAAATTCTCTAAAAATACATACAATTTAATGGTGATTGGGACTTTTCTACATGTTGCTGCCTGTATTTCTGACACAGCTCCTGGTGCCTGCATGTACACACAGCCCCCTTCCTGCCTTCAGCTTTCTTAAAGGAGGTCCTTGGTCTAAGATTGCTTAGAAGCATCCTCCTGATTTGGAGAATAAACCTTTCCCATCTAGGACATACAACACCTTTCTAGAAAACAGCAACACAGGATGCATACTGGGGGCACAAGGAAATTTTATATTCTTGTAATCACAAGGTTTGCATAAATAACCAAATGATAATTTTGAATTTCTTGTCATTATGTATACATATGCCAATTCACATTCTGTGTTTACATTAGACTAGAAGGCATAAGAATCAGAGAAATACAGCCTGCCATTTTCTGAATGATTTTTGTACAAGTCAAAAATCCCTCTGGTTTAATTTAATTTTTTTCTTGCTCATTTTGCTACTATCTGGGAGTGAACGGAGTTACACTAGGAAAGAAAGAAGAGGAGGAGATATTGGATAGAATTTGATATTAGGGTTAGAATGAAAAACACAAGGCATTTTTAATATATATTGGGAGAAAGAACACGTTTTTTTAATGTCCTTACTTGTGTCTTTGTGTATTGACTCTTTTTCTGAGCCTTCAACTGCAACAGAAGTTTAACAATAATGTCCTTTTCAAGGTCTTCCTATGTTTCCCTTCAGATTTCATTTAGGAAATCATAGGATAACTTGTTCTCTATGAAAATAGCTTCAGTTAGGATGTTTCATAGGTCACCATTATTAGAAAATAAAAAGAATGGGTGTTGTACACCTGGGTGTGAGGCTATTCAAAAGAGGATGCGTTCTTTGATGGTCAGGGATTTAACTTCATATAGGCATGAGGGAAGTCAGTTCAAGAACATCACTAACTTGGTTACAGACTTTAGAGTATTTACAGGAATCACTCCATCCTGGAAGCATCAGAAAATTTGTTAAGAAATCAGAATGTGTGAAACTTCATAAATATATACAATTCAGAAAATGGAACAGAGGAGAGGAGGAAGGATACTTAATTTCTGGAAAACCACTTGCAGGGAGGAAATTTGGATGTATGCTATTCTGTTATGCTAGAATCAGAATTCAGTTGCATCATATTTTAAGAGAAAGTGAGTTGTTGAATGGCCATGTAATTCTTTTTTATTCTTACATCTGAAGTGTTATTTTGCAATGTGTCATGAAATTAATTACTTAGTTATCAGGGTATATAAGGATGAAGATGTATATATTTAGTCAGCAGGCTTTAAAACTGCTTGGGAGAATCTTTTTTAAATACCTCAGTAGAGCACCACAAAGAAACATCAACAGATGATAAGCATGTGACTGAGAATGAAAGGAAACAGATTTATTAATGTCTTATAAATAAAGCTAGCAGAGAGACTTGATGTGTGATAAATTTGTTTATCTCTGCAAGTACAGCTGCTGAGTATCTTAATTCTTCACTTTAAAAGAAAATGTCTGTGGTAAATTAATAAAGTCTTGATATACATGTATAATGACCAGGCTTTTTTCTATTCCTTTCTGCAACATAGCTTCACTTTCATCTCTTCTGGAAAACAACTTACAATTTAATTATTACAGAGAGTCAAGAGGATTACTTAATGGAAGAAATAAATCAGCAATGTTATTAGAGCATGAAATCAAGTATACTGAATATAAAACAGAACCCCTATATTATGTTTAGCTCACATGAGTAGGCTTATTCAAGTCAATGGAAACATGTGCATAAATAATACTTTTAAGACTTAAGTCCTTGCATAACTGTTTTTAGTATCTGGGCATAATACCCTTACAGAAAATGTGATAGTATTACAGTAATGTTTGCTGCTCTCTTGTTATTTTTTTCATGTTCAACTTGGTTTATTTGAGCTGCTTAAATCTTCCTGTATAATCTTATTCAGAAAATTCCCTAAGCCTTTGTTTGAGTCTGTTTGTTTTTTGGGTTTTATATTGTTTTGTTTTGGTTTTTTATAAACTCAATAAATGCAGAATTTGTCTGCACTGCATAGATATTTTTGGATGTGTTCTGATTTATACATCTGAGTAAGGGCGGTGGAGTATAAGCAAAGAAACTGTAGTTAAGTCAGATATGTCCAGAGTAAAAGAATGTATTTATGAAGAATGGCAAGAAGTCATACATTGCATATGTGCAACTGTATTTGTAAGGAAGTACTTTCACCAATTCTGTGTCTCCAATGAAACAGTTGGAGACTGAAATTTGATCCCCATATCTTCATTGAAATCATCTGAAAATAGATATGTGGTTACAATTAAGACATAAACAAATCTGTGAAGGAGTGGAAAGCACTTTTCATTTTAACTTTCACACATATGCACCACATTTTTCCTAAATATATTTTATATCTGTTTAGCATATTATTTACTTTTTGTAAGGTTCTGTATGTTTACAATATTCTTTATTGTGTCTTTAGCATTTTTATTATATTTCAATGAACATTTGGGTTAAAGCACCAATGTATAAAACTTTTCAGAGATTTGAAACTGATTGAGATTAGAAGGTTGTGCTTAAAAATTAAAGTTTAGAAAATTCTTATTGTTTCTTATTGTTTTAACAGTTTGGAGTTTTTTCACATTACTGCATTTCAGGTAGAAATTAACAAATTCTACAATTTTTAAGGAACTAATCATTTGCAGTCAATACATGGAATAAATGTTTCTGTGTAAACTTAAAGACTACTGAAGTAAAGACATTTTTTTCTTTTTTTTCTGTTGTAGTTGGGCATTTAAGTTGGGCAGTTAGCTGGAAGGAAACCCACAATTGTTCTTGCTTTCCATAATTTCCAGTAGCTATATCTAAAAATTAACATCGGTGCTATTCTTTGCAAGTAATAAGCTAAGGTCAAACTGTTGGTTGTAGCACCATTTTTGTATTTTCAGGGGGCTTTGATGCAATGTTATTACTTCCCTCTTGATTGTGTAATAGTGGATCATTATCCCAAACATTCCCATGTATCTTTTTAAGAGTGGTCAGAACTGTGTTTGGCAGTTTTTTTCCACTGATATTGTATACCTGTAGTGAAAGATTTTCTCATGCAAGTTATCATAGGCTGTTTTTACAGTCAGTGAAGAGAAACATGGAATGATTCATCTGACCTGGTTCAGCCATTTATTCATAGTTAGGTAAATTGTGCCCAGAGGTTACATTTTCTCTTGTTCTAAAGTGAACTTAGATGACTGGCTTAACTGGAGATGTCTGCAGCGTTCAAAATCTGGATCTCACTGAAGCAAATCCTGCCCAGGTTTTCTTCATTCTGAATATTATCATGTAAGGATGGGCTAATATGTGGCTACAGGTCAGCACTGTGTACAGCTAAGTTTCCCAGTTTCCTTGGCTAGTTATCCAGCTTCTTTCATACAAAAACCAGGGGAGAAATCAGAGGAGTAAGGAAATGCATTTTTGGAAAAATGGATTGTAATCTCCCATATGTATGACTATGAAGGGTTTAGCCCTTGTGGATCAAACTCAGTTGTCCACTAGACTTTTGAGAAGATGAGGAGTTCATTTAGAAAAAAGTGAGGAGTAGTTTTTAAAATTCTAGTCATATGGAGAGCTGTTTCAAGCATGCCTTATGGTATTAAATTTTCACGTAGGATACCTGCAGTGACTGTGTTGACAAAGATTATCATTGCATGCTGCAGACTGAGGGATAAAAATGTGGCTTGGGGAATAGGGATGAAAGAGGGAATCTGTTTGTATAAATACATACTCTCCTCAGTGTCCTCTGTGCTTACCTTTGAATTGGTTATTTTCTCTTTATCTGTTAAACTTGGAGAATAATTTAGGCTCAGTCCAGTTAAGAGTTTGGACATGCACCAAAGTGATGAAAGATGTGGAAGTCTGAAAACAAATCTCAAGAACAGTAATGAATCAGTGTGGACCCAGTTTTAGAGAGCAGGTAAAGGACAAAGTTTTCCTAATTTTCCTTCATAAAAGAAAACTTCTGAATATATTTACACTTACTGAATTTTATCCTGCTTAGGAAATGTCTGTCTATCACTCATGTGTCAAAATAGCTGTAGACTGAAGGGGTGTATGTGTGTGATTTCTGAGTTTTCTGTTCAGGAAAAAAATAAAGCATAGTCTAAAAATCTGCTGCAGTATAAGAAGTTTATATGAGGCAAGTATAATCAGAAATACATAAATACTGAGGAAAAAAAATATTCCTATGTCCTTCTAAGTCTGTATTGGATAAAAACTAACAAAATGTATTAGAAGAAAAAAACCCAAACCTATAAAGTATGTGATGAGAAGACAATTATTTACTTAGCTAATATCATTAATTTTTGAGGTCAGTGAATGATAATGGAGCATAGTTAATTGGAAGGAAGTCAGTTTGCTTTACAGATTCCAAACTATTTCTGGGGCCCTGCAAATAGATGATCTTTAAGGTGACTTCCAACCCAAGCCATTCTATGATTCTATGAATTAAAATATTGATGTTGCATGATGTTCTTCCTCCAAAATTGTTTTTCCTTGGTACGGTATGGCTTCACTGGGGGTACGTTTCTGCCATGTGCAGAAAAGAAAACAGAGATACTCAACTGAAAAATAGCTATTGGAATAAAAATAATTAGACTGAAAGAAGCAAATCATACTAAGATGAGAATATAAGTATTTTTTATAATTTAAGTATCTATAGCAGTTGTTTAAAAATAATTCAACATAAATATGACCAGAATTTTTGTTATATATGATACTAGTAGTGATATAATTTCTGGAAGTCTCCAGAACCTCTAGGAAAAGAAAAATTCATTTTCTTATACTAACCTTTCCGGGTAGATTTCTGTTCTTGTGAAGTATTAGGGATGTATTACAGAATACCAAAATATTTGCTGCAAACTTGGGGATGTTATTTCTAATATAAAGCACAGCATTTTCTCTTGAGAACGTTGTACTTCACACAGAAAACAAAAGATTAAATGTATTGGTCTCAGGATTTGTAAATCCTAAATGTAGCTTGAGGTCACATTTTCATAAACTTTTTCCTTCCTCTGTTCCCACAAATCTGGGAACTGGCTTCCATACATAATGGTTATATAACTGCTAAAACAAGTTACCAGCTGAAGAAGTCGATGAATCTTTAAAAACCTCCTATGTGGTATATTTAGAAATCTTTATTAAGACATTTTTAATTTTAGCTATACTGAAGCAAAGAAGGATCTAGGATCTGAGGAGAAAGCAGAAGGAACAGATAGAATGAAAAGGGAAGCTCACATCTGATGTTTGTCTGCAGGTTAATACAATTGTTCAAAAGATGTAAAATTAAAGTACATTTTCCCTATGCAGCAGCCCTTTGAATTCAGTTCCCAGAGTCACTCAAGCATGCACCAATGTCCAGCATGTTGGAACTTGCCATCTCCAAGTTCTCTGTCATTCCTGTTGCCTCCTCTCAGATTTTGTGCTCAGCTCTGAAGCAGGAAAAAAATGCAAGTATCTATTGCCCCCTATTTGTCACTTACTTTTTCACAGAGAATTAGCTTATCAAACCAAAAAGCTATGAATTCCGTGTCATAATATTGGGGGGCTTGAACTGTGGAGTCATGCAGGCTGGTATAAATTAATATTAACTCAGATTCACACTCTTAAATCAATTGAGAGTCTCAGAACTGGAGTGTTACCAGGTAAGATGTGCTTGCTTTCTCTGAGCACCAGCATCATCAGGCTCAGTATTTGAAAGAAGAAGCTTCCAGATGGACATAAGACAGTGAATGATCTTCCTGTATCAAGGAGACAACTTCTGAGTTAAATCTCCAGTAGAATAACAGCGCTCAGCAAGAGGTGAGGACTCATGTAGGCAAACCCTGACTGCTCCTTAAGGAGCTTCTTAGGCTGAGGTCTAATTTCAGCTGAATGAGAGAGGCAGCAAGTTTTGACTTCATGTCTCCAAGTTATCCTGTGCAGTAAGGTGATGAATAAAATGCAATAAAGTACTTATGCTGAGAAAATTGTCCTTTATACCTTACATGTAGTTTTCATAAGTATGTTGAAAGGTAATTTAAAAAAAAAAAAAGCAGGTATTTTGGGTTTTAGTCACAGTATTTGTGTTTCGTTTGGCTAGTGAAAACCTAGTGAAAATTTGGCTTCAAGTATCACTTGCCTCTGTTTTATTTTGCTCTCCAGCTACACTTGATCTCTGTACTGTGGTATTGTTCCTCATGAAAAGTCAACCAGGACTACCACATTCTCTGACAAAACTTTAGCAGAAACAGAAATGTTAGAAAATTTTTGTCTCCTTCTTTATAACAGAAATTTACTTTCTTGCACCTAAGGTATGACTACCTCCTTATTTCTTTGAGCCTTTAAGCTTTCCCCTGGTTTGCTCTGCAGAGGGGTGGAGTGACCTTGCTGGTGTGATGGCTGGGGGTAGGACTGGGCACCTGCTCCTTCCTCAGCTGAGGGTGTGACAAGGTAACTTGCACTGCCTTCTCCTACAGGAAACACAATAAAGTGAGACACAACTCTTTGTGGTTCTCATCTCACACTATGAGAGCAGCCTTGCAATACAATAAATTTTTGAACTAATGATAAATCTAGCAGAGGTGATAGGAGCACACTGCTTTTATGTCTCTCACAGGCTGTGCATACATAACTCCTGCACAGCTTCACAGGAAAGGCTTTCTTTCTGAAGGATATCTGGCAGAAAGCCTAGCTCTTCGGAAGGAGAAGCAAATGGACTTAGCAATTTCCTCATGTGACCTTGAAGTAGAAGCATATGGAATGTTTAATATTCAGTATTCACCTTGAAAATGTGTTTTGATTCCCTGTATTCCAGCAATTAAGTCTGCTGTCAAGTTCAGTTTTACTTAACATCTTTCTCTTTAGAGAAATATCTACCACCCCTGAATATGATGATGTTGGAATAAAATTAAAACTAGAACTATATTTGGTGCAAGCGTTCATAAATAGTCTGGTGACAATTGATAAATACTAGTTTCCTTCGAATGTGTAAGCCTGATTGTATTATTTTTTAGTGATTCATGAATATTTGTTTTTTTCCTAATGGCTGATGGTACAGACTTTTGTACTGGGTTGGCTTTCTACTTACATGTATGGATGATCACTAGAAATTTCTGTTCCAGGAATTATTTCATTGCCAGTGATCAGCCTGACAGTCCTCATGCTCCTCAAACAACAGAGGATTGTCTGAGAGGATTGATTACAGAGAGGTTTTTGTCTACAGTTATAAAAATGTGACTTACAACTCTTGTTCCTTGTCCATCATTTATTCTCCCTTTGTAGTACTCCTCTTGAAGTACTCCCTTCCAAGGGTACCTTGAGTACAATAGATAGCTTTTCGTTATCATCCTTGCCTTGTCTCCTGCCCTTCTTCATCTTCTCCCTTTCTGAAAGCATTTCCAAATCCCTGAAGAGTTTTTTCAATGATTTGAACATATTTCTGTACTAAAAGAACATGCAGATGGTTGCATAAAATGTAATTTTTGCATCAAATTTTTTAATAACTTTTTTATTGCTATGGTTTGTTATTGATACTGTAACTTAACAGTGAAGTGAGTCTTTACATTTTCAATTTTCTCTTTTACATCAGGAGGTGTGACTGAATCATTAGATGAAAACCTGCAGCCCTTGGTCTGTTTGAAGACAGAATCTTTCAGCCAGAAATGCTTTGCATGCCATGTTCTTGGTTAACATGTCCAGGAAAACCAGACAACCACACTAAAAAGACCAGAAGTCCCAGAACTTGAAGCTGCTGATTGAGACAAATTAAACAAAAAATTAAACTGTGCATTCCAGTTCCTAATGTGGTAGGTGTTTTTCAGTGTTCTTTCTGATTCACCAAATATCACTATCTTCCTGGAGCCAGATGGTCCCATACTGTCGTGTTTTGGTATCTGGGAAAGTTTTCTTTTTCCTCATTTCCAAGGTGAATTGGATAGTTTTGCTCCTGTTACAAGAAAGCCATTTGCTCATTCTCAGGTTAGGTTTTATTTGCAGATCCTCCAAGTTAGGCTGTCATTTGGGAATGTTGCTGCATCTGGGAGACCAGCTGCTTTGAGATCAGGCATGAATATCCATGAATATCCGTGGGGAATAGCACATTGTCAGATTAAGTGAATTCCAGGAGGGTTGGGGTTTATGTTCAGTGTGCTAGTGAAGAAGGAAATGAATAAATCACTAATATTATGAGGGATCTTCTTAAAAGAGTGATGCTGACAATAGCTTCTTGCTGTCAAAGAGCTGGATATTCACAATCTCCAAGCACTTACTGAGCCATAATAAAAAAATTACACCCATTTGATAAATAAGTAAAACACATCAATATTTGGTGATGGGTAATGCCAGCTGCAGTTGTCAAGGTGTTCAAGTGAGCTAAATAGGTCAAAAATACCAGTATCATAAGAATAATCAATTAATCAACATTATCTATGTTCACAAAATGTTTTATTGCTTATTTTTCTTAGGGTTGTGAAGTTAGGCTATCCTATTCTTAAAAGGTCAGCAATAAAGAAGAAATCGTACTTAGAAATAAGTGTCAACAATACCTATGAATTAAGGAGTAATAATGGGTTTCAGTCATACTTCTCCTTATATTTTTGTATTCATAGTATTTATGTATTCATATTCATATGAATTCATAGTTTAACACTAAATATGTTAATTTGTGAGGCATAGTTTTTAGTCTTCTGCTAAAATAAAAAAGGCAAGGAAACAAGCCATTTTTCCTATGTATGAAAGTACTTTTGTAAGCCAGTACCAGATAAAATCTCCTGCTATTCAGATCATTATTGCTTGAACTAAGTCCTCCAAGGAGGCCAGTATTCTGCCATCACTGCCTGCCTTTTCTTAGAGAGGATGATAGTTTCAAAATGCTGCTGGCAGCACAATGAATATTCAATGAGAGGTTTCCCTGTGACACCTGCTTCTTCTGTAGATCTTTAAGACTGACTTTAAAAGCTGACAGGAAAATGGTATTATGGGCCTGTAAAAGCAATGATTTTCATTTAAGGAGGTATATATTAAAGCTGTCTTAGGTGACCTGATGGATGTAACACCTCAGTGAATTTATTATTTCCCAAGAAGGAGCACCAAGGAATATTTTATGTCAAAAATATGTATCAAGACTGATCCTCCTGTTGGAACTTCAGTTTTATGGCTAATATATTGATTCTGTCAACAAAACAGATGTTATGTCTTAGCTGGATTTTTTAATTTAAAAATCTATCTAGGTTTGAGGTTATGTGTACATTTGCATATATCAGAATTGTAGTAACTAAGTAACTGTAACTAAGAAGTGCATTGTGATTTCTATCAGGAATTAGTAAAGTTCAGATGTGCAGCTATAAAGATGAAAGAAAGCAGAGATGCTACCTGTGTTAGATCCATTCAAACATTATGATTCTTCAGAGACAAGTAGGTCTTATATCTATCACATACACAAGTATTGGCAATCAACTGCAGTGCTGTGCAAAAGAAAAATACATGGTAGAAGAAAGGAAAATATATGTTATGTAGCAAATGCTGCATTAAGCACACAGTGCCAGGAACACCCTGCACAGCTTCCAGATCTTCCTGTGAAATGTTCATTGTGTGTATATACATTTTTTATATATTTATATTCTTCTTCCTAGATGAAAGCTCAGATGCACAATGTCCACACAGACACTAACAGCTTGGTAAGTGAGGAAAAGATTAGTGAGACGAGACATTCAAATAATTCCATCTGCTCAGGAGAGTTAGCTACATTGCTTTAAATAAAGTGTTGTCACGGGCAGAAAAAAATCTGAGAACTGCTGGTAGCTAAAGCATTTCATTCCTTGCATCCAAGTTATAAGAGCTAATAAACAGGGGACCTGCAGCCTCATGCGGTGGCACCCTAAATAGAAACTGAGTTATTAAAGATGAGAGCTCCTGTGACTTCAGTGAAAGTCAGTAGGTTACCAAACAGATGCTGTAACTAATTCAATATTATCAGGTGAAAAACTTGGAGCTGTAGCAAATTATCTTTTCTCTCAAATCCTCTTTTGCTGGTTTGGTAAACTGTCTGCTAGTCTGCAAGTGCATTTGCAGAGAAACACTTAATTTCCCTTGGAAAGCAGAAGCAGCAGTTTAATCTTGGAAGGATGGAGGGGGATAATTTCTGACCAGGAGGGCAGGTTAGGCACCCTGTGCCAGGTTACCTGCCGGTGGGGCTCTCTTCCTTACTAGCCCTGATCCATTGCCACTTGCCTGTGTAGGACTGCAGAAGGACAAATGAATGTGTTTTTTGAAATCCTTCTTGAGTATGATGCATAAGAAGATGATGAGAAAATTCCTTTGTTTTTTTCAGAAGCTTCAAAAGTATGTTCATATATTGGTGATGATGATAGTGATTATGTTGCTGATGATAAAGCATTAGAGATGATAACAGTGTAACCTTGGCCATACCCATAAATACCATCACATGTGCATGGTCAGGGGATATGCACCACTTTCAGTATGCCCTCAGTTGCAATTCTGTGAAAGTAAAATTATTGGAACATCGTACCTTTCACAGCATGTTGGTTTGTTGGTATGCTGTGGAGCAAGAAGGCTTTGTGTTTTCTGTCTGCTCTGTATGTGTGTGTGGCTGCTAGTCAGGTACTGCCAAAACCTTGTGTTCTGCACTGAAAAACGACAGGCTGAGATTTCATTTAATGTGTGAATGAATGCATGTGGCTCACTGAGGGAGAAGGAGCTCAGTGATTTGGGACTATGGGTGTTTTGAGTTTTTTACATTCTTGGCATAATTTGATAAGCAGCAGCAGTGAATACTTTTCTGTTTATCTTTGTAACCTTAAACCAGATAAGGCATGTCCCTTTTTAATATCCATTCAGAATTGAGGTTCCTTTTGAATGGTGAAGAAATACTTATAAAAAGGAACATTTTAATATAATTGGTATCACACTTTTTTCCTTCTAGAAGAGAGATTAAAAGGATGAAATTAAGACTTCCAGTGCCAAGGTGTCTTCAATATTTTTTGCAAAAGGCTTAAGGAACAAGCAGAGGGACACTTAGTGCCTACTACCTCAGTATGAGAGAGGTTCTTCAGAATATTTCTTACCTGTTCTCTGGAAATATCAAGGCTAGTAGTGTTTTCTGTGTACTGCAAATAAAGGAAAAGTATTTAAAGGAAATGTGCAGCTAGGGAATAGTTTTAGCTCAAAAGATTAAACACACACACATATATACACACTTGTTTCTGTGTTTGCAAGAACTCAGAATAATTTAGAAACACTTTGAAAAAGAAGTATCTTGTGTTTTTTTTAATTCTCGAGCTTGAGTTCTCTATGTGTTTTCTTATTGCTTAGGAAAGAAAAGCCCACGAGAGACAACATAATGGCTTATATATTCTCCTCTCTCTAAATCCATCTTTCTTTTTACATAGTGAAATTGCTTATGGTTTTATGCCTTAAAAGTACTTAACTCCAAAGTCCAGAAAATTGAATACACATTTCAAAAATACTGCTACAGTATACCAAATCTTACAGTGAGTAATTGCCACTACCTGAAAAATATTTATTTATTTCAGGAATTAAGAACAAACACATCCTAGCCCTGAGAACTGTCAAGAAAACACTTCCATTAAAGTGCTGAAGTTAACATTATAGTTGAAATCCTTTTTGGTAAGAAACACATTGAGTCTGTTAATGAGAATTAGCTGAGGTCACTTGATTTGTTCAACCTGGAGAGGAGAAAACTGAGGGGAGATCTACCTGGGGTCTGCAGCTTCCTCTCAAGGGGGAGAGGAGGGGCAGGCACAGGTCTCTGCTCTTTGGAGAGCAGTGACAGGACCCTTGGGAGCAGCTGGAGCTGTATCTGGAGGTTTTAAGTTGGATATTAGGAACAGTTTCTTCATCCAGAGGGTGGTTGGGCACCAGAAGAGGCTCCCTAGCGTGGTGGTCACAGCACCAAACCCAACAGAGCTCAAGAAGCCTTTGGACAATTCTCTCAGGCACATGGTGTGACTTTTGGGGTGTCCTGTGCAGGGCTGGGAGCTGGACTCAATAATCTTTGTGGGTCCCTTCAAACTCAGGTTACTCTATGGTTCTGTGAGTTATGTCATTATCTTTAGGACAGAGCTGAACTGCACACTGATAATACCTGCCAAGGTTACACCTAGGTTATACCTGTAAAGGGTCCAGGAGTACTGTTAACTGTTTTCATACCAATAGGTCTAGTTGACAGCTTGATGATTATAAGTGTAAAGCTCTGTTGTTTTTTCTTCTGCTCCTCTTCTACATTTTTTCAAGCATTATCTTTACAAGGATCTATTATATACCTCCTCAGTTCTGTCACTTTACACAGGCACTTCAGAGAGAAATGATTCAAGAAAAATGCAGTTTTATGAAGCCCATCTAATCATTGTTCAGGAATTGAAAGATGATATTTTCTTTTCAGGAACATATGGGAAGAATTAAAAAAATATTGGTAGTTAATACTGAATTAAACAGTAGTAGATAAATCTATCATTCTGCAGGAACTTTGAACCATTATTATATTAATTCACAAGCAACTATCAGTGTCTGAATTTAATGAGTCTACCAAGATGAAAGCTAACAAAACACGTGGTCAGAAATAAGACATACTTTCAGTTTATACGAGCTAGAAATCTTTTTGCCTCTAACTTGCCATGAAATACACTAGAAATATTTCAGGTTTCAAGAGTAAAATAATTTCATTCCATAAAAGCTTTATGAAATTACTTTTCTGATGTATATGTTTCAGAAATTGTAGTAAGAAATAATGTCTAAAGAGGAGAAGCTTTAACCTTTCATATGTACTGTTAACAATTTTGTTGAAAGCTTCATTAATGTAATCACATTTCTTGACTGCATGTGAAGAGAAAAAAGACAATAAAGGATATAAAATCATATTTTTGGAAGAAGTTGTCCTGTATTCTCTAGCCTCCTGGTTCTTCTGGGAAGATATCATGGATAAAACTACACTGCCTGTGTTTGTTCTTCTTGAGAAGCATTCTAGCACTTTGAGTGTGCTTATATAGATGCATGTGAAGTCACATTGGACATTCCCAGCACTTGCCTCCTGCCTTTCTTGAGCTGTTGTCACAAGGAGCTGCAGCAAAGCTGCATGGACGCTATATATGGTCAAGGAGGAGAATGATCACAATGACTCCCTTGAAAAGAAACAAACCCTTAAATGCATTCACTGATGTGTAACACCCTTGGTGAATGTGTGGTGCAGCAGAACAAACAATTGCAAGAAGACTTGCAACTAATTGAGGAGAATTTCACCTTCAAACTGGAGCTTTTAATTTTTTCAGAGAAAGCTCTTTCCTGGTCTTTTCTAGGTGTCTTTGTCCTCTTGAAGCTGCCAGCAACTTCTGTGTGCTAACACCAGCTCTGGGAGAAATAGCTTGTTTGTCGTTTATTCAATCCTCCTTGTTTACCATTGGAAAGATAACAAATGTAAAAAGGTTTTAATTTTCTCTAAGCTGTAGCAACTTTCTGAATAAATGTAAAAATGGATAAGAGGGATTAAAAATTTCAATAAATTATGGTTCTTTACCGAATAGACTTTTTTTGACAGGTTCTGAATATTTTTTACATTTTATAGTATTTGTCCTGCACCTGGTTTATAAAGCATATAGCCACAAGTGTTAAAAATCTTGCTGTGAAATGTTGCTTTTATTTTCACAATAAGCCTGAAGTAACAATAAAATAATTTTTAATTATTAGGAAACAAGACAAAAATAAAATACATTCACCCTTCCTTCACAGCTCAGTTTCACTTCTTCATCCTCAACTCCTCTTCCTCCCCTCCAGCCCTAAGAAGCCAAAGGGAATGGATAATGAGGAGTGGTATGTTGTTAGTCTGGAAACTTTGCTGATTTTCTCTCAAACTACCCCAATAAGAGATGCTGCCAAAGAATCAATTTATCAAGAAAATGAAATGTGGTTTTTCACATACATATAATTAGCAAGAGAGATTATGATGTTGCCTGCAGGATGTATTTCTAAAGTTGAGCATTACTTTGAACAAAGAACAAACAGATTGAAGTAGAAATGTTATGTTTTTAATGCATGCTGCTTAGAAGAAGATGAATAGAAAAATTTTAATTTCATGGAAATTTTCCTTACCGAGGTGCCAAAATTCAGGGAAAAATCTTGCAGCAATGGGGAATGAAGGTGCATAGGAGGTAAGCAGGATTCTGCTTCTTTCAAGAGATGGATCTGCCATGCCATGATTGGGTATCTGTAAACAGCCCAACCAAAGTGTGACTACTCTGAGGATGGTGCTCTGGGGTCAGCATTCCTGCCTGCAGAGGCTGGAGCTCAGCCAGCAGCAGGAGCCTGGCAGTTGGAAGCTGGGTTGCCCCAAGGTTTTAAAACCAGAGATCATCACTTTTTAACCAATTTTAGGAAGAAAGTTGTGAGCTGCATGGGAATCTAGCCAGAGAAATTGGGATGAAGCCAGGCCAAGCGAAAGCACATATGCAGCACGAATGCTCATTTTCATGGAACAAATTAATAAAAATGGAGTTTTTTAGAGATGGCATTATGTTTATTTAGAAGGAAAAGTAGCAGTAAAACCCCAAGATAATCCTTGTCTTGGTATTTGGGTCTTTTTCCTTTCTTTTTAATGGACTGTTATTTAGGTACTCCTAGGACACAGACAGCCTGAGCTTCACATATAAAGAGGAAAAAAGCGAGGACTTACGTAAGTCCATTGGAAGAAAAATAAATGAAATTAAAAATTTCTGAATATATGCTAAAGAACAATACTCTGTGAAATAAGAATACAATAATGTTGTTTCTGGAGTTTTTCCTTGTGGCCATTATAGAGATACTCACTACACAAGAAGGAAAAAACACACATACAACACCAGAAGAGCCTCAATGACTGCCCTCAGAAGGATGAACTAAATCTGGCCTCAAGACTTCCAGAATTATTTCCCTTGTTATGACTAAACAATACAAGGGATGATTTTAAACATTATTGTCTTGTTCAAGAAATTTAAATGTGAGTTAGATGGGTTAACGTTTAGGAATAGCTGTATTCTGGACCAGGATCATCAGTCCTTATAATAGTTAGATAGAGGAACTGAGTTTCAGGTCTTGCTATGAGTTTGCTCAGATGAGAAACACCAGTGTGGTCCAAAATTTAATGACAACTAACGCAGGCAAAGAAGGAGCCTCCACTGGATACTCAGATCTCTATCCATAAGATCACCAAAGAATACTCTTTTTTTTTTATATCTGTAGGCATGAAATTTCACTAAGTTAAGGTGGTGATTACTACGAAGTCTTGTTTCTTTTAATTCTATTTTATTACCTTTTTGAAGAAGTCAAATGTGGCATAGCTTCTATACCAGTAATTGGATACATACTATTTAACTGCAAACAGTCAGAAAAAATTCTGACTCACACAGCCCCCCTTAGAAAATAGGCTTGGAAGTTGATTGACGTTTGAGTTTCAAGATGCTATATTGCCAGATTACCTCAGAATGTTCTGAAAAATATGATGTTGAATATTTTGTTGTAGCTTTTCAGTTTGTTGACATTGTCCTAACTATACCTAACTAGGGTGTGTTGGATTATGCAAAAACAGCTCAATTGTTTTTATACCTTCAGTAAAAGTACTATGTTAGAATAAATTCAAAATATTATTATATTCAGTGAGTGATAATATCAGTAACTAGGTAATCAATTACAGATGCTACACTCAACAGACAAAATACTGGGTACAATATTGTGTTGAAATTAAATACTGGATATGAGTTATGGATATCTTAGTTCATGAATAAAAATAGCCTTAATTTTTTTTTTTTGAGCTGAGGAAAAATATTGTTTTCTTTCTCTTACATCAGATAGGATACTGATGAAAGTTGCTGTTCCTGCTCATATTCTTTATGTGGCAGGTTACTCATGCTACATCTAAATCAAAATGCTTATTTCTGTAGAAAAGGACTATGATGGTTCCTATCTGTGAGATGCAAGGGATGTTTTTTGCTTTTGATTTTGAACTGCACTTTAAAGTGCTCCAGTAGGCATGGTTAGAACTAGATACTTGGAATAAATTTAAATAACTGCACAAAATACTGTTTTCTTCTAAGATATCTCCCATACTGCTTAAAGTGTTTATAGTCTATGCAAAAGCAGTCTGGCATGGGTTTGCTGCCTCTTTCATCTGGAAATGGCTGGATAGGGCAATGCAAGGTCTTTTGCTGATTGCAAAGGTCTTTTTGAAAAAAAAGAAGAGTTGACTGTATGATTCATAGCACAAGATTTTCTGTGAAAGGACCATGTTAAATAACTTGGTTGTAGTTCAAGAGGAGCCCATTACTTTGAGATGGAACTTTAGTGTGAGTCTCAGAATTTACTTTCATGCTGAAGGGTAGGCATCTCCTGCCAGTAGAGTTATTCATGGTGTTTAGGAGTTTCAAATATCAGCAGTACTTTTTTTGCAAGATAGCAGTGGATTTCAAATACCTTGTCCTGTACTAGCTTTTGGTTTTGTTGTTTCCTCGCAACCTAAAAATACTTGTGAGGATAAGGATAAAGGAATTGACCAGGTTATGATAACCAATAACTAGATTAATAGAAACTGCATCAGATTATCATAGTAAATCCTACTTTTTGCTTGTCATACATGTAAATACATTCCTTTAGCTTGTCTCTGTGATTTGGTTTGGGTTTTGTTTTTTCTTTCTTAAGCTGTAAAATAAGAATGAGAAAAAGGTAGATTTAATAGAAAATGTGTATTCTAAATTTCTGAGACCAGTTTGTCCAATAGTCATTTGAACTGATGTTTCATAGACCTGTACATAGCATTTGTGTTCAATGGAAAAGTGTGAACAACAGAGGTGGGCAACGAGGCTACATCCAGTGTCATTAAGACACTGAAAAAAGGACGCAATATGTTGTGTAAAATCTGTGATTTTCCTGTCTTGCTATAACTATTTTTATACAAAATGGTCAAATTTTGGGCAAAATTAATTAAATTTCCACACTTTGGTAAGTTGTTGGGTTTTTTTTTAAACGGATTCTGAAACAGATCTTTTATTGTCTCTAGTATTTCTCACAACTGTAGTGAAAAATCTAAGTTAGGAAAAAAACTGATCCATTAAAATGTACAGTATTGATCACTGTACATCTCTGATGACAGATTATAGGAAATGTCTGACATCTAACTATGCTTTGAGTATATTTTTGTAATGTTGTCTGTATTTAAAAATGAATAGTCAAGAAGCATGAAAGAATATGCACCCAGAGGGATTTCCCATCTCCTAGAGTTTGTTTTCTATTAAAAAATAACATGCTTAAGTAAGGAATGAGTTTTATTCAGAAGCTACCAACTGTTAAAATTTAAATTAACCTCTCTTCAGAAATCCTGTTTTTTCAAACTTTGCAAACTTTGCTCAAGAGTTTTAACACAACATAAAAGTAAGTCAAATTTTTGCTTCATTGATCAATAAGTTTCCTTCACCTTTATATTTTAAGCAGTTAACAACAGAATAGATGCATTTTACCATTTCTGAGGGCTTGGCAGTTCTTCTCTTCCAAACCTTGGTTGTGGCCCAAATGTAGGTATTGTTTGAAATACCTGGTGTTGGAAGTGAAATGTCTATAATGGAATTTCAGAGCTCTTCTTTTGATAAAACAAACACTGCATGTTGTGGCATTGAAAGGTAGTGAGGGAATAAGAAGAAATATGTGTAATTAGGGTGCAGCTGAATCCAAGAACTTTGTAAGATTACATAATAATAGTATTTTTTAAAGATAATGATGTAAGAGGCTACACTGTTAGTGTTACCAAGTTACCGAGTATAACCAATTTTGTAAAAGATGCAAAACTCAAGGTTTTTAATCTCTAATATGGATATGTTGAATGATCTAGATTATCCCAGAATGGTGACTATTAATTTTTATTTTTTCATCTGAAGGATTTTGTACCGGATTTTAATTCAGTATTCTTCCAGAGATCATGACTAGTTAATGGTTCAGACTTTGGTCCCAGATTTTTTTATGTGCTTAGGCAATTCCCAAGGAAGCTCAGTTTTCAGAATAACCAGCCATAAATTTGTTCCCACAGACTGTCACAAGGATGCATCCAAATGCTAAAGTTTTTAATTCTTCTGGAAGCTTTTATCCTCTTGTCTTTTTGGCTCTGCCCACTTGAAGTCACTTTTAATTGATGTATTCAGGTGTACATCAAGCATGGCACTGAGGGAATTTCTTCTGCTGGGCTGTGAGCTGGAAACAGAAACTAACAGAGAAAATCAAACCATTAAAGGAGAGATTTCGTTTACCCAGCTATGCTTCCTGTGGTAAGTTAATTGACGTTTCTTGACAAAGAAGCAGTTTAAAGTTAATAATCTCAGGAGCAGAAGGTCAGTGAAGGTTTGGCAGTTTAATTATGTCTTTGCTTCTCCTGTACCCCTGAAGTTATAAGTCAGTAAAGTATCTCTGTGCTCAGCCAAACACTTGCGTGTGTTTAAGTGATTTGTTAAGCAGATTGTAAGCGCTGAAATAATCTGTGTAATTTTTATACATTTTGTCTTATAGTAGAAACCATTGACTTGTAAAAGGTCTCATTGTTATGGAATTTATGAATTATGGACAGTGTGCTGTCCATATCAAAACCTTTGAGTATTCGTCCTGATGTTGGGTGGGATGGGAAGGGGGCTTCCTGGAAAGCCTACGGAAAAAACTTAGAGCTGCAAAGGTGGAGAAATTCCCAAAGTATTCAGCAGCAACAGCAAAAAAGGTATGATGATACACTCTGGAAGGGTAGAAACTCAAATGTGACAGAAAGACATGAAACGTTTCCAAGGCTCTTTTGTTATTCACAGCAGTGTTGGAAGTGTTATGGATCCTGTTTAAAATGTAGCATTGCACAGCTCTGCTGGATAAGGTAATTTCATGATTCAGGAAATTTGAATGTTGAGAAGGGTTTTCCTGCACCAGTAGACCTTACATAAGTGCATTGCTAAGGGAAAGAAAGAATTTAAGGTATGTTATGTACCTGTCTGCCATCTTATGTCTAAGAGCAGCTGTAAAGGGGTGTTGCATCCATAGGCATTGCGAGGCTATCACCTGTTCTGGAAGCTAGTAAGGGCAGATTAAGCGAGCTAAAGAGCATGAGGAGCTGCTGCTCCTCCCATCCAGTGAGATCCGAGTGGAAGGATTTCAGCTTCCAGAAAGAGGGTGAAAACAACAGGGCATATGCTTTTATTAATATTCAGCTCTTTATTAAAGGGATCAGCTCTTTATTAAAGTCATCAGCTGGATGGTAGGATCTGACAGGAGTTTTCCACGTTGCTGTTGCAATCCGAAGGAGCAGGTACTGTCGCAGTTCTTCATTCCACTGCAAACAGTAGGTGCCAAGTCCTTGTTCCCATGGGAACAGCTAGAGGCTCTCTTTGGTCAACCATCAGAAGGCAGAGCTGTGAGGGGTCTGTCACTGGAGTGCAGAGTAGCAGACATCAGCTCTTGTACCCTCAGGGAAAAACCTTGCGCATTTCCCATTGTCTGTCTCAGTCACTTCAGCTGGCTGGCTCCCATTCCATTCAGACTCCTCATAGGTCATGGTGAATCCTCAAACCAGGCCAGGGGGTGTGTCCACTTCTTGCTCAGCTAGGTCACTATCTAATTCTCCTCTGATGCATCTAGCTTCTTGTCTTGGGGTGCAGTTCCTGTAAAAAACCCTCCCAGGATTTACAGGGTCAGTTTTATTTGCATATACAAATGCATATGCATTTTTCCCGGTCACAGCAGAGGTATTCCTGCTGAAAAGGTAGTTACAGAGAACAATGACAGGGCTATCTAGACAGGAGCTGCTCCTTTTCACATTTTAATGAGGTAGGAGAATGTCACCGGGTGGCTTCCCCACATCCTCAAACTTGCTGGGATGTGGGGGTTACCTCTAGCTGGGAGGGGGTCAGCTGCTTTTGAGGGACAGCAGCCTCACCCCAGCTATGGGGTTCTCTGCAAAAAGGAAAAACCCCCATTTTTCTAAAAGGCTGGGTGACGACACAAACTGGGAGGAGGGGGGGGTTGCATTCTGAGTGCTCAGAGCTCTTTTAATATGCTAATGGGTGCTCTGTGTTTTCCTCTGGGGGGATGGAGCGACTGTCTTGGCTGTCTCGCTATGGGGCTAGGACAGGGATGGCACAACCCCTCTCGACTGGGGTTTTCCTGTCCCTGGGACACTCTGGGGGTTCCAGTGCCCCCCCCTTCTCCATTTACTCTGCCCAGAGCCCGGCCGTGGCTCCCCCAGCAGCGGCTGTGCCCGTCAGGGCCGCACGGCGCGGCCGTGGCTGCCCGGCGGCTGGTGCTCCAGAGACACAGCCCTGCCCCCTCCCAGGGCCACAGCAGCCAACACGGGCAGCTTCCCGAGCCCTCACACCCACTGGGAATTCGTTCATAACAGAGGGAACTTTGGAAAATGAACATCCACAATATGTTCAGAACCTGAATGCTGAAGTGACTTCCTCAACGAATCAAAATTATGTACATGGCAGGTGTGTGTGTACGTGCTTCTTTGGAACAGGTTCTTGGTGAAGATCAGCACTTTCTGCACCAAGCTAGGAAGACTTTTTCATTCTTAACTCTTTTCAATGACCTTGCCTCCACAGGTCCCAACAGTGGATAAAGACAGTGTGTGAGAGAGAGATCCCTTTGGAATATCTCTGGGTCATTTATTATTCAGCTGGAGAAGTTGTTTTGAGTGATATGAAACTCTCTCCATCTTTCAGCCATATGTGAATGTGCTGCCCTGAAGTGCACTTCTCTGGTCTTTGAATACAGAAGTTTGAAATGGTGATTGAACCTTTTTTTGATGTGGAACTGCAGATCACTTCCAATAAACTTCTGAAATCAAATACTTCTGGCAATACTACGTCATTTACTTCCTCTTTTCCTGAGTTTCCTCTGTTTCAGAGCAATTTTGCAGGGAAAGGTCTTTTTCTAGCATATAAATCTCATGTACGTCACTAGCTGGACAATGCTGCAATTGTCAAGAAATAGATATTTTTAGGTACTTTGGCAACTTTATTGGCTTTTATGTTACCAATGCTACATTTCAGATATTTCTAGGCTTATGTGGCAGCTCATTAATGTTTTGAGAATCTGAATTTTTAGGCTGAAGAGTAGCAGTTCCCTATTACATCTGCATTCTCATGAATCCTTGTCCTTTTGGCAGCTTTCAGTCTCTCTAAACACTTTTTGAAGGTATCTGTCTGAATCATCAGGTGCCTAAATACGATTTATGGTTTTGTTCTTTTAGCACAGTTCCATTCTTGTTTCAGTGAGAGACATGAAATTAAATCCTTTAAGTTTCTTGGAAAATCATATTCAGGAAGTGGTACAAATTTCAGTGGGTTAAGTGAAAGTTTGATATAAAGTCTCTTAACAATAAATTGCAGTTCATGATGTCTAAGATTTGTGTGCATGTTTAGCTAAGTTTGTTTCATTGAAAACTGCACCAGCTCCAGAATTTCACTGATGGAAGGTTGTTTCTGTGGGTGGTGTTTTTTATGTTTGTTTGTTTGGGTTTTTTTTGTTGTTTTTTTGGGTGGGTTTTTTTTTTGGTTTTTTTGTTTGTTCTGGGTTTTTTGGTTTTTGTTGTTGTTGTTGTTGTTGTTGTTGTTGTTGTTGTTTGGGGTTTTTTGTTGTTTTTTTTTAATTACTTAATTTCTGCACACATTCTCATCTGCGTATCTTAGATTTTTAAACAACTGAAAATCAGGGCTGGTAGGCAAGAATTGCAAAGCAGCAAGTGATATTCAAAAAGAATGAGGAACATTACTAATTCCAGAGCTGTGAAAAAGACAGTTTAACACTGTAACACTGACAAATGTTTATGTTTTAAAGTGTGAATAGAAAACTGAAATTGAATTTTGCATAAACATTTTCTAGTTTGAAGCCCAGGAATTCTTCAGCAATTTTGTACTAGAGTGGCATATTTAGTGTATTTTCATCTCAAGATTATATAGCTAGTAAATTCAATTCTCTCTTTAAATACGCTCTATTTGTATTTTATTGTCCAAGTAATTCTCTGGGGAAATGGTATAAGTTTTATATTTTTATATTTAATTTCCACTGTGCAGTAAGAACACTTTTAAAAGGTCAAACCTTGTAAACCAGAGTATAACTTTTCTCTGTGATTAGATTTAATCTTTTGGATTCAGTGCTATTTGTTTGTAATAACTCAATTTCTGAAGGGACTGATGACTAATGTGCCAAGGTTGAGAGTTTTGTGAAAAACCACATTCTTTCAAGCTGATGTTGCCACTTTTCATTGTTTATCAGTAATGGAATTGTCATTAACAAAGCTTAATTGAAGGCATCCATCCTTTTCTTTTTTGTTCTCAAGAGAATGGAAGTCAAATCATTCTTAAAATAGATGTTTTCACCTCAGTCTTAAGGTGTTTAATCTTTTGGAGAGTCAAAAAAGGAGAAATAGAAAGCTCAGAAGTCATCATCATGGTAGAAAATCTTGAAAATACAAGAATAACCTAAGACACAAAGCATTTTGAAATGCACTAATTCACCTCATGCCCCTTCAGTAGAACAGGTGTTAATTGGCAGAGCTAAATGAGAAACTTGCTTTTTTAAAGATTAATGGTTGAAAAGAGGCATTCCTCCTAAACATATTTGTGAAAATCTTTTCCCTGAGTTCAAGGATTTAAAGGACACATGATTTAATATAATAAAAGCACATGATATAGCATAGAACCAAAGAGTAATGTGGAACAGAAGACACTTTCAGTCAAATCTATGCTCAAAGCAGGCCCGTGTTGATGAGGTTGATCAATTTTGTCCTGCTAAGCTCTGATAATCTACATGGATTGAGTGTATCTGGACAAATTCTGCCATTCTGCACCTCTCCTATGAGGACAGGCTGAGAGGGTTGGGCTGCTCAGCCTGGAGAAGAAGAGGTTCCAAGGAGAGCTTTAGATCACCTTCCAGTACCTAAAGAGGACGACAAGAGAGCTGGAGAGGGACTTTTTATGAGGACATGCAGTGATAGAACAAAGGGGAATGACTTCAAACTGTAAGACAGTAGGTTCAGAATAGACATTTAGAAGAAATTTTTTACTATGAGAGTGTTGAGGCAGTGGAAGAGGTTTCACAGTGAAGATGGGAGTGCCCCACCCCTGGAAGTGTTCAAGGATAGGTAGGATGGAGCTCTGAGCACCCAGTCTAGAGCAAGGTGTCCCTGCCTATGGCAGGTGGTTGGATCTAGATGAACTTAAAGGTCCCTTCCAACTGAAACCATTCTAAGTTTATATATATATATACATACACATATGTATATAATATCATGAAAATGATTGTTCCAGCTTGTGCCTGTTTGTCCCTTTTCTTTTCATACCTCTGAGAAGAGACTGTGTGCTTCTTTGCAATGTGCTCCAGTTGTGGGGAGTTCTAGGGAGCAGTATGCTCTCTCCTGAGGCTCTTCAAGATGAAAAAAACAAGTTTTCTGCCTTTCTTTGTACATTGGGAGATGCACTGATGACTTGTGTTGTGGTCATCTGCTGAACATGCTCGAGTATGTCAGTGTCTTTCATATATTGGAAAGTTTTAAATTAAATACAGAGAAACAGAAGGGGAGAATCGCTTGCCTGGGACTCCTGGTCACAATTTTGCTAGTAAAAAAAGAGGATGTGCTTGACCTTGCTCATTGCAACAGGGCAGTGACAAATCCTCTGCAGTTTGCTGTCTGTTAGACCCCCATGCTTTTTTCTGGAGACCTGCTTTATAATGAGTTATCTATAAATATACCAAGGATCTTTTAACTCTTTTCTTTCTTTTTATCATGAAGTGCAAAAACTATTTATCTCTAGCTGTGGTCTTGATTGGCATGTCCATAACTAAGCATCAAAAAAGTTTAATTACTGGGCATATAACAACAGTTGATATGATCAGCAAGGTAATGGTCATGCCATATCATTTCAATTTCCCTTCAAGAAGACCCTTAGCTAAGTGGCATATTGGGCTCTCCCATGTAATCTAATAATTATGCTGGCTTTACGTTGCTCCAAGTAGCGGGACATGCAAGCTACAAATGAAAAATCTTAAGGCACAAGGAAGAGATTAAGAAATTATTTGAAGTTAAAATGGGTTGTATTCTTTGAGACAACTTCTGTTTATGAAAAATTAATACTATGAGAGCATAGCAGCCCAGCGTGCTTGGAGCTGATGTAACTGATGACTGCAGCTCAGTTCCTGACATGCTGGTTTCCAGGGTAGGAAACTGCAGTTTGCTCTGATTTTGCAGTTGATGACACACATCAAAAGAGGCAGGAGAATTTTCTTATACTTTAGAAAAATAAAAATGATGGAAACAACAATGACAGCTCTGTGTTGATTCCAAGATTAAAGGTCTTAAAGTTCTTGGCATTTTGCTGTCAAGAGATTGTAATAATAAGATGTTGTTGCATAATATTAGTGGCAGTCAGTGGCTATTAAACATGCACCAGGAGGACAAATAACATAAATGGCATTTAAAACTCATATTTCAGCATATTGCAAGTTTATAGGTAAGGAAAAGATGGTGATTTAACTGTCAATGAAACAAAAGATTAAGTTCTCTCCAACAGAAATGTGCAAGGCTGAGGACAGAGAGATTAGTTGATAATCCTAAAAGATAAGGTTTAAGTGTTACCTCAAGAAGTCATTGATCCTAACTCATTCCCCCAAGGAAAGGCGAAATCCACACCAACCTTTTCTTATTTATTTTGCTCTTTAAAATTACCAGTAGCATGAATCTCAGGAGCACCCAAGTTGATTTCTACTTTTAGAATTCTTTTCAACTGACACTTGAAATAAAAGTTTCCTAATACAGATTAATTTGTTTATTTCTTGTCCCATCTTGAGTGAATGTGAAGCACATGCAATGTCTTCTTATTATGGAAGCTTTTAGCACATATTGGGTACAGTTATCCTGTCTCCACAGGCTTCAAATAAATCTCCTTTTATAACCCACACATCTTTTCCTATAGACCTGCTATTCCATTGCTAAGTGCTTGTGTTTGCATAGCTAATTATTCTCACCTAATAAAAATTTTCTCTTCCCATGATGGAATTATATCCCATACATAATTCAGGGTGTAGCTTCAATTAATCAAGAGAATTTTTTTCATCATATCCTTCCTGGCAGCAGTGAGTGCACATTGTGCACCTTTCTCGTACCTCCTGTATTCATATTGACTTCAAATTCAAGCAAAGTCCTTCATTATCTAGCTATAAACAAAAGTATTGAGAAGGATTAAAGGCAGGGAAGACATTTGACTGATTTCGTTCATTATACTTTTTTTGCTTTAGTTTGCTTTCTTTTTACTGTGAACCTCTGCTAACTACCCTGTTGATGAGTTTTCTGCAAGATATGAACCTATTTTAAAACTGTTTAATTGACAGTGGTTTAGATAACTTGTTTCTCAGAATATCACAAAGTTAAAATCTTGCTACAGTGCAGAGATATGGGGTCAGGGTACTATTTATTTATAAGACTTGTTAAGATGGTATGAAAAAAAGTTAATCTTGAAGTTCATTCCGTTATTACCTTTTAGTTGCTGTCAAAAAGTTATTTTGAATAGGTATTCCAGGATCCTTCTGGATGATGAAGAGCAACAAAAAAAGGAAAAAAATGTGTTATCTCTCTCATTGTTTCCTTTTGTGAATTCATTTTGTGCTGCAATCATCAGCAGAAGAATTGGTAGTTAGCTAAGATTTATTTCAATTTTTAAAATATATTTAGTCATTTATCAAATGTGTACAAAATTATTAGTTCAGTTAATCATCTTTGTTTCTTGGTGCATCCCTCTGCTATTGGGATTATTCTGTCTATCCAAAGATGACTTCTCAAATCCTTTCCAGGTAAAACATCTGAAATAGAGCTAGACAGCTAAAGGGTCTGAGTGTCTTATTGTTAATGGCACAAGTTTAGTGCAGACTTCTGGCTGTTTCATGAGGTAGTTTTTGGCTGTAATTGTTTTTCTTTCACAAATGAAAGACCATGGAAATAAAGAAAAAAAAAGTCTGAACTTCAACAGTTTCTTTTTTTTTTTAACATACTGACCACATGCTTTTACATTATTTAGGCACTGTCATCTAATTCTTTGGCACTTTCCGAAAAAAGATGTTTGCATTATTTTGTACACACTTAAGACTTTAAAAAATGTATTCCCATTACAATTTTTTATTTTTTTAGGGAAGAAATTCAAACAATGTGCAATGAAGTAGGAAATGTATTTGAACTGTTTCTAGCTGAACTTCTGAGGTACTCACTGTTGAACCCCAGATGTCCTCACTGTAGCTGTGTTTAGATGTCTAGATATCTAGATACCATGAGGAAAGGGAGCTGAAAATACAAATCTTTCACTCAGAAAAGAGATAGAACAACACAGAGCTCTTGTTAGGAAGATGTTCCCTATTTATTATTTAAGAGGCATTCAGACTGTACTAAATTTTTAACTGGAGCATACTGTAACCATTCAAACAAACCTGGGCATTGGAGAATGTGCATGTCTTGTATGTTGTACCTATTTAATCAGTTATCAGCTGGAATGCTCTCAAACAGATTTCATATTGTGGTCTTCCCTCTGACTGCCTTCAAAAGTTGGCCTTTAACCATGAATAACTAATTCTTTAATCAGCTGTATAATTTTCTATTATGTCTTAGGAAAACTACCTGAAGCAATTACCTAACTTAATCAAAGATTTCATGATTTCCTTGATAGGAAAAAAATTTATCTGAATTGAGCCATAGGCATGAGTTAAGACTCTTATTACATTTGTTCTAAAAATATTCTACGTAATCTAAAAATAATCACTTTCTCAAGGAATTAAATAATTTATTTAATTTTTTTTATTAAAAAACCCCAATTTGTTATTTATTTTATCTATTCTTTTTATCAGTGGTCTCCCCAGTATCACTGCTAGAGGACTGCCTGAGAAGCTGATGGAACGCCATATAATGGTTCTTTCAGAGTCAATACAAGATTGGCAGAAACAGGACAAGTTAACTCAAGAAAATTTTCTCATCTTTTTCCTTCTACAATTTGTTTTCAGTCTTGAATCCAGATTTAAATAATTACTTGAGAGGCTCTTCAAGCATGTAATTGCTCATATTTTAAATGAAGATTCTTTTTTTAAATATATTTTTTTTAATTTCTTTTTTCATTTTTTGCTCTCTTGTCCTTTTTAGCTCAGTAAAGGCAAAGTTATAATGTTCCCTCTCTTGGTGTCCCCAGCCTTCAGCTATTAGCTTCCATACTACTTTTTGCTATGTTTAATGTTTTACTAATGGAAATCAGTGACTGACAACAAATAAATTGTTTAAATTAGCTTTATATGTGTAATTTAGACATGTAATAACATCTCAGTCCAACCAGAAGACCATATAACTTGTGAGAAAATAATTCCTACAATGTCTAATCCTCTTTCACTTTAAAATACTGTTGCTACCTTTTAATCTTGTTTGCCCAAAACTCAGTTTTGCTGTTACCATTCTTCATAAAATAAATTGACTACAATGCAATTCTCTGTAAAAAAAGAAAAGTATTACTAAACTTGGCTGAGACAGCATCTATGCAAATTTTTTTTTTTTGGCTATTGGATATTCATTAGTAAGGTCTCCATATCTTGCTAGCACAGCTGAAGTTGTTTGTTTTATTTTCTCATTATCTTTACCAAACAAAATGATCCTTCTTAGTAGACAACTATCCTCTTAATTTAATTTAAGGGTGAGTACTTGGGAACTGCAATGAACAAGTTACAAGTTGTCTCATGAATTGTTGGTTTGTATTTATTATAGTATTGGTTTCAGGATTTGAAAATAATTGAGTGTTAGGTATCCTAATGTGGATTGGGTAAGAGAGACCAGCTTTAAATCTATATTCACTTTTTGGCAGCAAACATGCACAGAATCTATTAAAATAATGATACATAAAATGCTAAATCAAGATTGAGAGAATGTTACACTGCTATTCTTCTACACCTTTCTTTCAATGGATTCTACAATGCTGTTTTAATTTTTTTTAAATTATGTATTACTTTCTCTATTGTGTTAACACAATTTACTTCACATGATTTTCTATTTTGATGGAATTAAAGAACTTGCAACATGAACAATATTCTGCAGCCATCTCCTTAAGTTTCCTACTTTCAATTTTTTGATATGCACAAAACTAGTTTTTAAAATCTTCTCCCTTTAGCCTGAAATAGGTGTTCATGTGTATTGAGGCTGTCAGACTGTGTGTTGTCGCTGAGAATGAGAAAGTATGTCAAAACAGTTATTTGAAGTGTTCTTTTTGCTTCACTGCAACTTTGAAAACTTGAAATGTTGATGTTTATGAGCCCTATATATTATGCATGGCACAGATCAAGTGCATTTCCTTATTTAGTCTGGAACAAGTTCAAGACAAAGGAAGAAAAATGTTGATTTTAAAAATCAGTAGAGGAACAAAAATGACAGAAGAGAATGAAAATGCAAATTGACAAAGCCACTAGGAATGGAAAAATACAAATCTAGTGTTAGAGTTATTTGAAACTCATTTGATGACTTCTACTACAGTGATATGGCTGCTCCATATTTATATGCTCTTGGTGTTAACTGTGTAAACCTATAGGACAAAGGTTATACTATGCATGAAAACGGGTGATTTATACTGAAAGGGATTAGGAGTAAGAATTAATGAGTTTTCTATTTGTGTGTGGGTTTTTTTTCCCTAATGGAGAGGGGCAGCAGAAGCAACAACGCATAACAAGAAAGATACTCGTTTATTCATTTTATAACTTTGTGACAGCTCTTCTGGGAATGCAAGGCTGCTGTGATGATTCATGTATAGCTGATGTTTGGAATGCAATTGAGTTGCTGGTTAACAGAATGAAATTTTGTTTTCTAACATTTAAAGTTTCCTCAGTATTGAAGTGAAAAAAATGGCATAAGGTGCTTCAGTGTGCAGTCAGAAGTTTTTTCCTCACTTTGTAGTAAAATGCCTGGATTTGTACCTGATCATACCTACTGTTGTGTTTTAAGGATATGCCACTGCTAAGTTGTGGGAGTTCAGCTGGTTGGGATGGATAGTGAGCTAGCCTTCCTTAACAACTAAGGCGTCAACTTAAAGCCTTGGGAAGCAGGATTTTAAGAAAGGAAACATCTAGTTAGGTTATGGTGTGGAGCATGGAATCATGGGAAAGGTTATGAAATATGTTCACACCAAAAAAGGTTATGTTTTGAGTTCTCGTTTATGATTGGTTCACAGTAATTTACATAGAAGGCAATGTTCTGAGTTCTTGTTACTCGTTGGTTCATGGTTTGGGTTCATGGTTCATGGTTCATGGTTTATATATTGTTATGTTCACCCCATTGTCGAGGGTCTTCAAGGATTATCCTATACTGTGTACAGATGACACTTCTGTTTGCTCCTTAATTAAAGTTATTTTATGGATAGCCCTCATCGTTCCTGTCCCTATTTCATTCTGGCACTCCTGGCTGGTGTGGTCTCAGAGTCGCCCACTGCCAGTGACATTAAGTGTATTCCTGAATCTAAATACACTTAGTTTTAAATGTGTCCATGAGTGCATGAAGGAAACATCAATGTTGTCTCATAATTGCAACCACAAGTCTTAGCAGAGAGGCTGTGAATCCTGCTGGATAGGATCTCATGAACTGTTAACACCTCAGCACTAACAAAGCTGTTTGTGGAGTAAGCCAAGGCTTAGGAGAGTTGAGGAGGAGAAACTTGTGGAGTATAGAGGTACCTTTGGAGGGAGAGGAGCAGGCAGAAGAAAGACAAAACTTGGTGACTTAAAAGAAGAATAAATAAAACCCTATGATTTTCAGTTAGTTCTTACTCTGTCTCTCTCCAAATTGAAATGTAGAAGAAGGCCCAAATAGAATTTGAAAAGAAAAAAAATGTGTCTATGTCAGAGACTAGAAAAGGTAATCTGTTTCAATCTTGGGGGTTTGGAATGTGTGGTAGGGGTTGGGTCAGGCCTTTCTGTGGTGAGATAGTGCCCTGCCCCCCATGCTGTCCAGCCCTGCAGTGTTGGTCAATCATGGCACACTGGAGGCAGCCCCAGTTTTGCCTAACCCATTCCTCGAGTGGCCAAGATACCAGAAGTTCCTCCTGGAGGAAGGCTCTATGTGGGCCAAAAAGATTTCACAAGCAACAAGGCAAGCAACCCTACCTTCATCTTGGAGCCTTACACTGCTGAAACCTGATAGCTGGTAGTCATGTTTGGTTTGCTATATCTTTCTTGTTTTTCTGTTTTTCTTGCTTTCTTCTTCTTCTCTCTTCTCACAGAATGTAACATCAAATGGGTTTAAAGGTTTTCTATAGTCAATGGTCTAACTCTGTGCTGGGATTGATGTTATGTTGTATTTACTCCTTTGCAATGTTACTTAATTTTCTATAGTTTTCCAGTAAACTTTTGTGTGTTTTCGCCTCTTGAGAATATTTGGTTGGAATTTCCTCCTTTGTGTCTACCCAGAGAAAAAGAACTTTGGTTTAGTCCTAGGTTTGTGTGACTGGAGTGTAACAGTCTGAGATGGGGGAAAGGAAGTCTCAGAGTTTTCTTCATGGAGGATAACCATGGGCCTGGTTACCTGTCACGAAGGTTAATGGATTGAAAGGAGGTTGTAGCAAGGTTTGGGTTGGATTCCTCTCCCAGGCAACCAGTAACGGGACAAAAGGCAATGGCCTCAAGATGTGCCAAGGGAGGCTCAAGCCAGGCATGAGTCAGACACTGAAAGTGTGGTCAAGCACTGGAATGGGCTGCCCAGGGAAGTGGTGGAGCTACCATCCCTGGAGGTGTTCAAGAAACCACAGGATGTGGTGCTTAGTGCCATAGTTGTCAAGGTAGTGATCCCTCAAAGGTGGAACTTGATGACATTGGAGATGTTTTCCAACCTTAATCATTCTGTGATTCTGAGAATGGCATTGGGTGTGTGAGGTGATCTTCATGAAATATTGATTCTTGTGCCAGAGTGGTTCACTAACAGGAGCCCAGGAAAACAAACACTGTATGTTTTCAACATACAGAGTTAGAACACAGCTCACATCTACCTCTAAGCTGGCAGAAACTGAGAAAAACCATTTGAGCAGATTACAGCATCAAGACAAAAAGGATTATGCAAACAATGTTTGTACCAGGTAGCAGACTTTGGATTTATACTGAGAATACCCTGTGGAAGAGTCAGAGTTTAACTGAGAATGGTGCTATGGTAGTGGGAGAGTTTGATTATTGGTTATATCCATTTATCCTCAGACTGTCTGAGGACCACATTAATTCTTTCTCTTGAGTTAGATGTAGATGCCATGAAACAATGTCCCACTGAGAAGACATGAGAGACAAGAGAGAGGAGAGAGTTTCTGGACACAAAGTCTAAGCTGTCAAAGAGGAGATAGGATTCCTAAGTATAGTTTCCAGAAAGAAAACAAAAACAGAAACAAAACCACTAAAGATGATATAGGGAAGAAAGTTTCCTTTTAGAAGAGATTACCTCATTTTTTTACCTCATTTACCTCATATAGAAAGGAGGGACTTTTTCCAAATATAATTGTAAGACCAGCAATAAAATCTAGCAATTGTAAAGGCTGAAAGACCGTGCAGGAGGACAAATGAACACAGTTCAAAATGATTCCTACTCAACAAATAAATAGAGGGAAGTTAAAAGTCCTCTTCAGTTTGTCATATATTATTTGGAAAAGTGACAGTAAGTAAAAAAAGGTAACAAATCTTAGATAATACAAAATTATACAGGAGAATAAAACCAAAACCCAAACCCAACTTTGAGGATCTGCAGACTGATTTATTTCACTATCCAGATATGAAGATATGACTGATTAAAAAAAATAGCAGATGAAATTCAGGGAAGGTGAAACTCAGATCAGATAAAAACTAGTTACTATATCATTGAGAAACTCTGTATTAACTTTCCTCAAAAAAAAAAAAAAAAAAAAAAAAAAAAAAAAAAAAAAAGAGACACCTTACTGCCTCTAAACACAAATTCTGTGCTCAAAAATGTGTAGGAATTTTCTTGAACAGATGAAAGGAAAGGGAATGCTAAGAATGCTAAGAAACACTACTGTAAGTCAATATATATGTCTTTCTGGTGTGTTGTGTTTAAATCTCACATCTTACATGTTCTGCTCCCCTCACCTCAAAGGTAACATAGTAATTTGGGAAAGGTAGGAAGGGATAGAAAGATTACCAGAGGTATGGAACAGCTGCAAGAGAGACTGTAAAGATTGAAAAGATACTTAGAAGTGGTAGCTTTTTTCTTAAGTAGAGATCTCAGGGAGTACATTTAGGGGACTACATCCAAAATCATGGAGGAAATTATGAAGAACGACTGTTCATGATTTATTATTAAACAAGAACTGGAAACTACAAAATTAAATAATGAGAGGTTTTAAGAGGAACAAAAGGAAGTGCTGCTTGAAACCATGCTTAATTAAGCTGTAGAATTCCTTGCCAAAGGATGCTGTGAATGCCAAAGTATAAATTGGTTTAAAAGCAATTAGAGAAATTCATGGAAGAAAAGACATTCAGTACTTATTAAGCACACAGATAAGGATAAAAGCACTGACTAATGAAGTATCTGAACCACAGGATTATATTTTACTGCATCAGGGAAATACCTGAACTTAGATGGATTTTGGCCTCTGAACAGGGAAAAAGTTCAACAATAGGGAGCTTTGAGCAATGTGTTTTCATAATAAGCCTGACCTTGCTGACAGTGGAGCCTCATGAAACAAAGTGTTGCCACCCCTTCATAGAGCTGCACTCTGGAGATTCAGGACACAATGAAAATAATTATTTAAGGATTTGATGATTGGGTGCAGGAACCTTGGCTGCTGTGCATATGATATGGTATGATCCTGGAATGTGGCGAAAATGAGGATCACAGTGTTGTCCCCCAGGAGAACAGATTTGGGCCTGTTCACAATGTGCTTGGGAGGATATTGTCAGATATGGTCCTGTGGAGAAGAAGAGGAGACTAGGAGAGCTGGATGATTTTCCAAAGCCCTGAGCTCCAATCTCAATAATGGTCTACTCCTTGCACAGGAAGCCAGGAAAAGATCTGAGCAGGCCTGCAGGAATGAGCGAAGAGACCCTGACAAAGAGAGCATACAACTGGTGTTAGTGCCACAGAAGTATAGATACCCTGTGTTAGTGTGGAGAGACAGGGCCAAGAAAGCTTAAATCCACGTGAAGTTCAATCTGGCAAGAAGGTCAGCCGAGAGGATTCCATACAGGTATTTTAACAACAAAAGGAAAATATGAACATACTGAGGGATGAAGTAGGGTACCTGACAACAGAGCACTTGGAAAAAGACCAAGGTACTCCATCATATCTTCATGTTGGTCTATTTTGTTAACACTAGCCCTTAAGAGTCCTGATTCCCAAGACCTGTGGGAAAGTTGAGTGTGGAAGATTTGCTCTTGATGCAGGAGGATCAGATTATGGAGTGCTGAAGCAGACTGGACCCAGAGAGGATGTACCCACCAAATGCTGAGGAAGCTGTCCAATGCCACTGTGAGGCCATTCCAGATAATATTTGACTGGTTGTAGTGACCAGGGAAGATTCCTGAGTACTGGACTGGAAGGAAGTGACACTTCTGTCCTATTACCAGGAAAGGAGGAGGATCTGAGGTAGTAGAGGTGGTCAGCCTCTCCTTGATCCTTGAGAAGATGATGGAGAAAACTGTTCTGGATACCATCTCCAGACATATGAAAAGACAAGAAGGTGATTGGGAAGAGGCAGCATGCAATATTAACATAGGGGAAATTGTGTCTGAACATTTCATTCTACAATCAGATGACAGGATGAGTGGATGAGGGGAGAGTCATGAACATTGTTTATCTTGACTTCAGCCCTGTCTCCTATGATATCAAAATTGATAAACCAGTGGAGCATGGACTGGGTAAATGACAGAGACAGGATTGAAAACTGACTGAATTGCTTGGCTGAAATCATTAGGATCATTTGTACCGAGCCCATCTCTAGACCAATCCCTGGGCAAGTCCTCTGGTGGTGAATACTGGGTCTAATATTGCTTAATATCCTCATTAAAGAGCTGAATGAATGGACAGAGAGCACTCTCAGCAAGCTTTCAGATGACCCTAAGGTGAGAAGAATTCTTGATAGGGCTCCTAGATGGTTTTGCAGCCCTTCAGAGGTGTCTTCAGAGGCTGGAGAAATAGGCAGAGGGGTGTGGTCATGAAGTTCAACAGGTCCTGCACCTGGAGTGGAATATTCAGACGAGCCATTGCAGGCTGGAGGTTGTTCTGCTGAAATTCAGCTTGGCACCCTGGTGCATCCCATGCTGACCAGGAGTCAACAATGTGCCCTCTTAGCAAAGCAACTCACCAGCCTTGCAGGAGGCATCAGGCCTAGAATGAGCTAATTCAGCTGCTTGCAGAGGGGAGAAGGAGGAAACCAACAAAAGCCTCAAATAGTAAACACGTCTACAGAACTCTGCTTCTCTAAAGACATTTTCTTTTTTCTGTGCTTTCTAATATGCCAAGTCAAAGTTTCTAGGTGTGAGTACTTGTATTCGTTGTGTACTGACTTTCATTATCCTTGAAGTCAGGGTGGGTCACTGTTAATAATATTCCCCATCCTCTACACTTGCCTTGTAACATTTGCATCTGTGTTATGAATGGTAGAGAATTCTTTATGCCCCATTTTAATACACATCTCTTTTGAACATTTGCAAGTGCAATATTCATTGCATTAAATTTGATTTGCTTCTATGAAATTATCTCTCTCCAGGATCATACTTTTATTTGTATCCTGGAGGGTTATCTGATATTCATTAATATTTATATTCTCTTTTTATCATAATACCCTCTTAATGGCTAATTAGGTCCCATATTCCATGGCCTAAAGCACACCCTGAGCAGTTCTTCTGCTAGGTTTTTTAACCTAGATTGCAAAACCACACTGTTTATATTCCATTTTCCACTTTATGCAGGATCAGTATTAATCTAACATTCCTTCCCCAGTCCACCTGGTGGGCCTCCTCCTGGTGAACTGTGGTGGTTAACTTTTGCTCTTGCGACAAATTCTCTTTTATCCCTCCTGGGAATAACTTTACTTGTCCTGGCAGTGAGATCTGGAGAGGGGCCCAATCTCATTTGCTTGATTCAAAGTGTAAAAGAGTGAAAACTGAGTGAAAAAAACATGTTTTTACTGAGAAATGGGTGGAGGATTAATTTTCGGAGTCTTTCATTGGAACATGCTTTTCAGAGAAACAAGCCTGACAAACAAACAAGAACTAAATCTCAGGGAGGAGCTGAAATGATGTTTGGAGAATCAAACATAATACAGTCATGCATTATCTGTGGTTGCTAAGGAAACCAGCTTTGGGTTCCTGTCAGCGGGATTCTTCAAAATCATCAAAGGAGACACCACTGTTGTCTGCCAGCTAAGCCACCTACTGCTGTAAAGATCAATTTCTGGCTCCTATTTGTAGAGGCAGTCAGTGTATTGTAGGAAAGAAAGAGAAATATCATCAGAAAATCATTGCCTCTGCAAGGTGGCTGCAGTGCCGTGGTGTCCCAGCCAGCAGCACCTGCACTCCCATTGCAGCAGCAGTGGATGAGAACACACAGCATTTGCCCTGAAAAACTTTCAACTCTGAAAGTATTCAGGTTGTGTTCCTGGCAGGGCAAAACCTCATGGATCCACAGTGTTAAAAAATGTCACTGGTACGATCTCCAGCTCTCTGGGTTATGGGTGATTTCCCCGGATCCCATCTGCCTTGTAACTATATATATGAGATTATTTTTTTAAACTTACATATGCTTAGTATTTAAAAAGAGAATTATTTGAGAATCTTGCTTTCTTTGTTGCTAACTCTGTCTATGATGGTTTGTTGTGTTTAGAGTCTTTTTGCCCACTTGCTATCACCTAGTCATCTCTTCTGATGTCTTAATTTCTGTCACTCATTCATCTCCCCACAATCCTGTCCCACTGAGATGCTCATCAAACACTCCTCTTAATTTCACTTTTTCTCTCCACACTTCCCACTTTCTTTCAGCTTTACTCTCTGTAGAAATAGCTTTTCTTTTCCCAGAAATCTTCTGTTTTTTCTTTCCTCTACTTTCATCTCTATCCTATCAACTTATTTAGTACGTTTTGATGGAGGTCTTAGGCAGAAGTAAAGAATGTAATGAAAAAAGATGAAGGGAAGGTGAAAAGAAGTGTGGATAACTTTTCAGACTGGTAACTGGACTGTAGAAAACTTAATCAGAGATTTGGACTGCGGAATTTGAAAGCTTTTACAATTCTAGGTAGGCAAAAAGTGATCTGCCAACGTGGGCTGCTTTTATAATTACAACAGTGTGATACAAAACAAATGTTTATTTTTGGTTCAAGCCCTTGGGTGAAAGTCCTTGTACTGATCAATGAATAGCTTGAACTGAATGCCCTCTCTCTTAAGAGAATTTAAAGGTGTGTGTTTAGTACAATTAATTTTTTATAAATAACTTACATAACCTGAAGATATCCCAGGATGACTTTCCAGTCTGCTGGTCAGGACAATAAGTGTCCTCCTATGGGAAGATATCCCTCCTGGTGTGAACATTTTAATTTTCTTTCCTAAGTGAAGCAGTGATGAGCAATTGGGATGCCTAGTCATCCCCTGACCTCTTTTTCTTACCTTCTGTGATAGTACTTGACAGGGTCTCCTGAAAGCAGCTCTCAAGCAGAGCAGTGATTAGCCCTGACTCTGCATTTCTGTGTGAATGTTCAAACACCTGACCTGTTGAACAACACTACTCTTCTCTATCCCTGTCCTTCTGGCAACTGCACGAAAGTCGTCTTGAAAAAAATTTTCAGGATGATTTGACAAATTCTCCTCCAGAGCTGCAAGCTGAGTATGTAAGAATGGATTGTTCTGAAGTTTAGTGACTTCTGAAGTCCACTTTTTGGATGTGTAGGGGACAAATCTAAAATTAAAATAAAAAATATTTGGAAAAGAATCCCCAAAAATCATGAATGTGCACCCAGTACAAGTGTTGCTCTTTCATGACTTAGATCTATTTCTCCTGACTGTTCTTGGGAATAAAGGAGTAGGAACTGGATTTTGCCATCACTTAGTCAGCTTTTCTGCATGTGGACCATATAATAGTGCTGGGAACAAAGGCAGTCTGCTATAAGGAGTCTGAAGTTATACATATTTACGGAAAGTACCTCTTCTCTGGTGCATCTCTTGATGCACTTCTCTAAGCAGAGGTTGAGTCAGGATGGATGGATTCTCTGAACTTGACCATTCAGTATCCAGAGAATCCCTCAAATGTGCCCTAATTTTAGCTCTCTGTTTCCAGGTGCCCTTGTCTGAACTGTTTATATGTTTGGAGGTGGGAATTTGGCATATTTTTTTAAAGTAGAAAGTAATAGCAGCAAGAGAAATGAATTTTAATGGACTGTTAGCAAACTGTCATGTGGTGTGACTCCTGGATGTGCTCTGTGACAGACTGAGCCTGTCTAGCAGAAGCATTCCCTATGCCCCCACTACAAGCACATCTGCATAGATTGATGTTATTATTATGACACAACATTCAGACATACATAGAATAACTGATCTCTCCACTGGCCAAGAGTGGTTACATATAACAATCAATGAAATTAATGTTTATCTTTAAAGCAAACCTGATGAGCAGATCCTTTTCTGTTTCCCAGGCTGAAGAGTCATTTTCCTTAGTGATACTTTGATATAAATTGCAGAGTCTGCAAAAATAAAATTTTCCTTAAGGAAATAAAAAATATGATGGCAGGATACATTGGGATTCTATTGGAGAAAAAACTTTATGAACGTTTCTTCTAGATACTGCATGTAGTTTTGCAAGAGAACAAGCACAAGAGTGATGACTTAGGGCAGGAATGAGGGCAAAGAAAGATCAGCAAGAAATTGAAAAACTATTCTACAAGCCAAGGCTGAAAACATGCCTTATTTATCAGAGCTAAAGCAAGACCAATTTCTCTTTACATGAGGATGGGAGAAATAACATAAGCTAAGGACAATAATTGCTTTGGATAAATTTAAACTAAAAATGCTGTCACTGAGGATCTGGAATGGACCTCTTAAAAATATTGGAGGTGTTAAAGAAGGTGACTACTCTAAGGCAGACTGTTATGTTAACTGTTGAAAGGAATTACATGACCAAAGGTTTTCTACACAGAGCCTCGAGCATGCTCTATTGAAAATAGATTAAGAACTTCCAGGAGTCACTGTAGCTGGAAACCAAAACAAAAATGGAGTAAAACAAAATATTTCGTACTTTGAAAATTTAGTGATCTAAAATAATAACCTTAGTGCATCAGTCCTTTTCAGTCAAATGTTTTTTGAACTTATTGTTATTCAGAATTCTAGATCTTTGGTATATAAATACATAATTATGTGTATATTAATGCATTTGTGTATCCATTTATTCCAATAACTGATGAAAACTAATATGAAGCATCACTGTTTCCTGTGAAGCAGAAAATCCAATTTCTTCTAGATGGCAACTATTGCACAGTATTTATGTGACTTTGGCATCAAAATTACCTGGAATTTATTCTCCTTTCAGTTGCTAGTTATATATAGGGATGTCATGTAAATGCTGCTCATCTGTTATTTTCCATATTTCATATAAGAGCCTTGGAAAGTGGGAACTAATGGCAGTTCAAATTTTCTGATCTTTTTTTATCATCAAGTCTGTAGCTTACTATCAATATCTGTGTATGTAAATTGTGTGTAATTTTGTTTAAATGGCATTACCCTAAGACTCTTTCTATCATCAGTCAGAAGAGGAAAAGAAGCTTTGATGACCTGTAGCCTGAAGGTTAGGGGTTTGTTCAAAATAAAACCAAGCAAAACAAGCATGAACAAAAAAACCACAAAAACAACAACAAAAAACCCCCCACAAAACCCCACACAAACCCCCCACAAAACAACCTAAAACAACAAACCTATGATATAGCTAATTAGTAGGTTTATTGTTTGCTTTTCATAATTATCCATTGTATTGTAGGACCTGCTGTAGGCTGTGTTTAATAAATCTCCATTACTTTTTAGAGATGGACAGCTCTATTCAGAGAACTTTGTAACACACTTATTTGATTTGGTTTGGTTTTTGTCTCACCTTTGCTATGATCAAAGTTTGAGAAAAGAGTAAACAAAAAATGGACTGTAATGAGATGAAATGTTATCCTTGTTTAATCAGTTTAAAAGGATGTATAGAAGATTTTGATATATTTGAATGACATTAAATATGTATGAAAACATTAAAACACAAAAATAGTAGATTTGTCTTTTGGTAAAGTAGCACTTGGTTATCAGCTGACATGTCTCTTGTCAATGCATAATCCTTGGCTTGTTATTTGTCATGTTCACTTTTAAAAGTTTCCTTAAATATCCCTTTTGATTATCCTTCCTTAATTAGTTGACTGCTAAATTAATGACTGTCCTTATTGACCTTGGCCCTTCTAACTTTTTCCATAGGTTAAGATTCATAAATCCGTAATTTTGAATCTTTGGTCTGTATCATAATTAAACTGTGTATGAAAACGTCATAATTCTGCATTACTCAACCTTCTTTCTGGGGAATGAAATATCAGACACTCTAGGAGCTCTTTTGTCCTTTTTTTATTTTAAGGAGGATAAGGAGGAGGCCTCAGAGGAGGCCTTATTTCAAATCTGAAACTGGAGATTATTAGTCAAAACCTTCTCAGCAAAACTGATTCTTCTTAGGAAATTCCCATGCCAGTAACTTATTCTGGTTTTATTTTTCTTGAGATACACCTCACCTGATGCAGCAGGAGAAAAATGCCCTTTCCCTTTATTTAAACAAAGTACTTTTTATCATCCTTATATTTATCTTGCTCATTGAAGAATCCAGCTAGTAATCCTCCTTCCTGTATTTTTAAACATAATTAACTTATTTTAATTGAATTTAAAATTCTAAGTAATCCTTAATATTACACTCTTTTTGCTTTGTCAGAAAAAGTACAATTATTGCAAGATTCACAGGCTGCAATTCTGGACAGTAAGCTCTGGGTTTAGCTGAACTTCCTCTGTTTTCAGGCAGACTTTGTACCTGCTGCTGCTTGCAATCATTGTTAATACCACAGAAAAAACTCTGATTGACAAATGGTAGAATCTTTGGTCATAAATTAAGTATTTTTGGAGCAGTGAAATGCCACTGAAATGTCAACTTGTAACAAAAATTACTGTAAAGCATGTTGAAAGCCAGATAGGCTGGAAGAGGATGGGTAGATAAAGGGGTGACTGTATCCTTTCTCTCTCACTCTCCTTCCCGTGGGATACCCACAGCAGCCTCTTGCTTGAGGAGAAACAATTCAGCACTTAAAGAACAGAAAATAAAAAGGCAAGAAATTAATCTAGAAACAAGGAACAATAGCCTCATTTGGACACCAGTAAATATGTATGTCTTTATATTAGCTTATGACTGTCCTGATTATTGACTGCTCTCTGTTAGCACAGAAGAGTTGAATTTCTGGGTAGTTATGGATGCTGAATTTCTGGATGCCTCTCTAAGATTCACACCTATACAAAAGGAAAATTCAGTGCTCCTTCAAGTGTGTTATAAACTACATATTTCAGAAGTAGGTCATACAAATGTGTAGAGGGATATAAATCTAATAACGTGGAAGAATCATTTATATCCTTTAAAATTTTTTAAATAGATACTTGAGATTATTATCTAGCAAAAATTCTAGGAGACAGAAATTAAAAATTAGTAGATAATTGCTTTTTGTGCATAATGATTATGGTGTATTTCTTACAGGAACCACAGACTTAATTTTAAAAAAGGAAAATATTTTTTTAAAGAAAGATCTCTCTCTTGAAATGGACACATATCTGTGCCCACACACATGTATCTATACTATGTACTACATTTTTTGACTTTTACTTTCAATAATCAAACCTAGAGAATCTGTATATCTAGTAAGGCTTTATAAAGTTGTTCATAATTGTGGCAAAGCATTGGTTGTGACATTGCTATTTTTCCCTCAGGTATTACTTCGTTGTTTGTTTGGTACTTATTCAAACGAAATCAAAATCAAAACAAAAATGTAAATATGTGAAATCACCTAAAACAATAGTCTTGCCCATTCTTTTAGCTGAAGTCATTGAGCCAGGATGCTAACTCCTTTACAGGTATTGTTAGCATAACCTTTGAAAGTACCTAACCCTGAGATGCAGCACACAGGAACACACAGTCACAGCCAGGAGAGCAGGATGGAATCGAGTCAGGAGCTGGGCAGCCCTGCCAGTGCCCTGTGCCATTGTATGGTTCACAAACTGCACAAATTAACTTTCAGGACCATCACAAAGGCCTCACATTTAGCCTGCACCGTGTAATATCACCAGGGAAATCGTTTCTTGCCAGTGTGTGCTTAGGCTCCAGCAAAACACGTGATACAGAACATGTAATACATTTTGTGATTACTGAAGAAAGGAAAAAAAAAAAAGAAGAGGAGGCAGGTAAGTGAACTGTCAGTCAAACGGAGGCAGCAAGGTCTGGCTGGTATTACTTTTGTTACTGATACTGTTACATCTGCCATGTCGCTCCTATTCTTTGTGCTCACTCAAGGGTGAGGACACTTAAAATATGAAAATAGGAATCTGCACTGCCTATTAAAAGCTGCATATTTATGTCCCTGTTTGTGGTTGTGTCTTCTGTCCCTTGCTGCTCTTTCTTCCTTGCAAACATTTTTCTGCATATTTTAATAGCAAGTTTTGGTGAAAGCATTGACAGAGTTTATTATTGCCCTGCTTCTGAAAAGAAATCATTATAGCTTGAAGCTAAGTAATTTTCATTGTATCCTGTTGAAGATGTTTAATTAACATAAATCAAAATAAACAGAAAAATAAATATATGATGTTTGATCTGCTTAGATACCTGCATGTGTTGTAAGTTTTTCAGCATAATATAAGACAATCTTACTACAATAACTATAATATGGAAAAAGTAGAGGCACCTACTTGTGGTATGGTTGTCTTTCCCTGAAAAAGAGCACATGAAGAGGAAAAACATATGGTAAATTATTTCTGTCATTTGTATAATAGAGGTACCAGCCATTTGCTCTTACTTTTGACTAGAATTCTTTTCTTTCAATGCAAGTGGCACCAGGCTTCATATTTGGTGCACTGCTGTGGCCAAATCTGAAAGGTGTGTGGCAGCTGGGGAGTGGAAGCGATCTAGAAGTTGAAGTATGGTGCTCCTGGGATCAACTTAGTCCAGGAGAACTTACCCACAACTTCATCTTGGTTGCTTCTGGTAGCTTAGCTATCCTGAGTCCCGCAGATAAGCAATCTTGAGAGGAATGTGCTTGGGGTTTTTTTCCTTGTGAATCTACTGGACCCTGTCATTTCAGGCTTTTTAATATTTCTGCTATCACAGTTTTGTAATATTGCTGTATCATATTAAAACATGAGTGTTTTGTTCTTCTAATCTCTTGTTCATTCCTGTTTGTTCATTCTTACTTGTCATTGTATCCGTGGCAGGAGCTGATCTATAATCATCAATATTGTGTAGAAACGTGAAGATGTCTTTATGCTAGCACAGTAGTTCCTTATGGGGTTTTTAGCTTTGCTTATGTAATGAATTAATGGACACCTTTTTTACTGTATTTTGTAGTTCTTCCTGCTTGTTGAGAGTTAGGTTGTTTTCCTTTTGTTTCTTCTTACCTACAGAATTTTTCCCATAAGTTGCTAAGAAATACTGACTACTGGGCACTTATGGGTACTAAAGTAAGCAAAGAAGTGGCCAAGGTCAGGGGAAGGAGGGAATCTGGTCACATTTTTTTCATTCTTCTTCTGGAAATTTCTCTCTGAGGGACAGAGATACCATGGGATTTGGGGTAGGTAAAGAAGGGCTGGGGCAGCTGCTAGCTCTCTTGCTCTGGGGCTTCAGAGGAGGATGGTCAGAGCTACTGCTGCTTGGGGAAAAGAATTCACTGCCACTGGGAGCTTCTTCTCCTTCTCCTTCTCCTTCTCCTTCTCCTTCTCCTTCTCCTTCTCCTTCTCCTTCTCCTTCTCCTTCTCCTTCTCCTTCTCCTTCTCCTTCTCCTTCTCCTTCTCCTTCTCCTTCTCCTTCTCCTTCTCCTTCTCCTTCTCCTTCTCCTTCTCCTTCTCCTTCTCCTTCTCCTTCTCCTTCTCCTTCTCCTTCTCCTTCTCCTTCTCCTTCTCCTTCTCCTTCTCCTTCTCCTTCTCCTTCTCCTTCTCCTTCTCCTTCTCCTTCTCCTTCTCCTTCTCCTTCTCCTTCTCCTTCTCCTTCTCCTTCTCCTTCTCCTTCTCCTTCTCCTTCTCCTTCTCTTCTCCTTCTCCTTCTCCTTCTCCTTCTCCTTCTCCTTCTCCTTCTCCTTCTCCTTCTCCTTCTCCTTCTCCTTCTCCTTCTCCTTCTCCTTCTCCTTCTCCTTCTCCTTCTCCTTCTCCTTCTCCTTCTCCTTCTCCTTCTCCTTCTCCTTCTCCTTCTCCTTCTCCTTCTCCTTCTCCTTCTCCTCCTTCTCCTTCTCCTTCTCCTTCTTCATCATCATCATCAGTGGGGCAAGCCTCTACTTGTGAGAGGGACCTTATTAACCCCTGCCTCACTAAAAGAGGGACCTACCACCATCTTCTCACCTGTCCAGTAATCCTGAGCTCGCCTCTCCCTGCCCTGCTGGGAGCTGGGCCACCGCTGTCGCGCCTTTGCCGCTTCTTCAGCGTTGCTCTGGGTCTTTCTACGCTGTAGCCCCGCACTGCCTTGCCCTGCTGGGGTGTCCCAGCAGTTCCACCTACCACCGTGGAGCTTCTGGTACATTTCATCCACTAGCCCAGGCTTTCTGCTCGTTCCTGCCATTCCAGCTTGGTGCTCCTCAGAGTCCTGCAGGGGCACCGGGATCAGACTGCCCCAGGGTTTGTGAAGCAAAGCCTCTCCTCCATCCCTTCCCATCTCAGCCTAGAAGGCTGTCACGAGGTTCCTAGTTCTGTTTTGTTGGTAATGTCATAGTTATTGCTGTTTGTTTGCCTTGTTATACATACTAGTAAAGAACTGTTATTCCTAACCTCAAATCTTTTCCTGAGACCCCCATCATAATTTCAAAATTATGATGATTCAGAGGGAGGGGTTTGCATTTTCCATTCTAAGGGAGGCTCCTGCCTTCCCTAGCAGACACCTGTCTTTCAAACCAAGAAAATGCTGAAGATTTATGCTGATTTACAGGTAAAATCTATTAGACAATTTCTTTGTGGGCTTACCTCTGCTATCAGTGATGTTAGAGATGATGCTGTGGGTGAGGTTCAGGTTGTTGCTGTGTTTGTCCAAGTAATCTATGGTGCCAGCATGGAGTTTGGGGATGGATCAAAGCATGCATCCCCATAGTTCTGATGGTTTCCAAACTGGGAGTGGTTTGATGTGGTCTGGGGTAACTCGGTGCCATAGCAAGGAACTAGTGCATGGAAGAGCACTAGAGATGCTCTTGGCCTGGGAAGGTGGAGGATCCTCCAATACAAAGAAGTTTAATTAGTCTGCATTAAAATAACCTTTGCAGTCCGATTTCAAAATTTACTCACTGTTTTCATCTGTGATTTTAGCCCAAGCAAAACCCTTCATCTACTCCCACTTGTGCCATCCACTGCACAGAACAATCTTGCTCATAAAAATTCAGGGCTTTTCTTCCACATTGCTCTTGAAGATGCTCAATATTTCTCATGAAAGCAAAGTCTTGATGGAATCTCTTCCAGGCGGTGAAGAATTCTTCCATCTGCAAAGATCTTCTTTCATGGCAGAGAAACCATTCTAAAATTTATGCCACCTATAAAGTATTTTTACTTTAACCTCTCCAAAAGAAAGAATTAGCCCTTTTTAGCTTTGTAGGCAATACACGTGGGAAGCTATTTTACCTTTCTGTCTGGTTGTTTTGTTGTTGATGGGTTTTGTTTGGTTGGTTTTTTGTTGTGGGGTTTTTGTTTGTTTTATATCAACAGCAAATGTTCAAAATCAGTTTGAGTGTTTGGAAGAGACCTATTGAAATTAGAAATGCAAAATACACAAAAGCGAATATTTGAAATATTACTTGTGCATCCACTGAAATAGGTTATTCAGGAAATGCCTCATGTTTGGGGTTTATATATATATAAATGCCTCATGTTTGGGGTTTATATCTTCTGTTTTGCCTAGTGTTGCCATTGAATAGTTCTCTGTTCCTGGGGTCATGGCAAACAACTGAGTATACTGGTGAACAAATTTATGAGTACATTGCTATATACATTTGTTATCTAAACACTTGGGCTACTTCATGCTTGTTGTTGGATGCCTGGTTATAAATGGAAGGTGCAGTGCAATAGACAAATGTTAAAATATGAATGGGACTCTACTGGAAATAAAAATGAGAAGACTAATGTGGTTGGGTTGGCAAAAACCATGCTCAGATTTTTCTGTTTTCAGTTAAGTTTTGTAATGAAGTCAAGAGGACAGTGTAAAGGAACCCAGGAAACAGAAAACATTTCATAAAAATGCCTGCATTTATCCTATTGTAATTCCCTACTGTGAGCAATTGAGAAAGCAGATTGGTGAATGGCAAAAAAGAGTACAAATTCTATCATGGTGTTTAGATAGCGGCTGATGCAAATTTAAAGATTTTTTTAACAGAATTTTTTTAAACTGATTTCTCATTTGGCTTTTTTAGTGTTCTTGACATTATTTTATGGCATGTAAACAGTGATTGTGAGATCCTCTGAGAAGCACTGTCTGACATTTGCAGAGCCTTTCTAAGTTCCATTAGCTACCTCTGGGTTTGCATGGATGTTGGTTGAGTTGTGTGCCAGTCCTGCTGCATAGTGAAAATTACATGGCAGAGTTGGGATGTCTTTTAGGTTGCTACTTTTAAGAACCACTAATGGAGTTGTATCTATTGCAAGTGGTCTGCAAGTATGAAGCTTTTGACACACAAATGTGTATGTGAGTGTTTAACTCTGTTTTTGGTGGCAGGGAGGTGTCAAAGCTTTTCTGTTGCCATTCAATTTTGCTTTGCTGGCTGAGTTCATGTTAAAACTGCAACTGTTGTAACTGACAGTTTTGAGAAGAAACAGTGATTATCTGCAATAGATGCTCAATCAGTAGTTTGGTTTAGTGTATATTTTTCACCTAAACTACAGGCTGATCTTAGAAATGCACTCACTTGATTTAAGGTTTTTTTATTCAGTTTTATGCTGAATGTCTAATAATTTTGCTGTCTCTTTACTTCTGAAAATATTTATTTTTATAGATGAAAAGACAATTGTATAAATACAATTTTTTGTGAAATGCAAGAAGGCTGCATACACTTATATGTATTTCATACACAAGACTAGAGCCTTACCAGTTTTTGTTACTGAGTGTTGGTTTAATTGACAGCTTGATGGCAATTATAAATAACTTCTGTTCAGGCTTATGAAAATGCTGGTGGCTCAACTTACCATGTTGGAAATATTGCCTTTAATCAGAAACTCGGATGTATTGAAACAAAACAAAAGAAAAAAAAAAGGCATTTTATTTTTCAATGCAATGAACTTCTGTCCAAGCCAGTGTGTTCCAATGAATAGATAGAGGATTTCTATTTTTGAAGTGTTGAAATTATTTTACTAAACAAGCATTATTGTAGGTTGCATGGACTGTAATATTATGTAACCAATTAGTCCTTATCAGCTAGATCTATGTGAAAGACCTTTTGGATGGAGTACAATATTAAAATTTGCTTAGAAAAAATGAAATAAAATTATATGAAGAGAATAATAAAAAACCTATCATACATGAATACGAACAAGATAATTATATTGCCTTTTTTTTTAGTAATTTAGTGTCAACAATAAGTTATTATTAAATGTTCTTTAGAAATTGGATTGTGCATCATGAAAGAAATATATAGTCACCAAAATAGAAAAGAAGCAGAACAAAATTGAGGAAAGTATATATACATAGACATCCTCTATTCAGAATTTAATCACGCAGAATTTGTTTTCTGGCATATAGTCATGTAAGCTAACTTAATGTTCTATCTTGCAGAAAAAGAAAACATAGTTCCAGTCAAAAAAATATCTCTGGAATTTTTGCTTAAAAAAAAGTCATCTACCTGGCCACAATAAAATTGCATAAATCTTTGTGTAAGCAACAGCAAAAAATTGAGATGGTGTTTCTCCAATCATTCTCAGTTTCTTTTGGTTTCTTTTAGTGTTTTAGTATATTGTGTTTTAATTTAATTTGTGTTTTAATACATTGTAGTTTAGATTTCCTACTTTGCTGGTGAAAGAGACATCTCACACATTTTTTAACACACGATGGTATAAAATTTCTGTGTCCATATCATAAACTTCCCTTTAGCAGGAGATGGACATAGTCAAAGGTGTCACCACAAAATATAAGACATTTTTATTTGCACTCTTTCCATCTGGAAATCGTACAATTTAGATAAAAATTACATTTGACAAAATCACATTAAAAATTACCCTTAAAGGATTTGGGGGAATTCTTTAGTGTAGATTCTGACTTAAAGTGTTTTAGTTTCTAACCAAAAGAATTGTCCAAGAACCAAAGAACTGGTGAAGCTGCAAAGGAGACATACCAGGAGAAAATGGTCTTTCTGATTTGTGTTTATTCCTATACAAATATGTATTTATAATTATACTACAGAGATTCACATAAAAGGAGTGAAGTGCAACAATCTTTTAATTCACCAGTGGATGCAGTAGTTAAAAATTTAATTATTTTAAATATAGTAGCTCATGAAAATCAAAAGCAAACATTATCTTCCATGTTTCACCTCTGAAAAAGAAGCAAACTGCAATATTTTTAAAAAAGATTCTCAATAAAATATTCAAAACTTCATTTTAAATATTTAAAAAAATTATTTTTACTAAAGGAATGCATACTTTTAATTAAAAATGTGTATGCTTTTGGTTTTATCATGGATTTTTAAAAATAAATTAACTTCTCTTTCCTCCAAATAAAACTTTTAGGAACAGAAATTGGTAAATTTTGAACAGGTACCTTTTGAGGTCTCATTTTTCACAGTAAAAATAAAATTTATAGATGACACACTGCAGCAAATATTCCTGGCTGCGATACTCTTTAACATAGAGCCATGCTTTCTGGTAAATTAAGTTTTGGATTGGCACCCAGAGAAGAGGGAGGACTATGACAAGTAATGTCTTCTGTTTACACAGTACACTATCCTCTTATTTTAAAGTCTGATGGATTTTCAGTAGTCTCATACACAAGATATTTTAAAATTTATATTTTCTTTATTTTGATGCATTCCAAACTGCACATCAAATTAAACTGAAGGAAATTATGTCAAAGTTTCTAATAAAAACTAAAAATTACTGAGTCAGAGTTGTTCACATTTAGGGGGTGCATGTATAAACTGAAGAATCCTATCTGCTCTCTCTGAATGTTTATCCACAGGCCACAGTGAATACTAAGCTTGAAACCATTAATTTGTTTGTTTCAAATACATTTTTCATGGTCCTGCAGAGGTAAGAATTTTAAAAAAGAAATAGCCAGCTATATGTACCTCCAAGTTCATGAATTCCATTAAACCCACACAGTGCATACAAATGCATATATGTAAAATAATCTTCTGTTTTGTATATAGATTTCTTTTTGTTTTATACTGAATGTGAAGAGATTAAAATGAAATGAGGTAATATGATAATATTTTCATGCATTCAAGTAAAGCTAGTTTATAGTTATTTCAAAAGTTACGAAGGTCTCAGTCATTAAATTCTGAATATGTGACAATCAGTGATTTATATAGGTAGGTATTCAGAAATATTTAGGCATTTAATATTTGACAAAATACCTTGATGTGACTGACATTTATAATTACTTATTCCCTGTTTAGTTGCTGTATAAATGTGTCATGCAATATAGTAATGGGACAATTTCAGGTAACGATGAAATAATAAACTTGGATAATGAGGTCATAACAGCATAGACTTGAATGTGTGATTTTAGAACTAGAGGAAATGTTTTTCTGTTCCCAGGTGCAGAATGGTTAATATTCGTATTATTGCCTTAGTATTTTAGCAGCTGTTTAGCCAAGGCAGAGGGCTGTCCCCGGGAAGATCATTGTGCTTCCTCCAGCTGCAAAGATGGCAGAGACTCTACAGGTGTCCCACAGAGAGAGAAATGAGCTTACATACCACAAATCTGGATTATGCTCCTTGGAAGGGCCCCATGGTCGGCACCAGTGGCCTGAGGTCGTGGCATCTGGTGGCAGGGGCCTTACAGGCCAGCATTTTTCCATCCAGGCACTTAGCTATAATGGATTGCAATTTTTTTTTAATACTTCTGCATGGATAAATAACTTGGAGAGTGAAAAACAGTTCTCAGTAACATTGAGCTTCAGGCTTGCCAATTAATTTTGGTGTCCCTGGGGAATGTTCTAATGTCTTTCAGACTAAGTTTTTGTAATTAAGCTCTTTGTCAGCCAACATATTGATGACAGACTGTGCACAGCTTATTGATAGGACCCTGTATTTGCTGACTCTGCTAGTTATACAAATTTTATGTTAGGATTTAACACAGAACTTATATTGAAATAAAATATATGTCGTACTGTGGTATATGAAAGCTTGGTCAGGGACCAGGACCCTGTGCTAATGAGAACTTCATGTATACAAATCCAAATAGCCTGCCTCCAGTGCCTTTGAAGCTAATAACTAGTTACTTTATAGTGGCATAAGAGAGGAAATAATGGTTGTGGTTTGGTTTTGCAGCTCCTACCTCTGTTGATTTAGCAAATGTTAGAGCACTGTAACCCTTTTGTGTAGGGAGTTCTCAGCTCAGGCTGATGAGATTTCAGTTTGGGATGCAACAGTCCAGCAGAGATGGGCGTCTGGTAGGGAGAAACCTGTGTCATGTTACTATAATATTGTCTGTCTTACTGTCAGCTTTTTGCCACAGTCCTTACCACAGCCACCCTTCAGGGCAGTTCTGCATCTCACCATGCTTTTCTGCCTCCCTGAAACATTCTTTTACATGAAGACCACGTAATTGCTTGCCCTTCAAAGAACTGCAATTTTAAATTCTATCTACAAAAATCACACATTGGTTAAATTTATAGAATCTTGGAATATCCTAAGTTGGAAGGAGCTCACAAGGACCAAGTCCAGCTCCTGGCCCTGAAAAGAATACCCCAAGAATCCCATCATGTGCCTGAGAGTGTTTTCCAAACCCTTCCTGGACTCTGCCAGGCTTGGTGCTGTGACCAATTCCGTGGGGAATCTGTTCCAGTGCCCAATCACCCTCTGGATGAAGAACCTTTTCCTGATATCTAGGCTAAATCCTCCCTGAAACAACTTCTGCCCAATCCCTCTAGTCCTGTCGGCAATCACCAAAGATCAGAGATCAGTACCAGCCTCTCCTTTTCTCCCCTTGAAAAAGCTGCCTGCAGTGATGAGGTCTAGCCTCAATCTCGTCTTCTCCACACTGAACAGAATCAGTGACTTCAGTCACCTCATCTAATTGAGATTTTTTTTTTCTCTGTGTTTTTTTTCCACTATCAAATTATGTGAGAGTCCAAATATGTCTAATATCCAGTTAAAAATAAGAGTAGAAACTCTTTGGTTTCCCTTTGTTCAAGCCAAAGTTCAATGCAAAGCCTGTTGCTCAGTTTTCTACTAAGGTTCACAACACATAGAATGTAAACACAGAATTATTTTATCTCTATTTTCCCCCATAATACCTCTCTCCAAAATGAACTAATTTTTTTAAAGATATTTTAAAATATTTTTGTGACTGTTATATCCTACTATCACTTGTTGCATAAATGGCTATACTACTTTGGTCTATAACTATTTGCTGAGAACTGGTTGTCTTCTGGTGGCAAATATTTTTCATCAGTTGTGTTTTCTGGTACTGATCATAATCATCTATTTCTGTAGTTACTGGGACCAGCAGACGACTTGATGTTAAGACTCCTACTGATAATTTGGCATCTGTTTTCTCTTCTGTTTCTCCCTGCCCTCATCTCCTTTTTACATCCTTTAAGGCAACGTATTTTATTGACTGTTTTGGCAAACCTTTGTGTCTTTGTTGTTGTGTTGTTTGTTTATGCAACTTAGTTATTTATCTGTTGGATTGTAGTGGTGCTGGTCCATTCTTTAAATCCATGCTTATCTTAAAATCTGGCCTGGCCAGTGTCTCTTATTGGTGGTTTTCCTACTTGCAATTTCTCCTATGCTTCTACTATCTGTTCACCATTTTTTGGATCATGTATTTTATGTATAGGATCAAACAGTTCCTATTTCTAGTCTGAGATTCAACCTGGATCAGGTGCAAATCCACTAAACTTTGTGAGGAAAATGTGCTTTTCTAATTCAGTCTTCATTGGCTATTACACAATTTTGAACACTTGGACAATCTAGCTTTTATGCTCTAAATATAGGTACCAAGCTGGGCACAATGGATTCCACCTTTACCATATGCTCTCACATTTTTCTATCTCTGTCGCCTCTGGTAACTACTGGAGTCCCCTCCTCCCAAAAATTATGTTTGTCCAAATATTTTCTTTTCAGTTACTTAAACATTGCTTTGTTTAACATTTTTGTTCTTGTTGTTGGGGGGGAGGCGGTTTGGTTTGGTTTGCTTCGGTTTTTTTGTTCCTTACTTTAGTTTCTGTTCAGTCTTCTTGAAATTAATTTGTTCTGTTGCTTGTTTGTTGAAGGCTTCTGGTAATTTTGCACTGTGTTTTGATTTGCTTTCTAAAATATTATTTATCTGCTCTGCAGTAAAACCTCTGTTATCATAAAAAAAGTCTTGGAGTGTTTTCCAGTCATAAGCACATGGGTCTTCTAGCATATCAAAATTAAATTTGGCCTTGTTTAGGGTAGAGAAAGAAAAAAGTATCAAAGTTTTTAGATATTAATTAAAAATTTTTGCATAGATAATTTTGGCCACTGCTGCTGTTATTTCAGATTTCAGCAGTTAACCATATATAACTTTTAGTGCATGACATATTTGCTGGTTTTTTATTATTATTTCTTTGTGTGATAACTGAATCAGGCACCACTATTTCAGAAGGAGTCTCCCACAGATCTCACTGAATCTGCAGCAATCTTTTTAGACTGTGCAGATAGTGCTGTTCATGCAGAAAGAGGGAAAAAGAAGAAGGGATTTTTTCCCCTCTATTTTCTGCCCTAAATAAAAATATGTCTCAAACACAATAGAAGAAGGGAAAAAAAATCCCATAACACTTCTGGGCTTATATTTAATTTATCTTGGATGAACTTCATACAAGTTTTTATGTTGCTGAATTGCACATTTCAAAATCTCATAGTTTGTACATATTCAGCTGAATATATTGTTACTTGCTGGAAAAGAGCCCAGATGATTGAAGTGAGCAAATTAAGTTTTTATTTGCTATTACCTAACTTACTTTCATTTCTATCTCAGTTAAAAGCATAATGCTACAGCTCCATGTTAAGGTTCTAAATTTTAGATCAAGTAATGGGATTGCATGAATTATATCCACATACATGGCTGAAAAATACACCAGAAATGTTGTTTTAAGCATTGAAACTCTATCTTTGTTAAAGTTTACATATGCTAGAAATTGCAACAAAGATAAATTCTGCAGTCACACTCCTGACAGAATATTAGTCAAAAGTTCTCCATCCAATCCAATTCAGAAATAAGTAATTTCACACACATAAGTAGATGTGGTTACTTGTATTTCAAAATACTTTTGAATGCTCATAATTCCCAGATGGGATAGGGAATTTATGGGGGGGGGGGGGAGGGAAGGGAAAGAAAAAAGAAGAAAAAAATAAATATTTTAAAATCAAAAACAGGAAGGTCCTCCATTTTCCAAATTTTATTTATTAATTTGATTAGCTTCAGGAAATTTGCCCACTGAGAACAGATAAAATTTCACCAATTCTCTGCTAGACACAAGAAGCAGCATTTATGTGTCTCTGCTATTAATTTCACTGAAGTAATTTTACACATGCAGTGTATCTGATCAAATGTTTTCCCAGGAACAGCCCCTTTCTGATGCAGTCCATTTGAAGCACTTATGCACCTTTGTATTTACTTTAGAAAGTCCTTAGGAGAAAATGCAATTCATGACATAGCTATTATTTTATGATATTTCCTGTACTTCTGAAGTAATAATGTGATTCAATTTCAAAGCATTTTATACAAGAGCTGATGATTGCAGAAAATGTAATTTCTTTTTGATTCGTGAGCACAAAAGTATGCATTTTTCTTATAGTCTTTCACACTGTTCTTTAGAGATGTGATCATTTTACTAAATTTTAGTTAACAATGCTTGGCTGGATACGGCCCTTCCATTTTCAAAATAGCTTGGAAACACGCACATTTATGGATAGATAATCTGCAAAGTTAATGTTGCTCCATTCTGTGAGCAACAGACCCCAGGGGACAGATCACCCGTGTTCTTCCTGGAGTACATTAACACAAGTCAAACTTGTCAAGGATTATTACCACTGAATATATTCCTACTTACTGGGAGAGAGTCCAAGGTGCTGAAAACCATAATGAGCATATTATTTGTTAGTAGCTGATGTTTTTAAATTAAAGAAATAAGAAAAGCCATTATGGAAGTTCCAGTTTGAAGTCACCAATTTAAATTTGGAACATGGGCATTTATGCCTGTATTTTGTCCATATACAAACAGCTGTGAATATATGAATGGTCACAAAGAAGAATGGGATACCCAGGAGGTGGTGGAGTTACCATCCTTGAAGCAGTTCAAGGAATGACTGGACATGACACTCAGTGCCCTGCTCTGGTTGACAACGTTGTACTTGATGATGTTGGAGGTCTTTTCCAACATAAAATACGCCATTATTCTGTCTTATGAGAAAGTTGCACCTGTTAACTTTTACCTTCTAAGCCCTTTTTGATGAGGATACTTTAAGCAAAAGAATTTACTGAAGTCCAAGTTATTTGACATCTTGCAGTGGGGACTTAAAACAGGTTCTCATAAAAGTAAATCTATGGTGCCAAATTCAGCTTCATATCCTGCCCATAACTTTGCAAAAACAAAAACAATGAAATATTGTAGTCATTTTGGAGGAACTCTTTTACAAGACATAACAATTTGTAATAGATGCTTGAATTACTAAGTTATTATGTAATCAAGAGTCAATAACATAACAAAATGGATGATGAATTACAGTTTAATTATTGGGAAAACTTCTAACTCCAAGAGTTTTGGATTGAAGACTTTATGAAATTTTATGCAAAATAACAGAATATACATTGTATTTAGAACTTTTGTTGCCCTAATTGCTACATATATTTTTATTTTATATATATCATATAATAAATATAACAAATATATGTAAATTATAGAAATTGATACATATTTGGTTTAAAAAAGTTAAAGCGGTGCAGGATTTTAGCAGAAACTAATTTTGTTTTTCTCTTAAAATACCTAAATTCCAGTATTAATGGCTAAGCAGAGCGTGGCTTCAGACACCAGATGATTCAAAAGAGCTGGAAGCATCATATGTGTAGGTCTCACTGGTGGGTCTCACACCAAAATGTTCTTATTGCACTTCCATGGTACATATCTTACTCTCACAAATGCATCTTCAAGCGCTTAAGTGTTCATATACTCTTAGGCATTCAGAGATAACCCAAAATATCTTGGCATACTCTCAACTCTCCACCCTCCCTTCCTGCTGAAGCTGTGGTCACTGTCACTTTGGCTTCCTTTGCTTTTTGGCTCTGGGGATGGAGCAGCTCCTGGGCAGCTGGCAGGAGCTGTGCTGAGTATGAACAGAGGGCAATCAAGTTCCTGGCAGCCTTTTTTTTCTCTTACTGTGAACACTTTTTGGTCTGTCTAGCAGCCAGATTTCCAAAACACTCAAAAATTTAATTTCTATCGAGAGAAAATCATCAGTGAACGAATAAACCAGGATATGAAATTGATGAATAGAAACTCACAACTTTTTGGTTCAGAGGTATTCCTAGGTAGGAAATTCAGCAGAGGCTACAAGGAGGAGTCTCTCCACTCCTGAATAAAAAGGAAAAATTACACAAACCAAGAGTCTGGTAACCATGAAGCTATGGAGGAGTAGTAGCTGGTGATCACTTAAAAAATAATTATTCTCCAAAAGCAGCCAGGACTGTGCAACACAGATCCTGCCAATGGGAAAATTTCCATTCACAGTTTGCTGAATAAAGAAATGAGATGGAAATCTGATTTTTTTTTTCCTCCTTTTCTCTATAGTACATATTTGATTGTGTATTTGAAAATAGGCTGCTTTGTAAATGGTTCTAAAGGTACTTCATTGAGTAAAGGGATGTGAGCTACCCTCCAAAACAGGACTGAACATGGATTAATCAGAATTTACTTCAGAGAGCCTCAGCTTGATAGAGCTTTGCACAGTACTCTGGAAGAAATTGTCTCTTGCTAATGCCCCAGTCAGGTGACTTCATCATCAACAAAATGAAAACGGTGTTCCTTTTTAACAGGACACAATTTAAACTTAAGATTAAAACATGGGAGATGTTTATTATTCCTACTTCTCCATTAAAATAGCTGTTGGATTACTTCACTTACAGGCTTTTAAACAAAAAGCAAACCAAAAATGCTGACTCTGCTTTATCAACTGAGGTTTTTCTGCATACATGCGAACTCTGAAACCTCAGTTGTCCTCCCTAAATCGCCAAATCTGCACATTCTTTATATTTTGCTAAAACTACATAGTGCCTCTTGAGAGTTCCCTTAGTAGTATTTTCAGGTGAAATTGCTTATTTCTGTTGCCAAAAAAAAAACTGTGAAAGGAGTGGAATCAGTGACTTCTGATTAAATTAGACCATATAGCTAAAAAACCAGTCCATCACCAGGTTGGTAGCCACCTCCTTTAGTCAGCTTTTATATGGATGTATTGTTACATATGTGGCTTTTCCTGGATGGAAGCAGTGCTGTCAGAGGTAAAACCACTCTTCCTGAAGTGAGGAGCTGAGGCTGAAAATGGAAATACATACTGTGTTCAGAAAGGAAAGTCACACTGGGTTTGCCTTAAATTAGAATTTCTGATTCCTGCCTTTGTGTGGTACAGATAAGTGGCTTGAGGAGGGTTGATCTGTTTAGGAGATAGCTCTCTGGAGTCATGAGGGTGTTTTTAAACAGAAGCAGAGCGTCAACTCCTGAATGCAAAGAGTGTTACTAATCCTGCAGTCCTACAAGAAGCTCTGAGCTACTACTAAGCTTTACAGAAGCCTCCCCTTCAGTGACATTTTGAAACGTCACATATAAGAAAACCTTTTGTTTAACCAGATGATCGGATAAAAATTGTATTGAACCACAGTGATAAAGAAAACCATCTTAACTTCTTGAGAAGAAATAATTGAAACTGTTTTGAGGTGAAAAGTACACACTGTGTACAGATATTTGACTGTGAGGTGAACATATCACTTGTACATTTGAGAGTGAATTGCCTTTAGCAGTACTTGCTACAGGGTAAGTTGGCAGTTACTCAAACAAAAGGAACTGTGTGAATCTTGAACGTAAGAGGGTAGATAGAGATGCCGCCTCTGATTTTTTCCATAGCTCTTCATTTGCAGGTTGCTGTAGCATAAAGGACATATTGCTGAGTGTTGGGGGTTAGATTTTTACTTATACAATTTTTCCCATAAGTTGCTAGGAGACTAACTACTGAGTCCTTGACCAAAAGTGGCCAAAGGAGATTGTATCACCCGGCTAACCTATTGGTTTTCGGGTCTCTGGGAGTTTCTCTCAGAGGGGTGAGATAACACAAGGTTGGGAGAGGCAAACAACAGAGCTGGGGGGGCACTGGCTCTCTCTTGCTCTTGGCATCAGGGAGGATGATCATGCTGCCCCTCGCTGCAGGAAGAGTTCACCATCATCACTCTGCCTCTGCCTCGTCCTGGGAAATCTGCCGTCATTTGCTCGTGTACCCAGGAATCCTGAGCCCGCCTTCTCCGGTCCTGCCCTCACCACAGCTGCTTCTTCAGAGCTTTGAGGTTCCCCTGCTGCTCTGTAGCCCTGCACTGCCCAGCCCTGCCGGGACACCCCTGCTGCTCCAGCTGCCAGCGCAGAGCTCCTCATCTCATCCACCAGCCCGGGACTTTTCCTTCCAGTTTGGCCTCTCGGAGCCCTGCAGGGGCACCGAGATCAAACTGCTCTGGGCTTTTGTAAAAGAAAGCCCTCAAGGTTCCTGATTCTGTTTATTATTAATGATGTAGTAGTTGTTGTTTGTTTGTTTTGTCATATATACTAGTAAAGAACTGTTATTCCTATCCCCATACCTCTGCCTGAAAGCCCCTTTAATTTTCTAAATTAGAATAATTTGGAGGGAAGAGAATTTAAATCTCTTTCTCCCATCTCTAGGGAGGTCCTGCCCCCTCCCTAGCAGATACCTGTCTTTTAAACCAAGACACTGAGTTATTATGCTCTTACAGTCTGCAAAAAGTATTTTCTATGAGTAATAAAACATGTGCTACCAAAAGTAAAATATTTAGCAGGAGCATAGTGTCTCTAATTGTTACGAACCAGTTTAAACACAGAAGAGCAAAGAAAACTAAGTCTCTGTGCATAAAATGCATCTAACCCGAAAACATTTGAATTATACCCCAAAACTTGATTAAAACCAAACTAGGTTAGATGTTGGTGCCAATAGAAAGTGGTATATTTTATTTAATAGTGAAAGAGGTAAAGAGAGTGGGAAGGCAAGGCAAGGCGAGGGGAGGCAGGAAGGGTGGAAGGGCGGAAGGGCGGAAGGAAGGAAGGAAGGAAGGAAGGAAGGAAGGGCGGAAGGAAGGAAGGGCGGAAGGAAGGAAGGAAGGAAGGAAGGGCGGAAGGAAGGAAGAAAGGAAGGAAGGAAGGAAGGCAGGAAGGAAGGAAGGAAGGAAGGAAGGAAGGGCAGAAGGAAGGGCGGAAGGAAGGGCGGAAGGGCGGAAGGAAGGGCGGAAGGAAGGAAGGAAGGAAGGAAGGAAGGAAGGAAGGAAGGAAGGAAGGAAGGAAGGAAGGAAGGAAGGGCGGAAGGAAGGGCGGAAGGAAGGGCGGAAGGGCGGAAGGGCGGAAGGAAGGGCGGAAGGAAGGAAGGGCGGAAGGAAGGAAGGGCGGAAGGAAGGAAGGAAGGAAGGGCGGAAGGAAGGAAGGAAGGAAGGGCGGAAGGAAGGAAGGAAGGAAGGAAGGAAGGAAGGAAGGAAGGAAGGAAGGAAGGAAGGAATAGAAGAAGGGGTGGGGGTGGGGGGTTTACAGGCACAGAGTAACAGGGGTTAGGTAGAAACATATCACCCTTCCAGGGGTCCCAATTATGTCTTGTTGCTCTCCTCCATCCAGTCTTCTTGGTGATGAGGGTCCCTGCAGCCCCACAGCCAAAAGTCTAGAATCCAATGGGTTAATATACATTTGAGCCAGGTGGGAACGCCCAGGTGCCTTCCCTAAGGGGGCTGGGTTTGACACTGTGCCTTGCAACACTGAGGGTCTGTTGCATCGTACTGCAGTGCTCTGGTGCAGGGTCTGGGGACCCCTTTGGGGAGGCCTTTGATGGACCATGACACCCCCTCTGCTGTCCTTCATGTGGGTGCAGCTTTTCCTGGGGTGGAGGGGCCCAGAGCTGAGCTGGTCTGCACAGCAGAGGATGGGTGTTCACTGCCTTGGACCAGAGGCTGTTTCACCACACACCCAAAACCTCTCCTTGCTTTGGTATGAGGGGGGTCTGTGCAAGCCTGGCAGCTGATAACCTGGGGGGCTGCAACCTCCACCCTGAAGGCGCTACTCTTGGTCCTCCTGTGAATGTGTTTTTTTTCTCCCAGCCCAGACCCGAGTAACTTTATCTTATCTCCATCAATGTGCAGTCTGAGGCCTTAGGGCCTCTTCTCTGCAGCTTTTATACAGTTTTGCTATATTAGGCGAAAGCCCTTCATGAAGATGTTTAAGCCACAAATTAAAACATTTCAGTCTCTGAATGAGTATACCTCTAAAAGCTTCTGTAAGTGTTTGGGGGACTATGCTAAAGGTTCTTAAATGGGAGTTGCAGTAATAAGAAAAAAACCTACTGGAATAAATTTAAAGTTTCTAAGAAAAAAGTACAACTTAATTGAAGAAGATAATTTAATCTAAACAGAAATACTAAACTTTTCCATTCCTGTCTTTGTAGTGTGTGTCTCAGTCAAATATTTACTTAAATTTTAATAAATATTTAATTTTTCTTCACAGAACAAAAGTGCAACATTACTGCTTTATCTCTCCAAAGTATATAAATTTACTCTGAATATATTTATTTATTACCTGTTTTTGTGTTTTGAAAACATGGTAATATAATTTATTAAATTAATTGTGGAGTTTGGAAATGCAGGAGTCACTGTCTTGGAAAGGTTTAAAATACATTAAAAAAAGTTATAATTTGTTTTGTTTTTGTTTTTGTTTTTGTTTCGTTCTTAAGGGAAGAAAAGTGCTAAAACAGGAACATATGTAAGAACAAATTGCTGATCTTAGGGTGAATTAAAATATATCTCCATATTAAAAAAAAAATAGAGGAAGGAAAAGGGCAAGCATTCTTTTAATTGAACTTTGAACTCAGTACATAATTTGATTCTTACTGGATAGAAAAAAAAGTCTTTTGCAATCCCATTTTGTACAGTCTAGACAGAAGAATATAATGGATTCAAGTCCACCAGAACAAAAGCTGGGGTATCACCAACTGGCCATACATGGGAACAACTCCTTCAGCAAAAACTGAAAAGTTTAGATCTCTTATGTCTGTAAACATTTGTCTGTCATAACTGCATGGGTAGAAGGATTTTTGAGAAGATTTTCCTCAGATCCACATTATCCTCAAACCTGAGGAAATGTATGACATGAATGACCTGTCTATCTAAATAGCTCAGAATATTTTAAAATATTTGATGTTCTGTTGTAAGTTTGGGCCCTGCTGAGCAGACAGTCCCTGTGCCAACCAGCACTGTGACCTCCCCAGCACACCAGCAATATAAATACAGAGCTGGTGGTGTCCTGTTATCTTCTTGGCAAACCCCAAATTTATTCTGTAACCCTGGAGACTTCACAGTGATTGGAATGGATAGCTGAGGGGAGATGCTCTCATGTTTGAGCTGACAGGAGATGCTCTCATGTTTGAGTTGCCATCTCCTGTGGCTTTTGTTGTACTTGAAGAGTCAAATACCCTTTTAAAAAAATGGTTAACCAGGGTCCTAAGAAATAAACATGGGGGTTTGTCTGCATTCTATAGCTCTGTGTGCACTTGCAATGGAGTGTAAGCAAATAGTTACCTGAGATCAAGGGCTGAATAATAAATCTGGTGTCAGACTTCCCCTTCCTCCAGAGTTACAGAAATTGCTGCCTGTCAGGTCCTTTCAAATAATTTTACAGCATAACATTTCAGTCAACATTTGGCTGCAGACGAGTTGTTAAAATAAAGTAATAAAGCATAGCAATCATAAAACAAGAAAGCTTGATTGAAAGAAAAGACTCAAACAAACAAAACAGAGTTAGGATAGCTGAAGTGCAAAATGCTTAAGTTCCAATGCAAGAGTATTTTAGGGTGGTGCTTCAAGTTTATCCACAGTCCCTGTTTGGAATTTATTCTTTCCCTAAGTTCTCTGTTGTCCATCACTCTCCTACCACAAATCCTAGCAATAAAAAGAGGGGGAAAAAAGGCAGGAAAAAATAGATTGCTTTTCAGTGAAAATGTACACATCATTTTCATGCAAATGTACCTTCTCTGTGCGTATTTGATGAGCTCTTTCACTCACAAAAGATTTTTCCACTAATTGTTGTATCTGCCACTTATAAAATCTGTTTTCTAAATTACAAAGTCAGCCTTCTCTGTGGGTGTACTGCCAGCCATTGCTTTCACAAAAGATCTTTAGTCTAATTGTTTTATCTGCTGCTTGCTAAATCTGCTTGCTAAATTATACCTTTCACTGAACTTCCACCAAGACCTTTTCAGGAAGACATTAGTAGTTACTGACATACAGAATAGATTATACATTTTGGATGGTGTGATGGAATCTGAAAGGCAGGTGGACATAAAGCAGATCAGACATAAAGGCTGCGTCATAACCAGCTGTGGGATTTTATATGGAAAATGTTGCAATTGGTTGAATATTGTTTTAGAAAAATGTGCTTGGTGTTCCCTAAGGATAAAATAGAACCTTACTTTGCATGAAATGGCCAGCAGGAGGTGATTCTGCCACTCTTCTCTGACCTCATGAGACCCCACCTTGGTTCTGCATCCAGCTCTGGGACCCCCACATAAGAAGAATAAGGACCTGTTGGAGCGAGTCCAGAGGAGGGACATGAAGATGATCACAGGGCTGGGGCCCCTTTCCTGTGAGAGAGCCTGAAAGAGTTTGGGTTGTTCAGGCTGGAGAAGTAGGGGATTCAAGGAGTCCTTCTAGAAGCCTTCCAGGACAGGAGAGAGCCCAAAAGAAAGATGGTGAGGGCCTATTCACAAGAACATGTCATGACAGAACAAGGGGGAATGTCTTTAAATGGAAAGAGGGTAGGTTTAGATTAGATAGGAGGAAGAAACTCTTTAACTATGAGGGTTGTGAGACAGTGGAAGAGGTTTCCCAGACAAGCTATGGATGCCCCACCCCTGGAGGTGTTCCAGGCTGGGTTGAATGCAGCTTTGAGCAGCTTGGTCCAGTGGAAGGTATCTGCAGATGCCCAGGTCCTACTCTAAAGCTGTATCACATGTTTAATCACCTGACCTATTCTTAAAGAATATTCAGCAGATAAATCCTGCACATTGAGGCTTTTGTCTTTCCTCATTTTCTAAATTGAATGCACTCACAGCAAATAATAACTCTTTATAGTTAAAAAGTGTTTACCCTGCTAGCACATCTCCCTTCTTATACATCCTCACACCAAAGGTGGGCTGTACATTAATATTCCTTTCTGAATAGATTTTTTTCAAATTAGAAAAGGCAACTCTTTAGGCTGTCAATACTGCAATAATGCTAATAAAATGCTGCAAGAGGTCAGGTTTCAGAGGACCATCCTGCAAATGAATACCAAGCTGACATTTCTGTTCCTTTCAGGGGCAGGTTTAATACATCAATGAAGAAAATACTCATAGGCAAGCACATGTGTATAGATCGATGAGGGTGCCTTACCAGACTCTAGTTGATCAGACCAGCTCAAATAACTATTAATCTGATTGTTTGTTTGTTTATTTGTTTGTTTGTTTTAATGGGAAGTGGAACATATCTTTCATGTAGTACCATAAAATATAAAAATATGTTGAGGGGACAGAAAGAGATAAATCACGGAACTACAACCACTGTCTATGTTTAAAGTTAAAACAATTTTGTATGTGTTCACATTCTTTATTATGGGCACGTCTTACACTTTTGTCTTGTTGTACACGATTCTGTCTGCAAATCTAGATTACAGAATATCTGACTTTAAAACATTACACCACGGAAGAGCTTGTAGTGAAATTAATAATTGCATGGGGCAAAAATTTGTTGTTCCATCAGCTTAGAGGTGCATGGAAAGAGCACAATGGATTACTCAAATAGCTAGGATTACAGAAATGTTTTATCAGTAGAAGATTATGTTTTCAGGTGCACCTAAAAATTCATTTCTTCCTGTATAAATATTGTTGTCTAAATCTACATTTAATTAAAAATAAACAGAACCAAAAGACACCTATTGCCATACACTCAATATACAAACTATACTGAATACTTAGAGCACTGATTTAATCTCAGGCTTGTGAATGTGATTTGACTAAGATGACTGTATTCCTTTAGTGAAATTTCTTTTGTAGTCTTTTATTCTAGTGTTCTATTTATTTTAAGGTTTGGATTTTTTTTTGTCATTTTTGCTCTTAGGTGTATGACAACTCTTGTGAATAAAAGAGCATTCCCTGTGTGCATATTTTGACATGGTTTCTTTTGACTTCACTTCATATTCAACTCTGATGGGATTTGACAGGATTATTTTTCAGCACTTCATGAGAACAGGGAATAGGTTTCCTTGTTCAAGATTTATAATTATGCAGTAAAGAGAGTGGCTCAGTGGCTGGACTTGTGACCCTGACAAAAATAATGGTAGCCTTATATTCAATTGTTTTGGAGCTAAGTTTTCAACTAAAGCTAAAAAAAAAAAAAAAATTAAAAAAAAAAGTATACAGACTCAAAAAAGCCTCCAGACAAATAAAAACCTCTAAATTGTTTTAAAGAGCAAGCTGTATGGTTTGTAATGGCTTAATCACAGGTTTAGGATTAGGATTGCCATGGAATAGTTGAGTGATTTATTTTTAGGAAAGAACAATAATATAAGAATATTTGCAAGTTAACAATTAAAATATCCTGACATTCTCTTTATTTTTTGTCTCCAATTGATGGCTAATGAAGCAGCTGTGTTTTTTTAGACTGGGGGAGATGCAGGAGGAAGAACAAAATGTAGGTCTGTTTGTTTCTTGAGTAGCTCTGCAGTACCTAAGAGGTACCACCTGTAATGTAGGATTTAAGAGATCCTGGATCCTGTGCTTTCTTGGTTTTATTTACTTACACTACATAGATCAGGGGTCTCCTGTTCCAAGCACTGTAAAAGTCAAGGACCTAGATAATTCTGGGATACATGATAAATTTTACACTTCATATTAAATTTTTAAGTCATTATTATGTCCTGTAACTTCTGTGGTAACAAGACACTATCCTTCTGAAGAAAGAAGATACTAGATATTGTTTTTAACATTTACTAAGTAATGCATTAAATTAAATTTCATGCTAACAGAGTTTAATTTTTCACTATCAGTAGACCAAAAGCAAGAACATTTTAAACATGAAACTATGTTTTGAGACTAAACAAATTTGAAAAGAAATGAAAGTAAGGAGGCCTACTCTTCGCTGTAGTCTCAAAAGATCTTTTTAGACAATTTAACCTATTTAAAGAAACAACACAAAACATCTGTTGTTTGCAAAGCAGGCTTTCACACAAGGATGAATTAAGAATTGAAAATTTCGTTTATTTATTTATTTTTTTGTTTTCCTTCATAGACATGAGCTTGTTTTATGATTTATGCATATTTTGCTTTGATATTAAATATGACTCTAAAAACATAGTGAAATTTATATACAGCTTCTTCCACATGGTTTAATTTAATCAACATTCCAATTATACATCCTTCTACTTATATGAATAATTCAAACACCAGGGATGAGAAAAAAATCAGATTGTAGTGCACATATTTTCTATAGACTGTAAAAAGGGACTGTTACTATCCTATATGGTAGTTTAAATTAAATATATAGAAATTACATTGTGTGTGAAGGGTGCTCTTAAGCTTTGCTGTGATGAGATAAGATTTCAGTGGTTAAATCCTCCCTTGACCTTGGAAGCTGCCCTTGGCTTTGAGTTTGTGCTCTGACCTCAGGCAAGTTGAGTACCAGGGTGCTTCATTTTTTAAGTAGAGGCACGCAGCTCTCAATATCTGAGCACAGCTTTTGCCAGAAAAATTGGAAAGTTGCTTAGTATTTTGTCTCTGACCTTGCCATTTGCAGATGTTCTTGTGTCTTTTTCATGGCCGAGTAGCACAGTGTCTACTTTACATTTAAACCATATTGAAAGACATAAATTCTGACCCAAAATAAATCTGCTACCTTACGCTTGGAGAAACCCAATCTGATATCTCTGCGCTTGGTACACCTGTCATAAGTCAGCACACCTTCCCTGCAGTGGGTATTATTCCACTTCAAAAATGTAGCTGAAGCATATGAAGACCATTTTTGCTTCGGATCATTTCCCAATGCTTTCAACACACACTTTTTAGGTAACTTGCTTTCATTTTCTTCTTATCCATGTTTCACATTTTCAGAGGAGAAGAAGAATCCAGGCAATGATTCTAAAGACTCTTTATGTATTTTATCTATTGCAAAGTATGTTCAAAATCATGACAAACCTCATGTTTGTCTTCTGCTTTTGTCTTAAGAAAACTGAACTAAGGATTTTTGTGGTTTTGTTGACATTTGTGATTCCACTGTAAATCCTGCAAGATTTGCTACTTAAAATAAAGAATACCAGCTGCTACAGCTGTGATTGCATCAGCTATATATAAATATATATAAAAGAAAATAAGTTTTTAAAAATATCATTTCAATGTAAAAGAAGCATGTGCATGAAGGCCTTTCAGTTTTATCTCGTAGACTGTAGTGGTTGCATAGTAATTATCAGGGACAGACACTTGGGAAACATTCTTTAATCAAGGAGTTTTGATTAGTCTAATCACTTCTCTACAATGACTATGCAAATGCTAATTCTGGTGGTGGTGTTTAATTTGAAACCATAGGTTTACTTATTAAGTAACACAAAAAAGTTGGTGGTGTTAATAACACTGTTGGGACTGCAGCATGAAATCTACAAAACTAAAATGAGGGGAACATAAAATAGCAAAATACATGCAGAATAAAAACATTATTTCAGCATTTGGCCAGAGCTAAAATATGTTTTCGACTGCTAGCAGATGCCTGAACAAAACAGTTCCTGGTTTAATTTTCTAATCTAGCAGAAATTAATCTTTTTATAGACTAATCACTTACAGTTTTTTGGGGGGAAAAACACTTTCTGTGTGCAGCCACTACAAATTAAGATGCTTTTAATAGAAATCTATGTCAGCAAAGTTACTGTTCTTAATGATTTTTCTATTATATTTCTGCTTGAATTACTGTTGATTAGGCAAGTTTGAAGTTACAACTTAATCCTTAGAAGTATTTATATAGCCATAAATGTGCATTCAAGGTTCATAGTAAGGCCTTAAGACATATCCTTACACCAGAAAAATGCACTTTCCTTTTTCACAGGACTCCTGAGAGCAGAGACTTTCAGCCTCAGGGTTTTTCTTTGACATGTGAGATTTTGGGGCTGTGATTTTTTTCTCAGAGATACTATCGCCGAAAACAGATTAAAAAGCAAGTAAAACTAAAGCATCCAACTACCTCTGAAATGGAGACATTTTTACCATTCCCTCAGTATATACAAACAATCAAAAATATAACAGTGTAAAAAAGGGACAGGATATTCTTATTGAATCCACCTGATTCAGTTAAGAATACCTATTATGTTTCCTGGCATCAACAGTTTGAGAGGAATCATGGTTTTATGTAAGGGTGTATTTGCATATTGTCTTGACATTAAATAGGGGAAGGAAGTTTATGCACAGGGTTGGCAGGATGAGGTTTGCTTTTGTAGTGTAGTTATGATAGATGCCATTACATTATTCAAATAAACCAAATAACATTGATGTTATACAAATCATTTATAGAAGAGGTGAAACAAATGAGTTTCACTTGGACATACCTGTCATTTGATAATATCAGTATCATTTCATATTTGTCTTCTAATTTTAATAAAAAGTTGAAGGGTTTGTGGTTTAACATGTGACTCTAATTTTTAAAAATGATTGAGGTCTTGTATTTGGACCTGTTGTTACATCCACGTGTTGTGCATAATGCCTTGCTGTAGCTGGAATTCAGGTATCCTGTACCCTGACACATATTTAGAGGACAGACTGGATGTAGAATCTTTCTGCTTTTTTATTACTTCTTGCCAATTAATAATAATTTGCTCCCACAACTTTCTTCTAACTTTTTAAATATCTTGTTATTTTTATTTGGTATCTAAATATCTTACAGATATTTAAGCACCTAAATAATAAAAAATGTTTTATTTTAGTTTTTTCAGACACTGAGTTTCTGAAAAAAGATTATTTCACTGAATCTTTGAGTACTTTGTGTTCGTAGTTTTTTACATGTGTTTTACAAGGTTTTGGGCTTTTTCTTCCATAAGGCATTTTCTTTTTGAATTTAGAGATACGTCTTCTATTCCTTTAAAATTAATATTCTGCAATGTTTGTATGTATTGTGATTTGACACAGGCCAAACACCAAACACCCATGAAAATCTATCATTAACCCTCCCCTACCACAGCTGGGCAGGAGAGAGAAAAAAACAACAAAGGGTTCATGAGTTGAGATAAGGACTGGCAGAAAACTCTACAAGGGCAGAACAGGCTCAGCTTAGAGGTACAAAGCGAATTTATTATTAACAAAGTCAGAGGAGGATAATGAGAAGTAAATCCCTTAAAAACACCTTTTCTTCCTCTAACTCCTCCCTCCTTCCCACCAACAATGCAGGGACAGAGCAGGGTGAGGGTTTGGTCCCTTTGTCACCCGAGATGATTTTCCACTGCTCAGGGAGAGAAATCCTTCCCCTGTGAGATGGCAGGGTCCTTCCCATGGGAGACAGCTTTCTGTGACCTTCTCCGGCGTGGTTCCATTCTCATGAGCAGCTGTCCCCCAAAAACTGTTGCAGCATATGAATTCCTCCCACTGGCAAACCATCCTCCCAAAACTGCTGTGGCATGGGTCTGTCTTCCCACGGGTACAGTCCTCCAAGGACAGGCTGCTCCAGCCTGGCAACAGGGTCCCCTCTCTCCTTCGTGTCTCCCACTGGATCACAGCCTTTTCCTCTGGGTCTCCCACTGGGTCAGAGCCTCCTCCAGGCATCCACCTGCTCTGGCGTGGGCACCTCCCCCAAGGGCTGTGGGTGGATCTCTGCATCCCCCATGGATCCCCAGGGGCTGCAGGGGCACAGCTGCTTCACCATGGCATCACCATGGCCTGCAGAGGATTCCCAGCTTCAGCGCACAGAGCACCTCCTCTGCCTCTTTCTCCACTGACCTTGGTGTCTCCATGTTGTTTCCCTCACATGTTCTCACCTCCTCCTCTTCTCAGACTGGAAAAAGAAACTGTGACTTTGTTTTGATTTTCTTCTTAAATATGTCATCACAGAGGTGTTACCAACCTCTTAACTGCCCTAGTTTTGGCCAGCAGCATGTCCATCTTCAGAGCCATCGGGGACTGGCTCTGCGGGACACGGTGGAAGCTTTCAGCAGCTTCTGAAAGGAGCCACCTCTGTGACTCCCCTGCTACCAAAAACCAGGCCCTGCAAAACCAGCACAGTATGGCATATGGGATTTGAGAGATTCTGTGGTTATTTTTTCACTGAGGTGTAAGACAAAATTTGTTATACTATTTCAAGTGAAAATAAATTTTGCTAACAATATTTATGGACACAGCTGTTTTTACTTACAAGAGCAGCTCCTGAGATAAGTAGTGATACTTTCAGTGTCCAAATGACTGAAATCCAGACTTCTTTAGGGTTAATGTTTTATGAAACACTCTGTCTCGTTTCAGGTATATTGCAGTATTTTGCATTCTCCCAGGAATCCAAGACCAATGACTGAATCTTATCCTGTCTCTGCTAGTAATTGCACTATTTATATTTTCCAGGACAATTACAGAAAATTATTGCTTCTATATTCTTAGAGACTATGATCTGGTATCTTTCTCATGCCTTCTTGTTCTTAGAAGTCACAAATAGGATATTAGGTGGCAAAATCTTACAGGGAGTGCATGACACAGACGTATCAGAGACAATGAGTAAGAAATCTGTAAGCTGTACAGTGGCTATAGTGGTTGTCCTGTTATAGAAATGCAGACAGCTCTCATGATCCATGGGTAGCTTATTTAGGTTGAAAATTGCCAGAGCTGTGGATGCAGAGACAGGGAGGCAGTTCCACGGTGACCCTTGAGTGAGGCAAGATTTATTATTAACACAACCACAGCACCATGCATGCATAATTACATTTATTCCAAGAACCTTAAGCTGAAAAGCTCTGAGCTCATTTCAAGTTTTCCCCAGATTAACATCATCTGAACACACTATGAACTTACTTTCTATAGCAAAAATTGATAACATTAGAACAAAAAGGCATTATCTTGTAACGATAATATGAGAACAAAATAAATCCTTTCAAGCACTTTAAACTAAGATTTTTTTATCACCTCTGGCTCAATAGTATGCCTCCCAGGATGGCAGGATTCATTACATAAATACGTAAGTCTAAGCCAGTAACTATGGATGCCTTTTTGTAGCAGTGAGGAGGAGTAAAAACCTCTGGTAGAAGTACCAGACTGGTGCGTGGACAGCACCCACTGGTCTGTGCAAACCAGCTGTGATGAAACTTGCAGAAACTTGCAGACAGAGCTTAGGGGATAAGGGTCATGCCCGATGGCATTTCAGCCTGGAAAGTTTTACAACAGTAAGGCAAAAGCAAGGGCAAAGCTGTTGATTTAGCTCTGCCTGAAACAAAGCTCAAACGAGACAAAATTGTTTCAGTGGGGAGCTACTGAACTTCCAGAATAAAAATATTATTTCAGCATTTGGCCAGAGCTAAAATATGTTTTTGACTGCTAGCAGATGCCTGAACAAAACAGTTCCTGGTTTGATTTTCTAATCTAGGAGAAATTAATCTTTTTATAAACTAACCACAGTTGGTTTTGGGGGAAAACAACTGCACCAGATCCTAAAGAGCTTGAACTAGTTCAGATACAATTAGGACTTGTACTGCCAGCACTTTTCCACACATTTGGAATCCCCAGCACAGGAAGGACATGGACCTGTTGGAGTCCAGACAATGCCACCAAGATGATCAGAGGGATGGAACACCTCTTCTGTGAGGAAAGTCTGAGAGAACTGGGGCTGTTTAGCCTGGAGAAGATGAAGGGGTAACACAATTGTGGCCTTCAAGCACCTGAAGGGAACCCACAGGAAAGATGGAGAAAAACTATTGACAGGAGAAGGAGGAATGGGCTTCAAACTTAAAAATAGTAGGTTTTGATCTGATATTAGGAAAAAAATCTTTCCTGTAAGGGTGGTGAGGCACTGGAACAAGTTTCCTGTAGAAGCTGTAGATTTTTCCTTGAAAGTGTTCAAGGAAAGGTTAGATGGAGCTCAGCAGCCTGGTCTAGTGGAAAGTGTCCATGCCCATGTGTTAGGACTGGAATATCTCTTTCAACCCAAGCCAATCTATGCTCTGTGATTCCTGTGTGTGCCAACTACAGAGGAATTAGGCACAAAGCCACTTCAACACAGAGAAGCCATCAGCAGGTGTGATAGAGTCCTGTATTCTCTGGTCTGGGGTCTTCATGAGCAGAGCAAGATGTATTTGTGCAACACAGTGAAAAGGCTCAACCAGTAGGATTCATCATCTCTGTCACCATTCAGAGGACTAAGTAATGAAACGGAAAATTCTGCAGTAAAATGGGGTTAGATAGATTCCCCACATACTGTTGCAAGTAGCAATGACCTCTAAGTTTTGTGTAATCAGTGGTAGGTTTTTTTCCACTTGTGTGTTATATGATGCATGCAAATGAGCTAAAATTTTACATCTGTACAAAGATATTCACTGTGCTGAACTCAGCAGTTCCTTGAAGAACAGATGTTAAGACAATAAAGAAGACTTATGCAAAAGAAGTGAATGACAGAGGCAATATTGAAATGTATTGTGTTGCTGTTTTCTTGCAACTAATGTTAAAAAAACAACAACAACAACAAAAACAAACAAACAAACAACACCCCCCCCACACACACTATTTTCCTCAATTCTTCCTGTAAAAAAGTATATTCTCCCTGAAGTAATGTGTACCAGCCTCAAATTAAAGAGAAACAGAAAGGATCTGACCAGAATAAATACTCTCCACCAGGACTGAATTGCATGCTGGAGAGTTTGCTGGTAGAACAAAGTGACGTGTTTCTAGACCCCATGTGAAAGTTATTGATGTGGAAATATCACAGTGGATGAGTTAAGGAAGGAATTGTTTTGTAGAATTAAGGCCTGATTATGGTTTCCTTTGTACTAGTGTAAATTTGGGCTAGTTTTTTTTTAAGCTAGCTGAGTTACACCCGGGTGAGTATTTAATTTAAGGTGTTCAAGGAGGTCTTTGCTCTTTTTAATGTTGCCACACTTTCAGGCTTACACTGAAGTGAATCAAGGGACCTTTGTGGAATCAGAATCAGATCTACTGTATTAAATGACTGCTGGGAACTTGTTTGTGGAAATTAATTTACAATATTATGCAGAAAAACCATAAGGGGTACATATTAATTATGGTTCGTGCATGAAGATTTGGCTGAATAGCTCCCATTAATAATAATAAGAGTTGAAGAATTAATTTCCTTCTAGGTCCTGCTAAAAATTCACCCAAGGACATTGTGTTCTTTACCTTCAGATTTAGATACCTTTTATATTAGCAAATAAAAACCTCCTTATGCAATCATTCCTGGAAGAGTCAATCCTCAATAGCAGTTTTATAAATAATTACAATTATTGTTATTAAATTACAGCTATATTGCAGGGTTTGGTTTATTGCTTAATAATTTTCAAATTTCCATTTGATTTTTTATCGCAATAACTGAAAATTATTTATGAGAGTTGAGATAAGCAATGAAATATTTATGTACATTACCATCAAAAAGATGTTTTTTTGTTGTTAAATAATATTAGCAGAAGACTGGAAAATGAGAAAGTTCTTAAAATCTTAAAATTACTTTTGTGCAGAGGACAGTTATAAAATAGGTACTTGAACCATTCTGATTACAACATAAGTAATGAGGCTGGAAGTGCCCTTTTCTTCCTTACTTTATTTGTCAAACAACATCCCGCTCCCACTTGCCTTATTCTACCACATTAATTCTAGAAAAGAATGGTAATTTTATCTAATTCTGAGATCAGACTGCACAGAACTGCAAAACAGCTGCATTTTGTTAATGTACAGTCTATATCCAATTTTGGATCAGATGAATGGCTTCAAAGTAGCCGATATTTTGGCAAACATTTGATTTCATGGTTGGTCTTTGCAGACGATTTCTCAAAGAGAAACAAAGAGAATGATGTTATAAATACCTAAAGAGAATGATGTTATAATAAAAATGCAGAGCTGAAGTGGAAATTAGGATTGAAAATTACAGAAATCAGAGTAGTCTGTAATGTGTAGAACAACATCTAGTTTTTACAGATCCATAAGTGATAGGGTGTAGCACAGTTGTTTGCCATTTTATGCTCATCAGCTAATTCACTGATTGAAATTCAAAAGCTAATCCTCTAGGACACTGTGAATCCCTTCGTAATGCACACTGGGTTCAAAAACCTATGGGCAGATTTTTAAAATAAAAAGAATGCCTTCTCTGTTGAAAGATAATCACTTGCTCCAGCATTTTCCATATGTGGAGAATGTAACAAATTTTCAAAGACCCCAGCATGCTGACATTTCAAAATATGCAGTCTTTAAGCATGAAAAAGTGAAGTAGTATCAATGAAGCGAAAACTGATGCTGACATAATTTCAGTCTGAAGTACGTTTAATGGACAGTAATTTTCTAATTAATTTATAAGGTATGGTAATAGGAACCGCTTGTGGGATGAGTGAGATGAAATTGCAAAAGGTTCCTGGTGCATATTTTGATGAAATTAAAAAATGAAACATTTTAGGACCAGGGATGCATCATGAGGAGGTTGTATCTCTGAGTAAAAATGCACTATTGATTTCACACGAGGACACACATGCACACACCTACATGACTGCAGCTATTTTTGCCTTTATGTGAGGTCCTGATTTGTGCTCCAAAGTAACCCTAACAAAAGCCCAATCCATTTTCCCCTCCATGGTTATTGTTTTCTACTTTTTGAAAATCTTTTCTGTTATGAGTGCCCACATTCCTTAGTTTTTACAACTGATTGAAGTAAGTTCAGATTCTCCTTGCAGCTGCAGGAATTGAAGTAGGTGAGGGGTTTTGGGTGACCTATACTTCCTTAGCAGTGTAAAATTATTCAACCTGTGCCAAAATTGGATTTTCTGTTGGCTATCAAAACAGAAGAGAGATTTTTTGAATGCACAGCATTTTTGTTGCCCCAAGCTTTCAACAGCTTTGCTTTCCATTTGGATATTAAAAAAAACATGAGCAGCCTCACTGCCTAAACTACTCTCTACAGTTGAATCTTCTTACATCATTTTAACGTGGTATTTCTTAGAATTTCCAAAAGTTGCTGAAGCCTTTGTAGCAGGATGTTTATGGAATGTATGTATGGAAGAGAACCTTGAGGCGAGGCAGGATGGACAAATACGTGTATATATGTACTTCTTGTATCACCAAAGTTGTCTAGTGTCTTTTGCATATCAATTAAGAAAGCACAGACCTTTCTGGATGCTACTGAGAGGATTATTTTCTGTTGGAGTCCAGGACATACCTCTGGCCACTCTGAAGGGTTTGGAGACTGGACAGGGGAATTTGGGATCTGTACAAGGGGGTCAGCCAGCCTCACACAGAGCCCAGGAGGACACTGCTCTTGATTCCTGGCCATGGGAGTGAATACTCACATGTATGAGGAATCACAAGCTGGAAGAATTCAAAATAAGTAGTAGCTAGTTTATCATAGAATGTAAATGTAGAAGCTAGGATTTTCAGTATATGGGTCTGAAGAGACAAGATGGAGGAATTAGGGAGTGGCCCCTGTGCTCCTTGTTCTTGCTCTCATCCCCCATCTTGTGCTGAGTTGGATTTTAAGGATTGGTTTAGAGTAGAAACAACATGCATAGCATAGGTAGTAGGTATTAGCACAATTTTGCAAATAAAAAGTACGTTTTGGATGGTGGTTGAGTCAGGGGTACCGTACATAAGGTGCGGGGCTCTCTGATCCGCCCAGTCTGCCGCGTGTCCTGCTCTGCTGGGGATGACTTGCAGAGCTGGGAAAGAACCGAGAGATAATTAAGAATAAACAACCTTGAGAACACAGACTGGTGGACTCAGCTTGTCTTCTCTGACTCTGGCGTGGAACTTTTAGGGCTAGAGAAGCCTGAAAACCTGATTACCCCAGGGAACAGCAACCCCAAGGAGAATCTCAGGGAACAGCAACCCTGAGAATTTTCTTTCTGTGTGTCAAGGTATCCTATTCATCCATCCAACAGCAGAAAGAAAATTCATCTATTCCCTGCCAAATTCAGCTTCAGCATAAATTTATTTGAATTATATTTACTTACGTTATAGAGGAATCCAAAATGTAACAGAGAAAGGTCTTGGGAAGTTTTCTTAATCTTTCAGTCTGTGTTTCAGTTTCAAAGAAATGTGTTTAAAATGTCCAGTTTAATTTTGCAAACTTGCTAATTCAGAAGGTGCTAGAAGACTCATCATTGAAACAGGAACTACACTTACAGCATGGCTACCTCAGTTCACATGTGCTCTTATCAATAAAAAATTAAACATTGTAGTATACCACTGGTGAATGATATGTTGTTTTGTGGATTTCCTTGCTACAACTTGACATTGGTTTTGCTAACTCTTATTAAACTAAAATGACTTGTGAAAATATCTGAAATAGAGAATATAGTAAAGCTAACTAATTTTGTGAGCGCAGCCCAGGTAATAAACAAGTGGTGAAACAACTGCATTTAGTGAAGGTTCTATTTATTTGGTGCAGTTTGGGAGTGAAAAGAGAAGCAGAAACTAGCCTTATTTAACTACAAGGCTTCTCTTCATTAGCTTGGCTCTGTTTCACCACTAAGTAGTATTTTAGAGCATCTCAAAGTGATTTTTCAGCGTACACATAGAAGATAATCCTGGTGCTACATCAGTCAACATCCCTGTCCAGTTTACACAGCTGCTTGGTGAGGCTGAGGGCTCCAATCAAAGGGATGCTTACTGCTTACAACTTTCCCCACCACTTCCTCTTTCCAAACCCGGGGGCATCTGAGTGGAACATAATTTGCTTTAAAGTTGATGCTGAGAGTTAGTCAACACCCAAGAAGGAAAGTTATCTTTTACAATCCAAGCGTGAAAGAACAGGGATAAATTTAAAGTGAAATGAGCATAAGCTTCTGTAATTGCAGTATAGGAGGAATATATTTGTTTAGAAGAAGTTGCTTTGATTCCTTGTGAAATGTTGTGTGGACTTTGGTAAAAAGTTCCTGCTAAATGTGTTTTCAACTCAAGTATTAGCAGGATTGAAAAATAGCATGCCAGAAACCCACAGATCTAGTCTGTGGTTCAGCCACACTAATTTCCAAAATGAGCATGGCAAATTAATTGGTTGTGCTGTCTCAGACCATTTGATGTACTCTTTTTCTCAAAATAAAATACCTTCCCTGCTGTTTGGGTGATATCAAACCCAGAAACATCAAGTAAAGCTGTGTTCAATCCCGTTTTCATGGCTCCTAAATATTCAAGGGGAAGAACTTACCTCTTGCCTAACTCAAGGTTAAGTTCTTGTGTTGTGATTTTTCATAGTAGAAGGTATTTTAATTTCTCACAGTGGTTTTCTTTTTTTTTTTTTTTTTGTGTTTTTTGTTGTTGTTGTTGTTGTTTTGTGTTTTGTTTTTTGGGGTTTTTTTTTGTTTTTTGTGAGGTTTTTTGTGGGGTTTTTTTGTGGTTTGTTGTTGTTGTGGGGAGTCTTTTGGGAGGTTTTTTTTGGGTTTGTTTTTTTTTTAACTGGTATGGACTTCTTATTTTATTTATTTTGCTTCTTATCTGTGTGTCTCCTCTGCTCAGAGGAGGTACACTGATGACTCAGTGACCCCTCAACCACTTTACCATATTTCCTAGGAATTCATTGTTTCACAAAGATATATGGGCACTCTGACGTAGAGGGCTACCTTCCTACCTGTAGCTGAGATAATCAAGTACAAATTACTTGATTAAACAGCAGATGTGTAAATACAGATAATTGTTTTAAAGACCTACAAAAAGCTCAGTTGCACTGATCAGAGGCCTGGTCAAAAAGCTTTGAAGAAATAACAGCTACCCTAATTATTTCCCTGTCATAGGTTTTTTCACATCTACAGGGTATTAAATGGCAGAAAAATTTCATATGGAGATATGTTTTTATTATTTTTTTTATTTTTAGCAAATAATATGTTTCCTGTGAGGATTCTGTGGTAGGGTTTTCTGTTTGTTTTGTTGCTGTTGTTATAGTGTTGGGGGTTTTTCCCAGCTATTTGGACACTGGGTCTACCATACCTGTGTTTTATTTCTGTTCCAATAGAAACTTATTTAACATTTCTTCATTCATATTTTATTAATATTGGAATAGGCTTATGTTCTCTATTTTATAGAAAGCATTTGCTAACATAATTTCTAGGGTGTGGTTTTTGTTTATTCTTCTAAAGAACAGTGCAGGAAACAGGTGAGTCTAATAGACCATCTGCTGAAGTGTGAAATTGAAGGTACAAGTACAGCAAAGATGGCTTGTTTAGAAAGATTTGAATTCTGTTAAGAGAAATATGCCTTGTTGTCTCTATCATAGCAATATAATGCTTCTTAACATATACTTAAATGAATCAATACATGTAAATTAATTACGTTCCATAAAAAGAATGATTACTTTTGAATGATGGACATTTCAGTAGCAGATCCTCTCTTGCAGATTTCATCCTAGTGAAATATTAGGCAATAGATCTGAATAGACAGCAATGAATACAGCCATTGCAACAAATAAGGCAACAAGATTTTATGTTTCTTCTTGTGTGTGAGCAATCATCATTTCAGATATGTTTGAGTGCCATGAAGTGAAAACACCATTGGCACAAGGAGAAGTAAAGTAGAAAATGGGGAATTTGCTGTATTTGTAGCTGAATATATAAACCTATTTTCTAAATAGCTTTCCTGAAGAACACTCATGACAATAGTTGTTCTCCATTCCTTTTCTCTACAGTAATTTCATAATCCATTTTAGAAATGGATCTTGGTGCCCAGAGAATCAGACTTTATTGTAGCTGAGGTTGATCTTCAGGCTGAGGAAATTATGGTGTGCTGTGGTCCAAATAGGCCATGGTATTTTTCTTATACTGGAATACAAACTAAATGTAGGGGTTTTTTCTAAAATGTGAGCAGTTTAATATGAGAACTTTCCATATAGCATATATGTCAGAAATTTTCTATTTACTTTCACAGAGAAAGAAATCCCTTTGTTATTTTTTTTCAGGAAATTATTTATTAGGGATCAAGAAGTTTGTACAAATAAAAATATTTTGTGGTGATAGCTTCATTCTTCTTTTTGGATAGGAATGGGGACAAAAGGCATTCCTGTGTACCTCTTTGAAGCTTGGTGGCCGTACAGGTATAGGCAGCAAGCTCAAATCATAGGTTCAGATTTGACTCTGTATAAACATAAATGTTGATTAGCCAAAAAATAGATTACCTCAGCAAGGTAGATAGTTGCTCAGATACTTCCCTGTATTGGGAGACAAAAATTCAAAGTCCATGGCTAAAACTCAGTTCTTCCATCTCCCCAGTGAGCTCAGCTGTATTTGACTGAACACTTTTTCTTCTGTCACAAGTTCCACTTGTGAGCTCAGAAAACTGTTTGATAGTAGTTTAGTTGGATAGATACATTTCCTGAGAGGATTTCACTTGGGTAAAATGGCATTTATTCTATCTGTTGAACATACCAGTCTAATCCAAAGTATATTAAAGCAGCTCACTTTTGGAAATTAATGAAGGATTTATGTCATGATAACTTATTTTGGTTAGACAGCTTGAATCATCTCAGTAGAATTCTCTCCATCTTCACAATAGGTTACCATAAACTTAATTGTTTTACTTACAGGGCTTCATTTAAATGATTTTATTTTATTATTTTCAGTATTTTAACTGTTGATTATTTCTATTTACTGCATTAATGGAAGCTGATATCTCTCCTTTTTAATATTAAATATATAATGTAATATATTAATATTTTTAATAACTAAGCCTAAAGGGATATTTATAATAAATTTATCTGTTTTTTCAATGAATACTTAAAACATTAATTCTATTTTCATGACTACTAAAAGCTTTAGAGATACTATCTTTGCTTCCTATGGAAAATACAGGTGTATGCAACTATTGCTCTACAACTTCAAGTGTATTTCCCTGGGGCTTGCCTGTATTTTCCTCTCTACTTTCTCTTTTAAGTTTTTACAGAGTACTCATAACAATGGCTTTCATTTGCATTTTTAATGCTACTTGAACTTTTCCTACTGCTCACTTTTGAAAGGATTTGCAATTTTCACTGCAGAAGTGAACAAAGTGGGACTTTGGGGTGATTACTCTGCAGTATTTTCCTGAGTCTGTGATGCAAACATTTTGATAGTTTGGGGTTTTCTTTGTTTTCTAGTTTTGAGTCCAAATTGTTCTTGTAGAATTGCTCTGAGTGACAAGCTTTTGCCAAAGTGACCTGCAGTCAGCCGTCTGTCAAACTGCCCATGACAGAACAGTGAGTAATGTGGTGTATGCTGGGTGCATCTATTAAAACTTTAGGCTCCATTGCACTGCATCAAATCTCCTGTCCCTTATAGGGGATATGGAAGGGTGTTTTAGAGAAGTTTACCTACCTTGACTGGAAATAGAGACAATTGTACCTTTCTGCTGGAGTCTCTGCCATCCCTCACCACATGCTGATTTCAGTCATTCCTGTTCCGATGGCTTTCAATCAAAGCCACCAGAGAAGAGAAAAGGGACTCGTTCAGTACAGAGTTGCTGTCAGGAACTCGACCACTTAGGCAGCAGGAACAGCCCAAACAGGTGTAGGGAGATGGAGGTGAGAAACTGTATTTTAAAAATTGCTCTTTAAAATCTTCCTAGATATGAATTTGCTCTTATGAGTGAAACCCAGTGTTGTCTACAAGGGAAAATGACAGGACCATGTCCCCACCTTTTCCTGGCCTCCAGACAGCAGTGAGTGCCTGTGGGAGCATTCAGGCAAGGGGATGTGGCTCTGCTCTTCTCCCTGTCCTGAGGTCCTGTCTGCACTCTGGCGGTGGTTGTGGCAGTGGTGTTTTTCTTTTCTGTCTTAGTATTACAGAAGAGGTTAGATTGGAAAAGACCTTTAAAATCATCAAGACCATTCATTCCACCAGCACTGCCAAGTCTATCACTAAACCATATCCCCAAGTGCCACATCTATAGAGCTTTTAAACTCCTCCAGGGATGGTGACTATATCACTTCATTGGGTAGCAAGTTCGAGTGTTTGACTACTCTTTCAGTGAAGAAATTTCTCCTAATAGCCAACCTAAAAGCCAACCTAAATTCCCCTTGGTGCAACCTGAGGACATTTCCTCTTATCCTATCACTTGCTGCATGGAAGAAGAGACTGACCCCCACCTCTCAACTACCTCCTCTCAGTTCGTTTTAGAGACTGATCAGGAATAGCTTTGTCTTAATTCAAAGCATGACTTTGAAAGAATTTTCATTTATCACACAAATACCACTGAACAGCATGTGCTCGTGTGCTCATCTATTGTTTTCTTGAATAATTCAGAGATAAGCATTTCTTTATGGGTGATGATCAACAATAAACTCATTATGAGAAAATTAAGAAAAAATTGTTTAAGTAAAGAGAAAGACAACTATTTGAAATGTCTTTAGAGTCTGGAGTAACCTGCTGTATACAAAGGTGTGATGATTGATGGGCGTTGATTTGGAGCTGTTTCTGGAGGAAAAATTGGAGAAGGATTTGTATATATTATCATTCTTCCATAGTCACGATCTTAATGAGGTTAAGTTGCAGAAATATGGAAAAAGTACTACTCACCTAGAAAATAGGGATTTAATAGTGGCATTATCCTATAGTCGTCACCACTCTGTATGAAGGAGAGGAGCTGTATATTTGTTTTTTCATTGTCCTGGTATAGTAGCCAATTTCTTAATGGGTTCTAACTCTTGTGATAGGCCATTTCCAAACTTCCTGAAAAATTACTATGTTTTTCCACATTCCTTTTCCCTTTTGTCTTAGTTTGAAAGACAGGTGTCTGCCAGGGAAAATCCAGAGCCTCCATTGGAATGGAGAATGTAAACCCCCACCCTCCAAATTATTATGATTTTGAAACTGAGTGGATAATCTGTGGATAGCTGACTCAGTGTGACGGTGTGTCGAGCACTACAAATATGCTTGAAATGTTCAGAAATTCCTATTAAGGATGATCTTTTTCTTCAAAGGAGTGCTCAGAAGCTGTGTCCATTGTTTACATGGCAGCAGAAGACATTAGCAATTTGATGTTCTGGTCTTCAGTGGGTTCCCCCCGGATTATTTTGTAAAATAATTAAATGACTGTAGGCATTAAAGTGTAGCTTCTTCAGTAATCTTTCTTCTGTTCATCTAAGGCAGTGAGAGGTTGATCATACGCAAATCTCTTTGGTTTACAAGAAGAAAAATCCATATTTAGAGGATATCCTAAAAGTATTGAATAGAATTTATCTTTGGATTTTGAATGTTCTACAGGATGAATATGGGCTCTGAATCTGTCTGTACCTCTTGTTAATGTCTGGCTTTTTTGCATGAGCCTTTCTGAAAAATCTTGTTTGTGTGCGGAGCATACTTGACTCCTGGGTTGTGACTGCTCTTTTCTGTGCAGCACAGCAGTACAGCTGGATATGTTGGGATATCATCCAGGAAAATTGTGCTTTTGGAGGCTTTGACGTGCTCAGGGATTGTAAGCAGACTTTGTGCAGTCATGGGTGGATGCAGCTGGAGTGTGCTCTCAGTGCCTGGGTGAATGAGCAGGAGACTGGAGGAGGGCAAGATCCCACCAAGTCTGGGAGAGGGAGGGAACTGGTAACAATCTCAGTGACAATTGTCTATCTGTGCCTGTTACTGGGGGCTTTGTAGGTAGAAGGTTTAACTCAAAAGAATAGCATCAAATAGGGCCCCTAAACACAATGGAGTCAAAATTGACTTTGGTCTGTTCAGGCTTGAAGGAAATATAGTGTCTCTGAGGATGCTTCACAGACAATTGATTTTCAGGTTTATGTAGGAATTTTTTGTAGGAATTTCTGCTGTGATGTTTTTGAGGAAGATAAACAACATTGTGGGTTCAACAGTAGGGAATACTTTTCATAATAACACTGAATCTGAAGGATACAAAGTGAGAATATAGGTACTGGAAGAAATTCTGTCCCTGGGTGTTGCTATGGTTTTCGGACAGCACAGAAATAACAACATGACTCTCTATGATGGTAAAGATGAGAGCAAACTTTATTCTTCTAAATTCTACTTTTATAGAATAGTTCGGTACAAAGAACATGATTGCTTATTCAGCATCTACACCCTTTTGTAAACATTTCTTTCCAGTAAACATGTTGGAAAAACACCACCTGCAGATGGTTCCTCACTTCCCAAGGTTTGTTTGAATTCTTCCTTTAGATTTCTCAGGCCAGAATGAGAAAGTTGCTCGCTTGCCTTTCACACAGACACTGGCAGAGCCTGAAGCCTAAACTCAGACCAATGTCAGGCCCACACCTGGGGAAAACAGTTTTTGGGTTTTGTTTGATTTTTTCTGTGTGGGGTTGGGTGTTTTTTTTGGTTTTTATTGTTGTTGTGGGGTGGAGTTTTCTCCTTTCTATTTTTTTTTCAGTTTGAAGTTTTTTAGTGAAACAAAAAAAAACCAAATCTCAAAACAAAAAGAATGTGTTTTTAGGGAGGAAAAAAAATCATATATATACATCTCTATATTGAAAAGTTTTAAATTCACACCAAAAGGGTAATCATTTGCTCTATTGTCACAGCAAAATGTGTTTCCTAGGCAGTCAACACTCTGCAGGGGCAGATAAATAGCTGAAGAAGTAGGCTTTAAATGTAATCTGTGACACACAATGACTTTAATTTAAGGCAGTAATGCCAAGTAAAGTCTATTCCATTAATTTTTTGAAGGCCACTGTAAGGAACTCTGATAGATGTAAGGTGAATATTATTGTTGCTGGCAATGAGTAATTATGCTAAAGCATTTCATATTCCTTCATTTAAAATTCTGCAAAAGACTTGTATATCAACTTAAAACTACAGGTCTGAAAATTGGGACAACAGCTCTCAATGATGTTTTCATCCCTTCATTCAGTATAGTGCACATCCATGTTCACACATACATGTGTTCAATTTCAATCCTTCTGTAAAAGAAGATTACCCTATTTAGCATTTTTATTGAATATTGAAACAAAGGAAAGCTTCCAATGTTTATGCACTGCTGCCTTGGAATCTGTTTCCGTATTTCCAGTTCTGTCCGATACTTACATTCCTTATGAAAAATATTTTCAAATATATTTTCATTTGAAAATAAAAGCAAGCTCAACTGTTATTGTCAAAGAATAAAAATATTAGTCTATATTTCCTCAAGCTCAGTTGCAGGTACACCAGAACCACCTGCACTGATGAATTTAACTTGTCTCCTGCCATTTACCCCTTTATATGTTGAATGTTTCCAAGCTATTAAAGAATCATGGAACAGTATTTATTTTTAAAAGGAGTTTTAAAAATATTTAATTCCCAAAACAATGGATGTTTCTGATTAAAATTAACACAGGAAGAAGAAATAAAGACCTCTGCCTTGTGAACATGTGTGAACATGTGAGATTTGATGTCCCGTTTTGGATGAAAGTAAGTGATTTATATTGCTTTTGGATTTGGGTTTTTTGTGGGTTTGAAGTGAGTTTGGTTATTGTCTTTTCGGTCTCTCAGAAAAATTCAAATTGTATTCAGTTCTTATACATACATAAAGCAGAATAATTTTTACATAGTTTGTCAAGGAGTTACCCTTCATTGTAAGTTTTTAGACCTCTCCAAACATTGTGGAATTGTTTCATCAGACTGCAAATTAATAGGTTGCAGGAACTTAAAAGTATCAGAAGATAACGCATACTTTTTTAGAGGAAAAATCTTACGCTTCAATTTAAGAAATGGAAATTAAGGTCTTTAAAATTCTGTATTCAAAACAAAATGGAACAGTAGAGGCAGAACACGGGTACAAGGGTGAATGCAAATCATTGTGCAAGGGACTGTTGCAAAGGGGTGGATATACAAGAAGATTGGAGTATAATTAAAGGCTGGCACGAGCATTTTGGTAGGAGGATGTTGAAAATAATTTCAGTCCCATTACAGAAGCAGTAGTGGATGCAAAAGCTTTGTTATTGGCTGGGAAGCAGCAGTGAACTCCTAAAGGTTTGCAGTTGATGTGGGTGTATAAAAAATTGGTTGAATAATACTAACTCAATTATTGTTATTGTGAATTTCACTTTGCTACAGCATTAGAAAAAAAAAGACCTGGGGAGAAAGAAAGAGGAAAGAATAAGTGGAAAGTAGCTTGAAACAATAACTAACCTTAGGATATTGTAAATATTGAATGTATAAACTAAGTGAGGGTGGCTGTTTTCTATATATTATAATTAACAATACTGAAAAAAAGGCTAATTAATTTCTGCACTGGGAGGTATGCTTTTGGATGTGAGGTAAGCTGAACCTTACCTGTCTGTGGCACATTTGTGCTGAGTTTGCAGGCTGCTTCAGGTCTTCTCTCTAAGCCTTTCTCTCAGCTAGATAGATCTGAAGCCTTTAGGTATGGTCCTGGGCATCGATGGAATTCATTACAGAATTAATTAGGTGAAATTAGCACAAGGATGCACCAGAAATCTTAATTTCAGACAGGTTTTCACTGTCTGTTGAAGGGCAAAGCCCTCAGTTTAGCCATTACCTAAAGCTTGAATTCTGGAGGGAAAATAGTTTTGTTTCTGTTTTGACAGATATTGCTGTAACAGCGGAAGACAATAACTCTGTCCATGGGGAGACAAAAGCTTTTTCTGTGGGAGGTCTAGATATTGTAAAACTTGTTTCGGTCTCCTAGTGTTCCACAGACCTACTTGAACAGATGCTTTATCCTTTGTGTTTCTATTTCTTCCACTTGAACAAGAGACACTATCGTTTTCCTGCTACCAGAGGACAACAAAGATATATGTGGGTTATGGGATGGCAGTTGTACACGGACCATCTAATAGTATGAAGTCATGGTATATTTTCTTAATATGTTTTGCAGCCTATCTGCTCTGGAGATTTTCCTGCAATAACAGATAGAGGTATAACTGTCACAGCTGCTTTCTCACTTCCTGCACCCACCTTTCCAACAGGGAAAAAGAAATTAAAACATATGGGTTGAGATGAGAACAGTTTTAATAATTGAAAGAAATAACAGTATTGATAATAATCACAATGATAAAAAGATTTTCAATGAAAAGGAGAAAGAGAGCAATAAGATCCACAAAATACAAGTCATGCACAGTAGAATAGCTCACCACCTGCTGACCAATGCCCAGATGGTCCCAGATTGGTCCCTCCTGGCCAACTTTTCCAGTTTATATACTGACCATGACATTTTATGATATGGAATATTCCTATGGCCAGTTCAAGTCAGAGGCCATGGTTCTGTTCCCTCCCAGCTCCTTGTGAATCTCCTCACTGCCAGAGCACAGGAAGCTGAAGAGTCCTTGACAAGCACCACTCAGCAATAACTACATCAGTGTGTTAGCAACATCGTTCTCATGACAAATGCAAACCACAGGACTGTACCAGCTACTAGGAACAGGAAGATCTTTAACCTAGATGAAGCCAGATAAACCAGCACTTTGTCCTAAAGCCCATTAGCAGGGCAAGAGCAGTTTTCAGGAATAATTATGCTTTCTTGTCCCTGGTTGCAGAAATATTGAAGGTTTTTGGGGTTTTTTTCAGTTGTTCTAGTCTTTAAGTAGAAATCAAAGAAAACCCATCTACTCAATGACACTGCTTCCAGTTGTACTGCCATCAACATCGGCATCTTCATTACTAGTGCAGAATTCAGTTTGTGGGTATAGATTTTTTTCTTGCTTTAAGTTACAGAAACACTGGAATTGCTATCATTAGCTCTTGTTCTGCCTCTGGTTTACTCCCTTTAGCACTTATAAGCTTAACATGTTGGCTGTTGTCTAAGGAGCCAACAAATGGAATTATAACAGAAGTCAAATAAAAAACAAAGGTTATGAAGCACAGCCTGTAAGAACAAAAATACTGCTTTATTGGACTGAATGTTTTGTCCTATTTCTGAAAAGAGTTTGCTAATACAAGCAGTAGTTTACCATAAAAGCAATGCTTCTGACTACACTACTGTTCTCTAGCACTATTCTTTCTGGGTTTGAGTAATGACTAGAGCTATAGCCCTAAAAAGAGAGAAGTTACTCTGGGGTAATGATCCAGCCTCTCCTACTCTCCATATGCCCTGAAACATGCAAATTTCCAGTATTTGGCCACTGCCTAGCAGCAGTTAGTATAATTTCTATGCTTTTCAGTTGGCTAGTCCATTCTGTGCCGGAAGAAAAGGCTTTTCTGACTGTGACGGAAACTTTCGCACACACATTTTAATGTTTCTACGTTGTTCTGGTCCTCTCTGGAAATGATGAGGAAATGAAAAGTGTAAGGCAAGTGAAGAGTTTGTATTATACATTCCAGAGGGGAACTATGATTTTGCTGCAGTAAGATATGTAAACATGTGTATAACAGTAAAAACTTGGCTTCTTCTTTTGATAGCTTTAAATTGCAGTTGTGCTGCTTGTCCTACCCATTTTAGGAGCTTCCAGCATACTTCGAAGACTGCTTCTTTTATGAGGTTTTTTTTTTTAGTTCTCTATGAATGTCACTTGGAGGAGGAGTAAAGATATTCAAGAGCCTCTTATATTTTTCTGCTGAAACATTTAGCATATAAGATGCTCATAAATATGCAATTGACTATCAAGTGCATAGACGCAGCAAATGTCAACCGCTTATGCTGATCATTTTAAAAAGAACTAGAATTTGCCTTGGTATTAATCACTATAACAATTCTGTTGACAGGAAGTATTTACCCATATTACACTAGCTAAAGAATAGAGGAAAATTCAGCAGTGCTGTGCAAAGTGAAAGAGATAGGGAAAAATTCTGGGGTTATTAAAATTATTGACATTGCATACTCAAAATAGTCTTAGCCCTTTGGTGCTCATAGTGTATGCCCTCAGATTCTTGCTTAGGTCCAAGCTATGTTATTATCATTTCCCTTAGTTTCAAATATTCCATGTTCTTGTGTAGCATGGTGTATCTATGTTTAGTTTTCTTTTTCAGAAAATGGAGAGCACATCTATTTAAACATATATATGGACAGGGCCAGTGGTGTTGTCTGCCATAATTTTCAGTATCTGGTACAGCTTTGTTGAGAGCAATATTATTGCATGTAAGAACATATGATGGTCTTTCATAGTTACATCAAATGGTTCGGGTTAGAATGGACCTTAAGGATCACCTAGTTCCAACCCTCTGCAATGGGCAGGGTTTCCACCCAATAGATCTGTTTGTTTAAAGTCCTATCCCATCTGGCCTTGAACATTTTAACAGATGAAGCATCCACAACTTTTCTGGGAAAACTATTCCAGTGGCTCACGACTCTTGTAGTAAAGAATTTCATTCTCACATATAATCTACATCTCTTCTCTTTCAATCTATGGAAATGTCTTTAGCTTTAACTTCAAATACATTTTCTCACTAGAAAGTGGAGGAAAATGTCAATAAAGCAAAAGCTGTTTAGGTTTTATGCAGAAATTTAGTTCTGATGGTAGCTTTTTTGCAATAGTTCTATTTCAATGTTTTCATAAATCATATAAAATCATGCACCTTGATACTACTATGAATGAAAACTTTAAGAAAATTCATTTTTTTACAATTCTTTTGATTGATTTGATTTCTCTCATATTTGATTGACATGTTTTTCAATATAAGTAGAAAACTTAATGAATTTCCTATGACACAAGACCTACTGCCCCAAACTAACGGGAGTAGAGGAAAAACATATTTTAAAATCCTTTAACACACTGCCAAGAGGAAAGATTGCATTGTGCCTGACCCTTTTGACTAAAAACTCACAATCTGAACAAGAATTATAAGACAAAACCTATTATTCCAGAATTTTGTTTAAAGGAAGGTTACCATAACATGAATTTGTCTTTTCATATGCATTTTAAATGTAACGTCATGTTCCTCAGTGGTTGAAATTAGATTATAAATTACAGGAAAAAAATGTGCCATTTTGATAAATTTTATTTCATTAGAACAATATGTACTTCACATATTGACCATTTTATTTCAGCGGGTGTTCATGGACAATTCTCACAAATGCCAAGAGGTAAGTAAGAAACGTCAAACCCTTCTATAATATAATTTTAAAAACATCAGTGTGAGACAACTCTGTTTTGATGCAAATGTTCCTATCTCCATTCTGTGTTTGTGTAGCCTTTCTAGTGCTGACATGAAATGCTGACACAAGGTAGAATTGATCTACTCATATACAATAATTTCCAGTCCAGTGAAACTCAGTGACAGCTTTCCACTGAGATTTAAGCACTTTTCCTTTTCTCCCTTCAGCACTGCAGTTCATGTTTGTGAGTGCATGTGAAAGAAGCAGTGATGCCAAAGATGGGCCCTGGAAAATCGTGCCCTGCTCAGTGGATGCTGCAGGTGAATTCCTCCCAGGGTAGAGAGGCTGCCTGAATTCACCCGAGCTCCACCCACCCACAGGGAGCTCCTCGCTTTCCAGTTCCTCACCAGAATTTCTCCTAGGTTCTTACATCAATTAGATGACCTCATAAAATTAATGAGACATGTTTTTACAACCTTCTCCCTGACAAGGCAATAGTAATTGCTGTATTTTATATGACAGAGCGTTTAAACCATCAGCATGATAAAAAATCATACAAATCCAGTGTAAATACTTCAAGTTGCTCAAAGTAATTACTAATCTCAAAAAAGCATTAAATATGCAGAGTTAGCTAATAAATGAAAAATGAATAATTCATTCAACATAAAAGAGAAGAAAAGAGAGGTATTAACATTTTACACACAATTACTCTTTGCCAAGCTATTACTGAACTACTAGATTTTTAGTTTTACCACGTTTATTCAAAACCTTCCAGCAATATAGAGACATGTAATGATTTTGAAGGACCACTGCAGATGTGACTTTTTCTATGCACGTCTCAGATTATAAATATATACAGAATGACTTTTTGTACTATTTGTTTTCAGTCATTCACACTGATAGTAGTTAGAGGAAGTTAGTTGGGCTGTAAACTAACACATACATACCTTAAATAGTCATATTTATTGAACTACTAAATTTTTTCTTATCTCAAATTTCCACAGCCTTTCTGCCCTGTACAAGTTCTTCACCTGTGAAATAACCAATTTCGTTTATATTTCTAAAAAATGTTTAACAAGGTTGAAAAACTCTAGATGTAGTTTCTCAAATAATGTGTCACTTTTTAGAGCTCAGTCATCTCATTTCACTGTAACTCATGAATTCCTAGGATTACTCATGATATAACAAACAATTGTGAGAACCTGTGCTAAGCAACCATGAATTTGTCCATAATCCAGACCTGCTAACACCCAGATTTCAAAATTCATGCATCAGTCCTCAGAAGAGAAAAAAAACAAAGGGTTCAAACTAGATAAGATTGCTTCATAACAATGAATTTTAGGTTCTTTATATCTTCCTTCTGGTTTTTAGCCTTTAACTTCAAAACTTTTCTTTATTACCCAAAGGAATAAAAAAAATCATTAAATCTAAAATTCTTATACTGCCATGTAACCTCAGGGAACTGATCTTTTAAGAAAAATACAAATTATAATGAGTCTTGTGGTAAATCCTCTGGAAGGTACAATGCATTACATGTTTTGCAAATCTAAGTTCTCAAAGCTTTTTCTCTCTAATATTTGTTCCTCATGTCTTGTCTTTTGTTTTTTGGGTTTTTTTAATATTATGTTTGACACTATGTCTCCCTTAGGTAGGCATTCATTGGGAAACACTCATTCATTTTGAATTCTCTTAAATTTATACTTCAAAAACCATACTGTTTAAAAAATTATCTCCTCGGCAGGTCAATTCATTCAACAATTCTCCTTGGATTAGTGGATTTCCAGGTGATTTTAAGTTGGAAGATATGTTTGTATTCTTTGTGACATAGGAAATTTCCCCTTATTCTTTGTACAGAAATAAAATGTCAGCCTTCACCTGTCTGAAGAATAATAGTCTTTTTTCTTTGCCTCTCCCTTCAGGCAGCTGATATAATGCATGAGGTGATTAGAGTCACAGAGAGTTCATTAGGACTAGAAATGGTGAACATTTTTTTAATGGCTAGGCTAATATATTGGAGGAGAAAAGAAAAAAATATAGGGAGGAACTGAGGAAAGATACATAATTTCTTTTATCCTTTTTATTCAAGGATGAAAGGCTAGTACTTCTGAAATCAGCTTGGAGATGGCAGGAGACCCCATTCTGAAAAAGACCCGACTTACTGAAAAAGCTCTTCCAATGAAAAAAAAGGATCCAAAAGAGGGCACCCAGGTATCATCTTCTTCAACCTAGCTTCACTTTAAATAAAATTAGAAAGTAACATGATGCCTTTATCCTTTATGGTTTCTATATGCGTTTTGGAAGTGAAGGTGTGATCTTTGCTGTAACTTTTAAATGTTTAGGAAAACATTTTTGCTTCTATTTTGGTTGGGGTTTTTGCTGCTTGAAGGCTTGAATTTATTTCAATAATTCTGTCAGGAGAAGGACATGAACGTCAAGTGGAGGCTGACTGCCTTGAGATCAAATAGAACAGTGTTGGGATAATCCAGATTTGACAACTGTTCTGCTGATTATTTCTGGGAGAAATTAAAAAAAAAAAAATAAAGGAGGTAAGGTCTTGCTAAGAAAAATATTATGCACTATATTTTCAGAGTAAGAAGTTCCATAGAAAGTGAGAAAGCCAATACATGATTGCATAGCCTTCTTACTGATGTAACTTTACGTCATTTTTATGTCTGAAGAACTGAAAACTTTAAAGGATTTCAAGGTCTTCAGAGCAGAAACCATTGATGAACATCTACCGAGCCTTTGGGTATTACTGAGAGTGTAAATATCAGTATAGCAAGGAAGTGTTTGAAATAAATAAAGAGCTCAGTTAACACTTCCATTTTATTCCAAAATGACAAACTTGCACAGGTTAATAAACTGAGAGATTTTCCTGCTAGGATAATGGGAGAATGTCTACAGATATTTCAGTGGAATGAGCTCTAGTAAAGGTTTCTAAGCACAGTGTAGAAAAAGCTGTAGTCACTTGAGGCATTGATTTGGACAAGAGCAAGGCATGTAATCTATACGTTTTATTTGTGTTCATGTTATTGAATGATATTATATATCAATTGATATTATAATACCAAAATATTGTTTGCCTATCTCTAAAAGCATTGTAAACTTTTTACATAGATATTTCAGTTTTAATATACTTAGATGATGCAGGAATACAGTAGTCAGAGATTACACAGGAACACAGACGTCAGCACACTTTCAGATGAATTGACAGGTTCAAAAACCTCAGGCAAAACCAGATAGCATTTAACAGCACCATCTCTCTTCAGAGTGATATTTGTTGCTCAAATCCAGTTTGTGTTTCTCATCAGTTCCATCTACACCAGCGCTTTATCTTCTGAATGGGCTTTGTGACCTGAAGCTTTTTGAAACACGGCAAATCTTCTATTAAAATCTGATTTTTAGACACTGACAGAGATGGATTAAAAAGATTAAAAAATTCTTCCATACGTTTTACTGCTGATAACTGAGAAATGGTTTGATAACCTCTGCAGAAGTGACTTACAGACCAAAGGTTTGGATTAACTGTCTCTCGATATCATCGGGAAGTCCACAAGGTGCTATCGATGTTACTCAGAGCAAGCTCGTGCCATGTGACTACAGAATGCAATAAATAAGCACTTAAGAATGAGAGTTGAATTAATGACAGCCTGTGTATCCCAAAATGTGATAAATTATAGCTTGCTGCTGGCAGCAGGAACTATTCAAACAAATATTTCTGCATTATGACAATTTCTTAAGGCTTCTATAGAATTCACACATAATAGGAGAACTGCCTACAGGGAAGATTATTAGGAGACTTAGAAAAATATTTTCATTTTGTGATTTGAGCAACGTCTGTAATTATCAACATAGCCTATCATTTACTAAGTGGTTAGTTGTACACGAGACCTTTATCTCGTACTGTAATTACAGTATATAGAAACAATATACTTGTTGCGGGTGACTGCAGATAAGTAGGTGGTTAAATGTCATTAAATGTTTTGGAAAATATTTATGAATAAATATTTTCAGTTTTCCTTTGAGCAAATATTGTTGAATGAACTTTAAAAACACATGCCAAATAAGAAACTTCTCTATAACAGCAATATTAGTTTAAAGCATGTCTTGCTAAGCCCATTAGACACCCTGTGGATGAGATTTGAATCTTGGCCAAGGATGGAACTTATTACCACTACATTTTATATTGTCTCTTCAAAAATTGCTTCGTGCTCACTTAATTTTTTATTTTTTATTGCTCTTATATTTTCTTTTAGCTTGTTTGAATTTGGAGGGGTGCTTCATTTTTTTACACTAATTGCTTTTTATCAGGAAAAAACTTCAAATATTGTACTAACAGAATGTGGAAAATCACAGGACTTTAACTGCATAATTTTCAATTCTGTATTTTGTTGTAGCAAGAACACCAACATTGTCTTTTAGAGCTCAGTAAGAAAGTCCTAGAAATCTCTAATGAAGCTTTGAGTTGATTGGGAGCTTGAATTAACAGAAAATTAGGCAAGGAGGTTATATCTAAAAAAACAAAGAGCATTTAATTGTAGCCACACAGCAATACCTGCCAATCCCATTTGTTGTAAATAACTAAGAAAAAAATATGACTATTAATAGACATAATTGATCAGAGAAACTTCTGTAAATTAATGTACTTGATGTAAATATCTTTTACACACGTATGTAATTTTTAGCTGGTTTGTGTGTTTTTTCTATTGTGTTAGAGATACTATATAGTTTTCTAGAATTTTAATATGTTATCCTTTTTACTGATGGAAGATTTTAATGGAGGGAACTCATGGTCTGTCCCTGGTTTTTTTCCTCTTGGTGTCCTTTATATGTGGTATGGGAAAGAGAAAAGCAGCTACCAGGCAGTGCCTCCTTTGCTCCTACCATTTTTATGCCTGGAATTGTTTATCAGCTGAAAGGGCACACTAGTTCTGTGCTGGACAGCTGCAGCTAGGGTATAAATATTTCAAGTATTTTGGGTTATGGTGAGTGACCAGAGTAAACTGATGAACTCAATTTTCATTGTATTCAATGAGCTAGTCATGAGAAGGTTTCTCTTTCTCAAATGAGGATTTATTTGTTGATCTGGTGTAATACTCCAAGTCTGCCCTAGACCATGTCTGATACCCCTCCCCACATGATTAATGAAATGTTCCAACAGTGATCAATGGTACATGGAGAAATGGATTGTTGGTGCGAGTGAAATAGCTGAATCCAGGTTTCTGTTCCCTGAGTGATCTGCAAGAGGAAATAAAATCCAGTAAGACAGTAAATGTAGTTTATTAAGAATACAGATTAAACAAATAAACAACAAAACCAGGAAAAATCCAAAGGTTTATCCTGTGGATTTCTTTTTTTCTATAAAAAGCACTTTTATTTAAACTTGGCTATCTCCAGTACTTAATTTCATTCCAATTCAGCCTGCCATTCTCCAGGAGTGTCAGCTGCAGTATTTACTGACAGACTGTGAAGCACAGGAAAGGTTCATTCTCCTACCCAGCTATCAATATCTATCTGCAAAAGTACAGATGTGTGCATTTCTGAGTCCATATATCTGTGCATGTGGGTATGTGAATGCATAAAAATGGTGAAAATAGATATATCTATATAACGGAAAAAATAACATAATATATAAAAAAATATAATTGGCTATAAAATCAACAGCTGTTCTTGCCTTCCCTGCATGTCAGAATGCAATGCTGAGAGATAATTACACAAGGAGCACATCAAGAACTCTGTAAACATTTAGTGTACGTAAATGTCACTTTTATTCAAGCTTTGTGTTTGGCAGGCATAATCTGTGACAGAAAATACCACTTGCTCTTTTTTTTTAAATTATATTCATACACTTCCTAAGAGAACAATCTGGAAGTGTTCCACAGATGCCATGCAAAACTAGCTGTCTACCCAACTTGCATTCCTCTTAGACAAATTTGATGGCTAATTTTTCCAGGAAAATTGATTTACACATTTTTCGATTCATTCATATGAACAGCCAAAAGTGCATACTGTGCCTGTTAGTTACATGTGCTCTGATGATGTTGAAAGGGTACATTAAGACTTGTCTACAATAAAAGAATAGATATCGGTGGAATCAGTAATAAATGGTGGGTGAGGGGCTGGACATGCTCTGCTGGGAACCCAGAACCCCCCGTGTGCTTGTCCCAGCCAAAGCCCCGTGGGCAGCAGGGCAGGGAGGGGATTCTGCCCCTCTGCCCCTCTGCTGAGACCCCACCTGCAGGGCTGCATCCAGCTCTGGGGACCAGCACAGCAAGGACAGGGACCTGCTGGAGCCAGGCCAGAGGAGGCACCAAGGGGATCAGAGGGATGGAGCAGCTCTGCTGGGAGGAAAGGCTGGGAGAACTGGGATTGTTCAGCCTGGAGAGGAGAAGGCTTTGGGGTGACCAAATTGCAGCCTTTCAGTATTTGAAAGGACCCAAGAAAGATGTCAAGAAACTATTTACAAGGATCTGGAGTGACAGGACAAGGGGAAATGTCTCCAAACTGACAGGGAGTAGGGTTTGACTAGATATGAAGAAGAAATCCTTCCTGTGAGAGTGATGAGGCACTGGAACAGGTTTGGCAGAGAAGTTCTGGCTGCTCCATCCTTGGAAGGGTTCAAGGCCATGTGGGATGGGGATCTGAGCAGCCTGGTCTATTGAAAGGTGTCCCTTCCCACGGCAGAGGCATTGGAATGAGATGATCTTCGAGGTCTCTATAATTCTATGGTTCTCTGATATTCCCATGCAGTTAAAGTTTTGCTTGCTTTCTAAAAACAACACAGCTCTGTGCACAAGCTGCTAACAACTTCTTACCTGGCAGACAGATGAGCTGCATGAGCAGGACCTCACTGATACAGATGTGACCTCCTGCAGCATATTACAGCTGAGGTATCTCTGCATTTTGTAGCTGCTAATGTAACTACTCTGAATAACTTTATAAGGCAAGAACTATGGAGTGAAACAGATGCTACATAATTATTTGATGGGAGGTAGCAATAATACTATTTCTTAGAGAATTGCAGGGTAATTTATTATGTACCCTTTGGTGGCTGTAACCAAGCAATGAAAATCTCACCTATGTCCAGGGTTTGTACACAAGTTCAGCCTACTTACCTTATACAATTACTTATCTTATATATTTTAGTGGTCTCAAGATGAGAGTTTTGAGTTTTTAAAATTTATTTTATGAAACATATGTTTAAATCAGACTACAGTACCTGGAAAAAACCCTCCCAAAATTTGAAAGAGATTATATGCAGTAGACTATATTTAAAATAGTAAGTTAAAAGCTAGGGGGGATAAAAAGGTTATTGCTATATTAAATTATCCAGGTATTTAATTAACTTTAATTTTTTTTTCTCAGAAATGAGATTTATGAGAGCTGGCTATACTTTAACTCATGCTGCTATGTAGAGTGGGAGCATCTGTTCTGAGCTGAAAACTGTCACTCCATGTCATGGAGGTGTTATGCATGGATGAATTTGGATTGTTATCCTGAAACTGTGCTTCTTCAACAGCAGTATGCTTGTCCTTGTGAGTAGTTGAAAATGGGTAAAAAATGCAGACTCAATTCCTTGCTGCTACTAAAATGCAACTTGCTGTGGGAGAGGGCTCCATTGTGAAGAGATCAATTTTCTGAGAAAGTTATCAGAAGGTGGATCATTTCTAGTCTTTCAATTAGTGAATAAAAAGAGATTTAAAGAAGAATTAATTTATATTTTATGCTTTGCCATTATGCAGATGAATAACCTTCTGTAAACAAAATGTATTATTTTCTGATAGTCTTCCTATAGCTATTCAGATGTCCATTGTGAATCTGGTTGTTTCTTGCCTTCCAAACAAGGAAGTTTCCCCCAAGATACTCAGCTAATCACAGATTTGACTGGGCTATTCACTGTGGGCTGCAGGGACAGGCAGGAGAGAACAGCATGGAAAGGACAAACTCCAAATTATCCCCATAGGGCAGGTGATGCCCAGAGCTGTGTGTGAGGCTCCACTCTGGTCTGTGATGAGGACACAGGTGCCTCCTTCCCTGATCCTGCCTTTTCAGTGCCCCTCAGTTGGAGCCTAGGAAACAAGACATGGAAGGAACTGACATGTAATCATGCTTTTCCAGACTATTTTCTCAGTTTCGGACAATCAGCTGACCAAGAAAATTCTTTTAAAAAGTGCAAAAAGATTGTTACAGGCTTGCAGGTTATTTCTCAGTAATAAATGGTCTTAGTCTTACTTAAAGGACATCAGAATCATTTAGGTTGGAAAAGACTTCCAAGATCATCGAGTCTAACCTGTGACTGATCATTATCTTGTCAACATGGACACGGCACTGAGTGCCTTGTCCAGTTCCTGAACACCTCCAGGGATGGTGACCACCACTTCCCTGAGCAGCATGTTCCAGTGTTAAGCTATTTGGAACAAAAATAAGCTATTTATTGAGGCATGGACAATGATCACTTCCATGACATCTTCAATACCATATCCCTACAAGGTACCTTAATGACATTTTGGCTTTGACTTACTGAGAATTTAAATACTTGAAAGCTGTAATAAAACAGGACTAAAACTTTTCCATGCTCTGAAGTCAGAGTATGCTTTTTTTGAGAGACAATGTCTTGTCAAACGGATGACAGACTTGACACTTGGATCTCCCATACACTTGGCAAATGGATCCAGTTTATGTCCCATCACAGAAAAAGGGATGGAATTGCCAGTGAAATCTCGTTTTGCAGTTTTACAAAAACCAGCCCTTCATTTTCTTTGCTCTTATGATAAATTTTTGAAAATGAAAATTTTTGTCTTTGATTTAAAGGAGTATTATTTTGATGAAAAATGGAACACTTTTTTTTTTAATTGAAAGATCAACAAAGTAGACTCAGCTATTTTTTAAAATATTTAAATAATTACTTGTTATTTAAAATTTCGTAAGACAAAAAATTCTGTCTGAGATTATTAAAATTACTGAAATGTGTAAAAGAGGACAGTGGATTTTGAAAGCTTTTACATTTTCTCTTTCAGCTTTAATATTTTGTGGTTTGGTTTGTTGGCCAGTACCTTTTTCCTCACAGTTTAGTGAGGCTGTAAACTGCATGGAAAGGAAAGACAGAGCAACCAGCACTCAGAATATTGAAAAGCTTGAGGTAATAAAACACCTGTCACAGATTGTAAGAGATATTAAAAATCTGATACTTAATTTCAGTAAGTGTGGTTTCAAAGCACAAAAAACAATGGTACAGCATAAACTTCATCTCCTGGAAAATATTTCAGGGGAAATTGATGTGATAAAAACCTGAACGATGCTTAGTGCAATTTTAAATTGGTAATTTCATGGAGTTCTGAGGGGATTTAGTACTATATAAAGAATATATGGACAAACAATACAAAACTAAGCCCACTAAAATATATGTTGATTTAGATAAGGCTGTTATAGCTTTCTCAATACAGAAGGCTGTATTTTAGTCTTTCCTTGCTTCCAAGAATGAAATGACATGAAAAAGGTTGCTCCCACTACCTGGGTGAAGGAAATATTATTGCCTTTATTGTTCCAAATTGTGTGAGCTCTGAATAAATTCTGGGATGAAACCACTAGTAATGTCCTTTTTCTTGAAGATTGTTTGGACTCTAATAATTCTTGAGCTTGTTATTCAGCACCATGCTCAGTGTGACTTCCTTGCCCTACCTAGCTTTCTTCTTTCACAACCTTTGTAGAAACATAACAACACTTTATCTTTCAACTAGGCTGATATTGGGTAGTCAGTTGTAAATGCTGTGGTGTGTATAGGCACAGAAAGTTTTGTAGATACCCAGCTAGAGGAGAAAAGAGCAGAAACACAGAATGATGGAAACTTCAGGGAGAAGAGAGAAGGGCCATAATCAGGGGAAAGGACAGAGAGGATCAAGAATGTTTATCAAAGTAAGGAGTCTAAGTGTTTGAAGTGCCAGAAAAAAGGAAAGGAAGATTCTTGAATTCAACAATCTTTTGTGTGCATACACATTTTTGAATTTTCAAGTTATTTCACACATTTCTCTGCATGTTTGCACTCTATCTGTCTATCTATCTGTCTACCTATCTGTCTATCTATCTGTCTATCTATCTTTTATCTCTCCTATGAGGAAAAGGTACAACATTCCCAGTTCCTAGAATGACTAAAAAATTGGGTTCAATAAGCATTTTTCAAGTATATAAAACAGGAAGAAGGCAGAACTAAGGAACTTGAATTCCTTAGGAAAGGCTGAGAGAATTGGGATTGTGCAGTCTTGAAAAGGAAAAGTTTGGGATGACCAAATTGTAGCCTCCAGTAATTGAAGGGAGCCCATAGGAAGGATGGAGAGAGACTATTTACAAGAGTCTAGAGTGACAAAGGGGGAATGGCTTGAAACTGACAGAGAGCAGATTTAGATTATGTGTCATGAAGAAATACCTTAATGTGAGAATAGTGAGACCCTGGCACATGTTACCCAGAGAAGCTGTGGCTGCCTCATCCCTGGAAGTGCTCAAGGCCAGGCTGGATGGAGCTCTGAGCAACCAGGTCTAGTGGAATGAGATCCTGCCCATGGCAGGGGGACTGGAAATGAATGGTCTTTAGGATCCCTTCCAACTGAGACCATTCTATGATTCTATGATTGATTCTATGGCTTTTTCTTATGTTTATTCTTTTTTTGTCATGGAAGGATACTGTTTGGGCTGATCATACCCACAAAAAGGACAAACAAGGGAAAACATACAGACATAATTTACAAAGCTATGAGGAAGAGACCTCAGTAGTACCATCACAAGTCTCCCAGTAAGACCTGGGCACAATGGTGACTCACTATGGCACCCCCAGATTCTCATTCTGACACCCAGAATGGCTTAAGCAGCATAGAAAAAACATCTAACAGAAAGAAGCAAGTTGTTCTAAATTTTTTCATTAAAATTTCAAAGTTGTTACTAATTATATGTTCTTGTATTCCTTTGAACCATCGCACTTCAATGGTAATTATTAGTCTAGTTAAATTATGTGTATTGTTATGATTTTAAATAGGTCACAAAGTAATCCTTGGCTCCATGTCTTTAATGAGTTTCCTTTTTCTCTCAAAAAGACACCAAAAAGAACTGTATGAATAAGGGCTTGAAACTGCAGCCCATGACCCAGGAAAGGATGACTTTGTCTTTTGTGTATTTCTGCATGAAGTTAGTACCAGTGCTTCTCTTGTATACTTCTGGATTAGTAAGTCAAAGGGGAGCAGAGACTTAACTTGCATACTTTCCTTCTATAGATTTTTCTCCCCATTACTATTTATATTGAATAATTTACCTAAAACATAACATCTTAAAAAGGATGGATTAGCAAATGTCCTAATAGATGGGGCTTTGTCTTCATACCCAAGTATCTGTCTATAAATTATTTTGGTACCATTTCAGTCCATTTCTCCAGTTTTTAAGGAGTACTAGGATAGTGGATTTTGTGTGCTTAAGGATGGATTCCCTCAATCCATGAGAAGTAGCCGAGTGATGTTAACAGCCTCAGTCTAGAAGCATTTTTGCTCAAGAAGGAGTCCCAGTAGGATTGCAAAAATCTGTATTTGCCCTCTGTGTTATCTTGTTCTGCTGGGCTTTAGCACTATAATTTCCTTTGGGATTGCTTTCATCTACAATCCATGAGCTTTTCACTTGTGCATCTTGTCTCTTCTGACAGGTTTGTTAGCCCCAAGCTCTTCTCTCTCATACTTGCTCTGACCAAATTCTTCTCTCTCATACTTGTACCTCTGACCAAATTCTGAGCATCTCCTTCTTTTCCCTGAGTCAGTCTGGCATCTTACTGTTGAGAAGCTTTCTGAGCAGCAGTTTTCATCAACTCAGACTCTCCTGTTGAGCAGCAAAACTGAAAACCATTGTGATTTCCAGTTTAGACATCATAATTCTGAGCATTAATAGCTCATACAAACATTTTTCCCCTCCAATATATTTCACTCTTTTTTCGTGTTTGTGTTTACTTGTTTGGTTTTTTCTTTATTTTGTTTGTTTTTTATCTTTTGGAGGGGGGGGTTAGTTTTTAGTTTTTAATTAGTTTATAACAGATTTCACTTACATTCTGACGCATTGCCAAGGGTAGGTAGAGGGAGCAGGAAAAAAATGTGCTTTCCTGGATTTTTATTTTTTCTTCTTGTGTAAGTAATCGGCCAACACGGCTGTTCCCTTTAAACTCCAGCTTTCTTGGTGAGTTCTAAGAACAGTTGTATTACAAGGCAGGCTACATTTTCAAATAATTTTGTCTCTTTTTATATTTTTGCCCTTAACTTGCTGAACCCACAAATAAGATACTTCATAAAAATAATTGTTCAAGAAATATAGAGTCAGTTTCTTATTAATAAATGTCAACTGTGGAGAGATTCTGTGACACCTCATCCAACAGTGCACTTGTCACTATATTCTGTACATTACGTCATCAACTGTCCTTAAAAAGCAGTGTAGTCTGGTGATGTGGCTTGGGGAAATGGAAGGACTAGGGCTTATCTCAGTGATGTCACTAAATTGTGTTGTGTCTGTGACCATTTATGTCACTATGGTTTGCCTCTCTGCTTGCAAAATGAGGATACTGCCTCCTGCAGACCCCTCTGGTTCTTTGATAGAATGTTCAAAGTAAAATCCTAACTCCATTACGTCTTTGTTCAAAGACTTTTGTCTTTTGACTCTACATGTTAAAGAAGCAGTCATAATTCTTACACACACAGGACACAAAGTGCAGAACAGTATTCTTCCCACTCCCATACCAATTGAAATTATATTTTGAAAAAAGGTCTTGTCTTACTTTACCAAGAACTCTAACCACTTTTTTTGTCGTCCTGATACAACAAAATGTCTTACTTGTAATACAGGTTTTTGTAGCTGGTAGGACGCTGTACTGGGAAGTTTCCATGAGGCTGCTTTTATTTACATTAACTTATTCCTGAATTGATCTAACATAAGTGCCAATACTCTGGTGTGATAAAGGAAATATTTTGTTCTTCAACCTATATTTTCCTCAGGCAAGGACAGTAGTCAAGGAGCTACTAAGCAATATTCCAACAATATCACTTTTTGTTCACTGCTTAGAATTACTGCCTGTCTTAAGAATCACCTTAAGGACCTCGTTCAGTTGTAGGTTTTGTCAATGGGAATCTTTTGAAGGCCACCAACAACCATTTACAGATTTTTATTAAACATTAAAAACGTCAGTTTACTCATCCTCTGTTGATCCACAGCATTCATAACATATTATGTTTTATGGAGTTCTGTGTATTTTTAACCCTTTCAAAAATATATGGTTTGGCCATATCATAAAAGTGCTCAGTTATTTTTGATTGTATGTGTCTATCCAATTTCTAACTATTTTCCTTCTCCTTTACCTTTCTAATTCTATTTCATTTGCTAAACTATATCTGCCATAAATTCTCCTTGCTGAATTCAGGATAGGCTTCTTCTCATCCCTAACTAGTTTTTTTCACAATATGAGTACTTTCCAGTCTCAGTAATACAAAACCCTTTTTTCCGCATCTGTTTATGTACTTGAGAATAACGAAGGTGCTTCTTACTGAAGTTTTTATCATGCTTTGAGAAGCAAAGAATGAAATTAATTTAGATAAATGTTTATGTTTATTAACCTTCTTCGGGATATTTTATCTCAGTGAAATAATAGTGTGGCTATTAGAGAATAATTTTAATCAAATTGTTGGTATCTGATTCAGTTATTTGTAGAGAATATTGATAGTCAGCTTTTGTCTGCATTCCTGTTACCTAAAATGCCTAAAATACCCTGTAATCTAGTGACAATGACTGGTGCAGTTATACTGAGGCAGAGTTCAAACTTGAATGCCCATAACTCTTTCTACAGTAAATTGTTTTCTTTTTGATTTCCTGGGTATAGATTATGAAGACTCTTTTGTACATTCTTCAAGTAGTCATTCTCATTTGGTGTTAAGGGAGAGGTACATTTCAAGTAACTGAGCTTGTGTTTATTACTGATGCCTTATTGAAGGGATGAGACCACTGGAAGGCTATTAAACAATGTATTTATCTAAATTTATCTAAACATCAGCCTCAGAGGTCATGAGATTTTGGAGGAGTCCCAAGTCGGCCATAGGGCAAAGTAGTCACAAGTTTCTTGGTTACAAAGCAATATATAACATTCTGATCCAATGGAAAGTTGCCACAGAGTTTATTTTATTTTTCTAACCTATCACCTTTGCTTAATTTTGCCACACTGCATTTACCCTTCACCCAATAGCCTCCTACCTCACATGCACACGTATGCTATTATAACATCTAAACTCTTAGCTTACTCTATAAAATCACATTACTACACTATAAAACCCTTCACCATCTTACCCAATACTGTTTATTACTTAATACTGTTTCTTACTTAAGAAGAAAGTAAGACCTTACTTAAGACATACTCTTATTTGCAACTGTAGGAACATAAGTTCATAATTTTTCTGCTTAATGTCTGTGTACCTTTATTATTACATCAACCCAAGCTTCTCCTAAGGCTGCAAACCCAGCCCTTTGGTATCTGTGGAAGCTTCTATCTTTCCATTTCCCACAGTATTTATCTGAAGTAGTCTTTCATTCAGTGCAAATACTGTGGAACAGCAAGTACAGTATCACTAGCAATTTTTTTTTGCTTTTATGCTTTAGCTAAACATTTACCTTTTGATAAGGATATGATTAAAGTTTTTCCTAAGTTTAGTTAAACCAGAATGTCATACTTGATGCTTGCTACAAGAGTAGCCTTCAAGTCAATAGAAAAATACGTCTAGAAAAGATCAGCAAGCAGAGATATTTTAAAAATAATATTGTCCTTTGTTGAAATATTTACGTGACTAAACAAAATCTAAAGTATCTTGAGGAAAATTTGAGGGTTTTTTTAAATTATTATTTGACACACAACTGCTCTTATGGGTTGTGAGAGATGGTTTTCAACATGGTGGATTTTGATTCTTATCTTAAGAGTGCTATTTGTAGTGGATAGCACCTTAAGAAATCTCTGGGAAATGATCCATTCATTGTAGAATTTAATATGAACTGCTTCACTGCATTTTCCCCCACCATTTGTAGTACCTAAGTGCTTAAAAAGAAAAACTGATCTTTACAAGCAGCTCAAAGAATGCTTTGATGACCCTCTTGGTAGAAATCACACAATATTGAACATTCTGTCATTTTAGTATTCACACATTATTTTTGTGTAACATTCTTTCACACAGATTTTCAGCTAGAAAACCTCCCACTAAATGATAGAGCTGTAATTTGCATTAAGGGGCTCCTTTTGTCTGTTCTGATTAGCAACAGCACTTATCTAGTTCAAAGTGTGGCTTGCCAGGACAGCAAGATTGTACATGTGATGAACAATCTTGGTTTTTTGCAAAGTCCCAGGACATCACACCACTTATGCATTTAAGCTAGCGATTTAGCTAGCACTGTTCATGTGGAAATCCACATGTGTTTTGCCTACAGGTTTCTTTTTTAGCCATCTCAAAGCAAGATTGACTGTGCCTCAAGGACAGACAGAATGAAAACTGTATTTCATCGCCCAGCTTGGATTACTTGGTTTACTAAAAAACATTCAGGCTCTGTGAAGGGAAATTTGAAGTGCTGGTTATCAGACTTCCTGGTCAGGATCACTGTACTCTCTTGCCCTTGGGCATTGTGCAGCTCTCCAGTGTGCTAAACTCTGGTCCATAGGAGCCGTGTGACAAGCCCAGGAGCTCCCACTGAAGGGAAAGCATGTGGGTTTAGGAGGCTTCAAATATGAGGGACAGGTCTTAAATAATCTTAAAATACAAGTCCTACCTAGGCTTGCACTGCAGCATCTACCAGTCAAAATCCTCTTTTTTTTTGTTGCAGGAAAGAGTAAAGAGTAAAGTTGCAGGAAAACAGTAGTTAATCAGATTCAAATTTCTTTCAAATAATATTTCTCATTTGGCAGTGCTGCTACAAACATCTGAGCACCTTCAGCATGAAATTTGGTTTCATATCAGATTTGTTGATCTTTGGTTTTACAGCTTGTCCTTCTCTACTAAATTGCTATGCAAATTGAGAGTGTTTGACATGCTGTGTGCTCACACCAGCAAGGGATCACATTTCAGTCCAACTGAGTTTTCTCTGCAAGGACAGAAGCCAATTTTGTGTTAAAACACAGGAACATGACATAATCTTTTTGACATCTTCAGCATTAAGGAGCTCATTACTTTGGAATAGGTTTGTTGGAAAGCCTCCAGCTTGCGTAGCTTTTGTTGTTGTTGAATTTCAGCAAAGGCAGGAGGTCTGATTTGCACAGGCAGACAAAAGATATTCTCAAACAGGCCAGATTCTTCATGGATGTCTCTTGGCTGGTGTTTTAAGATATCCAGATCTAAATCGACTTTGTTCCAGTTCATGCAACCTAAAATAAGACACCAAAAGAAGCATTCTTTCACCTCGGATTAAGAATACTTGCCCAGCCTTTTTAATATAGAAGAAAATTCTACCCTAGGAACTTTAGCTGTTTGCTTTATGAACATTTGTTGAATCACAGATTAAGCTACTACAATAATTCAGTATAAATTTTCTAAGGAAATATTATGGAATGAGAAGGCATTCTTCAATTTGAGTCTTAGACCCTCTGCACCCTGTGCTTGGGCATTTCAGAATGCACCAGCCTGCTCAAAAACTGTCTAAAAAAACAATAAAAGAGAGAAATATAAACAAAGAAATAATTGGACACATTCATCCTCTGGTATGTGTAGCTGTTTGTGGTTTGTTATTAGCCGAAGAATGATCAGGACAATACTTGACATTTTATCTAAAATCTATACCAGCGTGATGCTCCTCTAATTAGAATGTTTCTGGGTCTTCTATGTGTGTCTGGGTTGTCTGGCTTGTGGTGAATAAAGTTATCAGTGTGTGGAGCTCCTCAGTAGTAGCCCCATTCCATTAGTTTAACATTCTTTAAATGTTGTGCTGTCTTCCTGTGTTATATACAAGACATGATTAAATATAGAATCATAAAATTATTTGAGTTTTGGTGGGGGTTAAATTTCTTCCTTTTTTACTTACTATTTTTTTTTTCCCATAAGCTGCTAGGAAACTAATTACTGGGTACTTATGGATACTTAAGCAAAACAAAACAGGTGGCCAAAGTCGAGAGAGGAGAGCGGCATCTGGCTACACTTCTTTTTTTCTCTGGGAGTTTCTCTTCAAGGGGGGAGATAGCAGGAGTTTTGGAGGCAGGAAAAAGGATGGGGCTAGGGGGTGGCAGCTGCTCTTGCTCTCAGCATCAGAAGGAGAACGGTCAAGCTGTTGCTTGCTGCAGGGAGAATTCACTGTCACCACCGGAGTACAGTCCTGGGGACCTACCACCATCTTCTCACCTGTCCAGGAATCCTGAGCTCGCCTCTCCCTGCCCTGCTGGGAGCTGGGCCACCGCTGTCGCGCCTTTGCCGCTGCTTCAGCGTTGCTCTGGGTCTTTCTACGCTGTAGCCCCGCACTGCCTTGCCCTGCTGGGATGTCCCAGCAGTTCCACCTACCACCGTGGAGCTTCTGGTACATTTCATCCACTAGCCCAGGCTTTCTGCTCGTTCCTGCCATTCCAGCTTGGTGCTCCTCAGAGTCGTGCAGGGGCACCGGGATCAGACTGCCCCAGGGTTTTGTGAAGCAAAGCCTCTCCTCCATCCCTTCCCATCTCAGCCTAGAAGGCTGTCACGAGGTTCCTAGTTCTGTTTCATTGTTGTTATAAATACATAGCCAATTAAAATTAATTAAAAAAAGAATTTTATTAATAATTTACAAAATAAAATTTGGAAACAGAATTTTGGAAAATGAAAAGCCACAAACAAAATCAGTGTTGAGCGCGGGGTCGGCACTGGGTGAACCTAGCTTCGGCCTCTATCACACGGGAGCTCCCCTGTTCACTAATTCAGTCTCTGAAGGGTCATTTATATACAGTTTCTTTGGCTGGACAGGGCATTGCCTCACCTCTTTGTCCTTCCATTTCCTTTTCCATATTCATGTAATTCTGTCCTCACTGCCGGATGGTTGAATGGATTTCTGAGTAGAGATGAATACTTGATTCAGTTTCTGGGAATCCTGTATTGGGGTGCACACCCCGGATGATGGAGGCTAGATCCATATCAAGCGATAATAGTTGGGTCGTTGTCAAGTTCCTCTCTGGAGTGGGCTTACCTCTTCTCCTAGTAACTCTCCTTTTTGTTGCAAGTGGTGGTCCTTGCCCGAGTTTTGAGTTTCGGGCAAGGGCTTTTACAATTCCTACTAATTTTTCTTTATTTCCAAGCCCGAGTGACTGTTACCGTATTCCTTCTAAAACACGACTGATTTTATACCTTTGATCACAAATGCGAGTTTTTTCACATTATATTACATGAATGATTTCACTTTTACATTGTATGAACACAAATTCACATCATATATTATATTGTTAATGCTCTAGTTATTGTTGTTTGTTTGCCTTGTTATACATACTAGTAAAGAATCATTATTCCTATCCCTCATATCCTTGCTTGAGAGGCCCTTAATTTCAAAATTATAATAGTTTGGAAGGAGGGTGTGATTTATGATGGGAAATAGTTTGTGTTTGTAATCTGTGGTATAAAATAATTCACGTTTCATAAAATATACAGTTAAAAGTCACTCAGGCTTGGAAATAAAAAGTGTTTAGGAGTTGTAACTGCCCTTGCCAGAAGCTCAGACCAAGACTAAAATTTGCAATAGAAAGAAGGGTGGCTCAGAGAAGAGATAAGCCCTCTCTGGAGATGGACCTGACAATGACCCAATGACCCAGAGATTAACACTCGCTATGGATCTAGCCTCCATCATCCGGGATGTGCATCCTAATACCTGGTTACCAGAAATCGAATCCAGTATTCGTCTCTCCTTGGAAACCTATTCAACCGACCGGCAGTGAGGAAAAAGACTACATGAATATAGAAAAGAAACCAGAGGGACAAAAGAAGTGTGAGGCAATGCCCCATCCAGCCAAAAAACTGTGTATAAACTGACTCCGCAGAGACTGAATTCGTGAATGGGGAGCTCCCGTGTGATAGAGGCCGAAGCTAAGTTCACTCGGCACTGATTCTGGCTTGTGGCTTCTTCAAAATTCTATTTTGTAAATTATTAATGAAAATCTTTATTAATTTAATTGGCTACTCATTTATAACAAGGGGGTTTGCATTCTCCATTCCAAGGGAGGCTCCTGCCTTTCCTGGCAGACATCTTTCTGTCTTTCAAACTAAGACAGGTTTAAAAGGACCTTAAATATCCTTTAGTTCCAATGTCCTGCCCTGGGAATGGACACCTTTCAATAGACCAGGTTGCTCAGAGCTCCATCTAATCTGGCCTTGAACACTTCCATGGAGTAAGCATCTCTGGGAAACCTGCTCCAGATTCTCACCAACTTCACAGAGAAGAATTCCTTCAAATTCTGAATTTAAACATTCTCTTAGTTTGAAGCCATTCCCTCTTGTTCTGTCACTCCAGACCCTTGTAAACAACCTCTCTCTATCTTTCTTGTGGGCTCCCTGGAGGTACTGAAAGGTCACAACTAGGTCATCTCAAAGCCTTTTCTTCTCCAGGCTGAAAAAATCCCTATTTTCTCCTTTTTTCATAGCAGACCTGCTCCATCCCTCTGATCCCCTTGGTACCTCCTCTGGCCTGGCTCCAGCAGGTCCCTGTCCTTGCTGTGCTGGCCCCCAGAGCTGGATGCAGCCCTGCAGGTGGGGTCTCAGCAGAGGGGCAGAGGGGCAGAATCCCCCATTCTCTGCCCAGTATGTTATATAGTTTGTTCTGAGGGGCTAGAGGCAATTCAGAAGTGTCTGGATTATTAGAGCATTAAGTGTACACTACTGTGTGTAGGGATAAGTACACATCATTTCTCATATCTTTATTTTCTTGACAATATAAAGTATGTGGTTACTTAATCTTCATTTCTTTCTCTCCTGTAACATGATAATAGCAACTTGTCAGTTATTCTTCCATGCATCACTAGTACGGAATAAAGATATACCATGCCTGTGTTTTCATTTCCCCTCTAGTATCTTCATTGCAGCTGTTTAAATTTCTGAATTTATTACCACTTTTTAACCCAAAAATGGGTTAAAAAGCAATATTTTATGGTACAGTAATTAATGTCATCACCTGCTCATTGTCAGTTTTAAATTTACATCTTTAAAACAACATTAAAATATTTGATTTCAAATTACTTTGAGTTTTCTCTTCTGAACCTACACCTGCATGTAGTCCTGTAAGATAAGGCAGTCAATGAGCATGGCAATGTTACGTAAAATTATAACTCTCATTCTGGATGGTGTCTTCATTGCATGACTTTAGCATTCAGACTTTGACATTCAGATCTGGTAAGATGAATAATGTTTAAAATCCTAATTTTACCATATTCGTTCAGACAAAACTTCTATAACTTTCAGTTGTAAGTGTCAAACTAGACTGTCCAGGTCAGTAAATTGAGCCAACTCTGAACAGAGGTAATTTGACTAACAAATTTCCAAACTGATATCTCAGGCTTGTGTTAGAGGATAAAATCTATTCATGGTGACTTAGAAACATGCAACCCCTTCCTACTATGTACAAAAAGAGTCATGTCTCTTTGATCAGATTTATTTAATTTAGATAAATTTAGAAGGCAATCTTAATGAATCTTAATGAATGAGAAGTTCTTTCACAACTGGGTGCATAAATGCAAATCTACACTGTAAAAAACAATGTGTTGCATCACTTTCAAACAATACCTCTGTGACCAAGTATATAAAATAAACTTATGAGTACATGAAAGAAAAGTAGCAAAAAAGAATCAGATTTGCCATTGTGTCTTTTAAATTTTGTTGTTGAGAGAAGCACATGATGTAGTTAAAAATTAAAAGACATTTCAAGCACTTGGAAACCTTATTTATGTTCAGGATACCTTCTTTCAGAAGACTTATTCATCTCTGGAGGAGATGAAAGGAATCTAAATCCCTTGCAAACAAAACCTACTGAAACAGAAAGCACTGCTATATAGATGAAATATCCTCTCTGAATGTAAACTTGTGGCTCCAAGGGTATGGCTTTGTTGTTACAGGTACAAAAACTGTTTATTCTACAATCATCCTGTGCTGTCTCAATTAATGTTTGATTTTTATGTATAGTGATAAAAACTTGCTGGTGATCCTTGTAAGGGAAACGTGAAACCCTCAAAACACAGTTGACAAATAATTATAGCTAAATAATGGGCTTTACTGTCCTGTTTCCTTTTCAGACTGGTCCTGGATAAACAGCATTTCTTAGATTAGTAATTTAAATGCCTGAGTGCTATCAGCCTTGATGGCAGGAAGGGTGAGTCTGGGCTGGGAGGAAAAGACATGCTGTGATCCCTAGTAACAGAAATTTGCTCTCACTTTCATGTAGGTTCTTTTTCCCACCCCTTCTTTCTGGAGACAGTAGTGTTCTGAACTGAGGAAAATGTGATGTTCACGTTGAAGTCCCTGTGTCAGGTGTGATCTATCTTTATTCAAAGTTAGAGATTCATGGAAAAATGACGAGAAAGAAATGAGGTTCAAGTAACCACATAAAAGAGTTCTAGACTCAAAAGACTTGACATTGTTAAAACTGCCATGATATTTTTTACCCACCATCCTTACACAGAGGGAAGATATAAATTTCAGGTTATAGTATTTAGTTCCTGATAATATGGCAATTAAAAATAATAGGGAAATTATTTCTAAGTAGTTCTCTGCTGCTTTTGCTTTAAGTCACCTTACTGTGTCTTGTCTTGTTTTGCTCCTTGCACTTAAATCTTATTCATCTAAACATTAACGTTTAAGGTCAAATTCAACAAATTGCCAAAGTTGCAATTCAGTGCACTGACTTCAGCTCTGTGAAGTGTTTTCTGTAAGTTTTATGTATCAACTGCTCTCTTTGTCCCTTTGATGTCAGAAGATGTTGAGTGAAAGTCATTAAACAGGATGAAAATTTAATTACCTTCTTCTTCCTTTGGAAAGTGGACAAATATTACACAGCTAGTTTGTTTTCATATTTACCATCATGTATACATTTTTGTTGTCTTCACTTGTTGCCTTTAAAAAGTTGTTTCAGTCAAACCAGAAAAAAAATAAGTGGTATAACCACTAAGTAGTATAACCTGGAAATAAACTCTTTACCAGCAATACCTGTCAACACTTTAAATGACAGATGTTACCTACAGGTTCATTTCTCAGAAAAGATAAGCTGGCTATTTAGTCTCAATGAAAAATACAGGTTGCATTGGGTACCCCATCAATTGGCAGGAAATACAGGGGCTCTTTGGCCTGTGAGGACTCTTTCTTCATGCCTCCCTGAATCCACTTCTCTCTTTATTAATCAGAAGAAGGGCTTTTGATGACTTTATTCTCTATAACTAATAGGGGTAAAAAATTGTTTCAAGAAGATGTTTGCATTTGAGCAACAGTTAGTCCATCCTTGAGAATGAGTGCAGCTATCAAATATTTCTATGCAATGATATGTTGCATATATACCAAAAGTTCTTTGTCTTTTCTTGTGTCTTTATCTCTCTAGTAAGACAGAGAAAACACATTCTCATATCACAGAATCAAAGAATTCCAAAACGGTTGAGGTTGTAATGGACCATAATGAGTCATCTGATTGAACCCCTCTTCCAGCAGGGCCATCCCAGAGCACAGGGCACAGGATTGCATCCAGGTGGTTCTGAAATATCTCCAGTTAGGGAGACTCCACACCCTCTCTGGGTGATCTGTTCCAGTGCCTGGTCACTGTACAGGAAAGTTCTTCCTCATGTTCAGGTGGAATTTCCTGTGCCTCCATTTCTGCCCCTTGTTTCTTGTCCTGTTGCAGGGCACCACTGAGCAGTGCTTGGTCCATCCTCTGACCCCTCCCTGCAGACACTGACAGACACTGATGAGGTCCCCTCTCAGTCATCTTGTCTTGAGGCTGAACAGCCCCAGCTCCCTCAGCCTTTCCTCATAAGAGGGATGCTTCCATCCCTTAATACAGAAATATAGAAAAATAATATAGAAATAACAACTTTTTTTAAACCACAAGATACCGATCCCATTATTGTATGTGTAGGAGCTTTTTTGGAAATAGTCATACTAAAGTTATTAGTATCTTGTGGGAGATAACATTATTCAACATGAGAAAGAAATGAGAAATGAGGCTGTAATATGAGTAGCAAGATTCAGAATTTCAGATCATACTGTTTACATCTCAAATCATCAATCAAGACTTCTTGTAGCTTGGTAATTATTTCAAAATCAATACGGATTCTACTTCAAGGAGCTGAAAGCGAGATAAGAGTGCTAAAGCATGAGGGAATAGAGTTATGCAAGGTGACCTATTGGAAATTACATTTCTAAATTCAAAAAATATAATCTATAATTTTTTTAATATGTTCAGAGTAGGCAATTTAGATAACTAAGTGCATATTATTTCATAGGCAGTTATTCCATTTCTATTTCTATAACAGAAAGAAATGTTTTCCTTGAAGCTGAAGTTTAACAGTACATGAGCATATCTTTGTCTTCATAACTCTGTAAATAAATAAAGTGTATTTTTCACATTTTGAGCATAAGGAGTATAAAATATATTGTAGCAGGATGTAACAGGAATGCAAAACCTGACCAAATCAAAACTACCAAGCAATAAGACTTATCATAAAAGATGATAGCTTCTTCCTTAAAGGTTAAATTTGTTTATTATGCAGCCTCTGACTTTACTTGCATGCATCAATTACGTAGTCTATATTTGTAATAAAGGTATGAGAAAATAGCAGCACACTGAATGTTCCACCCATTATTCTGATTCAAATCACACTTTTAAGTATTTAATGAAAGTTATAAAAGAAATAAAATCACACAATGTATCACTTCTTATTCATTATAAATTCTACCTGGTAATGGTAAGTGGAAGTACTCTAATTCTAGAAAAGGAAATTTGTTCTTATCTTGTGCATTTAGAAGATATGAGTCATCATTATTGCTCTTTCACCTGACAAGGTCAATTTGCTTTCCTCCTGGTGTGCAAGAGTAGGCAGACTTTGTAAGAAGCAAAGCAACATCAGACAAGTGCAAGTGCAAAACCTTAAGTAGTACTGCAACAAAATAATACTTTTGGACATAAACTACAAATTAGCCTAAAAGCAGAATGGCTGAGGTTCAAAATCAATTCAATTTATTTTTTAACATTTTGTTTTAAATGAAACTGTTTGTAGTTTGAATATTCTATGCATTTAGAAGAGCTGTCTGCTTGCTCACTCTGTTTAGCTAAATGGGTGCATATTTTTGCCTGTGTTGCTCAAGGCAATGACATCTGGCACTAAAACTTGTCCTTTGTTAATACTGATCTAATGTTAAACCCTCTCCCAAAAAATTAATAATTTGTGTCATTCATTTGAAAGTTAGATGAATCTGAATGATCAAACTAGACTTGGATACACTGTGTAAAAGTGCACTACAACATAGAACTGTGATAGTTTCTGTAGTAAGAATTCTGTAATAACAATTCCATGTACTTTTCTTTTTGTTTTAAATCCATGCCAGAAGAATTTGACTTCTTTTCCAGCTAGCTGAGAAGAGGTCTCTGGATGTGTGGAGTGAACTGAAAAAAAATTAATATATTTTACAAGTCAGGTCTTCAGTAATGTTCTGAGCTATCCGTGTGCTCCAGAAGAATCTTTATTCCTTGACAAATATATGGCTTATCTGATCCCTTCATTCTACTGAGAATCCCTGTAATAGAGCTGGTCTCTTGTGAAAAGAATTTATGAGTATTACATTGTGTTATTTTTTTGACAAACTATTCTCTGGGTAATACCACATTCAGAAGGTAGGAAATGTCCAAAATCCCCCAAAATACTACATCCTCAAAAAAAAAAGTTAAAAATTAGATTAAGAGGGCTGATTTGTTAGGCACTGTTGGCCAGCAAAATTAAATAAAACTTGTTTCCAAAGTTATGGGTTTGTATTTTGTTGTCATGATGGAATAGTGAACCACAGTGGAATAAGGAGCTGGCAGTAAATCAGGAACCGTAGTTCACTTCTGTGCCAGTAAGTCATTTTGTACTTCAGGGAGAAACAGAGGCAGTTAGATTTTAAAAAACAGCATTTTTTTCCAGGAGGAGCTGTGAATCCCTGAAAAAGTCTGTAAAACCTTGCCATTGACTCAGCAGGAGACTGCAAGCTGGCAAACTCCTAACAAAGACAAACACACCCACACACACCCCCTGTTCCCACTACAGCTCCAAGGACCTTGGTATTTGTTTCCAAACCAACCTTTTCATTGGTTTCACTTAGTGAGTCAGGGCTCTACAAGGCTTTACAGCACGACATGAGAGAAGAAGGAGTGCTGATGTGATTCATTCACTGGCATTTGGTCATTGTTCCCTAATTTTGAAGGAAATACTCAAGAGGTCAAGATTACTGTGTCAGGAGCTACTGGCTCTTCTACAAGAATGCTGTAGCAGACATCTAAATGTGATTAACTGAACAAATGTACAAGCCTGAGGGCAACATCCTTTTAGGTGTCACATAGGAGAGAACTTAAACTGCTACTTGTTCAGTGTTAAGCAGTTGACCTATGGTCAATGCCACTTCCACACAAACAACTTAGAACTCTGTCTAGGGGCAGGGGACTTCATGCTTTTTTCCCTTTCCTTAATTGGGATGTTAAGGAATGCTTAAAAAATGATTTTTTAATTCTACTGAAATGTCATATAATGTTATTTAGTCATTACTAGAGAAGCTGGATTGCTTTCCTTGAATTTCAATTTGCAGTTATAAGTGCAGAAGCATGGCAACATGATAATGGAATTTTTTAAAACTTTGAAAAGAAATTAAACTGTCAGCTTAGATATTACAGCAATGATCACGACAGTACTGAAGAAATTAAAAGCACATCATTACCTATGAAAGTGTAGAACATCATTGCAAATCTCAGTCTTTCTTCTTCCAAAATAGATGGCAAACAAAATGGTTGCATTTCTAGCAGAAATATTGCAGCTAGGTGTTTTGGAGGCCTCTCACGCTTTGACATCCACTTAAATTCAAATAATTGTTACTATCACTTGTTACTTTTGAAGTCATTGAAACAAGATTGCTGTTAATGACAGAAATCATGAATAATATGTGTGATTTAACTATAGAATATTTTTCCCCTTTTTTTTTCTTAAGACAAATATCTTTTTTGTATTATATAAATGTAGAATGTAAATCTTTGCAGAGAAACATTATTGGTCCAGCAGGAAAGAGTTTTCATGGGAATTTCATTTTCTTTCCAGGAAGCACTGGGGCTATGTTAGGTAGTGGCTGCAGCTGTCTTTCTATGTATGCAGAGTATTTCTAGCCTGCAGTGACTTTCTGTGAATACAACTTGACAGCTTTAAAAGCCTTTACAGAGTTCCTCTTCCTGAGGATGAGGAAGTGTCTAGACTATTATAAGATTTTAAAATGAAAACAGAACTTTGAAGATTTGGGTTAGCATTTTCGCAGAGCTGTTGCATGCGAGACTCACTGAAGCAGTCTCTTAAACCATAAAATCATATTAACCTAAATTTGAACAAATGCATTTGCTCTCTCCAGCTAGCAGTATGATGTCAGATGGTACTGTAATTTAAAAAAATGATGACTGAGAAAATGTCTGGTTTCTGTAATGCAGAAAATACATTTATCTGATATTTAAAAGTGGGTTATCTTTGGATACATGAAAACATTTATTTTCAAGTAAAGCTTATGGATGACTCAACAGTCTAGAGAAGATATAAAATATTTCAAAACGTTTTTCCTTTCTGGCATTTCAGCTATTGAATGTTGAGAAGAAAGGCCTTCTTGTCTTTTTAGAAGCTATGGAAAAAAGATCACAAGAAGAATTTGAAGAGAAGATTGCTAAATTGTGTGAAAAACATGCTTCTTAAGATAAATAGGTAAAGAACCATGGCTCATTCCCAAGTGGAACAATACATCTCAGGTTCTATTAACAGCTGTTTAATACTTACATATTACTATTTTTTAGTGTCTCTCCTCTGTTCAGACATGTCTAAATCTGTGATCTTTTGAAATGCAACTCTAAGCATCAGCTGAGGAGAATACTCTGGTGTAAAAGAGCAATATCTATGTCCTTAAATTTTTGAGAAAATTCTCCTTAATTCTTTGCTGTCATTTTTTCTGATGTAATACTGCTGTGATTTTCATCTTTTACAGCAGCTTATGAAGAATGGTTTCCAAGTGAAGTAATTATAGACTTAAAGTTAGCATTGAACAATAGAAAAAAATTGAGAGAGGTTTGAAAAGATACTGTTTTCCTCAGAGATTTCAATTGAGATCGAGAACTGTAGAAGTGAATAGTCATTGAAAACTTTTGGATATGAAGAGCTGCTAACAAAAAGAGATTCCTATACTGTCACTGTTAATTCAGTCATAGAACGAAACAAAGGAATAAGCATTTGCTGTATTGTCTTGGAAAGTAAAAGATGTAAGACCAAGGAAACAGTCTGGAACAAAACCATGTTAAAAAAAACCCATGAAAAATATGTCCAAAACCTAACCCAACCAACCCTTGTGAGCACACCCAACAAAAATGACTGACAAAGACTTATTTTCTCCCTTCCTTCCATTTTGAGAACTAGTTTATTTGTCGCTGTGGACTTTGTCTGTTTGTGAGTTCTGCCAGTCTCAGTGGTGATTGTGTGAGAAATTAGGGAGGAACACACTTCCAAGGGCTAAGTTCTCAGAGAAGACAGAAGACAACATGTCAGAATTATTTCACAGATAATGTCTTGGAAGGATGGCCTCCTGCAAGAGTATCTTTTGTACATGCATGTGACAGGGAAAAAAGTATGAAAGAAAATAAAACAGGAATGCATTGAAATTACTGAGGTTTCTCATGCAGAATCCTGCTTTCCTCCCCTGAAAGTGTCTACAATCTGGCAATACTAAATTTATTCTCTGACTTAGTGAAGGTCCAGTAGTCTCGAGAGAGGCTGGTCCAAGACAGGGGAGTGCTGTAACAAATGAAATGTGGTATCAGCCTCTACTGAAATTGAGTTCTGAGGCCTTCTACCACCCCTGCTCACCAACTTCTGCCCCTGAAAGTGGATGGTGTCCTTCACTGCAACTAGGACACCGTTGTCTGTGGTGACAAAACAGATATATTATTTAGAACACTCAATTTCAGCTGCAGCTATAGGCTGACAAAAGTGCTGAAATCCACCTCTTCAATATGAAACTTCACCTTTTTTGTGCTTTCTCAGAGCATGTCTGTTTGCATTTCATCAGTTCTGTCCATATCCTCGAAGAGGCTAAATTAATTATCAGGACTATTTCTGTGATTTATGCATTCTGCAAACATTCTTCCTGCAGTTACTAACAAATAAGCTGTACCGTGGCAACATTGTTTTCGATTTTGTATTGTTATTTTATATAAGTTTACAATTGATATTAGTACCAAAGTCCCTGGTTTGTATGTAGCCAGGAAGAGGTAGTATTTTTTTGTATAACATCCTACTAAGTAAAAATATATAATTATAAGCTATTTGTACTCTTGGATTAATATCATTACAAGAAAAGACCCTTTTAGTATGTATAGTTTTTTCTGTAATTAGTTTTTAAAAAATAAAAATACTACCTTTGAAGGGAAAATAAAGGACAGAAAACCAGAATAATTTAGTAAAAGGAGACCTTTGTAAGATGCTAGTCAAATGTCCTGCTTTAAGTAAGGTCAGGTATGGGATCAGACCAGGACTTATTCTCTTGTATACAGTGGAAAAGACATTTGCCTGATCCTATGTGACCATTGGCAACCTTGGCAAAGTATCTAAATTGGGAAGCAACAAAAAGTGAGAACAAGCAGCCCTTAGAGGGGAACATATCCATGGCCATCTAGCCCCATGTAGAAAGCTGAGCTCATGGTAGAACGTCAATGTGTAAATTCTGGGCTGCCAAATAGGACAGGACACCTTGCCCAGCACAATTGAGTGTCCTCTTCCTCTGTATCAAAGCATGGAAGCCTTCAAGGAGGGGGAAAAGTGGTGACAGGGAACAGGACAGGAATTGGCCCTGCCCTACCTATCTCAGGACCAAGGAAATGAGTTGAAGGGGAAAGTGTGCTAAATACGTTTGCAGATAACTCAGCAGGAAAGAGGAAAACAGGATCATTCAAGAGATCAGAAAAATGAAAATGTTGGTTTGACCTCTCTAAATACCTAGGAGAACTTTTACTTAGGGAAGTAGAGAAGTTAATGTATTTAATTAAGTTTATTGTGTTCCACTCTTCCTCTATAAGCTGTTGTATGAACCCTCCAAATGAGGTGAGGTAGAAGAGCAAAGAAGTATAATCTTTCATGTCAAGTCTGTAATAATACAAAAACTGTAATGTTTTAATCACTGCTGAAAATTTTTACTTCCAAGGGTAATGCTTGTTTATTTTTCTGGTAGGAATTCACTGTGACATTCAATGGCAAGCAAAGTGCAAAGGGGAAAGAAATCAGTCAGGCTATAACACTGGTTCATTCTGTTATGGGATTTAAATTCACAAAAGAGAAAATAAACTTGTGAAATTATAATACAGAGCAGTCATTTTTATCTTTTCACAAAGAAAATGGCAAGGTTTATAAAGTACTCAAAGTAAATCTAAATAGGTATATAAATAAGGTACTAGATAGGGGACTAAAATCAAGTAAAGATTACACTTCTAAATGTGTCTTAAGTATCTAAATTTCTCCAAATATTTTCAAGGGAACAACTAATCTCCATGAAACTAATTTTGAACATATTTTCCCTGAAAGTTTTCTTCCCCAGAAAGTTGAATATCCCTCACAAATACTGAAGATTTTTCAAGATTGATACAGATCATAAGGATAATAAATCCACAGATAAATGCAAGAAATTAGTCTTTAAAACACAAGAGCTTCTGCAGCTCTGCATCCCTTAACAGACCAGTTGAATGCATCCTTTAGGAAATACAATAAATCAATCACAGAATCACAGAATCTCAGAATCTCAGAATGCTTGGAGAAGAGATCATCTGCTTCAGCCCAGCTGCTCATCTTCAGCAGACTGCCCAGGGCTGTCACTGTGAGCCTCGCCAGAAAAGACACACGGAGCCCGGAGTCTGGGGAGATCAGAGAGCAGCAGGGAGAACCCCCTGCTTTGTTTATTACTTCCTATTATATACTTCTAGCAAGGTCACCATGAATTGGAGAGTGGCATTCCCACCTCTCACCCACATTGGTCACAGGGACTGTCACACAGTCTTCTCTGTCCCAGCAAGGAATGTGAAAACAATGGCAATGTTTATAGAACACAGCTGGTGTTTACATGAAAAGAGCGTGAGAAGGTGCAAACTTCTACTTTAATATGAACACTCAGCAACTGGTAAAATCTCATGGTGACACAGGGCCACATCCAGCCAGGTTTGGAATATCTCCAGCAAAGGTGATTACACAACTTCTGTCTGCAGCCTGTTCCAGTGTTCTGTCACCCTCACACTAAAGAATTTCTTCCTCATGTGTAGCTGGATCTTCCTGTGCAGCAGATTCTACCCATTGTCTCTAGTCCCATTGTGTGGCTCCACTGATGAGTCTGGCCCCATCCTCCTGACCAGCACCCTTAAATATCTGTAGGTATTGAAGTGGTCTGCTCAATCTTCTCTTCTCCAGACTAAACAGGCCCAGCTCCTGCAGTTTTTTTCCTAATAAGAGAGATGCTCCAAACCCCTCATCACATCCATGGCCTCTGACAGACCTTCTTCCATATCTCTCTGTGTTTCTTCTGAGGAGGACAAAACTGGACACAGCATTCCAGATGTGCCTCACCAGGGCTGAGTAGAGGGGCAGGAACACATTCCTTGGCCTGTTAACAAAGCCTTAGCATTGTGTGTGTTCACAGTGAGTCCCAGATGTTGCACATCTGCTATCCTTTTCCTCCCAAGGCAGATTCATGCTTGTTTGTGACCACAGAAACATGTCAAGTAGGAGAGAATAAAGGTGGTATTAAAATTAATCCCCTGCACTTGTAGGTAGGGATGGCATAACTAAAACATAAACAGAAAATAAAGTGTATAAAGACTCAGTGAACCACTATAAATAAACCACTTCCTAAATAAAACAGAATTATTCATGTTAACATATAACAACATAAAAATACATGGAAAAGGTCTGAAACTCATTTTATAAGCCCTGTAATATTTAAGCACGAAAGGCCCAGGATGCAAGCAGTGGCTCTGTGTTCTGCATTTGTAAGAATGGAGTCAGTGACCAAATTAACCAAAGAAGGAGGCAATATACTGGACATAAAAACAGACAAATTACCATTCTAGTCCCTGCCTATATTTGCTAACTCACTAGCAAATTGTATCCAGGAAAGCAAGAAAAATTTACTGGGTGACAGGCGTTTTACTCTATCTGTTGGAGCCACCATATGCCCTACGTGTGACTTTTGTTCTCTTATATGAATTACAGGGTTAATATTTTACTCTTTTCATTAAATAACTATTTCTTCATAGACTTAAGAGTTCAGCAACTAAATATTGTAAATAAAATTGTGAGAAAATAGATAAAACAATTGTAAGAGACCTCTCAAACTTCATTTTCACATCTGTGGTTTTACATCTGTCTTCCCTTCTGCCTCTAGGTTGCTTCATGTGTTGCATTTTAACTCTGAAATGCTGTCATGTACAATTGGTATAATATGAAAAGTGTACCTGACCAACTCTATTCTTCTCTGAAATAATTGAAATGTAAACAAAAGTAGAATAGAGATAGTCAGGGAAAATAAATAGCTAATTAAATGCTCCAGGTGTTTAAAATATAATGAGTCTGAATTACAATGTAGATTTTGTCTTTGTTAAGATCTGACTTGGATATCTATCTATTAAAATACTACCAGGAGATTAGTCTGCCAGAGCCAGGGAAGAATAAAAGGTTTGAGCACACAAAATTACAGCCTTGCAATTTATAGGTAATTTAAAACTGATATATCTCAGTTTTTAGGAAAAGTTTAAAAAATATTTCATTGTGCCAAAAATGATTATACAGATATGATTTTTTTTAATGGAGACCTTGAGGTCTTGAAATTGTGTCCTCTTGTTCTCAGCAAGAGCAATATAATTTCTTATTTAAAAATATGAGACCATAAAAGTATTCTGTCTGATATTCAGAGAATATTCCATTTATGCAGACATGCCTATCTGTGCACAGGCACACAAAGTGTGCCTTTGTTTCATTTCCATGTATCGTGTTCAACACAGGTGATTTCCAACACATGGAGTTATCTGCAAAATTATTAATAGCCTGACATTTATAGATTAGTAAATCTGAAAATCCTCTGTGATACATGCCCTGTGGCTAACACCAATTATACAGCTAAATGATCCAGCTAAGGGTTTACAGGGCACTAGAAAGGAAACATGAAAAGGCACAGTTCTGTTATGCATTACTCACGTTTTATTGGCCAATCTCACGACTAACAAAGCCAACATATCTATTAGTTAACAGTAAACTCTGACCTTTCTCACTTCATTACAGATAATGATTCTTTTCATATAAACATTCTGGAAATTTTTTAATGTTAGAGCAGGATCCTTAGAAAATTTCAGGGTTTTGGTTTTTTTAGAAAATTTCAGGTTTCACTTGGTTTTAGGGAAATAGGGTTTCTCTTCTTACCTAGATAAAGAAACTCAATGCCACAACCAAGCAAATATAAAGCAAAATAAATAGTAAGCAAATATCTAAGCAAATATTAAGAACATTTTCTAATGAGTTTAACATTTAAACTGGAGATGTGTATTACTACAATCTGTTTCTATTGTAATAGGTATTTGCATTTAGTAAGTTGGAAATGGCCTGAATATACAAGCATTCTTCTCTTTACAAACTGTACTATTTTTTTAACCATAGAAAGTAACTTCTGCAGCATTTCACACTTTTTCTCATTTTTAAAAAAATTCTTTATTTATTTGCTTGTTTGTTTTAAAGCAAAGCACATTGTCTCAGTCATTAAGTCTCTAGGCAATGCTGACTGAATATTATGAAGTATCAGTGAGAGCTTTTCGAAGAAAAGTTTCATTGACTTGGAAGAAATCAAATGTACTTTAATATTTTTTTCCAAATTCCCTTAAAATATTCCAGTTGCTGAAAGCTTCCAATTTCTTTTTTGTCATCATTGTTGTTGTTAATGCTTTATTATTTGAAGCATTGCTAGTGAATACTTTGAAGAATTTCAATAGAACAACAAGTGGGAAATTTCCAAATTCTATTTTATTTGCTGCCTGGCTAAACACATGTCAGTCTGTACAGGTTTTATCATACGCCCACTTCTGCCTCTTAATTCTGACAAATATTTTCTTCTAGGATGAACAAAAGCACCACTAGTAAATGTAACATTTTGATTTAAAAGTGGATTTGATATCCAGGAAGACGCAAAGAATGGGAACATAGAGTAAGAGTTCTAGAGGTAGGTACAGATATTTTTTCTATAACAGTTTTCTCTTTAGGAAAATTTCTAAGGAAAATTTTGTTGGAATTTTCTGTCACTTATTTCCATTGAAATGACAATCTGTACTACACAAAGAGGTTCTGGAGTCTCCCTCACTGGAAATATTCCAGAACCCTCTGGACACAGTCCTGTGCCTTGTGCTCTGGTGTGGTCCTCCTTGAGCAGGGAGGTTGGAAGAGATGACCCTCTGTGGTCCCTTCCAACCCAACCCATCCTTCCCATCATATGATTCTGTGTGAAATAAACATTTTGCCTGAGGCTCCCCTGGATTAGAATGTTACTAATCTGGCTATATTTTTCTTACTGTTTGGCTATTGTAAATGAAGCATCAGTTGGCCTGTTATGTCATGCACTATGGAATATATTTATTTATCTTATTCTTCTTTAAAAATAATGCTTATTTGATGGTGGAGGATCCTATGAATGGAAGAGCTGCTCTCACTGAGATGGAACTGAACTCATCAGGGGAAAAATAACTTCCAGATTGCACAGTAGGAAGGGAGATGACAGGCAGATAGGATGGGATAGTGTAGAAAGAAGCAAGATTTTTGACAACAACCAAAACAATCTAGGTATCAGAGGAGCTGTTTACAGTCTGCTGCAACTCCTAAAACCACTGAGCTAACAGAAATCAAGCCTGAAAGGAAGTAGCTGTCTTGCAAACAAGTAACATCTATTAATATTTATGCACATTTTAACAGTTTATTGTTGCCACTAACAGCATGTCTGTGATCTTTCTCAGCATTACTGCTCAGAAAATCAGGAATTGGATCAGCACAGAGAGTATCAGATATAGAACCAGAGCTTTTCTAGTGCGGCCTCAGGAATTTCTGAGGAATCCCTGACAGGCTTTGGAGATAGGGCAAGGACTACTGTCATGTCTTGCTAAAGACCTGACTTTTGATGGGGATGTGTTCTGCAATACTTATTGCTGTTCTCTTTAAAGATGTCTTTAGATTATAAATGCATGATCTGTGTGAAGACTAATAAGAAGCAGATTCATAACAGAGGTGCATCTTGTAGTGAGAAGGAAAAGGTCTATGCTTTTTCATAAATTTGAAATTCATTGGGGCAGCAGATTAATTGATAACATTCTTGCACAGTTTATAGTGGGTAAAAACCATGAGGGGAAAACCAGTTAAGTGACTGTTCCTTTGTCTCTATCTGCAGCTGTTAGGGAAGGGAAGAAGAAAATTATAAAAGAGTATTTTTTGTGTAATTTGTTGATTTATACAGAAAATATTTTCCTACCAAGGGAAAAACAAAAACAAACAAACAAAAAAACCCCAACAAAACCAAAAAACAAACAAAACAAACAAACAAACAAAAACCACAAGAGCTTTTACCCATAGGTTTAGATAGCTGGTCTAGTGGAAAGTCTTTATTATTCTGAATTTAGGGAATTTTAATTATTTATTCATACAGAAGTAAACTGTGGAGGTCATGCCTACTGGGTACAGGTAAAACCTTCTGTACTATTCTGTCATTCATTATGCATAGACTATATTTTTATATATTAAAAGTTTAGGGAAGTTTAAACTTTTGGCATTTTAGATGTTTTTAATCATATTTTCAAGAGATTTTCTTCACTCATCCTATGTACAGGAACCTGGTATGTTTCAATGGGTATAAATGCTGGCCCTTTTCCCTATCCTGACTTTTGCTGTATTGAAGTCTACTGGGTGCCATTTTTTCTTTACCTTCTTCACTAGACAGGATGTTCATTAGTACTCAACTATTTTCACTTGTAGAAATCCTCAAACCTACTTGAACTACTTATCAGTTTTCCTTTCTATAATCAAAATGATTGTGAGGGGGTTTTAGGTTTTCACTGGAAAGCGTTATCTACAGTCTTTTACTCAAGTTTAATGTCTCTTTCAACATCATCTAATTTGTTGCCTAAAGGATTTTCTGAAATTGTATTCTCAGAAATTGGTGTTTGGAGACCAGAATATGGTCTCACTTTTGGTGTAAATCATTATCCTTCATCTTTTTTCTAACTTCTCTTCTGAAAAATATAACGAGTGTGTTTACAACCTGTGTGCTGCTGTCCAGCCTCTGTTCCCAAACAACCCTTGCTTTGGACAGGACCCCCCTGTGGTTTTTTTTTTAGGGAATAATTTCTCTCAGTAACAGCAGTGCATGTGGCAGGGCTGGGGGGTGCCCCACAGTGTCCCTGGCCCCCTGCCCAGGCCCTGAGCACCCCAGGCTCATATCAGCTCAATCTTGGTCCCAGGAGGATGTGGACCACACCAATGCCTTGCCTCCAGTCCCAGCCCCGTCTCTTAGTGGAACCTCTGGCTCCAGCCCATCCCTCGACAGTCCCCAGGGTTGCTGTCGTGCCCTGCCATGGCTCTGCCCACCCTGCTCTGGCTGGAGTGAGAGGGCAGGACCCCAGCAGAGCCTGGGTCACCCTGATTTTGAGTGCTGTGTCCAATTCTGGGCCCCTCACTTCAGGAAAGACATGGAGGTGCTGGAGCTTGTCATAGAAGGGTAACAGAGCTGGGGAAAGGTCTGGAGCACAAGTGTAACAAGGAGGAGCTGAGGAAGCTGAGAGGTCTCAGTCTGGAGGAAAGGAGACTCAGGGGCACCTTCTCACTCTGCACAATTCCCTGACAGCAGGGTGGAGCCAGGTAGGATCGGGTTCTTCTCCCAGGCAACCAGCAACAGGACAAAAGGACACAGCCTCAAGCTGCACCACAGGAGGGTCAGGTTGGACATCAGGAAGAATTTCTTCACTGAAAGGACTGTCAGACATTGAGTGGGCTTCCCAGGGAGGTGGTAGAGTCACGATACCTGGAGATATTCAAAAAGCCACTGGACATTGCACTCAGTGACTCAGCCACTGGTCAACAAGGTCAAAGTTTAGACTCAATATCCTCAGAAGTATCTTCCAACAAAGATGATTTTGGGATAGTATTACTTCCCTGCTCATCCCCATCCTGCCATGCTCCCTGATGAGGTGGCACTTCTGTCCCTTGTTTCTAAATGTAAATTCTCATCACTAGATCAAAACCTCAAGTTTATTTTGAATATTCAAAAGCCAAACACACAGCCTCTGGTGCTTTGAAAAGTGAACCACAGAGGCCTGCAACCAGTATGGTTTTGTTTGGCTTATCATCTGCCTGAGGCTTTAATGATGTTTTTGATCTTCTGCTTAGTTGCTTTCCTCTGTACATCATTCATCAAGGGCTGTACTTTTGTTCAGGAGAGTAAAAAAGCTTTGTTACTCTAGTTACCTGATGGATATTATAATTTTTTAAAAATGAATAGATAAACACTACAATTTTACCAACATTTAGGTGGCATTTATACTTTGCCATTTTAGAACCTTATGTTGGGGTTACATAGATAAATGTAACTGGTGTGTAGTGTAATAATGAGATAATGAAAACTGCACTTCCTGTATCTCATTGAGGAACAAAGGGCCAGAAAGCTGCAAATCATACGCCTATGTGTAGTTAAATTAGGCTACTAGCTACAAAGGGCAGAACTTTATCACGAGTTTTTGGCTGCTTGTATGCAGAATCCCCAGGCTAATGAGGAAAAATACTTTAATTTTATTCTCAGTACATTTCCTTTGTTAATATTTTATTCTTTTTACTTGATTCCACCTTTTTTTATACATCATAACACAGGAAAAAGAAAGAAAGTGGAGAAAAAGGAGGAAAAAACCCAAATAGAAAAAACCCTACCGGGTTTATAGCTGTCACCAATATAAATATCTTTCTGAAAGAGGCATATTTGAGCTACAGTTAACATAAGTGGTTCACTGCCTTTTGTAATGGATATTGTTTATTATATTGCTCCCTAAGAGAAGATATAAGCAAAGACTATTACAAAAGAACTGCTGAGTTATCAAGCCTTGTCCAGATTATAGAGTGGCAGTACTGGAATTACAAAAGTGTCTGAAATGCAAAAGATACCTCTTGCTCTTGCTTTTTTCTCCCCACTCCATTATAAGTTAAAGGTGAGAAGGGAGTTTTTGTGACGTTTCCTGAACATTAAAAATAGAAAATCTGTCCCTGTAACACCTCCTGCTCATTGCCTGCAGTACAAGCAAATAATGTGATCTTTGACTGATGGAAACCCTTGTGTTATCTTGACTTTTGATGACTGCAGTTCATACCTGCTCTTCACCATACACTTTTAAACTTTTTTAACTTTTTTAACTTCTTCCTTTTTCTTTTCAGTTGTTCTCTTGTTTTCATATATTTTTCTAAACCTAGGTAATATTCTGAATTACTTTCATTTAGAGAAATAATTGGGAGCTCTCAGTGCAAAAAACCCTACAAAAAACCATTGTTAAAAGAGATAAGAAGAATGTCAAACAATAATATTAAAAACAAACCAACAAACAAGCCTGAAAAACAAAAATGCACCCCAAAAGGGCAAAAACCCCAAAACAAAATAAAGCAAAAGCCCACAACCAGAAGATTGTATCATTCACATTTTTTGTGCCACAGAAGAAAAAAAGTGTTGAAAGAAAAATTATATGGAAAAACATATTTAAAAACTTCATAAATTTCTGTTCCCAGCAGTATAATTGTAACACTTTTCCTAAAATTTTGCATTTCAACTATTTCAGAGGTTGCTATAATAATGAACCGGGGTTTTATTTAACTTGCACTGATACAGAGCTGTAATCTACCTTGATGGTTAGAATTCATATTACTAGAAGCTTATGGCTACAGTAATTCATGCATTATTTTTATTAAACACCATACACAAGGTTGGCTAAGGACTAAAAATATTTTTATATTTAATAGTAGTAAATCTTTGTGTTTTGAATCATATTGTACGTGAGGTTTTGGTTACATATTTAGAAGGGAGAAAGCAGTGTTTAGAGTCTTGCAATATCACAAATTTCTGTGTGTTAATAACGTATTTGAAATTGAAACTACACTTTAGCAGCAGTTCAGCTGTTGAAGGAAAAAAGTATTACGTGACATGGCCTATTAAAATAGTACTTGCAAGACACTTGAAAAGGAAAACGTAGAAGATAACTTATGTCACTGGATGTGTCCTTATCCTCTCTTATCAGCCCCACCCAGAACTGAGTATATAGATGCTTTCTTGTTATAAAGAATATTTTCTATTTTTTTTCCTACAGACTATCATAAATACTCTATGTATAACACTTTTATACTTAATTACAAATCAGCCTGATTGTGGAAACAAGCTCTAATCTCTAATTGAAGTTAAATGGAACTATACACAGCAGCAACCAGACAGCTTCATTTGCCTAATGCACAGAGTAAACAACCACAAAGTCACATCAGAATTCAGGTCTTCTCCCTCAGAAGCTGTTTTACTAAGAAGAAATTCTTATTGTTGTTATTGTTATTGCTATTGTTATTGTTAATGTTATTAATTATTAATTATTAATAGTATTAATTATTAATTAATAATATTAATTATTATTATGGCAGCATATATTTCTTGATGTGTGGATGGGGTATTTCAGCAGGTATTTCAATGAAATAGTTGCAGAAATACCAATATAATTGTTGCAGAAATGATATATTTATTTAAGCATTCTGAAAAGTTCACTCACAAATAACTGTGTTAGGTATGTATATGATGACAAAGATCCCTTTGGGGAGAAAAAAAACACAGGAAAGTATTATTCAACTGCCATTTTCACTTTGGGGAGAAATCTTGTTGAAAGACTGATGTGTTGAAAATAATCTCAGTTGTAAACAAAGTCAGGAACTCTGAGCTGAAGAATCATTGTCATTAGAAGGTCTTGGTATAATAATGAGTCTTTTTAGAATATACATATCATTAATTCAGAGAAACAGAAAATGTCATACTTTTTGTTATCTCTCAATACAATGAGTCATCTTCACTAGTGCTACACCCACAAGCAGATTGCTGAAAAGGAAAGAAAGGTAGATTTTGGTTTTGTTAAAAGAAACTCAAATACCAGAATGTTTTACTTGTGGTACTCAATAATCCTTTTATCAAAATTCATGTCAAAACTGAAATATTAGTATTCTAAACTGTGACTTTCTTTTTGATCACTGTGATCGTCTTAGCTTGACTAGTTCTAAAGATTTGAGATTAGTGATTAAAAAATCAGCCAAATAATTCAAACTATTTTACAAATATTGTGCAATTAAATATTACATGCACTGTAATTTTGTATTACTTTTTTACATACAGTAAAACATAGTTCTTGAGCAGTGTTTGGTCTAAATAATGGATGTTCCTAGGCCACTTGTTTGCAAGTCAATAAAATTAATATCCATTCATACATAGCTGATGGCAGAGCTGATGGCTGAGTTGTTAAATGTCATCATCTAGTAAGTAGTAGAGTAAACATTGCCAATGAACTTTGTTGTGCTTTCACTTTTACATTAAACCTGTTTTTTCCAGGCAACAGAATTATTTGGGTACCTGAAACCAGTGAACTTTACTGCTTAGACGTATTAATTCTAAACATAAAATTTTGACCATATTTCCTGAAATATGTTTCAGGTTTCAGTTCTTTCAAGTTTTGTCAAACTAGCTATTGAGATGATGTGATCTGACTTTTTATTTAGAATTCTGTAGGAATCAGAGACCTCTCTGGTTTAACTAGAAACCAAGAAATCACTCAAGAGTTTTACGGACCTTCGAAAAATCAGTAGAATCATAGAATGGTCTGTATTGGAAGGGACTATAGAGATCATCTCTTTCCAACCCCCTGCCATGGTCAGGGACACATTCCACTAGACCAGGTTGCTCAGAGCTCCATCTAACCTCTCATTGAACACTTCCAGGGATTAAGTACCCTCAGCTTCTCCAGGCAACTTTCCCCAGTGTCTGACCATACCCACAGTAAAGAATTTCTTCCAAATATCCTACCCTGTGGTGGTGGGTTTTGGTTAAGCTGTTTTGAGTTCTGTATTTCAATGGTTCTTCCCCATTTCCTCCTGCTCGATGAGTTGGGTGCTGTCCAGGGATGTCCCCCTTTTTGTCTCTTTGTCTACCTCTCCCACCCCTGCCCTGTCCCTAGAAGCTTTGGTCAGCTGTCCATCTTTCCCCTGACCCAGTCCATCTGTCCTGGGACCAATCCCCTGCTTGTTCCACACCCCCACCCCTCAGGTTTAAAAGCGGGTGCAGGCTTTGTTCCTGGCTCCTTTTTGTCCCCCCCTCTTGGGGAATAAAGGTCTCTGAGAAATCGTACGAAAATCTTCTCTAGTCCTTGCTCCGAAGTCTAGACACTCTAACACCTGTTTGCCATAGAAGAACAGCCTTGTTCTGCACTGTTACCTGAATCTCCTGGCAGATTTGGGAATGGCCCTTGGCACAGCCGGGAGTCAGAGCTAGCTGGGATTCTTCCAGCCGCGTCAGTATCTATCGAGATTTCTCCCGATAACTCCGAGGGTCCAGCCAGCGGAGCAATGGCTTAATAAAATAGCGAGACGGCTTCCCAGGATATGCTTTGTAAAATAAAGGTTTTAATAACAGCAAAAATAATAAACATTACAAAATGAAAAGAGATAAGCCGAGCACAGTGTACCAAGCACAGCTACACAGGCTAAGGCACTCCCAAAAAGCCTCGTGTACCCTTATGCAGGCCCTTTAGTACTCGATGGTCTAGGTGGGCTTATTTGGCTCTTTGCCCAATGAGATGGACACTAGGCTTTGAGGTGCACTTCCAAAGCCCTATCACTGTGTCTGTGCTGGGACTGAGCCAATTACAGCGAGCAGGCTATAGAAAATTCTAGCTTCACTTCCTTATATGGAAACACCTGCTCAGGTACAGAAATGCACGACTACAAGTATCCAGATCTGCTCTCAGTCTGAAGCAATTCCCTCTTGTCCTATCACTCCAGGTCCTTGTAAAAAGTACCCCTCAGTCCTTTTGTAGCCCCTTTACGTATAGGAAGGTGCTGATGAACTCCCTGGAGCTTTCTCTTCTGAAGAGGGTGAACAACCCCAACTCCCCAAGCTTTTTTCTACATCAGAGATGTTCCATCCCTCTGATCATTTTCTGAGACATCCTCTCGACTGATTCCAACAGGTTCACATCCTTCTTGTGTTGGAAGACCCAGATCTGGATGCAGCACTGCAGATCAGTTCTCACCTGAGCAGGGCAGAGAGGCAGAGTCTCCTCCCTCCCCTACTGCCCACAAGGCTTCAGAGGCTGCCCAAGACAGAGTTTTTTACCTCTACTCCAGTAGTTTATTTTGTGTGAAATAATATAATGATTCCCTATAGCTCAAAGTTTCAGTTTCCTTATGTGGAAATGTTAGCACACAATCAATTCCATTGCATTTCTCTTTCCTGAGAAAATTTGTGATTAAATAAAATGTATATTATCTCCAAGACAGATTCACATTTTCATTTTTCACCCCCAAAGAATCAGAAACGTTAATTAATAGAATTATTGGGAAATGTGTCATCTTGTACAAGCTCTACTATTGATCTTAGGACTGTTACCAAATATGTTACCAAATAAACTTCACATTATCAGACCAAAGGAATTTGTAAGTAGAAAGTAGAGGAGACAGAAGACTGGATGACAAAATATAATTGTAAGAAAATTGATTTCAAACATTATCTTTTACAAGCCATTATGAAAAAAAGTTTCCTCAAACCCATGCTGTTCTCAGTGACTTACTGCATCTGCTTAATGATTGGAAGTAAATATAGAAAAAAGATTGATTCATATTGATATAATAATAAGGCACCTGTAAAAATGAGTAGGTAAAACAAATTAATCAAACACATTTACCAGGAAAATCTTTCACGAGTAATAACTTAAATATTTGGTAGAGCATATATTAATTAAATTCAGTTATTATAAATGCAGTAATTAAACCTATAATTTTTCCATGACTGTAAATGAACACATGCTCCAAAGATGTGATGCAGGGGATGTGTTTTGAGATTGATGAGCAGCAAACCATATTGATCTTGTAGCTGCACAGCATGATAATTTGTACACTTTTCCACATAATAACCATATTTAACTCAATGGAGAGACATGAGAGAGACTTCCTTCTCATGCTGCAGTCTGGCTAAACAAATCTTACCTTTTACCTTTTTTTACATACTTTTGAGGAAAGTGGTCTTGATTTCCCCACCTGCATATTTCCTTATTCTTCAGGAAATTCTATCCCTTTCATGCTGCTATACAAGAGAAATATTTGTCTATTTCTGTATTTGCTCATGTAATATTAATGTGAAAATAAGGCTCCTAAGGCTGATATTTAGTTCTGAGTTTTCCTGGAGCTGGATGGGATCACACTCATAACCTGCTATTACTACTTAGCTGTGGTTGCCTTTCTAAGGAAGGTGTTGAACCACAGGAAAACTTTCAATAGGCATGAGATTGCTCTCTTAATCTGTTTGTATCTGCACACACAACTTGCAAGATCAAGTGTTTTATATGTATGAAATAATTCAATCACTCCATAGTTATTACTGCTGTGGTGTTTTGTGGTGTTTTTGATCCTTATCTTCATACTATAATATTGGCTTTTAAAGGTGAATAGCACTTTTTAACAAGTAAACCTTTGCAAGTTGCAAATTGCACTGGCTGTAATTATGTACAAAGTCTGTTGCATGCCCATGTTGGCTATAGACTCAGTTGTTCTAATATTATATTTATTTGGATATGTTATTTACCAGTATTTCATTCCTTTTAATTAACCTGCAATTAAATCAAAGAGCTTTTTGTAAGTATTTTTGAGGTTTTACTTAGGAACATACTGACAGTCAAGTACTGAACAGTCTTTTATAACGACAGGAGAACTGTACTGTAAAGAGTCTACCAAGGCAGTTGATTTAAATTTTGAAGTCTTGTATCACAGTTGGGTTTTTTTTTGGGTTTTTTTTCTGAGTTGATATATGTGACTGCTTTATTTTCTGAAATTGCAGAAGTCAAGACGTCTTAGCAAATATGCTTTCCTAACTGTGAGGGATACACAGGAAGTAGGCACCTGTTGCTCCTACTTTCAGTTATGCCATTGCAACAAGAGAAAATAAATGTATTCCTATGGTGTGTTTTCTGCACAATAAAAAATACAAAAATTCTAAATTTAGGAAAAAAATATTCAACTTCAGAACAATTGGTTTCCTCTGATGGTACTGGTTTTGATGGAAAATCCATTATGAAAAACATCTGTCTGGAAAACCAAACAACTGTGAACACATATTATCATCTTTTAATACTACTTGACTCCTCCAGCTGAAGGTAAAATCTCCAAATACTAAGCATTCTATTTTCTCCAATGAAATGAAGATAAGTAAAAGATATGGGCTACTAAAAATCTCATCCTCTGTCCATAAAGATTTTCTGAAAGCCACATCTCTATGATGTTTACCAAGGCACCAGTGTCAGAATCTCCCTTTTACTATCCAAATGTGAACAGAATTATTGATTTCTCTAATATTTTGTACATTATATGATTTTTTTTTCATTTTATTATAATATAATCTCTCACTCCATAGCCTGTCAGGTTATGTGTCATTGCTAATATGTCAAAAGACAATATTAAACAGTAATGAGAAAAGCAAATGTAAATATTTTCTTAGAATGTATATTGGATTTTTGCTCCTGAAATATCTTTTTCATTTTGGAGAAATCTTATTGTGTGGAATATATTTGTTCTGCAATCTGTGAAAAACTGTTTTTCTGAACAAGTATTTTCAATCATAATCAGTTCTGATATTTTGCAGCAGTATTTTTCAATAAACATACTGAAAGAATGTTGAAGTTACAAATTCGAGTACAGCAGGTTTAGAGAAATCCAATTTCCACAGTCTGTATGCATATCATAATTCAATAAAGTACCCACAAATTATTTTCTTTATAGTTCTGTCCTCATTCACTTGATGCAATGGCCTTTGCCTTCATTGCCTGCAAATGCCACAGATCAACCAGGCAATTTTCTAGTCTGGCATCTGGTGTCCTGAACTTGGCAGAGGTTACTTTTCAAAATCTCTCTTCTGCATCTAAATAGCAGTTTATGGAGTCAAAGTGTAAAAATCTTACTTACTATGTTTCTTTTTTACCACCCTGTTTCAGACCATAGGATCAAACTTTGGGAGTAAATTGGTAAACTGGACTTGTCTCTTAATTTTACTCTGTGATCAACTGACCAAACTTAAATAGGAGCCTACAGGAAATGCCTGAAGTCATGTCTTTCCCCAGTACCTCCTAACTATGGGTGGCATGGCAACCTAACAGTTTTCAAATATTTATTTTAAAAATAAATATATATTAGTATATTTGACGAAAAATATTGGTGCAAATTACTGGTTTTATGACAGAAAATACTAATCCAGCAAACTGCTTCATTTTATAGGGTCTGTGGTGTGGGCAGAAAAAAGCCTTCATGTATCACAGACATTGTAATGACCCATGGAATAGCAATTTTAACATTAAACCTGTACACATTCCTTATTAACTCTTAGCATCTCTCAAACACAAAATCAAATGTTGTGAATGTACTTGCGTGCTTTTACAGAGTTTCCTTGATATTTTTTCCATGGACAGAAAGCGTGGGTTCTCTATCTTGGCCTTGATAAATCTGTGTATTGCCCCCCTGTGCTTTATCCCTGTTCTGGAGCTGGTTGCTTTCTGGCAACCAACAATGCAAGCTCCTGACTCACCTGAAGATGTCCTTCTATGAGCAGGACCTCAAAAGTTATCAAAGAGTAGCATCTGCCACTTCTCTTGCAGCAGGCTGTCCTTACCCTGCTCAGGCACAGGCCAGCCTGAGGGTGCAGGTAAATAAATGTAGGTGTCTGAGCATGGGTGAGAGAGTAGCTGCTTTGTGTGCTTGCCTGAGACCTTTTTAACTGTCTTATTTCCTAACATTTATGGACATACAAGAATCTGTCAGATAAGACGTAGGTCCTACAGAAATGCTTGCCCTCTTGTATCAGCCAGGTAGCAGCATATGCAAACTGGGTGCAGAAAAAAATAAGGAAAGAAATTCTTGTTGTGAATTCCAGGAGTGCATTGACTCTGTCTACATACACTCAGTATAAATCTAGATGGGCAAAGCGGGATTTAGGCACCTGAAAACTGGCTCTGCAGGTGTTGTGAGGAGCCCCACTGATGATCAGCAGTCTCCTTGCAAATGTGTTTGTCATCAGTCTGCTCTGCCTGGATGTCTCAAACCCCCCATAAACTCCCAAATGACATCAGTTATTTACCTATTCAGATATTCAGATATGAATGTACATAATAATTCAAATACTTAAAATTAGGCATCTAGCAGCACCTTAGACATCTTAAGGTATCCTTCCACCCTAAGATGTCCTTTTGATATCTCCCATAAATCCTCTGTCACATTAGGCAGCTCTAAGCAGGTGTTTCAGCTATTCCATGATCAAGATTGGCTCTACGTAGATGTCTTTATGCATTTGAACTGTTTTGCTACATTTAGAGGTCCAAATTTAGATGCCTCCAGTGTGGCACTAAAAGATATCATGAAGCATTCAGTTGTGTGCTGGAACAGCTGTAATTCATTTTGACTGTTTTAGAACTGCCTGTCAGGATAGACCCAGCCTAGAAACTGTGGCTTTCCCCTGTGCTTTAGAACTAGAAATGGCCCTTTAGTTTGATGAATCATTTCATCCTACAAGTTATAACTGAATGAATAAATGCTGAATTGCTTATGATATGCATGCCACATCCATGTATAGATATTTGTGTAAGTACATGTACAGCTACAACTTATTGAATTCTCTGCAGTCTCTTGCTGCTGTAACTGACTTCAGTCTAACACTCACTCTCATACCAACCAATACCTGGAGGTGTGTAAGTCTATCAAGCTATCAGGCACAAAATTGCCCTTACATAGACAATTCAGACACAGTGAGGATGAGGTGGCATCAGTTTTCAAACCCCTCCCAACAGTCCTTGAATTCTGCTTAGTAATATGCTCATTTTGGATATGTCTGGTTGGTACCAGTCAGAGGATGACAATGATTAATCTCTTTATGTTGTCCCATCTCTGCTGCAAGGATTTAATTACTCTCTCTGTTTTAGACCTGGATGTTTTGAAAATTTGCAGGTAGATTTGTGAGTCAGCAATACATGCCATTGTATAGCCCTTTTACATGCACATCAATATGAAAATTTTTATTACAATTTTGCAAAATCCTAGGAGATTCCTGGGCTTCTATTTTCTTATATATCATAGACAGTTCAGTATGTACTGGTAAAACCTGACATCTACCTTTTTATGATATTCATAAGTTTTCTTGTCAAAAGTCTTCAAAGCTTCTGGAGTATTTCAGCTATATATTGTCTTACACCTTCCACTTTCCAAGTCTGGAATTGCAAATGAAGATTACAATTTTCTTCTTTCCTTGCAATCATTTTTATCTTTAAATTCTAACCTAATGCACTCTTCATATGCTGTCGGTTTTATTGGATTCTGATGAGCTTTACGATGTGCCTTCCCACTTTCTCATTCTCTATTACTCATCTCACATTATGCATTTTTATCCAAGACAAAATGGAAAAAGAATTTGAAAAGAAACAGAAGAGTCAGATGTCATTGCTAGGACAGACATTCTTTCTGTGCACTGTGATTATACTTTCACTGACTGTCCTGCTTTTAATTAAGAGCTACTTAAGGACTGAATTAATTAACGACTGTCCTGCTGTTTATTAAGGGCTACTTTTCTGTCTAGTCTGAACTTTACTGGTTATAGGAAAAATGGCAGATCACATCAGGTACAGATCTCCATCCAGGCTCTGCTGTGCAGCAATTTTGCCTGTGAGCAGCAGCTGGCTCTCTGGAGTTCAGCAGCAGAGTTGTTAATGCCACATACTTACTGTGAAGTTCAGTTCTAAAAACCTCTGTTGTGAGAGCGTCGGAATAGTTGTAGAAAATTTGTTTTAGAATTAGACAGAAATTTTGAGTATGTTTATCTTAGTTAAAAGAAACTTATTTGTGGTATTATTCCATTATAGAGCATTTTCCTAGCTATATCTAGCTATATATTTAATATCTTAAATATTGGTAGACATGTTAAAAAACCCAGGAAGTTTGTATTACCACTCTCACATTCTGGTATTAAGAGCTGGAGGAAAAAAAAATAGTAAAACAAAGAATGTGTTCAAATACTTTCTGCTTAGACCATTAAGTGTATTTGGAAAATTGTTTCAGAATATTTCTATGTTTCTATAGCTGCCCTGACAGGATATCTAGTTCCAGATACAGTGGTTCACATGAAAGTAAAGTAAAGCTGTGTGACCCTTGTGCAACTCCTGCGTCCCTGGGTCCTGGAAGAATGCCAGCCAGCAGGAGGCCAAAAGGAGGTGGAGAGGGACTGCGAGGTGATGGCATCTTAAGAGTTGGATTTGATCCTTGTGGGTCTCTTCTGTCTCAGTGTTCTGTGATTCTGTGATTCCAACTCCAAGGACTGGTATGTCCTACTGCTAAAGACAGGTGCCTTCAGAGAGCTGCACAAGCCTTCAGCCAAGGTGTTGTCACCTCACAGATGAGAGGGGTCTCTGGTGCTGCAGATCCACTTTTCCCAATGGGCCTGGGTTGGAGTTTTGTCCATCCCCATGCATATGAGCAAATGTCAAGAGCTACTGCTTTTCTAGGGAGCCGTGGGTCAGGATTTGGCTTGGAGGCAGCACAGGGCACATAGTGGTCTTCCCCCTCCTCAGTCATTTGCTGAACACTTCTGAAAATGTCTCTGCAATAGCATCAGTGAGGAAAAGGAGAGCTGCATGGCACACACCTACCCTCTGCCCCATTCTCCTTCTCCTCCATGTGAGTTTTTCTTCAAAATAGGTTTTGATTCATGGGCTTATCAGACAAGTCTTCTGTTTCACCTAGTCAATCTCTTTGGGGAATTCCCATATTGATCTCATGTACGTGTTCTGCTGGATTGGCATTTTGTCGTGGTTTCTTATGCATGTAGGTAAGCTTTCCCTAGCCTGGCAGCACCATGCCTGATCTTAGAGGCTGCCTCAGAAGTGTTCCACGGATGTTCTGCTGGGGCTGAAGTGTCTCTTGGTGTCCACTCTGGGCAGCCCAGAGACCATATGGGCATGAGAGCTTCCACTCGTGGAGGGCAGCCCCATGGGTGCCATGGGCAGAGTGAAAGGGTGCCTTGCAGTGGTTTCCCTGGAATGGGAGAGCAGCCTAATGGACATGATAACCAGGACAGGACAGGGCATATCTGGGATACACACCCGGACTTTTTTTTTTTATTCCCTAAAAAGCTCATCATGTAGAAGAAGGGGCAGTGTGTTGTGATATGAAGGAACATGGGTGTAACAAGCAGATGCATCAGCCCTTGGGGGTCTCACAGACACACTGGAGAGTGTCTTAATACCTCTGGATGCTCCCACCACGCTGGGTACAGTAAGTGTATGTAGGATGGTAGGGCTTGGTGGGGATTTTGACTCCGTGGTGTTACAACAGGAGTGTAAATCCAGCCACAGTTGGTAACATCCAGATGGTTATTTGTGAATCGTATTTTGAAATGATTCATGAACATGAAATTATGGGAACAAAAACCTTCCTCATGGCTACTACATGGTGGTCAAGATGCTGATAAACTTTTCTTTCTGTGAGGTAAGCATCCACAGTATACAAGTACTGCTCCGTTTTATTATTGTAAGTGGCAAACTGTGCATAGGTTTAGATCTGGACTATGTTCCATTTTTTACACACTAAAACTCTATGTGTTTTTAAATTCAAAAACTTTGTTGGATGGATAAAATGTGTTGTCTCTGCAAATAAGCTTCCAAGTGGCATATTGCAATTCTCAGCAAGGTCTGTCTCTGTCAATTCATTCAACAATCTCAGGCAGAGTGGAACAAAATGAGTAATTTCTGCAGGTGAATTAATTTCCCTTGTGGTTAGTGGGCAAGTTTGTGTGGACAATAAAAGTTATGCTCTCTTTTCTTTTTCCTTTAAAAGCATGTCTGCAACTAGCACACACGTGCACTGAAGGAAAATTTAGAATGTTTACTCAGTTCAGGTTGGTAAACAAGTATTTTGTTCTGATGAGATTTAGCATGGAATTATGGGAGTACAGAGATTTCATAAACCATCTAGGTTGGCTCTCAGACACCTGTTTATGTAATAAGAGATCTAGGGAATGAAATTATGGGTAATGGGACTTCATAAACAAAAAATTTGGAGTGGTTATATTCCAGCTATGTAACTTGCCATTACTTTTTCAATCCTTAGGATTTCTGACTTGCAATGAATTCTGCAAAAATACTTCAGTAAAAGTAAAAATCACAGAACAAGCCTGAAGCTGACTTAATGATAGACTGAGTTATGTTTGTCTACCTGATTATACACAGAAAAAACATGATGAAATTAATCACATACATAGCATCTACAAGAGAAGTAGTGCAAAGTATTAAACTCTGTATTAAAACTCACAGTGTTTTATCTGCATGGGATTCAATGCTTGCTTGAAGTGAACATTTTCTGCTTTTAGGAAGTCAGTTTACCTGTTTCATTGTGGGTTTTCTGACACTCTGTAGACACTTCCTGATGCATAAACTATTTAGAGACCGTCTGCTCTCCTTCTAGAACATGATAGAAGTATTTTATTTTAATTTATTGCCTATTTCCAACCGTCAGGATTTGTGGGGGATAGAAAATACAGCAGGTTGCCTACACCCATTGAGACAAGTTCTTGGCTCTACCAGCCTTTACATGGATGTCTGGAACCAAGAACAGAAAACACCATCAAAAGCACAGCTTGAGTGAGCTTTTAGTGACCTCATGCATAGAATCTCCCATCTTCTTATCATGGCATTAATTTGAGCCATAAATGCTCCTTTTCCTAATTTTTTTTTAATCATGCAGTTGACATTAGCTAACATTAACTAGCTAAGGACTTTTACAGCTGTTTTTACACCAGCCTGATATAACTTTTTTACTTAGGACAGCCTGTTGGTCAACATAGAAGCAGCAAGTGGGTAAAATTAAAAAAATGTAGAAGGAATCATAATTGAATTAACATCTACTGAATGGAAATAGCAAAAATAGAAAAGAGGACGAGAAAAGCAGAAACAGTGTTTGGAAACAAACTAAAAAATTGTAAAATAGCAAAATAGTAAAATAGTAAAAGAGTAATTATTAAATATTAAAATAGTAAAATAAAGGATTTCTTTTTATGAAGGCATCAACAAATTCATTAAAGTGGTACAAGTGTAGAGGTTTCAATGAAAGGGCATTAGATGAGGAAAATAAAAGCCATAAGGCAGTTCAGCAATTTTGCTGTTAATGGGAGATATGGAAAATAATCATTAGGCAAATAATGCTCAATGAATCAATCAGGCAATTAAGCAATAAAATGCAATATCTTATCAGTCCTACTTGTTTTATTAACTTTAGGTGGAAAGAGCCTCAGGTTCTCTTCACATATTAAAATGCTGAGCCTCCAGTTCATTACTCTTTCAGAAATAAGCACTAAAGAAGAGAAGGCAGCCTAATACCTTTTAAAAGGAAGACTCATTTACAGTAAATGAAACAAACAGAACTATATCCTACCAGTTGGTTCAGTTTAGATGAGTTCTCCCCACTTGTAAACAATATATTGCTGGGATTAGGGTATTGAAGCATTTGATAAATTATGAGAAATGGTAGAACTCATGATGTGGTTTTATTTTACAAACATTTTGTGTGCGTGTTGAGAGCATGAGAGAAACAGAAAAAGCTGTTTGTCTGAAAGGCTGAAGTGTCTCAGATGGATGTGATTGCTGATAAAAATCTGCAAATTATAGCAGTGAATATGATAATAAGTATAAGAGTAGCTTGCACTTAAAAGGACATTAAAAACCTTTCAAAACACTTTCTGATGTAAATATACTTATTTTCATTCTGAGTTCATGCTAAGTGGCCTGGTATGTATCTGAAAGGTTGTAAAAATGTTTTATTTAAAAATTATTAGGCCAATTATACTTAAATACAGCTACCCTGTCCATAGATATCTTAGAACTATGTTATTTTAAAATACCATATTGTCAGTTATTCACTTATGTGATTGCTTCTTTTTTCTTTTTAAATATCACCTGTAAATGTTGTGAATTTCTAACACATACATGGAATAAACAGTATCAGAAATGCAAATTGGTAAGACTAAAAATCTGACTCTCCCAAGCAACTATTTCATGTAGCATGAAGCCAGATAACATTTCTGCTGTTGGTAATAAATTGACATAATCCATTATCAATCACACAATATGTCTGCTGCATCTGGAGTTACCTTCATTAAGTCAAATCAAAGAAGTCACTACAAATAAAAAACCCAATGCATATTTTATTTTAAAATAAGCTGTCTGTGAAAAAAAAATCAACCTTATGGGTGTGTGTAGTTCCCATAATAAGTGGTCCAGGACAAGGATTAGGATAAAAATGGAACTGGTAATTCAAACTAGGTGTTTTACTTACATGATTATCTTTCTGGTTCTGCATGTTACAGCTGATAGGAAACAGCACAGAGAAAACAGATTGCATTAAAACATATGGATGACTTAAAAATGAGAACAGAGCAGCACAATGACACCAATTACCACAACCAGGAAAGACAACTGGCCCAGGTGTATATTTACAAAAAAAAACCCAAAAAAACCCCAAAAAAACCAGAGTTGGAGAAATGATGAGTAGCTGGCATGTGATCTAATAATCCTCAAATTAATTCTTCTTTTTTGATTTCAAGGACAGGAATACTAACTAAGAGGTAAATAATATTTAGAGTTTCATTTTGTACATATGCATATATGCTCGGCATTTTTTGCATATATTTTGTGGCAGTGAATTTTTTGTCAAAACATTAAGCTCGAAGGTTTGAAGGTCACAGAGGACATGCTTTGATTCCAACATCTACTGCCCAACCATTTGTTTGGCTTCATAAAATGTAAGCCTTGGCACAGACTTATAAAGGCAAAATCTGTAGCAGATTTTTTCTCAAATTTCAAGCCAATTGTTCCAGCGAAATTTCAGTGTATTTTTTTGAAACTCAGATATATGCATAATTGTAGTTGAATTTTATAAAATATGGAAAAATCTGATTTCTAAAGCATAAGTACTCAATCAGGCATGCTGCATCAGACACTTTGTTAATGAGGATACAATAGAAGCTGATTGAACAGGAAACTCAGAACAGCAGGTGCAAGAACGTGCTGTGAAAAACTCCTTCTTAAATTCAAAATAAATTATAATAATTTACTGTGGCAGTGAAGTACCTTCCTTTTGATTTTTTGAAAGCATTCCATTGAGGAACTCCAAGGCACACCTTGGCAGTCCAGCATGATGCACTGTGGTCCTCCTACAGAGGTCCAAGCAAGTTCTGGAAAGGCTCCATAGGTTCATTTGGAAAAGCCATGCAACTGCAGTTGAATGGGCAGGCAGTCCTGCTGAGTAGTTGCATGTCCCAATAGAGATAATTAACTTCACACTGACACAAATTCACTGTATTATCATTAGTGGTTTGTTTGGCATAAGGTCAGATTTCTCATCTCTCCGCTTTGTGACACAGAACCTACTCTTAATTTCCATAGTCTTTGGACAAAACCTGTGCCATGGTAACTGGGAGGCCAAGGGACAGAAGTGGGAAGGATGACACTGGGAGGCAACAAAGGCAAGTCACTGTGAGAGCTTTAGGGACTTCTGTGACTTGTAGGTAAGTCCACATTTAAAGATTGTCCTGACAATGGTCTTAGGATTATGTTACTTTAGATATGTTTAATTTTATGGAAAATAAATTTAAAAGACCAGCACAATAATAGAAGAGAGAAACAGAAAATGGAAGGCTACATTTTTATTTTGGTTCAGGGAACCAGGAATAGTTTGTAATATACACAGACAATTTCTGCAATATGTTAATATCATCCGTGTGAAAGGTGGCTCTGAGGAGGTAAACCAATCAATGATATTAGTTTTAGATCAGTTTCTTAAATCATTAAACATTTTAATGTTTGTTAAGGGGTCCTCTAACATTTGAAAAAATATATTTATCCTCAACTTCAAACCTATCTTCATTCACTGATTGTCACAGTCTGGCTCACTGTGACCCTGAATCCAGCCCAGCTGGGGGAGCATGGCAAAAATAGAGGGATGGGAATGATAGAGTTGCCCAAAAAATAAAGAACTTTAATAGTGAAAAAACCAAACACAGAAACAGTATGATCTGAGGGGCAAGATCCAAAGACCAAGGGGCGTGGTGAACGTGACAATATGTAGGGGTATTCTGAGGGCAGGGTCTGGACAAGGACGAGGAACACAAACTTGTATGTGACAGGTCCCAAACCACCTGCGAACACGGACCAGAACCATGGCCTATTAAGGGATAATTCCACTAACATACCAACTCCCATGGCTGCACTCTTCTCACCATAACCTGACCAGATATCTCCCTTTCAGTATCCCGCTTCCCATGGTCGCAGGTTGAAGCCTTCTACATAAGGCACGGAAGCTAAACCACTACTCATCCCAGCCAGTGCTATTCCCACAACTGATCTGTCAAAATCATCAATATTCATTCAGAACGTCTAAATAAAAAGGTGCATGAAAATATTTTTTGTAAGATGGATATTAGTTTCCCATTTTTTTTTATGTGTCAGTCTTTACTTGTAAATGCATAATGCTATTTATAGTGTTAATTAGTCATTAAGAATAGTGCTTGTTGTTAATGATTAATTTTTTCAAGATAATGGTCAACATTACCCACTATAAAGGTTACCCTGGCCTGCATTAGGAGGAGCATTGCCAGCAGGCCCAGGGAGGTGATTCTGCCCCTCTGCTGAGAACTCATGAAAGTCATCTGGAGTTCTGGCTGCAGTGCTGGGCTCCCCACTGCAAAGAGGAGTGGAGCTGCTGGAGAGAGGCTCTGCTTTGTAGGCTCTCCTGCCTATAGGGAAGCTGTGGGTTTAGACTCATCTTGAATGTTATTTAAAGATGTATTTATCAGAAAAGATGCAGCATGGATTCCCCCATTAAAAGATACTTAATTGAGTTGGTTTCTTTTTCAATTGTTTGTTTGTTTTTAATACCAAAGCATTGAGAGCCACTGTTCCTTTACACAATTTTTTACTGTATGCTCATAATAATTACATACATGTAACTGAATTTCATAATGCAAACCACAGATAAAGAGAACAGTTAATAAGAAAATACCAGTTATTAATCTGCTAACATATATAAAATATACATTATGTATTTTTCTTGTCAACCTCTTGCCAGAGATCAGTGTTTAAATTTTCTGAAAATGTGAATCAAAATATGCACAATTTACAATACAGATTTATTATTGGTCTAATTGGAGAAATGAAGCAGGGATTTTTCGGCCTAGGCTGTTGCTAAATATCATCTCTGTGAAATCCTCTCCTGTTCTTTAATTGACATATCAACTGCTATTTAAAATCCACAGAAAATATAAGCAGGCCAAATGAGATATGGAAGGTTTAATTTGTGTACTTATTTTTAATTGTTATGCAGTTCTGTTTTGCTGTTGATTGATTAATGATAATACTTTGAATGTCTCAAATAATGCAGTAAGAGTATAAAAGGTTTAACTAATATTTATTCTGTATCCTTTACTGCACAATCAAGTAGGTTGGAAATAATTGTTTGGATTTTTTTCAGTTTAAATTGGAATAGATTCTGCTTAAATCTGAAGTGTTGATTTAGGTAACATGTTGGAAATCTCCCACTTGAATGGTGCAATTTTGATAAATCCAGGAGCTGCAAAAATACACAATTTCCAGCTGATAAATATTATTGCTTTGGTAAAAATGCTCCTGAGATGCTGATCTTTGTAGCATGCCATTAAGATACCTGTGTGGCTGTAGGGAGATTAGTTTTACTTTTCCATGGCCAAAGTGTTGGTTCTTTGCAGAGACAGCTCAGCTAAAAGAGATGAACTCAGTGACTGCAGGGCATCTTATAGCACCTCCCTACATACCCTCTGTGTCTTATGTCCTAGACTGTCACTGGATTTGTATAACTGTGACTACAAGACACCACAGCACTTAAAACACTGAGTCTATTTCTAGTTCAAAGAGTTCATAATATAAACTAAAGAGAGAATTTGTTAGTACAACAGAGGAGAAATTATATAGAATAAAGCTTTGATGTGAAATATGGAATTTGGAAAGGGAATATGGTTTTTGATATTCCAGAAACTATCAAACACAAGGGCTTAGCAAGGGCCTGAGAAGGTTAAAATTAGAGGAAAATTATTGAAGGGTTAAAAGAAATAAAGAGATACTGCATAAAGCTCCACCTAGACCTGATTAACCTTGGATTCTTGTGTAACCTGTTTAATTCCTTGGCTTTCCAGCAATTATTCCAGATAGTCTGAAAACAGAGTGATGTTAGTTACTCGTGTTCACGTGTTAGGAGTCAGCGACCCTCAAATATCCTGAGGCTTTCTGAAACGTGTTTTTTAAAGAATGTTTGGAGTAAATTGTATTCAGCTACCAGAAATTTTTATGAAACAGATTTTTGACAGGCTGATGCTAAATTTTGGAATTATTTTTGTACAATGTGTGAAGAATTAACAGGTGTCCATTTTGTAGAACAAAGGTGCTTAGAGAATCACTGGTTTATAATGGACAGAAGAATGCTAGATATTTACACACAAAAACATGCTTGTGATCTCTCCCCAGGGAGTATAAAATCTCAATTTGGCAGCAACATGATGAAAACATTAAATACTAGTAGAGATTACTTGATAAAACTATTAAAATTTACAGTGAAGAAGGAAAATAAACATTTAACTGCTAATGCAGCATGCATGCAAAAAAAATTGTTTAAGAGATTAAATGAGGTCACACAATAAAGCCATAAATGGTCTTTATGAGCATCTAGTTACATTTCTGCTTTTCTAGATTTTTCATTTTCACCCAAACATTTTATTTCCTCTGACGTCTTGAGCTTTGAGGGAATATAGTATTAAATATATAGGTTTGTTCAACATTTTGCCCTAATATTATAAAACCAGAGTGTATTATGTAATTAACTCTGCTGGTTACAACTGTTCTTTTTAAAAAGTCATTAGCACCTCACAGTGATCAGAACACAAAATATCTAATTACTTCAAATGTTAAGCGCAGGGCAAATTAACATGTTTGAATATCTTATTAAATTCTCATGTGAATTCTTACACACCTATAGGTATACATGCACATATATTTTATAGACTAAATAGGGAGATTTCACACTTTGAAGATGGAATACTGTAGAATTAAGGTAATTTAGATAACTGTAACTCAAACCTTTCCATTGCACAATTTAAAGGTAGAGGCAGGAAACAGTGTAACCTTAGCTGGCTTCAATGACAAGCTTTTTTTAAGTGCTTGCTGTTTTCTCCTCATGTACACTTACGTAAAAAAAAAAAAAAAAAAAAAAAAAAGCTTACAATTTTGTGCTATACCCTGATTGTTCTACCAATAATAGAAGAGTTGGAAAGGTGCATTAGCAAGAGATTGAACAATTAGTGGAAACTGGTGTATGAGCATAAAAGGGAGCACAAGGGCAAGAAGAACTTGGCCAAAGATCAGATACAATTGCTGGGTTTCTTCACTAATTGGTACCTGCTGATCTGAGTGCTTATCTACTGTACTTTTGGAGAATATACCTTTAGTTCCATTTCAAATACGGTTCAAGAGGACTTTACAGAGCTATTAATTTTCCTCCCTTTTCTTTTGTCTCTTTGCAGAGCTAAGATCTTAATAGTTCTTGAGAGCAATTTTAGATCAAAATGGACAATAATTGATAATGAAGTATTGCAAAAATAACCTAGTAATTTAAGTAACCAAAAAGCTGCCCCCAAGTGTACTGTCTGTTTTTTAAAAGTAGCATTAACCCTGGCTAGAAGTTCTCCTCAAATGATGCACATGAACATCCAGAGGATTTTGTGTTCTCCACTTAGGTACAAAGAAGGAATTTTCTCTGGCTCTTATCGTCTGTTAAAAAAAAAACCAAAAAAACCAAACCACCACAAACCCACAAACCTAATGTAATTAGTTTTACTCTTAGACATCTGGCTCACACTGGGTAGCTAATCTTGCTCTTCATTGTGCTCTCTTAATGTTAGGCACCTTGCACTGTTCACAGTTTAGAATATCCAGTTTTCATCCTTCTTTGCTGCATCTTGTCAGCAACCTCAGGTGTGTGTTTAGAACAATTTTTATATGAGAGAGTTCTCATGTTCATTCACACAAGCACACTCAAGGCTGCTATAGGGGATGTCAGGGGAGAAGGTTTTGGTTTTGTTTTTTTTCTGGAAACTTTCTGCTCATCTCATCAGAAAACTACTGTCGTTTTTTAAAGAGTTATTTCAAAGAGATAGCTATTTTCAATATTTTCATATTAGTGAAGAGCCCTGGTTTTATAACAATAAATACAGAAAAGTACCTGTTTAACCTGTCTTTACCCAAGTAACACTCTATATGCAGGATTAAGAGGGGAAAGAGAAGTTTATTTCTATTGTTGTATATATTAAATAATCTCATAGAAATGATTTTCATTTCCCTTTAAAATATAATTTCCTAATTAATTAGTTTTATTCTGATTTTGAGCATATCTTGATGACCTCTGTTCAGAATAAATGTTTAGTGAGGGTAAAGCCTCAGCCTTGAGCAAATCTGAGTTCTAGAGACCCTAATAAACTCTCATGTATCAAAGGCATATCTTTACTGCAGGTTACATCATTCTGTAACCTTTAAACATGTCACACCCAAATAATGCAAACAAAAGATGGAACTCTATACAAAGTAATAGGTCTACAAGGAGGACAAGAGCTAAAGTGCCAAAAGACTAGGACTGAAACAGTAATTCAAGATAGACATCTCAAATTTTTCCCTTAAGGAGAACTTTATGGTACCAGATTAAATTGAGGGAACTCATACAACTGGTAACTGCATATTGTTAATATTAGATTAGAGATACCTAACTTTTCTTTTTTTTTTTTCTTCAAACTAGCAATAGCCATGTCGATGCTGTTGTTATAGCAGCACTGAATCTTGCTCTTGCCTGCACCAACTGTACCAACGACATGTGTGTTCCATGTGGTGGCACATGAGCATTGCACACCACTAACAGTCAAAATAGACCAAAATAGGGTGGAAAGTCACAGTAACACTGCAGAAAGCAATCCTGCCATGTTTAGCAAAGGGAGATTGGTCTGAAATCAGAACACACATATATGTACTGCTAAGTTTTCAAAAGTCTCGATTCTAAAATTTCAAGATTTCAAAACTATCTGCTATATCTATGTAGATACTTGTACATATATGTATGCATATGTATTTGAGTACATATGTGAATTTGGGGTAACAGAGAATTTGGGGTAAAAATATATACTTTGCAATTGTCTGCTTTTCACTAGCAACGTTAATCTGCAGCAGCAAATTGATTGAGCAGATCGAATGAGGTGGTTTGGAAGCTCCCACTAGGCCACTGTGATGGATCATAGCTTGATGAATAATGATGAATAATGCAAAAGGTCCAACATGTTGGACCTTAATTACACTGCTAATGCAACCATGATACAGAAATTTCAGAAGGGAAATACGGACATATCTGAAACAGTATGATGTTTATCTAATTCCATTTTGCAAAAATGTCAAAGACCGAATAACAATCTGATTTAAAAATAGCAAAAGCAAAGAATGGTACATACTGTTAAAAAGATAAGGGAAAATGGTAAAGATAAGCATGATAATGTTTTTGACAAAATGTTAACTAAAAAGCACTGAGCCCAAGGTATGATTATCTCAGTGCTGTCCTCTTAATCACTCTCAATCTGCTGTTAAGGACCTGGGTAAATTGGAATACACAAGAATAAAAAAATACTCATGAATACAGTTTGGTATTAATTAAGACTGATTTTTGAGGTGACATTAATAGTGTATGAGGCATACACATCCTGTTTCAAACCTGAAGTTCTTCATGAAGTTTCCAGTATATTTCCAATGAGCACAGAATATATTTTGCCATCTAAACTTTAGGAACTGACCTTAATACCTGCTGAGGAAGTCAGATCACACACACATCTCTATTAGAAATTAAATATGAAGAAAGATAGTTTAATAGAATAGGCACCATCACTGTTGTTAGAAAAGCAGCAGAAAATGATCACTGAAAGGAATATAGGATTATATTTCACGATAGGAAATAATCTCCTACTAACCTCCTTATTCTAGTGAGTGTTTTACTAAAGCTCCAGAATCAAAAGTAAGCTCTCCTCCATCCTTATAAACCTCACTGCATTCACGGCACAAGTAAAAGAGGGTTATTTTCCCTTTAAGGGACAAGATTAAACAGTTTTTCTTGAACTCTAGTTCAAATTATCCCACCACTATGGTCTTGCCGATATCCGTCAGTAATGACAAATGTAAATACACATATTACCTCTTGTGTTAGTTCTACCTGTGAAAATCTATTTTGATTTCAATTGAAAAATTGTAAAAATTTATGAAACTCATTTGTAACTATTTGTTTTACAGACTCTCAAAACCAATTCATTGTTAAGTGGTTATTTTTATTATGCAGATCTCTGATGTTCTAAATTCTATATCAAAAGTAAGGTATTTTGAAAAGGAAAAAAAAATTTTTTGATTTCCACTTGAGCTCAAGCCAAGTTTCTAATAGAAATCCCTTGTGTATTGTTAACTTGGATTTTAAAGTCCAGATTGTGCCTGTTTTCACTGGAAGTGTTTATGAAAGGCTTGGCATTTCAGTGTCTACGTGATCAGCATACTTGATAGTTCATTTCTCTGCAACACCCACACTAGATATTGTGATATTTAACTGATCATTGTTCTTAGGTAAATAGGATATTATGGGAGACAAAAAGCAGCCTTCAAGTAGTAAAGAATTAAATACATTATCATAAAATAAAAGGAAAGTTTCAGTAGAAATAAGCAACTCAGAATTAAAACTTTTCGGGGCTTTTTTTGGTTTTTGGTTTGGTTTTTTGGGGTTTTTTTTGTGGTTTTTTTTTCTTTTTTTCTTTTTTTATTATTATGTTTTCTTTTTAACTAAAAAATGTAATTTGGGTGTAAAAGAAAGAGCTGGAGAAATAAAGAAAAATTGAAGGCTGAAAAAAAAGCAAAAGTAATGTATAATAACAAGGGAGATGATTTAGAAAGACAAGGCAATCTGTGGAGTTGGGTTAATGATAGACAGGGAAGGTGAAAAGAAAATTAAATGGATTAAATGTCATAAAACCAATAATTTCAAGAGAGAAAGATAAAATGAAGACCATGGAGAAATGAGAGTAAAGAAATATTTTCTGTAGCAAACCCATGAACTCTCCAGGAAGACAGTTTAGAGGAGGGCTAAAGAATTGATGCTTTTTCAATGTAACAGTGTGAGTGAGGGAACACTTCTCAAGAGAGGTGAAAAAGCACAGTATAAGAATTTATAGGCCAAACAATGCTGTATCAATGGGAATGAGCTCCTGAATATACCACTCCAAAACTAGATTAACTCTTTAAAAAATTATATTGTGATTTGTGTTCCCTGATTGACAAAAAATATTTTAATAGAGTTTTCAAAATAGGGTAATGGAGTTATCTACGTAATACAGAAAGTGATACACTCAGCTACATTAACATGGTGTAAGATTTAGATTCATGACTATTAAAATAGTAGTAACAATCACTTTTTTTTTTTTTTACACATTAAATCTTGCCTTCACTGTCCTAAACTCTTTACCTTCTTGATGTCTTAGGTAACCAGCTTCCTCCAAAGGCACAAGCTAATCTATGATCTGTTCTGTTTCTGGGCCTCCAACTGGTCACACCTTTTACTTCTTGCCACAAAATCTGTATTTGAGAAGTCACTGTGTGAACTGTACTTTGGCATTACCTCTCTGCAGAGTGTATCGTGCACCAAGGTTGTTATCTTCCTGATACACATTTATGTGGGTAGCCACTGGGATTTTCAGCAACATGGTTAACTACCAGTGATGGATAGAACCTTATTCCTCAAATCTTTACCATGGTAGCTTGCCCTCTCTGAAATCGTGCTGGCTTGTGTAAGCCTTCACTGGCAACAGGCTTACACAAAGGCTTACACATGTGTAAGCCACTGAAAGTGTCTTAGCTGTCTCTGTACATCCATTTCAGCAATCTCTTTTCTATGACAGAGTATGTCCATACTGTTAATTTGCTTTGCTCTCTATTTCTGTTTCTATTTCTTTGCTCTTGCTCCTTGCATCATCTGTGCCTCATTCACACTTGTTAACTACGGATTCCTTCTGGAAAAAAGTACTTTTCTCCCAGAGGATGCCTGGGCAGTGTTAAGAGGTCATTGGCACCAGGTCCTACTTCATACTGACAGGATGGATACTCACTAAAATAAACTCAGGCCCAACACTAGATCAGCAAGCCATGCACTTTCAAAAACCCTTATCCCACACCTCATGCAATATAGATTACTGTAATTCCATGGAAATCTGGCTGGCTGTCACATAGCTTTTTCCTTTTTTCATAGCAAATTTTATAATTTTCTACTTTTTTTGGCTGAATAGAAGCCTGCAAGCAATCACTCTGATGCTGACAGGAGTTCCACATGGATGCTAGAGCAGACCAGAGTTTACAGCAATGGAGTAATGACTCCCTTGCAGTCATGGAGTAGCTGAAGAAGGAAGGCACACCTGGAGATTTCCTGGTCCAATGTCCTGCTCAGAGCAGAGGCAGACAGAGCATCATGCCCACAAGTTTGTCCATCCTTGGAGACTCTGCAATTTCTCTGGGCAAACTACTCTAGTATTTGACTGCCCTTGCATGGAATAAATTCTTCTTCTTCTGCTCCAGAATAATCAGTCCCAAATGTCACAGCCCCCCCTCATATATCAGACACACCAACACCCTCAATCATCCTCGTTGCTCTTCGCTGGATTCTCTCCATTTGTGTCCCCATGCACTTCCTGCAGTCCTGCACCTGTGGAGCTGCATCCTCCCTTGGGAACTCAGCTGAGCCAAGGTCTCTGCTGGGCTAGGTCCCTGGAGCAGCAGGGGAAGTTGCTGTTCCAAGGAGTGCACCAAGATTACTGTGCACACAGACATTCCTCAGCAGTCCTGGCTGCTGCCGGAGCTCACCTGCACTCATGGCCTTCTGTCAGAGCTCTCCCAACCGAGGTAGGTCTGAAGGCCTTTAAGATCTTGGAAGTCTTTTGGAAAAATCCTCTTTAGAGAATCCTCTGAAAAGCCCAGAATTTGTTCCCAGGAAGTCTGGAAAAGGGGCTCAGAGACTGCAGCACATGTCACAGTTGCTTTGGTCTGCCTTTGGTAGCTGCACTATTCTCTAGCACACTGCAGAGAAGTTGTGGGCACTCACAGCAGTCCTTCGGCCAATTCTGCATGCTTGAGTATTTCCTCATTATGCATGTGCCTGCGTTTTTCTCTCCTAGAACTCCACTCATGTATTATGTATAACTGAACATTCACTGAACCAAAAAACACAGATTCTGTAACTAGTGTTAAGGGTACATGACTGCTGCAGTGATAATTTATCTGCAGTGGGACAGTGGACAGGGATACAGCTACAGCAGCCACAGGCTGCTGGCTGAGAACTAAACACAGGCTTTTCTGACCAAAATACTCATTATCTGCTGCTCCCACATGATTTTTCCGTAACCAGATGGAATTCCCACATTCTAGAAATTCTAAGTTTCTTTGTGGCAAGTCAGGATAGACATTTTCATCTGCAAATTTCTCACAGGCATATTCTCTCTTCATGTGGTTTTTTTTTTGTTGTTGTTTGTGCCTTTTTTGGGTTTTTTGTTTGTTTGTTTGGTTTGTTTTGTTTGCTTTGGTTTGGTTTGGTTTGGTTTTTTGTTTGTTGTTGGGTTTGGTATTTTTTTGGTTTTTGTTTTTTTTTTTTGACAATTTGTACTTGAATGGTTGAAGATTGGCTCAAAAGGAGGAAAGAGATAAGCAGGAACAAACAGTGATGGAAAAATAGCATTAAGTACTGTGTATCATTCTCCTAAGGTGAAAAGGTACTAAGGGTTCCAACTTATGTAGATAAGGCAATTATGAAGAGATTCCATATTTTTTGTTAACTGACACTAAATACCATGTTCATTCAATGTACTGTTACTTACATTTTCCTGTTTCTTTTTGCAATTTGGTCTTTCCTGAAGAATTTCAGAAGGGGTAAGTAAAATGGGGAAAATAAGAATTTTATTGTATATTCCTCTTTTATTCTACACTTGCTCCTCTTGTGTATGAAAAATACCTTATAGGAAAAATGTATTGAAAACTCTGTTTCAAATGTGCCTTTTCCATTGTTGCATTCTCTAAGTAAACATGTAAAATAAGTGGATGTCACTGCATTTTAAAAGAGAAGAAAATGCAAATAACCTCTTCAAGGCTGTGTCCAGCTCACATCAACATAAATGGAACCAAACTGTGACTAAAGATTAAAATATGTGTGTTACAATTTCAGTCTTGTGAGTATATACAGCAAGCTTGACTGTTCAAGACTAGAGTACAAGTGCCATCATCTTACTGAGAACTGGTTTCACTGTACTATCAATCTCATGAGTTTGAAATCTGAAACAAACAAGAATAATGAAATCTATGTCTAAAAAGACTTATTGCAATAAAAATGAATACTAAAAGTTACAGGAACAGTTTAGAGATCCTTAATACTTTGACAAAATTCCATGACTGACTTTATTTTCTCCTTTGTGTAGTTAGTGTATTAGACTTCTTATTAAAAGGATCTAATTTTGACTTTCAGGATATATCTCATTATTTTCCCTTGAAGTCAATCAGTCTTTTAGCTTGACCAAAGCATTTAGTAGTTTATTGTTTAGGGACATATGTGGCATTTAAAAAATCCAGAAGTTTTTTTTTTAGAAAATCCCACTGCTGCTACAACATGTGGTATTATAGACACAGTAGTATTTTTATTACTCAGCATAGTATAAAGCAAATAGAATTAAAATAGGTTTTTGTGGAGCTTTTGAACACTTTACATTACATTCATGAACATCAGAATATACAAGCAATTTCATAGTAAATTTGTGTAGATAAGGTAAGACTTTACTGGTCCCCTAAAAATAGTGACTTTGGGACTGAGAAAATGCAATAAATGTAAAACACCCATTTTCTTTGCCTTTTCCAGCCTCGTGCTGTGGGGTTTTTTCTTGTGACTTTCATGTTGGATGAAGTTACCATTATCAGCTTTACTGCCTGCTGCTCTCAGGTATGCACATGGAGAGGCTCCCATGATCATTTCTGAACTTCCTCACTATATTTACATTGTTTTTTATAAATAGAATATTTTGGCTGAAGTTTATGTTTTTCTGTCTCCCTGCTTACTATAGAGAGCCCTCAAAACTACCCAGGAAGTCACTTCCAGTTTTGCACCCATATTCCACACAGCCATTTCTCTGGCAGACACAATGGGTAAAGAATACCCAGAGATTCAGATGCAATCTATGAGTCAGCCTTAGTTGGCAAAAAAACATTGTGAACACTGCATTAAACACTTGGGTTTTGGATGATATGCAAGGGTTAATTTTATCAGAATATCTTTTCATCCCCAGTTTTCATTAGAGGTGGTAGATCTCAGGCCATGGCAAAGCAGTAAAGGTTTTTTCCTTTATATTTCATACATGGGTTATTTTGAAAAAGAGCATCTCTAAGCTTTGAAGTGTTGTCTTAACGTAAATACGTTGAAAAGTCATGGGAAATATGTGTCTTAAAAAGTCACTTTTTTTCCCCCCAGTATTTACTTCCAAAGGACATGTCCTCAGCTGTGCACATTGTTCTCATGGCATTGAGTGGCTGTGACAATTTGCTCCATTGGAGCATCTGCATTCAGGTGAGCAAGTGTCCCTTCCTCCCTTCCTTGAGACTTCTGAATGTTGAAACATTAGCTTCAGGTTCATTTTTATTGGCACAAAACTAGAAGTGATGTAATCACTTTTTGTAGGTGTAGGTCTTCTTTTAATATTAGCATAGTATTTTGAACACTCTTCCCAGGAATGTCTAAAGGATTTTCCCTCTTGATCACTTAACATAATAAGTAATAAGTATTGCAGCAGATACTTGCTGTTTCTAAGAAAATAATAGATACTTCAATTATATTGTTACAGATATTTTACTTAATCAAAATGCCACTTTTTGCTTGTGTGTAAACAAATGCTTCAGAAGGATATCTCTGACTTCTTTTTTAACTAAAAACATGGCTGACATTTTTATGCTACGGAAAGCAATATTTCCACATCTTAATCTTTTATTGCTTTATTTTTAATGTTAGAGACATTTTAGAATAACTAAGACCTACTTTATTGTCTTTGTGGTAGCTCTAGGCTTGCTAGTCATAATGACATGAAGCTAATAATTTTTGCCAATCTTTAATTTTCCAACCTGCCAACACTGTAACCATTTAAGATTTTTTTTCCTTTAAAGTTTAAGGATGGGGAACTCAAGCTGCTCTGTTGTACAAATACAATTGTCTGGTATGAACTTGTAACTTTAAAATTCCTTCTGTCTCCTCTTAATCTTTGAACAAGATTTAATCTAAAGATTCCTGCTGACAGAGTCAGTGGTTCAATGGCATCCTGAACCTTGGAAAAGGCACGTGATTATGTGGCCCCTTTTAAGCTGTTTTATCTTCACCATTCTGATGACTTATTAAGTGTTGCTGTTGTTTTCTAAAGCTTTTCTGGTATGCTCTTAACAGATGTGTCTTACTGGCTGTTCTGAAGCCAATTCCAACCCTCAACCACTCCAGTCTCCTCTCACTGCACATTTTCCAAACATGTAGCCTTGAATTAGGATAGTTTACAACAATATTCATTATGATTAGACCAGATTTTATTAATCTGCCTGTAGCAGATGAGTATGTTCTTCTTCCAGAAATAGAAGACCACTGCAGTGAGCCTATCAAGGTATTGATTGACTGATGGGTTTATGGGTGAGATTGACACTCCTGAGTAGGAAATACTGTAGGGCACAATTGGGAATGGAAATGGTGGTCATGGTGCTTGACTTTACTAAGGATGCTGGCCTTTATGTTTAACTCTGCACTGTCAGAGAACCCCAGAATCGCAGAATGGGTCAGGTTGGAAGGGACCACAGTGGGTCGTCTGGTCCCACCTCTCTGCTCAAGCAGGATCATCCCAGAGCACATGGCACAGGGTTGAATCCAGATCGTTCTGGGTTATCTGCAGTGAGGGACACTCCACACCCTCTCTGGGTGATCTTTTCCAGTGTTTGGTCACCGCACAGTGAAGAAGTTCTTCCTCATGTTCAGGTGCATCCCGTTCCTGCCTGTGCATCCGTGTCTGTCCATTATTTCTTGTGCTATTGCTGGGCATCACTGAGCAATGCTTGGTCCATTCTCTGACCCCTCCCTACAGGCACTGACAGACATTGATGAGGTCTCCTCTCAGTTGTCTCTTCTCAAACCTGAAAAGCCCCAGTTCCTTCCACCTGTCTTCTATTTTTTGTTCTATACCTAATTTTGTTTCTTTTTTTGGTAGGTTTGTTTTCCCATATGAGAAGCTACCAATTATCATTATCAGTGTAGCAAAAAATTCACCATGGGATGTCACTAGGTAGAAAATTCAGGTACCTTTTTCCCCTGTTCATTTATTTCTCTTTGGTTTTCTGCAATTCTTGGTGTGTAGGAAACCCAAAATTACTCACAGAGGATGAAAGTTAATGTACTTTGCCAGTATATTACTCTGAGTTTCCTTTTCCAAGACATCATCTTATGTTGTGTCTCACAGTTTAGTACAAAGCTTGAAAAATGTGAGATGAGCAATAATATTCTGCTTGACTGCAACCCAGTGTTAGTGTAATAACCAGCTCTGTTGGCTTTGCTTTTGCAACTTATGGTTTGAAGCAGATCGGTGGAAAACATAAAAACAATGAATGGAAATATAATGTAACAGTCTGAGAAAAAACAAATGTGTTTTTTAAAGTAAGTCATTGCTCACAAGCTGCTTAATGGTTTATGCTGAAGGTAAAAACATGCTGATAGGAATGATACAGTACGTTTAGGGTATTCAACCTTCTAAAAGGCTTCCAAAATTTTTTATCAATCTCACATAGAAATTGTGGTCTCACAGGGTGGTTGGGAAAGTTATACACTAGTAGCCAGCTAAAAAAATAGGAATATGTGCTTGCTTCTCAGAGACTTTTTTTTTTCCAAATTGGCAATGCTGTTTGGTGCTATTTTTATTCCTCTAAAGAGTGGTCAGAATATTTTATCAACAAGTCAGCTAGAGAAAATATGCAGAAAGAGAGACTCTCAGGTACAGTTCCTGCTAAACTGTAGTGCCCAGGAGAGAGAGTTTCCCCTCTCATTCCTCCTGTTCCCTGAGGAAATGAGCACCAAGTCCCCACAGCAGAGCTGTTTGTGCCTTATCTCCTGTCCAGGCCAAATCTGCTTCCTCTGCTGGGCTCCAGGGAAGACCCTTCCTAACCTCCTCCAAAAGGACAGTGCAGTATCTGTACAAAACCCACTTTCTGTGTTCTCCACACAATCTGTGTCATCAAACGTCATCTGCTGCTGCTGAGCATTGCCAGTTTTCCCTGCCATTTGACTATCTGTCTGAGATGTGCTGCCATTAATTAACTTTGCCACTTTTCACCTCACTGTTGCCCTTTGGTTAACTTTCCCATTGCTGCATTTTGGATTTTGGCCTAAAAATAGGCCAAAATCCTATTGCCAATCACTACTGCCATTTCATTAACTTGCCCTGCCATTTAATTTTACTTTTGTCTTTTAATTTGCTCATTGTTGCCAGTGAATTTAACCTCATCTCACAAGGCAGCCTGATTTCATCTTCCAGCTCTTCCCCTTGTCCTCAACACTTCCAGCAGCCAGATATTTCCCTAGTTCCCTCACAAAAGATTTCCTCATCACTTTTATAATTTCTCATCCCATCTTTTGATCTTCTATCCTGGTTAATAATATATATTTCTGGAGGTATTAAATTTATCATGTTGGTGGAGGTTTTTTGTTTGTTTGTTCTTCTGTGTATCTTTTAAGTTGTGGGGGGAGGTTGTGTTGGGTTTTTTTATGACTTATATTTAAGACATCAGGTAACAAACTTATACAGTGAATGCCTTGGTCCTTCTTTTCCTTTGGACATTTCTACATTGCTGCTCACACATAGTTTTAGTTTTCTGGGCAGGCTGCATTAGATGGCAGAGAAGTAGTATTTGAAGCTAGGACTGTGTCCCCAAAACATTATAAACATGTAACCTGTTTTTCAGAAAACTTAATAATCTAATTTATGTAGATTCTGGGATAAGTCTAAAGTACTCACTCCATCTAACATCATTACAATTTTAATAGAGAAAATTAATAAATATTTCTTTATTTTATTTTATATCTTTATTTTATAGAACACTTTGGTAAAAGTCCTTTCTTGTTGTCTCTGAATCTTTTTAAAACTGCAGATTTTTTGGCTCTGTTGACACATCCTCATACCTCTCTTTATAAATTCGCCCCATTTTGTTTTTCCATAGATCACACTGTAAATAAGCAAGTTACAGATATGCTCCCTTCTTTGATATTTAGCTGTTAATGTGGACTACCCTTACAATTTGTCCAGAGGAAAAAAATAATACATGGACAATGGGAAAGGAGAGAAAATTACTTTTTAAGCTATGAAAGGGGCTATATTATGCCATGTATTTTTCAAGAAAAAAATGTTCATTCCAGAACCTAGCACTACTTTTGAGAAGTGGAAGGATATTGGGTGACAATTATAGGTGTAAGTTGATTGACTACACAATTCTTTATTAATATTCTATAGTAATTTTGGAATTTTCTTGAGATTTCAGAGGCAATGAAGAGCATGGAATATAGAAATCCTGTTAAGATTTATTTATTAACTTAAACTAGCTTAGCTTACCTTTAAGTTTCTATGGTTACTGACAACTATAGCTAGATAATAATTTGAAATGTCAAGTATAAATCTTAAAATGTCTTCCATACCTCCACCTTCCTTTAGTTTATTCATCACAAGGGTCTGCAGGAGAGCTCTGCTTGAAACAGGTAAGATTTCTGAACATAGGTCTTCAACTCATTGTCAGAGTGCTCTTTGTATACCTGTTAGGCTGGGATAAGATTTGTTTCTCTTTCTCCTCCCGTTCCTTCCCAAATGTAAAAAAAAAGCTTTTTTTTCCTTGTTAAACAGAACTGATATTTCTTCATTTTGCAACACAAGAGATAAGAAGTGGAAGCACAGAGCATTCATCACCTTGCAATGTTTAGAACTCAGCCTGGTGGCAGTCTGAATGTCTAATTATCAAAAACCCAGCTGTGAGAAATGGTGACTTTAATTTAGGAATAGGGTTAAATGACACTTAACTCACCCTAGTCCTCAGAGCTGTACTCCCACATTAGAAATCTGTGTTGGTTTGTCTGCTTTATTTAAAAAATAATAAAATAAATAAAAGGAACATGGTCCTGAGCTTAAAATTACTGGATCATCAGTAAAACAACATGATGGTCAAATCAAAGCAAAGACTGAACCAAATATTAATGATCTATGTGTGTAGAGGATTAAATCACCAGAACTTCATGCTGGTATAGGGTGTCGTTTCAGGTGTGATTCATATTGTTAAAGCTGGTAAGTATTGTTTGACTCAATCTTACATAAAGATTAAGGATAAAAATCTTTACCTTTCTCTAGTGAAAATAGCCTCTTTTACAATAAACATTGTTCCTAGTGCAGGATGTGAGTCATCTGTTCTGAATTCAGTCTGACAAAGGGAGAAGAGTACTGAGAGATTTTAGATGGAGATGCTGTATGGAAATGAACAAGTACAGAGAGCTCAGATGAATTTTTTTGACTAAAATGTCACCACTATTATACTTGGGTCTTTGAAAAACAGGTAGCTTACTTTACTTTTACCCAACTCTATCCATTTTTGTTTCGCACTTCCTCTTAATTCTTATTTAGACAAAGTGATTTTAGAATGGTGATGTCATTTGACTCAGTACCATGTCTTCCATCAGGAACTCAATATCAGCTCTTGAAAGTCCAAGGTGCTTCTTAAACTGGATGGAACTCTTTTTGAATTCACAATATAACAAACCCCTTATGATACCATTTCAAAAGCAAATGAACCTGTATGCTGAATTACAGTGTGATAGATAATGACTCTAAAAACAAAAGAGTAAAAGTTCCAAACATCTTGTGCTTTGCCGTTCTGGTATCTCTTGTTCCTGTGACCATAGCCCTCCATCAGTACAAGAGCTGGACCGAAGTTCTGCGTCCCAGAGTTGGTCTCTTTTGTGGCAATTGCTAAGACTGGTGTGGTCAATGACAAGGATTGTTAGTTACTGCTCAGACAAGGAAAGCAGAGATGGGCATTTCAGATGTTACTGGTAGAGTCAAACAATGGGTTTTTCTCATGAATGGTGTTGACCTTGATAGAGGACTTTTACTGCTTACTCTGTTCCCAAACAAGTTTCATAGCCTTAACCAGCTCAGTGAATGAAGATGCTAGAAACATTACTAGGTTTAACACTCAGAGTGGGCAATCCTCTCTCCCTGTGAAATATTTCCATTTGGTGTGACTTTGGCCTGGAAACAGCCCCTGGTTTAGATACAAATCACAGGTGCTCTGTATACAAAGTGCCTGTGAAGTTGTTTTCTAACTGAAGTAAGCAGACCAGTAACCCCTTCCTGTTGCTGCTATCACAGATGTAAGGTACTTCTCTGCAAACTATTAATGGTTCTCTTGCTTGTGCATTGTTTCCATAATCTACAAAAGGCAAATTTGAGAAAGAGGAACAATTTTGTATATCTTTAAAATGTGTTTTAAATATGTATAGTAGAAAAATATCATTCCCAAACCCTCACTTGATCCTACTTACATACACTTCTGGATGAAATGACTGCTAAGGATTTTAACAGCCCAGGCCTGCATTAGACAACCAGGTGTAACTTTGGGATTTCAGAGGTTGAAAAGTCCCCTGGGCAGTGAAATAAAAGAGAGACGGGCTCAGTTGGATGACCCAAAAAAGAACCACTTCAATAGGAAGCAAAATAACAAACAGCAAGGTGGGCACCAGATAGGGTGCACCAAAAAGGCGAGGGTCAGGGGTCACAGTAACATATTTAGGGTAGGATAAGGGTGGAGTGTGAGGAATGGAAACCCACAGGGAGTGGGGATTAGGAATATGTAAATAATGTGACAAAAAATAGCCAATGGTAGCCAGGAGAACAGAAAACTTTCTAGTAACATTTACATAAGAACTTCCCAGTTCTTCGCTCACCATACTGGAAACAGTGTTCCCTAACCTAGGGTATGGCTTTCCATGGCCTTAAACCAAAGCTTTCTTCAACCTCAACACAGGATCTAAGAATTTGCCCTTCAGTTTTGAATTAATTTATTGAGCATCATATCTGATATCATGCTGATAATAAAATGTATTAGCAATAGATCAAGTACCTCTGTGAAATAATATATGATGATGTCAGTTAATCATTTCATCACATTGCATAAGATTAACATGCACCTAACAAAGCATTGAGAGGCTCAAGAAATATTTTAATACTGAATTTGTACTCTTTTACAAAAACAGTGGCCTAATCAAAAATATATTATTAGGAGTTTTCTGAAAAAAAATGAAAATTCTAGACATATATGGAAAGAACACACCTGCTTCCTAGAAACACATCTATAGATGTGATAACAATACCTGGTTTCAGCTAGGGTATGGGTAATTTCCTCTCAGTAGCTGTTAGAGTGCTGTGTATTGGATTAGGAATGAGTATGGTGTTGATAGCACATGGATGTTTTAGGGTTTTGTTAATTGAGAGGGGGCTTAAGCAAGCAGCTGTTTGATGCTTAATTCCCAGCTGGGTTCAAGCCACTGCAACCTATAAGACAACTCATACCTTCCATTGTGATGGAATTTTACTTCTTGTAGGACACCTAATTGTTCTTACTGAGTTTGGGGAACTGTGAGATGGGCAGAGTTACTCTTTTGGCTGACAAAAGATATCTACAAAGCTCTTTGACTTTGCATAGTCATTTCTGAATAAGTTAGGATTATATTTCAGAGTGCACACAGTCTATTTCTTCTCCCATTTTGCTTCATGCAGATTTGGTTTAGAAATGGGAGGGGAGCAGGTACATAGCCAAGATTAACCCAAGGATATTTGCAAGATTATAATATGGCTCTTGAGCAGCCAGTAAGGGACAAAATCAGACATTCTTTATTAGCATGTTGAGTCAGAGATTTAGAATGTTGTATTAGCAAGCTGGATTCATCCTTGTCTTCACTGAAACAAAAAATTAAAAAATCAGCTTTGCTTTTTTTTTTTTTTTTTTTTTTTTTTTTTTTTTTTTTTTTTTTTTTTTTTTTTTAACTTCCATTCTGGTAGAATTCCTGATGTTCACAAAGCTTCATAAGGTGTGTATTTTTCCTGAACCTAGTTACATTTTCTCTGCAAATTAAAGGGCTAGTAACAAAATTTGAGTCTAATCATTGTAGTATCTGTAGGAGATGGATTTATTTTCTTTGTAAAATACAAAATAACTTAAAAATAAACAGAAAAAAGGTTGTAGATTTAGCGGATTAATTTTTTTTTAGTTGATGCATGAGGGAACAATCCAACTACATTATGATTATTTTGGAAAATTATATTTAGTTCTTGTTTTGTATTTATGTCTGTGTAATCAGATCATAATCAAATAATTGAATTTGAACATATTTCTTATCTCCCCAGTGTATACTACCACAGGGGTAGAAGATGAGCTATGAAATCTATCATGTTGGTGAGAGAAGGTTCATTCCAGAGATAACAGAAATGTTGTATGAGCACTCAGTCTTAGAGAGAGTGAGGTCAAAGCTGGGGATTACAGCAAAGCACAACAACATGCTGTTGAGAGATTTGCTACTGAAAATATTACAGCTTCTACTCTACAATCGGGAACAGAAGGATTTCAAAAGTACTAAGCAGCAGCCTCAGGGTTCCATATAAAGTTTTACAGTTACATAGGAGCTTAAATTGTGCCATTTTTAGTGAACTCTAAGCTGAAATCAGAGGTGTTATTATAGCCTCGAGTGGACCTAAATCTGATGTGTATAGCAGTACTAGGAACTGGGAATGTTGTAGCCATCACCTTGGAAAACAAATAACTTCTGAGTGCTCTTTACCCATCACATTATATTAATTAGTTCTATAAGCTCTGCTGAAAATTAGCAAAGTTCGAAACTTTCAGCTGAGAGTGATTTTTCACTCATCTCATCTGTCTCAGCTATTATCAATATTTTAATTGTTTCTCAATAAACAAAAAGTGGAAATAAATAGTCTTTTCATGTGTTGTTATGTATTTTCTTAAGATTTTAAGATCTTAAGATTTTCTTTTGAAGCTTCAATTCTTCCATCTATAAAGTGCAGATGAGTGACTACAAATGCATTTTTGCAAAGACAATATGATCCCAAAACCAGTTATAAGATAATATTTGCAACTACTGAAATAGTTAACCTTACTATCTCAGATGCCTGAAAACAAAAATGGCTCATGATTAAGCATAGATTGAAGTTATGCTTGAGAAACTTGTCAAAAATAACATGTTTCATTTCATGATTTTTTAGTCTCCCATTGATAAAAAAGCTTTTAAATGAAGTTATGTTTTAAGTAGGGTCCTGGTAGTCACTGAAAAAACCAGCTTACAGGCATGTAATACTACTTTGTAGTTTAACACGTTCAAGATTGCAAAGATGTATGACATTATTCAGTATCACTCTTGACCTCATCTTGTCTTCTTGTTTAAATCTAAGAGGGAACAAAACATTATCTAGCTTCTATTCCACCCACAGACTGGCAGGTATCACAGGAAAGAAAAATTCTTAGTTAAAGAAAATTATGAAAATGTGGTCAGAAAGATTATGGGTTTTGCTGTATGGACTTATTAAAAACATACACACACTGGAAAAACCTAGTCAGTGATGAGATGCAGAAACTGCATTCATACAGGTCTTGCCTTGTTCTGCTCTTCAACTTCTTGAGGTCTTGGGAAGTGTGTTTCCTTTCAGCATTCTTGCCTGACACTCAGATGGGAGATGCAGAGGGCTGTGGTTTCCAAGTGCATCCGTAAAAGAACCATAGAAACGTTCATGGCCACACAAGTTTCAACCTGCAGTGTTTTCAATATCTGTCCCTACACACTAACCTTGTTCTAGTTTTCTAACCAATGTCAACAAAAAGAACAGTAAATCCTTTCTTCACATCATCTTGTGCAAACATACTTTTGTTATAGAAATATTGTCTTTCTCAAATCTTTTACCTTTTAGAACTTCTGTATGTTCTGAAAGATTGTTTTCAGCATATGCTTTCTTCATTATTCATTATACCTGTGTTACTCTCATCAGTTTTGGTGTTGTGTTTAACATTTATGTTTCATTTTCCATACACCTAATTTTATTCACACATCTCTCTTTATCCACTTAATAACTTTATGTGGCTTCTGTGTCTTTGCAAGGATTATGTTATATGCATTCCAAGGAAATGTTTTCCTGTAAATGTCATTGGTACTTCTGTTCTTTTGTTCTCTTGCTATTCTTTTCTGGAGGACTAATAAATCTGGTTAGCAGGCAGAGATCAGCATCTTTGAGTTGGAGCCTATCAGAGCCTTTGTTTATCTTTTTGTCTTGGCCTGCCATGACTGTCTGGCCACATTTGTGAAGCTCTCTGCAAACTTTTCCTATTTCCCATTCTTTCTAATCACAGGATCATTTAGGTTGGAAAAGGCCTTCAAGATCAAGCTCAAGTAGTAATTTAGTGCCACCAAGTTCACTGCTAAACCATGTCACTAAGTGCCATATCCACTCTCTTTTTGATGGTTATTCCACTATTTCCCAGGGAGGACTGTTCCTGGCAGCCTGGCATCCCTTTCAGAAAAGATCTTTTTTCCCAACATATAATCTTAACATAATATTTATATGATAATTGGTGTTCAATGAGTTTTGTATCTCTTTCCTGTCCAGAAAGACAAATATCCTTCATGAAAAGGTGAAAATGCCATCCTGAAAACACTATTATTCATAAAAGTAAAAATTATTCTGTCTGACTGAGAGAGATATCTGGTTCTCATTATAACACAAAGTGAATAGAGCATATACTGGTCTCATTGCTGCAGACTTTTCTTATTACGCTGAGCTCTGGTCTTCTGCAACAGCTTGCAGTGATGAGTTGTGCAGGTTTTTGTGCTTCTGGTAAAAGTATTCCCTGTGACAGATTTTCTGAATGTTAATTCAAGATAGTCCTCTCTTTCCTTAATAAATGTGAGTGAAAATTAAACAAAACAAGACAACAAAATAAACTCCAACAATAGCAAAAAACAAACCCCCCAAAACCTGAAACAAATAGAAACAACCCAAAGGTTTTTATCTTCCTATGTACCAGTTCCTTTACTCCAGAAGGTTCTTCTACTCCTCTGCTGTACTGCGGTTTAACTGCTAAACACTTCGCTGAGTTTCAATTTACATTCATTATTACTCACTGTAGCTTCTATATTCTGCTGGGTTTTCTCTTTCACCTAATCTTGGGAAGCTGACTAAGTAGCATCAGTTCTTAGACAATGAAATTGAATTATTCTTCCAACCTATGACTTTTGGCTCCTAACCAGAAGGCATACTGATATATAAAGTTTATTCACACTGAGAGATGCTCTCAAGTTCTTTCTTAATGCACTTTTAGATATTAAAGTTTCAGATTGGCTGCATGATGTTGCATTCATAATTTATGTCAGATGCTCATAATCACTGTTGACTTTAAGAGAGTTCATAAGTAATGCTTCACCTTATGCTTTTAATGAATAATTTTATTTTATCTTGTACATTAATCTTCTCTGGTGTTTACTTAGGAAAAGCAGTCTTAAGAACTGTTGGTATAAAATCAGGCTATCTCAGACAATTGATACAATTAGAGCATTACTAACTCATATTGTAGTCTCAGGAGGCTATGTTCTTTGATTTCATATTTTTCTATTTTGATAAATTCTTTAGAGGAAAATGTATTTTGGAGTTTCAGGACAAATGCAGAAAATAACAGCATTTGATGACCTATTTAATTTTCTCTGTATTCCCAAGCCCTAAAACAGTGATGTTATGCACGGTTGGGATAAACTCAGTATTCAGAAGAGGTTTCTTATCCTGAGCTTGTATCTGGAAGACAGAACCTCTTTTAATATATTCTAATACATTTTTATTTTTTACATCAGCGCTCCTGATTTAAAAATATATCAAATGCCAAAGTATGTGTAGGTATCTGCATATCCAGGTTATAAAAATACCCTTGTTCCAAACATTTTACAACTTCAACAGGAAAGGAAATCATTACAACAAAGAAATTCAAGTACACAGAGATTAAGATTTATTATGCAGATGAGATTAAAATAAATTATACAGTCATCTGTTAGCTATGCATGACTTGATAACCAGTGATTTGCTTCAAATAATTAACAACCAGTTTTGAAACTTATGCCTTCTCTGGATCAGATTGGTGGATTTGAGCAGTGAATGTTTAGAACTATATTGATTTACATCACCTACATGCAGCTTGCCTTTTGGTCCAAATAACTGGACACACTCCCTGCCTTTTATATTTATTTAAATCTCTCCTCACCACAAAAACTCATTCCCTCGTATTTCCTCTTGTAGAGTGGAGATAAATAGCAGTGACAGTATATTTTTCACATAATGAAATAATCTTGTTTTCCATCTCTCTTGTGGTGAGAGACCATGGAGTAAAAATCTACAGTTAGACAACAAACAACAGAATCATAAAATCATGGAATCCTTTGGGCTGGAAGGGACTTTAAAGATCATCTAGTTCCAAACCCCTGCCACGTGCAGGGACACCTTCTACTACATTTCTTAGAGCTCCAGGTTGCTTAGAGCTCCATTCAAACTGGCCCTGAACACTTCCAGGGGTGTCAGAGCCACAGCTTCTCTGGGAACCCTGTTCCAGTACCTGACCACACTCACAGTAAAGAATTTCTTCCTAATATCTAACCCAACCTTCCCCTCTTCCAGCCTGAAGCCATTATTCCCTATCCTATCACTACAGTTCCTGAGTCCATCTCCAGCTTTCCTGTAGGCCCCTGCAGATACTAGAATTTTCTTTGAGGTCTCTACACAACTTTCTCTTCTCCAGGCTGAATAGCTCAAACTTTCAGCCTGGAAGGTGCTCCAGTCTCCTTATCAACTTCATGGTCTCCTTTGGACTTGCTCCAGCAGTTTCATGTCCTTCAAATTTTGGGGACTCCAGCACAGGATGCAGCACAGCATGTGGGTTCTCTTACAAGAGCAGAGGGGCAGAATCTCCTCCTTTGACCTGCTGGCCATGGGCCTTAGATGGAGCCCAGGACTTGTTTGGCTTTCTGGGCTGTGAGCACTCACTGCTGGTTTATGCTGAGCTTTTCATCAACCAACACCCCCAAGTCCTTCTCCTCAGTGCTGCTCCCAATCACTTCTCCATGAAACCTGACCCAGATGTAGAACCTTGCACTTGGCCTTGTTGAAATTCTTGAGGTCTACACAGACTCACCTCTCCAACCTCTCAACGTCCCTTGCAACCTTTGTCACTTTTGCAGAATAGGTTTTGGTGGAGGAAAACACATGTGCACATCCACCCTACTGAAAGGTGTTAGTTTTAAATTATTAAAAGTTATTTTATACAATGTTCTTGCCAGGATGCGTGTACCAGCAGTCTCTGGTCATTCTGACCACTGTCTTTCTGTGTAATATTCCTCTGTAAATCCTCTCTCCCAATTCTTACTTTCTATGAAAAGTACAAAGGACATGCGAGGGAGAAGGAGAGGTAAATGAGTAGAGTGCTGGATGCTCCCCGAGAAGCTTCTCATAGGCTGCTAATTTAGGGTGCAACAAGTCGCCAATTAACTCTTTTCCTGAGAGCTAATTGATGCAATGATCTATGGGTTTCCTTCCTCTTCTTCTCCAAGGTGCTGGCAGAGTCACAGCATGCATCTGGGAGTGCTGCTGAAGGGAGCTCCACGCAGTCCAGGGGAATTTCCTGGGGCTGCAGGGAGCCCGCACGGAGGCAGTGCAGTGTAGGTTTAGGGCCATGATTTGGGGATGCTGTGCTCAGAATGGCTCTGTTGGGATTATGCTCCCAGTACCACCATCCTCCCAGCCAAACTCCAAAGAAAGTTCTTGACTGCTTCTTGCAGAGAAGAATGAAGTTAAGGATCAGGTGTGCTCTTGCAGCCAGGTCAGCGCAGCCCAGGGGGCAGAACGAGGTGGGGAGAAGGAGAGGTTGTGAAGGAGGGCTGGCAGGGGGCTGGAGAGAGCAACCAAAGCCTATGGAGCATCCATGGTGCTGGCCATCCTTAACATTATGCATTTTCAAATACTCAAAATTTGGTTTTTAAGGAACAGGAATTGTACTACTCTTTTAAATTAAAACTTAAGGAAAAGAGGTTGTCCATCTTCTGCAAAAGTGCCTCTTTATACATCATTCAGATTTTCTGAAGAACAGACAACTATGTACATAAGTGAGTCATTACAGGGATGGTCTTGGAATAAACATGTACAATTTCAGAAGTAATTTTCAAATTTAGTCAGCCAGATCCAAATGGCTGTAGATAAATCTACTAACCATTTGGCTTCTAAATCATGAGACAGAATCATGAATAACAGATGTTTTGTGATGAGGAGTGACTAAGAGCTAAGTACTTCTATGAGATCTGAATATTTTAGACCATGACAGCCTCCTTGGTAGCTGGGCATAATAATTACCCTTCTTTTTCCTGCTCTCAAATCTTATGCCAGAGATAAGAGTGTAGTTTGTTATTGCTACGGAGACTCTTGCTCTAAATTTTTTAACATCTCTCTGTAATTTTGTTAGAGACTTCAATTTTATTTCTTCCCCCTACTTCTCAATCTTCAAGATGTCTACTTTGGAAATATAATGAGCTCCTCAGCATTTTTATTTTGTTATCCTTTGAAACAAAAGCACTGTAAATCACCTAGAAAATGCTTTCCATGGAAAAATATTTTCCCAGCAGATAAAATTCACCCTTTGAAAATCACTTCACTACTGTGATGCATGCAAATTTTGTTTTGCAAACAATGGCTTTGGTTTGAAAATGAAAGAAAAATTGCACTTCACTGACTGACATTATTTTGCTTGGCTTTATAGAAGACTGTTAGAAGGCTAAAATCATCGCTTACAAATAATTATGTGTCAGTGTTTACACAGGTCCTTTCATATGATGGTACAACCTGGATACAGATTGTCTCCTTAGAAGTGTGAAAGTCAGGGTCCTACTTAACCCTGGTTAAGCTGTAGCACCTCGATGTTAACAGAGGGTCAAATCTGCATTGGTAAAAACTGATTTGAACGTATTGATTTTGATTAAATATTGGTACAAGGCAGATTTTACTCTGTCACCCTGTTCTTTTGGAATTTTCTTAGCCTTCTGATTGTTTACCTTCTTGGAGTCAGGATTCTCACACTTCTAACAGTTTCTTAATGTAAAAATAGCTCTGTTTACTTAATGGTTGTTTTTTGTTTGCATTCCTTTCTGGAGGAGGAGAAAAACTGATTGACTGTCTGTTTGACCAGTGTGGTTGGAGGGGTCGTGATCCTATCCTCCAATCCACAACTGGTGCCAAAAATGTATAAATATGAAAGAAAGTAAAGTTCTGCTCTCTTCTTTCCTGCTGGGATATCTATGAGTCTGTGTGGTTCTTGCGTGTCCAATTGTGTCATTACTCAGTATGTTTTCCTCATCTCAGTGTTTTTACATTTCTGAGGCTTGTTATGTTAATTCTAGTACTACTTATATTTTATCATAGCTACCAACAAAGTGTACATTTTAAGAACTATCTTGATATTTAACCATGAGAGTAATGCTGACATTCCCTGACTAGAACTTTAGGATTGACCCCTCTTTTATGTAGAAAATGTCCTATGGGTGCCTAGTTTTGCTCTTGCACTGTCAGTAAGGTGGGATTCAGGCACCTGGTGTTCAAAAGAATGGGATTCAGCTACACCTTCAGCACTGGAGATCGGTCTGCTAGAGCAAACAGGTTATAGACCCTCAAGCTGCAATGATGAGTATTGGTGCAAAGTTAAAAGTCAGCCAAGACATGCAGCATGTAGTGAACTAACAGTTAAAAGTGTAGAAGTATTAGATTAGTTATATATAATGTGGGCAGTTCTTGATTTCATGCTGAATATTGTACACATAAGTAATGTCACACTATCCACTGTCACACAGCAAATCTTTTCTGATCATTTCAGTTCTATCAGAAAAGAGCATTTATTGAATTCTTATTTGATATTAACTCCTGTTAAGTAATAAAAGAAAACAGTGGACTCCTAGTGGTAAAACAACATGAAGTAAAAAGCAACAACAATTATTCAAATTCTGAAAAGCTGAACAATGTCCAAACTTTGCTGCAATCTCAAGTAATGCAAAATGGCAAAACGTGTTCTAGTGTAGAAATCTTGTGAAGATATATACAGTCCATTTTATTAAGGGTGTGTAATCAACAACAGAAATGTTTGTGTAAAATGCATTTATATATGGAAGGTCTACTGGAGCTTTATAATTTTAATGCATCAGTTAGATAGTTACTTGATGCAATTAAATTACTCTACTTGATAGAGCAGGCAGCAAAATTTTAATGGGCATTTGCCTTCTACATTTTCCTCTAGAGATGGAGGTTTTTAATAGGAAACACTGTGGGCAGAAAATCTGGAGAGGAGCAATGTACCATAAAACTGGAAAGTATCTTCTCTTGCATAATTCGGTTTTTGCAAATACTGCTTCATATGTGTATAGAAAGGGAAAAAAAAAAAAAAAAAAAAAAACCAGAAAAAGTACTCTTAAAAATCTAATGGGTTCATAAAAGGTTTTTAAAACTCTACAGACTGTTTTACAAATCTTCTCTCAGCCATGTCCTGAAAAATATTTCTTCACAGAGAAAATGGCTGCAAGATTGACGTAGATGGAGTTGCACTCAATAAATGTATGCTCATTAGCATATGCTTAATAAAAGGCTTGTTAACTTAGTCTCCATTCTAGGCATGTCACTCAGAGAAGTTATAACAATATTGATTTCTTTTACTGTGACAGAAACATGGGTGCAGTGGTTTTGCAGTTTTAAAATCATCAATAAATACAAATATAAGAATTAATGCCACACTTATTTTATAAAATAATGAGAGATTATAATGAGTTGCAGTAACTCTTCTTCCCATTCATTTGAAATTACACTACCTGTTTTTTCTCATAAATGCCACTTAAGATGATGCTTTATTGCCTTCTGCTAACAAAAAAGAAAATATGTTTTAATTTGTATTTATATAGTTTAGCCTGGAATTTTAATTTATCTTTATACAGTCTCCCAAGTCAGGCATTCTGATGCTGATATTTGGTTGTTCGGAGTATAGGACTATAAAAATACTCTTTTGGCCAGAGTAATGTGGCTGGTGATGCAAGACTTGCAGTTCTAACAGGTGCTATTTTCTGTCGGTTTGTCACTTTACCCAATCTCATTCTAAGAAGGCCATATTGGAGTTTTTTTTAATGAATTTCAATGCCATTTTTCCTTACTTAAATTATCTCCAGGTATATGACAGTTAATAGCTGGATTTTGGGCTCATTTACTTTCACTGTAATCCAAAATTCTTTAGCTGATGGAGAACACCAGTACCTTAATCTCATTTTATCCTTCAGGAGATTGACATTCTCTGGTTCCATTTGATGGCAATAAAAAACCATGAAAGGCAGAACAAACTCATATTGCTGTGGTCAATTACTTTTGAACGAAATCAATCCCTGCCTTTTTCAGGGAGCAGGTGTCCTTTGTCTGGGTATCACATGTGTGCCATGTGATTATGAAGAGAATATTGAGTTTTGGCAGGCCCCAGTCTTTAAAATATCGGGAGAAATAGCATGTGTTTGTTTGGCATCCTCAATATTTTGGGATTTTTGAGATGTGTTTAGGGACATCATTCTTTAGTTCACATCCTCTCTTCTCAAGACTGTCAAGTTATCCTTCCTCAAGAGCATCCAGCAATGTTTTTTTCTTGGCAGCAGGACCAAAACTTATACAAACAGGCTTACCCAGGGCGTAGTCTTAATGAAGCATGTAAAGATGGAAATGAAGTTTTAGGATAATTGATGTAAAAATTTAGGAAACAGGGTAACTTTGTAGATATACAACTCTTTTCAATTCTCAAGGCTCACAAAGCTTCATTTTAAAATGGTGGGTTTTTTAAACTTCTTTTTCCTGTGTTTTTAACTATTTTAAAATAATTCTGGTTAAAATTGGAGGAACATTCAAAGAAAGCCAAACTAAATACTCGTCACGTTTGTTGTAGCTCATTAACCTACTCCTGAACTCAATTTCTTTTTGATATTTTCCTAATATTTGTGGGTACACAAAGAGTTTTTGTTTATTCCAAAAATCCTTTTGAACCTACCTAACACTGTTTAATGTGAAAGCTAATGAAGAATCCATATTGCTTGCAGCAAACAACCCAGCAGCAATTAGGAAATGTCCATCATTATAAGGAATGTCCATGGCGATATTCACTATGAAGTACGGATGTTTCACAGAAGAGTTTGATTGATTTTGGTTGTTTGGTTTTAGTTTTTTGATGTTTTGTTTTTGGATTGGATTTTTTTTTTTGGTTGGTTGGTTGGTTTGGTTTGGGTTTGTTCCTTCTTTGCTTTGGTTCTCTCTTGGTTGGGTGGCTGGTTGTTTTTAAATAGGCAGTTTCCACAAAGTATTTCTAGAAAGAAATAGAAAGTCTTTCTACATCCATTTTTAAAATCATTCATATTTTTCTTCTACCCACAACGGACCTTTTGAAATGTTAGATACATTTTAGTCATACTTTCTGGGCTTAAGTACTGTCATTCTCTTGCAAGGTTCTTGTTTTCTTTCAGTTCACACAAAAATTTTGTTAAAATTTTTAAAAACTCTATGCAAAGCTTTCCACCCCAAACACCCCTCTGATATGAGGTGGCTACAGGACCTGAAGTCAGATGTACACTTATTGGAACCATTGGAAGGACCATCCCACATATCAGTCTTTTCATAGGGATACAGAAGACTCTGAACTTCAGCAGGTTTTCTACTTTTCATCCTGACAAGCAATCCTCTTAGGTTACCTGGTTCTAAAATGGAGAGTGATAGAAAAAATCAACAAAATTCTAAAGGAATGATTGTGGAGACTTTTTCTCAAAGCTTGCTTTAAGCAGTGATCTTATACCAATGGTTTAAAGAGTTGATGTGATTTAGAAAATTTTCAAAAATTATGTGGGTGGACTAAAGAAAAGCAACTAAAACAATTTTCTTCTAATAAATTTATGTAGAGATCTGGTTTAGGCAGAGCATGCACTTGATGACAGACAAAGAGAAACAAGTTTGGATAGAAATGTCAGGGGCCCAGTTTTCACCTCTTTGGAAGGATGTCCAACTGTATAGAGGCCAGACCAGCAAGGATAAGGAGAAAAAAATGCCCATTGTTATTTCAGGACTGTGCTTTATCCATCCCAATGTGGAGTGAATCAATAGCTGCTCTTGGCCTTCTCTGGTTGGAATTCCCAGACATCTCATCCATGCCATTCTGTTGCATTCCCAGAAGTAGGAAAGTATGCATTATCCTACCTAAGGAAGTTCTGGATCAGTACCTATTTGAACATTTTGCTCTGTTTTGCTGGAATAGAGTTTTTCTAATTTGATGTTCAGATTGATGTTCTCTGTCATTTGAGACCCTTCCCAGGGATAAGTTGCTGTCTCTTACCATAGCTGAGTTTGTCTGTGTGCTTGAAAGCAGTTGAAAGGCAGGTATCAATTATTTGTTCCTCATTAATGGAAGAATGGAACATTCATAACATCAACTGTCATGTTGCTGAGAGAGTTAACAGGACATGTGATCTTCCCTGTCTTGTGCTGAAGTGGTGGATCCAAGGAGTGTGGAGGGCAGCATGTGTCTGCTGCCTCAAAACCAAGGAAGCTGCAGGATGCCACTGATCTCATGACCTTCCAATAGCTTCACCCTTTCTGGAGAACCATCCCTTCATTAAAGTTTTTATGTAGAAAACACACAACATAAACAAGATAAAGGTAACAGTCCCACGTTACTATCCAAACATGGGACTGTTGTCTCCTGATGCAAAATCAGGAGTGAAAAGATTAACTGTAAAAGAAGTGTATTTAGGAACATGATTTCCTAGCTCTGGGAAGTAGCTCAGTACATGTCATTCCTTGCTGCCTACACTTAAACAACCAAACTTTTTCCATTCTTAATTAAAAAATTAATGATGTCCTTGCAAAGAGAGCTGTGATAGTTGGGACAACTAGTTTGAGTTGCTGTAAAGAAGCATAGATGGGCAGGAAAAGAGCATCTTTTGGGCCTGGCATGAGAGCAACTTGCAACCTTCAGGAGAGCAACTTGCAACCTTCAGGTTCTCTAGCTGCCCAGTCAAGATAAAAGGAAGATGGATCATTTGGGATAATTGCCTAATACCCCAAGTACTGCTGTATGGGACTTAATGGGGAATTTAAGTTTTGCAGTGCGGGTCTCTGTGACAAACCTTTAGGTCTCCTGACTTCAGGGCAGATGGTGGCAAGAAAATAATTATGAGCAGGAACAAGAGTTGGCACTAGAAAAAGAACACCTTAATAGTGGATAAAAGAAAAAAGGGACAGTGCCCCAAAACTGTGACAGTATCCAGAACTCTGTGGGGGTAACCAACCAAGGACCTGGAACTAAGGGAAACATGACAATATATAGGGAACATCTGAGGGTTAGGGTGCAATCAGAAACTCAAACTGGGAACATAACCATATTTGTGCAACTTAACTGACCAATCATAAAACATAACCTTATATGGAACAACTTCATTAACATGCAAACTCCCATGAACCTTTACTACTCGCCACAACTCAACGGGTTTCCCACAGCCTCAGGTTTATAGTTGCTTCAGCTTGGATAACTCCCACACTTATGTACCATCAATCTGTCCTTTGGCTGACTAATTCAGGGGAGATGAATTTGGACTCAAAGCACTGAGCGATGTTCTTTCATATTGATGGCCTGGAGGTAACCTCAGAGCTAAAGAGCCATCTCTGATAGTCTCTTTTGATCTGGAAGTAGTTTTGAAAATTAAGTATGGGCTTTTTAAATTTTCATTTTTTCCTAATAAAATATTTAGAGAGTTAAATAATCGTTAATTAAAAAGGCAATGAAAATGAGAAAGGAAGTCTTTTCAGCTTTTGATAATGTTTTTCCCTACAGACCAACACCAATATTCAAGGAAGATAAGGCTAATTATCATGAATATTATTACCAATGCTTTACCTGTGCAGAGATAAACCAAATGAAATTGCCCTAAGTAGCAACATTTCACAGAGGTGAATGTTTGCACTCCAATACACACATCTCATGAGAACCACATATTTGCCTATAAATATGAAAGGCATTAATATATATTTAATATAAATTTAATATAAATTCATATATTTTCAATATATATGCATTTGATATGTTTCATATCTTTCATGTAAATATGAAATATGTATGGATATTTGCTTTTGTACTTAAGTTGGTTAAGGCACAGGGGTCTTAAGTGTGGTATCCACAATCACCATTAATTCTGGATTGATGCAGAACTCATCAACTTGTCTCAGGTTGCTCCTAACCAGAAGGAAAGAGGAGATTTTAGAGCAGTTCAAAGCCTCCAAGTTCCCAAGTATATACTACTAACCATGGGAGAAGAGCCAGCTAAACATGGAGTTGTTTCCCATCCTTTTATCCCCTTGCTTTCCACAGGAAAGAACAGAAAAAAATGTGGATGTGCAGGAGAGCAGAATCACTGATACACTAAGGGATACATTTCATCTCCATGCAGGTATGTCCTTCTCTCTGTCACTTTTCATCTGCACATAAACCCAGTTGTTTAGTGGCCTATTTTGCAAGTTTATTTGGTGAAATGGATTTGACTTAGTGCTTCTCTTCCCTGAATTACCTCTTTAGTGACACATTTACCATATGTTTTATGTGATTGTACAATTAAGTTCTCAGGATCTAAAAACATAATAGCATATTAAACATAAAAATACATAAATAGCAGCTTTTGGTTTTCTTCTCTAAAAAGTATTCTGTGTAGATACAGATGCTGATAGATGCAGACTGACCCTCCTCATACAAGCTTTCCACAAAGAAAACATGTTATTCTGAAGATTTAAAATGGGAGCATTATTCTGTTTAACCTTGGCTTCAGGGTGCAGCCCCAGGCTGTTGAATAAAAGTACTACTCTTGTTTTTCTGGAGTTTTGGTTAATCTGAAGAAAATATAAAACAATAGACAACATATATCAGCACACTGGAAAAGAGTGTAATCAGAGCACCTTACTGACTTCACAAAAAAGAACAGTTTACTATAGGTTTCAGGTGCCTCCTTCACTTTGTTTTTGTGCTGTGCATTTCAATAACTTGGAGCATTTTTATGTTAACTTCTCAGCTGCTTCCTGAGGAAATTATGACACACAAGTGTTAACAACAGAACTTTCAAAGGTGTCAAATTCAAATGTGTTTTACTTATAAAGTAGTTCACAGTACTATTTCAATGCCATTTTCCCCTTTGTGTGTTTATAGTGCATTGCATTTGTAAATAACCATGGAATTTGTTCTCTGTGAAAGAAAAATAACAACCCTGAATTAATTCAATTAAAAGACCAGGTCAATTCATTTGAATAATTATAGCAAAAAAAAAGACGAAAGTATGGATTGTTTATTCTTTTGTCAAGCTTTTCTTTTATGCTCAAGTCTTAATTTTGTTCTTCTCAAGATACAATGAATAGCACAGCAATTTATGTTTGTCATCTCTGTTCATAAAATGAAAAATGAAAGAAAACTTTCATTGGTTAGTAAGTAGATGACAAAGTTCAGCCGAGCAGATAAACACTTAAAAAGAAAGCTGTCAGACTCTTATGTCATTCAAAGAAAGGTACTAAGAAGACAATGCATCAGATATAGGATATTAAGTTCTCTATATAGAGAACATAAAGATAAATAAAACCACATTATAAAATGGTGACAAATGTCTTTATGCATATTATAGACTTGGAGAAAATTCTTCTGAAACATAAAGGGAGAAAATGTTGATTATAGAGGATGCTGGTTCTCCTGCATGCCACTCAATGTGTGCCTCATTGGGTGAAGCCATTGTTTTTTAACAGTGCCTGCCTGATGTCTCTTTCATTGGACAGAATTCCAGTGCAGTTATATTACTCTTCTTCTTATAGTATTTTAATGAATTTAAAAATATAGAGGGTAAAATTACAACATGCTGATAAATGTCTTGGCTTTATTCTGCAATTTGTGTACTAGGAATAAGAAAAGAGATTAGAGAAATTGGAAATTAGAGAAAATGGCTTTATGGTCTAACGTGACTGTATAACTGAAATAACTTTTTTGACCAAGTATATTTTTTCTACAGGCATTCTGCTCCCAGTATCTTGACATTAATGTTCTCGTGCAACTGTGACAGCAACAGACAACACCCACCATGGAGCTGCAGGAGCTAAGGAAGGAAAAATATTTCAAGAACTGCTTCTGCATCTTTCCTGATCCTTAAACAGAAAATGACTCATTCAAAAGCTCACCAGCTTCCTCCATAAAGATAAAGAAAAAGCTGAAGGCATGGACCTCAGACAAGCTTGATGCTGAAGTGATAGTAGAGCCAGTCTGTTTCAGAAATTAGTCAGAACCTCAGTTTTTCCGTCAAAATGCTAAGTGTGTGTAAAGCTCTTCAGAATGCAGATGTCTTTAAACAGACAAATTCAAATGCAAACTGAACAAACCCCTGCTTTCTCACATTCAAATGTTAACCTTGCAGCAAGGATTTGAGTTAAAAACTTTGCTGGAAAATTACTGGCAGTATTTTTGCAGTACTCAAAAAAACCCCACACAAACAAACAAACAAACAAACAAACAAAAAACCAAAAAAAAACACAAACCAAACCAAAACAAAACAAACAAAAAACCCCACACACAAAAAAAAAAAAAAAAAAAAAAAACAACAAAACAAAAAACCCCACAAAAACCCCCCAAACAAACAAACAAACAAACAAAAACCCCACAAATCTTACCACTCAATTTCTTCCTGCTTAAAAGTCTGTAATGTAAAAACCTGGTTATTAAAGGAAAAATGGAATTTTGACATTTTCAAAACCTTTCAGTAGGTAAGAATTTCAGTCCCTGCTTTTGTGTTATAAAAGGTATAGATCAAATATTCTTTCCCTGCTTTAGGCTTCAAGTCCATCTCTGTCACAAATATTTTTATTCATAACACTTGCTACTCTGTTCAGAAAAGATGTGTGCTCTTGAGTGAGGGGTTTTTTACTGCTTTTCTTGAGAGAACACAAGCAATGGAGATAAAGATTCATTTCAGTATCTCTGAGCTTCCCTAAATCTGGAGTATTTCAGAAATAGTTCAGTGGCTAATGTGAATTGGATAACTCAAGAGCTCTTCCATTTTTTCCAGCTCTCCAAAAATAACTCTCCCTGTTTTGAATGTAAATTTCCGAATGCAGAGTATAAACCTGATTTATTCAGAGATAAAAAATATTATTTAAAACTAATATTTGCTTGCTCTAGAGGAAGACAAACTGTGGGAGCAATATAGTTCTGGTTATGATATTTAAAGATGTTTTTCAGCCTGAGATCAGACGTGAAATGCATGGAAGTTCTGAGCAGGAGAAAAGCAATAGATCCATGAGTGCATATGGAAAAGAAGAGAGAACACAGAAAGAGCAAATTAAAAAGAGAAACTAAATCTATTTGCAAGTGTTGAATCTATTTGCAAGAAGTGTTATAAGAAAAGCACCATCTTGAACTAGTGAACAAGTAGTCTGTTAAAACAGAATTTAGGAGCTTTGGGCACTTCCAGAAATAATATCCTCAATTAAAACAGAGGTAGTAGAACCATTTAAACAAAACACATTTAACATTATTTGTTTTCAAAAGGTTGTAATTGTAGACGAGTGACAATAAACTTGCAAGCTACTCTTCCCTGGCAAACAACAATAAAACTATTCAGAATTGAGTCCCCTCTAAAAACGCTGTTTTGAAATGAAGAGGATCCACATAGTCCTTGGCTGCTGTCACTCTAGAATACGTATAATTTGCTCTAACTTCTTTTACTCATCTTTTGACTGTCCTTGCTACCTCACAAAACCACTGCTCTCCACTGCAGTGGGCTCAGTTCAAATGACAAAGTCTACTTAATGGGATGCACCTGCTGTGGGCTACAAAATTGGATTTAGTTGAGTTAGGTGCAGTTCACAGCCTTTTAGAAGCATACATTTTTCTACAAAAGAAACATTCTATTTTTTCAATTAATTTAACAGGAAAATATTGAGAATTGCAAAGAAAAATATTTACTAAAAAGGGTATTATGTTTGTGCTTGTTTAGTTTGTTTCAAAATGTTATGATAGCAAAATAATAGAATATTCTATGTAATTTTAGGTGTTTTTATTACAATAGATGAAGAAATCCTATTCTGTGCGCTGAAATACATTTGATTGTAGCACAAAGCATTTTGCACTTGTTTCAGTGTTCAACTTCATTAATATAAGTGACAGCAACAGCATGTCACTAAACATAAACTAGCAGGGAAGAGGAGGGATAGGGTCTGCTCCAAGGTGGGAGCCAGAAGCTGGGACAGCCCAGGTGCCAGGAGGTCACTGCCCTCATCCTCCAACCTGTGACTGGTTATTGGTTACCCTTGGCAGCACTAGGGAACCAAGGTATAAATTTTATCAGCAACATTTCACTTGCAGCCTTTTCAAAACTTTGTTGACTTAACAAGATTCAAAATTATGGCAGATGATTTCTCCAACAAACTTGTCATGGAAAATGTACTCCCTTTACAAGTGTTGTTACAAAGCTGGAAAATTATGGCAAAAATACTAGGTGGCAATATAGACTATTAAAACTGGGACAACTCCATAGGCCCTGAGCAAATCTATTTTCATGCTCCCTTTATAACACAAAAAGCACATCAGACAAGACGTAAGACAGATCCTTTATGATATGCAAGTAGGAGGGCTTCAGAGTTTTTTGAGTAATTGTAACCACAAAGTTTGATAGAAGCATTTAGAACATTGAAAAAACATATAGTAATTTCACATAATTTAGCAGTCTATGCACAGATGCATCACAAAGATTCACAATAGTTTGCAGTTGGATATTAACACTTCACTTGTCTCAAGAGGAATAATATCTTTTCCTGTATCTTTTTAGCAGATTTAAAAGTGCTGTTAAAACATATTTTATTGAAAATACAATTAATTTTAGATGTTATAGTGTGTACATCTTCCAAATAGTTTTGTTATTTTTCATATGAAGTCATATTTATGAAACCACATCCAAAACTAGAATGACGGGAAGATGACATTTCCTTCTGGGGGCTGTTTCCAATGGCATGCTATCCACCGAGTTATTAGAAATACGGAAATCAGAAAGATGGACTCAAGCAAAGTGAAGATAAATAAATCCTCTTCAAACTGTGTGAATAGATAGCATTTCAGCAAGTTCATCTTACCTAAATCTAGACTGGGAAAACATTAATACAAGAGGAACTAAAGGTGCCAAAGATCTCTGAAAAAACAAGCAAATTCATGCTTTCACTTATAAAAGCATGGCTCACTAAAGTAGAAGCTGTCTTTTAAAATTAGGCACCTAGAATACTTCATAGTAATGACTTCTAATGGGGTTCTGAAAAACAGAAAGTTGTTCCAGTGTTTCTTTACATTTTAGGAATTAGTAATGAAGTAAGGAACAAGTATCTATTTGCCTAGTTGGAAAGAATCAAATAATTTCATTCCCTGATTGATAAATATTCCTGAGCTGATGTGTAAAAAGAAATGTCACTAGAAGCCATATTTATTAAATAAAGTATTAATAAATGACAGCTTTCATGAAATAATTTTCAACGTGAAAATATAGCCATAAGATGTAGGATTTTACATAAAATTAAAATTAATACACCTGTAAACACGATATGAAGACTATCCTTATAAAACAAGAGAACATTATAGAAATCAGTATTTCTAAAAACTACTTCTGAAAAGAGTGACTTTAATTATATATGATTATAAATTCTTATTGTGATGTTGCCATAATTTTTTTAAAATACACTTGTTTATACAGTGGAGAGCAGAATTAACTAGACAAGAGCAATCAGCTTACTTCTGACAAACACAAAAAGTGTTTGCCTGACATATGAAGAAAATGTGTAGAGTTTGTGTCTGTAAATTTGAGAAGGGAGAAGAAATCATGACAGATGTGAAAAAAACTAGGCAAGTTATTTGAAAGCTGAAAAAAATCTCTAGACAGTTTTCAATTTGCTTGGAATGGAAAAAAAAAAAAAATTGGAAAACGACTTGGTCTGAGTATGAAAAGATCTTCCAGAGGAACACTGAGCCTTTATCAGAAGTGAGATGCTGTGGAGTCCCTGCAACCCCTTGATTTAATACCCAGGGTTTGGCCTTGGCAGGACAGACTTTAGAACCTCCTCCCAGCCTGAGAGAGAGAACTCTCCAATGGTGCTCTGCACACGATGGTCTGCCCCGGTCCCCCCACTTCCTAATGCCCCTGTTCCTTTGGTTTCTCCTTTCCCCTGTGTCTCCATTGGTGGTGGGATCCCAATGACCTGCCCTTTGTACCTCCCTGGTGTCTCAAAGCTGCTGAAGTGCATTCTTAAGCCCGAGACTGGTACATGTTCATCCCTTTTTGCCCTGGATTTCCCTTCAGCTCCTGGAAATAAATCTGGCTGGAACTGATCTAGTGCAAGAGCCTTCTTGCCTCTCCTTACTGAGCTAGCCACGTGTCACGTGTGGAGGTGAGAGCTTGACTGATTTGCCTGAGTTTCCCCAAGCAGCTTTTCCACAGGAGATGCCTATTAGGGTTTAGGCTTCAGCTTCACTCCTAAAGAGCACAACACAGTAAGATGCCTTTAAGCAAAGGAAGGAAATCAAACCAAACCAAGCAACCAAAAAAAAAAATCAAAAAAAAATCCAGAGTCTTGAAGACATTAACCATGGTAAAAGTCTGTATGTTTGATGTCCTGATATTCTCACATCACGACACAAAACGCTCCTATAACTTAGCACAACCTAGCACAAATTTCTCAAAGCATGGAGGAAACCCAACATACTGCAGACTGCAAAAAAATGAGGGTAGACATTCATAATTGTCTTGTCAATCCTTAGCTCTGTATCAGAAAAATTGTCTCCTGAAACCCTTGCCTTTGAAGTGTTTTAATTGTGCAGTGAAATAGATCTTGGTACTTCAGCCTCCTGAAAGCTCTTTTAACTACGGCACAAGTGAGCATTCCCAAAAGAGCTGCCAGATGCCCCAGGAGACCAGTGGAGTAATCTATAGCAAAAAGAGATTAAAAAATATATCAGTATGTTAAAGCCACATATCTGTGCTTGCACTAAGTATTTGCTTTTCATATTTATGAAATTCTGATTCATTTGGCTGTTAGCTTGTGATATCTGCCAGAAATCCCAAGCAGGGAACATAGGGAACAAAGCTAAAACCATGAAATAGCAGGCCTTTGAGGAAATTCTGGTGGGCCAAGGTAGTTGTTGAAAGGCAATTTGTAGAAGAAAATTAGTTTTCCAGAAAGTAAATGGGAAATTGATTCTGCCAGTGGAAAAAGATCTGATTGTCTATTTCTTGACCCCAATTTGGGTAAGCCTGGGTAGTCTGAGGAACTACAGTTCCTCATACAGTTAGTCATACAGGATCCATATAAAATAAGAGGAAAAGAAAAAGGACTTTTTTTCCTCTTGTGTACATGTTGCAATGTTCTACAGTTACTATCCAGCAATATATTCTGTTTGGAGCACAGGTTTTTCCACCACAGCCTTCTGAGACATGAGAATTAATAGATTTCTTCAAAATAGACTCTACTAATATGTAAGAGCTCAGAGCAAAAATGCTTAATGATGTACCTAAAATCTAAATTTCTTTATAAGCATTTTGAATCATTTGTATGTCAGCAAAGTTTGTGACAGTCATCTCTATATATTTAAATACTGCTGACATGAGTAAAGTGACTCAAAGATCTATGCAGGTATATACGTTTGAGTTCAGCCTTGTAGTGGAATAAGGGATTAGATTTCCTTGTGAGAATTACTACATTAATATTAGATAGTTCCATTTGTAAAAACAAACTGAGCTTCAGTTCTGCCTACAGTCATTCTGTTGCTGGTACCATCAGGAATTGTGAAGAGGCACAAAGCTGAAACGAAAAAAAGAAAACCAGATTTTTTTAAAAGTTAATTTTTAGCCAGCAGTACAGTTTGCTGAGTTAGTCTTCACAGTTTTGTGGGATTCTTTTCTTACCTCCTAACACTCCCATTATCCTAATTAGGTGTACCTAAATCCTGGATAATTGGGAACTGTATAGGTATTTAAAAAGTTTTTCTTTTTTGCCCTAAGGAACACAGCTTTCAAAGAGGGATTAAACTCAACATTAGCAAGTACAAAGAAATCTAAATGCACTTTAGTAGTTATGAAAGACATCTTGTGAACACCTACTGTAGCTATAAGATGTACTTATATTCTGAGAGGTTTTTTCCAGGACTCAATCCATTCTTCCCTTGAAGTTCCTAGAGATTTTGTTTCTCAGTCTTTGGTTAATACATTTTTGGTGCAAAATGGAGATTAATGAAAAAAAAGACAGTAAATATGTTTCAATCCAGACTAGCTGACTATCCAAGGAATTCATCTTCTCTGTGTGAGATACTAGTTTTGTATCTCTTACCTGATCACTTAAAATAAGAAATTGTATCAAATTCTCTTAGATCGTAGTGAGTACTATAAAGACTAGAGAAGGTATAGTTTTAAGTAGATGAAGAAAACATCAAGCAAGTAAAAAAATACAGCTATACAATGTAGTCTGTCAGTAACAGATGCAGGAATGAATGTTAGTTGGATGAATTATTCATGTAGCTAATTCTTTTAAAAACAAGCAACTTGTTAAAATGGGACTTTAAAAATTAATGAAGCTTCCAAATGGACAGCAACATGAAGAATTCTAAAGACAAGCCGAGTAATATAAAAGATATGTCAAAGGTGAGTGACTACTAAAAAAGAAAAGAAGAAAACAGATCTATAATAGCTACCATTTAGATACAGTGGAGAAAAACAAGACTGAAGTGCATGTCTCATTAACTCAGTCTGCCTCAAATCCCAATGAGAAGACAATAGAGATGTTATCTTTCCAAATAAATTAACTCATTTCTGTAATTATTTAGCTGTTTCTTATTCAAAGAAAGACAAGGGAAGATGAACACTGAGAAACTGAAGTACAAGTATGACTTTCCAAGCAAAATAATGTAGAGGTTAGTAGTATTATGAACGTGCCATGGTACTTAAAGTTTCTATTGATTAAATAAGTCAGCACAACCTGATCACTAAAATTTAGGATAACAAGCTTACTGGAAAATTATACAATCAAAACCACTGTCCTGTATCTCAACCAGTTGTGATAGTATTTGCAGATGGCTGTCATTGTCTGAAGACATGAACATGAAGAATTCAGCATTCCCTTGCTGCAAGTAGTAGTAAAAACAAACAACTAAATATTGACTGGGGCAACTAAGCTGTATCAGTTCAGAATCTGTCCCCTTAAGCAGCAGAGTTCCATCAGCTTCAGATTCATTATTTTTAACTAAGTTGCTACGGCAAAATGCCATTTATTCTCCTAGAAGGCTCAGTATCCAAATACCTTTAATTCTGTTGCTACGCCCTCTGTAGTCGACAGTCAATATAGTCTAGTGTACAGTTCAACCCTTCTTAAATTAAACAGCTGGAAGAAATTAGGAATATGTGAGATTAGCTCATTTGGTTAGAGTGCAGTGTTAATAATGTCAAGGTTGTGGGTCCAATTCACAAATGAGCCTTTCACTTTAGGGTTGGACCTGATGAGCCTTGTGGGTTCCATCCAACTCAGAGTACTCTGTAGTCTTATTTTGGAGAGCCGTTTATTCCCATTGACTTTAAAAGGAAAGTAAATACAACAAGCAGTACACAGCTATGAAGGAAAGACCTAAAATTATCATAACTGTAGTAGCAGTAGAGTTATAGAAAAATTGACTGAGTGCTCTGGAGGTGATCTATCCAAACCTGGATTAGGTCAGCTGTAGCTTTGTCTAGTGAACCTTGAGAGCATCCATGGATGGAGGCTCCCCACCTCTTCATATTCAGTTCCACTGTTAAAAATCTTTTCTGCTGCCCAGTCTGAATTTACCAAGTCATAATGTTTGACTACTGTCCCTTGCCACAGCCACTTTGCTATGGGACCCTTTTAGCTTTTGGGGTTTTTTTTTTATTATAAAACTGTTCTAATCTTCATGTACACATGGTCATTCTTCCAAAAATGTTACAAATATAAGTGATACAGAGCCGTCTCCCTTAAAGTTACTAACAAAGATCTATTTTGCAAAGTATTTGTTTTCTTCAGACAAAAAATGTTTTGAAATTATAAACCATTTCTAAACCTGTGTAACTGGGTTACCAAACTCATACTGAGCCACATTTTTTAAAACTTAATGGGCCAGATCAAAGATTGCATGGAAAAAGCATGATATTTGACAGGATCTTCATTCTGAAAATATTGTTCCATGCTACTTACAAGAGAAATTCTACTTCTTTGCTTTCTGTTAGCTGTTATGTTTTCCCAGGTGCAATAATAATATACAGTAAATGTTTTAATATGGAGGCGTATATAATAGAATGTAACCAAGTTATCACATTTGACTGGGTATATGAGGGAAAATATTTGGAAATACATTAGTCTACTTTCAAGCCATGAATCTATCCCTTAAAGGTTTTTCAGTGTATAAAGAATAAGTGCTGGATACAGCTCTAGGTATTTTCTCCCTGTCATTCTTTCTGGACCAAGCTTTTCAGTCAAATAGCATACATTTGTTACCTATGTGGAAAAACACATCATTATGGTAGGATTTTGTAGGCAGGTCTATAGGATAATTTCATTGACCTCTTTTTCCTCAGGCTGCATGAATTTCTGCTATTAAACATCCATCTTTCAAACCTTTCCTGCAATATCAATATAAGGTACAAGGGGGAATATAATAAAGGATAAAATGGATAAGTCAAACATCAAAATATGAACTATGATTAAATTTCTGATTTAAACCATGCAGGAAAAAAATGGGAAGAGATTTAAAACAAATCCCAAGGAAATAACTCATTAAATAGCATGCTAATTCTGGTCTGGTTTTGTCCAGGTCCTAAGAGCAACAACCTCCAGTTTCCTGGAGTCAGCAACTTACTGCTGCCCATGCTTGTAAACTGAAACGGGGGCTTGTCTAATTCATCTGCTTTTAACTTTAGCTTGCAGTTAATGGTAAACTTCTTTTGTCCTACTGTTTAAATAAATGCACAACCAAGTCTAAAACTTGAGGCTATAGGATGTTTAACATCAAGAGAAATTATTCAATAAGTTTTGAAAAATAACTGATGTTAAGTGCCATGGAAATAAACTCCTCAAATATTCACTAAGAACATTGTGTCAAATATGTAACTTGGTCACTGGTATGACCCTTAAAAGTGTCTGGTTTTAGTACAAATTATGACACAATTTATCTATAAGAATTACAAAATCGTGGGCAACAGATTGTTGTCATTGTGTAGTACCCAACACACTATAGAATCATAGAATGGCTTGGTTGGAAGGGACCTTAAAGATCATCCAATTCCAAGACTCCCCACCTCCCATGGGCAGGGGCACCTTCTACTAGACCAGATTGCTCAAACCTCCATCCAGCCTGGTCTTGAACATTTCCAGGGATGGGGCATCTGTGTTTTAAATTTCCTTCCTGATTGTGCTGAATTATAGTGATTGAAAAAGCTTATGAAGTATCTCTACCACAACCTAAAAAGTTAAAAATATATTTGGAAACCATAACTATCAGAAAACATGCCATTAGCATGCTATGTCAATGACATTCTATCCTATCATCACACAGAATTTGCCTGTGATGCACTATATGATAATCCTTCTTTCCTTTTATTTTGGTTTTGTTTTACTCAGGAGAAGATAAGAAAGCCAGTATAGGCACTCCTGCTGGAAACTTTTTCTTTCTTTGGTTTAAAAAAAAAAAAAGTGCTTTCTGATATTTTTTCACATGTGTTGGTATAAAGGTATACTGGTATATTATTCAAAATGTCAATGAAGAGTAATAGACATAACTATTCCATTTGAAGGAAGCAGTGTTCCAGCAGAGGTGGAGAGTGGATAATATTTTGGCTATGTCTAAGCACCGGAATGGCCAAAACACTCAAGCTAAAAGAGAAGAGGAAGAAGCATGTGCCAAATTGGCACATAATCAGTCTCCATTTGAGCAAATGAGAAGTAACACGTAAAATGTGTATCCAAGAATACCCTCCAGAGCAGCTCTCTAGTTTCAATTCTGCTCCAGCTGCACAGCTGTGTCCATCTCTTTTAGAAGTGGAAACATAGGCATAAATGCAATATTTTCCCCATAAGAACTTTTACTTCTCTCCAATAATTAGGGACCATAGGCTGTAGTTGCATCTAGATTCAGTATTCAGATTCTAATTTACATGAATTTTTCTACATCACAGATGTAGAAAGCACATAGGACAGCATGGTTCAAAACATTGCACAAAATGTCTTAGGAAATAATTCTAAGTGACAATTCTTCAGTTTTTCTCATCCTGCACAGTGGCTTACAATGAATTTCCTTAGGTATTAGTTATCTCTTTCCTTAGCTGAAAACACAGCAGTGAACTCTAAGCATTTCCATTTTTATTGACTGTTCTTAGGCATTTATCCTCTCACTAATCAGAGTCAAATAGCTGAAGAGTTAAAAAGGCTTTATTTATGTAAATTTTCCAGCAGAGAACAGTCCAGATTCTCATCGATCCCCTCCGTAGACTGCTGGCATAATTGCCACACTAATCTTTTCCTTTTTTATCTTCATCATCTTCGGACTCAAAAACTACAATCAAAAGATCAAACTTTTGCCATCTCATTCTTCAAGGTATATACCTCTCTCTGTTCCTCTAAACAGACTTGAACTATGTGTTGTAGGAAATAATGTGTTAAGAAATAATGTAACCATATGATCAGCAGATGTTCTATTATATATGGAACATAAGCAAAAAATTCCAGCGTTTAGTCAATAGCTTGTATGTGGTTCACTTTTAAAATGAAAGCAAAAATCTGTGTACCACAGGACATATCAGTGCTTGAACAGTTAAAAGCCTGCAGACATGCATAATTCAATACTTTGTTTCAATTAAAAATCTCCATAAAAGTTACAGCAAGATTTGGATACTTACTATTAGGAGTAGAAAGTATTTTACAGTACAGTGTCATTAAACCATTAAAAATACATTCTATGAGGGTAAGATGGACAAAGTTGTCTCAAAGTGTACAAATTTTGATCTGCCCAGGAGAAGAGCACCAGGGCAGTTGTCTTCTGGAGTTTGCTAGGAGAACAAAACAGTAGGAAAGCCACCTATGCTAAAGAAGACACCATACCTTCATTTTAAAGGCATGAAGAAGTCCACATGAAGAAGTCCAGACCAAATAGATTAAATGGAAAGCACCTAACAAAGGGTTTTTCAAATGCCATACTTCTATTGGCCTTTATGGCATGATAGGGAGATCCAGGGGATTTTTTTTCCCCACAGGAATTAAGATATGGTGCATTTGTGTGTGTTGCAGCATTCATAAAACAAAACAAGTCCTTAAAGCCGCAAAACAAGCAAATAGAGTCAGTGGCAAAGCATTACCCAAGAAAATTATCTGACAATTTTCTGCAAATTTCATTTGCATGAGATCAGTCTCATGCAAATGATATAAAGATAAATAGATGAAGCCAATTCTATATGCGGATATATATAGTGAAAAATGCACAGCACATTCATGCGTTTTTGTAGATCTGCTGCTGTCATTTTTGCCTCAGAACTGAGTTCTGTGTCAGCATTTTATACACATTTTAAACAGAAAATATTGAATGCAGAAATATTAAAAATTATTGTCATTCTTTAGGGAAGAACACATCTATTTTAAGCCTCACATTAGTGATTTGGTTTCAGAAATCATTAACTGTAACCATGCAGAAATAAATGGAAACTTTTTTCTATCTAGATATTAGCTGAAAATTATACAGGAAGGAACTTCTGACATAGAGCTGATTCTTACAAGTGCATATTTGAAATAGGAAACTTTCACAAAATAGTATTTTCTAATAATAAAAGGAATTACATGACAACATAGTTGTTGTAGATTTACTACTGATGCTGTGTGAATAATGCCTATATGTCAGTGTACCCATTCCAGTTATTTGTTTACTTTTAGATTAGCTATTTAAAATTATTAAGCAGAATTTATTGAACAAAAACCATCCAGAGAATGCAACACCAAAGTATTATGTCACTGATACATGGCTTGTTAGTACCTAGAATATTGTATCTGTCCAATATCCAGTTATCTGTGTTGAAAGTAAATCATGATTGCCTTTATTGCCTCAGGAATCTGCCTTTTGAAATGGACTACATAGACGACTGCTGGGAAAGAAGGTAGTCTGCTTTATACCCTTTGGAAATGGTTTGCTTCAATGGCGAGTTTGCCTAAAGAGCTATAAACAAAAAAGAGCATATATTCAAATACGTACGTGGAGTATATACTCATAACAAATGTAACTGTATGGAAAAGCTGATTAGATCAAGGTTTCTGCATCAAGCAGTACGGAGAGTACCAGCACAATTCTGGCAATTCACACAATTCAATGTGACTTTTGGCAATAATTTCAGACAAACAGAAAAATTAATATTCTTATTGTTTGTGCTCATTCAGGTAGAAGAATAGGAAAAAGCAAAGTGTGTTATTAACCATCCCTGTAATTTACAGTAATCCAAGGCAACAGCACTTAAATGTGCAGAAAAGAGAATACAACAAATGTGGAGAATTCTTGCATTGATGACAGAGCTACTGATTAACACCTGAGGTATGATTGCATAGTGTTTGTTTTTAGTAAACACTTGCAGGCCTTAGTTTTACAAAAAGTGTACAATTTTCTACTTCAGTGGCTGGCTTGACTAGCTTTCTTACAAAGAATAGTATGAGTGGGTGTTGCAGGGCTGGATTAAAAACAGATCATGTGTGCGGATAGCTAGTGATTTACCAATGTAGTGTGGAGAATTAGTGTTGTTTCATTATTCTCTTTCTGTCTCTTTTACCTGTGTTTAGAATGAAATTCAAAACCTGAAAAACCACCAGGATAAGGATTCTCTTTGCAAATAAAAATGTGTTTCTTTTAATAATTTAATTAACAAATTCTGTGTAGGGGATTGTAGCAATGGGGAACAAAGGGACATGGACCCCCATATGCATCTGAAGGAGATCACTTTATTGTAGTCACCCCCCTTTTATACCTTTAATCCCCACCAGACAAAACCAAAACTTAACAGAGGAAGGGCACCCATGTGTCTGAAAGCCAGAAGTGTGCTGCTAAAGCCGTTGGCAGACAGTTTGACGAGGGGCAATTCCCACATTTTGGCATGCTCTAACCAAATCTGTTATGTCACAAGGATGTGGGTTACAAAGAGTTAGCCATGCTTTTCCAAGGTCTTCATTCCCATTTGTGAAAGCAAGCTACTGCAACAGAATAGCTCTGGGCTCATCATTATTGACTTGCCAGGAGTGTGTAGCTTGCAGTCAAGGCACTGCACAAATGACTCTGCTGGACCCTGTAAAATCTTAGTGAACAACAGGTTAGAATCGATACCTGTCCCTGGGAATTGGCACAGCACTTGCAGAGCTAGGCAGGTGATGATATCATTTATGTCACATGGGTAGCCTTCCTGTGCTGAAGGGCTTGCATAAGGACACTCTCCAGTCAGCTGCACGACTGGGGGGATTTCTGTCCAGCAGCACTTCTGCCTGGGTCATACACAGCTCATGATAATCAGTGACCCCTACTGCAAACTACATCGCTGTTAAAGATCATTTTCATTATGCTTTTCCAGTTGTGAGGTATGAGGATGTACATGGTACTGATGGACTCTAGATAGCTTAGGATATGATGGGAGGATATGCCACTTTCTTTTACTAGCATCTTCACCTCCTCAGCTCCTTAATTATTTGATAGTCTAGCTCTCTGCATACTGGGCATTGGTTCAGCACATATACGACTGGGCATGCAGCAACAACCTCCAGACTGCCCTCCTTCATTGTGTCTTCTCTGCATTTTCACCAGCTCTAGATCACAATATTGCCATTTTGGGCAAGAAGCGAGTTCATCACCTGTTTATGGCACAGGAACTCTGTACCAAAGGGATCAGCTGCACAGGAATTTCCATCAGGGTAAGCTAATTCCATGGGGCATGGTTTCATCTCGGAGCAAGGGAATCCTGTGGGACTTTGGTTAATCTTGGGGTACGGCAATCCCATGGGGCTTGGGTTAATTGTGGGGTCTGGTGGTGCTGAGGGCTCAGGGGAATTATTGTCTGAAGCCTTGTAGTGGCCAACATTCACGTGACATTTTTTAAGGGCTGCCATGATAGTCCCTCACGTGGCCATGTGCTCACAAACCTCAGCATAGCCATCCCTGGCAGTATCAGAAAGTCTCTTCCCCAACACTTGCCAGGCTTCTAGTTGAAGGGGCCCACCAAAGGGAAAATCTCTAAAGTCTTTAGACGCCCAGACCAGCAGGGTGCTTAGTTTCATATCAGCCATATTAATAGATTGCTGATGCAGGAGCTGCTGTACCTGGTCCAAGCTTCTCCTTTGTTCCAGCAATATTCCACCTCCCATATTGCTCCCACTGGTCTGATGCGAGGAAGAGTGAGTGAGAACCCCCAGGTAGCCTCTCTGGCCCATGCCGAGGGTGGCTGCCCCCAAACCACGAGTGATCTGAGTGGCAGAGTAGGGTGGTGGTGAGTAGGGTGCAGAGCAGGGCTGCTTCTGCTCCCTACGGCCCTTGATGGTGCAGCATCACGGATCAGGGCAAAGAACAGGGAGGGATCCTCCGTGTGATTCTCAAGGTAATTTATTCCCCAGAGAGGGTCTGGGATGAAGAACCTCAAACAATGCTGTACAGTGACTTTCAAACAAGAGAAAAACAAGGGTGGGTACAATCTGAACCAACCAGGAATACATCAGGGAGGAGTTTAAGGAGGGACTCAGAATATAACAACCAATAGGAAAGATAATGGGAGGGGAAAGGGTCACATGGGCCAATGGGGGCCTGGTGGAATAGGGGAATTCAGACAACGGGAACTGACAGGGAACTTTCTAGAACAAAGGTCAGGGGTTGGGGGGGATTTACATTCAGGTAGGTGGGGCAAAAGGCGGTTTGGGCAGTGATAAGACAATTTGGAGAAGGAGGAGAAACCTGGAATAAACTAACAGGCTGGGGCAAAACATTTAGAAGGTTACAGTAAAGAAAGCCATACCACCACACTGGTCTACTCACTTGATACATGAGGTGCATGCACTTTTGATCCTTTGAGTTCCTTACCAAACTCTTTTTGGATCCTTCCCCAGATCCTTTTCCCCGACTATTCCCAGCTGGCCAATTCCTTTACTCAGTGGGAGTTGCTACCAAAGGGATGGTCCACCCTGCACCACCTTGGTAGGTCCCAATTTGGGCCAGCCATTTGCAACAAAAACAAAGAGACACGGACCCCCTTACACATATGAAGGAGATCACTTTATTGTAGAAGTTATCTCCCTTTTCTACCTTTAATCTCAACTAGACAAAACCAAAACATAACAGAAGAAGGGCACCCATTGGCTGTTCAGCTGCAGTCTGCTCTCCACAAGTCATAGCTGTCTCTCACCTCGCAGCTGGTTTCTAGCTGTCCAACCTGCAGCTGTGCCTTCCCACAGGGTCTTCTGGTCAACATAAGCCTTAACAACTTTAACAATTATAACCACATGTCCCATAGTGGCTAATGTTGCAGTGTCCTTACCTTAGAACATGGATAAGCTGGAAACATCTTCCTTTTGCTGGGTACCTTTTATGCAAACTCTTCCTAAACGCCAGGAATAAATCTCTAAGACTGGCCCTTATTGTTTGTTCTATAGAAACATTATGAAGCTTTTAACCTAAAACCACTGTACAGGTAGAAGAAATGTTGGAGGATGAGATAAACAACAGCAATATATTTTAATTAGTATTTAGCAGCCCACTGATAATCATTGCATTCAGTTTTAGGTTAGCAGGGGCTATTCTGATAAAAGTAAAGAAGTACATTACATAAAATAAATAACATTTGTGCAGTCTTCTTTTACTGTTCAGAAATAAAGCAATGACCAAGCAAAAGGAATCATCCAGGAATTTCAGGGTAGCACATCATATTTCATCTTGCTACAATTTTTTGACAACTTCCATGGAGGGAACTGAACACGACTGATGTTCCTATGGGGAAATTATGCTGTTCTTGGTAGTTTTCCCTATAGCTTTCTCTATAATTTAACCTCATGTTGCAACTAGGAAATACTCAGAATGTTTTCCTACTTTCTTTTAACAATCCAACAAATTAGATTATTAAAATCTACAATAGTTTAGGCAAACAAAAGAACTTGATGATTTCATCCTTTTAAACCACAGCCAAAATTAATAACCATGATAGATGTAACTTAAAGAGCTCCACTTTAACTAGTATCTATGCTCGACACAGCCACATTAGTATTTCCAAAATTTATGCAGCTCTCCAACAGAGAAATGCGGTTCTTAGTGAAAATCTCAACTCATAACTGCTATGAAAAAAACAGTATCCCAGAGCATCCATAGCCCTTAGATACCCAGGCAATCAGGAGAAGGTAGACTCCATTCACACCTGGAAAAAGCTGCTTCTAAGCAGCAACAAGACAACGAACAAAGCAAAAGAGTACCTCCGATTTTAATATTCATAATTTTTATCATTATTTTTATTATCATTGATATCTGTAGAATAATTCCAAAAGGTATTTTGGCTTGATACTTTGTTTTTACACTGTTTTATACTGTGACAGCAACATATAATGATACTCAAGCCGAAATTCAAATTGTTGTTCTCTTCTGTTGGAATCAAGATGAAAATTATTAATCCCCTTGATGAAAAAAATACCCAAACTACAATATTTGGAAATGTATTTGTGTGGCTTCTTCAGTATGTGATTTGATATATTGGGAATAATATTGACAACAAACATATGTGTGACATCAATTTAGTCACTATATGCTTGAACATTGTATGTTTGTCTTCTTAGCTCTTGCTCTGTAGAGAGATGGAGAAAATATTCTAAAACAATAATGAAAGCCTATACCTCAGACACTGTCCTCCCTAGTTTTTTTTTTCTTCAGCAATCTCCGGGCTATACTCAATCTGTGTAGGAGTGAGCGTTTGATGGATATTTTTTCTTCAATTAATTTAGTCCAGTGCTTTTGAGCTGCAAGATTCTGGAGCAATGAATTAGACAACTAAGGTGTACGTGCCATGAAAAATATTTTCCTGTGCTTGTTCTATAGCTCCTAGTCAATATATTCCTTTTCTACTGTAGTATTTCATGCATTGTGAGAAAGAGTATATCATCATTTTGTAATTCATTTCAGTTAATACTCCTCATCTGATCCATATCTGGAATACTGATGTAAGTCAGGAAGTTCTGTATACTGTCCTATTTCACATAATATTCTTTTTAACAAGATTGATGATTTTTATTAGAAACACAAACTTGCAGCCATGCAAAAATCTGGGTGCACATTTTGCTCATAACGTAGCATAACACAATTCTCTCACGCATGACATCTTGCCCAGCATTAGTGCCAGCAACATGATATTCCCCAATATTCTCCCTCTTTACATCTGCCGTCACTACTCTGAAAAATGAATACTTGATGAGGAGAAGAGGGGGAAAGCCTGACAGATAGACAGTTCATATTGCAGAAGCTTCTTGACAAAGTCTCCGACAAGAGCTGTGTCAAACCTCATGTCATGATCTGCATCAGCAGCCAATACATGAGCAGACCAGAGGGGGAAAAAAGTCATATCTGTGGATGAAATGAAGGATTGATCCTTTGCTATCTCTTTGTCTTTCACTGGGATGGTAGATCCATCCAATACAGCTTATCTTCCAATTAAAAATCTTACACTTCTGGGGAAAGCTCTTCTTCCATTGCATAGGTTTATTTTTGATGTTCTTTCAGCGCCTAAGAAAATGAGGAAGATCATGAATATAATAAAGTCAGGGCAATGTGACACAATCAGACACACAAGAACCATGCGGACTCACAGATGTTCCAGCAGGAAAGAAGGGGGAAGAACTTTACTTTCTTACATATTTATACATTTTTGGCACCAGTTGTGGATTGGAGGATGGGATCACAACCCCTCCAACCACACTGGTCAAACAGACAGTCAATCAGCTTTTCTCCTCCTTCAGAAAGGAATGCAAACAAGAAACAACCGTTGGGTAAACAGAGCTATTTTTACATTTAGGAGACTGTTAGAAGCATGAGAATCCTGACTCCAAGAAGGTAAACAATCAGAAGGCTAAGAAAATTAAAAAAAACCCCAGGGTGACAGCAATAAATCTGATTTACGGTACTCTGTCAAAGATAATTTCCAATTGTTCTGTTCAGCAACACCTTTTGAGGCTACAGGCTAAAAGTTTGTGGGGTTTTTTTTTTTTTTTTTTTTTTTTTTTTCCTAAGGAATGTCCTCTTACAAGGTCTGGGTGAAGAACAAATTGAAGAACTAATCATTGTCATTAAAATGTTTATTTGTTATAAACTTCAGTATGTTTCCAGTCATTTCCTCCCACAGCAGCTCTTTGGTTATCTACTCCCCAGCCCTATTATGAAAGTTTTAGAATTTTTAGTTCTCTGCATATAGTTTAACTCTTAAGAAATATCTAAATAATGTGATATCAGTCCTCACAAAAAACTAAAGATATAATTGGACTTCATCTCCATTCTTTCTTCAACTGTTTTTGTCACAAAATGTGAAAAAAAAAATACAATCAAACAGAGCATGATTTGCTAGTTTTCAGTGCCGAAATGCTGTTCTGCTACATGACTTTCAATGCACAATGAAAGATTTCATCCTGTAGTTAATTTTCTGAAGAACTGTGATTCCATCTTGAAAAAGCTTTTCTGATAAAATCTAAGAAAACAAAGGTGCTTGCATCCTTCAGCCTCTGTGTAGTCTTTTATAATTTAAACCTGCTCTATTTGGCTGCCCCTGCTTCTTGTTCTGACCCGTATTGGCAATAATTAGTAAAAATTAAATGTAAGACAGTATGTGACACAAAACTTTTCAGGAACATTTCTTTCTCATAAATTTGCACTGTATAGCTGATTTATTTTCCATGGTTTGCAGAACATCTTGTCACATCTTAATAGTCATTCAAAAGCAGTGCTACATGCCCTACTCAACATGGTAAGATTAAAAAACCAGCTTTTTTCCAATAGGTCTGTACAACATATACTCCAAAGACATTTCTCACTGAATCTTACTAAAGGCCAAATGCAATCTAATGGCATTTACCAAGCCTGGTTATTAAAATGTTAGAAAGATACAATAGCCCAGTGTGTGATACAATGTGTCCTCAACCATCAACTGCTCCATGACAGACAGCCTTGAAATTAATGAAGTCTGTGCTGATGCTGATAGAAAGATGTTGAAGGGCTTTTCCAAGGAACAACCTGTAATAAAATGCCAGTACAAGGAATATTGCAGTTATTCATAATGGTATCTTGCAACAGGTGTTTTATGATTACTTTTTACACCCAGGAAATCAAGGATATTGAATCCCTGGAGTTATTAGAAATGTTCCTTTTGCTGTGTTCTTGGAGTTTCCATTCAGAGTTCTCACTAAAATGTCATCATCTTATTGAAACAGGCATTACTGAAGTGAGCATTTAAATACAGACTCATATAAAAGACCATGAGCTATTTATAAAGCTATAAAAAAGGAGAATGTAAAGAAAGAAAACAATGAATCATCTGTGATAATGAGCTTGGCTGCCATGACTTCTGGTCCTGTTAATGTCATCTGTGCAGACAGAATAAAGATTGAAGATCTTGGTGAAACAAAAGAATCTTAAGATATTTGAGGGAAAGAGGTAAGTCTAGAAAACTGTGTTAGCCAAATAATGAACTTAATATATGTGGAAATGGGGCAAGATTTCCTGGTTCAGGACATCTATGTTTAGAAATCTGTATAGAACAATTCCCTTGCATTCCTAAAAACTACGAAGACAACACTAAAAAAATATTCACAGAAAACTAGAGTGAAAGAGTGCAGAGAGCTTTGATTAGTAAGAGATAAAAAGTGGAACTAAAGAGCCCCACAGTCTAAGGAAACACCCCCAGAAAGCTGTCTCCTTATCTACACACCCTGATAACCAGTAAAACCTCAACAGAAGCAGATTATGCAGAAATTGCAGTATGACCAGTATGGCAGCTGGTATAGAGTTTGAACCTCTGGCTGAGAAATGCATTTCTCTGGCAGAAACCGTTCTGTCTTGTTTGCATCTTGGGTATTTTGTGCAACCAACGTCCTGTTCTTCCTTATAGGTGCAAGTGAGCAGCTGCGACTCTACTATGAGTTAGAATCATAATCGGATAGTGATTAATCTAGTGTTTTCCTAAGAATGTCTGGGCTTGCACATAATGAGACAATTGTTCAGGCATTTGTGAAGATGCCAGTTGAATTGGGAAGCAGTTTAATCACTTTTCCAGGAGCTCAGATGCTCCATCTCTCTGCTCGGGAAAATGTGTGGGTGCAGCTACAGTTGCCAATATTGTCCATTTCTCCATATGTCACCACAGTGTTAATGGGGCCATTTCAGTGTGCTGGGAAACCACATACCTTAAGATAAATTTATAGTCATATCAGCTGAATGCTTGCTTTGGAGCTACTATTGAAATTGGACTTAGGACTCAATAATTTACAGCCTTTTTTTCTTATCGATTTGTGCAATACTTGGTTTGTTCTAAACTGAATTAGCTGTGGTGTTATTTGCTTGTTCTTATTTTGTAAAAAGACAAAACCAAGATCAAACCAAAACCCAAAAAATACCCAGCTCTCAGTGGAGTTTTCCTTGAATATATCTCTTTGATTTCATGCCATGAAAATTCACATCTTGAAACCACTTACAGTTCTGGTCTCAGGTAGAGAGGTAAAAGAGAAGTTACAGGAAGGTAGAGAGAAGGTACAGGAAAGTACGAGATCAATGATTGTGATTGAAAGCATGGAGCAGTTTTACACTGTGAGACTGAAAGATTTTTGCTCCTAGAGAAGAGGGCATAGTCTCTGTTCTATAGAATCATGAATATAGTGGATGAGGTGAATGCCAAACAATTATTCATCAAATTGCAGAACACTTTGAAGCTGGTCAGAGTTTAATCTGAAACTCACTTTCCAGAATTTTGGAGAGGTTGGCTGGGCTGTGCTTGGCCTGAGCTAGTTGCAGAAGGCAGTCCCTGTGGGGTAAACAGCCCCTGGAATATGGGGGGCTATAGGGGCAGACTGCATCCATTCTACCTTCTGTGATGATCTCAAAAGGTAATTATTCAACTGGGCTTGGAAAACGTCAAGACCAAAAAAAGTGTATCAGGCTCATTATTTCAGAAAAAAAATTAAAAAGTCTTGGAAGTCCAAAGTCTATGCTTTATTCAGTACAGTTGCTTTCAAACACAAATGCAAATATTTCTCTGAAAAGAAATTACTGAAAGCACTTTCTTGAAGCTTGGCAACTAAATGTGCTTACTAGGAAATTAAATAGATGGCATTCTAAAAGTATATTTAAGCTGTTATGTCAGTGCAGTTCATGTACTGAAACGAGACCTCTGGCTTCCCATCTGTTTCCATGACAATTCACAATGGGTGACCTCCTTGATTTTGAAAAGTAAAGATTCTTACGTTTATAAGAGGAGTCCTTGGATATTCTTTATGTGGTCTGCTCACATTTTATTTGTTTAATAACTATTGACTGTGCCCTTTGTGTTTTCCTTAAGTAAATTACTGGCAAAATAACTATTGGATAGACGTTGAGATTCTTAGATCTATTTCTTAATAATACAGCTGTTATAAGCATTTGAGGAATTTTAAAAATCAATCCCATACATAAACACAGGGACACAATCACAAGAAGATATACAAAGTGTTTAAGGTCAGATTGGATGCTCTGAACAAACTGGTCTGGTGGAAGGTGTCCCTGTCTATGGCAATGGGCTGGAAACAGATGATGTTTAAGGTCCCTTCCAACCTTTATGTGGTTCTGTGATTCTACAATGTCCACATGTGTTCCTACACACATAGAAAGACAGAAACAAGGAACATACCACTTTCTTCAGGAAAATTTAGTTGATTCTCTTTTTTAAACAAGATTAAATTGTGAGGATACCTCTCAATTATATACCATGGAAAGGAAACCATGGTCTACTTATCATTAGCACATGTATATTTTAGGAGCAGGGCTTTAAGAGGTAAAGCAGAGTCTTTGAGTTGGAGTGGGTTTGTATTGTATAACAAAATTAATCTTGAGATTCGCATGCAGACACCAAGCAATGTTCATATTAGACATGGTGTAATGACATTTATAGCCACATATTTCACCAGTGCTGATTTTTTTTTTTTTTTTTTTTTTTTTTTTTTTTTTTTTTTTTTTTTCCCATTACAGGATTTGTACTAATGGGTTTTAGGTCTGTGAAATGCTAAGTTTCCTAGAAACTGATGTCTGTGGTTTGGGGGCAGAACTGTCTATGAAATGAATGGTGAAGATTTATGAATAACAAAGGAGGGATAAATCAGATATACATCAAATTAACAATTAGAATTAAGCAATTTTAGTCAATAGCTATTAGACTACTGGGTTTATAGCTAGACAGTAAAGATACCTTTTTAATGCTATCTGTCTCAAACAGTGAGTGCTCTCCACCAAATGGACAGAAAATTACACAATTTAGAACACATATTTATCTTTCTTATTAAGTTTTCTCTCTGAAAATAACATTAAAAAAATCTAAATTATGAGTTTCACAAAAGGTTATCTTTCTATGTAATTGTTTTTATTTTAGGATAGTTTATTCTTGGCACATGTCTGCATTCCCAGCCATGTGGCTTCTCTGTACTCCTGACAGCCGGTGCTGTCTCAAGAACTACAGGGCTATGTGAGATGCTGGCTTGAGCACCTGAAAACCTTTCCTACACTAGCTCTGAAGTGCCACAAAGCCATTCCCTGCTGCCACCTTCCCAAAAGTGCTGCATGGAGCTGCATGAGACCAAAGCAGGGGGATCTCTTGATCTCTTGCCCGGGGATTCTCCTATTTTCTCACTCTGCAGCATACTGTCAAAACGTAAATTAAAAAAAAAAAAAAGACAGAAGTGAGATCCTGAACCCAGAAACAGAGATGAAAATCTTCTCATGACCTCTTCAGGCCCCTGAGCCATCTGATCCTTTTTAATAATCCATGTGTATACACCACAATGTCACCCTTCTTATCTCCTTACCTATTACATACTTTTCTCTCTGTTGCTGCTACCACAGTTTCCTCATGTTCTCATTGCTTTCCTATGCACTTCTAATAGTAGGAGACATTTTGACACATTTAACCTTTAAAAATAAATCATGTTTTCTATTTTGAACTTAACACTGTACGTTTTGGGGAACATTAAACTAATGATCCGGAATTTCTTCTTAAAAAATCCAATCCTTACCTAAATGTTGAAGATTCTTCAGCAGTTAAGGCATAAAAATCCTTCTGCTCCTAACCATTTTTTTCTTCTGATCTTGACATTTGCAAAAACAGCAATTTTAAAACAACAGTGTGAATGATGTGAAGAAAAATATTTGAGATATTTTTAGGCAGTGCTGTTAAACTTTAGGTAGAATTTATAGACATTACATGGTTTCCCAAACTAGTTGCATTAAAATTCTCTGTTAATAACAATTTTTATTTCCATTTTATACACCAAGCAGCGACTTTGACATTGGACAAAATAATTTCCTTAAGGCGTGGAAAAGACCCATCTTTTTACCCTAGAAACAACTTTAGCTATTGTTTTAAAAATAGCTTAAATAGGTAATAATATCTTTATCCTTTAGAAGTGGCTATATAAAATCACGAAATTACATCTCTTTCAGAATTATTATTGAAGACAAATTTTTCCCTAAGACCATAAAATGTATGAGCTCAGGTATAGAGCCTTCAAAGTTCGTTAGGTACTTTGAGACTCCTGGAAAGGTATGGAAGTTTTGTAACAAAAGCCTGAGCCAGCCAGGACTGGGCATACATCAGGCTCTCTTTACTCTCTCATTTTGGAGTTAAAGGGAAATCACACAGCACTTCAAAGGATCTCAGGCTCTCAGCCGCTGCGCGTAAAAGAAATCCCCAGCCCAGTTTTGTTCATGCACAACTCAGTGAGAAGTGTCAGGAATATTTGTTTTTAAAAAGTAAATTTATTTCAAAATTAACTATTTTTTCATAACCTAATTCCACTGATGTGAGATGGAGACAGTATACACCATAAGTAGGACACATCTGTTTGAATTAAGTTGTTTCTGTGTTGTGGGAATACCTACCCCTTTTTTTTCAGTCTCATCCACATGAATTGGTAAAACTCTAAATTTTGCGTGTGTATGCTCATTTTCTGTGTTTCCACTGACACTTCTTTTTCTCCCTCGAGGTAGTACTGAAATGCTCAACACAGGTCAGACATTTTTAGTTTCACACAGATTTTTATTATTATTTGTTTTCTTCAGTCTATTTATTTCCTTGCGATTAGCATTTTCTAGTGTTAAAATAATACATTATGAGTACCTGGGTGAATCCATTGTAGTACATTCCCAAGAACAAAGCCTTTAATTTTTAAAGTTAGAATGCTGTCAGGTGTTTTCTTTACACATTCTGTCTTCAAAAGGCCCAGGTCAGGAGTGCTGGGGCTTTCTGAGGCACTGGTTTTGCTTGCCATGAATCTGAAGGACTTGTAAGCTACATTGTGCAGTCATTTTATATTCAAAATAATGCTATAAATAGAAAAATATTAAAAATATTAAAATAGTAACATAACCAATACATTTTTCTTCCTGAACTATTACTTACTTTAAAAATCTATTCCACTATCACAGTTTATGCAAAATTGCATCATGTCAGTCTGAGCTTGTACCTAAAGAAAAGCTAATTTTGAGTGGCCAAAGGAAAGAGGGAAGCATAGGTAGCTTATGAGTCACTGTAGCTTATATTCAGAAATACAAGAACTAAGCAATTATAATCAATGTTAATGATATTCAAAGACTAAATAATAGTTACCATCTTCCTATGGAATAAATTCTAAACAAAATCCATGCCTAATTTCTAATGAACAAATATTATCTACAATATCATAAATAATCTCTTAGAATGTGTTTACTACTTCATTTCAACCCTCTGTCAGAACCATTGAACTCCCTGAAAATGCAGCCCAAAAAGAATAGCACTTGACATTTGAAGAGATGTCATTTTAATTTGTGGAATGAGTAACATTTTCCCTATGAATTCCTATAAAAACCTGTAATAAAGCATGAAAAGGGGAAATTTGTGTTGTTTTACATGGCTCTTAAAAGATTTTAAAAATTTATACAAAGCTATTGGATAAGTATTTCACATGATTCTTGAAATAGTTAGTAAGTATACATAATTTATATTGTTATTGATAGTGATGTAACTAAAATGGCTTTCTGACAGAAATTTTCTTTTAAGAGAAAAACATACTTAAATTTCTCAGTTTTCCTTCCTTCTTTTAATTTCTTCAAGAGCAGTGGGCAAAAAAGAATAAAAATACCTGGAAAAGAATTTAGTTTTTTCTTTGGTTCACACAAATGAAAGTTTTATGGAGAAAGAATTCCCTTCCCTTCCCTTCCCTTCCCTTCCCTTCCCTTCCCTTCCCTTCCCTTCCCTTCCCTTCCCTTCCCTTCCCTTCCCTTCCCTTCCCTTCCCTTCCCTTCCCTTCCCTTCCCTTCCCTTCCCTTCCCTTCCCTTCCCTTCCCTTCCCTTCCCTTCCCTTCCCTTCCCTTCCCTTCCCTTCCCTTCCCTTCCCTTCCCTTCCCTTCCCTTCCCTTCCCTTCCCTTCCCTTCCCTTCCCTTCCCTTCCCTTCCCTTCCCTTCCCTTCCCTTCCCTTCCCTTCCCTTCCCTTCCCTTCCCATTTTATTTCCTTCTCATTTCCTCTCAATAAGATTTTTTTCATGACAACATTTTTGTTATGGTGCAGATGTAAAAATATATATTTTTTTTAAACTGGCACAAGAAATGTACATTTTTCCATTTTTCCTGGAATTTAGAAAGGTCCCACATCAAATAGTTATTATGTGTTTTTCAGCTGTATTTGTCTCCTCTGATGAAGTTCAGACTGATTTTCAAACTCGGAAACATGATAATTTTTTTATTATTGTAAGATGAATCATTGCAGGCCATAAAAAGACCAGTAGAATCAGAGTGACATTTTAAAATGTACATTTGATTGTTTTAGTTCCATATTTCACTGTACATCACTGACTTCGCAGAGGGTCACATATCTCTAACCTGAACTTTTCATTTGAGACACTGTTAGGGCAGAGGCATAAATGGGACTCAGAGTTATGAGACTGCTTTAGCATTTAACTTGTTCCTGTTATTTTATAAATATTATTTTGTATTAACCTTCACTTAGAAAAGTTCAAAAGAAGAAACATGATATTTTTCCTCAGGGAAAATGTTTAAATTATGTCAAAGAACTGGTTTTGGTTAATATCAAGGTGCATTTTTAAGTTGAATTAGTAATAAATATAACCCCAGTAATGATAAAAATGCAACGGAAGTGACTCTTGTTGACAAAAACTACCTTGATGTACTGTTATGGGTGAGAATTGCTTAAAATAAGAATGCAACATAGAAAAATCAAGACTTAAAGACAGCTGATAAGTTGTTTTTGTTCTTCAAATCTTTCCCCATTGTGACAGTTCTGGATATTCAACTCCATTGGGATAAAAGTCAATGCTTGGCGGGTTGTGTACACCTGCAATTGCACCTACATGCACGTAATATTCTTTTTGTCTGCTTTAATGTTTCTGGATTGCTCTTTTCTCTTATTCAGATTTTACTTTCTTTTTTTTTTTTTTTTTGAGAATTTGATTTACTTTATTATTATAGTATTGCTTTCCACTTACAGTATTATGCTTTTATCAAATCTTAGGCAATTATATTGGTCATTAATGCTTTTTACATGTCTGCATTCAGTAAAAAGGAAGAAACGCTTCTAATTTTCAGTAGATACATTTCAAGCTACTTAAAATAATTTGGATGACAGTGAAGTTAAAGTGCTTACTGACTAATGAACATACTATCTTAATGCTGTCTTCAGCTTAGATGTAATTTTCAAGCTAGTGAGTGGCTGATCTTACCCATAAGCATATGACTCTGTGGAGATGAAACTAATAATTACTGGTGATTTATCTTGATTTTTCTAGATCAATTCTTCTTGCATACCTGATGGGAGCCTAAAAGAAAGTTGGATGGAGAGACACTAATTACAAGGGCATGGAGTGACAGGACAAGAGGGAATGGCTTCAAACTGATAGACAGTAGGCTTAGATTGGGTATTAGGAAAAACTTTCTTTCCATTCAGGGTGGTGAGGTCCTGGCACAGGTTGTCCAGAAAAGCTGTGGCTGCCCCATCCATGGAAGTGTCTAAGGCTGGGTTGGATGGGGCTCTGAGCAACCTGCTCCAGGTGAAAGTGTCCCTGTGGCAGGAGAGTTGCAACTAAATGAACTTTTAGGTCCTTTCCAACTCAGGTCGTTCTGTGATTCTATACCAGAGTGGTGCTTTGAGCATGTTTAGAACCTGCTTTCCAAATCGGTTTGAAAAATAGTAAATGGAGTATTTGTTGATATTTTGTTTTTTGAGGATACATTTCTCGTGGAATAGTCACTTTGGGAACATTGGAAGGTTTTGAACCTAGTACCTCAGAAACGAGTGACAAGGCAGCCAGTGCTGCTGAAATGCAAGTGCATGGATTCTGAATACAAGGAAAGTAATAGGAAAGACCAAAAAAAGAAAAAAAAATCCACAGTGCCATGGAGGTAGAAACTAATTCACTGGGAAATTAAGCTGGTGAAGAATCTAGACTGTCTTGTATGAGTAGATATAGGGATGTTTAGCCTGGAGAAAAGGAGGCTCACTGGAGAACTTATTGAAGTTCAGGCTGGACATCAGGAAGATTTTTTTCACTAAAAAGGCTAGCCAAACATTGGAACAGGCTGCCCAGGGAGATGGTGGAGTCACCACCCCTGGAAGTGGTCAGGAAATAACCTGATGTGGTGCTCAGTGCCATGGTCTGGTTGACAAGGTTGAATTTGGTGATTCTGGAGGTCTTTTCCAAGTTTTGAGGTTTTCACTTTGAAGCTCTTGGATTTGGACAAAACTTTTACTGAATTATAAAGGCAATGATACAGGATTTTTTTTTTTTTTAAACAAATCTACACAGGGCCATAATGACTGGTAGGAAAGAATTAAAGACATGTTAGTCTGACCATAATAATATGCAAAACTTCAGGAGAGATTTTCAAGATTTCAAAGAGTGGAAGAAATTAAGACAAATTGACCACTTTATAAGACCCTGTCAAAAGCATTTTTGCAATTCTGAAAAGCTAATTCTTTCCATAAAAAGGCTATTTTAGACTGGAACAGACACAGTGAAAGAAATAAAAAGCTTTGGTTGGAAAATGTACCTTGTAGCAAAAGGAGGGAAAGATGTTCTATGTGTGTTAAACATTGAGTGAGGGGAAGGTGAGATGAGGGAACAGAAGATTTCTGAAAAGACATTATTCACACAAGAAAAGAGAGGGAAATTAAATTAATTAAATTAACATGGAAATGAGTACAGCTGAGGACAGCTTTGTAACCACCAAAGTAGTGATATTTTATGAGAATTGCCTGTAACAGAACACTTTTAAAGTAAGGCTTGACCCATTTATGTAAAGGATGATAATTTTTGTAAAAGGGGATAGAGGGTGTGATTTGTGTAGGTGTGATGACAGAAAATCTATTTCAGTTCTAAGTTTTTAGATCTCATGGAGGAACCTCTGGGTCTGCTCTAGAAACTTGCTAATATGCTGGTGAGAAAAACGGGAGTATTTCTGAGAACACTTTTTGCTTGATATTTGTTTGACAAGTTACTGGTTTATTTTCTTCCAGAGGATACTATCAGTCCCTGTATAGACAGAGAATCTGTAAGGTGTTAAAGAGCAACAATATGTTCTTAAAGTCTCTAACAAAAAAATCCAATTCATTCACTGTTACTGTAGTAAATTTGGAGACTAGAGAATAGTAACTGTGTGGTAAGTTGTTAATTTGTTCTGGCCCTGTATGGTCCAGTGTTATAAACAAGTTTACCATTTCCAAGGAAGAATTCCTGAGGGATAGGAGTGCAGTAAATACACTGTGAATAAACTATTCTGCTGTGTCCCTCTGTATTACCAGTCCATTTTCCCTTGAATTTCACCCAACTCACAATAAAACTGCATAGAGAGGGACTATTCTCCCTCAGGTTTTTCCCATTTGATCAAAAATGCTTAGTTATTCACCTTTTGTGATGGAAACTATATTCATTATACTCAACTGAACAGAGATAGCTTCATAAACAATTATTTAGTAGCTTAGTACAAATGCACTATTGAATGGATTTTTAAGAGGGATGTTAAATTATTTCTACTGCCATTTCTAAGCCTGATTCTTTTTGAGCAAGCAAAAATTATAAATGGCAGGAAATCTGATGTCATCAGAAAACATTAATTTCCTTCAGTAAGAATGGCTATGGTCTTTTTTTTTTTTTTTTTTTTTTTTTTTTTTTCTTTTTTTTTTTTCTTTTTTTTTTCCTTTGGCATCTTGAATATGACAATCATATTTTAAAAGTCATCCTTTAAAGCCGTTTATTTATTCTTGTAGCCATCAAAACAAACTCTTTTATGTTTAAGATGAAAGAAAATATGTTTCTGTTTAATCATGCTGAAGAGCTTTTAAATATTTAGGCTTTCAAATACTCAGTGCAAACACTGAAGGTTTGGGTGGGGTTTTTTGGCTGAAAATCTGAAAATTTGGGGGGTCTTATTTATTAAACATCAGGTTTTAATGGCATCCGGCAACCCAGTACCAACATCAATATATTTTCATATTTTTGCACACATGATCAGAAAGCTTAAGACCTGCTATTCCATAATATTCAACACTAATCTGTTCTCTTTCTCATTAATATCAAAAGTAAAATACCTACTCTGTAGCAATAAGATAACTTTGTCCATAATGGACATGAAATGAGCATAAATACAACTTCAGTATTAAATAAAACTCATAGATAACACATGCCAAGTAGGTATGTTGAATTAGGTCAGAATTTTATTTTTTTACCCTTTCATTATGCCTGTATGACCATGTAAATATACATTTCATGTGATTGTCGAACTACAAATCACACCTAATTTTTCAAAGATTCTTGCTGGACAACCAATCTTCTTTCAAGCTGTGGTAAGTACCATTAGCACTTCTAGAAGTTGTAATACATCTGGTAAAAACAGCAAGACATGTAATATTCATTTGGTTTTTGATCTTTTCAAGTATTAGCCAAGTTGCATTGAAAATTTTGTCATGGTTCTCCAGTAAAATCACAGAATAAAACCTGATTTTATGATTCTCATTAATTATGCAAACTAAGAAAGTATCAGCAGTGTGAGTGAAGGTTTTGAGTATGGATCTAAACAATCCATCATTCAAAAAGCTTGTCTTCCACAAGTTGAGCTAGTAGTATTCAGTATGTTTTTCTTCCTTTGTGGTGATGGGGAGGTAAAGAGTGAGGCTGCCTTGTTTAAGAATCTTCCTCAACTTATATTTGTTAATGCAACTGAATCCTCTATCCTTTTGCTGGTATGTGTGATCTATTTGCTTTCCTGTTTGCAAATGTTTATTCTATATTGAGAGTCCCAGAAGAAATTTTAATAGTTGAACCTTTGGACATGTGTTGTGACTCCAGCAGTTTTGTTTCCATAGGAGGTCTTTAACTTTTAGCCTTATGTGACAATACAATAAAGAGGTTACTTGGTTATAATTAATGTTTCTTTAAAGAGGTCATCAGACTATAAAATCTAACATCAATGGTAATTAATTGGCACTTAAGCAAACATTCAACAATTCCCTTGTTAGACTCATAAAGACAGTAGTTTTGTCTACAATTATCAGTGTCAGATTTATTCCATTCCAACAAATCTGGAAAACATAGTGCATGATGTGTATTTTACGATGGCTTTAAGTTACTTCATAACAGAAAAGATTTCAAAGGGATATAAACTTCTTTTTTTTTTTTTCACTTTAAATTAGCATTAGTAGAAAACGCTCTATGACCAGATTCTACTCCAATATTCTACCAATCTCTTCTACAGGTCTAAATTCATCATAAATTCTTTAAAATACAACTCAAATGTCTGGTATTGAAAACATAGTTTTAATGTATTCGAACTAATTTTTAAGAGGCACCAGAGTAATAATTGCCCTACTTGTTATTCAGGAGTCATTACATTATGAAAAAATATATAGGTGTTATTTTTATTCATAGGAAAGGATACAGGGTTTTAATTTTGTTTTGTTTTGTTTTTCACACTAAGACTGTGAACAGGAACCAGAAGTGTCTTAATATTATATAAACTTGTCTTGGTTTAGGAAGACAGGTGTCTGCCTGGGAAGGCCAGAGCTTCCTGTGGAATGGAGAACGTAACCCCCCCCCCTCCAAATAAATATAATATTGAAATTAAGAGGCTTTAAGGCAAAGATTTGGGAATAGGAATAACAGTTCTTTACTAGGGCTATTAAAAAATAAAAATGTAGTGGTGCAAAAAACAGAACAAAAACAAGAAAACACTAGCAGAGTCAGAATATGACCTGACACCCTCTTGGTCAGGGTGTTGGTAGCAGTCCAATTAATTCCTCCTGAAGTGACAGATGTGGTTCTGTTGGAGCAGAGATGATCCTGCAGTAGGGTGTAGTTTCCTTCTGAGGGTCCAGTGGTGATGAGGTGGGTCCAGTATTCCCCTAGGAATCCAGTGAAAACAGGCTGTCCTAGTGTTCTGAATCTCAGGTTTTATCCAAGTAGAAATGCTTGGCTCCTCCCACTGGGTGAAGCATCTCACAATGGGGTGATGTAATTTTATCAGTCATGCAGTGAGCCTTAATGGCCCATTAACAGCAGATATTTCCCTGAAGAGAGGATGGGTCATGGATGAGATAAAGAACACTGACCGCCCCTCCCCGCCCGCGCCCTGTTTTAACATCTGGCCCATTAACAGAAGACACCTACACAGGCCCCCCTGGAGTTACAAGATAAAAAAAAACCACTTCTTCAACTGCTTTCAACAGATGGGAATGGAATACATCTTGAATTTGCAACCCAAGACAAAACATTAACTAATTTACATTACAGTGGTGTTGAAGTCATTTGCCATTACCAGCAGAAAGGTGATAGGCTATTGACTTCCCTATCCATGCAGGTCCATGGAGTAGCTGGGATGCCTTTGTCCTCAACTGGGTTCCAAGGAGTAAGAGAGAATGTTGGTGGAAGAAATAGCAAAAATTTTCAAGTATAGGGTGTACGGACATTGTAAAGATGAGAATAATACCAAGGGAAATTGGTAGATGTTAGCTTTAAAAAAAAAAAAAAGTATTGTTGTTTAAATTTTCTATATATCATAATGCACACTTTTGACCTGTTAAAACATGAATTTGATTAACAATGCATTTTTGGCTCCACATATATGTGCTGTGTTCCCTTCTGGTCTTTACAAGATAACATGCATAAAAAATGTTATGCAATATTTCAGTATATTATGAAGTGAAAGGAAGATGTAGAATTTCTCTGACAGTTATATTTTGGAAGATGCTGTTGTCATGCTGTAAACAAATAGTCCCAGAGGTGCTGATGCATTGAGAAATCCCACCAAAATGTTTGGCCAATGTCTTTTAAGGAAAAGACTGAACTAAAACAAATTTATATGACAACATGAGGTGATATTCTATATGTGATTATAGCACTAGGAAAAGACACAAATACCTCTGTGGAAAAGAACAATCTTAATTCTGGTTGTAAGCTTGTTTTTCAGCCAAGCAGTGCAGTGTAAGTTCCTGTAATGTGGTTGCTGATTGACATTTGAGGTTCTTAAATGTACAGTGCCTGGTGTTCAGCAGCTGGTAGAGGAAAGCCTGGCTGTGTCATAGTGTGGTGAGCAAATCACAAAATGACCAGCTCAGGGACTGCATGTTCTGGCTGGGTAGGTGAACCCCACAGAGTTTGGACTGGGGTAACCAGAACAGCACTTGTTTCAAAATAGTCCTGAGGACCTCAGAGAAACATCTCCCTGTGCCTTATTTCTCAGTAAGAAACATATTCTATTTAAAATTTTTGATTAGAAATTATTCTCAGTTGTTCAAATTAGGAAGTCTCTGGAGAGAGTAGAAGCAATCTTAAGGGGGCTGAGAAAATGTATCTAAAGGAGGAAGTGTCAAATGAACTCTGTCTTCCAGTGCTTTTTTGCCGTAGCATCCACTGACTAGCTCAGCTCTTTTGAATAACTAAATATTCCACTATGTCTGATAAGCAACCAAACACTTCTACTCCTCATAAATTTGCTGTGACTCAGGGGCATCCAATGAGGCTTATGGCATGAGAGACTGTGGATGATTGTTTTTTCCAGATGTATGACCACAAAGTAAATTAATACTAATGAAGTTTCACAGATTCATCCTGGTGATGCAAATCCAAAGGGACACAATACCTTCTTTAGGTCTGCCACCAATACCAGTTATTTAATTACATCAGAACGCTATTCAATAACAGCAGAACTTCAGTCAACCCCACACATTCTTCGTAGTAATCACAACTGTAGTGAAAAAGTTGAACGGATTTTCTGACAATTTAAAAGGTTTTGTAAAGTGGTTTTGAGTTTTATATTGTAAAGGAACCTTTTAAAATTTTGGCTTGTAGTTTATCCTTGGTATAAATACACATTTTAGTGAATTAGTAGGAGCACCCCATTACCATGAAGCTTACATACATTTACCTCACTTTCTAAACCTGTTTATCCTTAAGTTTTGGCTTTTTTAGTTTTTTGTAAAATCTGCAGGCAAAGGTAGATAAAATATTTGAATTAGTTTGTTTATTAGATAAAAAATGGATATGGAACATGTCTTTGGGACACATATCTTTGGTCTTATGCATGTCTCCAGGATCTGTCTGACCAAAACTGAATTTTTTAGATGTATTGAAACAGAATTGTCAGGCAAAATGATCAGGTGTTTGTACCTAAAAGCTTCTTAGCTGGTAGTTCATGCCTTTTAGTCAAAAGTTAAATGCTTTGAAGATTCCAGTATATATTTGAGGCTTATTAGCCTAGCAGATTGTTTAAAAGTCAATTAATATAATAAATAGGCTTAGGACAGAGCCAAAAAGAACAAAACAAAACAAAAAAAACCCAAACAAAAAATGCCAAGCAAACAAAAACCAATCATGCACTAGACTTTATTTGCATCAAAAATTATGTACACTTGAAATTTACATTTTAAAATAAGGTCATGCTTGGCCATACATTTCCATGAAATTTAACATCAAGCTTTCCCATATATATATGTGCAAGAATATAAGAATTTGATTTTCTTTTTTTGTTGTTTTCTTTTTTTACAAAGAAAGATATACAGGCTTTAAAGTATAAAATAATCCCATTTAACACGGAGACATGAAAGTATCCATGAATAAGTACATGGAACTTGTAAATCTGGCATTTAGAAGAAAAATACACTGCACTGTCTTGGCATAAATAATTCAGTTGGTAAGAGCTTCTGGGGTGAAGGAGGAAGAGGAGAGAACATACTTTGATGAGTTAGAGAAATTTGCTGGTTTTAAAAATTACTTAACAATAAAGCAGCACTGGAGACGAAGAAAACTGGTGTTGAGGCATCTGAGGTCAGGCAAAAACTTCTGATATTATTCACTCGTATTTAAAACAAGCCATCAGTTAAGACATCTGCATTCAATTGTTGTTGAGAAGACTTGTTCAGTCCCATTGGCTTCTTTCCTACATCCATACATACAGGAATTTGCATTCCTTTGCAGTTTATTTCAGCAGAAGCTGAAAGTCTTTTCCTCTTTCCTCAAGATTTTCCTGTTTATATAGAATTGGACCTTTTGATTCTCTGATTGAATGAACTGTCTATTTATCAGGATATCAGGAACAGGATATCCAGGGAAGTTTTGCATGGCCCATCCCTAGAAGTGTTAAAAGGCCAAGTTGGATGGAGCTCTGAGCCACCTGGCCTAGTGGAAGCTCTCCCTGCCCATGGCAGGGGATTGGAACTAGATGAACTTAAAGGTGCCTTCCAACCCAAACCTTCTTTGAGTCCGATATTGCACAGTCATTCTCTGGTCTATATTAACTTCAAGTCCTTAGGTCATACTCCTGATTTCTAGAAATTCTGCTTCTGTGGGGTTCTTTACTTATGAATAAAAATGATGAGTTTACAAATACTCTTCTAGACATAAGACCTATTCTTTTCTTTCATTTTGACGCATTTATGTGAACAGAGCTTTGGTGTAAATGTACTTATAAACTCTATTAAAAGAAGGGTTAATATTTGCACACACCAGAAGTCACTTTGGGAATAAGATGGATACAGTTACAATTTTTATCTTTAGAATTTTTTTTTTACAAAGGTTAAAATTTCTTTGAATATTCTGGGGTTTTTCTCTTCAGACAGAATTACACTTGCATATGCATTTCTAATAATCTACTGCTCTGAAAACACCAGTTAGCTTTAATGCAGCATTATGCACACTGTCTACACACCTGTGTTTTGTTACTACCTAAACTACTTTGTTCAATGTTTACACTTCCTAATGCTGAAGGATATTGAAATGTTATTAGAGATATCTTAGGAACAAAAGCAAGATAAATAAAATTCTTTAAAGTATAGAAAACCTCTTACCACTAAGATAAATAACTAATTGCACTAATACTTTGGTTTCACTAGAGGAGAATGTAGAGTGAGCCAACCTGCAGAAAGGTGAATTGTCTATCCCACTTTACACATCATAGCATGCATAAAGTAGTACACAATGTAAATTAAGTTTAATTATTAAGTTAAGTTTAATAAATATTTAGAGATGTGTGAAGAAGTTAATTGGCATTGTAACAACAAAAAAAACCCCAAAAAAGCAAAAAAGAAAAATATTTAGGAATGGACTGGAATAGGATTCAGCTCCTACAGAGCATCTTTCAACACTTTAAAAAACTAGAGCAAGTCTGATGCTGCATGTTTCAGTTTAACAAACCTTTTAGGATTGTATTGATCTCACTGTCCCCATGGGACAACAGTGACCTTCACTATATACAGTTCATATAGTTAAGGTAGCACTAGTCTTAAATAAATGGAATGGATAATAATGAAAGGATCATTGTAATTTATTTATGTTTCAGTAAGGTATTGAACTTCATATGAATTTTGTGGTGTAAAATATATGCAACTGCATTTTGTCTTCTCAGAGAAGACAGTTTCTCAATATTTTCTATTCACTCTTTTAAATATTTTACTGTAAATCTAATATTAGAGTTTCTCTTAAGTAATCAGTTGAAATACAATCACTAATAAACTGTTCTTTTTCTGTATATAAAGGCTATATATATTGATAGATGTAGCTTAATTTGCATATTGGTTTTACACACGGTGGCAAATAGTGAGAGTTGCTTAGCCATTTCATTCTCATTCTTCTGATTTGAATTGGAGTCAGATCATGTAAAGTCTCTGGTATGAGGACAGTTAAATTGGTCTAGATTAAAAAAAAAATTGACAAACCCAAACATCACTAATATCCATCTTTTGTGGGAATTTACTGTTCTTATTTATATAAATCAAAAAGTTGACCTATTTTTCTTTCGTCAATTTACTCTAAATTTATCTGCTGAAGCCAGAACTAAAGAAAATTACAAGTATGAAGCTTAGGGTTTCTGAAATTAAAATTTAATCCAACTTCATTTTGAATTCAGGATGAACACTCATGTTCTCACCATTGACTCAGTCTTCCTGTTCTGTATCATTGCTGGACTATTTAATTTTCACTGTCATTACTCTCCCATCTTGGGAGGTGCCTGGGATATGCTGTAGAAAATCTGCCTGGGCAGACAGGTCTCCTGAGCAGTCAATTCCAGAGCAATTGCTTATTGGATGGTGTGAATAAATTCTGAACAATGCCTCTGGGCCCTGGCTGAGGCACAAGGAATAATAAAACCACCACAGTTGCTGCAAAAACACATGAATGTTGAAATACATTAACACTGCTGCTTTGTCTCACATTTAAAACTGGGTTAAATCATGATCTTTTATAAATGAACTGTGTAAATGCTAATAGGCTTATCTTCAACAAATGTAATTGGAAAGGAATTTACCGTATCTATCACTGCCTTGGGAAGATGCTTGGTCAGGTGGGATACAAGCAGGCCTTTATGATTTCTCTGAATCATATATAGGTATCTGAAAACCTCTGAAGTAATTCTTTATATTTCAGTTTTGGGGCCTCAGTGAGTAAGACATTTATACAGATACTTAATCTGAGACATCTTTAGAATACCAGTAGCTTCCCTGGGATTATTCATTTGCTTGTAATTTAGGCATGAATTTGAAGCACTAAATGAAGGATTGATTGAAAAACAGCTTTAAAATATGGTTCCTTAATAGAAATAACTGTGCAGCAGCCAAATCCTGTAGCTTTTATTCAGAAAAAATAATTGTAATTAGATGGAAATTCCTGTGTAAGAAAATATCTTTAAGAGATGAAGTTTACTGAATTGCTTTCATGCATATTATCTGACAAATTAATTTAAGTGCAATGTTTGTAATGGAAGATATTATTTTAAACTTTTCATTCTATATAGATCTTCATGGGAGGGCTAAGTTTTGTTCCTAAGAAAAGACAGCTTTTGAAATTCTCATGTAGAAGGAGTCCTTTTCATACCTTTCAGTTGTCCTTCACTGAAGAGGATATTTCTTTGACACAGTACCTAAATCCCTCAAGAGCCTGGAACTGCACTTCTAGAACTTTGCAGCTATGTTTAATCTTGGCACATACAAGTGAGTCCCCCAGAAGAGGAAGGTGATCACAGAACCATAGACAGGGTCTCAGGGTCTCTATTAATTGGAAGCTGGAACAGAGCAACGCATGATACAACCAATATGGTCAAAATATACGTTCTCCCCTTTATTCTCAAAATGGCTGGTTTTATACAGTCAGATACAAATAGTATAAGTCAGATAGTTTACAGTTCCAGGTGCTTTCTAATTAGCATCCAGCATGAGAAAGAATGCAAACAATTTTAGCTTAAGGCAGCTACCATGATTCTACTTTAACTGTCCTATCTAAAGCATACACACACCTTAACTTAAATTCTAACTGCACCACAGGTTTATCTACTTCTACACGGGCCCAAATCTGAGGCCCAGTTTGGAATAGCTCAAACTTCATTCCATAACACATCCTGCTCCTGCTACAAGGTTGGATTGTAAGGGACCTGAAAGATCTTCTCATTCCAACCCCTCGACTCCAGCCTCTCATTCCAACCTTCCACTAGACCAGGCTGCTCCAAGCCCCAGCCAACCTGGCCTGGAACACTTTCAGGGATGGGGCGGCCACAGCTTCTCTGGGCAACCTGTGCCAGGACCTCACCACCCTCACAAGGAAGGATTTCTACCCTCTAGGTCAGGCTGTTCCCCTGCCAAAAATCTGTGGTGAAGAGGGTAAAAGTGTAAGGCAAAAGAAGGTAACCTCTTTAGTGAGGTATTTCAGAGGATGGAAAATTAATCTTGTGCTTTTTTTGAGCGATATAGTAAAGAAGCCTTACTTTACTGAACCACTGAGGATTATAAAACAAATCTAAGGAAATACCAGGGAGTGGTCTTTGTTAGTATTTGCTATTTCTGCTAGCTGTATAATTTTGAAATGTCACAAATAACACATTACTTGATAAGAATGTAAAAAAAAAAACTCTGTAGCAGATATGCTCTTTTGCATGAGGAAAATATGTTCTCTGTATGGTTTTCATTTTATTCTGATAAAATTTGTATGACAGAAAATAATAAAAAAATGTTTGTAAGTTTTTAAAAAATGTTTCTAGGCTTTAAAAAGTCAGTCTGTCTTTAATTAAATTGTTAGACTGTTTTATAATGAAACTTTTGAGAGTTTTAGAAGAGTTGTGCAAAGATAAGATAGGACAGGAAAGCTATAAGAAAGTAAAATTAGTAGAGATCCCACATTATTGAAATAAATCATCTTAAATATGGTTTTGGAAATGGATAACAAACAAAATGATTTTTTTCTTGAAATTCCTGACATGAAGCCCACTGGCCCTAAGCAGACTAGGAAATCTATGTAATCTATGTATCTTGATGCAGAGATCTGATAAATATCCCGCCTCAAACTCACAGTGAGAGCCTGTGAGCCTGTCCAGGTCTCTGGTTTCTGCACCAAAGTGAGCCAATGAGTAGCTCAGGCAGGGCTCAGTTGTGCTCCAGTAAGAATGTTTTCAGTAGTGATTTCTAAAAAAAACCCTCAATCAATCTTTGAATAAAGCAACTGAAAGCACTACTAGATGTCAGTCATCTGCTGATATGTAGTAGAGGCTGACACTATTCAAATCAGAGAAAACAGCTGTGTGTGGTTTTGAAGATGCTTTAAATAAGAGGTACTAGTTCAATGCTAATTCCCTGAAGATGTGGAAAGTTCTGCTTTGATAAGTTCTATTTTTACAAGGATCCCCATATTAGTCTATTCAGAGTCTACATTAAACACAAACAGAACCCATCTGTTGTCAAGCAGGGCTACAAATGGCATCATTTATCCTGACTTGTAATCTTCTGACTGCACAACCTTAAAGATAAGCACTCTGTTTACAAGGCTACAAGAAAGAGACTGGTATATCTAACTCTGGACACTGGCTGGGGTCTATTACCGTGTAATTTCCCCGATATTTCCTGTCTTCTTTTTTATGACAGCATAGATCTACATTCACTGCAGTTATTAAACTGCTGTATACTAGATATCTCTCATATGAATATTGCATGTCATCATGTGCAACAAATCTGTTGATCTTTATTTTTTTATAAAAAAACTTAAGGATTGAAAGACTCATGAGCTGAAGAAAAAAGGAAATCAAAGACAAAACTATACAAAATAACTTGCTGCTAAAGTATTATTTTTGGGTGCTTAAAGCAGAATATACTGTTTGTCACAGAATCATAGACAGTATAGTGTTGCATAGGCCTCAGTTAAGAGGCGTAGTGATAGATTTATTTAACAGAGAAAATTGTGGGGGGACGTCTGTGAATATCTGTTTTGATAGTTCTGATAAACAAGAATACTGTGTAAAGGTTAAGTCTTTAAAATGTATTTTATTAGGCTTATACAGGTAAAGTTTACTTATATAAAGCCTAGAGTTATTTATGTGAATATAAACTCCTTCATTTTCCCAGCATATTCAAAATTGTCACCTTTCCATGTTTCTGACACTCTCACCTAATGTTCATAGAAGCTGCTTAAGCATATCTACTTTCTTCTCTTTGTCTCAAGACATTGTACACGGCTGAATAGTGATTTTAAAAAATGGAACACTTTCAAAGCTCCTAATGTATAATTTATGACTTCCATGGCTAACTTTTCACAAATTATTAAAAATAAAAACTATCTACTGTTTAAAAAGTACAGTCTTTTTCCTTTTGACTTCTCTTGCTGTCAAGTCATTTTGTGGCATTGCAGTTTTGTTAATAACTTCAGTCTTCTGATAAGTTCTTTGGCTGGTTCATCATTGCAAAGCAGGCTACTCAACTCAGGTAATCTTTGAAAACTAGCAGGGTTTCTTCCTCTGATCTTGGTGTGTTCTATATTAGAATTTTTTAAGCTATTATCATTTTTATGAGCATGACTTGCTCCCCTGCTCTAACAGAAAAGTAACATAGAAATATATTTTAAAATGAAATGAAATGATATTTGTTTCTTCACAATAAGAAGTACACCTAAGACTGATCTTAGGGAGAAAAACTTAAAATAATGGATCCTATGTAATTTTTGGGTTGCTTTTTCTCCATCTCAAATATTTCACATATAGTTTTTGACTAAATAAAATCTGCTGATTTAAATATTTAAATATTCATGCTGATGAAGGAAATAATCTGATTACTGTTCAATATATTGCCAGTAATAGTGGGTAGAGATAAGAAATCACTGTCAATATTATAAAAAGAATCTCTATTTCAAAAGTGACAACAGTTAATAGTTAAATCATTAATGGTGAAATACATGAGGCCAAAATACACAGTGTGTACCTCAGATTGGTTTTCATTCTAAAGCGCAGAAACGTTTGGAGTGTTGTGGCTGATTGAAGTTTATTGTGAAATTTTCTGATTTAGAATGAAACAGTCAAAAATAGTGCAAGTGGGAGTTAGTTTAACCTCAGCATTCAGAGTGGCCAGAAACCTAGCAAATTTAAGGACCTTAGGAAGTTTATTAGTTTGTGTAGTCAATACTTGTAGCAGTTGGGAAGTTAGCAGGCTGTAGTGTTGCAATCAGTCTTAGGGGGAAAAAGACAGAAAAGGAAAAAAGTTCTACAGTGTCCATGCAAGAATATAAAATGTTTCCTTTGTTCTGAATATAAATGTATCTTTTCAGAAGAAGAAAATCATATCTCTGGTAAGAAAAAAAAAAAAAAAAAAAGGAGAAAAAAACAAAAGAAAAAAACAAAACAAACCAAAACAACAACAACAAAAAAACAACCCAACCTAAAAACAGTCAAACCCACCAACTAAATAAAAGAACTTTTTAACTGATGATTCAGATTTCCTATTGATTTCACCCAGGTGCCATGAGAACACACCATTGTTTGGCTAACTGTCTTGCCAGAAAATTCAGATACTCAGGGAAAGAATGGAGGTAGTCTTGCTTGTTCCATAATACCTTGGAAGTACTGCTCCTCTTTTTATTTGTTTTGTGCAGCCAGTTGATGTCTTCACTAGGGGTGAGTGAGTCACTAATTAAATATAGAACCAGAACATCAGCCAGCAATCAACCTTTCTCATGAAATCACTAGACCAGCAAAGAATCTCTTTCATTATTATTATGCACTGCTACTGTATTATCTCTAGTTACTGTAATAAACAGATTGGGAGGATGTTTTACCCCTCTGTTGTATATCCATATATTCAGTCAAGTTCTTGGTAGCTGAAAATAGTAGGAAAAAAGTTATGTAATGCCTTGTCTGATAAATATGGGTATTGAAGCGTGTAAGTGAAAGTGCCTGGCTTACACCTGGAGAGAATTAATCAACCAAAAAGCAATGCCAAGTAGGATATTATATGTTTGCAAAGTACACACACAAAATGAAGTGAATGTTTTATTAGGAGGTTATGATTCAAATGTTTTGTTTGATCCCTTCTTATTGATGCTTACATCAAATATAATTCTTTTCCCTCCACTTAATCTCTTCTCCTTTAAATCCATCTATTATTTGACTGTAATTCTTATTTCTGATTTTACTCTGGTGAATATAGGTTCACTTTAGTCCTTGTGCTGATGAGTCTTACTGCTAAGATGGGCGAATATTCCAATGTTTTTAGTGGGGTTTCACTGAACTCACTCGCATAGCTAATGCTGAATATTGCAAACTTTTGAGTTAAGTGAATATTGACCAAATATATGCCTTTTTTGTTACATTTTCGAGATAACGGAAACAAAACCTAGACCAAAAACTTGAATGTGTCAGAATTTAGGAACAGAACAACCTCAGCTGAAAGAGGAGAGGAAATTGTGAGGGAATGGAAAAGGTCTGGGGAAGAGCCAGGAAGTGGAAAGGAGAATGCAACCATCATTGAGGGCTGGAAGGGAGATACACGTGGATGAAGTAATTGTAGCAGGGAAAAGAAAGAACAGTCTGGCTCAAGAACAGCATTGGTTCAAGGCTTCACAGGAAGAAATGAAGATTAATGTTTGTGAGCAAGCGGAGGAAGAAAAGAAAGAGCAGGAGAAGAAAAATGCCTGTATATGAAAAATTGTGTATTTGTAATTGGGCAATTTATTACTATTGTTTTAGCAGCACTATCAATAAAATAACTTGACCAAATACATGAGCTTCAATCTTGGACTTGATGGATTCTAAGTTCTATTGATATTTCCATATGACAGGATAAGAAATTAAAAAGTACAAACATTCACTAGGAATTTATTTCTCAGGAAAAGTGATGATTACCCAATCACCTAAAATATAAAATACTGAAATCCACGTACTAAGAAAAGCTTAATGTCACATGCCAAGCTGACAACACTGCTTACAAGCTGACACCATCCATGAAATAACTTCGACACTGCACTGCATTCTCCTATGGAAAGTTTGTTTAGCTAGAGTTTAAGCTCTTTATCAGGACCTGTTATAAAGGACAAGGGCTAATGGTTTTAAGCTAAAGGTTGGCTGATTTAGACTAGATATAAGGCAAAGGTTTTTTACAGTGAGGATGGTGGAACAATGGAATGGGGTGCCCAGAGAGGTGGTAGATGCCCCATCCCTGAAAACATTCAAAGCCAGATTGGGTGGGGCTCTGAGCAGCCTGATTCTGTTGAAGATGTCTCTGCTCACTGCAGTAGTGTAGGACTGGATGACCTTTAGAAGTCCCTTCCAAGCCAGACTATTCTATGAGTCAGTAAAATCATTTGCCAAAGGATTTAGAATCATAAATTCCTCTGTAACCATGGAAAATTAGTTGCAGAACTGGTCTTATTAATCTGTGCCTTTATAAAAATTAACAAATAAACAAAACAAACAATAAACAATTAAAGGGAAAGGATTACAGAACTAACAATCTAATATTTTTCTTTATGAACAAAGAACTTCACCCAAGAAGGAAGTGAGTCAGTTTCTGAGGATATTAACTAACAGTAGCTTTGTGAAAGGTTGTGATTTAAGACCATGGTTCTTTCCTTTGCCTTTGCTGCTGCTTACCCAACACTTATGACCTTGTCTACCTACAGATACTATACCCATTAAATCCTGTTATTACAGTCTTTATTCAGCCTCATCAGCTTCTCCAAATGGAGTTGAGAGAGCAGGAGAGAGAAGAAATATGAAAGTAGATTTAATAGGGATAGATAGTGATTCACAGTGTTTCATAGATACCATTAAGATAACAAACACTGTATTCTCAATGAATAGAGTTTTATAAAAGCCTTCCAGTTTGCTCCTGCTGATAGCTTTTAAAGTTTCAAGAGGTAAAACATACATTTCCTTCAGTCAAGGTTGTACTTTTCAGTCATAGGGACATTAAGGTTCTAAGGGACTCACTGAATGTCAGTCATCTTTTATACTCAGTCAATGTATCTTTCTCAATTCATGAATTGAGATTATGATTTTTATGAACTTGTTCTGTTTTTATTGTTCACTGGATGTTTTTTATGACCCTGCTGGTTCCAACAAATACCAGTCACTACAGGATTGCATGGATATAACTGATGGAAATTTGGTGTAGCAAGTGAAATACAATTATTTGTTTAAAGTAGGAAAACCTTTTTGCCTTTTGATACCTGAGATGTATTGCAATTGCTTTGCAATCCATACAGCAACTTTATTCTGCTTCTCTAGTACTCATATGCTTGAAACTATGTAGCCCCACATCCCAGTTAAAATGGGTCCTAATAATTCCTTTCAATAGCAAAAAAAATCATAAATATAAATATTATATGGGAATTCTATAACTTTTGTTCAAAATCTGCATCTTACATGAACCTCATTTCTGCATTTAAGCATCCTACTGGTGAATAGACTAAAGAATAACCACACCACCTGCACAAACATCCAGTGTGTATGCTCAGATTTCTTCTCAACCCCGTTGTGCCTCACGCTCTTTGTGTCACTACTCCCCTGCCTCTCTTGACTACATTGGTTTGCTGCTATGTAAACTTCTGCAGCCCTCTCAGTGGTCTCAAAACAATTTGTAGATTTGGAGAGCTAATAATATTAGTCTCCAAATTACTACAATAAGAATTATTAAAGATTAAAGAAAAGGCTACAATTTCAATTGTATCTGTGATTGAGAAGACATGAAATATATTTGAAATAAAAGATTCCTTATGAATTTGTGAATTTAACCATTTTTCTTTTGTATGATTTCCCAGAATCAAACACTGAAGACATTACTTTTCTTTGTAGAGTCTAAGAAACATCATTACTCATAGATGATACAGTGTTTTAAAGGGTCTTTTATTGCAAAATAAACACTTGAAATATGCCCCTGGATATGAGGTATGGTCTGGATAGCAACAGTTTATAGTGACAATGTCATCAATTGCAGGTATTAGTCTTTGCTATAGAACCAATTTGTCAGTCTCTTTGTCAAAATGAAGTTTGACTAATCCTTTTGACCAGTAGGACAAGCAATACCAAGGTCAGATAAGACTGAAAAAATATGCAAAGTTTCTAGTTTGGGTATTTGTATGATTCTCTCCCTGTTTACCTTGGTATTTTGTGTAAACATGTATTAAAAACGTAAAAACTCACTGAAAATTTAATTCAGCTGATTCATTTTGCAGAAGAATAAGAAGAAAAGTTTAATTTTTTTGGTTAGGATATATTCAAAGTCTAATTAAATCACTTTTCAAGGCCATCTTTTAAGTCATACATTTTACTTTGAATGAAAAAGGTCAGAAAAAAGCAGCTATATTCTCTTAAGAAATATTTTTTTGTATACAATAGTATTTCTCTTAGTGATGTAACTGAGTCTCATTGGAAAGGAAAAAAGTCATCTTGTTTGTCAGTTTGATCGTCAGTGATGAACAATATTTCCTCTTGTCTGGTAACTGGTCATAAGGAATTTTTGAATGCATGCAAGAAAGTTTTCTACCTTGCTCCATGTATGAAAACAAACAGATGTAAAGTGGAGGAATTTCTTTTTCTAATTCACAGAAATCAGAAGCAGACTGTGACAGATTTGAGACTGAATCTTGCATCTAAGGATTGAGTCTGTCTTTTGTTGCATAAAATTGAAATCCATGTGGAGTTTCATGGATGCAGTAACAGTGAAGACACATAAAAACCACTGATATCAAAATTATCACACTGAATTTTTGAAAGGAAACAGTTAAAGGAAAATAAGATCTGCAAAGCAATATAATTTGGTATAAAATATTCAAGTAATCAAAAAATCAGTAATAATATGCACTGAAAAAACTTTTTCCAATTCTTGCTGGAGAAGTTTGAATGCATACATTGGCACTTTGAAGAACATATTATTGTTCTAGTCTGAGGAAGTCCTGAGAGAAAAGTTTAGTGCTACACTACACCTGCTAAAGAATTAATGTACATTATCTAGTTTAGGGATATTTATAATTGGTGAGTGTAGCTGGTAGGTGATATGTTACATTGTAAACAGTGTCAGAAAGCAAAGGGCTTTTTCCATTAGCCGACTAAATTGCTGGGCTTCATGTTCCCTCGGCTGGAATTAAATTTGTAATAGAATATATGATTATGAAGTGTACGTTCATGGATTTGGTTCTTTTGCTATGTGCCTTCCAAGTGCATTAAATAATCTCTAACAAGCTGTTCAGCTGTACCATTTTAAGTCCAATTAATGTGGAAAGGCATTGAGAATGTGTGTGAAGGAGAGAACTTGTTCTGTCAAGGGTCAAGTGGAATAAAATATAAGATATTCATTGTGTTTAAGAATTTTCAGTCTTTCACCTCTTGATATCTGACTTTTCACTATTTATTTCATTCATTTAGGCTGCAAATTTGCAGATTTTATGGAAAAAAATCATATCCTGAACTTTCTTCTGAGCAGTGAAACAATGCACAATAAATAAAGCAGTCTTATTCAGGGTCTGTGGTAAAACTTCTTCAATGAGGATTTCCACTGTGTTTATACGTACTCTTTCCCATTTAACTGGAAGTACCATCATTTCATTTTTTCAGGAACCGTACATGTGTCTTATACATAAGAAAGACTTCTTTCCACAATCTTGGCCTTTGCACATGTTGAAGAAAAACCTAATGTAAAAATAAGATTGGCAAAGTCCCACAGAAATGGCTGATTATAATAAACTGCAGAGACAAATCACATGCTGGGTAGCCACTCTTCCATATTTAGAAAAAAAATCTAATGGATTTATTCTGAGTACTAGTTATTTACTTATTTTTCCTACATATACTTAAATGAATATATTTAGGATTTAAGAAAGTAACATCTGATATTTTTGCAATTATTTGATCAAATTGAAACTGTAAACATGCATTTTATACTATCCTTCTATAGTATATTTTACTTTATTTGCACATAGCCATGGTCTGTCTTACGCATTGTTATCTGTTAGGTTTCACAATTTTAGGATACCTGACAATTTAAAATTAAAAATTACCCAGGAGTCCTACCTATAAATTAAATACAAATATTATTATTCATTTGCACAATATAGACTACCATTCTCTTGGCTGCCACCTGATCATTTGTGCTTCCCTGTGAAAAATCCCTATGTTTGTGAAGTTTAGATGTGAGAAATCTCATTTAAGTTCTTCAAGAGTATTAACACTGAGAGAAAAAAAAGAAAAAGAAAGGAAAGTCTCCCCCAGGTTTTTGTGTTCTGTAATGCAGTGCATGTTGCAGTGCATTACTTTAGTGTATTTCTGCACTGCACATTTTTAATGTATTTCAAAAGTATAGTTATGTGCATTTGAAGGATAATAAATAGGATAAACTGTGGGTATTTTCTGGTCAACAACAGAAAAAGAAAATTGAAAATGTCCATGACTTTCTTGCATATTTAGAAACATAAGAATTAACACTTAGCACTATCCAAATCTTACATTTTAATTAAAGATATTTTACCATTGGGATTAGGCTCAAAGCATAGTTGCTTCTCACTGTGAACTGCAGTATCCCAGAACTTCAGTGGTCACAGGTTGGCTGCCACCAGGCTTTTAGACAAATCATTGCTCTGAAGCAGGGGTGGTGATCAGCTGCAGTATTGAAAATGGAGTCCCATTGTCTTTTAAAGGAAACTGCATGTTTTAATTCCTAACTTGATTGCTTGTTCATACCTAGGCTCAGCCTCAAAGGCCAAGAGAACCATTTGACTCCCATTAAGACTGTGTCTGCTATTGTGTGGCTCCTATGCCAGATCACATCAATACAGAAGTAGGTTGATCATAATGCAGTTTTCAAACCTGTGCTATCATTACTGGAGCTACTAAATGAAGGAGTTGCCTAGCAAACAGTGAAGCAAAATCAATGCAAACCTGTAAAATGTTTTCATGTTACTAATCTCTGCAGTTCTCTGAAAAGACATTGTTTCAAAAATAATTCAGTCAGTTCAAGTTTTTGAGCCTTTGATGTTAAATGCCGTAAAACAACCATCACATGAGAACACCTTATACTATTGTATTTAAAGAATAATTATATTTTTTCAATCTTTATATCTAATTGTGAGCTGCTGGTAATAAAAATGAGATTTTCCTTTCTTATTAAGACAATATTTCTTTTAGTATTTTAATATTAATTTCATATAGGTTCCCTAGCAGTGTTTGTTTTAAAAGTGGTGTAGAGAAGGCAGGAGGTAAACATGTGTTTGTAGAGGAGCACTTCGATTTTGTATGCTTTGTACCCATACTGCTTCTTTCCATACCTTTGGAGAATATCTTCACATTCATTAAAAATGAGAGGTTCTGTTCCTTGGGAATCAGTTCCTCTTGGGTATATGATTTTTTTGGTTAATCAACTCCCAAAGCAACAGTCTTATTTTCACAATTCTTTTGAGTTGCCAGTTACATTACTAGGTCATGAGAAGTAACACAGTTAATAGAGATTTGTTTTAATCTAGTATATATTGTAAAAGGAACACAGAAGTCGGAGCACTGTAATAGAAGTGATAAGTGATAGAATTTTTGTGGTAAGGTATCATTATCCACGGTACTTTTAATTACCAGTACTTAGAGAAGGAAGGCAAGGGTAATGTAGAATTCCACTAATTAGTCTCAGTATCTAATTTAATAAAGTAAGCTATGAAAAAGGGATATGCATATCAGCCACATAGCTCCCAAATCTCCTTTATAGCAACAACAGGTTTATTACAACTGGAGATTACCATGGGTTTTTTGTTTTTGTTTTTTTAGTGATGAGGAACACTTTGATTTTGGCATAAAGGCAACTGTGAGGTGAAAGTTAACAATATCCTTTCTCCCCCGAGAACATACAGTAATCTGCTTTATTGCCTACTTTCTTCATTCCCTGGAAAGCTGTGTGGTTGCAGGAAACATTGTTTCTTGAATGGAGAGAGAAGAAATTGTGGAAATGGGTTCCAAATGAGAGATTATTGTCAAAGACTGTACAGAATCTTCACCAGCATTCCTGATTGCAGATCAGACAGAATTTCCTCTTTTTGAACATAAATCTAGCAAAATACTTACACATGGGAGATGGAGCCAAAAGAATCTTCCATATGTTGAAGTGCTTATCTGGCTCAGGACCAGAGGAGCTGGCCAACCTTTGCTTGTTACACTGATTTCATGTTAAGTGTCCCTATGTTTGTAGAGAGCTATTCTTCATGGAATGCCTCAAAACACTTTTGCATTACAAGCTATATAGAAAGAAATTGCTTCAGCCAGCTCTGCAGTACATTTGTGGTGTATCATGCTGCAGTGGTTAATAGAGCACAGCCACGCTGTAAAATGGTTCAGAACAAAAGCACAAGAATGCTGAATCTAATTAAAAATGCAAGGGAAAATGAAGCAGGCAGAGTGTAATTACATAAGCTGAAATTTAGCCAGTATATCAGAATTAAAAGCTTGTTATTATGAAGCTTTCTTGACTTCTTAATAAACATTAGAGGTACAGGTGTATTGCTAAACATTTGCCTATGCATGTCCTCTTGAATTTATATTGAATTTATGCAAGTCACTCTCAGCATTAACATACTGATAACTACAAGTTAAGGATTATCTAACTGCATAATCTTTATATGGTAAGGACTTCTGTCTGCAGGCAAGACATTCACACCCAAAGTACTATAATTCACATGTGGTATAGAATGAAGTCAGAATGAGGGCTACCCAAAACCAGTTATCACAGTCTTTGCTCAGAAATTATAGAAAATGTGAGCAAAAGTACTCTATATACTCTTCAAACACAATCCAGTATATCTGCCCATATTTTTATTTTCTGCATATACAGGAGACAATGGCTCAGGTCCAGACCGGTGAGATTAACATATCCCATACACTTTGGTATGGGTGGAGGGGTTCTAATGTGGCAATACCAGAATTCTCCATCCTTCTTCTGTCCAGGTGCTCCCTTCTGGGCTTCCTTCTGGTTGAGGAAGAAGATTTGTGTTTTGTGTCGAGATCAGAACTATGAGTTTGCTTTATTGTGCTTTAACACATGCTGGGCTTCCTAGCATGCATTGCCCTGTGTAGATACTTTGGGTAACTTTCCCATTTTCTTGTGCTCTCTTTTTTATACTCTAGTACTTCCTTTTCCTCATGCCAGTGTCCTCCCACACAGCCTGCCCAGTTAGGTCTTCCCCTCTGGTTCTAGTTCTGGTACCTGTAGTCAGATCTCAGCCATATATGGGATAAATGACATTGAGGATCTGTTGGCTTTACAAGGCTTTAGTCCCCTGAACATGCCTAAGACTCCTCCCTAAACCCCTGTGAATCCTGGCACAGACCGACTCACAGCTCCCTGTGTAACCTGCCTTCCTTTTCAGCACTGTCTGTAGCTTCTGCCAGCTTCCCACACATGTCAGGTACAACATTTTCCCATGTCTTGACCAGTAATCATCCATGTCTTGTCCAACATAACCTTGAGAGCCCAGCCAGCAGCCTAGAGAGCTGCCTGGAGCTATAGCATACTATCTGTGCGACAAACACTTCTTGGTCCACCTGAAATATAACATTTATAAAGATTATTGTAACAGCTTCTAGTGTAAGGACATCATCTGACAAATACTGAATTCACATTTCAGAAATACGACCACAGATTTGAAGTTCGCAAATACTCAATGAAAAAGATAATGAATGTAACTTTAATCTGTGTCTCTAAATAAATTCTGTGATGGTCTGACTGTACAGACAAAATAAAAAAAAATAGAGGGGAAGAAATGAGGCAACATCTTCAGTAATTATTAAATTTCATTCATGTTTATAAGACCACTGTGAGCAGATTTTTGGTGAATGCCACCTACATCTGAGTTTCTGAACTTTACCTGAAAACAGTAGGAGTGTGTGTCTTCAGAGAAGTCTAAGGAGAGGTCTCAGACAGCAACCTACAGGACACTTGCAGAGGGTAATGGCAGAGTCACCAGAGGGGATTCAGAAAATCTTATTAGGTTTAAATAGAGATTTGAAGAACTAAGGAGAAAAGAGAACTGAAAATTTAGATGGACTGTGGTTATGATAAAGGAACTTTGTTTAGAAAGCATTGAAAACTTCTGGTTAGAAGAAATTAAAAACTATGTGTTAATGAAAGCATAGTTGAAAGAATGAAGAATTCTTATGCAGCAGATGTTTACATAGATACTTATAATCCTATAATTTCTGACTAATGGGACCTCTAGACAGCCTGCTTCTCTTCACTCTCCACTGTCAGGTATATGGTAACCTTATGTACCCATAAACTTAGTTGCAGGTGAGCTCTTGGACATATTTGCAAATTTTGAAGCCCCAGAAGCGAATGCTGTGACTTCCAATAAAAATGTGAGTTAATGTTGTAAAATGTGGGCCTGACATTGGTCTGAATTTAGGCTTCAGGCTCTGCTACTGTCTGTGTGAAAGGCAGGCGAACAACTTTCTCATGTTAGCCTGAGAAATCTTAAGGAGGAATTCAAACAAACCTTGGGAAGTGAGAAACCATCCGCAGGTGGTGTTTTTCCAACGTGTTTACTGGAAAGAAATGTTTACTAAAGGGTGTAGACGCTGAATAACCAATCATGTTCCTGGTACCGAACTACTCTATAAAAGTAGAAATTAGAAGAATAAAGTTTGCTCTCATCTTTACCATCATGGAGAGTCATGTTGTTATTTCTGTGCCGTCCGAAAACCATAGCAACATCTGGTGACCTGACGTTTCGAAGAAGTTCAGCGCAGCCGGGACTGATTCATGCAGCAAAGCTTGAAAATTCTACCTGCCTCCTCAGAGAGGTAAGCGAAATATCTCCACGTTTTTTTCTAAAGAATGCTGGTCCTGCTGACCATGGAAAAAGATCAATCCTGCCAAAAGACAGCAGGTCGGACGGCACCCAGCACAGCTGGACTTTAATTTCTAGAAAAGACAGCCGGGCAGAGGTTCCAGAAAAACCTGGGGAACCCCTCTCCTGAGAGAGGACAGCTTGTGCCTTTTCTGACAAGAGCAGCTGGAATTCTTCGCTGCCGACAGCTTGCCCAGCACTCCCCCGACCTCTTTCGGTTCTGTCTGGCCGAGATCAAAGCGAGCGTCTGTAAGCCTCTCCCGGCCGGCAGAGACGGCGCTTCCTTGGCTTTTCCTTCTCCTTTCTTCATACCACGGATGGCTGGCAGTGGTTCCTGCGCTATCATCCACTGCGACTAGTCTGTACCGTGACTTTAAAAGATGCTAGCCCGTCCAAGATACAGCTGGTCAGATTCCGACCCTGAGTGTGACACAACGATCCTTTCCTCGTCGGCGTGGCCCAGCATCTGGCCTGCGGACGGGACCGGGATCGAAAACCTTTGATCCCTCTGTATCCTTCTGTGTGTTCAGGGCGAAAAGTTCACTTTATGAGTGTTTTATGCTTTTAACGTTACCTGTGCTTGTTTTATGATTGCCTGTGTGAGTTTAGGGCTTGTCTTTCTCTGTGTCTCTGTGTTTTAACTTTGTTCTTTCCCTTCCGCGGGGGTGGGGGTGCGGTGAGACAGAGGCATGGCAGCACGGATGCGATCTCCCTGCCTTCTCTCTCTCTCGCTCGGTTTTTCTCCCGCCCTGCTCCAGGGCGCTGCAGCGGCTGCAAAATCTCTCTCTCGTTTTTCCGTACTCGGTTCCCCCCCTCCCCGCAGGCGCGCGGGTAGGGGGGGGGCGCGCAGGTCCCTTCCCCGCGCGGTGCCGCTGAGACGGGCGGCTTGGAGCAGCTTTGCCTCTTCGTCCCCCCCCCCTTCCCCCCAGGGCGGTGAGGGGGGCCACCGGCTCTCCGCTTGAGACAGGCGGCGGCAGGGCGGCGGCGGGCTGAGCTCCGCCGAGCACCGCTCCGTTGTCCCCTCTCCGTTTCCCTCCATTTCCTTCCCGCGTGAATTTGCACAGCAAGTCGTCATAGGAACCGAGGAGCGGTCTCCTCGCTCCTTTTCCCCCTTCCCCCCGCCATGAGCGGCGGGGTTCGCTCCCCCACTCCTTCCCTGCGGGCCGAGCGGCTGGCTGCGAACAGGGCACGAGGAACTTGCCGTTCCTCTAGACAGCGGATAATGCTGTGGGAGTTGCTTCGCTTGAATTTTTTTTTTTTTTTTTTACATAGAAATGGGGGCCACGTTTGTTTGGATTTCCCCCAGCTCTGCGGAGCGGCCCTGGGGCCATTGAGCCCCTAAAGCCCCACTCAGGGCAGGGCCAAATAGCTTCGTCGCCTTTGAGGTGAGCAGAAGCTTTTTCCTTTACAGAAAAATGGGGGCCACGTTTGTTTGGATTTCCCCCAGCTCCGCGGGGCGGCCCTGGGGCCCTTGAGCCCCCAAAGCCCCACTGAGGGAGGGCCAAATAGCTTCGTCGCCTTTGAGGTGAGCAGAAGCTTTTCCCTTTAGAGGGACAGTTGAATTTTGTTTGGGTTTTTCCCTCCCCCCCCTCCCTCAAAACATTTCTTCTCAAGGCGTCTCTGTGAACAGAATTGGAGCCTTAAATGCCTGTTCATAATAGAAGAAAAATGACAAGAAATACAAAAAACAAATAAGCAACCTCTGTTGCCTTTCGCAGATAACACAAGTATTATTAATAATTCTACAGTATAACCATCAGTTATGTTTTAAGTGTTATCTCAGTTTTTAAGATATTTGATGTGAATTCACAGATATGATAAAGTTATCACAGTTCTACAGCCGGCTGCTGCTACTGCTGCTGCTTCTGCTTCTTCTTCTCATGTACTTTGCTATTTGTCTATAATTGCCTGTAAGACACGTGTCAGCCAAGAATTTTTCCTTGTTTTCTAGCTGTCTATGCTAGCTTTGCATTCATGATTTTCTAAATATTTTCAGATTTCCAGACAAGGTTATCTGAGTTTGTAAGAATGCCTCCTCTGTCCTGACGGTTTGGGATGCAGTTCCAATCCTGGTCACAGACCATCTCAAGAGCCTGCTGAGCTCAGAGCATCTCTACCCTGACAAATTTAGGAGGTGTCAATTACCATATTAGTTTCTTATTATAAGATTTTTAAGAAGTTTGTTTTTAAAATTGGTGTAAGGGATTCCTCTGCAGTTAGAGCTGGGCACTGGCCATGCCTTGGCTCTCTCTGGAAGGGAATTGCCTATTTGCCCAGATGTTTTAGCAAAAATTACATGAGTTATTTGACTCAACAATTTGACCTTTAAATATAATAGCTGAATTGATCTTTGAGGTGAACCTGGAATTCCTGCCCGGGAAGGATGAACAGGATCTCACTGGTAAAGAAGCACTTCAGCTTTTGCAGTTCCTGGGCTGATCAAAATTATTATCAAAAAGATAACAAGTAACAATGTAACATTTATGTTATGAACCTGAAGAAAGAGTAAATATGAAACCTGGATGTTGAATTTAGACAATGGAGCCTGACAAGTTTGTTAACTTAAGGAGAAGATGTGCCTGTGTTTTATCATTAGCAGGTTCAGCAGTCGTTTTACCCATCACCTCTGAGGAGTGAAAAGGGACATTGCATAGCCTTAGTGGCTGTCACATAGACTGCAAAGATGACCATGTGGTTGGAAGTTATGGAGACAACAGAAGTCCTGTGTCAGCAGCGTGGTCCTGTTTTCATCGATCATCCTCGAGTCACTCCCTGCTCCAGACTTCAAGAAGAAATCCAGTGATGCTAAGGATCAACATCTTGTCTCAATGGACTTTTTCTTTTCATGTGTTTTAATTTTATAGTAGATGTTGTTTCATTTAAGTTTCCTACATAGATGTAGTTGTATTTTAGGTAATATTTCACGTGCCTTCGGTGTATGTTTTGTAGTTATTAAGGGCTGTTATTTCACTTTGTGGTTTTTGCCTTTCTGGTCTTTGGGATCATGTAGATTTTTTTTGGAGTCAGATATCTTTTTATTGATATTTTTATTAATTTTATTATTCTTATTCTTTCTTTCTAGGTGACATCCTACAGATATCATGGGCCAATTGAGTGAACGATGGTCCAATACTGCACATCCTGCAATGGGTCTCTGCCCTTTCAAACATCGCATGCATTTTTGCATTAAAAAAAAAAAAAAAAAAAAAAAAAAAAAAAAAAAAAAAAAAAAAGGGTCAACTCAGGTTGTCCAAATAATTGGAAAATTAAATCAGTTTGCGGTTGCAGGTGTAATGCAAGGACCACTGTCCTTTGCTAAAAGGCAGAAAAGCCCTTGTTATCTGAAAGGATGATTCCTAGAGTGATAGATCTTGACAAATTAGACTGCCATTTTTGAGCAGGCTAATGATGTTTTGTTTTTTTCTGTATTAGAATTAGTAAATAGCTAAGCTTGACGCTGGTGCATGGACATGGTTATGAAGGGTCAACACCAAATGCCACAGAACTTCCCTGACCATTTAAGTTGGTGCCCGATGAAAGTTCTGTTTAGTAATTGGTTGATTACTAATGGGACTTCTGGTGTCATGTTTGTCTTTTTTTCTCTTGCAAGGGCCCTGCAGGAGAGGACACAGACACAGACGCCGCCCTCAGCAAAAACTAAAAGGGGGAGATGTGGGCCTGACATTGGTCTGAATTTAGGCTTCAGGCTCTGCTACTGTCTGTGTGAAAGGCAGGCGAACAACTTTCTCATGTTAGCCTGAGAAATCTTAAGGAGGAATTCAAACAAACCTTGGGAAGTGAGAAACCATCCGCAGGTGGTGTTTTTCCAACGTGTTTACTGGAAAGAAATGTTTACTAAAGGGTGTAGACGCTGAATAACCAATCATGTTCCTGGTACCGAACTACTCTATAAAAGTAGAAATTAGAAGAATAAAGTTTGCTCTCATCTTTACCATCATGGAGAGTCATGTTGTTATTTCTGTGCCGTCCGAAAACCATAGCAACAGTAAAAAACTCCTGATTAACAATTACTAAATGTGAATTTGAAACTTCAGTTCACAAATACAGCCAATGAGATGTTCGTAGTCTATCAAGGGATAAAAATAAGAAAGATTCTGCCATTCTGGTCTTTTAAAATTAAAAAATAATTTTGTCAGCAAACCTGAAATCAGTGTACAGACCATCCAAAAGTACAAGAGTCAGTAATTTCCTATGACTTGTTCTCTTAAGAATTTAAGAGGAAAAAATTAATCCACTTATATTTTGTGTTTTTAAACAAAAGCCTGTTTCATAAATGAGACATCATTCCACAAGAAAAAAATTAAATACTCAAATTAACAATTGACAGATTCTGAACTGTGTTTAGAGTCTGTCAAGAAATGCATGTTGCTTGTCAAATATGTACAAGATTTATGGGTTGATTTGAATAAGTAACTACCCACTTAGGCAAAAGTATCTCTAGACATTCAAGTCAGACTTATTTAGAAAAATAAATACATAAGTCAAAACTATATGAAGTACTTAATATGACTTTTAATTTGTTTGGGGGGGTTGGTTTATTTTTGAGAGTGGCTCACAGAGAAATTTAAATCTGCCAGAAATGTGTATGTCCATGTTGCTGGTCACACCTTTAGCCTTTGCTTTACTCTGAGAGTCTACAGCACAGGGAACAAATGAGCATTTTGTGATACAAAACTCCCTCCTGCGTCCAGCAAGCAGAAAAAACTAGATAAACAACTGTGACTTCAGTCCACTGTCACTCATTCCAACCAATATGAAGGAGATAAGTAATTATTTTCAAATATGAGTCTACCCATTACAGAAAGGGTAAACTCACCAAGAGTCTGTGCAGAAGTGCTGTTTCCATCCACACTTCAGCATCTCACATCTGAGGAACTCAGAGAAAGATGCAGAAAAAGATGTAGAAAAAGATGAAGATGAAGAAGAAAAAGATGCAGAAAAAGATGCAGAAAAAGAAAAAGATGCAGAAAAAGAAAAAGAAAAAGATGCAGAAAAAGAAAAAGATGCAGAAAAAGATGCAGAAAAAGATGCAGAAAAAGAAAAAGATGCAGAAAAAGATGCAGAAAAAGATGCAGAAAAAGATGCAGAAAAAGAAAAAGATGCAGAAAAAGAAAAAGAAAAAGAAAAAGAAAAAGAAAAAGAAAAAGAAAAAGAAAAAGAAAAAGAAAAAGAAAAAGAAAAAGAAAAAGAAAAAGAAAAAGAAAAAGAAAAAGAAAAAGAAAAAGAAAAAGAAAAAGAAAAAGAAACAAACTAGTATTGCAGCAGAACAGCAAAGAAATACCCCTTCAGCTACAAGAGAGGGCCACATTGCTGCTCAATTGCACTCTCTTGATTTATATATTTTTTTCTGTCATGCATTTCTTTGTTTCAGGATTTGTACAGTTGTCAGTAGAAGAAACAGACTATGACTGACTCACTGATACTTTATGACAAGTGATTTATTTTCATTTATAGTCTAAGAAAACTTGTTGGTATTGTTTACTTTTTAATTAAGTCTTTCATGGCAAATAGTTTTTAAATTATTGAAATGACTGAAATAATTTTCTATCTCTGCATGTGTAACTACTTTCTCTTGTTAATGTTCTTGTAAACATTACAATAATAATTTTGTCTTTCAGTTTGCACTAATTAAATGGACATTTGGATAACAGCAGATGTTTCAAGGAACTTTAACTTGACCTTTTGCATTTGTTTGTGCTTTTCCTATGGACAATCCTCTGAGGAAATATATATTTTTAGGTGTTAATTTAAACTTTGACTTCTATCCCCAGACCATGTATTGACAATTATTATCTCCAGTAATTTATTAGAAACTGGGGCATTTTTTATTATTTTTCCCTACGTAGTTCCAATAATGTATATAACCTTGTTTTTCCAATTAATACTCTCAAAAGAGAAGTGTACTCTGCTATAAGAGAACATAGTGGAAGTTCAATTTCGGATGCTGTGATTTTCTTGGAAATGTAGCTTTCCAAGAAAATTCTGAAAAGGTATGAATAAAGTAATGATTCCTTAAATATTTGATTCATTTACTGAGATTCTATCTGATTTGCACCAGTGCAGAAATCCTGGCTTGGTTAGAGAGGCAGTGATTTAGTGCCTGATAGTGGATCAGGGTCATTGTCCTTAACTGAGGGAAACATCTATATGGCAATTATGCTATTAAAGATTTGTTGTAGCTGGCAGGATGCACAAAAGCTGTGCAAGCACTAATCAGAAATACTTGGGACTCTGGTGTGCTATCATGGCTGATTCAGCCACAAATCTGAAATACAGCACAACACAGGCTGCTAGGAAGGAAATTTCCATCAGGAATAGGAAGACAGTGAACTGATGCAGAGGTTGTCAAGTTTACCACAATTCTGCACAATCAGGCTATTACGTAAAATTCAATTTAATTTTTCTTTTTCTCTCAGGGTTGTGTTTTGATGGCTGAGGTGTGTTCCATTCATTATGGGACACCACACTACCCTAAACTGGGGGCTGATTCTAAAGGGCCTGGTAGCTCACTTCCATTTCTAGCATCAACCATTCAAAACCCACAAAGCACTTGGCTACCATGAGGCATTCTTTTCCTCCCTCCTTCTCCCTATCCCCCCCATTTCCCCCTTCCTTCATTGCTCCCTCACATTTTTCCTTTTTACCCACTGGATAAACCCAACTCTGATTTGGATTCAGCACTAGGGCAAAGATACTTAAATGGCAATATTCTCTTCAGTCTTTGTTTATGAATTTAGATGGGAAGAGAGCCAGCTATTCTGAAGATGCTTATCCACAGTTATTTGTGGTCTGAAAATTTGTGGCACATATTGCAACTTGAAAAAATAAATCAGTTCTATGAGACAATTAAGGATTTCATCAAAGAAAAGCATAAGCAAGCAAGTATTCACTTAATGAGACATATTTCTAAGCTAATATGCTACAGTTTTATTAGCTAATTAAATATGAACAGTACAACGATCAAATAATGGGCACATTTAAAATTGAATTAATAAATCAGTCAGTTCCAATTATTCAGTCACTAAATTACTGCATTAAGTATCACCTCAGGTTATGAGTTTGACATGGGAAGGAATTGTTCAGTGTTATCTTTGTCTTGGGAGAATTTAAGAGGGATATAGTTTCCATTCCATCCCAGAACCAACACAATTTCTTGTCAACACGATGCATGTTCCTTATATTTTCTCAACTTCAACATTATATGAACGTTTAAACTAGATGGAAATTCTTACAGATGTAAGACAGTAAAACTTCCTTCCAGAGTGCAAGGAGTGAGTGATCAATGCTCTTACTCATGTGGTTTTGTTCTAGTTAGTCCTGAGAGGAGCAGTGAATTAATTGGACTCAATGATCCTTGTGGGTCCTTCCCAACTCAACATAATCTATGATTCTGTCATTCTTTTATCTGCTGTGTGCCTGAAAGAGTGTAGGTAGTTGGTTTTACCTTGAAACCCCATCAGGAATATTGAGAAATGTTATACATGCACAGAGTGAATATTCTGTGTAGATGATCGAGCATTTAAACTTCCTGCTCAAGTTTAACTATTCCATAGAATTAAAAGCAGAGTTTCTTATGCCTGTGGAAGAATTCAATGCATACCTTGCATCTGTTATAAAAATACTTTTAGTACTAGGATCTCAACAAGGAAGGCCTTGTTTCCCGTTTACATCATGATGTAAAAATGATTGTAAAAAAATATGAAGATTTCCTAGAAGTCACAAAATAGGTGATCTGTGAAGCCCAGGTCTCAGGGAGAGCCTGGGCTCTGTCCGGAGTTGGGTTTTCCAGGAGTCCCATGGCCAAGTGCTCATTGCCCAACATGTCTGAACTCCAGCTCTGGGGATGCTGCTGTAACAGGGGTCTGGACAGGGAGGGGATGCATGTCCACAATACTTCATGATAGATTAATATATATCCTATCTTCTTTTTTATCCAGATAATGTTTTCTGGTGTACCATCAGAAATGAAGGAATTAGATTTCTGTTCCTGACTTCATTAATGTTCATGAAACCATTGTTAGCTGTAGTACTCCCTTCCCTACAAATATTTTGAATATTGTCTTTAATCACAAGGAATCTAAAACCCAGTTTATTATATGAAAATAGTAAAAGTTATATTTCTTTCCTCATACACACATCTCAGCATATAACCCTTACTTTATTTCCTTCACCATGTTGGCATTTTAAAAAGTAACTCATTCAGGAAACAGATGGAACTTTTTTTTTTTTTTGTGTAGAACACAAGGTGCTTTCAGAAATTTGATTGAAATTGCCATAAAATTATAAATATATTGAGGTACAATATATTGAGGTAATTTTTATAGCAGAAATACATTTTTTAAAATTTCTTTGTTTTTTCTGTGATTTTGAAACATGATAAAATCATATGCGCACTTAGTGGTGTCATAATAGAAAAATAAATGTGTGTCCATCTGCTCAGGCCCTAAATAATTATTAAAAATGTTCCTAATCAAAAAGCTAAGTGTACAATTGAATTTTATGCTGCTATTTTTTTGATGATGGTTTCATGTTAAAATACGTGTAGCTGTATTTGCTACATTCATTTGACACAGCAGTTATTGTCTATACACTGAACTATCCAGTAAAACAAATCCCTGAAAATCACAGTTTGCTATTTCATTTTCTCCTTTATACTTGTTACTGTTTTATAAGTTCTGTATAAGTACCCCTATAGAAAATATATGGGTTAAATTTTTCTCATCTTATGTTCAGTGAAGTATTTGCCTCTACATGTCTAAGTGATGCCATTTGCCACTTTTGTGGACCTTGATTTTTTTTCTGATAATATCTGATCCTGCATTTCCCTGTAACAGCAAACTGTTTCTAGTTTCTTGTGATAACTCATGCAGAGCATTAAAGAATAATACATCAATCAATCCTTTAAGCAGCATAAAATTTTAAAAATTATAAGGGCTTGGCTCAGGCTTATTTGGTTGAAGTATTTTGTGTTCTGGGCTGTGTGACAAGCAGAGACTTTAAAAACAGAACAAGATTCTGGATATGAAACCTTTATGAGTGCAAGAAATTGTAATATAATTGTCTCAGATTGTTCAGCTTTGCTGGTATTTTCTCCCCATGCTCATTATCATGCAATACATATTCTGAGCTACATACTCTGTCTTCATACCTGATTTCCTGATTTTTTTTCTTCTTTGGAAAAGCTTTACACATGTTTATTTTGATTGCTAAACCTTTTTAATGCTTTTAATTAACTTTCAGCTAGAGGATACAAGTTTAATGGGAGTACTTCAGTCCAACCCAGTGGTAGTCTTTGTTGTGTAAGAAGACCCTCTTTGTGCATTTCTCCTTTTCATATTCTTCTTCCAGAAGTGCTTACAGAGAGAGAGTTTGTTTGATTATGAATCACTTGCATTTTAATTCTAGCTCAGAGTGAAACATGAGTTTGCTTCTGTGTTTTCTTTTAGCTGAAAAACTAATGAAGATATAAGTGAAAAGATTATTTTAATGTAACTAATGTAGATATATAGATATACATGTGATTAATGTTTTAAATGTGTATGTATAACTAACATGTGTATAAGACATCTCAAGATTCCTGTTATATGTTTGACTAGAAAACTATTTACAGACCATATCTGAGAAGATGGTCCCTTGAGGGGAAAGCTATTTATGTGTATTCTTGGCCATTTCCATTAAAATTCAACTTCCTCCTGTCAGAATTCAGAAAAAATAGGGGGAATCACTTTAATCTAATTCATCAGTTCCCTTCTCATCACTGCCCTGGAATCATCCCAAATATCCCCACTAAACAGCCTCATTCCAGCTCTAGCTGCCCATCAATCTCCATAATCTCTTACAAAACCCTCTGCATATTGAGTATTGTTTTTTAAAAAAGGAAGATCAGATTTCATTACAAACCATTAGCCAAAACATGATTAACCAATTTTGGCCTTTATTTTATAGAAACAACATTTTAGGATTGGTTTTCTCCTAAGTGAAATAGAAACTTATTTACTTGTGTACTGGGATATGTAAGGCCTACTGAAATATTGTGTGGCAGAAACTTGTGTTAGTTCCATGGCATACTTCATGCTTTCTGACACGTCCAATTAGCATGGATCACTAAAAGGAAAAGTTTTGGATCAGGCAGCTTCCAATGATGCATTAGAGCTGAAAATTAAATTCTGGTAGGTTTATTCATAAAAGAAATAAAGAGCTTTAATGGCAGCTGCCACTTGCATAAGGATCAATCATTCATGACTCAGCTGAACACCTGAGACAGTTTTCAATAAAATTTGTTTGTTTGGTGCGAAGTTCATTTACGAATTTTTCAAGCTGATCTAATTGATTTGCAGGAGGGATAATAACCCCATTTCCTGCACCTGGTTTGACAATTGATACCATCTGGTTCATTGGATTAGCAGCTGTAGTTCACAACTTGTATCAATTCAGACACATTTGACAAGAGTTCTGCTTCTTTGGTCTCTTTCAATTCATTTTCCTCTTTATATGCTGAGCTTCTTCTTTGCCAGGCGAAGTTTTCTTAATTTATAGCACAGGGATAACATGATGATGACAATTATTATTCTAGTCTAGTTAGAGATGAAAAAAACCTGCATCAAGCCTAAAGCAAACACAAGGGGATGAATTAACATGGAGGGACAAATCTACATTTCCGTCTGTGGAGATGGAGGGTGCTCAGTATCTCAGAGGAATAGAACATTCATCATGAAGAAAATAAATATAATTATTCCATTTTAGAAATTATTATCAGGTCTACAAGGTTCCTTGCTGAGTGTCTCATCTGCCTTAACACTACTCCCTGACAGTTCAATAAATATTTCAATATATCTCTCATAGTATGAGAAACTGGGGTAAATTTAAACCTGGGATTTCCTTCACATATAGGCTGTTGTAGAATTATGGGAAATTGCCAGAGGGACACACTGCCCTGTTCTGGGGACACACCTAGCCATCAGGAGACCTCATTTCTGTTCTCCGTGTGCAAGGCTGACATCAGCTGACTTGTTCTTGTCCCAACCCCAAAGGATGATGAGATAAAGCCATGCAACAGTGGCCAATTATTTTATGTTTTTAGAGTAGTCAAAATAAGTTAATTAAAGACTTTCTAGTGATTACCACAGAATGGTGCTAATTGAGGGGAATTACTCACCAGCATAATTTGTGGTGAACTGTTGTTCATTACCCAAGTGCTGGACAGACTGTAATGGAAGGGAATATCATTGTGCACATGCCCTGTTTGCATAGCTTCTTTGCTAAATTTTCCATCTTCTTAGTCCAGAGGAGAAAGAAAAAAAAAAAAACCACGAAAAAACATATTTATGTTTGAACTAGACTATTCTCACATGCTGATGTTATGGAGCTTTTGGCAAAAATCTGTATTTTTGCTGTCTGAATACCAGCACCACTTAGGGCCTTCTTGGGCAATGGACTGCTATGTTGTGTCTCACCTATTGAAATCTTGCTTCTCTTACTGTATAATTTTGTAACAGCTGTATAAACATCGATGAACCAGAGTCCTTTGCAAAATGGAGGGAATTTGTGGCACACTATCCTGCATGAAAGTTCCTGGAGAGCATAGATGAATGTACAAGAAGGGTTTATAACACAGGCTACTATTTCAGGATGCAGCTTTTACAAAAAACATGAACCTATATATCATTCATATAAGATAATTTTTCAAACCTGGAAAATAGTCCATTTTACAGACTTGATGTTCTCTTTATGTTATCTCTCTATGATTTTAAGGTATAATAACAGTTCCAACATTTGTTACCAGGTATACATGTACACAAAATTCCAATGATATAATATAGAAAAATGTATTTAATATTGGTATATAAACACATGGATGGTGGAACCTGTAATGGATACTGCCAAGGGAAGAAGCTAGGCCAAAATACACCAACAAAAGCTACCATGACGACAAAAAAAACAAACCAAAACTGTAATAAATATTTAAATCCTATCTGTTTATCTGGGATTTATCTGTGTGGTAATAGTAATGATCAGCTTTTGATGTACAAAGTGTAGGTCAAATATTAGCCAGTTAAACTTACAATCTTTGATTAAAAAATTATTTTCCTAAAGTATAAGGTGTTTTACATGACCCATTAGTTCATTTAAAAGATTTAAATTAATGTTTCCCAGTCATTCAAGAATAAATTTCTTGGCAGGGAAAGTTGCCAGTGCCTGAAATCTTTACAATGCTTTCTTTCCCAAAGAATAAAACATTCAAGTCGTGTAAGTGCAGGTACCTAGCAACCTTTCTCTGCTCTTGCAGCTCTCCGTCAACAGTCTGTTTTTCTGAAAACATGTTAATTAGTACTACTGCTATTTCCCAGGAGAGAAGGCTATCTTAACTACAGCTACTATCCAGAAATTTATTGTTTTGGAAATATTTCAATTAGTAAAAATAAGACAAAAGGATATTCATCTTTTCCCACTGTGTATAGATATTTTTCTACTGTAGAATTTTATAAATTGCAGCAGACACATCGCTATTAAAATTTGCATTGTTCATTAATAGCACTGTCTACAAATGTATATTTTTATTTTCCACATATTATAGACCCAATTATGAGAGGGAGCATACAATTTTAGATTTAGAAGACTGACACATGTAAACATTTTTGTATGTGTGTGTGCATGTATGCATGCTTTACAAACATTTATGTATTTGTACAAACATATAGGTCTTGTACCATTTTTTATACAAGGAGTAACTGAAGCAAATAGTTACCTTTTTGTTTGTAGTAAAACCGGGTGAAAAAAGTTTGCTAACACCTTGATTTTATATTTACTGTACATCTAGACAAAAATCGATCCACCAGATTTAATTATTAATTTTGAAAGTTTTTCCCAGGAAGGGAAAAAAAATGTTAGTTCTAAAGATGAGCATTTAAAATCTCTTTAGCATTTCTTTGTATAATTTTACCTCTACTATAGCTTCAAAATTCATGCTTGTCAAAATTGACAATAACAATAAGATGCTGCTGAAGCCAGTACACCTACAGTGAAAGTATAAATTACCATGAATTCACTATTAATTTAATATATGTTGAAGTGCAGAAATAACTATTCACAAAAAGACCAGACGTTCTGCTATAGTCATAAACTAAATGGGATTTTAACAGAATCTTGAAATCAAAAGTTTCTTCTTCATGAGGATAAAAATGTGATTGACAATGGTTTTTTGGCCAGAGAGTACCTTTATTTTTCTCATTCTACAAACAGAATCATAGAATAATTTGGGTTGGAAGGGACCTAAAAGATGATGTAGTTTCAACATTGCTTCCTTGGGCAGGGACAACTTTGACTAGACCAGGCTGCTCAGGGATCCATCCAAACTTACCTTCAACACTGCCAGGGATGGGGCAGCCACAACTTTTCTGCACAACCTGTGCCAGTTCCTCACCACCCTCACAATAAAGGAATTTCTACCTCATATCTTATCTAAACCTGCTCTCTGTCAGTTTGAAACTGTTCCCCTTTGTCCTGTCACTTGAGTCCCTTGTAAAAAGTCTCTCACCATCTTTCTTGTCAGCTCCCTTCGGGTACGGGAAGGCCACAATTAGATCACCCCAAGGGCAAATAATCCCAGTTCTCTCAGCCTCTCTTAATAGGAGAGGTGCTCAATCTGAAATGGCTGAAAGCCATTAGACTGCAGGTGCTTTGCAGTCCACTGATAGACACCCATTTTTGAGAACTGAGATATATTGTCTAGTTTTGATTGGACATATTTAACTTATTGAATCATATAGCCTGCATAAACCCAAAAATATATTAATCTAATATTTTCTTCCCTTGCACGTAATACTAAATTGCATATATTCTAACAAAAATATTATTTTCTGCAAACCTAGTCTCCAGTACACTTTCTAAAAATGAATATAAGAATATAAAAACAAACAAGTTATTTCCAGGTGAATTTTCCTGTTGTTTTAAACGTCTTGTCCTAATTGTGGTAATAAATTTGTGTGTGTAATGATACTCTCAAAGAAGTTAATTCATAGATTTTTTGTTTTAAAATTGTTAAAAAAAGTTCTTTTCTTTTAAATAAAAATTTGGAACATTGCATGGTGAAAATGCTTTTTTTAATGCTATTACAAACATACTCAGTTATCAAATGAATAACTAGACTGGCAAAATTGTTTTGGGAGCTGTTGATAAATGTGCTGTGCAACATCCTATTGAAATAATTTTAGTTTAATGAGACTACCAAGAAGTCACAAAGTAATTTCATTTCATGTTTTAAGTCACATTCACATTACTGTTATCTAGCAGTTTATTTGTGTTCAAAGTTCATTCAGATAATTACATTTAAAAAGGGAAAATAACTCCACAGAGCTACAAACAATCTCTTTTTTCCTGTTTCCTCATTTTAGCCAGAATGTAAATTTATTGAAATGCATAAGACGTCCAGCTAATACCCGGACATTAAAAGGACTGAAATGGGCAATGAAGACCGAAAGGTCAAAATGTTCACTTTTCCTTTCACATTAATTGATGAATTGAAAACAAAATAATAGGAACATGTTTGGATATAAATTTCTTTAGCAAATTTTAAAACGTTTCTTTCTAAATCACTCAGAATTGTCATGAAGTGTGGAGTAAAAAAAGCTTTTAAGGGCCCAATAATATTATAGACAGGGCAGACCTCCTGCTTCAGTGATTAACCAAGCAGAAATGTTGGGATGGTACTAAGACAGAAATTATGATGAAGTTAAAGTCCTGAGACTCACTGAGTTTCATTTTATGTCGCTATAGGGTGAGTATAATTGTATTTAGTCAACACTGATCTATAAAAGGAGCAGAGCAGGGCCAGTGTTTTACTTCTGTCCTCCTTTCAATGTGCTGTGTATTTACAGATGCCAACTAAATCTTTCCTTTCCTCTCTCCTAACACAGAAACTTCCCCAGAAGAAAAAAAAAAAAAAAAAAAAAAAGAAAAAAAAATTAAAAGATACCTGTGGAGATATCAGTGCCCCTAAGCGGCTTCCAAGCATGCTCATACACATTCTCACCTGCTTCTGTTTGTTTGCTGAAGGATCCATCTTGTGTCACATGGCAACAGCGATCATCGTGTCCAGGAGATAAAGCTGCTGGCAGGGAAAACAGAAAAAAAGAGAGACCAGACAAGTCTCTCTTTGGTTAAGCACAAGGATCCATTTTTATTCTCCCCAAGACCGGGGAGGAAGGTGAGGGGCAGAAAATGGAAGGGGCTACAGGGGCCAAGTCATGGGGTTTTATAAGGTTTTGAAGGGGCTGAGTTTTAGGGTTTGGGTCAGAGGAGGGGTTAACATAAGGACAGTAAGATCAGATTTTAGAAAAGGGAGGATTCCACACATCCCAGTGCTTCCATAATGCAGAGCCTTGAAAATACTCATATTTTATTGCCACGATTTGTCCTAGTAAAATCAGCAGAGCTAGTTGTGCTGAAAATGTCAATAAAATGTCCTCCGGATTGGTTTCCAAATATTGTGACTGTTATTTGTCATGTAAGGCTCACTTTTTCTAGAAAAAACTATGTCTGTGTGTATGATGATAAAAGAGTGGGAGCGTGAGGAAGAGAGACTGAGAGAGGCAATGACACATACATGCTCTGCACAGTCAGAAATGTGCTTTTTGCAGCATCAAACCTTTGAATTTACCAACTTAGATCCTTCAGATTTTATGCTCCCTTTCATAAATTGAAAGTCAGATTAAAGGTTGTTTGTGTTTGCAGGGGCAAACGGTTCAGTTTTTTCAGTTTGCAGTTCAGTTTAAGAAACCACAAATACATATATAACCCATAAGCATCCTAGACGTTTCCCTTTTTTCAGTATCAGATCTGAGCAGTGGACAGAAAATAAAATAAAATAATCACCACAGCCATTTGTCAGTTGAACTAATTATGATTTGTAATATTTCTTCTGAAGCGAAAAGCAGAGCAACTGTAACTGCAAGTATTCAATCAAATTCTCAGAGTACAAAGTGTCCTTGTTACCTCTTTGTTGAGTAAAGCTGTTCTGACTGTATGCTAAGACTTCAGATTGCAGGAGTGCTTAAGAGTAGCAGCATAAGCAAATCTATTAAAACATTGCTAACAAAGTCTAAAAGAGACAATAATGATGAATGGGCCCTTTCATCCCAAGCAGCTCTTGGGTGCAGAGTGCTGCACAATTGAAAACTCCCCAGGAGTACCAAAACTATGAGTGGATGTACAATCTTTCAAAATTACTATTTGTTTCATTTTGTTAGTGAAAACAACATAGACACCTAGGAATTTTCCACTCAGTCTATTATGGACAAGACTTTTCTAAAGTGCTGCTTCTTTAGATGTTCAAACCCTTGGATCAAGTGGCTGAGAACTGTGAGGTAGTTTTCTGAGACTAGGAGGAGAGCTGAGGTGGAATAGTCTGCCACCTTCCATTGAAAACACATCTAAATCTTTTCAAAATACTAAAAATATTAACGAAAACTGAGGATTGAGCTGACAGCTAAGATTCAGTAGGCATTTGCTGAGTTGACATCTGTTATTACGTGGTTTTCTGGTAGGACTTTTCCATAGAAATTCCAGAGTTCTGCTGTCAGATTCAGTCAGAGATAATCCAATTGTATGGTACTTCAAGGCTGAATCTCTGTTTCTTGTAAACCTAATGTGATCTGTTATGCTGTATCTGCTGTTTGTAAGGAATGCCTCAAGGAAACCTTTAATGGTGTAAATTTTTTATTGACATGGAAGCAACAGAAAAAAAATTGTATATATCTTACTTCATTTTTTATTTACTTTTATATTATAGTAGTAATATATAAGAGAGCAAAGATTAATATCCCTACATATTTCTTGTCAAATAATAATATTTCTATATATTTCTCATGTAATATTTTTATTCCAGAATTTCCTTGCATGGTTTCTGTGACTTTGACTTGGCTGCTGTATTTTTATTGCCTTATTGCTTCTGGAAAATGCAGACTGTCTCAGCATGTCCTATTTCCCTATGCCTTTCTTGTGTGCCTGACAGCTTTCACTGATACATTGTGGGTGGTCCAATCTCCTACAAAGTCTTTAAAGTTTAGTCTTTTTGACATCACACCAGGCTTGTGGAAATCATGCAGTTCTCCTCCCCAGCCTTGTTTCCCCAGCACTTCTTCCTCACTGAGTCTGTTGCTTTTGGCTTTCTTTGTATCAGTCTCACACAATCCCTAACAGGCATACAGATTAGTTCCACGAAGAGACACTTGCTTCATCCATGGAATTCATATCAAACTATGTATTTGTGCAGTGTCTGATACTCTATACCAGGACATAAAAAATTAGAGAATAATCAAACTGTGGAAAGATATTGGTGTTTTTAATGCACTTTGGAAGTGTTGTCTGCAGTCTACAAAAGCCATACATAACACTGAAGTATTACTGTGAGAGGTTATATATATGTGAACAAGAGTCCAGCCTGTTTATTTTCCCAACAAAATGTAATTTTGGAATTGGTGTACAAGATTATGAGCTCTTGGAAAGGAATATTGTAGGAAAAATAGAAATACTAGTAATGCTCAGCGAGAAACAATTTGAATTTTAGGTGGGACTGAAATGTTGGACTCGGAGATGAGAAGACAAAGTGAACCAAACTCTTCTAATGGTTGATTTATAGCAATGTCTCTAACTGGTTTTCTGGGGCCCATCAAAATTAACTAACAAGACTCATCCATCAAACAGAAAAAAAATTTACAAAGACAGTAATGTCTTACAGGCTGTCTATTTTTATCAGAAATACACATAAAAACCTGTCACTAAAATGTCAAGAAATTTTGACCCATAAGGAAGTATTTTGGCAGAATACAAAAAAATCACACACATTTCCACCCCAAAAGGGCAAATTTATTAATTTTTTAGTTGATATAGAAAAGAGATTTGTATTTGCTGCAGTCTTCCATTAACTGAAATTAGGAATTTCAGTTCAAATATTCATTTATTGGTTTTTGGGTGGGGTTTTTTTAGGTCAACTCTGAGTAGAAAAAGTTACATTGCTGAATCCAACCCTCAGCTAGTTAAAGATAGTAAGTGCTCTAGGCCGTCCCCTTTATCAGGATACTGGATCCTGAGTTCAAGATGTCTTAGATGAAGGATGATTTTCAAAAGCATCTTTAGACTCATGGGTTGCTTGACTTTTTTCTTCAAGCAGTTAAGCGTAGCTTGTCTAATATAACACCACTAAAGAAAATACAGGAGAAAAACCAAGAAGGAAAAGGTTTAGTGAATAATAATAATAATTTTCCCTTAAACTTCACAAGGGAAATTGAAATCCTTTAAAACCACTTCTTTTCTGGAGTACCCACCTGGGCTCTGCTACTGTCTGTGTACATCCACTTCTCCCATCCCACACACATCACCTGTTCCTCGACCTTTGTTGTGAATTTTCTGCTTTCACTGGGTACAGACCTCTTTGTGCCAGTGTATTGCATTACAACTGCAGCATTTACATACACAAGTCCTCCTCCTCCTACCCTAACTCGCAGCACATTTGATCCATCTTTTTATAAACCATTTTGGTAAAACCTATGACTGTTAAAGTAGATGTTTCATCTAGTAAAATTCGCTCTGAACTCTGAGCAGTCATTACTCCAAGTAGCTCCCTAAAAGCATATAATTTTCCCAGTACCTGCAAATAAACATCCTTAGCAATTGTATGCTTTTCCCAGAAGTATTCTGTCCTCTTTGGCTAGGCTTATTTTCTGTCATTCTTCTAAAAAATGCAGCGGCAGCAACTCTGTATGTGAAAAGGCTGAGGCAGATATAAGGGTCAACATATAACATATATAATAAATATATCTCATGAATTTTCAGATGTGATTTTTGTTCTTAATAATTTCTTTTTTTTGTTTGGAAAAGGAAGTAGAAAGAAAAAAGAAAAAAAAAAAGAAAAATGTGGGAATCTCCACAAATTTTAATGTCTTTAAAAATAACAGCATTGTGCAAAAATAGTAATTGACATAAATTTTAAAACAGGCTGTAAATTTTTTCATCTAAAAATTCCAAGTGTGTCATCACTGTCATTGACTTACTTTATGATGGTTTGAAATGGATATATACAATACCTGAGGAGCAGGAGCATCATAAATCTTCATTCAGAAATCTCTTCTATCTCCCAGTATAACAAGAAAAGTGAAAGGAACAGATTGCATACAACTAGGCAGAGCTGTATTACTTCACAAAATTAAATGATCAGCATGGTATTATGTCAACTGATGCTGTTGCAATTTACAAAACCATTTCAAAATGAGCAGGTGTGCCATCTATAAATTATCACGTTGCATTTCCCTATGCTTATAAGGAAGTCATTGCAAAGTTCAAATTAGGCACCCTTTCCATGAAAACAGAAGTAGTTTAATGACTCCTTCCTCCCTCCTTCCCCCCAAGAAAAGTGCTGTAGTGATACACTACAGTTTTTTTGCTTTGAAGGTGCCAGTCACTGTGAAACAAAATCTTTTGTAATCTTTCATTCATTTGAAGTTTCAGTTGGCACTTTTCCCCTTGTGATGCTTTTATAGTAGTTGTTGTTTCATACTCATTTGAAATAACAAGAATTACATTTTTCCTAGTGAAAAACAATTGGTGTGTGTATGGTTTTCTGCCATTTCATGATTGTCTGATTCTGCCAGTTTAGGGGAGTGTCTGCAGGAAACAGAGGCATCCTACACTGTTTTGAGATCAGTTCTTAACTGAGAGGTTTAATAAGCTGCTTTTATTATGTAGCAGGTAGATTTAAAAATTTAACCATTTGATAAACAGCAAAATTTCAGTTTATTGAAACCAGTTTATTGGTCAATGGCTCCAACTCTTGCATTGGTTTTATCACACAATAAAAGTCTCTACCAGCTAATTCTACTCAGTCCAGGGGGCATAAAGAAAACAAACAAAGGAAAAAGAGCCATCTGAATCTTCAAATGCATAAATGGTCATGAATTATTTTGTTTCAAGGTGACTAGCACCTTCAAGCAAAACATTATCATATATCACTGTAGCACCTTTTTGATTAATTCTCCTGCACTTCTAATCACTTTTTTGAGCTTCAGAAATCCCTTGTAGGACATTGTATAAATATAACCACCATAAAGGTAGAAAAAGGAGGCAGACAGAGGAAAAATGATACAGTTGGACAGCTGGTCTGACCTCTTTGATGAACGATGAATTTACAAGAGTAAATTATGAATTCATACATAGGAATAATAGACCATAAGGAAAGTAATTGAAAGCAAGAGGCCTCAAAGAGAAAGAAAGAGTAACAGAGATAAAGAATACTATAAAATATACAAGAAATTATATATATATTCTCTGACCTCAAATTAATCAAAATAAGGAATATGTTAGTTAAAACATTCAGAACTTTCCTTTTACAGTCACTTTATGATGTCAAAGGATGAAGAGGTCATGAAAGCATACATATATGGAGTAATTTAAAAAAAATCTAAAGGAAATATTTTACTTCCCAAAACCAGTGTAGAGACTGAATGATCAGCTTTTTTATTCTCCTTTACTCTGGAAACCACTTAGTCACAATTTCTTCAATGAATTTCTAAGATTCTCTTCTATCCCTCCATCCTGTGCCCTTTCTTCTTTCCATTTCTCAACTTCCTTGCTTCCCTACACACAGATTATGTCAAGGAATAAAGAAAAAAAGGAAAGAGAGGATCCATGGTCCAAAAGGGACTTATTTGGAAATGTCAACCTTTTGAACTCAGTCTTCTTCTCCTATTCTTTCCTCTACCAATTCAAGACACTTTTGTTCCATTTTTTTTTACCTTTGATTATATTTTTTCCTCATCATTCTCTTTCAGAATTGCAATGAAAATAAAATTCCTAGTTTACAATTTTTTCCTTCGAATTATTCTTAGTATTTGGTTTCTTCAGGTAAGACCCCACACCTTATTCTTTTTCCTAAGTGTTTGGGACGAAAGGGACAATTCTTTATGTTTGATGGACCTTAGCATATGTATTTATTTCTTTTCACTTTTTCCCCCTGATTTTCCCCTTTGGCTATTCAAATTTTCAGTTCCTACTCTTCAATTTGGTTGCAATAATTCTCAGATAATCATGGAAGACCATCATTATATCAGTGTTTTTAAATAGCTGGCAAATAAACTGAACTGATTTAGCTCAGATGATGAACTACTCAAGAGTGAAGAAAAAATTCTTGCTTAATTTCAAACTGACGTATTTTAATAGCAGGGCGAAAAGACTAATTGTTGTTATTTCACATAACATTGATACAATATAATGACAGAGATGTCAGATACAGCAGAGAGGCTTCACTGAAAAAAAAATTATTGTCTGACTGTAAATCTTGCCTTAAAGTTGTTTCATGTGGATATTAGATAAATGGCTGAAAGCAGTTATTTTGTATTCTTAAATAGACTGAATGTTCCTACAGAATTTTTTTCTTTACAATTCTAGTTCCTTCTGGTTTTCAGTCATCTTTCTAGGTCCTTTCAAAACATAGGTGAATCTAAACCCCTTGGCATTGTCTTGAGGTGACTTTATGATGATGCTCTATTCCCTAACTGCCTGATTTATGCCCAGAAAATGGCTGCTGTAGTTTTGAGATGGGCCCAGGGGTTGGTGTGGGAAGCCTTAGGCTGCTGTGGGGTTTGAGTCAATCTCTCTCTCTCTGGCCTTGTCTGCCACTTACGTGGATTATTACTTCATTGCATTTGCTGGGTTAATTTTCTTCAATTTAGGCATGACGCTTCTGGCGTTTTTTGGTTTGGATTGGGATTTTTATGGGGGGGAGGTGGTGGAAGTTGGGGTTTTGGGGGTTTTTTTGGGTTTTTTCCTTTCCCTGTCCTGGAAACTTTTCACTGGCAAATCCTTACAGCAGTTTTTTATCATCTTTTTCCTTTCTGGCTTTGGGGAGCCTGTGGAGTGGCTCCGGCAGGTCCAAACCACGAAAAGACTGAGCCAGCAAGAGAAGGGACATTAAACTCCACCAACTACGCCTTTTGGAGGAGAAGACCCACGCCAGAAATCCGACAGGTTCCCATGAACTCCTTCTTTTTCTCCCTTCCCAGAGATGAAGAAGGGCAGCCGCCATCTCTGCCTCCTGGCCAGGCAGCGAGGTGGGGGTGGGGTGTAAGGTTCAAATTTCTTTTTTTCCTGTGCTTTGTGGCTATCTTGCTTTGTTAATGAACAGGTTTTTTGGGGTTTTTTTTTCACTTTCATCCCCTGATATCCATTTCTCTCACTGTCAGAAGAAAACGGAGTTACTGGAGCACTTTCCCTCTAGAGGAAACATGAATTCCAAGGCACTTCATGAAGTTCGGCTCCAAAACTGAGATAGGCATATAACTACTGCATGGTATTTAATTTATTCTCCTTCTGCACTGTTTAAGTTTCCCATACTTGCAAGAGACAGCTAAAAGACTTTTAAGACATGTGAAATATAGAATTATGGCTTGCAATATTTGGCAAGATTGCTCTGCTGGTCTGCATAGAATTTTCAATTGTAACCAATTTCAGTGTTTCATAAAATTTGCTTCAAATTAATACAATTCTTATTATGTTAGATCTGTCTAGTCCCTCAGGGCAACAGATAGCAACTTAAAATACTGTTATTTTTAGTCATATTATATTCAATTGAGGTGTTTGAACTGCAGAAATACAATTATTGGGTGTCTACTCAGTGGAAATAGCAATGATCTTGAATAATGTCCAAGAGGACAAAGTGTCTTATGAGATAAAGAGTCAAAATTTTTCCCATGAGAACACTTCAATGCAGAAGACAAGGGGAAAATGCATCCTGTGTAAAGTATTCAATGCAATGGAAAAAAACAGCAGTTACAAACAGTACAAAATACACCTCTGTCATATCTACAGCCTTCAGCTATACTCCTATATGGAGGTTTTTTACTGTCTTTCAGTACAGTAGCCCAGCTCCTCTGGTTGGGTGGTTGGTTTGTTGGGTATTAAAAGTATATAGCTTGAAAACACCTTTCATTATAAAACCAATAATGAAGAGAAAAAGAAGAAAAAATTATACTAGTTACAGTATCCAGCTGTCTCACAGAAATCTAATATTAGCACATTCTCTTGGGAAGTTGTATGTGACACCACATGGCAGACTTCAGTTTTTAGTTCAGGCTTTTTCTCCAAAAACTTGCTGCATTTAACATTATACTGACAACAGTACCAGTCCAGCATGCCAAGATGAGAATCTGGTAAACCTTTAGTCCTTGCCTACAGTCTTGTTTAAGGCTGAGAGAACCGGGATTGTTCAGCCTGGAAAAGAGAAGGCCTTGGGGCAAGCTAATTGCAGACTTACAGTACTTGAAGGGAGCCTAGAAGAAGGATGGAGAGAAGGCTATTTACAAGAGCCTGGAATGACAGGAGAAGAGGGAATGGCTTGAAAGTGAAGGACAGCAGGTTTAGCTAAGATGTCTGAAAAAAAGTCTTTACTGTGAGTGTGGTGAGGCCCTGGCACAGGTTTCCCAGGGAATCTGTAAATGCCCCATCCATGGAAGTGTTCAAGGCCAGGCTGGATGGATCTCTGAGCAACTTGGTCCAGTGCAAGGTGTCTCTGCCCATGGCAGAGGGGCTGGAACTAGATGATCTTTAAGGTGCTTTCCAAGCCAGGCCAGTCTATGATTTTGTGATTCTTTGAATCACGTTTTTCATCTAGTTTGGGTCAGTCATTGCATCTCATCTATTAAAGGGCATCCTTTATCAGTGGATGGAGAACAAATTACTGGTGATTCTAATGTATTGTAACATAAGAAACCCATGAGTTTTATTCTTCCACAGCAAGTAGCTGTAGCTTCTGTGCACATCAGTCTCTTATGGCTGAGTTTTGGGATCATAGACCCAGTTCTGCAAAAATATGTAGGAAATTTCTTTCTCCACTTTTTGGAGAAACCAACAAAAACTTGCATTTTATGAAACATTAAATCTGTAGCCCAAGCACTGAGCGTATTCCTGGGTGGAATTGTTCAGATGAGGTCACACTTATTAAAGAAAATCTGACTCCTACATAGGCCTAAGAAATGCCAGCTGTGAAATGCCACAGTGAAGTCACATGCAGACTTTTGAAATGGCTAGAAAAATGTAAAAACCAATATCCTTTGTTCTGAAATATTTTATGAACTGTTTTCTACTCAACAGCGTCTTTATTTTTTTCAGATACATTTCATATGTCTTAAAAAAAAGGAATTTACATATTTTCTATACATAACAATCTCTATCTAGTTTTTCAAATTTTATATTCTAAATTCCTCCCATTGATAACATTTTTTCACTCTATTTCTCTAAAAGTATAATCTCTTACAGTGAAAACTCTGTTGAATCAAATAAAAGAGCAGAAATACCCTTTTACCCTTTTATATTATTACTCCATTATATTACTTTAACTGGATTTAGTAACACTCACTGTAGTCAGAATGCCATCGAACAATATGCCAGAAAAGTTTAAAAGTCACTCTTTTTGGTGACAAAGAAGAACAATTTAATCAAGAGCAAGCAAACAAAATTGTAGGTACTTGTGTCTGTCTGTAGGTTGACCTATAAATCAAAAAGGTCAGTTAGATCAGATTTCAGTTAAAATGGTCATTCAAAGGTTTCAAAACTAAAATATTTTCAAAGTGGCAGACTTGACCTGTTATTAACATTAATTTTATGAGGCTATGAGTCAGTGATTAAGAGATTTTTCTTTCAAAGGTGTTGGCTTGTACAGATCAAAATATCTGCATGTTGAATTAAAATAGAAGGGAAAAGCTAAGGAACATGAAGAAGGATTAGGGGACTGCTTTTTAAAAGAAAATCTCTAAAAATTTATTTTAGAATTTAATCTTCAGCTGGAAACTTGTATTATTTTTTGATAGATAGTATCATATACTTAAGAAACTAAAACTCAACAAACCACTTCAAAGACACCCGGGGAAAAGGAAATGGGTCATACAGGTTTTTAAGAAGTTGGGCAACATTTTTCATTATGACTAGTTATCTTAGCAGATAGAAATGTCTCTTTCAATCATCTCTCTACATCAGTAAGGTGAGCTATGTATCTAGTATCTGATGTAATAAAATCTTACATGACTGCTGTGTAATTTTTTTAAATACAAACAAAAACCCATTGCAAAACCAGAATGATATTAGTCTCTGGTCAATGATATAGTAAAATGAATAAGAATTATTATAAACCTACCCTTTCCCTTACAATGAAGAAATAAAAGCTTCTGAACAAATAAACAATGCCATAAAGTATTGTCTCTGCCCACAATTATTGAATAAGATTATGACAAAGAAGTGAAATTTGATTCACAATGCATTTAAACTATTTAGGCTTAAATAATTACAGTTACTTATCACATAAGCTGGTCAGTTTATAAAGGTAGATTTCATATGTCTGGAATTTGACAAATTCAGGAGATAAATGAAATCAGCTTCTGAAAAATGTCTAAAGTACAAGACTGTGTTTATAATAAGGTACACACAAAGCCACAGACATAGAGGCTGATACGGAAATGTTTCCTTAACAAGGAAAGTTTCTTTAAAAAAACAGTTTCTGCAACCTTGTTCTCATGATTTATGACAAGTACTGCCACTAAATCACAAACAACATGGTCAAAATATTGATCATAATAGAACAAATACTTGTAATAAGTGTTAAAACTCTCAACTCATTTGTGATACAAAGACCAAGAATCAAACTGTGACTGAAGACAAACAAATAGGATTTCATGGCTAATGTTTTAGGCAGTTAAAGTAGACAGCTTTTGTTTTCCATTGAGATTAACTGGAAATAATCCGATCTTCTTGGAACAGACAGCCCTCCCCCACATTTGTGTCCATATTTCTCTTCATCCTCTGAGCAGCAGACTTTCCGATTCCATTTGCTTCAGTACAACCTCTTCCAGTTCTGATCGTGTTTTCCTTTAATTCTTCCCCAAACTGATTCATAAAGTTCTTTCAGAATCAGTTCAGAAGACACAACTTTTTTAAGGAAGAAAACTGGGTGATAGATGTCAGCATCATTTAGGAAAATTTGACCTCTGTGATTCCTTTTCTCCAAGATGACAATCCTGCAGGAGGGGTGGTAAACATGGAGGAGAGGAAATCAGAAGCTGTAAGGCAGTGAGTGCTGGTTAAATCCTAACTTTCAGAAACCTAACCATCTAATATTCTTTCAAATTCTATACTATTGAGCCATTTCTGCACAGCAGAGCAATGTCGTCTATTGCTACCTTAGTGCTAAATGTGCTTTTCCTGTCTATAATATACACAGAACCTTATACACTCTAGAGAAAGAGCAGCTAGTGAGGAAAGTTACAGAAATATATACTTGTTCTTGTCACTTCCTATTGTTCATGGTGCTCTGTAATGTGTTCTTTAGATGCACTGCAACATTGGCTATATCTTTTTTTTAACCTTGTGGTCATTCTGCCTGAAGTAATCCATGGTGCTCTCTTAAACCAGCTCAGCTAAAAGCAAAACCTTGTGTAGCAATTAGTTGTCACCATGTAATTGTGTTTTCTGTTATCTGAACTGAGAAGAAACAACCTGTAAAATCAAATTTGGGTTTATGTGAAAGAGCATACACTTTGTTGTCTCAGTCTAGGCTTCAGTCACCACTGTGCAGTACAGTATAGACTTCAAGAGCTAAACTGCTGCTGCTGTCCTTGATAGTGTCATTCAAACTGCTTTTGAGGTTCTCAACAAAGGAAACTGAGCTGTTTAACAATTAGATTTAAAAGACATGGAGGAAATAACAGTTCGTAAAAGTGAATGACATGCTCAGACAGACTCAACTGGCATTTTCCTTCTCAATGGAAACACAAAGGATGACTGTGGTGAGAAGAGAATAGCTGTAATTAACTTGTCATTTCTATTAATAATTATATAGTTTCAAGACTGCGTATTTTTACAGCTAAGGTCATAGACTAAAATGCAGGTTCAATTCTTGCTTCTCTCAGACTTCTCATGGGACACTGCACAATCAATTTATCTTTCAGTGCATTTATTGCTTTTAATGTGAAAAGGAATAGTAGTTTTTTATTTTCCCCACAGTCATTTATATGAATTTTTATTTCTGTTTTTGTTAGAGTTTTTCTTATCATAAATGAGATTTAATATGGATTTTACAACAAACTCTTTAAAAAATGGTCAGATTGGAATAGACACAATTTATAATGCATTTAGTTTGTAAACTTCCCAATTTTACTAGAAAATATTAGTCCCAGTTTATTAAAATTCTCTATATGATATCCCATTTTGAGTTTAATTAAAATAAAATAGACATCTTTTTCCTCAGAAGAATAACTTTTCTTCCTTATTCTTCATTTCATACCTAGCTTTAGATATTTAGAAATATTACTTTAGCCAATAGTAATAATTTAATTTGGATTGGAGAGGATCCAAAGGAAGGCCATGAAGGTAATCAAAGGTCTTAGGGAACTTAGTCTGTGAGAACAGATGGAAAGTCTTAGGTATTTTCTCCCTGAAGAAAAGACTCAAGGGGGCAACTCATCAGAGTAGGCTGGTGTGTGAATCTCCATGTACAGTAACCAGGGTGACCACCAAGGCACAGTGACATGCAAAGAGTAGATTTATTTAATTACCTCACCAATGATTCTGGGCAGCACAGACACACAGGGACACAGGCTCCATGAGCCTCACTCATCCCACTGGACAGTAGGGAGGGAGGCACTACCTGCCCTGGTACATCAAAGGGCTTAGTCCCCAAGAAGTTTATCTCAAGGTTGTGCCTTTCTGATCTGTCTCTCTCCCAGCAGGAGGCACAACCCTGTCTGTGACATGGTGTTTTCTCTACAAAGGAATTCTACTCCTCAAAACAGGCAGAGGATGAACACTCTCATAATAATAAATGGAGTTTTTCCACACTGACATTCGTAGCATTCCCAGCTGTAAGGTCACTTTGAGAGAAACTATTCCCTCCTTGTCAAATCTTCTGGTTTTAACCCTTTCCTCGCAACAGTCAGGAGAAGAGCCTGAGCCCCATCTGGCTCCACTCTCCTTTCAGGCAGTTGTAAAGAATGAGCAGGTCCTCCCTAAGCTTCCTTTCCTCCAGGTTATACAACTGTAGCTCCCTTGGCTGCTCCTCATCAGACTTGTGCTCCAGACCCTTTCCCAGCTACATTGCTTGTTTTTTGGTCACATTATTTAATGTTAATGTTCAAATTTTATATCAGGTAAGGGAATAGGAGTAACTAACTTGAATATTGGAGAGTTCATTTCAAGTATGTCTCGTGGGAAGTTTTCAGTTTCTCAAGTAGTCTAAAAGATAACCTTGCATACCTCAATCTTGTCACTTCTTGTTGTACTTAACCATTGACATTGAGGGCATCTCTGAAAGCAAGAAAGGAATGGTTTAGATTTATCATCAGCTATACTGTCTAACATAATTTGACAGCATGAATCTATGAAATGGATAGAATGATTAAAATTTAAATCCAGCCATACTTACAGTAGGTATTAAAGTCAATGCACTTTATAAGCCAAAAGTCATTGGAAAGAGCTAAGGCAGAAGCACTGAATCTTTTGGGGTCCATCAATTTCAATTCATTTGCTCTAATTTTATGGATCAGTACTTGGTCTCTTCATACTATTGTCTATGAAATGTCAGTTCTAGTGACAGCTCCTGAATAAAATGACCTGTGTAGCTATTATTTCTACACTTTTTCAGCATTCAAAACTTTAACCACATAATATGTGTCTCCTAGAATTGGGTTGATGCAGTGGAAAAGTACAGCATGCTTTGTTTCCCTTGGCATTGCAAGTGGCATAAAAACCAAGACCATTGTACACTTTTAATAGTCTGGACAGCTCTGTTTGTCCAAAATAGATATGACCTGCCACTTGCCATACATGCTTTTAGAAAGGATATATTTATACACTATGTAAAGATCTAAATTATGTAAATACATAATAATTATATTTTTTAAGCAGCTGGAATTACTGTAATAATAATGTAACTGATACAAGCAACCAAAACACTGACATGAAAAGCTAAGGACTGAATTATACTTAGTATTTGTTCATCATAACTGTTTGTCATTGCACCTGTAAACACCAACAATCCATAGGTGAAAGGGACCAGGGAGTGAAATCTCATCTATTTATCGTTGTTTATATTAATGGAACTTCCTGTCATTTTCCTAGGGCATTTCTTTCTACAAAGATATTTTCAGTAGCAATGACAAATGTCATATACTTCGAGCAATTTTAAAAATAATTTGGTGTTTTTATGAAAAGAAAATAGGAAACAATTTTTTGTTTTTGTTTTTGTTTTTTGTCACAGTCTCTAGAATCCAGCTCTTAAATGGAAATGCAAAGAGGAAATCTTCCTCTGCCTCCAGTCCACTCATCATTTGATATTTGGTATTTATGTCCTCTGTCATCTGTCAAAGCATCCCTTTAAGAACAATGAACTATTCCTGATGCACAGTCATTAGCAGCAAATTATAGAACCTTAACTAAAAGGTTTTACATGCTAAATACTTTAATTTTGCACTTCCATGATGTTTTCCAAAAGTCACTTTGCTGTTCCCTCCATCCTATGCAGTTCAAGAGGGAGTAGAGGCATCCTAAGAAGACAAATCAGTTTGCTTCATTCTGCATTGAAGGGGAAAAACTTTCCAGACCTAGAGACGACCAAGATTACTCAGGAATCAAGCCTGAGGAGTTCCAGGGGAGCTTGAGTCATCATTGTGCTCAGGGGTGAAGGGGGAAGAACCCTTAATACTTTTTTAATATATTTTAATTGTAGTTGCCATTAATAATGCATCATAACCTTTAGCCTTGTGTGTTAATTTGGTCCAAAATTTTGGAGGGTATACTCTAAAGTGCACATTCATGCTTTGTCAATATTTTTAGCCATTGTTTGTATAATAGGAAGTAAAGAAATCACGCAAAGTAGTACAGAAGCTCATCTAGCCATTATGCTCACTCTGCCACTAAAGTTCACTGACTAATGGATTTCTGATGCAGATGGAAGTTTTTGCACCATTGAGATATTGCTTTGACAGATCAGGCACAATAGCTGTGACTGTCAGTCTTTCAAGCCTGAAGAATTTCCTTTCATGGCTTCAAGAGAAGCCTTTCCTGAGTAGCAAGATATTCACAGCGGACAGCATTTAAATGCAGGGAGGAAAAAAAAAAGTGAAAAGAAAAAGTTGCTTTCTTTTCTCAGTAATGAAGGATGTAACAAGTTTGCTTGAATACTGCAAGAATAAATCAAGTTAATTACACAGAAGTAAAGAGAAGCTCTTAAAGAAGAAATTAAGTTCCACCAGGTTCACATAATGAAAAGTTGTCTTGGAAGTGAAGTACTCTGGCAACTTGAATTATAGTTCAAAAAATATTTTAAAATACTAGAAAATACTAATAAATAGTGTCACAATTTTTCTGAGATTATAAACCATCATGTACCTGTACTTGTTAGAAAAGGACAGACAGGTATCTGAACACATTATTATTAAGAAAAATAAATACAGCAATTAAAGGAATATGGATGACCACTAAGACATACATTTATTTAAAAAAATGTTTTTATTGTTTGCAACCCTAGTCTCTTCAGTGGACACTAAATTATGTTGTGAAGACCTTCCTTTGATTACCAGCATCTCCTTTTACCCTTTTTGCACTCTTTCCTGCTATTGTTTTAACACAATAAAAAGGTATTTATTATAAAAGAAAGGCATTGAAATCTAGAGAAGTCAACTTCTAGTTTTGCTTTAATCTTCTATTTGAAAAATCATTTTAATTGTGGCTTTTTTAAGAACACGTTGGAATACATTGAATAGATAATACACTTTTAGTGGTTTTGGTGGTTTTGGTTCACCAGTTCGAGATTTCCCAGCCAAATATGCACCAAATAATGTGGTGGGTTGAGCACTGGTCAAATACCAGGGCATCCACTAGAATGTCTTATCCCTTTTCTGCTGTGAGATAGGATTAGGAGAAGAGTAAAGCAGGCTCAAATTTTAAAGGATATAAAGAAAACTTTATTTAAACAGAACTGAAAGAAAAGAGAAAAAAATAAGAATCAGTATAAAGCCTTCAGAAAACTTCTCCCCCCACAATCTTCTTTTCTTTCCTACTGACAACGTACAGAGACAAAACCTGGGACTTAGGTCAGTTTATCACCTCTAAAATAGTCTTTCATCAGTTCTTTAAGGGAGAGCAATCTCTTTTGCCATGTCATGGAGACTTTTCCACAAGAAAACAGTTCCCTCATGGCTTCAAATATCACAAAGAGCAGCTGCCCAGAAATCTGCATTTGTGAAGTCCCTCCCATCTGATGCAGCCTTCCCACAGATGTGTTCATGGGCCATGTCAAACTCATAGGGTACTATTTTAAGGATGAGCTGTTCAAAGCAAAGGTTTTCTTCATCTGTCTCTGAGATCATGTCCCTCTCTGGGAACAGTGCTCTTTTTCTTCTTTCCCTGGGGGTGAAGGGTCTCCATCGCTCTCATCCCTCTCTCTGTTCAAGCTTCTCATGGGATCACCTTCAGCTGGGTTATTCAAAATAATGATCTCCTGATTTAGGTGTTCTTAACTCTAACAATAATATCAATAGTCTTATTTTGTGAAGCCCACACTAACTAACAGAGAAATTCAGCTTTAATGCATTTATTTAATTAATTACTTCCATATTTTACTTGCTTCAGCATGAATGCTTTTGCTCATATCTGCAATTTGAACTCTCCATGCCCCTATACTTAGTTCATGAATTAAAGGGATATTTCTAGTGTATCACAGTCCATCACTATGGCCTTGCAAAAGAATTTCAGCCTAAGACTAAGGCATCTCCTCATTTTCCTCACATCTGGGACTTAACTTCTTCTTCACTGACCTTGGTGTCTTCATGTTGTTTCTCTACGTGTCTTCACTCTGTCCTTTTCTCTCACTCAAGAGAGGATCAATGTTTTGCAAGTTTCATCTGTGCAATGAAAGACTTAATATCTCACCTGGGGCCTGCAGTGGTCATGGTTTCTGCTGGGTGCTGGCCAAAGTAGTCACTGTGACAGATTCAGGCTGTGCTGGGGCTGTGCCAGGACCTCAGGGGGCCCAGCCAGAACGGCCCCTCTGGCCTAGTCACTGATTGTTTCTGTCAGGCACAGAGGAAACTCTTAGCAGCTTCTCTTAGAAAAATTATTTCTGTGGGTGGCTTCTTCCCTCCTCACTAAATGTCAATCAGTGCAAAACCAGCACAACACTTCATCCCAAAAGAAAGACAAATAGGTGCACTAATGGTAGAAATCTACATAAAGCTGTGTATCACTAATAATAGTCTAAGTGATGGCAAAATAATGAATTATGCTGGTTTTCAGCAGTTGTTCTCCATCAGTCTTTGACCACAACTCTTCTATTTGTCTTCTCACTTCCTTTCAAATACCACTCATAACACTGGAGTGTTATTTAAATAATGCACACTTAAATAATTTCTTTTGATTAAGAGTACAGTTTCCATATATTGATAACTTGTACTGTATCCTCTTTTCACTGAGAAGGCGAAGCAAAACTTTTCTGTTAATTTAAAATATTCATGCAAAGCAAAACATTTCTGCTGGTTTTTACTCTCTTTCAACACTTAATAAAATATAGACCTTTATTCCACAAAATTCATGTGTTGTCATTGTTTTCAGTGTATTCATGTCTTGGCCTAATATCTTGCCTTCTGAAGCCCTATATTCTTACCTGCTTTAGCTGATAACACTGTGAATTATCATGGAAATTACCTCTTACCATGAATCTTCCCTATCTATAGCTGACCAAAATCTCTGTCAGTTTCTGTATCTGAGATGTATTTTACAGAGACCATAATCAGGTTTAAATATTAAAACTCTATGCTACATTTTAAAGGAAAAACTGTAATTAACTATGCTGTTGTTACATTCACTCCAAAATATTACTTACTGTTTTTTGGGGTTTTTGGTGGGGTTTTTGTGCAATAAGCTAAATGAGACTATTTCCAGCCCAGACTCCCAAGTACAACTGCTATATGTGCTTTGTATGACCTTTGCCTTTGCTGCAAATGAACCTTAAATAACAAGTGTCCTTACTTTTAGGTAAATTCAATTGTGTTCATATCTAAAGAACTGAGATCCTTTAAGTAGATAGGGAAAAAACTTTGTACTAATTCAGTATCTTTTCTTTCTGTTAGTAACAATTTATTTACTATTTTCTCTTTTAGTTCTGTTTTAACATCTAGGCCACTTTAATGTGTCTGTCCTAAATACATTAACCTCTTATTACATTTGCCTTATTCTGCTTTTTGCTGAAATTTAAGGGTTAGTTCCCCCAAAACTAACTTTCATTTTTCTAAACAGCTTTAATGTAAGTAATGATTCTTTACAATTGTGCCAAAATTAATTTGCTAACAGAGCACTGAATGGGAAATAAATGGAACAGAAATTAAGAATTCAGGATTATATTTGAACTACATTTTAAACTTATTTTAGTTTACTTTGTAATGATGTTTTGGTTTAGTATTTGAAAAAAAGCATTTCATCACCTTCTTTAAGTACTGTTGTTTACAATTTAGCCTTATATAACCCTTATTCTGCAGTCAAAGTATTCCAGTCTCCCTGAAAATCACTCTGCTTGCTTTGGCTGACTCAAATTTTAACTCACGTCAGAAGTCCTATCAGCAAGTTCACTCATTAGTGGGACTAATCTTAGACATTGGATTTGTCATGCTCCTAACTTCAAGTTCAGTTTTGGAGAAGTAAAACTTTCTCCAGGCAGAAGTTTTAGTGCAGTGAGTGGCTCCTGGAAGGAGAGTAGGCTGGAATCTCAGCAATAACCAAATCTGAAGAACAGGAATGAAAGAAATGAATTTCAACAGCATGAGCACCAGCCAGAACAATGTGTGCCTTCATGATATGGCTCCACGTTGGCCTGTTTCTGACCTGTTGATTCAGAGACAGAAATCCAGTTGTACGGCTCCTGCTTTTTTGTCCTGTGATCTCTGTCCTTATGAGCAGAACACCTTCAGCTGGGTTATTCAAAATAATGACCTCCTGATTTAGGTGGTCTTAATCTTAACAATAATATCAACAGTCTTATTTTGTGAGGCCCACACTAACTAACAGAGAAATTCAGCTTTAATGTATTTATTTAATTAATACACTTTTATGACATCAACACGGAAAGCAAGTGCAATCAACTCTATTGCACTTTATCAGGTCAATGATCCTTGATCTAAAAGAGATTTATGTAGAGCCTCTAATGAAGTAGTAGCAGCTGTATGGAGGTTTTTTTACAGTACCTTTTAATCTCCTGTTTTTAGCAACAAAATATTAATACCTTGAATCGAATTGAATATAGTCACAGACAAAGAAAAATGTGCCTAAAGAGCTCATCAAAATATAGGGAGAAAATAATGTGTGTTTGCCAGCTACTCATTGATGTTGGATATTGCTTTGACTAAGATGTCTTTGAGGGCAACAATATCACAAGAATACGCCGCAGTCAAACTTTTGAAATATGTTACTTATTTTACTGAAATGCCAAAAATCCCACCTCAATAAAATTGCACAGGCTTGCTACATTTCAATAACTGTTACCCAGCACAGAAATCTGCACTGAAAAATCCTAGATCCAAACCAGTGAAAGCAGGATAAGTGAAAGGGGATTCCAAATTCCTTAATACTCAATTGAATTTAAAATACTAATGTAGAAGATACATAATGGACGTTGAAGTATAAACTCAGTATAGACTTTACAAAATAATTTAAAAGTCATGTCAACTGCCACAGCACAAAAGTGAGGAAAAGGTCAGATTATTCATCTTTCTCTTTCTTTATGTAACAATACTGTCAATGAATAAAAGTACTAAAAAACCCCACCTTCTATCCATCTGTAGTACGCACTAGATTAAAAGATCTCTTTGCCTCATACCCCGCATTACAATAACAACTTTACTATAAATTCATCTATATTTTTGTCTTTTCTTGTTACAGGATCACTTCGAGAGTTCTTCTCACAGACTGAATTCTGGTGCTGAAACACAAGCATGACAGTAGCAATGGGGCCAAATTAACATGTGATGTTTTGCATCTAACCTAAGGAGAGGTCTTATATCTTTGAGATTTTGCTACCACTGTTCATGTCTTTATGGGTATTTTGATGTAGGTTTCTTTTTTTCTGTTATTTTTTTCCTTATGAATGAAGGTAAGAAATAGACATTCTGATGTAATAAGTCCCAGTTGATTTGAGAAGACTCAAAATATTATGCAAGAGTCTGTAAAATTGAAAGATCTAGAAATGGTGATGGGGTAGATCCTCCTGCAATGTGTAAAATGTGTTCACTGCGTGGTCTTCTGGATAATTTTACAGCTTCAGCTCCAATTCAGTTCCATTTTTCTCACAGCCCTGAGCCTGCTTAACTTCCCATCAAAACCAGCACTCCAAACTGTTGCCAATTTAGGTTTTTCAACTTACTGCTTAATATAGATGTGATTCTGAGTAGCTATTTTTCTCCAAAATAAGGTGTCACAAATGGAAGACTTGTAAATATAAGTCTTCTCTATGTTGGTGACAAGCTTTGTTTTCTTGCTAGCAGGACATTTAAATTGTACTGCTTGGCTGCAGAATCTCACGCTGTGCTGCTGCATTCAGAAACCATTATCGCTGCAGGAAATAATAGCAAGTGGATATATTAATTAGGAGTTTTGAAAAGTAATGATGAAGATAAGATTTATCAACATCTCTGTGATTCACAGCTATATGAAACAGAGTAGCAAAGGAATGACATAGGAAGTCAAATCATTGTATTTTATTGTAAATAAATTCATCTGGTAATAATGCAGGCTAAGAAATACATAGAAAGATAGAATTAAACAAGGTTATTTGACAATGAAGTTTGTATGAGAGGGTAACCATGGGTCTTGGACAAATCACTGGACTTTGTTTTTCTGCATCTCTAAAGCAATATTAGGGTCAGCAGTTAATAGTTTCTCAGAGAATAATGATTAAAGAAGATATGTCTAACCATTAGCTGCTGTGATGTCTAACCATTAGCATTGTTACCACTAAAGCTTGAAGAATTAATTTAAAAAATAAAGGGTTTAGATTGTATATTAGCAGATTTTTTTAAATCAAGAGGTTATCAAACACTTCAATAGGCTTCCCAGGGAAGTGATAGACTTACGATCCCTTTAGGTATTTAAAAGATGTATAGATGTGTATGTCACTTAGGGACATGGTTCAGTGGTGAACTTGGCAATGTTAGGTTTACAGATGGACTTGATGATTTTAAAGGTCTTAATTCAACCTAAATTATTTTAAGATGTCATTTAAAAGAAAATACAATGATCTAAGGCTATTAAACATTAACGGTTGAAAGAAACCTTAGCTGTTTCTATCAATTTTAAAAATCTATTGCTAAAGAAATGAAAAGATAGAAGAAAAGGAGGGTTATGTAAATTTTCATCATTGCTCGACCAAGGTGGATAAAATTCAGAAAGACTCAAGTTTTTCTCCAGTCCTCAAAGCTTCATGCAGTTTCCTGAAATACCTACCTCATCTTTGTTGTTGGATGACTTTTACAATGAAGCCACCAAACAACATAATTATCAAGATAGATACTTCCATCTTTGGTAAAAAGAATTGTTGCAATGGGAATTGAAAACCAAAATCTTTCCTCATATGTAAAGCCTAAATAAATTCAATATAATTGTGCTTATACTTCATTTGAATCTGGCCATCAGTTCATGTCTAACACAGACGGGAGATTCAGATGTGTGGAAAGAAATAAGTTAAGCAAAAAAATCTCAAATACAGCTTGGGATAAACTTTAGACTTTTACAAAATATTTGGCATTCTGCAAGGAAAGTACAAGAAAAGGTTTCTTCAAGGGACTAGTTATTGAAACATTGCTTCAAATTAAAAGAAGGTAGGTTTAGATTAGATATTAGAAAAAATTCTTTACTGCGAGGATGGTGAGGCTCTGGCACAGGTTACCTGGAGAAATTATGGAAGTGTTCAAGGCCAGTTTGGATGGGCCTCTAAACAACTTGGTGTAGTGGAAAATGTCCGTGCTCATGGCAAGGAGTTGGAAAAGATGATTGTCGGGCTATTGAAGAGACGGGCCCTCCATGGTTTGCATCATGAGGCCAATTTTATTGAACACACTGGTGGTTTATATACCTTTCAAGCATAAGCTAAAATAATAACCGTATTTATGTTTTTTAGTAATGCTGCTTAACTATGTGCTAGTAGTACAGGCCTGTACTGTCTTGCACACAAACATACATACATACACCTCGATCTCTTCCTTCTTCAGGGCCTTGCCTCAGCTTGCCAGGCCTTGTAGCCCTCTAGCACATCTACTTCTGTAATGAGTTTAGCAGTACTTTGAGTCCAGCTTCCTAGCTGTATTTCCACTGATGATCTTTAAGACCCCTTAAAATCCAAAGCATTCTGTGGTTCTGTGATTGCTGGATCTAAATTCAATTTGAAATAGTCCCGCAGTTTCACTATCCTTCCTAAATACATACACGTGTTAATACGCTTTGTGTGGTTTTTGTCTGTGTGTGTGCAGGAGTCTTCCTCAGTTGTGTCATCTCTGTGTATGTGGCAAAATCCAGGCATAACTTCTCTTTCTGGCTCACTCTATGTTTAATATAGAAAAATGAGGTGTGATTACTATGGGAGAGAGACAATGCTTGCCATATCCTACTCTGGATAGTCAACAGATTAGTATGACTGGAGTTCGGCTGTTTCACAGCAGCTTTTGTAAAACTCTGGTGTTGAACAGGAAAGGAAATGATGTAATTGGAGATGACTGTGATTGACTGTGATTGGAACAAGCATTGCAGAAGAAAGGAAGTCTAAAGATGAACACAAACACAAGGCTGGAGCCCAAGAGTGGAGTGGGATGCTCAGTAGAGGTGGCCTTTGAGAATTTCACTTTTTAATAGCACACATACAACTCCTAGTGCCTATCCCAGAATTTAGGAACACCTGATTTATCTGTTTTCTTTCCTTTAAGGAATGTTAGAAAAGAATTGTCGTGCTTTTCCTATAACAGTAATAAAAAGTAGTTCTTCCTAGGAATACTAGGCTTCAGGACATAAAATTAATTCTTATTTGGTGATTATGCTGGGACAATATATTTATGCCCCACAAAGTATAGTACTCAATCCTGTGAGTTCTAGGTAAATACCTTTAATGAGTTTAAATGTCAACTGTCTCTATCAGACCTCACCTATTCTCCTGACTGATAAATTACACAAGTTTGCTGAGAAATACAACTTTTTTTTTTTGAATGCTAAAGAAAGTTGTGAAGCTTAAATTACTTTTCCTTTAGAAAAGTTTCACATGAAACCAATGTCCATAATGTGCACTTCAACTATGTTTTATGTATGAGTCTCAGTCTTACAAACTCTTATGCAAGTGCTTAACTTCATTCACCAGAGTCAAACAGTTTATTTCACTTTTCCAGGTGGACTATGTTGTTACTCCTTGCCAGGCATTTAGCTCAGCTTATACAAATATCCATATGAACACAAAATGCAGTGTATTTGCAACACTATCTAACACAAGGAATAAAAGAGGGTGAAGTAATCTCAGAGATTGCTTGTTTCCTGATTTACATAAACATTGCAATGTATAGATGTTACCTCAAGAGAATCGAAAAGTCTTTGAAAATGTTTTGAATCCTTTCGTGAATGAAAAAAAAAAAAAAAAAAAAAAAAGAAAAAAAAAAAGACCCATGAAAATCCAAAGCATTTGTGCCAGCTAAGGTATTTTAAGCAATGCATTGGATAGGAAGAACATTACATAAAAGATCCAAGAGGATATCTATCATTTCCTGTCCTTTAATATGAGGCCAGTAATTCTCTGCTGTTGCCTCCACTGCACATTTCCCAGTAATTCCACAGTGAATAATTCCCATTTATAATAGAGTTCCTCATGAAGACACTTCCAGGTTGGAGCTTGATGTTATATAAAAATCTCATTAAAATCTGAGATGTTTAAAATGTGCAGGGGAGACAGTTGGGAATGCATTGTAGGAACATTCAATTAAGGATCTATATAGAAAGGTTTATCCTGCAGCTCTGCTGTTTCCCCCTTTTTATTAAACTATCAGTGTAGTAGAGGCTGGATTAAGGTGTCTTCTGTCCTAGCAGATAATCTATATGCATATCATCTGGCCAGATGTTAAAACAGTCTCCCCTTGTCCTTTTATTATTACAGGCAAATTGTTTTACTTCTGCTTTATCGTTGCTGGAACTCACTATCAATTGATAGTTACATCATGTTCCTACAAGAAATGGAGGTCAAATCCCCACAGTCATTTGTGTAAACTGAGATAAACTTCTAGCCATGCATGCCAGCCTGAATCCTCCCCAGTTCTGATGGAGATTAAAAGACAATAAGAATTACAGAGGCAAGAGAAAAAGCAGAACTTTTGGTGCCAGTTTCAGCATTAATAAAATATCATTGGTCAATGAATTTAGAGTTCAGCACAGATTGAATTGTGTGTGGGTTTAATTCTAACAGTATTGAACATTGTGATTATTAAAATCTGATGGGAAAAATAGCAGGTTAACTTTCTCATGTGTGATATGCTGTCTATCTTACATGAAGATGGGCTCACACAAACAGAAGAGAAGTTTTCTTGCATATTCAGGTATTCATGCTGAAGCTCATATTTACACCATCAGTCAGGAAATTGCAAATTCAGGAGGATATAAATATAAAATAGTGTTTCAAACATCCGGCTTCTACCGCAGCTCTTTCATTGAGTCACTGATAAGTCTGTTTAATTGTAACCTCCTAACTTCATTTTAACAATGAAAAGAATTATTGTTCAGGACTGTCACTGTCAAGTTTACATATAATTGGATCTCTGTATGGTTTTGTACAAAAAACTTATTGTCACTCTGTTTCCTAAAATTTCTTTTTTATGTTGGGTTTTTCTGTTTGTTTATCTTTTTTTGTTTAATAAAATAAAAGCAGTTCTATAGTAACTTAGCTACTTACAGTAATTTAAATTTTATTCTAATGATTTTTGTGCTACATTAATTTTGTAATTAAGAGTGAGAATGGAGATCATGGCTGATAACATTCACAAGCTAGGCTTCTAATTCCTTGATTAACTCCTGGCAGGAGAATTGAAAACAGACAATTTTATTTGTTTTCCCCGTGGGAATGATACAGGCATGAAGAGAAGTTAGCAGAAAAAGATAAAAAACCAAATCCTAAATGTTCACATGTGGCCCAAAATATTAAAGCAGTTAAATCTAGTTTCTAATAGAATAGATCTTGATGTGAATTCTCAAGCATTATTTACCAACACTGACAAAATTTTGCAAGAAAAAAGCAAGGTTTCTTCATGCATTACATTATTTAAGGGAAATATTGCTGTTTAGACTTGGAAAAATAATTATGCATATTCTAAATATTCTGAGTAATATTTTCTAGGTAAGGACAATATGTTTGCACCAATTTCCACAGAAATCAGTGCTCATCTCTTTTGAATTTATGTGACTCAACTTCAGATGCAGATCAAGATGCAATTTTGTCATGTCACTCGAGAATTAAATAGATTCTTCACAGTGGAAAAACTTCTTTAGCCTTAGATGATATGAGAGGAGTGACACTAAAATGAAAAAAAAAAATTAAAATTTTATTAGTTCCTTTAGCCCATAAAATTTCTTGTTTGGAAAATAAATTGAGCTCTGTGGTTCATGGAATTGACACCAAATTGCAAGACAGAGAGTTGCTTTCTCAAATTTTGACGATATGACCTTTATAATGTTTCAACTAAAGCCCTCAATATAATTTCTTCTTGATTTTATTGAATCAAGTTTCTGTCTGTGCTCAAATGAGATTTCTTGAGCCTTGCAACTCAAGGATCCAGAACTGAGCATTTCACCCATTAATAAAATATAATTTGTCTCAGTTAGTATGGGGAAAAGTCAGGTAGTCATAAATTCACAAATGAAGTGCTGTATGTATTCTACCACATTAAAGTCCAGGATAACATGAAATTCAATATTCATTCAGAAGGTGTTAATGAAATACTGAGTTATGTAGTTTTGAATGTTTTAATTTCTGTGGGCCAGAGATATAAATTATTTATTTTTTTTTCTGCATACACTTGAAAACTTTATTATTCTTTGTGAAGAGAAAGGGGGAGAGATAATACCGTTTGGAGGTATAAATTTTACAAATATGCTGTGCAAATTGTAAATTGTTCACACTGGCCACTGTCTACAGGTCTGCACTTAGATTATTTAGAATTATGGCAATTCAGACCTGACAGGTGCTTTGGCACTGCTGTAGTAAATATGATTTAATTATAATAACAGTAGTGTATAGAGACTTTAAAAATATGGTCTGACTGCTCACAAAAAACTGTATCCCTTGGACAAGGATTTTGGAAAACAGCCCTTGGGTAAATTCAGCGTTATGGCTGAGAGGTAAAGGATACCATCAGGTACCTGCTTCCGGATGTTAATCTCCATCTACAGGGACAGCAGACTCAGAAACTACTTGAGTAATTTCTTCAGTGTCCCATTTCTCCATCCTATGAGAAAAGGCAATACATGGCTTTTATCCTGCCTAATTCATAACACTCAAGGGAGATGCTGGTTTTCCTCACGCTGTGATATTATCAGCATGCCAGACAGAATATGGTTGAAGTTTAAAGAGAGCTCTGGACATCATCTGGTCCAATCCTCTTGCTTTGGAAGCTACACCTAGAGCAGGTTGTCCAGGACTATGTTGAAATACCATTTTAATATCTCCAATACTCCTCAATCTCCCTGAGAAACCATTTCCACTCAGTCAAAAAAACCCCCACTATTCCTACAAATCATATGTTTCAGATTCTGTTTATTGCCTCTTTTCCTGTCACTAGACACTACTGTAAAGAGTCTTGGTACTTCTAGGCCCACTTTTCTTGTATTTAAATTATTGATAAGATCCCCTCTGAGCTCATACATACAGTTCTCAGCCATTCTTCATAGGATGCTCCAGCTCTTCAGTCATTTTAGTGGCCCTTCACTGAACTCTGTTCATAAACTCCATGGATTTTTTTGTGTTGGGGAGCCCAGAGATCACAAGTATGGCAACATACTTGGAATATTCACAGTACTCCAAGTATGAACTCAGCAGTCCTGAGTACAGGAGAAGGAACCCCTCACTCCACCTGCCAGCAACGCTATTCCCAATGCAGCCCAGGATATCATCTGCTTTCTTTGCCTTGAGGGAAAGTTCATGGTTCATGTCCATCAGCCATGGGCCTTTTCTGAAGAGCTGTTTCCTGTCTGGGTGTGTCTTGGGCTGAAAAATGTAACCAAACATGTATTCTATTTCCATCTGTTGAAACTGGTTGGGGGATACTGTTCTTTATCTCTTGTAACTCTAGGGAGGGAAGAGGGCAGGTGCCTTCTGTTAATAGGACACCTGATAACACCAGATAAGGCAGTGCCTTCTTATCTCTTCCTCCACCCATCCTCCTCTGAGGGACATCACCTGTGAATGGGCCATTCAAGGCCTCTCACATGACAGATAACATCACCTCATTCCATTGGGAGATGCTCCACCCAGTGGGAGGAGCCAAAGCCTTTCCAATGGGATAAAACCAGCAATCCCAAACACTAATGCAGCTGGTTTTCCACTTAATTCTCCAAGGAAGACTGGACCCATCTTGCCAGCACTAGACCCATTTTTTTTACCGGATCATCTCTACTTCACAGAACAACATCTGTTACTGCAGGAGAACTTATTTGGACTGCTTCCAACATCCTGACAGGTGTGTCAGGTCATATCTCTGACTCTGTCAGGGTTTTCTAGGACTTTTGTTTGTTTGCTTGTTTGGATTTTTTTTTGTACTACTGCATCTGTGTTTTTAGTGTTCCTAGTAAAGAACTCTTATTCCTATTCCCATATTTTTTTGCCTGAAAGCTCCTAATTACAAAATTGTAATAATTTGGAGGCAGGTGTTTTTTTTGTTTGTTTGTTTTGTTTTGTTTTTTTTTGTTTGGTTTGTTTTGTTTTGTTTTTTTTGTTTGTTTTTTTTTTTTTTTTTTTGGTTTTTTTTTTTTTTGTTTTTTTTTGGTTTTTTTTGGTTTTTTTTTTTTTGTTTTGTTTTTGTTTTTGTTTTTTTTTACATTCTACATTTCAAGGGAAACTCCAGTTTTCCTGAACAGATACCTGTCTTTCCAAACCAAGATAGAATTTATATTACTGCAAAGGGTTTGTAATGCCCCTGTGTCCCTGTGTGGACCTCCATGAAGTTCCTCACCCTATTTCTCCAGTTTCTCAAGCTCCCTCTTTTTTTTTTTTTTTTTTCCATGAGTTGCTAGGAGACTAATTGCTGGGTACTTGTGGGTGCTTGACCAAAACACAGAGGGGGCCAAAAGTTTTAAGAGGAGTGTAGCATAGGGCTACACCTCTTTGGATCTCTGGGAGTTTCCCTCAGAGAGGGCAGGCAAAGGCTGGGGTGGGGGCAGCTGCAGGCAGTCTCTCGTCTTCAGCATCAGAAGGAGGATGGCCAAGTTGTTGTTTAATATGGGAGGGAATTAATTGTCACCACTTAGTCCTGTCCTAGGAAATCTACCACCTAGGAAATCTCCCTGGGCTCATGTGCCCAGGAATTCTGAGCTTGCCATCTTCTGCCTTGCTGGAGCTGGGCCAGCCACGACCACCGCCGTCACTTTCTCCGGCACTGCTCTGGGTCTTTTTGCTGCACTGTAGCCCTGGCACTCCCTGTCCTGCCGGGGCATCCCACCATTCCAGCTACCACCACAGAGCTTCTGATATATCTCATCCACCAGCTTGGGATTTCTACTCATTCCTGCTCATCCTGCTGTTCCAGCTTAGCTCTTCTCAGAGTCCTGCAGAGGCACCGAGATCAGACCAACCCAGGCTCTGTGTAGCAAAGCCCCTCAAGGTTCCTGGTTCTGTTTTGTTCTTAATGCTGTAGTTGTTGTTTTGTTTGCCTTATTATACATACTAGTAAAGAACTGTTATTCCTATCCCCACGCCTTTGCCTGAGAGCCCTTTAATTTCAGAGTTTTAATGATTTGAAGGGAGGGGGTTTACATTCTCCATTCCAAGGGAGGCTCTGGCTTTTCCCTGGCAGATGCCTGTCTTACAAACTAAGACATCTGTGCATACTTTCACCTTCTATACACTTCCACCCTACTTCCACCTTCTGTTTGTATCAAAGGATTAATTTCAAACCCATTTTTCTATGTATCACTACGTGCTTTGAGTTTGGAGCTGGACAGAAACTTAGAAAGTTAAGATTAATCTGGAAGATTAACCTTTAAAGGAAGAGCATCACTCTAAAGTCAGTGAGGAGGAGAAGATCAATTTCATCACTTATTTTCTCAAAAAGTACTAAAAAGTCTTAAATAATTTTTCCAGTTCTATCCAAGCTTCTATAAACTTCCTATAAATCCAAATTGAGCAAGTGAGACAAAAAAATTTACAATATGTTTATTCATCACTGCCAGTGGCCAATACTCTAAGGGATTTTTCAGAGAAAAAGACTGTGCAGAAAACTTATCAATTATTTTTTATGGTTATTGTTGACTTTTTTACATAGTCTACCTCTCTTAATTGGTACCTAGGTGTGCTAGTAATTTGATTACACAAAAAACTACTCATAGACACTTCTAGTCCTCAAGGTTAGAGAGAAAGATAGTTTAAACATTTATTTCAACTCTTCTAATGAACCTGAAAAGTAGAAAAAATGCAGGGGTGGTTTTGTTTTGTTTATTAATTACTCTAAGGTAATTTTATTTTTAAAATTATTATTAATTTTATTCAAGGGTCCTGGAATTACTGAAATGCTTTGTGTTTACAACAGTGGCTGTATCTGTTGGGTCTTTGTTTGATTGGCTGAATATTACACCTAAATATAGCCAGTATCAGACATTTTTAATAGGAAAGATAGAAGATCGATTTCACTGGCATTTACCTGACACTCAAATGTCATGTATCTATGTCTTAAAGTCCAAAAGCTGCCATCAAATTGGATTATAAAAAGAAGAGAATGTAATCTGTGAGAAATTAATTTTAAAGGTGTTAATAATAGCGTAGATGAGAATCAAATTTGAGTATTTATACTGTAATTATATTGTTCTCACCTTCTAGCCACTGTTAGCTTAAAGCTGACTTTTTAAAATTATATACCTGATTCTTCCAGAACTACTTCCCCTCAACTCCTTGATTTTGTCACATTGCTTCCCAAATGTATAGCAAACAAAAAAAACCACACACTGCTGCTGTTTAAAAAAACCTCAAAAAACTGTAGTCCTACAGTGCATTTTGATTAAAATAATAATAATAATAATAATTTAAAAAAAATCACCCTTGTTTTGAAAGACAGGTGTCTGCAAAGGAAGGCAAGACCCTCCCTTGGAATGGAAAATGCACACACACCCCCTCTCCAAATTATTATGATTTTGAAATTAAAGGGCTCTCAGGCAAAGGTGCGGGGACAGGAACAACAGTTCTTTACTAGTATGTAGAACAAGGCAAACAAACAACAACTATGGCATTAACAACAAACAGAAGCAGGAACCCAGCTGACAGCCGCCTTGGCCGCAGGCGCTTTCCCCTGTGGTGCAGTTCCGGTCACAGCCAGCAGGGGCGCTGGTGATCCCGACGGGCAGGGCGGGTGCGATGATTCCTCCGCGGCTGCAGGGGGCGCTGTGGTGTCAATCTGGGGAGCACATGGCAGTGGCGGCTCAGGGAAGAGATGAAGGAGAGGCTTTGCTTCACAACCCCCTGGGGCAGCCAGTCCTGGTGCTCCAGCAGGACTCTGGGAAGCAGGAAACTGGGCAAGATGTATTGGCAGGCAGGGGCTACTGTGTAGCAAAAACTCAGAGCAGTGCCCAAGAAATAGCGGGAGCAGGACAGCAGCAGACCAGCCCAGAGCAGGGCAGTGAGCGGCGAGTTCAGGATCCCGGGCAGCTGGGCACATGGGAACAGGTTCCTCTTTTAGTGAGGTAGGTGATAATAAGGCCCCAGTTCAGTGGCTGCTCTCACAGGCAGAGGCTCACCCCACAGAAGAAGAAGCAGCTCCAGGCTGGGCTATGGCAGAGGCAGTGAATTCCCTTCACCAGTGTGAAAAAGTGAGATGATTAATTCATGTTCTTATGGTAAATTGGAAAATTATAAAGCTGTATAAATTTATATCAGGTAAAAGTCTATGTTTCAGGAGGTTTCTGCAGCAGATGGTGAAACTGACCACCCTGAAAATCAGGCGTCTCCATTCAGAAGGGAACAAAAGACTTTGCAGCCTTCTCAAGTATTGGGAGGGGACCTGTTGAGATGAGCAGGTATCAGCAACTCACACCTCGGGAGCCACCTTCACAGACCATCAAGCAAAATCACCCATATCTCGAACATTCATCAACTATAAGGGTCCATAGAAACTGAATATTAACACATGGACTTGGGAGGGGAGCTCTTTTCAATCTGACCGGAGACGAATTTGGGTTTGAATAGCTAACCAAGAAACAAAGGGAAATATGAGGAAATTTTGCCAGAGGCAGAATAAAGAGTATAAAAACCAAGCCTCGAACATGGCAAATTGGTGTACCCAGCTAGAGACACAGACGGCCAGGGTCTATGTCTATAAGTCACCCTCGGCTCTCTTTTTCCCGGGAGAAACTCTGTCAAGTAGGTATCGCTGTTTGTGTGTTTTTTTATTGCTTAAAATTCTGTGATTTGATTCCAAATTTTGTGATTTGAATTTTTAATAAACCAAATTATTGAATTTGGAAATAAATTGTCCTGGCATTTATAACAACCAGGCAGCAGCTCTGACCATCTTCCTCTGAAGCTGAAAAAGAGAGAGCGCCCCAACAGGTGTCCCAGCCCTGTCCTTCACCTGCCCAACTCATGGTATTCCTGCCCCTCAGAGAGTAACTCCCAAAAAAGAGAAGTGCAACCAGATGCAGCCTCCCCTGAGGCTTTGGCCACCTCTTTGTTGCCTTAAGTACCCTGTTCTTAGTGTTTCCCAGCAACTTAATGGGAAAATATCCCACAAGTAAAAAGGCACAAAAGGAAAGATACCTAACCCCCAACAACCCTCTTCTTATTTGCTATGCAGTTGGAGGTAAGTGTATGTTGTTAATGGCAAAGTCACTTTGAAAAACAAAATTCTGTATTATCAACTTCTGTTAAATATTTTACTTCCTTCCTCTCAGCAGATCATCAGCTGGGAATATGTATTGTAACTCCACTGAAGCACTTTGCTACATTAAGTAGCCTCAAAAATGACAGAGAAAAAAGGCCATGAAAACCTGTGGGGCAGCCAATGTCTTCCCACACTGTAAAACTTTTAATATTGATGACTGAAATATGTTTTTATATTTAGCCTGCAGTTTGTCAAAATAATCTCAAAGGTACTTTGATAATGTGCTGTGAAATTTATCTTACCTTTCTAGCTTTTTGTCAATTTGTTTGGTCATGCTTGAAAAGCTGAATTGCTGAAATCACTCCTGGTATAAAAACCCCAAAGATTAAAGTATAGAGAGACTGGAATGATTAACTCTACTCTATCTAAAAATTAAAGGTTTATCTGCAACAGGGATATCAGGGACTGGGTGAGCACCAGGCCAACTTCCTAATGAACTAAGAGGCAATCTGTAAAAAATGTGGTTCACTAGAATTTATTGTCATTCCAGCACTCCAATTTGATTTGCAATTCTATCAGTGACTAGAAATCCTGGAAGAGAACTTTTCTGCAGGTAGCCTTCAGATGTGTAGAAAAGATAAATATGTGAATCCAAACTCCATCTTAGGCACTATTAATAGGTGAGATGATATCATGTGAAAAAGTAGGTTTACAAAGTAAAGAACAGATCAAATGGAATTAAATACTGTTCAAGTAAGGGTAAGGACAAAATTATATAGAAGCCCAGGGTTGTTTCCTTGTCTTCATCAGGACTTCTCTCAGTGACTGTGAAACAAGGACCATACTTTGTGATATCTTTGAGAGAAGAGTAAACCTTTGAGCGATAAATTATTGGCAGTTAAAAGAGTGTTTGAGGAAATGTCACCATCTGTTTGTTTTTCCACTCTTCCCTAGGCCTCTAATCTTGACCAGTGTCGGTAGGAGAACACAAAACCAGAAGGATCTTTGGACAATTCTTATGTTCCCATGTTATGCTCAAGGGCAGCATGAACAAAGCGATCTGTTAAAAATAACTGCCTGCCTCTTGATGAGCTAGTTCACATTTCAAAACAGGGTCCACCTGACTGGTTTGTCTAAACACACTCACAAATGACCAAGGCATCTGTTTAGGGACAATTTTCTCACATTCCTGGAATACAAAGGTAAATTTTTATGTAAAACTAGAAAATTACCGGCACAGATGTTCAACAAAGAACAAGAGAAAAGCCCATTAGCGCATAATTTCATTTTGTAGTAGTTTCTTGAATCTCTTTTATATTTCAGCATGGCTTGTTGCAAATTGCAAATAAAATTAATCTCAGATACCTTGTTCTCAGGGCTTTTCTTCCCCTCTGATTACTATGGATTTATTTTTCCAGGAGACATTAAGTCTGCTCAGTGTGAGCTGTATCATTACAGAGTGTGTGGTACACTGACCTTCCCATTAGCAGAAGACTATAATAAAATTTAGATATTGAGTGCAGTATGAACAAGAAGAAAAATACATTTTACTTTCATTTTATAAATAAAGATTAATCATCTTTATTTTATAAACAAAGAACATTTATCAATGAAATGGTCATGTTTTTCAGCAGCATTTCCAAAAAAGCATCTAAAAGTAGATAACTGTTTATTGAATTAGAATGAGCAATCATTCATAAATTCTTTTTGGCCTTTTATTATAATTTATTTTTAATTAAATCATCACTATTTCTTCACTTGGGAACTAAACAAAATTATAACACTGATGGAAAATGTGTGGGTTTACCCTAGGACTCAAATTCACTGAAATAAACAGGTTTATTCATATTGTTCATGTCAGAATATCCAATACTACAATTACGTATTCAGAGATATGTCATACTTATGGAAAATGTAAAGTGTAAAAAACCAATAAAATATGACATCTAAATATGTTGGTTTAGAGTTCGACTATCTGTACATTGTAAACAGTAATCAAATAAACCATTAACAGGTATAAGCTGAAAGTATGCTTACATAGTCTTTTTCTAACTGCTAAAAAGTCCAGAAAAAGTATATCAATACAAATTTGCTTTTAAAAATAAGCACTCCAGAACTTTTCTGTCCCCAAAGCTCTGCGGTAATTAGAAAAAACCGAGGTCTCATAACAATTTCAGTTCCAGTTAAGAAACTGGAAGCTGAACAACCAAGTGGGAAAAATGACTTTTGAGAGGTATGAAGAAGCTAATGTCGATTTGTCGAGAAAAAAACTCTGTCAGACTAATTTAATGTCATTCTCCGATGTGGCAATAAGATTATGGAATAGAAAAGAAGTTGCAAATGTCATTTTTCCATGCTAATAAGGCTTTTGACACATGACATTCTTATGTTCAAAGGAGGAAGCACAGTCTAGCTGAAAATAATATACTGAGCTGTGAACCCACTGGAAATCTGAGCATCTCTCAGTGCTTTGCTATTCACAACAAAAGGTTATCAAGCAGGATCAGACTTGCTGTTTTCAATATTTTTATTAACAATCAGAATGAAGAAATCTCCTTATTAAAATCACAAAATACATAACTTTGAAAGAGATTGGCCTTATATAGGAGATAGAATTTGGGACTCAAAATGATCTTGGAAAATGGATGGTGTATAATACAAAAGATGCATGATGCTCTAACAGAGGAAAGGCAAGGTGCTGCCACTGAGGCAAATTCATGTGACAAGGCAGAACTTTGTAGGCAGAAGCAATTCAGTAAACACATGAAGATGCATCATTGAATCTCAAGCTCAAGGTGAATCAAGAACTCAATGTCCTGAAAGAAAGTGATCTAGTCTAGTTAATGACCAATAGAAGACGAAAATGATCAAACACTGAGAGGAACAATAATTGGAATGGTTGTGAATAAACAAATGCGTCCTACACTTTTCTGAACTTCTTGACTGCATGCCAACCTTTAAGCAAAAGTGAAAAGAACAAGTGGTTGGTCACCAGCTAAATACATCCTTCTTTAGATGTTCTAGTCAAAAGAAAAGACTACTGGGAATGAACACAACGTCTACATGTTACAGATGTCCAAAGACTTAAACTTTTCCTGAAAGAGCCATAAAGATAGCATTTGCATGTCTTTACTCATAGGAAACTTAAGAACAGAGTAGAAAATGACCCTGGCAATAAGATTATCATGTAAGTTATCATGTCCTATGACAGGGGTACAGATCTGATGATCTCTCATGGGTCAATGATTCTATAACTTCAAAATCTTTCTCTTGTGTTTGCTTTACTGAGTGAAAAGTTTTCTTTTCACTTTCATTTTTTAACTAATTGTAGGGTTTTTTACTTCAATTCATTTTTTTCAGTATTTCTTTGACATTACCAGTAGAAGCCATTTCAGTTTATAGGCATCTAAAATAGATATGTTGAGACCAGATTTCCTATTTACCCAAGGTACAATAGGGACATTTACTGGAAAATTTCTTGACCTCTCTTTGACAAAGGATTCAGGAAGAAATTTGTTTTTTCACTGGCTGTAGGAGAAGCCAAGACTAGTTTAGACTAGATATCTAATTTTGATGGCTAACTGTCGGAGTCCATGTTTCCATGGATCCTCCACAGAGAGTGAAAAGTACAGAGATAGAATTAAAGCCTTTAGAAAAATTAGAATATATAAAAGCTTTAAATGCACAAAGTAGAAATCTAACCCTTAGCTTTAAGCTTTACATGCCCTAAGTCCTAGTTCAGTGTAGAAGGACACAGCTTCAGGCCTAGTGATAGAGTACAGACATAACAAAAATAGAGTAGGGTACTGTTTATAATTTTTAGTATGAGTTTTATGTACAACAAGGTAGAACCTTATGCTAGTAAGATAGAGTTTGACGTTAGTAGATATGCTATGTGCGTAGGTTTTGACGCTGATTTTCGTAGTTTTACGAACTTTAGAATTGTACCTAGATTGGTTAGTGTGTAGATAAAAGATATGAATATGCATTTTGTAATTTGGGATAAAAAGCCTCTGGGTCAGTTGGTTGGGGGATTGATTGATCAATCCGATCTATCGATCCAACCTCCACCTCCTGCAGCCTGAGGAAGGAGCCTTGCCAGGGAGCCGAATGGGATTCTAAAGGTATCATCTAAAGGTAGCCTGGGATCTGGGCCCTGGGGTCCCGTCCCTTCCCCCTGCGAGGGTTCGGGACCCCAGGGATCCTCCCTGGCCTCTGCGATCTCGTCCCTTCCCTTTTTCCCTGTGGCGTTTGCCCCGGGACTCTGTTCGGGGCTGCTGGGGAGTCTGTGAGGGTTTCTGTCTCTGCAACCGGGAACTGCAAGGGTTTGGGACCCCGGGACCCTTCCTTGTCCCTGTGACCCTGCTTTCGGGAACTCTTGCCAAGTTGGGGACCCCTCCATTGCCACTGTGATCCCTGCGGCCGGGACCCCTGTCTGGGATCTGTGATCTTGTGTTCCCTTTCTGTTATTGTGACCCCACGGCTGGAAAATCCTGCTTGGGGTCAGATGGGAGGCTGATTTACCTAGAGGCTGTAATGTCAGATATGTGCTTTGCTTATAGTCTTACTAGTTCTGCTTGTTAGGAATTCTGTGCTTTGTTTGCTGTTTCATTAGAACTCTGTGTGTTAAGATTTCTATGCTTTAGTTATTGTCTTGTTTAGACTTTGTTTGCCTAGGTTTGTAATTGGTTGTAGAATAAGGCCGCTCTTAGAACTCTCTGCCTTCAGATATGTGCTTTTGTATAAATAAACTACTTTATTTAGATACTAAGATGTGGTAAGATCTTTAGAGACTTTATACCCGTACCCAGCCTAGGCAGCTAACATTTATTAAAAACAATTATTGTTATTCCCCCAACAGATATTAATTATTCTTTCCAATTACTATGGAAAGAGTTCAGTAGTAATATTAATCTCTCTCTATATAATTTATATGATTTAGTTATATCTGGGTAAAGATAGGAAAATACTCTGATTTTTAAAGGAGGACAATCTCTCAAGGTGTCTTTCGGTATCATTTGAACTATCTGCATAGTTAGGAAAAATCATTAACATATGCCCACACAGCACTGGTATCTTCTCTATAGATGGGCAAAAAACCTGAAACAAGACAATAAATGTGGCTTTGTTTTCATTTCAGAGTTCTTGTATGATTGAGAAATTGGGGGTTGGTTACTATCTAACTTTATTTACAACAAGTGATAAGTGTAATTCTCTTTATTTATACCGTGTTCTCTTCAAAATCCATTCTTGCTCAGAAAATCTATAAGAAAAAAACCCCTAATGTCCAAATCTCATTTCTTTGAGAAAATGGCAGGTTGTCCTTTATAAGCAAAAGAGATGGAACCTCCAATAAAGAAAACACTCCTTGACAAATTCACAGAACCTATTACTGGCAGGAAAAGAAGAAACAGAGCAAACAAAGGAGCTGTAATAGAAATAAGAGATAAAACTTGAACTCTCATATGTCAGCTTTTTAGGACAATACTTTACATTATCTCTATTTGGAGGTAATTAGGTGTTGATAATATGATGGCAGGAGAGAAGAGAGGAAGAGAATTCAGCCATGCTATTTTTGGTTTGTAGCTAGTTAGCTTTGAATGGCATGTTTCATTCATTCATTTAATTAGCAGTAGATCACATTTCTTCTTATGGCAGGTGCTGTTTTGCAATCCCAGTGATTCTGGCCAGAAGCACCGGAATTACCAACTACAGCGTCAACCCACGTAGAAGTTCTTCAAGTCTGTTTCTCCCAAATCTACATCCAGGGCATAGTCCACAGTTATAAAATTAGCTTAGTTTATTCAATACTTAAACTTCAAATGAGTCTGAAATGGTGAATCCTCCTAACTGGATATTACCTTGCATCTTTCATCACTACCAGGACCTTTGCCCTCATGGTTAATTTTCTTAGCAACTCTTTACTTCAAAGAAATTATGTCATGCTTTACATAAAAATAAAAATTACACACCTCTCCTCACTATCTGAGAGGAACCAATGAAATTTTTATTTATGCCTCACATTTTTTATAAATCCATTTTCTAACACAGGATGAAAAATTACCGTAGAGCCTACCATAGGGGCTGTGTGTGTCCAGGGAGACTTAACACATGCCAGGGGGCAGCTCACACATGGAGGGGGGCAGAGACAGCTGACATAACAATCTTTAAGCAGACAACCCCTTTAGAAAATGGAAAGAAGTTCTGTGTCTGGGGGAACTTTGCCTGGCAGACAATCAGGGAAGAGAAAGCTTCCACGACTGGGCTGCAAGCGACCAATCCCTTGCTGGCAATGTAGACCACCAGATGGCCAAGAAAAAATGGCCGGGAAATTGGGCTATGAGAGGAGTCTTAGCACAAAAACGCAGTTAATAGCACTACAATTTTGTCCACGGGTTTTGTTTTCTTGGGAGTGGGGGCTTGCCTGGACAGTCAAACTGGCACACCCCCTTGATATGGAGGTCATTTATGGACATAAAAATACAGGACTTTCGAAGCAGCTTTTGGTGATTTAGTAGAAGAAACAGCTTGTACCAAAAACTCATAGAAGACTAGCTATTAAGCTTGCTGGTTAGGTAGTTACTAAGTAGAAGTCATATAGGTAAGATGTATTATGTTGAAACTCAGCAAAGCAGGACCTAGGTATTTGTCAAAAACCAATATAGCAAAACTTTGTGGCTTGAATCCAGCAAAATCAAGCTCTAATCTTTGGCAAGAGCAAAGTGACCTGAAAAATAGCCAAACCTCCACTACGCCTGCCCAGAAGCAAAGATCAACCTTAGGAAGATGTTGTCCTTCCTCCCAAGATCCCAACTCACAACCACCAGGAGGCATGACAGCTGATTAGAATACAAAGTGAGAGAAGGTGAGGAATGGGCTGCTGAGGAGGTGTGGATTTGTGGGATCAATGTGTATTTAAACCTGGACCTTGTCTTGACCAGCTACACACGGTCTGGAGGAGATATCCCCCCATGTGTTCCAGCTGGAAATAAAACATACCTGCTCTACAATTTCTAATTGTAAAGTTGTTATTCTACACTTCACCCCTCTCCCTCCCTCAACCTTTTTCTTCCTGTGGTGCTGCTTCACCTCTGCCTGTCTTTCCCGTCCGTGCCTCTTCCTCCACCCTGCTTTGCCTCTTCCAAGGCTGCTAGTTGCCACCACCTGCACACAGCGGCCCCTGCTGGTTTTCACACCTTGCCCGGCAGTAACGCTGTCCCTGTCTTTTGCTTCTCTCTACATCTCTCTTTTCCCCTCTTTGTTCTCTTTTCTATCCTTGTCCAGTCAGGACCATACTCTTTCTTTACCAGTAAACAGTTCTCAGATATAACATTTTTCCTTGTTTGCGTTTTATTTTCGTCTGAGAAATTTATCACTAGAATCTTCCTCGACTCCCCTTACAGATAAACAGGACACCAACATCAAACTTTCCACTGATGTGGAAGGAATTTTAAAAAGCAGGTAACAATCTTATTGAGTGATCAAGGTATCTGCTCTGTGGGAGAATTTTTTCTGTGGCTGAAATTGATATCTTGGGGTAGAAAAAGGTTATATCTAGCCTTTTCACAATTTTGCAAATGTACAACAATGTAAGCGAATGTTCAGGAATAAAGTGGTTCCCTAAATTTGTCCAAGCATACAAATTTGGAAGGGATAAAGACTTTTACTAAAAATATGTTCTGCCTTCTAAGTCTAGAAACCGTTTCCCCTCTAACTAATGAACTCTAACAAACTGCATGCCAAAACCAAGAAAAAAGCTCTGCATTTCATGGACATGAAATTCTATGATTTCATGGAAAAAAATATCCTGAAAGCTTACTGTCAGAGCAGCTGCAGATTGAAGAACCATGAGGAAGAGGGAATGAGAGGATCATGAAGAAGAAGGATCCTGAAGAGACAGAATCAGTGCTGTGAGGGGTCAGTCTGGGTCTGCAGTTAGAGCCTGTTGTTGGAACCTGCAGCCACAGTCTGGCTGGGTAAAAGCTGCAGTCAAGAGTCTGCAAACTGATCTCTGCAGTCAGAGTTTAGCAGGAAATAACCAGCAGTCAGAGGCTGCAAGGGAAACCTACAGTAGGAGCTTGCTGCAGCCAGAGTCAGGAAATGGTCAGAGTCAGGATGGCTGAGCTGTAAAGAAGAATAAACCAAGGCCCTTTTCATGCCGTGATAAACAAGAAGTCTGTGTCTTGGCTCATTTCTACCCTCTAACAAGAGGCTGCTCTTGAAACAGGTGTTCATTTGCTCTTAAGCAGTTTGTATTAGAAGTTTCTCTTTCCTTTTGTTCTGATTATCTTATGCTTTAAACCTCATGGAGAAGAGCTTCTAGAGTACCAATACTACAGAAAACCCTGCAATAGGTTTCAGAAATCTGGGAGTTTGAAGTAATGGGTCTTTAAGGCAAGCCCAGATTAACACATTCCAGTTAATATCTGAATTTTCAGTGATTAAAGCCAAAGTAATCATTGCTCCATTCCAGGAGTAAGATTAATAAATATTAGATAAACATTAGATTAACATTAATTTCTATAATTTGTTTTAAAAATCTGATTTATGAATTATGAATAGAATAAGTTAAGAAGAAATACAAGTTACATAACTTATACTATCCTTCATTTTTTATTAAAAAAACTCAACCACAATGTTGTAATCTCCTTCAAAACTGGAGTTTTGCTTTGCTTAAAATATCCTTTATGAAATATTAATTTGTGAGGCAAACAGCAGGGAAAATTGAGCTGTGTTCCATCTTCATATCAGCTAGGGATTCACATATTCTTCAAGCATTTTAACAGCATACTAGAACCCATTTTCAGGAGTACATTTTCTCTCATATGGCCATTTAATCTGATAAAAGACAAGAAATGGAGAAAAGATGGAAGTGATTGAACAGGCAAGACCACAAGAAAAGGAGACCGTATTGTTTCCTATTAACAGAGGTTCTGCACAGAAACCCCTGGTACAGGCAAGATGCTGCCCTCATCCTCCAGACCTCGACATGTGTTTGCTACAAAATCCTTTGTTATTTTTCTTTAGGCCTGTTACCATCTGAAGAAGAGCAAGGAAAACTAAATCTCTGTGAATAAAACAGATTGAACCTGTAAAGGTTTGAAATATACCACAAAACTTGACAAAAACCAAATTAGGTTAGATGTTGTTGTCAAAAAAGTTATTATATATTATTTAATAGTAAAAGAGGCAAAAAGAAAGACAGAGAGAAGAAAGTTAGGAGAAGGAAGGAAGGAAAAAGAAATAGAAAAAGGAAGGGGGTGGAGTTTACAGGCAGAGAGCAAAAGGGGTTACAGAAATATATCACCCTTCTGGGGTTCCCAATGACATCTCGTTGTTCTCCTCCATCCAGACTTCTTGGTGGTGAGGGGCTCCGCAGCTAAAAGTCTAGAATCCCATGGATTAATATACATTTGAGCCAGGTGGGAATGCCCAGGTGCCTTCCCTAAGGGGACTGGGTTTGACACTGTCCCTTGCAACACTGAGGGTCTGTTGCATCGTACTGCAGTGCTCTGGTGCAGGGTCTGGGGACCCTTTGGGGGGGCCTTTGATGGGCCATGACACCCCCTCTGCTGTCCTTCATGTGGGTGCAGCTTTTCCTGGGATGGAGGGGCCCAGAGCTGAGCTGGTCTGCACAGCAGAGGATGGGTGTTCACTGCCTTGGACCAGAGGCTGTTTCACCACACACCCAAAACCTCTCCTTGCTTTGGTATGAGGGGGGTCTGTGCAAGCCTGGCAGCTGATAACCTGGGGGCTGCAACCTCCACCCTGAAGGCGCTACTCCTGGTCCTTCTGTGAGTGTATTCTTCTCTCCTAGTCCAGACTTGTATCACTTTATCTTATCTCCATCAATGAGCAGTGCAGGGCCTTAGTCAGGGCCCCCTTCAAGTCTTCTCTGCAGTTTTGGTTATACAGTTTTGCTATAATAAGCAAAAATCCTTCATGGAGATGTTTAAGCCATAAACCATAACATTTCAGTCTCCAACAGACCAATGTAAGGTTTATTAAAATTCACGGATGCAAGGAAAGAACAACATGCCATGGACTTCAGTAAATTATGTATGTAGAATATGACACAGTCACAGAATATGATCTCCTTTTCTTGCCATCTGAGTATATGAAATACTGGCACTGCAGAGGGATCAGGACAGACTGGATCAGTGAGCTGAGGCCAACTATATGGAGTTCAACAAGCCTGAGTGCCAAGCCTTGCTCTCAGGTTTCAACAACCCTCTGCAGTGCTACAGGCTTGGGACAGAGTGGTTGGAAAGCCACCCATAGGCAAAGGACCTGGGAGTGCTTTTGGTGACAGCAGCTGAACAGAAGCCAGCTGTGCCCAGGTGGCCAACAAGGCCAGTGGCACCTGGTCTGTATCAGCAAAAAGGCAGCAGGGCCAGGGCAGGGACTGTGCCCTGTGCTGGGCACCACTGAGGCCACATCTCAAGCCCTGTGTCCAGGTTTGGGCCCCTCACTTAAACAAAGACAGTTAGGGGCTGCAGCACGTCCAGATGAGGAAAAGCAGCTGGGGAAGTGTCTGGAGCATAAGTCCTGTGAAGAGCTGAGGGAGCTGGGGATATTTCTTCTGGAGAAAAGGAGGCTTAGGGGGAATGTCTGAAGGGAAAGGAAATTGTAGGGGTGGCGGTCAGTCTCTTCTCACAATTAACAAGTGACAGGATGAGAGGAAATAGTCTCAAACTGTGCTACAGGAGATTTAGATTTGACATTTGGAAAAAGCTCAGAAGATATTTTAAAAATGTGCAGATGTGGCAGTGAAGGACATGGTTTAGAGCTGGACTTGGCAGTGCTAGATTAATGGTCAGAAATTTCTTAAAGTTCTTTTCCAACCCAAATGATTCTATGATTTCATGGACAGTTAATTTGATCTGCCTTGATAGTCAGTAAGTCAAGAAAATGCATAGGAAGGAATTTTTTCATATTTTTCTGAAATAACACTTCAAAATGAGTCCGTCTGAATATGGTGAATTTTTGATGATGTGATGAAACAGGAAAGAAAAGCTGCTCTGTCAATTCCAGAAGTGTGGACATCAGCCGACACAAAAAAAAAAAAAAAAAAAAAAAAAAAAAAAAAAAAAAAAAGGAGGACTAATCAAAAGTGTAGAGTAGGAAAAGTTTTGTCCTGAAGATCAGGAAAAATAACAAAATGAAATGAGAATAGAATAAATTCATGAGGCAAGAGAGGAAGAAAAAAACATGCAAAAAGTAAAAATCTGTGGAATTTACATTACTTACAACCTGAAAAGAGAATGATGCTGATGTTGTATCAAAGGCTTAACAGCTACAGATATTGCTCACATTTAAAGAAGCAGGAGATGGGTGATTTGCAGGCTTTCAAGGAGGATGGAGGACCTTAAGACCATTAGAGATAGAGTTTGATAAGAGTTAGGAATATTTTGACAGGATAGCTAGAGAAGCCAGTCACTCAGGAGTGTCTAGGGTGAAGGTAAACTATCTTCAGGATGAAATTTACTGGATATATAACTCAGATTTAGTCTGGAAGTGTTGCTCCTTTTAAGTGTTTTCTCCACTTGAGCAAAACATCACATCAATAGGAATTATGCTTGCTGACATAGTCCTGAGGTTATTTATCTTCTAAAGAAAGAATTCTGCTTCATTAAATGTGCTGTCTTTAGTCTAGCAAAGCACTAATTTTTTTTTCTGGTAATACCAAGAATTCCTACAAGCAATCCAATTCTTCATTGTTATTATGCTCAAAACCTTGTTTATATGCAAAGAGAAAGGCATACATTATATATCTAAAAATATGTATATCAGGCCAAGAATTTATTGTTAGTATGACTGAAATATTATTAGTATAAATCAAGAACTATGAGTCTAATGTAATTGTTACAACAAAGAAAAAAAAAAAAAAAAGAAAAGAAAGCAAATCAATGCAGTTAAAGCTGTTATACACATCTTAGTTTTCACTCCTTCTATGCTCACCCTGCCATGCTCCTCTATGTCCTGAGGTCAGAAGGGTTCATGCTGTGCTGAGAGATGACATGTGCAGTGTTTTCAGCAGGATTATGATATTCAAGTTGATCACTATTTCCTCCTTAGTCTAGGATTCACTTTAGGTTATTTTTCATGTGTATGATAACACACTTTGTATCTTTCTGCTCCTGCAGTGGTCTGCAGTACCATATGTTAAATACTATTTGCCCTTGTCACTCCTGAACCGCATTTTGTGTAGGTCTGCTTTTCAGTGAGGGATCAGGGTTGGACTGTGTTCAGCTTCCAGGACCACCCTCCATCCCATTTCCCATGGCTGTACTCCTCTAAGCAGCATTCTGGGCTCCACCTGACAAAGCCTCTGCTCTTACACCAGGGCTGTCTTTCCCTACACAGTCTTCATGTTTGTCATACACATCTTAGAGTAACTGCTTCTTGCTGCTCCCTGTTTTGAACTGTGCTTGTATCACACAAATTCAAACAAAAGTAATGCTTATAGCCATGGACACCTGGTCAGTTAAAAAAAAAACTCCTGTCACAGCTAAACCAAGAAAAAAGAAGCTTCAGGCAGGTCAAGAACAGTTAATACAGAGGACAATGGATAGACACCACACCTGAGGCCTTGGAAACTCAGTACAGTGCTTATGGCTCATTACCAACAGTGGCAATGCTGTGCTAGAGAGCTCCAGGTTTATTTTGTGCAGGCAGCAAATACAGGGGACTTAAGGATGATCCCCAGGTGCTGCGTTTCCTGACTAAATCGTGTTCTTAAATTTAAGTGCATAAAGGAATGTTGCTTATTTCAGTTCTGGCAGTGAAGTGTTTGCTGTCATCACGCCATTTGTGAGCTGCAGTAAACCCTGCTATTACAGCAATGAGTTCCACTACATTACTGGAATTGAAACTAGAAACTTATATTTAAGTATATCCTTTAAAGACTTTTTAAAGTAAAAATAAATTGCTCAGTATAGTGCAGCACTGAAACTGATGAAAAATAATGTCCTCAGAGCTTCTCATCACAACAGCATTACAGTACTGATTTTTGTGAACATGTTAACTACTGTTGGTTGAGGATGGAAAAACAGTTTTGAGGTTGCAAAAGTGAAAAACACCTTTTTTGAAAGAGGATTTATTTTTGAAGTGCAATTTTGGAACTATACTCCAAGAGACTGGTGTGGGCCTTTTTTCCACCCTTCTTTGTATTTGCATTCTTTGAAGATCTTTTTGTCTAACAGTTGTGGGTTTGGGGATTTTTAATTATTTTCCTACAAATTAGAATGCAAAAGGTAAAGCGCAAGTAATTAAAAAGTTAGAAAAGTAAAAATTGTGCAATTGTATTTTTTTCTTTATTAAATAAAAACAAACTGAAAAAGAAAATCTGTTTTAAGATACTCTGAAAAACATTTAGTCAGAAAATTACATGCTCTTATGTAATTTTGAAGTTCTGTGAAAAAATATGATCTCTCTTTTCTTCTTCATTGTTTAAATGACAGACAGTACTTCAGACTGTAAAACTTTAAGGTCATTAGAACCAATGGACTTCAGTTACAAAAAATAAATTTGCTTATGGTATTTAAGGACTAGCTTATATTATCTGAACGTTTATTTTTTGATGGACATATAAAATAAACTTCAGTGTTGATATACACATATATGAATAATATCATGTGCATGTGTAAGGTGGGAGAAGAGGGGGGAGAGGCTGAGGTTGCACAGACCTCACATGCTTTTTTGAGGAACTTTCCAATCTTTCCACAACCTGTTATAAAACAATGGGGGGAGCACCTACAGTTTCAGTTCTTCTCTTCTTATTCTATACATATGGGAAAAACTAAGATGGCTGATTACAATCAGCATGAGCTATTTAGGAAAATAGGCCAATGAAACTACAAGGCAGCAAAAGTATTCACAGCTAAGCAGAAGGTAAAGCAAGGTATTTTATTTTCTTTTTTTAAACTGCCTGGTAGCTTGCTCTTAAATTTTAACCAGCTCAGATTATAGCTGCTTGTATTGAGTCAACTGCTCTTTATCAGGAAGCTTAAAAAACTTAAGATAATTAACAACTGGTAGCAAACACACACTGCTGTCCATGGCAGCTCTAATGCAAATGCATTAGAAAAGAGGAAGTTCTCTGAAGAATGCCAAGGAATTCTGTTGCATTCACTTAGGAAAAGTAATTAGACAGTTCCATTTAGCTCACAAAAAAATTCTGGTTTACTCCGCAATACGTGATTTAAATAAGCTCATAATGGAGCCTACTGAGCAGTTGTTCACATTAACAAGAATGTGTTTTTCAGTGAGTTATATTTTCTTTATATTTATGCATTCTATGAAAGACTGAAGTTTATTATGGCATTTATTAAGCACAACCCTACAATTGGACTAAGACAAAAATGCTAAAAAATATTTGCAAGCTAAAAGAATTTGCCACTAAAATCACTGGAGTCTACCTTAAACTAGATTGAGATTAGAGAAGATAAAATTCTGTAAAACCTTAATTCTCTAGAGCAAAAGAATAAACTTTGCAGTTTAAAACAGAATCTGATATCTGTTTTACTGTTTGATTTTGAAAATTTCTGTCAATCAATATGTCATTTATCCTGCATGCTGTTTTATCTCAGATTTTTAAAGAAAAACTCCCCTCGGAATCTTGTGAGATGTTTCAGTAGTTAATCTGTTGGTGGTTTTTTTTTTTTTCTCAGAATCTAATCCAGAGTCTGTAATTCTTGGTGAATATCCTAATACAAAACGAAAACAGGTGAAAATCCTTAGCAGTGACATGGTGACTCAAGTTAAAGGGACTGGATTGAATTGCTGGAATAAAATTATTATTCATAATTAGATCTATATTCAGATATGTTGAGTGTTTGGATGCTCACATACTATCCTAATGATCTCACTGAAGTAAGAATGATTCAGGAGTCATAAAAGTCAAGAGAGAAGGATAACTTATCTCCTAAAAATGGAGGTCCCTACTCTCTTTCTCCAAATCTGACACTTCAAGACTACCTGACAAATTTCTGAAGTGGTCTGGACCTTGACTGTTGTTAAAGTCTGCTCCCTTCTTGTTTTTCAGGTCCTATAATCAACAATGCAGTGTTTAATGTTTTTGCAGCGCATCACGTCTGACTGCTCAGATGGCCACCAAAATACCTTGTTAATACACCTTGATATCAAATCCTCTGACTCAGTCCACAGACATGTGCCACCTCTTATGACCCATTTGTCTACTTTCTTTCCTCAAGTATAAACGTACTGCCAGTGAAGTCTGTAAAATCACATAACTGTATGAACCAATTGTTCTGATAATGTGTTCCAGCCATCTGCTGTAACACTCAGCCCACACTGGCTGCATTGTAGACAATTTAAAACACCACACAGCAAAGAGCAAGAAGACACTTCACTATTTCTTTTCTCAGTTTTTTTACCAGACGGTTTTCCAATGTTGATCTCATAACTTTGAGCAAACAAGACATTGGCTGCTGTTTCTTGATTAACAGGAAATATTTGTAATTGAATGAGGAGATCTCAGAGAACACATGAAAATACTGTTGGACCAGCCACTTGCAGCCTTGTACCTGCCTAAAAAAAGTACAGAACTTGCACTAGAAAAGAGATGCAAGAACCAATAAGACATTATATACAATACTGGGACCTTGCTAATGAGGTAGTTTTTGCAGCTTCCTCATCTGAGTAGCAATGGATGCAATGAATCTGCACTCTGAATTACAAAATGTCCATAAATTTGGGTATAAAATTTTTATGAACATTGAACTCTTTGTTTATTATACATGCAGTCAATTTAATTAATACTGTGAGCTAGTGATCAAAATAATCTATTCACCTATTTTAAAATTCTCTGTACCAGTTGAAGTAAAATTACCCCAACCATTATACACTAGATAATATCCATGCTCACTCAGACTTCTTGGTCAACTTTCAGGACAGTACCAAACTTTTAATTTATTTTAAACTAATTTTTTAAACTCAAATTCCAACTGTACTGCATTCCCTCCTAAATTCAGAATACTACAGCACAAGCACACCGTGTCTGAAGATTTCCAAGTCATTTCTCACATGTTTATTTGCTCTTTAATTTTTGTGCACTGTCTTCAGTCATGGAAACAGCCTCAACTCCTGGTTCAAATTAGTCATCCTGGTGATGTTTTTTCTTTAAAACATGGATGCCTAAGTAGCACTTGAGTAAAATATATTAAAGGTTTCTCCCATATCAAGTTGCTCAAAGACTAGAAAACATAATCTTCACTTCCTTTAGAAGGTACAGTTGAAACTTGCTGTTCTGCTTTTGTCTGAACTTAAGCATTTTATCCTCTAGAGATTCTCTCTTTAGGTCTATATTAAATGCCACTGAGGAAAAACAAAGCATTCTAGATAATGGATTTCTATTGGTATGACTGAAAGGTCAGCAGACATACACTGACTGGAGAAAAGGAACTGTATAAAATGGTTATTGCGATTTGGTGCTGTTTTTAAAATGTCATGAAATAATTATGTCAGTAAGAGACATTCTGTGAGGGAGGAGGAAAAGCCCAATAACACAGTTTGCCTTTTTCTTTTTTTTTTTACTTTGTTTTAAAGGATAGAAGGGAGATGAGAGTCATTAAGAAATATATACCAAATATAGCATTCTATCCAATATACCTACTCTGAAAACAGGGAGCTTCGTATTAGCCCAAATGTGTTCTGTTCATGAATCTCAGTTAATTTTCTGCTAGTGAAAATTAAATTATATGGATTACATATGGAGAATTCAACAAAGCAACATCCCAAATAGAAAATTAGAGAAATAAATAATCTTTTCAGATACTAGGAGGAGAAGTGCCTTATTACATATTTTGTTATAGTAACAGCCAGGACTGTAAAATGAAAGACTTTTTAGTAGGGGAACTCTGTATAGAAAAGCTGGGTAACATCTCCTAAAGATGACACTGATGCAGCTTTTCAAACCTTGCTGGAGGGAAGAAAGCTTCAGAAGAAAAAGTGCTCTCTGCTAATTATCCCAAGAAATAAAAACAAGCACTGGCAGAAAATTACCACTATTTCTAAATCAGTTTGTGGAGACTCTCCAGTTTCTTGTTCACTGTGGCAGATTGATGTTACTTTCTGTGTCACTGTCAGCAGAAGGGATATACCTGCTGCTAAATGCTGACAAGAAGGCTAAGCATCCCTCTTGTCTTCTTGAGCTGTATCTTGCAGAGCTGTGTGCAGTTGCCAGTCTGGCTTTAGACATTTCAAATGTAGGGCTGGTGGACATTATAAAAGACAGCATAAATCACTTGAAAGGGATCCAGCTTTTCTGCTTGACTAGGGTAGCAATTTTTCTTTCAGAACTTGCAGCCTATTCCCATAATAAGTACAGCATCCTAAGACTTTCTTAGTAGTGCCATCTTCCTTCACAATAAATTTATCTGGTGCAGACCAAGTGATGTGGGTAAGGTTAGGACACATGCTCTCTGCAGAGGCAATGGAGCCACAGCAGGTGCTGGTTTCAATGCAGTTCAAGGCTTGTACCTCAAGATGTTCCTGAGGAGTGCATATTTTAACAAATGCGTTATGTTGGGCCTTGCATGATGAGATGCCAAGTCTGAGGAAGGACTTTCCCTCTGGCAGGCAGTAGCATACGTCCCTGCTGCAAGGAAAAACAGCTGAAAGAGAATTTCCATCTTCAGGCAGAGCTTGAATAGAGCCATACCAGGGGCATCCCTCCACTCTGGATGAAATAATGATGCCTTACAAAAATACCATATGGGTATTTTGTCTTCCTCACTTTAAGTCTGATTGGTTGACAAACATTTTAACACAGAATGAGGAAGATTGACATAATTATACTGTAATTTTGAGAACTATACAAGAAATATGCAAATTCTGGGTTGGGTTCTACAACTATAACATTGTTTTTATAGGCTCATCTTTTTATATCTTCTGAGCTGTTGCTCAGCAACAAAAATGACACAGAAGTTATTCACATCCATCTAGTGGAAAAGTCTATCCAAAAGGAGACAAAAGTAAGTTATTCAAAAAAAGCTGAAAAATCCCATTCTAAATGAACTATCCATCTATCTTCAGCTGTTAGTATCATTTTTCTTTTCTCATATCAGCTGTGCTCACCATTTTTCACTTCAATGACTGGATACACTTACAGGACAGGAAAACCTCTCTGCTTAGGAGGAAAATAATGTTCTTAATGTTATTTGTTGTATTATTTCATAAAAGTAGATTGAAGGACAAAAAGGAAAGAGGTTTGGATCTGTTCCATGCCTAGCACTGTGAAAGGAAGCTTTTCCTTTTTGTGTCCCATTTTCATACGTGAAAATTTGGACTTCAGTATCACATACAAAGTTTCATTGGAAAATGTCAATAATTTGAGTTATTGTTTTTTATTGGTGGCTTCTCATCAGAAAAGAATGAAAACCACTGGACTTAATGTCTCCTCTAATAAAGAGATACGTACATTAAAGAAACCCACAACAAAACCTGCAGTTACCACCAACGCAGAAAGCATGACAGAAATACACTAAATCTTATAACAACTAAGATTTTATTTTACATTTGCAAAAAATGTATCATAATAAATCCTGTTTAAGTTCAAAATTTCTGCAGCAAAACGTTTTTCACTGTAAATTTTACATGTTCCTTCAAATAAGATTTTTGAACCTTTTTTGCTGTAGATCCTTCTGTTCTCTGTTCATATGTATACAAATAAGGCAACTTTTCTTAAATGTATAGAGTGAAAATAATGTAAATTGCAATTTAGGTCTGGTCCAAACCCATGCTTAGACAATGTTGGGTTTTTTAAATCTAAAACTTGTGTCTCTACTGAGCATGTAGTTAACCAAGAATTCACAGAATGAGTGAGCCAAAACTGGGAACTGAAGAAGAGTATGAGACTTGATATGTCTGTATTCATTTCACTTTTTTTCATTTCATATTTTTCTATTTAATTTTATTTTCATATTTTTCTATTATTTTTAAGTAACCAATCCCATGGTGGATAGAGGAGGTGGAACAGACTACATTTGGCTTCCTACTTAACATGAATGATGTTCCAATGACCAGGAGACCTTCAAACTGCACTGGTTGCACTGGTTGAACTGGTGTGCTAAAGACCTTGGCCCAGGCAGAAAACCTGGGGCATGATGCAATCATTTAAGCTTGCCTTGCCTTGTTCAGAAAATAAGAGAAGTTTATCTCCAAAGATTCTTTCCAAAATAAACTGCTCTATGACTTTTAAAATGTACTGGTTTCCAAAAATACCAAATACCAAATACCGAAAAATAATTTTATCCTCTTTCATAAGATGAAATTTCTCCAACAACTGAGATTTTTAAGATATGATTGAGATTAATTCAAGATGCAAGAAAAATGCTGAAGTCTATTAAACATGGTACCAATGATAATGTCAAATAATGATTTTAACCTCTGGTGTCATAGTGTCAATTAATGTTTTACTCAAAAAAATGTAAGCTATTAAGATATTTATGTTTGGTATTTTGCAAATATTTGACACAGCAGAACAACTGAAACTTATAGGTCAGCTCTAAATATATATATACATACAGCTATATATGAATAAATCCTATACCCTAAAATAAAATAGCTTGTTCTCATAATTCTGTGTGTCATATGAATGTTCAAGCTTTTCATCTCAGTTGAAATGCCACAAAGGACAGGGACACATTGCTGTCAAACATGTAATATGGGGAAGTGATGTTCATGTTATTAAAAACAGCAATGAGTATAAAATCACTGTACATAAGTTAAGAGGGTGTCTTAGGTTTGCTCGAGCATTTCCACATGGTGTCAATGACCTAGGAGCTCTCTTTGGTCACAGGTAGTTGATTAACTACATTTTAATGTGTGAGGTTTTGGTTCAGTTGGCAAAAACCAAGTTTAACACAAAAAGTCTGGTAAAGACTGGTTAGTGTGAAAGTCTGAGACACCTACAGACTGGAATCTTATATTGTACCTCATATGATATTGTGGTTTGACCCCAGCCACCCCTTGCAGCCACTTGCTCACTCCCCCACAGTGAAGAGTAAAATTGAGAAAACTCGTGGCTTGAGATAAAGATAGAGATAAAGACAGTTTAATATGGAAAGCAAAAGCTGTGTATGAAAGCAAAGCAAAACAAGGAATTAAGTCACCGCTTCCCAAGGGTGAGCAGGTGTTCAGCCATTCCTGGGAGAGCAGGGCTCCATCACACTTAACGGTGACTTGAGAAGACAAATCTCATCACTCCAAATGTCCCCCCTCCCTTCTTCTTCCCCCAGCTTTATAAGCTGAGCATGACACCATATATTGTGGGTAATTCCTGTGGTCAGCTGGAGTCAGCTGTCCTGACTCTGTCCCCTCCCAGCTTCTTGTTCTCCCCCAGCCCACTACTCAGTGGGGTGGTATGAGGAGCAACAAAGTCTTGACTATACACAAGCCCTGTTTAGCAGTCGCTAAAAAACCCTGTGATATCAGCATGAATCCAAAACACAGGCCCATGGTAGGGGGAAAAACGCCCTTGCTTACCCCTCTCCTGTGTGCATACACAAAAGTTACTTTTTAAATTTGACTGATCATCACCATGCACTGAAGTATCTGACAGAGGCACCTGTTTTTTTCTCACTTGTATGATATTTTCAAGCCAAAAAAAAGAATTTGCTGTGAAAAAGAAATCATTAGATGTGTGCATTTGTAATTTATCTGATTGCATTCTTCAGAATACCTATTTCCAGTTTTCCGTTGAAATGTAAATGGACTGCACAAAATTGCAGCATAGTATGTCAGTACTAATTTGATTCCATTGTTCTGCTGGGTTTGATATCGGAAGTTAATTTATAAAGACTTTAATATTAGTCCTAGTCAAATTATGGTCACTGTTTCACTCATGTCCTTTACTTTCCAAAATAACAACTTACAGGTTCTTTGCAATACTTTAAAAAGGATACATGGTGGTGCTCTTATGAGATTATGCTTATGTGAGTGGTATAACTGTGGTCTTCTTAAATAACTCCCTAGAAGAAATACAAGACAGCAACCATCATCTCATCTTTCCTGCAGGATCTTCTTTTGAAGAGAAGGAGAAGGAGCAAAAGACAATGGAGCAGAAATAGAAAGGAGAAGGATAAAGCAGAACAAAAAATGTTGATTTTTTTAAGCAAAGGTATGTATAAAGGCAGTACTAATTAAAATTTTTCAAAGATGTAGTTTAATATAATTAATGATTTTCCCAGTAGACTTAACTGACAATTATGTGCTTGCCTTGACATATAAACATGAATATTTATATGCACAGTTACAACCTGTCAGCAGCAATTCTTTCTATCCCACAGACATCTTGTACCACATGATGTTCCATAGAGTTGGTATGAAAAAGAAGTTACATTTAGCAGAAAGTATATGTTCCTGGTTCTCCCCTTCCCTGCTAGCTGTTTCAGCTCCCCTAATTTAATCACACTTTCCTACAATAATACTGGCAACACCCACAAATTTCTGAGCCAGCACAGGGTAGCAACTCCCTGGCACATCCTGCTCTTGCTGTGCCCACTGACCCAGGGAAGCAGCTCTTGTGTTCACCTTAGCCATGATGCCAGAGTTCTGGAGTGTTAAAATTCCATTCTGTATCTAGATATCCACTAAGGATGTTGTAACTTAAATTGTGAGAAAAATATATATATGAAACTGCAACAGTGGAGTATCTCTCCCCTGTTTTTTGTTGTTTTTCCTTATTTTTTTGCTTTTTCCAGAATCAGAGATATGTACATCTGTATTGCTCAGCTCAAATTATAGTCCTTCTTGATTGTTTCTGTATTAGGCCTTACAATGTTAAGTAAACTTTTCACCTTAGTACACCAGGAGAGGCATTAAATAACACTAAAAAGTAAATGGAAGACTGCATGGTTCAATGCAGATATAAATTTATGAAATTCAGGATTCTTTCAGAGGAAACATAATGCTGATATTCTGTCTTACTTAATGATGTCAAGTACTAAACTGATACGGTTCTTTTCCAAAGCTTTAAAGTTGGAGATCTCTTTGCATTCCATTAAACTTCTGTCTTCACAGAGCTACTGCCATTTTAAAACATTGATTAAATTTCATCATAGCACAATGATCCATTTGTATGCATTGGCATTTTAGTCAGCTGTCTGGTACAAATTTGCAGCTTTTATCCAGGTGTGTATTAAAAATATAATAGCTTGAAATGTTTTTCAGTGTGATTCACCAATTAAAAATAAAAAACAAACCTATCCATTTTTCAAAACATTGTCACAATATTTATGACTTCTGCCATCTGAAAGCAGGGGTTTGGTTATGGATGTATTTGTAAAATCCTAAACCTTGTATTATTCTGAGTGTTTTCACCGAATCACAGAATGATTTGGATTGGAAGAGAGCTCTGGAGAGCATCCATTCCAATCCCTCTTGTTGGAGACTGAAATGTTATGGTTTATGGCTTAAACATCTTTATGGAGGACTTTTGCCTGTTATAGCAAGGGTGTGTAACAACACTGTAGCACCAAGGCCCTCCACTGGATGGGCCTCCTGACTGAAACCCTGAACTGTGCATTAAATCACCTAAGGCAAATTGAGATAAAATGACACTATTGTTTGAAGCATCTGGAAGAGCATCCACAGCAGGGTCCAGCCCAGCACCTTTGGGGTGGAGGCCACAGCCCCAGGTTTTTCTGCTGCCGGGCTCCCATAGATCCCTACACCAAAGTGGGGAAGGAGGAGATGTTTTGGGTGTGTGGCACGGCCTCTGGCCAGATGCAGTGAACGCCCATCCTCCACTGGGCAGACTGGCCCAGCTGGGGGTCTCCCACCCCTGGAAGGCCACATCTGTGTGAGGGACAGCCACGTGAGGGACAACAGAGGGGGTGTCACAGCCCATCAAAGGCTGCCCCCAAAGGGGTCCCCAGACGCTGCACCAGAGCACTGCACGTGATACTACAAGATGCAACAGATCCACAGTCTTGCAAGGGACAGTGTCCAACCTGACCCCCCCTCCCCCAAGGGAGGTACCTGTGTCTTCCCACCTACCCAAACGTATATTAATCCATTGGATTCTATACTTTTGGGTGTGGGACTGTGGGGAACCTGCACCACCAAGAAGACCAAATGGAAGGAAGCAATGAGATGTCCTTGGGACCCTTGGAAGGGTGATATGCTTCTACTAAAAGTCTGTCACTCTCCCTGTCCCTACACTCACTCACTCTTTCTTTTCTTTTCTTTCTTTCTTTCTTTTCTTTCTTTCTTTCTTTTCTTTCTTTCTTTCTTTTCTTTCTTTCTTTCTTTTCTTTCTTTCTTTTCTTTCTTTCTTTCTTTCTTTCTTTCTTTCTTTCTTTCTTTCTTTCTTTCTTTCTTTCTTTCTTTCTTTCTTTCTTTCTTTCTTTCTTTCTTTCTTTCTTTCTTTCTTTTTCTTTCTTTCTTTTTCTTTCTTTCTTTTTCTTTCTTTCTTTCTTTCTTTCTTTCTTTTTCTTTCTTTCTTTCTTTCTTTCTTTCTTTCTTTCTTTCTTTCTTTCTTTCTTTCTTTCTTTCTTTTTCTTTCTTTCTTTCTTTCTTTCTTTCTTTCTTTCTTTTCTTTCTTTCTCTCTCTCTCTCTCTCTCTCTCTCTCTTTCTCTCTCTCTCTTTCTTTCTTTCTCTCTCTTTCTTTCTTTCTCTCTCTCTCTCTCTTTCTTTCTTTCTCTCTCTCTCTCTTTCTCTCTCTCTCTCTCTCTTTCTCTCTTTCTCTTTGCTTCTTTCACTATTAAATAAAGTATGTAATTTTTTGGTGTCAAGATCTAACCTTGTTTGGTTTTAATCATGTTTTTTTGGCATATTCAAACCTTTCTGGGTTTGGTCCATTTTTTTCACAGAGAGTTAGTTTTCTTGAATCCTCTGTAATTAGACCAGATGGCAGCACCCCTCTGCCCAGGCAAGGTCACCTTGAGCAGGTGACACAGGAACATGTCCAGATGGGTTTGGAATATCTCCAGAGAGGGGAACTCCACTATCTCCCGGAGCAGCCTGTTCCAGTGCTCTAACACATTCCATGGAAAGAAGTTCTTCCTCATGTTGAGGTGGATCTTCTTATGTTTTGGTTTATGACCACTGCTTGTCATCCTACCATTGGGTACCACTGAAAAGAGTCTCGCATCAGCCTCTTGGAAGCCACCTTTAAGATATTTATATGTATTAATGAGATTCCCTTTCAGTCTTTTCTCCAGACTAACCAGGCCCAGATCCTGCAATTTCTCCTTGTAGAACAGATACTCCAGACTCCTCATCATCTTTGTGGCCTCTGCTGGGCCCTCTCCAGTATCTCCTTGTGTTTCTTGAAATGTGGAGCCCAGAACTGGACACAGCACTCCAGATGTGGCGTTACAGAGCTGAATAGAGCGGCTAGATCCCCTCCCTGAATCTGCTGGCCACATCTTCCCAATGCACTTCAGGAGTTTCCTACAGTTTAAACGAAGGACTCATTTTCCAGTCATTGCATCACTACAATAAAAGTGAGTGTCTGACACTGGTAACTACTGCACTCAATTTCTATCCACTCTATGACTTTCAGTGGCCCCTGAAAGTGTTCAAAAATTTCAGCAACCTAGGTTATAACTTGTTGGACTAAGCAAGACCCTTAGGAATATTCACTTCATCTTGAACTATCTAATGCAACCAAGGGACCACTTGACGAGGACTTTCTCTCCATTAATAAATTATGCTATCATAAATTAAACTTTTAAAATGTACGTGATTATAAGAAGTAGAGAATTTTTGATGCACGTTTTCTCCCTTAAGTGTTCTCACTGAACCGCTGAACCTTCCTATGCACATTCAGCTACAACTGATTGTCACTGTCATTCCTAAGAGAAGGTTATAAAGAAATCCTCTTAGGAAGGCTTCTGATACCAAAAAAAAATGAACAGTTTATAAAATGATATGGAAACCAAGTGATAAATATGCAAATTAAATTTGCCAGGTGGCAGGAACAGTTTCAATGTTCCTTTTCACCTTTAGATAGAGTCTGAAAGTCTTCTGCCAGTCTCTCAGTCTCAAAGTGATTTTAAGGAATACTTGATGAGCAAATTTAAAATTGAAAATTTAATTTCCAAGGTCATTCTTATACATTAAATTAAATACTTAAAAAAAAAAAAATGTACAAATCAGGTATGAACAATGGTAATGAAGAGAATGCAAAGAGCAAAGGGAGAAAAAATTCTATGCAAGGCTGGAAGTAAAGGCCAGAAGCAAAAAAGAGTTTCATCTATACAAAATCTTAAGAGTGTTCATAACAAGTCAGAAGGGTTGTTGTTGACATGTTTCAGCATTTATCCTTCCCTTACTGTGCCCAGGAGCAAGACAGAGAACTTGGAACAAGCCTTCAGCTACTCAACAAGCTCTTTCTACAGGCCGAGAGTAAGGTTTTTGACAACTGACAACAGAAACACTTTACAGGTGTCATGGGTTAGCACTGGCTAGATGTTAGTGCACCCATGAATATATGTTTTTTTCTTCTAACAACTCTTGTGGGATGAGATTAGGAACAGAGCAGAGCAGGCTTAAATCTTGAAAACAAAAAAAAACCCACTAAAACTTTATTAATTACATAAGAACAGGGACAGAAATACTCTTAAACACACACAGAGACAGAAATAAAAACTTCTTAGAACATTTCTTCTCCCAGTTTCTACCTCCCCACCCATCACTCTTCACAGACCAACCCCTGGGTTTTAGATCAAACAATCACCACTCAAAAACAAACTAATCTTCAATTCAGCAAGGGAGAGAGGAGTCTCTCTCGCACCACAGACTGTTCTCTAGAACACACAGGTCTACTCTTTATGTGTTCTCATGTCACCCGTGGCACCGCCCAGAGAAAGTCTGCCAGGGTGACACTCTCTTTTTCTTATGTCTAGCGCTCTCACTGCTGTCTCATAGGCAAAAACTATATACAGGGCTTTTTAAGGATACTTGCATGCCGAGCTCTCCCCTTTTTACCTAGGGGCCAGGGTTCCAGGAGCAGGTCTGCCCTGAGGGCAGAGGGTGCCACCTCACCCTCCCCCTCTCTTCTCTGCTCGCTACTCACTTCAAGTGCCAGTCACTGTAGCAAAAGCAAGGGGCAGCTGTATCCACTCAAAAATGCAGTTTATGTTCAAAAGAGACTCAAGTTCAGTCCATGGCTGACATTACGCAAGAAAAGTCTAGCTCTAAGGCTACTCCTCTCATTCTTCTATCGAGTTCTTTCCAATCATGTTTTATCATCTCGGTCCCAGGCTGCTTCCCTCTCTCTGAAAACTACCAGTCATGAGAATCAATGTCTAAGAAAAGTTTTTTTCTGCCAAGCAAGGGTTAACAGTTTCTTCTCAGCAGGGTGCTGCAGGCGGAGGCACTCCCAGGCTCGGCAAACCCCACGTGGCTGAGCACCTTCTCCCGGAGTTTGGGGGGAAGGAGGGGGGTGAGAACACACAGAAGGCACTTTCACAGTTTTCCACCCCTCCATCTTGGACGGGGCAGCTCAGTTCCAGTCCTGTCCCTTCTCTTCTCCCCCCCGGGCCCCAGCTTACTTTAGTTTCACCGCGTGGTTGTCTTGAGCCTGGCCACGTGGCTTCCCCCTCCCCCACTCAGCCCAGAGCTGAGCAGGGGAGAGATGTTTCCACTGCTGAAACCGGAACCTAAAAGAGGCTGACCCCCCCCAGACTCCTGCTTTTAACTCTTTGTGTCCTCAGAGGCGTGTCCAAACCTCCGAGTGACCAACCCAGGTGCCAGCAGAAAAGCTGATCACTGATTGGACTGCCCACATCCCCCTGGAAGAATTCACCTCCCCCCTAACCACGACAGTCTCCACCTCTCGCCTCTGAGGACACACTGTCTTAAAGTAACAACTAACATTACATCTATAAATTTACATCATCACTTAATTCATGCTTTGCTCTTCTTCTTCTTTGATCTTATCTCACAGTTTTCATTCTATCATTCTTTCGATCGATTTCCCGGTCAGGGAACCATGAATGTCATGGGTTAGCACTGGCTAGATGTTAGTGCACCCATGAATATATGTTTTTTTCTTCTAACAACTCTTGTGGGATGAGATTAGGAACAGAGCAGAGCAGGCTTAAATCTTGAAAACAAAAAAAAACCCACTAAAACTTTATTAATTACATAAGAACAGGGACAGAAATACTCTTAAACACACACAGAGACAGAAATAAAAACTTCTTAGAACATTTCTTCTCCCAGTTTCTACCTCCCCACCCATCACTCTTCACAGACCAACCCCTGGGTTTTAGATCAAACAATCACCACTCAAAAACAAACTAATCTTCAATTCAGCAAGGGAGAGAGGAGTCTCTCTCGCACCACAGACTGTTCTCCAGAACACACAGGTCTACTCTTTATGTGTTCTCATGTCACCCGTGGCACCGCCCAGAGAAAGTCTGCCAGGGTGACACTCTCTATTTCCTATGTCTAGCGCTCTCACTGCTGTCTCATAGGCAAAAACTATATACAGGGCTTTTTAAGGATACTTGCATGCCGAGCTCTCCCCTTTTTACCTAGGGGCCAGGGTTCCAGGAGCAGGTCTGCCCTGAGGGCAGAGGGTGCCACCTCACCCTCCCCCTCTCTTCTCTGCTCGCTACTCACTTCAAGTGCCAGTCACTGTAGCAAAAGCAAGGGGCAGCTGTATCCACTCAAAAATGCAGTTTATGTTCAAAAGAGACTCAAGTTCAGTCCATGGCTGACATTATGCAAGAAAAGTCTAGCTCTAAGGCTACTCCTCTCATTCTTCTATCAAGTTCCTTCCAATCATGCTTTATCATCTCGGTCCCAGGCTGCTTCCCTCTCTCCGAAAACTACCAGTCATGAGAATCAATGTCTAAGAAAAGTTTTTTTCTGCCAAGCAAGGGTTAACAGTTTCTTCTCAGCAGGGTGCTGCAGGCGGAGGCACTCCCAGGCTCGGCAAACCCCACGTGGCTGAGCACCTTCTCCCGGAGTTTGGGGGGAAGGAGGGGGGTGAGAACACACAGAAGGCACTTTCACAGTTTTCCACCCCTCCATCTTGGACGGGGCAGCTCAGTTCCAGTCCTGTCCCTTCTCTTCTCCCCCCCGGGCCCCAGCTTACTTTAGTTTCACCGCGTGGTTGTCTTGAGCCTGGCCACGTGGCTTCCCCCTCCCCCACTCAGCCCAGAGCTGAGCAGGGGAGAGATGTTTCCACTGCTGAAACCGGAACCCAAAAGAGGCTGACCCCCCCCAGACTCCTGCTTTTAACTCTTTGTGTCCTCAGAGGCGTGTCCAAACCTCCGAGTGACCAACCCAGGTGCCAACAGAAAAGCTGATCACTGATTGGACTGCCCACATCCCCCTGGAAGAATTCACCTCCCCCCCCAACCACGACAACAGGCAAGCTTTTAAAAATAATATTAAATAATGCTTGAAATACTTTCAACACCTGTGGCAGGTTACAGTGTTACATAATAGTGGTAGTTTACATGAAGTTCTGAGAAAACAAATTCAATGTTTAAAGAATTCTGTCACTATATTTTCCATGGTGAAGTTAAAGATAAATGAAACAAGCTAATCTGAGAAGTATTTTACAGGTATTCTCATTGTTACTGCTTTGCTTCCAAAAACACAGTTTCAACTGTATGTACAATATAATGTAAAAGATGATGTGATTTTAAGTTGTGTTATTAAGGCCGGTTTGATTTGTTCAGTGCTAGACAATACAGAAACAAAAGCAGAGTAACATTAGTATAAATTGGCTATTTATTTTCCTTTTTGGTCAGCACAGGAGAGTAAAACTGAAACATACACATACCTTAAGTGAATAAAAGATTGAACTAATTCTGTATTACATCTAAAAATCTAAGACTTGAAGAAAGTTGTAATATATGGTTTCAAGATCTCTTTCTTCTAAAGCAGAAATTTTGCTAAATTAATATCCTATAGGTGATGTCAAAAATATTTTGACTTCTTAACTGTCATCTTAAATGAAAAGAATGTTTTCAGATGTGACTGTGTGACAACGACCCATTATGAGAAAAAAACCAATATCCTTATGATTTTAGTAAGGGCTTATCTTTACAGAATTGTGTTTTCAGGGGTCAGGATTAATTTCCTGTCATATATCATACAGGCATTAACAGCAGTGCCTATCTAGTTCTGTTTCTTATTTTGTCTTGGAACAGGATTTTTCACAATTAGACAGCAGTTGATGCATCTAACTACAGCTCAGAGAAAATTTTGCATTTCTTAATAAGTAAACTTATTATTCAAAGGATATGGCCTGTTTGAATTGTGATTTAGATAAAGGTTTCCAATTGTTTTCCTGCCTAACTCATGGTTTGGTTCAGCACTTGGCAGCTTTTTCATGCTTTTGCTGAAGTTCATTTCACTTCTTTACAATCAGGTATCACATAGCTTGCTCTCACTCTAGGAAATTCTGGAATATAACTACTTTATTTCCTGAAGAAAATGTTGAAGTTTGCTGAGGAGTTATAATTTTTAAGTTCATTTCAGGTTTCAGAACCTAAATTTCCTGAACCTATTTTCTGTCAACCTCATTTCATAGAGACACGGTTTATATCCTTTGACTAAATCTGAGTTACCTAGTTGCACTAGCAATTCTTGGTTTTCCCCCATGAAATGAGATTATAAAAACTTATATGCATCTCTACTATACAGTGTGTACCTCTGCTTCTTAGACATAGATGCTCATGTGCATATGAAGTGTAAGTCCTGTTGTTCAGGGGGTTTTCTTCCGTTGCTTGGATAAAACTTCTACTTACCAATAATTTCTTTCATTCTTTACCATGTTTCTAACATTTCTTTTGCTGTACCAAATGAATGGGCATATTTATTTTGACATCCAGACATGTTGTGTTGATAGATTCCTCTTAGTTCTGTAAACTGAACAATGTATTCCAGTGGAATGTATTTTACTATGCACACCTCTTAATTCCAAGAGAATCCACTAGGGATATCAGCTGGGCCTTCAAGGAAATTAAATTATTTGATGTCAAAGTAACAATTTTTATTGGAAAACTTATTTTACTAGAGTATTATTGAACTTGTAGAAAATACAGAAAGAAACTTAAAGAAAACAAGTGTCCCCACCACAGGAAGGACATGGACATGTTGAAGCAAGTCCAGAGGAGGCCACCAAGATCATCAGAGGGATGGAGCAGCTCTGCTGGGAGGAAAGGCTGAGAGAATTGGGAATGTTCAGCCTGGAAAAGAGAAGCTTCAGGATCACCTAATTGTTGTTGACAAGATGGAAAGACAATATTTACAAGGGCCTGGAGTAACAGAACAAGGGGGAATGGCTTCAAACTGAAGGAGAGCAAGATTTCTATTCAATATTACAAAGAAATTTTTTATTGTGAGGGTGATGAGGCCCTGGAACATGTTTCCCAGAGAAGCTATGGCTGCCCCATCCCTGGAAATGTTCAAAGCCAGTATGAATGGATCTCTGAGCAATCTGGTCTAGTAGAAAGGTGTCTGCCCATGGCAGAGGGTTTGGCTTTAGATGGTATTAAACATCTTCTCCAGCCCAGGTCTTTCTATGGTTTTCTGATTCATTCTATGATTTCAAAGAAAGGCTTTACAAAAGGGTGTGATCTAAATTGGTTATGTAAACAATAATGAAGTACAAACTGGTAACTGTAATAGGAATATAAGAATTGAATAATTAGGAAAATAATAACCTATAAGAATTAGTGAAAAACTACATTCATAAAAGAGAAAATTCACTAATCAATAAATGCTGGTAGGTGACAATCTGTACTATTCTCTGTTCACTTCTAAGCCTTTCCTGAAGAGGTAAAGATCTGGAACTTTGCTGTCATGTAAAAGAAAAGAGTAGAGCAGTATTCATGTCTGACAGGAGCCATGTCAGTCAAACACTGCATCACTATCAATATTGTCTGACTTAATAAAATGTGATAAATAGAGCAGAGGCCTCACTGAGGGCTTAGAGTTTACTATATTGACAAATGACTCTTAGGTCATCAGTGTTCTTAAAAATTATTTATCTTGCAAACAGAAAGATTGGGTTTGGGGTTTACTGTGTATGCCTTTCATGGAGTAACTTAGAGAATTTTCTGGATCTTTTGATGATAACAGAGATCCATTCTGTTATACTTTAGACTGAAAATCTTTCTCTCTGTAAATGTTGACCCTTAAGTGCTCTAAAAGCCATGTAAACTCTGAATCGTGATAAAGAATACCATTATTGCCCCCAAATGGTGAACATTTCCTGAAGCACAGTCCATTCCACCAACCCCAAAAATTCCATTTGAAGAGAAAACCATACTAAATTTGTGTCTAAACAGAACTACTGGAAGTTTTCTATTTTAGACATAAAGTATCCGCTATCCCTTGTGTTATATAAAATATAACTATACTTGCAAGTTCTTGGATCTCATATGTAAAATAGATAATACTGAATTATTTGGTATTAAAAACAAAAACATGAGTTAATTTCTCCTAAATTTATAATCCCTATAGACTGCAGGGTTAAATGTATTTTTGTGGCTTGGGTAAAAAATTAGCTCGATTTTGCCACAGACATGGCAGATGCAGTTTTGTCTGTTTGTTGTGGCTATTTTCCTTTGCTGGAGTTTTGCTCAGTGGTTCTGACAGCATTACTGCAACCACCATCTCTGGAAACTCCAACTCCAACACGGTATTTTCCCATGTTGTGGAACTAACATCAAATAGCTCATGATTTCCCCAAACATGGGTTTTTAAGCATTCTATGGCCTGCCTCCTGGAAATCAAACTCACTTTTTCCACCTCTTGAAACAGTTTTAGGCACTCTGACACATGTAAGAAACTATTCCAGTATACCTGATTCTGTAGGACTGGTTTTTGAATGCTGAGTATTTGACTGACTATGTAGGTCCTTTCCTAAAAGACTGCCCTCATGGGCATGGAGTGTGTGTGTCTGTATGTTATAGTCCAAAATGCTTACTGGAACAGCTCTGAATTTTCCACATGTTTCAGCCAAACAAGAGAACAGGAATTACAACTGCATAATGCACAATTGCTTTTGTTTGGATTCAGATGCTTATTTCCTTCTTGAAAGACTATTCTAATCTCTGCAAAAGCTGTTCAGGCTTTTCCTCAGCTCTGTGGGACTTCATCATCAATCATGGCACTCTGAGATGGCAGGCTGCCACAAGGGCAGAGTAGTCAGTGCTGTACTGTCAACAGAAACAAGTGGCTTGAGTAGCTTTCCATTAGGATATGGCTGGACCCAGACCTCTGTTTATTAATCTGATGTTTGGGCCAAACCACTTAGCAGCAGGATCAAACTAGTAATGAATGCACTGCAAATCATGGAGTGTGTGTATACTCTGTATACAATCATTAGCAAAAGTAGGTCATGGGCCAGCAGCTCTGCAATGTTTGACTTAGTGCAGGCTCTGTAGGGAGAAAATGTCATCGTTGCTAAAACACAAATACAGATTCCTTTGTTATGTACTCAAAATTGAGAGCTGTGGCAGAAAAGAAGCTTAAAACAACACAGGAAGGACTTTTTTGATAAAAGCATTCTCTGATACTTTCTTTAAGCAGCTTGTCTACAAAAATTGTAACAAACTTCTGTTCAGACTGAGGACTTCCACGTAGACTTTAATTAATACTTTTTTTTAAAAAAATGAAAAATATTTGTGATTAAGATGCCTTCAGATTATTTTTAATGGCAAAATATTTTACACAAGGAAATCCCTCTAGGAAGATAGGATAGATGGGTAGAAGAAGGTGGTAGGAAAATAAGAGTTAGGAGTTAAGACAGCAATGAACCTCCTTGCTTATTTTTCATGTAGCAAGGTGTGTTTTCAAATGGCCTAATTTGATTTCTGACAAAGTTTCTACCTTTTAAACTAGAAGTGTAATCTGCTTTTTTAGTGACCTAGTCATCTAGAAGTTAATTCTAAGTTAATATCCAATCGTTTATTTAGGTGATCATTATTCTTTTACATATTTCATTGTCATTACTTATCCTTCCTTATAACTACCCCCTCATTTTTTTAATGAAAAAAGGACATTCTAGCAAATTATTGTTTATCGTAAAAGACTTTTTCTTTTGCAGTGTAGATAAAAAGCAGTGGGCAGACATAATTTTTAGGGATTTCATGGATTCATCCAGTAAGCTGACCTAGCTATTCCTATTTAAATTAAACTAATTTTTTACAAGGCAATTTAATTGTCTCACTACCTCTTTCCCATGCATTCAGTTGTGCTGAATGTTTTTTCTTTAAATGCAGAATCACTGAAACTGTATTTTAAAAGAGGTGTAGATAGAGTCAACTCAAACCAGAGGTAGAACAGTAGAAAAGGCTTCAGTTTGGGTGTCATTTCAGCTGCAGAATAATTCGATATCAGTTAATGGATTCATTAAATGAGACAAAAATTAATTGTCTTCAAACTTAGTACAGTTCGGTTGTGCTTATGATGGAAAATGTGCCAAGAAATGACCGAGGGGAAGGGAACTGACAGTATTTACTATCTTTTGCTTCACATTTATTCAAAAAGAGTTTTTACAGCTTTAGATTAAGCAAAGCCCAAAGCCTCATTTTTCAGACAAAGTAATTACATTTGCCTTCAGGAAGTTTCAAAGAGAAAGTGTCAAGACAGGACTTCCTTCCCCCTCTCCACATCTCCTCTTCCCTGAGATAGACTTGCTAAAATAAACAAATTTCCTGAAGAATTTCAGTTGAAAAAACTTCGTAGTTTGACAGCATATTGTTTCACTGGATTTTACTGAATCAGCTGTTATCAGCCTTCAGGGAAAGGAACCAGCTAGGATAAAGAAGAAGAACTTATTGAAGAACTGGCTTCACAGCAAGTGAGAGCTGAGAATTAGAAGAATTAACTAATTCGTTTTCTTGCTTGGGTTTTTTTTGCGTAGAACTGACTTTGAAAACAAAAATTCTACCTAGACAGGATGAAAAACAACTCAGTTTTTCCCTTCAGGTAGTTGTAGCCTTCCACATCGACCTTCAACCAGCTCTGTGAACTTCCTCAGTCTTGGTGATCTTTCACCATGTTCAGTTGTTTTCCTACAGGTGAACAGCAGCAGCAACCCACAGAGACCAGCTGGGTCTCTGAATTTTGTCCGTTCTAAATTCAAGGTTTGCTTCCAACATCTGTTATAAATATGAGCCAATTTTAATTAATAAAATAATTTTTATTTATTAAAGAATTACAGATTAAAAACTTTGGGTAAACCAGCAATTGAAAATACAGTGTCGATGACCGGGGATCGGCACTGGGTGAGCCTTATGGACACACCCTCTAGTGCACTGAGTCCCTCCCTTGTACACAAAAGGGGAACTCATCCCGGGGTCCCCCTTAAATACACTTTATTTCGCCCACGTCCTATTTTCCTGCCCCGTCTTCTGAACAGGCTCTTCGGAAAGAGATGAAAAATAATTCTGGGTTTTCGGTTGGTCCTCCCAGCTGCAAAATAGATTTCCCCAGGAAAGATGAATAATAATTTTGGTTATTCAGGACATCTGAATAGGGAGTCAAATTGGGGAATAGAGGTGTGTCTCCCCCGATACTGCTTGCCAAGATTGATGTCTCTGGGCATTTAACAGTCCTCTTTGCCCAGAAAGAGTTGAACTTTCTTCCTTTCTTTTGGTTAATGGCTGTACTTCTCCCTATCAACTCCACCTGGCCACAGTTTTTGTTCTCCCTGAAAAGCAACTTCTGCAAACCCCAGCTTGCCGATTATATTTATTTTATACACATATACTTTACAAATATATTCTTATACGAATTATTCCAGGTCCTTTATAACAGTGAGTCTGCTCCGATATTGCTGTTGAGATTGCTGCCAAGACTAATATCTTTTCTTGGTTACTTATGAAAAGAACAGGGCATATGCCTTTATTAATATTCATCTCTTTATTAAAGTGATCAGCTCATTATTAAAGTCATCAGCAGGATTGCAGAGTCCGATCGGAGTTTTCCACGCTGCTGCAGCCATCCAAAGGAGCAGGTGCTGTCCCAGTTCATCATTCCACTGCAAACAGTAGATGCCAAGTCCTTGTTCCCATAGGAACAGCTAGGAGTTCTCCCTGGTCAACCATCAGAAGGCAGAGCAGTGGGAGTCTGTCACTAGTGTGCAGAGTCAGCTCTTTACCCTCAGGGAAAAACCTCTTGAGTTTCCCATTGTCCATCTCAGCCACTTCAGCTGGCTGGCTCCCATTCCATTCAGACTCCTCATAGGTCAGGGTGAATCTTCAAACCAGGCCAGGGGGTGAATCCACTCCTTCCTCGGCCAGGGCACGATCTAATTCTCCTCTGATGCATCTAGCTTCCCATCTTGGGGTGCAGTTCCTCTAAAAAACCCTCCCAGGATTTACAGGGTCAGTTTTATTTGCATATACAAATGCATATGCATTTGTCCTGGTCTCATCAGAGGTATTCCTGCTGCAGGAGGTAGTTACAGAGAACAATGACAGGGCAATCTAGACAGGAGCTGCTCCTTTTCACATTTTAATGAGGTAGGAGAATGCCACCGGACGGCTTTCCTTTGGGACAGCTTCCCTCCATCCTCAAACTTGCTGGGGTGTGGGGGTTACCTCTAGCTGGGAGGGGGTCAGCTGCTTTCAAGGGACAGCAGCCTCACCCCAGCTATGGGGTTCTCTGCAAAAAGGAAAAACCCCCATTTTTCTAAAAGGGTGGGTGACGGCACAAACTGGGAGGAGGGGGGGGTTGCATTCTGAGAGCTCAGAACTCTTTTAATATGCTAATGGGTGCTCTGCATTTTCCTCTGGGGGGATGGAGCTACTGTCTCGCTATGGGGCTAGGACATTTCCCAGCCCCTCCCGACCGGGAAGTTTGTTCATAACACTTAGTTCACCCTCCATTATTGTGGGTGATGGCAGTGCTTCTCACTTCTCCAGCATCACCTTGAGTCTCCTGGCGGCTGCTTTTGTTTGACCTAAAATGTAATTGCTACAAATCAGGGCTTAACAGTTTCACTGCAGCAAGCCCGGGCTTGTTCAGTTACATTTATTTTTATGTACTTGCAACCTTATAACACAAACAATCCCGTTTTATAATTTTATAACACAAATTATCCCATAGCATTTATTACACACCTTTCAGGTTACACCTCTGATTTTGACTCTCTCTACCCCACCTTGCTTGAAATTTATGGGGTAAAGGTTTTCATGCTCTTGTGAGCTAATTGAATTAAGAATTGATAAATTACTAACTATTGAGCATTTGTTACACAGGAATATTTATATACAGGAATAACAGCTATTCATCCTACAGACTCAGCAAAATCTTGTTACCAACTGCCAGAAACATATAACCAGTTGCAGATATCTGGAACAAATACCTTTTCCTGATTTTTTTCAGGACAGCAGATGTCCTGGACAATATTTTTGGCTAACAGTTGGATTTTCTTGATGTTGGGGTTAGATTTGTTTCTTTTTTACTTTAGAATTTTTTCCCATAAGTTGCTAGGAGTACTTAACTACTGAGTACTTATGGATACTTAAGCAAAACAAAAGAAGTGGCCAGACAAGAGGAGTGTAGCACCTGGCTACACTTCTTTTGTCTATGGGAGTTTTCTCTTGGAGGCATAAGATACTGCTGCAGGTAAAGAACAGGGCTGGGGTCAGCTGTGGTCTCTTGTTCTTGGTATCAAAAGGAGAACGGTCAAGCTCTTGCTTGCTGCAGGGAGAATTCACTGTCACCACCGGAGTACAGTCCTGGGGACCTACCACCATCTGCTCGTGTGTCCAGGAATCCTGAGCTCGCCTCTCCCTGCCCTGCTGGGAGCTGGGCCACCGCTGTCGCGCCTTTGCCGCTTCTTCAGCGTTGCTCTGGGTCTTTCTACGCTGTAGCCCCGCACTGCCTTGCCCTGCTGGGATGTCCCAGCAGTTCCACCCACCACCGTGGAGCTTCTGGTACATTTCATCCACTAGCCCAGGCTTTCTGCTCGTTCCTGCCATTCCAGCTTGGTGCTCCTCAGAGTCCTGCAGAGGCACTGGGATCAGACTGCCCCAGGGTTTGTGAAGCAAAGCCTCTCCTCCATCCCTTCCCATCTCAGCCTAGAAGGTTGTCACGAGGTTCCTAGTTCTGTTTTGTTGTTAATGCCATAGTTATTGTTGTTTTTTTGTCTTGTTATACATACTAGTTATGAACTGTTATCCCTACCCTCAAATCTTTGCCTGAGAGTCCTTTAATTTCAAAATCATAATTCAGAGAGAGGGGTCTTACATTCTCCATTTCAAGGGAGGCTCCTGCCCTCCCTGGCTAACACCTGTCTTTCCAAACCAAGACACTCAGCCAACCGTGTATTTCCAGCTATATTTAAGTATCTCTGCTCCCTCCTCTACTTCCTGCAAGTGCTCAGCACCACAAATAACTTACAAATAACCTCATTGCTCCTTTTCTGCTTATCCACTTCTCATTAAAAAATGATACAGAAAGTAAAATGGTTAACACCATATAAAGTGAGCATTTTGTTAGTCATTACTGTGAAAACTTCTACATTTTTGTTAGTCATTACTGTGACAATTTCTGTATTTTCTCTCAAACTAGGAAAATGCCCCAGTTATTCGATTCAATAATCAAGAGAGGCTCAGCACTCACATGAAATATTTTGTTGTACCTAAGGCAATCCCCTTAAAATACACATGTGCACACACATACACTGCACTGGTTACAGCAAAGTAAAAAAACCTTTGCTACGCGTTGACTAAAAACTTTAAGACAAAACAATCTTTTTCTTAAAATCAGATCTAATCATAAGGAACAATACAAATAGCTTTTATTCATACTTGTAGATCCTAAGTAGTGAGATGAACAAGTTTCTGAGTAATTACATTTCAAAGAAATGACCAGATCAAGGATGATTTGTCAATTGATGACATATTTATCTTCAAGTTTAGAAAATGAGATTTTAAAAACCATTTGTCTTGGGTTTTTAATTTAATACTGTTATTTGGTTTATAATATGTGAGGTTTATTCCTGCATAAAAATCACTAAATCTTTCTTTTAAAAAATGACAGGTTTTTATTTTATAATTCAGTTCTAATGCCAGAGTTTTCAGGAAATTTAACAATAATTGTTAAATTAACCAATTTAACAGTTGCAAAAAATGGTGATAATATCAATTTTTTATTACTTTCTATCTTGCATTTTTTTTTTCTTATATCATTGCACTGCATGACAGGCTGCTCTGTAGACCTACCATAGATTTTATGTACATAGTGAGGAACTTGTTTCCTTCTGTAACTCTTACCAAAACAGAAGATATATGTTCACAAATTCAATTCTGTTTATATGCTTCCTGTAAATAAACACTTACTTCATGCATGAATTTCATTAAATAGACACAAACAAACTAATTTGAGCATCCAATTCACATATGAGCCATTGCCTTGTCATCTGCCAAATAGTGTGTACAAACCCCAATCAGTAACTTTCAAAGTACATCTTTACACATTTGTATTTTCTAAGTCCAACTGATTTGATTAAACATAGTGAGAAAATCTATTTATTTTATTTAATGAACCAAAATCTTATAATGAAATTGCACCCGTGAATAATGTTGTATATGAATTATAGTTTATTCCTACAAATATTTGGCAATACACAGGTAAAATAAATTTTACATTTGCATTTATGTCAGCTAACTAATTTTCTCATTATTTGGAGCAAGCAGAGAGAAAGGAGTAAACACAGGCAAACCAAATGCAATTAAATTGAAAAATTGCTGGAAAATAGGTTATCAGTACAAGTGCACTTAGGAAAAAGCCTTCAAAAGTTATTTATGGAAAATTTTATTTTATTGACTGCATTATATTCCCCTTACAAAACCAAAGCATATTCATCTGACTGCCATGTCACTGTTTAATCTTTGATTTGAGGAGTAATGGTAAAGAGACAAATAAACAAAAAAATCCCTTCACTGTCAATGTCAATAAAAAATTGAAACTAGTGGAGAAGGTTTCTTGCAAAAAGACCAGTCATTTTGTCCAGGTCTTGCCTTCCAAAGCAGAGTGAGTCACATGAAAAAGCTGTTAGAGGGAGATATGAAAACTTGAAAGAGTTGTTGATCAGTAATTGGAAAAAAAAAAACCCACGACAAACCAAACTGCTATAATCACTTTATTCATGAGTTATTATTGTTAAATAAGACCCATTTTATTTACTAAAGACTGTAATTTGGAGCTTTATCATAATATTTGTATTTATCTAAAATTCATTAGTTTGAATAACTCTCTTACAAAAATGACATTATTAGTCGAGCAACTGGGATAAAACTTACAAAGAAGTTCTGTGTTTCTTTAATGATTAAAAAAGGAAGCTGCAAATGTTTCATCATGAAAATTGAACTCCATTTAAAACAAAATTATTTAAGCAAAATTAAATACTTAAGCACTTTATTTAAGGAAAAGTATGAATAATTATAACACTTGTGGAAAGTCATTTAAGATATATAAATATATATTTTTAAAAGTCTTTTAAACTCAGTTTAATTAAAACAAGTCTTGACAGTGACTAATATCTAACACCATCTCTAATTATTATAAAACACATCAGGATGGGAGAAAACAAGAGCAGGAGACTGAGAAATCCACTCCTTTTGCGTATTCACACCTATGAAAAGCAGCCTGGAGAGTGCAGCAATCAGAGCAGGCAGAGAATGTGCAGCCCATAATCCAGTGTGTGATGTGGTGGTTTGTGCAGAGGGATGCACAGGAAGAACATTGGCACCCTACAAGTGCAAAAGGTGAGTTTTCACAAGTAACTTAACTGTAGTATCCAGCCTGCAGAAGGTTTGTAATCCTCTATGCACTCATCAGGACAGTTGTGGCTACAGAGCTCCCACAAAATCATGCATCCATCCCCATCCTGGCCTCTGGCACGGCGTGCCAGAGCCTTTCCCTGGTAAGGGATGGCAGTGGTGGGAACAACATGACCAAGTGAAGTAACCTTTCTATTTCCTCCATTTTATGAAGTACAAAGGTTAAAGAGCATCAGGGAGTCTAAAAGACAAAAAGAGAAAAACTGGAAGAACCATGCCCTCTCTGAGACAGGAACAGCCACCAGAAGAAAGCAAAAGACCAAGAGATTCTTCTATCCTGCCCCAGCAGGCAGGTAGAAGTAGCTTAAAGGAAACTACATCACTAGGAAACTTCCCATTCCTTCTAAGATCTAACTAGCTCCTGGAAAAAAGACTTCAGAGAGACACCAGCATACTCAGCAGTTAGACAGAAGGACTGCTTCCTTGGAGGAAGGAACTGTGCTTCCAAGAGGAAGAGTTATATATGAGTCAGAGTTAAATTCTGAAAAGTCAAGTATTAGACAATTGATGTCTAATAAATTACATCTAACTAAAGCTATCACCTTTTCTGCAAGGCAGCACATAAAGACAGCTGGGTTACTTCTGGGTACTGCAGCACAATTCCAGGAGGAAGGTCACCAATAAAGCAGGTCATGTGCCACACCACAGTAATTCACAATGTACCTGCAGCTCCTTGTGAAGAAGCAGAGTCACCATCCCACTGGGAAAATCCCAACTCATTGGCAGATTTCTACTACTACTGAACAAGTAATGTAAAAATAGCTTTGAAACATCACACTCTTTTCCCTCTCAAAAAATAACATGTCCCCCCAAAAGTCAAAATAGTGCTGCACACTATGCAAATGGCATGCGAAGGGAAAACTAATTAAGTGGATGAAGATTTGTTAATTATGTATCACCAGACTTGCTGTACACTTGTAAACTGTTATCAGAACCATAATAATTATGAAACAGTACTAGCAGCTTTGAACATTACTAACTGTGGTGGAAAGGAAAGAATGTGATTAATGCGCCATAGAATCAGGATGGTAAATGACTTACCAGACAGACATTGTGTCATATGCTGACTTGAGTAGCATGCTGATGAAATTTGCATGGATATTTCTTCTGACAACTTCAAAAAAGTCTTTCTTGAGTATTCTGAGATCTGTAAATTCACACACATAAAGTGTAGGTGCACCCAATAGGTCACTGCCAGGTCTAGCTGTGGGGAGCAGCAATAGATCCTTGTCAGCAGGGAGACAAGGGCCAGGATGTTCCTGCCAGCTGGAATCACTAACATCAACGACCAAGAAGTGGGAACAATGAAGAAAGCCCGAAAAGCAAAGACTTTAATAGCAAGACAAAGAAATAAGCTGTAAACATAGAGCTCCTTTGAAGACCTGGAACTGAGGAAAACATGACAATATATAGGTAGGTCTGAGGGTTAGGGTCAATCAGAAATGCAAACTGAGAACTGTATTTGTAAAACATAACCGACCAGTCATAAAAACATAACCTTATATGGAACTACTTCATTAACATGCAAACTCCCATGAACCTTTACTGCTCACCATAACTACAAAGGGTTTCCCATGGCCTTAGCTTTTTAGTTGCTTCAGCTTGGCCACCTCCCACACCAATACTTGACTCTAGTTTCCCTAGTCAAAGGTGTACAATCGATCTTCACTTAATTTGTGCTTAAAAGTGAATTGAAAGGTAATGCAAAGAGGGAATTACAGTAATACTTCTGGTAGCTTAGCTTAATTTCTGCTTTCCTCATTATAGAAATATATCTAAAATGGGCACTTGATCTTTCTTTTCCCACAGTCATCATAATTTCTTTCATATTTTTAAAAATTTATTCTAGCACTTAGAAAATAGAAAGATTTTAATGTCTTTGAAACCCTAATGATGCAGTCCAGAAAACACTAATCTGTACTTCAATCAGAAGGTGCAGAAAGATATTCTCAGATCTGACTGCCACTAGGTCTCATATATATATTTCTATCAATGGGGTATTCAACTACTTTTACTGTTTTATAATTGGGAAACCAAGTTTTACTGAAAAATATTTTTGTACAAACCATGTCTGATAGAGAAGGTATTTGTCTCCCTATCTCAATCTTTTAAACAAATAAATGTTTCAATAAATTGTATCTTAAAAAATTATTTGTTAGACACCATTTCTTTCATTAGCAGTTCTTATAGGACTATTTATAGTTAAGATATAACAACTAAAAATAAGTTATAAAATATCTTTATCCAAAACTGCAGTTTATCCTTGCTTAGAGAAGGAGGATAGGCATACTCTGAAGGAAAAAATGGACAAATTCAGGAATGTGTCAGCAAAATGCCAGTTACAATAACACTTCTCAAAAGTCATAGGGAGAGAATCAGAGAATATTACAGTGTATGCTGATATTATCACCCATTTAGCAAAATCCATTAATAGACAGTGGCAAATATTCTGACCAAAAGCTCTCTAGGTGTTATTACTTGTTATAAGAATATTTGTACTGTGGTCCACCCTCACAGTTGTGCATTTTCAAATAATATGTTTAAATGGAAGGAGAAGCACAGAATTTGATGCCACAGTGGTAGCCAAGTGCAAACATGGTAAAGTAGAGAAACGAAGCCAAGCATAAGAACTGTGCAATGACGGGCCGGACAGGTGAGTCCTAAAAAAAAAAAATGACAAAGAAAAGGATCATTTCTGGAAAATTGAAGATTTCCTGTATGAAGGAAATGAAAGATGGATAGGTCCTACTGAGGCTTCAGTTTTTGTGGGGTTTTTTAGATTTTATTTTTGTTCTCCCACCTCTTCATGAAGAAGCAAAACAGCTTCAAAAGATGATTCTCCAGATACTTTCATTCTGGTAGAAGTCCTATTTTAGTAAACTCCTTTTTGCTTCACGTGGATCAAAAAATTAACAAGCATTCAAGCAAAAGAGTGAAATATAAAATAATTAGAATTCTCTGTCCCAGCCATTTCTGATTTTTTTCTCTGAAGATTATTTTTAACCTGGGATTGTGCATGTTCATGTACATTTGTGTGTCTCAGAAGACAGATAAGTGTGTCTGTGATGAAGAACAGACATTCCAAAGGTTTCAGTTTTGATTGATGATGATTTTCTTATTTCCATATTTTTATCCCAAACTATAAGTTCAGTGAATTCTCTACTTTTTACTTGGCAAGCATTAGTCCTCAGGCTGAAACCTGAATCAGAGAGCTGAAGACAGCAGGACTAATAAAAAATATTTTTAGGAAGCTCTGAAAGTTTTATCCAAGTTTCAATGAAAAATAAACCTTGTAATATCGTCAGATCAAAGAATTTATATGATGAAAGAGCTCATGGCACTGACTGAAAACTAACAAACAATTTAGTGCACATGAGCATTGGTAAACCTATACAATACCTAAAATTCATACTTGAATTACACTTTTTCTTCACAATTTTCACCCTTCCAAATGTTATTTGAAGTACTAAAACCCAGTGAAAGTCTGAAATTCCTTCAGAGGTGAAGTTATCAGAGAGGTGGAGCACGTCTCCTACAGGGAGAGGCTGAGAGAGTTGGAGTTGTTCACCTCAGAGAAGACAAGGCTTTGGGAAGACCTTAGAGGATCTTCCAGTGCCTCCACAAGAGAGCTGGAGACGGAATACACAGAGATATGTAGTGGTAATGCAAGGAGAAATGGTTTTAAACTAGAAGAGGTATATATAGACTAGATATTAGGAAGAAATTCTTTACTGTGAGAGAGGTGAGACACTGGCACTGGTTGCCCAGAGATGCTGTGGCTGCTCAAGACCAGCAATCTGGTCTAGGGGAAAACGTCTCTGCCTATGGCAGGGGTGTGCAAGAAGATCTTTAAGATGTCTTTCAGTCCAAATCATTCTATGATTTCATGATTCTTGGTTTGGCATCTTGCCATGGCACAAGGAGGAAATTCACCAGCTCCATAAAAATTTTTGAGAGACTCAGATGAAAAGGTAGGATCCATTCATTATTAAGGTCATGCTAATACACAGGAATGTTAAATATTTTTTGGACTCTTCTGTAGTGATAACAACGTCACTTGAAAAAAAAAATACCTGCCCTATGGTATTTAAAGGCTATAAAAGACTAAAGCTGATAGTGAGAGAGATTGTTTAATGCATTTTTCTGGAATTTTTAGTCTGAAGATTTTTTTCCCTTTTGTAAATGCTTGACAATGTTGAGAATTAAGCTAGAGATGTCAGTGGACTTGAAGAGCTAATAGGATTCCACAAGCTTGTCAGCAGCTATGAGAGATGCAGTCTAGACAGATGTTTAAGAGAAAGGTATGTGAGATACATAATAATGTGGGCTTACTTGACATTCTGAGCTACAGTTCACCAAATTTTTCCAGCTCTTTTTCTTCTCTTTTGCTGTATTTTCTTTACTCACACAACTTCTCACCAAAGTGAATAAAGTTTAGAAAGTATTTCCCAATTGCAATGCTGCATCAGCACCAGCATATGGTATGATAATGCTGTAGAATGACAAAATCCATCACAGTGTATTTATGCACAACTTTTTTTATTATTGTCAGGCATATATAATGTCAACATGTTTTGACCCCCTAGAAATTTTTTGTTTCTTCTTACCAAAATTATTTTTTACCTGCTTTCATGGATGTAAAAACAACTTAGATATATGTCTGCCTGTCTGTCTGTCTATGTGGGTCTGTGTCTCTGTTGGTGTCTTTGTGTGTGAATGCCCCTAGATTAAATTCTTGAATTCTCAAGAAGTACACTACCTTTTGGCAGCAATAGCTATGAATAGATATTTTTTCTTTGAAAATTTTTGCAGCATCTGGACTAAACAAAATTGTCCCGCCCCAAATCCTCAAATTAATAAAGAAACGTAAGATAAAACCACTAATTAGGAGGCTGATCAAGTCTTGGGTATGTTTCAGCATATAGATTTTTGAAATGGGGAAAGTGGGAGAGCTGAGGATTTGGAAAATACTTTCACTGAAAAGGATTCCTATGTAAACTGGTCTTGTAAAGAAGATTATCCTGAAACAGCAAAGATCTTTGCTGGAGGAGAGATCCTGGAAGTGAGGGAAGGTCCTGGAAATCAAGGGCACTGTAAGAAGACCAGAAAAAGAGGGATGCCTGGGGACCTTGAGAGGCGACAGCTGAGATGAGTAAGGATGAGCAACAGCACAGAGGGAACCAATGCAGTTTTCTAGAGACCTTCCTGGGCCGAAGGGACCTCCCACAGTGCAGGGATGGTGAGACCTAAGGAGGACAAGCGCAGCAGGGGAAGGCGTGAGGTAACCATGCAGGGTAAAAAAACCCTCATTGCCCATTTCTTAGATAAGCTCCAGCATCCAGATCCACTCTGGTCTGTCATTTACTCTGTCTCACCTGTGCTACTTGGCATTGTCTCTTCCCTGTTCTGTTCTCCCATTTCTGCCCTGGCTTTCCCTATTTTCCTAGTACCTGCAGTGACTTTTAATCTTTTTTTTTTTTTTCCCCACTGGGAACAGTGGCAGCTGTGGCAGAAACCAGTTCAGACATGCCATTATGTGTTTGGCCCTGGGACAGAGCAGTTCCTAGGATAGGTATCCCTTTCCTCTTTCTCTGGTCCTCTTTAAGGAAGTCCTTATATCCTTTCTTGCAATCATGTCCTGGCCATTCACTTCCATCATTATCAGCTGCTATGTGATCATGCCACGTGGCTTTACCATGAAGGAACAGAGTGAAGCATGCAAAGGTAATTTTACATATGATGCTAAAAAATTGGCTAGTTGCTCTTTTTACCCTGAAGTGAAAAAATATAATCCAGAGCTTTTGTTTCCAAGTGCCACATGGACAAAAACTATAAAACCATTTTTAGGAAATAATAAGCCCAATAATAATAATAAATTAAAAATAATAATTAATAATAATTATTATTTTAATAATTTAAAAAAATATTTTAACAGACCATTCATCTGAGCAATTTTTTGAGCAAATCAGAGTTAGTTTTGCTGTGATGGTGTCCTGGTACTCATGTTTAAACAACATCTACAGTATCTCTTCTGTGCAAATAGTTTAACTGGGTATAAGTCTGGGCTTTCAGTGATCTGGCAATGATCTTTACTGCTAATGCAAGCACTAAAAGCAAGCATGGAAGTACACATACACAGAGAAAAATAGTTAAAAAATTCAAATTAACCTACAAAATATTTTTTTTACATTCTATATGCATACAAGGCCAAATCAACAGCTATGACCTTGTGAGACCAATTTTTTCTTCTATATTTTCAAAGTACAATTAGATAAAACCAGTACTTACATTCCCTAGCACTTCACATTGAGGATAGCATAAATCATATTAGCGAAAACATATAAAATTGAGTACCTTTTTCTATTTTTAAATAAACTCAATACTGACTTTCTCAGAATTTCAGGGTTTTGCACCATGGAGCTAGAAGGCTGCAACAGCAACCATAAAGAGAGAGTGCAAACTTTTGGTTGTAATTTTTTATACAGGTATGTGTCAATACTATTTCTTCATGCAGCTTTAACACCTGAGACATTCATAGTGGGGAAGAGTGTGGATACATCTGCACTGCAGACCACAAAGCCTGATGAGGCAGAGTAACCTCAGGTTAGTCTCACCTCCAGATGTTTTGTTTCTGAGGCCTGAGCTTGCTAGGCTGGAACAGTTCAGGTACAGCTGCTATTGTGCAGTCTGCACAATACACCCATATTTTGGTGTTTTCACTTTAACACTGTGCCTAGGAAGAAAAATGAAGTTCATTCTTTGTGGCTCAAGCATAACAGAAAATAAAAAGAGGAATATCTATTCTCACTTGTTACAATCCTGCTTTTAAAGTTATTAGAAATGCATCTGCCCAAATTAAGGTGCAAATGAGACCATATGCCAAAGTCAATAGTATGGATTTTATTTGATAGTAAATATGAGAGAGTGAGAGAGAGAAAGGAAGAGAAAAAAATAGAAAAAAGGTAGGGTAACCGAGAGCTAGACATTAAAGAGTGTCACCACTCCATGGATCCTGATGGTGTCCTGTTGATCCTCTCCAGCTGGTCTTCTTCGTGGTAAAGGTTCTTTTTCTCCAGAAAACATAAAATCTAATGGATTAATATATTCTCAGGCCAGGTGATAATCTCAGGCGCAGGTATCCCTGCCCTGGGGCGAGGGAGCAGTTTGACACAGTCTCTTGCAGCAGACTCTGGATCTGTTGCATCGTTTTGCATCACATGCAGTGCTGTGGTGGTGCAAGGCCTCAGAAACGAGTCTGGAGAGCACTCTGGGGGATCATTGATGGATTATGACAATGTCTCAGCTATCTCCCACATGAATGTCCCCTGGATGTGGCCTGTGGGGTTGGAGGTTTCACAGCTGGGATGGTTTGTGTAAGGGAGAATGAATGTTCACTGCCTCTGACCAGAGGTTACACCACACATTCAAAACTTCCTCCTCTCTCCTCTGTGTAGGCCTGGCCTCTGTGGGCTGTGGTCTCCCCCACCCCAAACCCAGCCAGGGAGGATTTGCAGTGCAGCTGGGTTTGGCTTTACTGTGGATGCATTCTTCTCCTTCAGCCTGAGATGACTGAACAACTGTCCCCTTTACCTTATGTAGGCAGCTTAACTCACAGTCCAAGGTTCCAGTCAGGCATCTTCAAGGAGGGGTGGGCTTGTGTGGTTGTAGCTTTTTTATACAGATTTTCCTACAATGGCCAAAAGTCCCTCAAGAACAATTTTTAAAGCATGAATCATTTCAGTCTCTGACATCACTGGAAAAGTGAGACATGAAAACTCACAGTGAGTTTTGAGTCCCAGAAGACTGATCATTCTAAAAATACCTGTTGTTTCAGATAGCCTGATAGCCTATCCATAATAAACTGTAGCTCATGGAATAAATACATCCAGGAACCTGCAAGCATGACCCAAACCACTCTGCTTCACAAGCTGTATAAAGAGACAACTACAATGATCATTTCATGTCATGAGACACAGAGACTCTGGCATCAGAACATTTCATTAGAAGTAGATAATCCAGCATGTATCAATTTAAAGTGAAGTACTATCACACTCATCAAGCTCACTTTGTCCAGAAAAGTAGAGCCCATCATTTGGAGAGATCGATGTCAGAAGGTGACTTTGACCCTCAAGCTGCCTGTGGTCTTGATGTCCACGCTGACTGTAATCAATTATCAGTACTTTGTAGCATCCTACAGCAGCCTAGGCACAAGGGGAGAGTAAAATAATAAACACTGAAATGTTTAATTATAACTCCTCGTTTAATGACATAAATGAGTGCTCTGTGCCCACACAACTTCCAAAATGAAGAGCTATTACATGAATAGCCAATATCTGAATGATTTTTGTGATTCTTATAAATGTGAACAAAAAGCTACAGATGTGAAACTCTCATCCTTACAAACTGGATAGGCAGAGGCTGGATACTACCAAGCAAAAAAGAATATATTGGCAGAATGTTATTAAAAATCTGAAAAATGTCACTCCTTCAAAGTAAACTTTGAAAGATAAATATACAAAAAATATTCAAATAATTGGGTTTTATTCCTTCACTAAAGACTAAAAACCTTTGAACTATAAAATTTACTTTAAAAAAAATCTGGTTAAAACTCCACATGTAATTATCAAGACTGTAAGAGAAGCAACCTAAGATGTATCTTTGGATTCTACATAGAATTAAGCATGAGAAACAAAATTATGGTATATGTACGCACCAGAAGTTCAAAGAAAAGCTCATTAATGTTTTGTTGATTTTGAAAAGACTATTGATGAAACCCAATATGTCAGATTAATATGTATTTTTGAATGCTTAATGGTGACATGAAATATGCAGCTAATGAAAAAGATGAGTACTTGGTGAGAAAGCAGTAAATACAAAAAGATTGTGAAGCTGTTAAAGAGTGTAACATCAAGAGAGATGTATGCCAAGGTTGCATACTTTATCTCTGTTCAGCACAGATGCAGAAAGTATAACAATCTGCAGAAGAATCAAAAATATTGTAAATGAGACATTTGAATGAAGGAAGTGAATATTAACAGCACAGTGGGTGCTGGTGACTGTGTTTGAATATTACTGAGTGGAGCAGAATTCAGGAATTCTCTGTGAATGGCACCTCAAAGGGTATGGGAAGAGTAAAAAATGTTAAGAAAACAATAGCAACAACACGAAAAAATGCCAACTGAACAAAATCAGCAAGAGAAATTCACAGATCTTGCTGGACTGACTGAATAGGTCTCTCTATTAATAATAAAATGGTAAGGAAAATAACTTGACAAATCTCAAAAAGCTCTACAGAGTAAATAATTTGATTTCCACATCTCCTTAGGATTACCACTGACCTTTGACTGAAGATGCTTGTGAAATAAAAACATTTGAAAGTTCTTCCAACAGGTGTGTTTTCTAGGTACTGATGTTAAAAATTGTACTTCTTTTTGATGTGACTACTCTCACACCTTCTTCCCTCTCTCCTACTAATGTCCTTACCAGAATCTTTTCTTAGAACCTATATCTTAACTCTATGTCTTCAAAATATTGAACAAAAAATGGAATCTTCTCTTCTTACTGACCCTGATTCAGAAAGTTATTACATTGGCTGGGAGAATGGGGTTGTTTTGTTTTGTTTGTTGTGCTTTTTTGTTTATCTATTTGTTTATGTATCATAGTGAATACCAGTTTTCTCATCAAAACTCTTCAGAAGAGAGTGTTTGACCTGCCTCCACAGTCCTAAAAGTGTTATTGAATGCTCTGCTCCTTTCCACTTGTTATTTGCCCTATTTATTAATACTACCTAGTAAGAAAAGACTCTCTGAAAATCCCTATATTCATCAGTTTCTTCTTATTAATCTGTGTAACTGCATTCATCAGAGGGAAACTCATGTCTAAATAATCAGGATTCTCTTCAAATTTGAGACTAAAATCTTTGGATAAATCTAAATGTAATAAATACACCATAATACCACATGAAAGGCTACAGTAGCTACACAGACTTTTACTTACTTGTCCTTCAGGTTTCCATAACAATTCAGTTACTACATCCTGATTGTAGCCATCCTTATTATAATTTTCCATGACTACTGGGAATAGCAGTTTCAACAGTCACAGAAGTCAATTAGTTGAATTTATCCACTTGGTGACTTTGGAACCTGCGATTTTCCTTTATTTCTTTTCTGTCCCAATCAAGCTTTGAGCTTGAAAGTTTACAGGAGCAGTTTCATTTTTGTCAGTCTGTTTGGCTGAAACTGTAAGAGCTGATAAAATGGTGCTTCTCCACTTGCTAAAGCCAGGTGAAAAATAAACCTTGCAACAATGACGATTTTTATTAATGACTCACATAAATATTTGCATCATTAAATCAAAAAGTACAGCTGGCCTCATCTGAAAAATAGGAGGAAAATGGCTAATAAGGATACTTTAGATACAGTACATTGAAGCAAAAAATATCCTGTTGCAAAGAAATTTGAGTATGGGGGGAATAATCTTACTCCAAATAAAAACATGTATTCAGGTACTTTTTTGCAAACCCACAGATATCTGGGGTGGGTGGTTTTTTCTGTTTGGTTGGTTGGTTTGGGCTCTTTTTTATTCTTTGTCGTTTAATGAATGAGATATTTAAAATAAAATTGCCAAAAAGAGATGGAAAAGACAAGGAATTTTGTAAAATCTATTGCCAAAACTGAGCCATAGTACCTTTTTGTTCAGTTTCTAAAGGAGTAATTTGTGAGGCTCTGGTCATCCTGTCTTTCAACATAGTGCATATTTTAAGAAAATACTCTGTACTCTAAAGGTAAACCCTAAAATTTAAAAGGAGCAATTCAGTGCTCTGTATATAAGAAGTCAATATATTTTTAAATACAGCTTAACTTAAAACCTTAAAATGGAGAATAAAACACAAATAATTTCAAAATGTAATGCTTGTATGTAAACAGTCTATTTCTATTCAAATATATTGGTCTAGATGATGCCTTCTTGATTTAAGTAAGTACAAAACCTATGTAATTAAAACATTATTCGGGTCTGTTTATAAATCTATGTATCGCCTACATTTAAACTTACATGTCAATTCCCAAGGCCTGCTAACGCAATAACCAAAAATCTCTTAATGAGTATAAGGAAAAAGAAATAGCAAAACACCCCTACACACAACACCCCACTTCTATAATTTAGTTTTAAAAGCCCCGTAAGCCTTGTACTAATTTTGCATCTATTTTTCAGGTGTGAAGTGGAGCTACCAAGCACAAATTTTCCAAGTGATCAGTAGTATTTTTTTCTGTTCTGAAAAATGAATCTTTCTGCAGATTAATACACAATTTCTGACTAAGAGGGTGGTTTTAATTTAGTGAAAGCCCCAAATTCAGAGCACAAAACACAAAGCTTGCAGTGAATCTGTTCCCATTACAGGACTGGACTAAAATTCATGATAAAATGAAAATAATTTTACAGACAGTGAGTCATTAAGTTATTTGAATTTTCACCCTCTAGTGTAATAGAAAAACATATGATAGAGATGGATTTTGCAGGCAGTGAAAAAGTTTAAAAGTACAAGGGAATTTAGGCGTAAGTGCTTTTGGAGGAGAAAAATAAGAAAATGTTAAAATTACTTGGAAGACCAGAGAGAGAAAAGAAATGAAGCAAACAAAATTGCTCGATTTCAAATGCTGGCAACAGTGTACCAATGAAGAAGCATATGGAATTTTTAAGACGTAGTACCAGCCAAGGCAAGTGTTTTGGGGAGGTGTCTCTCATGAAAATTTATATTGTTTTCTGGTTTTCTATTCCCCATTGAAGGAACGTTGAGTTGGCATTGAGATGCTTTTTGCAAACTTCTTCAAGCAATTACGTTATGTGTATCAAGAGTTGATAAAATCTTTTCACTTCTTTTTAATGAACACATTCCTCTTGTGGGTTTTTGTTTATGGAATTAAATTGAAATATTTTATTCCCCAGTGCTCCCTTTATGCATTTTGAATAATGCAGTAAATTCTCACACATTCTGCAGTGCCCCAAAACAAGGTTAAACATACAATCCTTCAGTTATGCTTTATAGCAAATTGAAAGGGAGATGTCAGATGAATGAAGCTCCATGGTCATGCAAAGGGAAACCTCCTGGTGATGCTTTCATTAGTCTCTCTGTTTTAAAGTCTGAATGGCTTTGGAGCTTTGGCAATTTTTGTATTTTTTAGGCATTTCCTTCTCTTCCCAATTTTACCCAGCTGCTGCTATAAAGTCATGCCCTTCCATGAGACAATTCGTAGCTCCAAAATTCTTGTCTGCTATTCTTTAGCCACTGCATGAGAGACTTCTGGTGAACAGCCTCAGTCAAGCCCCTGAAACTTCTTTGCAAAAACTCAAGACCTATGACTTAATCTGCTCCTTTATATTTTGATTTTCCCCCACCCTGCAAACAAAGAGCATGATCATGTGAGAAGGCAGCCAAAGCCCAGTTATCTGGGGAGGGGGATCAGGAAGATACTGCCTGGAAGAAACAGCTTCAAAATTACTACTTTAGGCTTCACATTGCTTCTCTTCCTAAAATGCAAAAAGGAAAACAAAAAAGTATGAAAAGGATTTCATAAGAGTTTGTATAAGAGCTCTTTAAGATTATTTACAGATGTAACAAAAGGCTGCCTTATGAGGTTTAGCAGAAAAGCTCCAGGTGCCTCATCCCTGGAAGTGTTCAAGGCTAGGTTGGATGGGATTTGAGCAATCTGGTCTAGTGGAAGGTGTCCCTGCCCATGGCAGGGGGTTGGAATTAGATGATCTTTAAAGTCCTTTCCAGCCCAGTCCATTCTATGGTCTATTTCATTCAATCATAACAGATCTTCTGTGGGTTTATTTCTTTATTATTATTATTATTTATCAATAATTCCAATTATTCATATAATTTCATTATTCATTATTCATATAGTATAATAAAGTCACATTTCAAAACATTAAAATAACCAGCACACTTTTTCTGAATTTCTGTATACTGTCAAAAAATCCACACCAAATCCATCAAACTCACACCTAGTATCCTTAGACATTTTCCTTCTTTTATAATAATTAAAATAAAATGTGAACATTAGGTTAATACTAAGAAATATACAGTGGTGAATGAAGAATTGCATTGCTTAAAACATGTCTTGGCTAATGGTTATTTTTGTGTCTAACTTTTTGGAAGTAAGAGCTTGATAATTCATGGCGGCATTCGACTTGATCCATCTTCAACTGGATTAAAATTTATTATTTGTGGGCCAGTTCATGCAAATGTCTTTTTTATTCTCCAGATAGAAAACCACATAGTATTCCAAACTCAAGAGAAGATCTTTCTCTGCAGGACATGGATTCTGGAGTGCTCTCCATACTAACTACGATAATAACAGCAAAGAAAAGAATGGACATACATTTTTAAATTTCTATGTGAATATAAAAGCTTTGCTGCCATAATTGCAGTATTAACACTTTGTATTTGTGTAAGCTATTCCACAGGTAAAATAAGTCTTAAATAAAAACATATATGAGTAAAAATTGCTAAGATATATAGACAGGCAAGGCTAAAATTCTACTAATTTGAAATCAATGTTGACTGACCCAACATAAGACTTTTTTTTAAAATTTTGTGTGAAGAAATTTTTCATTTCATATTCATTAAACCACTGAAAATTGATTTAGGCATATCACTTAAGTTATCTGTCATATTAAGATTAACTAAGTGAGTCTGCTCTTTAAGTAATCATTGGCAAAAAGGATATATTTTTTATTCAAAGCACAATTACTTGTCATTGTTTTTGGGAGCAAGAAAGAGAGAAAATTAGACTTAAAAACAGTTACAACCTTAATCTCTCTCTCTCTCTCTCTCTCTCTCTCTCTTTATATATATATATTTTATATATCCAATCCAAAATTTTATACATGATTGGATAACTCATTTGTACAGGATTTCACTTTTGCCAGGGCACAATGGTGCAGTGTCAAATCTGCATGTCAAGCTCTTGTATAGTATGGATGCCTCTCTCTTTCAGTAAGGCAAAAACACCTTGCTAGCAAAACAATATATTCCAAATTATAAGAGGAAACATAATGACTTTTGTCAGAAGTCTTTCCATTTAAAAAAAAAAGCAATAATTTGTCTTTTTGGATGACATTTTCTCAAAACTGTAACTTTGGGAAAGATGTCATCTTGCAAAGAGGATGAAAAGAGAAAGAAGGAATTGAGAACTTTAGAAATCTTCAATATATCTGTTCCCATTTCCTATCTGATTTGATATTGCCTCTTGAGATTCAGATAAACATACTCCTTGTGATTCATTCCCACTGAGACAATTTAAGAGAAAAAAAAAAGCATTGTCAGATAAGGATATCAATGCAGAGTTTAATTAAGCCATAAATTATAGCTACAGTTTGTGATTTTAACCTCAGTCTCCTTTTTCCCTCAGATTTCAAATATATCTCATTTTTAATGACTCAATGATGACATTTGATTGATTCTTTCATTTTGACTTATTGACTATATAAAATGGAATTAGAAGCTGTATTCAGGGTCAGATCTATTTTGGAAGGACACATTTGTCAGAGTACATCTCTGCTGCTTGACAGTGTGTCGGTTGGACTATTAGCACAATAAAAAACAAGGTGTATTTCACTCTAACCTCCAGCTCTCTGTTAAAAGGAGAAAAAAGAAAACATTGGTTGAACAATTGAAAAGTAGAGAAGAAAGTGTGAAAGATGAACATAGGCATTTCAGAAGCAGATGGGAAAGTGTTCTAGCTGTTTCCTGAAATCACTCAGAAGTTAAAGAAGAGAAGGATATTTGGATGGATGGAACATTAAATGTGTCAACACTTAAAATTTTGTTTTCCTTGGTTTGATGGGGGGTGTTTTTATTTGTTAGGTTCTTTTGTTTGTTTCTTTGGGTTTGGGGCTTCCTGGTTTTCTTTTGGGGAATTTTTTTGCTTGGTTTGTTTTTTTAGTTAATTGTAATGGTGGGGTGCCTCATCACTTTCACAGGGAAGAATTTTTTCTTCTGTATATGTAACCTAAATTTCCCATCGTTCAGTATAAAGCCATTTCCCCTTGTCCTGTTGTGGGCCCGACATTGGTCTGAACTTAGGCTTCAGGCTCTGCCAGTGTCTGTGTGAAAGGCAAGCGAGCAACTTTCTCATGTTAGCCTGAGAAATCTAAAGGAGGAATTCAAACAAACCTTGGGAAGTGAGAAACCATCCGCAGGTGGTGTTTTTCCAACATGTTTACTGGAAAGAAATGTTTACAAAAGGGTGTAGACGCTGAATAACCAATCATGTTCTTTGTACCGAACTACTCTATAAAAGTAGAATTTAGAAGAATAAAGTTTGCTCTCATTTTTACCATCATGGACAGTCATGTTGTTATTTCTGTGCTGTCTGAAAACCATAGCAACATGACCCCTCAGTCTGTTTGCAGAGAACACCAAGTTAGATAGGTGTGGTAGTGCATTTCAATTGATAAAACGATTAATAGTTGTAAGTTCTTCACTCCAGTATTCCAGTTTCTGTATTCCCCTGTTCTTGTTTGTAAATGGTTTGTCCCTCAAATTGTATCCTCCCTCAGGCTGTCCGTCTTCCCATACCCTGCCCCCTTTTCCAGAATATTCCCAGTCAGTCTCCACCATGGCCCAACCCTTATCTAAACCCCTCCTTGGAATTCTCCAAGCCTGGAGGCCCTGTTGGTCCATGTGACCCCTTCTCTTCCCTCCGTCCTCTCCATTGGTCCTTGGATTGTGCCAGTCTATGTTGTAATCCTCCCACTCTTCTCCCGGATTGGCTGTGTTTCCACCCCCCAGGTCCTCCTCCATCTATAACCCAGTGTACCCTGGGATCTTTGGTCTTTCTGTCGCATCCCTTTGAGTGTATGTTCCCTGAATAAACCCTTTGGATCAGGCAAGAAGAGTCTCCTCATTCTTGCCTTACTTGGGAGTAGTGTCCCCCCTTGGTGCCATTGCTGGGGTGGCGGAGCTAGCCCTTGGACTCCAGCACAGCGTCAGATAGGAATGTTGATAGGTTGGAGGAAAAGAAGACTCAACAGAGGAATCTGGACACGCTGCACCGGTGGGTTGAGGCCAGGTGTATGAGGTCTAACAAAGCCAAGTGCTGGATCCTGCACTTGGGTCAGGACAACAACCTGCCTACAACCCCAGGCAGCACTACAGGCTGGGGCAGAGTGGCTGGAAAACTGCCATGGGAAAAAGGGCCGGGGGGAACTGGTCAACAGGAGCTGGTCAGCAGGAGCTAAACACAAGCCCAGGTGGCCAGTAAGGCCAGTGGCACCTGGCCTGTATCGGCAATAGTGTGGCAGCGGGACCAGGACAGGGACTGTCCCCATGTACTGGGCACTCAGAAGACACACCTCAAGCGCTGTGTCCAGTTCTGGGCCCCTCACTGGAAGAAAGGCATTGAGGGGCCAGAGAGTGTTCAGAGAAGGAAACAGAAAGGTGTAGAGCACAAGTCTGATGAGGAGCAGCTGAGGGAGTTGGGAAAGTTCTTCTGGGAGAAAAGGAGGTTTGGGGGAAGCTTCTTGTTCTGCAGAACAATTTGAAGGGAAGTTAAGATGAGTGAAGGGATTTGTCCATTGTCCCAAGTGAAAGGACAAGAAGGAATGCCTTCAAATTACACCAGGGGATTTAGATTGGATATTAAGAAAAAATTCTTCATGGGAATGTTTATCAAGCACTGGAACAGAGTTTATTGAGCATATCAAGCATGCCCAGAGGTATTTAAAAGACCTGTGGACATGATTCTTAAGGCCATGGTTTAGTGGTAGACTTTCAAGTGCTGGGCTTACAGTTCAACTCAGTGATCTCAAAGGATTTTTAGAACCTAATTTATTCTGTGATTCTGTGACTGATTCATCCTTACTAACAGAACAACCTATTGGCTCTACTTAAAGGTAGAAAGAAAGCCAAAACTCTTTATAACTTCAAAATGAGGAATTGCAAGGATCTCCTGCCGTGGAGCTGTATTTCATTTTCTTTCTCTATATAATGAGATGGGGTCTATGTATTTATATAAATTAAGGCATGATCTCAACCATTTTTTTCCGTGGGATATGAAAAAACAACAGGGAAAACAAACACATCTAATTTGAAAACTTTGAAATGGTTTCTGTTTAAAATCACATTTTTAAATGTATTAAAAGTATATTAACTTGGCCTGAAGAGCTTAGTGTAATCATGTTATGAATCCATCTCTATACTGGCATGCGAAGTTTTCACTGTTCTGTGTTTTATTCTCAACTTTCCTTTGAGGTATGCAAGTAATAACACCATGCTTTACAGAGAGAAATAGGCTGAGATCATCAAAAGGTCTTGGGATATGTTAATTAGTTCCCAAGTGGGTTATCATGCTCATTTTTTCTTTGGAATAAATACTATAAATCCACTTTTCCTTATAGTACAAGGTAACCACATCTATGGCTCTTACAATCAGATGTTCTCTCTTACTGAACCCGTTGCTCATATTAATAGTAATAAGAATAATGATGATAATAATAGATATAAAGGGAGGTGATCGTCCAGGCTCAACAGAATGGGTGTGGACTGTGCTTTGAAGGTTGCACTAATCCAGCAGTGTGACAGAAGTACACATGGAAATAGCACTGTCCAGCCTGCTTCCACAAGAAGCAGAAAATTAAAGAAACACAATCTAAAGCAAAGCTGCTTGTTTCATTAGACACATTTTTAAAATATTTGTCAGAACAGGTGAATATTTAGGTTATCACTAGAGGTCAAAAGATTGTACCTATGAGTATGTTTTAAATATTCTGTGACTCTTGACATTTCAGGCCACATGCTAAAAGGCAGTAAAGAGCATTCTAAACTGCTTCTGGAGGAGATGTGAAATGTCATTTATGCATCAACCAGTTCTATACCACTAAAACAGAGGGCTTCTTCTGTATTTCTTATTTCCTAGAGGCCTGAAGCCATTGGTTATTGTTTTACAGAAAAAAATGTGAAGGAATTAAAGATGTTTTAACAAATTATGACCACTCCAGGTTTTGGAGGGAACCAGTGCTCTGTCTGTAGCTGTAAAGAATTGGGTTTTTGAGAATTATCCCTTCATCTCTCTGAATGCATCACCTGAGACACCGTCAAGGCAAAAGACTCCAGTTCATGAGTTCATGATACACAGGGACTCATAGGCTAATGAGTCTAAATGTTACCCTCTAATGAGCCTTAGTTTTACTAAGGTTAAATCTCAAAAGAGAACTAATAATCAGTGAATATCATCCCAAATAGTTAATACTGAATAGCATTTTAAAAACCCAGGAAAAAGAGTGAAAGCTGGGGTATTTAAAAGGAAAGGAATATTAGCAGCAAAAAGATAAAAGAACAAGAAAAGCACATAAAGAATTTTACTGAAAGCTTCTTTAGTGCTGATAAAAGCTATTAGATAAGATGTAACAGCTTTAAAGAGCTACTAAAAATGGCATGTTTAAAAAATTCAGCACAAAAACTTCAATCAGACCTCATGAAAGCTGTACTCTCATAAATGTTGTCAATTAATTACCCATTGATAAGGTGCAGTATTTCTAAGAGTCTAAAAGACAAATCTGTTCTAGAAAATCACGAGTACAAGATCCATACATGGTCACATGTCATCAGTAATTTCTTGTACTTCTGACCTTTCTCCCTTATTTTTTAAAACAGAGATTTTTAAAATAACTCTTCTGAGGTTCGTTCTTATAAAATTATTAACATTTCTAATTAAATTTAATTGAAGCCTTAAGTGTAATATTTTAAATTAAAAAATTGCAGATACATGTTTAAATGTATCTTAGGGTAAAGTTCTGGAATGAAAAAGAAAGTACTTGGATGTTCTTTGCTGTTGTTGGGTGTTTTTTTTTTTTTGCTCATATAGTAGGTAGAGTTGTTAGCAATGAAGTTTTGTTTCATGAAAGTGCTTTGTATTTCCATACCAGCAATCTTTTTAGAGGTTCTAAAGTCCTTGCACACAAATTAAGTCAGCTGAACACAGTGGTAAGATTACAAATTTTATTGAGTGCAACATTACTTATCTCTGTGTAAGGTCTGGAAGACCCCTTTGTACAAGGACCTGAGAAAAGTGTTGAATCATAATATTCATATATATATTATATTATATTATATATAATATAATGTTGAATATTCTAAACACTAGTCAATGAACCAAATGAAAGAATCCAACTGCCTGTTTTTTCAAATGAACAGTTTTAGATTTCTGACTGAAAAGTACTATACTGCATGAAAATATGAACATGCAAAATCAAATAAAAATAGAGAATAAAAATAAATATATAAATTAAATTCTATTTTTAGTATTTTACAAGTTAGCAATTAGTGAAATTGCAGTTCTAAATGAAACTCCAGATAATGTTGGGATTTGTTCTATAGTATTACAGGAAGACATGACTCATAAGTAAAAGCTTGCATAAGATCATCAGTTCCACATTGTCACACCAGTGGCAGGGGTGTCTGTTGGATCTAGCTATCCCTCTATCAGGGAGGTTCCTGATCTCAGGAAAATCCAAGGGTGACTGTAATTCCCCACAGTTATCAGGGCTGAGTCATTTGTAAAGAAAAAGAAATACTTCCCAGCCTTGCAGGGTTGCTTCATTTAACACGCATCTTGTAACACCCATCTTGGAGTGGCACTGGTCAACTACAGCAAACAACCCATCATTTACAGTTCATCAGAAATTATGTAGAGGGGGTAGAATACACAGTTTGGTTACACTCACGTAGAGCTAAACTGGCATTCTGCTCCAGAATGGAGCTGGTTCCAAACCCTGGTGGCGAGGGAACCCCAGAGACCAAAAATTCACCACCAGCACACATGGAAGGGAGGGCCTTACCTCAAGAGGTTGGGAAGTAGTGAACAAAAGAAAATAAGCAAAAGGAAGAGTAAGGGAATAAAAGAAGATAAAAGAAAGAGGTTTCCTTCAAAGCCAGACATTCTGCCCCAGACGAACATCACTACCCAGAACTGTGGTAGCTCTGCAGGCTAAGTTGGCAACACCCAGCACACTGGAAGAACAGCCAGAGCTAACTAGGGCAGCCCATATGGTCCTGAATAAAGAGATTAACAACTAGTTCAACCAAGAAAAGGTGGCAGGTGATAGTAGTTGGTGACTCCACTTTGAGAAGCACTGTGGCACTCACCTGTCAACCTCACTCACTTTTTGAGGGAGGTATGTTGCCTTCTGAGAGCCTGGATCAAGCATGTTACTGAACAGCTGCTGAGCCTCCTTAAACCTACTGATTATTACCCAGTATTAGTGTTCTACGTGGGTGCCACTGAAGGAAGGAAAGAAGAAAATCCAGGAAACTACAAACCAGCCAGCTTCTCTGGGCCAGGCAAGATTCACGGAGCAGATTCTTCTGGAAACTATGCTAAGACATATGGAAAAGGTGATTTGTAGCAGCCAACATGGCTTTACAAAGGGGGAATCATGCCTGACAAATTTGGTGACATTCTAAGATGGGTCTATGGTGTTAGTGGATGGGAGCAGGGCAACTGACATCATCTACCTGGACTTCTTCAAAGCATTTGACACTGTCCTGCCCTGTTATCCTTGTCTCTAACTTGCAAAGGATTTGATGGATGGACCACTCAGTGGATAAGGCACTGCTTGGATAACCTCACACAAAGAGTTGTGGCCAATGGCTCATTGTCCATGTAAAGACCATGAATGAGTGGGGTCCCTCAGGTTCAGGAATGGGGCTGATTCTGTCCAACAGCTTTGTTGGTGCCATGGACAGTGGGGTCACTAATGACACCAAGCTCTGTGGTGCTGTCACATGCAGGAGAGAAGGAGTGGATCCAGAGGGACTGGCTGACAGGCTGGAGAGGTGGTTGTGAAGTTCAACAAGGCCAAGTGCAAGGCCCTACATCTAGGGAGGGGCAATTCCAGACACACCAGAAGATTGGGTGGATAAGTGATTGGGAGCAGCACTGAGGAGAAGGACTTGGAAGTGTTGGTTGATGAAAACCCAACATGAGCCAGCAGTTAGCCCAGAAAGCCAAACAAATCCTGCATCCAAAGCCCCACAGCCAGCAGGGGATTCTACCCCTCCATCTGCTCTTGTAAGACCCCACCTGCAGTGCTGTGTCCAGCTCTGAGGTTGCCTGCACAGGAAGGACAGGGGACTGTTGAAGCAAGTCCAGAGGAGGTCATGAAGTTGATGAGGGGAACATGACCTGGCTCTCACCCATCGTGATGCTCCTCTAGGTGGGGGGCAGGGCAGTGACTCCCCCCAGGACACAAAACAAAATAATTGAAAATGGTACGAGATGAAAACCAAAACCAATAGCAAAAATACAAAAACCCCCTTGTCCTAGGGTGACTTTATGATGCTTGTATCCCCAGCCATCTGTTCTGTCTGTGTTGTATATTGAATTATGTGCCTTTAAGATCAGCTCTGAGAGCAGAACAGGGAATGAAGAAGCACCCAGTTTATTTTGAATACAGCTCTCCTCCTGCACATTCCTCTCCAGACTGTGTTTGTCTGAAGCACAGACCAGCAGCAGGGACAGAGATCTTTTTTGCTTTTTAGTTTTAGCCAGCTAGGGCAGAGAATTTCCCTGGACTGTTTTTTTCCTTTCCCATGGGACTGTTTAACCCTGCTCCAGACTGAGAACCCCAGAGGAGCACCAAGGGCTCAAACCTGGGCCTAGACATCCAGAGGGACTGGGACTGATAAAGAACTGAGTGAACTGAGCCACCCACAGCAAGGATTTTCACAGGTTTACCATCTCTCTTCGGAGCAGAGAGAGGTTTTATTGTTTCATATTATTCATTCTTTATGCTTCTGGGCATTTTATTTTGTTAAATAAATAGTTTTTTCCACTTTTCTCTGAGTAAGTTCTTTTTCCCGGACCGACTGGGGGAGGGGCCTCTTGAGTATGCTTTCCAGAGGGACCCTATTTGGAGGTTTCCTCCCAAATTTGCCTTAAACCAGGACAACCCTGACATTTAAAACAAAACAAAACACCCCATCCCGAAGACAAATACTAAGGACAAATTTCCAGCGTGAAGGAGAAAATTATCTGTTTCTGATGGCAACACTCCCTGTAGAGCCATTTGTATGCACTTTGACTGAGGTCAGAGTGTGATTTGAAATCTATTTATTATGTATTTTGAATATAAAGTTATTCTTCATACCCAGATTCAGATCAGTATTAAGCACACTTAGAGTATACCACTAAAAACTCTTACGGCGCCACTTTTAGAGGCTGTTATTTGCTGTGAAACAATTACAGTTCTAGGCTGCTCCTTGTGTTTTCAGGATATAAACAATATTTACGTTTAATGCTCAGTAAAAAGTTGAATGACATTTTACAAACAAAGGCATGAACATTGTATAAGTCTTCCCTGTGTTAATTATAGCCCATACCTTGTCAGTCTCATCTGCAACTGAGACTAATTGTCTGCCATATAAAGAGACATGCCTATTGATTTTGCAAAGGTTGAAACAGGCTAAACTGTACTCTCTTTCTATGGATATAAAAAGCATTGCCTGCCTATATTGATTGCTTACCCCAAAGAGCAATAGCAAATTGCTATTGTGGAAACATAATGATGTTGAACATTTGTTGCACAGATGATAGGGTAATGTTTAAATACTGTGTGTCCTGTTCTTTGTAGATTTACTAACAACATCCTTAATCATTCCTCTTCAAAATACCATGAATCCTGGAGCAGACGCTAACCTAATGATACAATATTGTTTATAGACCATAGGATTTCATAAATTTAGAATGAATTAAATGCGCTATTTTTTTCATCATCAAGTAGGACTGGATGCCAATTCTGCATAATATTTAGCAAGACTTGGGTAGGAGTGAAATAAATTAGCTACAGCAAGATTCTTTCATCTCTTTTTAAATGTAGTACTTACTTGGCATATAGTCTACCAAAAGCAAAATAATTACTTGAGGAATTATTAATTATATACCATGAAAAAGACCGAATCTGCTCCTTGCATCCTTCTAAGAGAAAGTTTTATAACATTTTTGTACTTCATTTACCTGATGTTGGTATTATGGTCTGATTAAATGAGGTTTGAAAATATGGATTAGTGGCATGAATTTTCTTTAGCTGGGTGTTAATGCTGGAGTTATGCTAATTCATTTGTACTGAACATCCAATTAAGATAAACAACTATCAATTTTCTAATGTTATTGCAGAATCATAGAATGTCTGGGGTTGGAAGGGACCTGTGAACAGGGTTACCTCAAGAAAGTTGCAAAGGATCACATCCAGGCAGGTTTGGAGGGAAACTCCACAAACTCACTGGACAGCTTGTTTTCAGTGCTCTGTCACCCTCAGAGTAAAGAAGCTTTCCTTATTTTCAGATGGAAGTGTCATTGTTTCAGTGCCCCTTGTCTTGATGTTGGCACCATTGGAGAATCTGTCTCCTCTTGACACCAGCCTTTAAGATATTTGTATGCACTGATAGGAACCCCTCCCAGGTGTCTCTTCTCTTGGCTAAACAGGCTCAGCTCCTGCAGTATGTCCTCATAAGAGAGATGCTCCAGACCTCTCATCTTCTTCACAGCTTCCACTCAACCCTCTCTAGTATCTCCTTGTATTTCTTGTCCCAAGGAGTCTGCAACATTCCATATGTGCCTCACCAGGGCTGGGCAGAGGGATGAGATCACCTCCCTCGACCTGCTGGGAATGCTCTTCCTAATGCACTCCAGGATCCCATTGGCCTTCCTGGCTGCAAGGGCACTGCTGGCTCACAGATAACTTGTCTACCAGGTCCTCCAGGTGTTTCTCCCCAGAGCTGCTCTCCAGATCAGTCCCCAGCCTATGCTGGTGCCTGGGGTTGTTCCTCCCCAGCTGCAGGACCCTGCACTTGGCTTTGTTGAACTCCATTGGTTTCTTCCCTGCTCCCTTCTCCAGCCTGGCCCAGTGTGGCTGAATGGCAGCACAATCTCCTGGTGTATCAGCTGCTCCTCCCAGCTGTGCATCCTCAGCAAACTCTGTCCCTTCTTCCAGGTCATGGACAAACAAATTGAAGGAGACTGGTCCCAGTACTGACCCCTGGGAACACTGCTGGCTGCAGGCCTCCAACCAGACAGTGCTGCTGATCATAGTTCTCTGACAGTTCCCAATCACCTCTCTCTCCACTCACCCAACCCACACTTCCTGAGCTTTTCTAGGAGGATTTTACAGGAGACAGTGTCAAAGCACTTGATGAAGTCAAGAGACAACATCCACTGTTCTCTTCTGCCCAGCCAGTCTTGCTGTCACAGATGTTTTAGGATTGGTCAAGTATTGGTGAATCCACATTGACTATCCCAGCAACCTTCTTTTCCTGCACATACTTAGACAAAAATCCCAGGATGAACTGTTCCATAAGCTTCCCAGGGACTAAGGTGAAGCTGACTGACTTGTTCCCTGGGTCCTCCTTCTTGCCCTTTCTGAAGGCTGGAGAGGCTGGCTTTTCTCCAGTCCTCACGCACCTCTCCTTGTCTCCTTGACCTTTCGAAGATGATGGAGAGTGGCTTAGCAATAACATCTGCCAGCTCCCTCAGCATTCATGGGCACATCCCATCAGGACCCATTGATTTATGAGTGTCAGGATTGCCCAAATGATCTTTAACCCAATCCTTCTCAATGAAGGCAAAGCCATCCTTTCTCCAGACAAGGGAAGAGCGATCTTGACTCCAGGTGTGGGATTCCTGAGGGTTGGCCTTAGCAGTTGTATTGGTTTGGCAACTGGGTGAGCAAGCGACTCTCATGGGTGCCTGGCATTGGGTCAGTGTCAAACCACAACAGCAGTAAAGACTGAATCTGTATCCACCTTATCTGTATCCTCTATCACCAGGGCACCTCATTCAGGAGCTGCCATACTTTTTTCCCTGGTCTCCCTTTTGCCACTGAAGAAGCTGGTCATGCTGTCTTTGACATCCCTTGTCAGATGTAATTTAAAGTGCATCTTAGCCTTCCTGGTCTCATCCCTGCAGAATGTGACAGCATTCCTGTATTTTTCCTGTGTGGCCTGTCCTTTTTTCCATGTTCCATAAACTTCCTTCTTCTGTCTGACTTTTGCCAGAAGCTCTTCTATCACCCATGTCTGCCTCCTGCCCCTTGGCTGGATTTCATACTCAGTGATGCACTGACCTTGAGCTTGGAGGAAGTGATGACTGAATATTCTGACTGAATGACTGAATTTCCATCAGGTTTCGGAGAGGGAGAGGTCTGCCATGAGAACCAGGGCCTGTGATCATGAGGCTACTTACAGCTCTTTTCAGAGGACCTAATTGACTTCCTGCTCCTGATCAGCCAGCCTGTTGTAAACACATACAACAGTGTCACCCACATTTGCCTGCCCCTAAATTCTTACCCATAAACTCTTGACTTGTTCTTCATCTACTTCTAGGTACAGGTCAGTACATACTGTTTGTTTTCTCATATAAAGAACAACTGCACCACCTCACCTTGCTGGCCTGTCTTTCCTAAAAGGTACATCAGCCATCCATGACAGCATTCTAGTCATGGGAGCTGTCCCAACATATCTCATGTATCCTAGTGACATAAAAGCCCTCTGACCACGTCCAGTTCTCTAATTCTTCCTTTGTGTTCCCCATGCTGTGTGTGTGTTTGTTTATAGGCATTCAGAGAGGGAATTGAGCATGCAGGTTTCCCAGGAGGGGTGTGAGAGGATCCACCACAGCCGTACACACCCTTGAGGTGCTTGGACTTCTGGTTCTCACCTTGGGAGGCAGTCATTTTGAAAAAGATAAAGAATTCCTGACATGGCATTTCTGGACAATATAAATCCTGATGTAATGAAGCAATTGTTTACATGTTTTTCTTGTTTTCTAGTTTACACAGAACCAAATTAAGGGTGTTCCTGCACTGAACTACTTTCTTCCCTTCTCCCATTTAGGAATGCATTAAATTTCATGTCAACTATTTCTTTTCCTGAAACACAATCCTAGAGAGTAAGATATGGATTTGATCAAAAAAATCCACTCCACTCTGAGGTAGGAAATTATTTGGAAAGTAGACCAGGACGTAGATTGACAGAAACAACAAAAATTGCATTTAGTTCTTCAAAGCAGTGCCAAATGTTAATCTATTCTACATTTTTTTTCTGTGACAAACAGATATCCTTAAAAAACTAAAATAAATTTAACGTCATTCCCAACATGGTCTTATAAAGCATGAGTTTTCACAGTGGATTATTTAAAAATGTAGCAAGGAAATTATCTGGATCCTTAATATTCCCTGGATCAGACAGCAAAAAGATTCTTCATTTCAATGGAAAGTCATATGTAAAGGCTTTTAAAAAGTAGAAGAGGGAAAGGGGATGACAAGACTGACAAAATATTACACAGAGAACAATGGAAAGATGTCCCATCACTGTTTGAATTCTAGATGACTGCACAGTGTACTTGATTTATATGACTGTTTAAGGATGATGATCCCTCATGACAAAAACAAAGAATCATAAGCATCCATTCTAATGTGTTTTTCCTGTTTCCCAAACTGATATAGGACAGAGTCTGCTTTTCAGATTTTCTGATCAATCCAGTAACACTTCTTTGTAGTCTGAGCATCTGCTGTAAAATACTTAGCTGTTCAAAATATCCAGCCATTTCAAATGATCATGCCAATAAAATGAAAATTTCTGATCTTTATCTGTGCTTCACATTTGTTCAAGAAAATCAATACTAATTTTCCTATTATGGGAATACATGTATTAATCATAGGATTAATACCAGCTGAAACAATCCTGAGGAAAAAAAATTACATGAGAAAAAACTCATGTGAAAACAACAGATCACTATTCTGTAGAGGGCTTTTTAAATCCAGAAGCAGTATGCAGGCTGCGTTGTAGAAAATGACAAGCTAAAAAAAGTAAAAAGTCATTCAATAAGGATGGGTGCTCGCTGGCTTCTGAATGCTCATCCTTGCAAACCTGAACATTGTTTCCCAAGGAATTCATACAGGGGTGTCTTAAGGTGTTGGGTTGGTTGTTTTGGGTTTATTTTTGTGTGTCTGTTTTGATTTAATTTAGCTTGTTTCTGGTAGGGGATAGAATACTAGTGGCTTATTATCAAAATAGGAGCTGAAGCTGGATTCTGTATACAGTAAGAGATTGCATTGAAAAATGGTATGAAAGTCTAAAAATTATAAAGTTACAGATCCTTGGGATGTTTTGATAAATTCAATTAGATATTTAGAATATATTTATTATAGTATATTATAATAGCATATTATATATTAGTATGCATTTTACATATTTGATATATTATTCTTATATATCATTGTATATATTGTATTTACCAAAAGCACACAGTGACAGGACAAAGGACAATGCCTTCAAACTAAAAGAGGTCACGCTAAGACAAGGGAGAATGGCTTCAGACTGAAAGAGGGCACATTTGGATTACATATTAAGAAAAAATTCTTTACTGGGAGGGTGGGAGGCACTGACACAAGTTGGCCAGAGAAGCTGTGGATGTCTCCTCCCTGGAAGTGTTCTACACCACGTTGGATAAGGCTCTGAGCAATCTGGTCTATTGGGAAGTGTCCCTGCCCATGCCAGGGGGCTGGAACTAAATAATCTTTCAGATTCCTTCCAACCCAGGCAGTTCTATGACTCTATGATATGCTTAGTTAATTCATAAAGTCAACAAATCACAAGGATAATGTCTTGTTTTTCTACTTCCCTGCAAAACATCTTTCTACCACTACCACATTTTTTTCTTTGAATTCAATAGATTTTCAAACAAAGCAATCCTTGTTGATTTAGCTAGCTCTTCCAACCTGCATTGGTTCATACCTGCTTTCAGAAGTATTTCAGTAAGGAAAACCTGTGGCCTCTGTACAACCTTGCACTGAGTAGCATAGCAGTGTAAAGGAAAAAGATTTAGGGTTTATTGGATGCTTGCATCCAATATGCTGTTTCTTGTATTTTCATATAGCAACTCTATCTCTAAAGCATGGGTGCTCTTAAACAAATGACAGGTTTTATTTTTATAAGTCAATGAAAGATACAAGGTAGTCGTGATTCAATTTTCTTTTTATTATGAAGAAGGAAGTCAGGCCAAATAAAATGTAAATTGACAAGAAGAACACCAAAACCTTTGCAACATTTGGATCTCTTTGTAGTAAAATTCAACAACCAGATCCATTTAAGAATTTCAATTTACTCTAGTTCTTTTGGCCACATATATATGTTTTGAAAAATTAATAACCTGTGTCAGAATGATTATTTCAGGTATAGATCTGGTCATATAAACAGTGCTAAAAATACTCTTTTAAGAAATAAATTTCACTTGTTGATGCAAGCTCTACCAATGTTTTTTAAGAGCCTGTGCTTATATAAAAGTTCAGGTTTAACATACTCTTTATGCCACATGAATTTCACCCTTTAAGTTAAAGAACTTGTTCTGTTCTCTCTGACTTTTTAAAGTATGAGTACTCATGGATACTTGAAAATTAGAAATTAAGCTGCATTGTCATGAAACAAGTTGATAAACCTGACAGTTTTTAAATTCAATTTTTAACTTTTTAATGTTTCTAACAAAGTTTTCTTTCTTCAAAAAAATCACCTTAGCAGATGTTTTAAAAATTGGTTTCTAAGCTGTTTTCCTACAGTTTAAAATCCGAATCTCTAGAAAACAAAAATATAGCAAAAGTATAGATGCCAAATTAACTTTTGGTTTCCTTCAGTTGTTAAGGCTGACAATTAGAAAATATGTTATTGTTTCCCTATGTGCATTAAATGACACCTCCATGCAGGCAGTGTCTGTCTTGTCACAGAGATCAGCTAGAAGTTTTGTCATAAAAAGAACATATTCATCTTCAAAGAAAATATACACAAATGGCAATTACCACACGGACAGCAAGGAAAGTTTTCCCCAGATATTTTCTATGACTTCAGTTTTGTACTGAAAAATAATAATAATATATTGTCATGAGGTTTTTTTTTGTTTGTTTTGTTTTGTTTTGTTTTGTTTTGTTTTGTTTTTGTTTTGTTTAATTATCTTGAACAAAGGAGCAAAGAAAGTAGAATGCTGTAGGTAATTAATCATAGTAAATCAGCATTGCCTCAATGGACATTTAAAGATAATGCTTTTTTCTTATATGAGGATCTAGGTCAGCAGATGTAAAACTTCTGAATATATGAATAATCCTTAATTTAATATTCCAGAGAGTTTATTCTTCATCATGAAATTCTTCTTCCTCTTAGGTCCATACACAGATTATTTTGGAACTCTTAAAAATAAATAGGTTCATTGTAAATACTTTCAACTCAATTACCATGAAAACCAAAACAACGCTCTACAAGGTATTTTATTTCCTACTTCAGACAAAGCAGGGAAGTATTTAAGAAATATTAGCCTCCAATTAAGGTGAAAGAATTATTAATTATTCTGGTGGTGGGGTGAAGAAGGATTGTAATGACACTGAAATGCAGGGTGCTGACCTGATACCTTTTCCTTCATAATTTCTGATTCCCTACAAGTTAATATATAAAATCTTTAATTCAGTGCTAGAGAGTGAAGGTTTACCCATACTGGGTACATGTGAGACCATCAGTAATTCTGTGTGTATTCTCAGGATTTCCTAACATGTGTTGATAAATGTAATGTAGCAGGGTGGGAAGAGTTTTTGAAGAACAAAGCCTATGCCATTAATTGATATTTCATGGCATGTCTTTTATTTTATTACTGGTCAATTATTATGTCCTTTTTTGTCTGGATTTTGAGAGGCTGGTATGGAGGAAGAGAGGCAAAATTATTACCCAGATGGATATTTCTATTGGGAGTGACAGCTACTTAAAAGTATTTTTAAAAAATTATAAATTCATGATGATTCCCTTGAAAAATGAGATTAAACATAATTTAGTAATTTTTTACCACTTTTTCATTATCCCAGAATATCCCAATTTTTCTTTCACTAGGTCCTAATTAATGTGTTTACTTTGCAGTTAATTAAATCAGTTAAATTATTTGAAATAAACTTCTAAGAAGTGAATTATGGTTATTTTAGGACTTACGAAGAGAAATGCTCTTTATTACCTGGCTAATCGCTCTCATTTGAGATATAGTGATGCTATAGACACTTATACAAACCCAAATACAATTAATAATTTATTATATTTTTACACTCTGTTTAAATGTAAGAATAGAATGCAACTCCAGAACAGTTCACATGAGATCACACTTACAGTCATTTAATTTAATCATTGTATTTGGGGGTTGAGGGTGGAGTACTTGATACTTAAAATCAGGAAAAGAGGTATGATAGTGTTGGTGGGTATGATAATCTGCCTGATTTGCAAGGAAGTTAGAACTACTTAGCATTAAAACAATATTCATACTACGTATCTTCAGTGCAGTGGAAGAATACTGTGAGCTGGGATGAAAGTAAAAAATTAATTGAGATTTGAAAATATGATCTTTAAGACAACTTTTAAAACTGATTACCTAATAAATGTTGAACTGCACTTTTTTCACACTGCTTGACTAATGAACCTGGAGGAAAAAACTTCCATATCCTCATAAAATTATCAGGTTTAAGAATTAGTGATATAATGTTATTTACGCTTAATTTATCAAACTGAGCAAAATAGCTACTAATAACATTAGAAAATTTAAAATACTTTCTCATTTAATGGGATTTATTTTACTGTGATTTGGGACTTCTACAGAAACTGGGAGACTTATGTTTCCAACCTGAAGGGGAAAAGAAACTGCATACAAACATGCATGCAATTCTATAATTTCCAGATCACAAGAAGAGTAAAATCTCATTCTCCAGTCAACAGAATTGTTCAAGAAGCAATAAAGAATCATTCTCAAATTTGTCTTTCTTGAATAGCCAAACTTAGGAACTATTTGAATATTTTACTAGTAAGTTGGCAATATGCTTTAAGGAGAATAATTATATTTTTGGGTGACTGTTAGATAAACAGGAAATGGCAAGAAAACCACAAGGCAAGCAGAAGGTGTTCCTAATTTAAAACACCAGGGGTATTTAAGCATTAAATGACACAACATTTGACCATTGCATTAATGTGTACTATGAGAAAGGGGTTGAGGTAGGGAACAGCCACAGGTATATACTGTTGATTTTCCTTACTTTTATTAAATCTATATTTTCAAATATCTCCTGATGATATATTATTTTTCCTAATGAACACTAAGTGTCCTTCCAAAATGACATTTGCCTGTGATTAGGATGTGATGACTATTGTCTTGCACTGCAATATTGGAAGGAAAATTTTCTCTCTAAAACCATTAGCAAAACCCTAGATGTGTACTGCTCCTCCCAATTTATCTAGGAATTTTTCATTTCAATTGAAATTTCTTTGATGTTTTCAGTGCAACCCACACAAAATAGAATCTAATTACATAAACACCCAACAAAAATCAGGAAGTAAAAAAATTAATACATTAAATGCTCTAGTGACGCGGCCTGGGGGTGTGCGGCCGAAGCCCACTGACCACCTGAGGTCAGTTCTGTTGAGTCTTCGGCGGGCCGCGCCCTTCTGCGGCGAGTTGTCTTTAAAAAGACACTCTCTGCCTCAGAGGCACAGGCTCGCTACAGTGATTCAGCTCTTTTGTGAAAGGGTCGCCTAGGCAACCCCAGCAGCTCTGTACCAGCAGAGGGATAGGGAGCTGGTAAGCTAGTAAGCAGTTTTGCCCACAGATCCAGAGCCCAGGACGCGCAGAAAGGAGCAGCGGGAGCCAGGAGATCTCCGGAGCTTCTTTATTCGGAGGCTGGAACCGGCGACATCAGAAGGACCGAAGACCCCAGGGGTCTAAAACACTGTGCTTTTATGGGGTTGGAAAGGGGTGTGGTTTTCTCTTAGGGCCAATCGCAGGGCGGATTGAGAAGTTCTCCAATCAGAGAGAGGATTGAAAAGTTCTCCAATCAAGGAGCGAGGATGAGGAACTCTCCAATCACGGAGGGGATTGTGAAACGGCCCAATCAGGGGAGGGATTGAAAATGCACCAACCACGGTGCGAGAACAGGGTGAAGTAACTTTTTAGCCAATGTCTGCGGGACAGTAACTTTGAACCAATAGGGGAGGACTACCAAACTTTTGGCCAGTGAGGGAGGGGAGAACAACTAACTTTGAAGTAACCAGGAAAACAGTTAACTTTATGGGAAACCCTAGCTGTGGAGTTTGCTGTTACAAAACACTCTCCCTCCAAGGGAGAGTGTCGCTCTCTTCTTGGATTTCCCCAACTCCCACAACTCCCCCTTTTTTATTTATTAAAAAAATTTCTGCAACTGCTTTTCTGAAGCCCCTAACTAAACAGGTAAACATTAATAACACGATAACTATGACAATAACAAACCAAAGTAACTGATTTAAAAGTGCAGCAACCCATCCTTTGAATCCGAAGTGTCCAAACAAGTTCTGGAACCATTCTGGGTCTTTCTCAGTTTTTAGTTCTTTTACTTCCTCTCGCTGTGCGTGTTTTCCTAAACCCCAGGGCACGCAGCGACATTCAAGGGTGCGACACCTTCCCCCGGGGAGCTCTCACTTCCCCACCGGGACTCTGGTTCAGCCAGTCTATGGGCGCAGAGACAAAGTGAAGACGAGACGGGTCTTGGGGTGAACTAAGGAGATTTATTACGGGTATAACTGAAGCATAACAACTAAAAAATGAACCCCAAAGACCGGGAGCACATGTCCCGCCATGGGTTTTATAGACGGGACGATACAAAGCAAACAACCAATGAGAATGCACTCAGGGAGGAGTCTAGGGCAGGGAATACAGAACTAGATCCAATGGGAATAGCAGAAGCAGTGTAATGATACAAAACAGCAAATGATATATCGAGTGAGGGAAGATTGGCAAGGAAGGTTCTAGAAACAGAGGCAGAGACAGAGAAATGACACATAACGGCATGTATAATTTAAATCATAACACACAAATGAAATAGAAAGCTAGCTTGAAAACTTAAAGTAGAAAATCCACACCGCAACAACTTCCTCTTTCAGTAGCTGAATTTTCTTCAGAATAGACTCGCTATGGCTTGATAAATTAAAGCAACATAGTCCATCAAATTCTTCGCAGCCGTGTCCGTGTAGCAAAAGGAGATGATCAATGGCTGCTCGGTTCTGCAGCGTGGCGTGCCTGGTGGTCTCTTCGTCTTCTAAAAGCTCACTCAATGCCTGTGATGTCTTGTTGGCCTGCTTACTGAGCTAGCACCCCAAATGTTCAATCTCCCCTAAACTCTTTGCCGCTGCCACCCACGGCAGGAAGATTGAGACTGCAATTCTTTTTGATTTGGGCCAAGAGTAGAATGTGGCATCACAATTTTCATCAAATGGATGGTACGATCTCTTTTGGCGCGCCAAAATTTAGTGCTATTTCTTTTCCATTCTTGCAGCATGGTGGTGTTTGGGGTGAGGGTGGTAAGCCGACCAAAGGTACATGGACCCCCTCGTATTCTGGAAGGGAGACCTGCCCACACCCTATCTCCGCAAATGAGGAAGACACCCTTAGGGAGAGCTCTGGGATGAAGAAATCCTGATGTATCAAATGCGACTTTTGCTGTGTGGTTGCACCAGGCGGCCGAGTTATACTTTTTGTTTAAGGGGGTCAAATCAAATTTGTAACTGACGCTCGGATTTTGGAGATAAAAATTAAAACAATAGCTTGCTTTAGCTGACCCTAGAAGGTCTAATTCTTGGGGCTCTAGACTTTTGTCTGGTCTTTCTGAATTAAAATGTTCTGGTGCAACTTTTGGTAATTGCGCTACCCACTTTTCCCAGGCCTCCCTAGCTGGCCACTTAGGTGCTGTGGGCGGAGCGGGCCACCTTCCAGCGAGGGGATGTGGCGGTCTTAGATCTTGGATGTTAAACGGCATTCCTACCAGGCATGAGGACAGAGGGCTGGTGACTGAGCCCATTGACAAACATAGGTTGTCCTGTTGTAGTGTCTTTGCTAATGTCACCCAGACGTTTTCGGGTGGTTGTCCGACTTGCCACGCTTTAATTCCTGCTATCAGGCAGAACAGGAAGAGTACCAGCATGTTTTCACGTTGCAACTAGATTTCACCTGAAACGGTTCCCTTGGGTTGCTGCTAAATAAACATAAAACACGAATTAGAACTTTTGTACAACGTTAAGTCAACAACTGCAATGACTAGGGTTGGTGTAACTTGGAAGGTGGGTTCGGGAACATGGGGTTCAGGGAATTAAACTTCTGTGTCCTGTAAATAATTGTCCTTGTCCACCCCTTCACTTTGGTCCTCTCCCTCCTCCTCCCCCATTTGAAAAACTGAAAAGACAGCATTAATAGCTCATCTGCGGTAATATAGATATAAAATATAGAAAACTAAAGGCAAGGAGACTCCTATGACTATAGCAATATAGAAAAAGGGGGAACGAAAAATGTGTGTAACAGAGGCATCTGATTTTGCTTCTCGATTGGTTTGTTGCTGTGGTGTAATAGTAGATAAAGTGGAGGTGGTGCTTGTGTGCGGAGCCTTGGATGTAGTGCTTTTAATTAGCAAATTTACATCTTTGCACTTGTCTTGCTGCATTTGTAGAGAATTTTTCCATGGTACTGAGTGTACTACAAAGCTACACAATTCGTGGTGTTGCTCATTCTGTTTGATTTCCATGTCCATCACATAGGTGACTCCAACGCGAATCTGTTTTTCTGCTCTTAAAATCCTCACAATCTGGCTTGGAGACTTGTGACGGCGGTTCAGGTCATGCTGCTGCAGGGCAAATTGCAACACCTTTTGTGTGGTAACATCTGACTCTGGATGAGTTATCTCACGAGCTTTGCTGTGCACTGCGGACACACAGATGAGTGCAGTGAAAGCAAGCACCAGTTTCATGGTTGCAGGTTGTAAGGAGCCTCTGCATTTAAAGAGCAATAAAAAACAGTGTTAGTGATAATTCAACACAACTTTAGCAAAATAAAATTCTTAAAATTGGAGGGAAGAGGGAAAGGATCGGGATAAACAGGGAAGGGACTAAAGGAGAATAGTTCTCTTGATGAAGCGGTCGTTGTTGTTTTCAGCATGTTTGATGTCTCTTGCTCATCGAGCGTGTCACTGGTCGATGCCTTGCTTGATCTTGTTGTATGTTCTTTTTCTTTCTTATCTTCCAGCTGATGGTTCTTTGTTCTGCGTCTTGTTCTGTGTGTGACTCAGGAGAGACTACATTAGGTTCATGGGGCTCAAGGTATGGTTTAACACATTTGGCTGGGACCCACTTTGGTCCTGAGGGCATGGACACACAAGCGTATCCACGTCCCCAAGTTACTAATTGATGTGGCCCTGTAATTTGTTGTGTTTGTGGGTCTTTCACTAATACTGGGGGTTTCTCTTGTAGTTTAGCTTGTGTGGTGTTACTAAAGTGTCTCATCACTGGAGGGTTAGGTTCAGCCTCTGAGCAATTAAGGAAATTGATCACATAAAGAGCTTTACAGAGTCTTTCTATAGGGGAAAGTGCTTTTGTGCTCTCTTGTTGTTGGTGTAGGACCCTTTTTATGTTCTGATGCATTCTCTCCACTATAGATTGCCCTGTAGGTGAATGAGGAATGCCTGTAGTGTGTTGAATTCCCCATTCCTGAAAAAATGCCTCGAGATGTTTAGATATGTAAGTGGGCCCATTGTCAGTTTTTATTTTTTGTGGGACCCCTAAAGTAGCAAACGCCATCATAAGGTGCTTCTTAACGAACTTGGCGTTTTCTCCTGAATGTGCGGAGGCAAAAACCGCTCCAGAAAAGGTGTCCACAGACACATGTACATATTTAAGTCGTCCAAAAGACGCAACATGTGTTACGTCCATTTGCCACAGATCGTTGCTGTTGAGGCCTCTTGGATTCACCCCTCTGTCTAAGAATGGTACTTGATATGTCTGACATTGAGGGCAGGTTGCTACTATAGACTTTGCTTGCTCTTTTGTTAGGTGAAACATTTTCGTTAACGATGGTGTATTTTGGTGGTAGAACTGATGAGATAATTTAGCTTGCTGAAATGTATCTGGCAATGTGGGTGTTTGAGCTGCCATTGCTAGCGCGTCAGCTCTCTTGTTTCCCTCTGTGATGGCTCCTGGGAGGTCGGTGTGTGACCTCACGTGCATGACATGGAAAGGTTGCTTCCTGTGGGAGATGAGAAATATTAATTGAGAAAGCAACTGGAAAAGTTTTTTATTCGACACCTCTCTTAAAACCGCGTGTTCTGCTCTCATAGCTACTCCTGCAACATATGCCGAATCCGTGACCAAATTGAAAGGTTGATTTTTGAATTTCTCGAAAGCTCTGACAACGGCTGCTAACTCTGCAATTTGCGGAGAACCCTCAACAACTTGAACGTCGGACTCCCACTTCCGTGTTCTGGGGTCTTCCCAAGTCATAACTGACTTGTGTGAAGCCCCTGAGCCGTCTGTAAAAACTGTCACAGCGTCGAGAGGGATCTTGCTTTGGATGAATTTGGGAACCAAACGTAATTCTGCTTTAAATAATTTGTGGCCTGGATAGTGAATTGAGACTTTTCCTGAGTAGCTATTGAGGGCAAACTGGAGGTTGTCATTGCTCCGGAGCAGAAACTCAAGCTCTTCGGAAGTGGCCAATGGCATGTAGATGCACGCAAAATCACACCCTGCAAGAGAGCGGAGGCGTGCCCTCCTTTTTCGAATGACAGAGGCTATGAACTCTTGAGGGGTGGTAACAGTTTTTGTGGACCTGGCATGTAGAAAGACCCATTCAAGGATCAACAGTGGATCTTTTAACTGGGGATCCCATTGGAATATCAGACCACTGATATGAGGAGCTCTACCCAGTACTGCGAGGAGGAAGGGTAAGGATGGGTCATACCTGTGCGCCTGCCGTTCAGAGAGAGCGTCTTGCACGACTGCGATGGCTTGCCTGGCCTCTGGTGTTAAAGATCTCGGCGAGGTCAGGTTGCTGTCTCCCCTTAACAGTTTAAATAGAGGCGCGAGGTCCTCTGAGGAGATGCCAAGAAGAGGCCGGACCCAGTTGATCGATCCACATAGTTGTTGCAAGTCGTGCAGCGTCTTAGGATTGTTGTTGATGACAAGCGGCTGGGGCACGATGGTCTGCTCCCGCACTCGCAGTCCGAGGTAGCTCCATGGGCTTGTAAGTTGTATTTTCTCCTGTTGGATCTCAAATCCAGCGCTTTCTACTGTGGTAATAGTCGTTGTCAGTAGAGTCTGTAAAGTCTGTGAGTCTTTGGCACATAATAATAGGTCATCCATATAGTGTAATAAAATACAATCTGGGAACTGTTCACGAATAGGTGATAAAATGCGAGCCACGTACCATTGGCAAATTGAAGGACTTGCCTTCATTCCTTGCGGTAAAACCAGCCAATGATATCTTTGGAGAGGAGCTTGTCGACTGGGGGAAGGAACTGAAAAAGCAAATCTGGGTGCGTCTGCGGGATGGAGAGGGATGTTAAAGAAACAGTCCTTGATATCAATGACAGCGAGGGGCCAATTCCTGGGGAGCATCATTGGTGATGGCATGCCTGGTTGAAGAGGGCCAAAGTCTTCAATAATTTCATTAACTTTCCGGAGATCCTGTAACAGTCTCCATTTGTCTTTCCCAGGCTTTTTGATAACAAACACTGGGGTGTTCCAGGGGCTGTTGGATGGTGTAATGTGGCCTTTTGCAAGCTGTTCTTTGACCAACAATCTCAATGCGCGCAACTTTTCTTCTGAGAGGGGCCACTGATCAACCCACACCGGGTCGTCTTTCTTCCATGTGAGTTGTGGGATGTTACAAGCGTGCTCATCAGTTGGCCAGACTAAAAATCCCTGCAGTTAATCTGCAGTGATGCACCCCACTGGGATAAGACATCCCGGCCCCACAGAGTGATTGGAGCTCTTACTACAAAAGGTCTGATGGTTGCGACCTTGCCTTCTGGCCCACTTACGACTACATTTCGTTTGGAGCGCCATGAGGTTGCAACACCCCCAATACCTGAAATCATGCCGGCAACGGGTTCTAGCTCCCATTCGGCAGGCCATTCGGATCTTGCGATAATTGTCACGTCTGCTCCCGTGTCCGCCATCCCGAGTCTTTTCACCTTCTCACCTTTGGAGAATAGTACACATGTAATGATGGGTTTATTTGCTCCAATGACCTTCACCCAGAAGGCGGTAGGATTTACTGGGACTGTATCAGGGAGGTTTCGGGGGAGTAAAAATGCTTGAGCCAAGGGAACTCCAGCCGGTAAAAAATAAGGATAATCTAAACACAAAATTGAAATAAAAATTTCCTCTCCGGGCTCTAGCGTTTGCACTTCTGGGATAACTGCGATTTCTGGTGGTTTGTGTAAAGGGTCTCCAATAATTAAAATGTCCCAGGGACCGTTAAGAGGTGCCCATTTCCCAGTGGTAATTTTATACACAGAGTCATTTTCAAGTTGAATAGAGAGGTCACTCACCAGCTCCTGTCTGGTCCCCACCTGTACCGCGGCGTAAACTGAGTCTTCTTCATCTCCGCTGGTATCTTTTCCTCGGGGGTTTGTGGCCCGTGGGGGAACTGGTCGGAGTCGGTGTGTCCAGGGACACGAACGGTGCGATGAGGATGAGACGGCTGGGAATTTGGTGTCTTCGCGCGGCGCCGGTCCGTGCTCAGCCGGGAGTTTCCCGGCTGCCAGCTTCTCCTAGAGTTGCTGCGCAACCAATTATGATCTTTTGTATGGTCCAACACCATGTTCTTTTCCGGACAGTCCTTCATAAAATGTCCAATATTTCCACAATTAAAACATCTGGAGTTTTCTTTTGATGATACTACGGCAAAAGCTCCAGAGACACCTTGGGCAATTCCCTGTGCAACTGCTTGGGCCACTGTGTTCTCGGTGGAATTATGTTTGACACAGGCTTCTATCATTTGATCTACGGTTGGAGGTGGATCAAGGGGCAAGGATCTGAGTACCGCCTTGGTGCTCGAATTAGCATTAATCATCGCTAATTTAGTTAGCATTTCCTTTTGCACCTCTTTTCTCTCTAGTTGTTTTTCTAGAGCAACTTTTAGTCTGTCTATGAATTTTATAAATGATTCTTCTGGACCTTGTGTGATATGTGTGAAGCTCTGTGTTGGAATGGAATCATCAGGTGCAAGCAAGAGTGCTGATTTTGCGGCCATCGTGATGTCAAGCAGTGCAGTTTCTGGGATATTAGTTTGATCTTGTGGCTTAAAGAAGTTCCCTTCGCCAGCAATCTGCTCTAAGTTTAATTGAGGTTTGTTCGGATCGTTTTGATATGTAGTGACCAATGTTCCTAATTGCCGTTTCCAATTTCTTTCCCATAACATGTACTCCGCTGGGGAGAGCAGACATCCCATAATGTTTTTGATGTCGTGCGGGATTAATGTGTGAGCGGCGAAGGTAGCTTCCAATAAGTTCTTAAAATAATGGGATCCTCTGCCATGTTCCTTGGCAGCCTTGCACAATTCTTTTAATTGGTTGTATGGTAGGGGCTCCCAGGTAACAGTCCTCCCAGAACGCCTGCTAGTTTTAACGGTGATAGGAAAGGCTGATATCTTGTTTACCATTTCCCAGTCCCCTTCCTTGGCTGCGTCCCCTCGTGTTTTAGCCCAGTGATCTTCGTAATCCGAAAGCGAAGACTCACTGCTTTCATCGTCTGTTGTTGGGGGCTTAAAACGCAGGCGTGTTTTGGTGCTGTGTGCCGGAGGTGTGTGATGCGGGGTTGCAGTGGGAGCCAAGATGGCTTCCTTCCAGCTGCCTGGACCCCCACTTCCGGAAGTGGAGGGGTACACAGGGGGAGGGTTTTGTGGAAAGGGGCAGGCGTCTGGGGTGGAGCCAGTGTTTGGGGTGGTATTCGTGCTGGGGGAGTGGTCAAGGGCGGGGCCCGCGACGGTATTGGTGAGCTCGCCGCAAGGGGTAGGGGTGATTTTTATTTCGGGGGAGGGGCCCGACGCAACCACACCAATCAAAGCGCAAGGAGAGTGGCAAGAGGGTGATGTAATTATGTGGTGGCCATTTTACGTGGACAGGGTGGGTAAACTTGGATCGTGAGGGGGCAAAATGGCGGGGCTGGCCACGTTGCCGGCGCCATTTTGAGAACCGGGGAAAAGAGAACTACAAACTGGGGAGGAAGGAAAACTGGGATAGAGGGATGTGGAAACCGGGTTGAGGAAAGGATCCAAGACAGTGTGGCCAGCACTGTCCTGGCAGGGGTAGAAAGGAGGTCGGGAGGGGTCCGGGGGTCGGTGGCACCCCGGTGCGTCACCGCGCATTACGCCTGCTGACCTACTCTCAGGAAGGGAAGGGGGTTTTGGATCACAAGGAGGGGAACAGGGGGAAGGGGTTTTCAACTGGGGCCCACCCCCATCCCTCTTACTACAACTTCCCTTGTTCTCCCCTGCTTTAATAATTAACTTAAATAAAGGAAAAAACTCTGCAACTGAAAGGTCCCTGTCTAATTGAGCTACATTTAACTTTTTTCCCACCTTGTCCCGGAAAGAATCAACGAAAACAAGGTCTAAAGGAGTGTTAGGAAAAGACTTAAAAATCCAATGCACAAAACGTTTTAAAAGGCTGGAACTGAACTGAAATTTTCCCGCAACAAGGGATTGTTTAACTTGGAGATAAAACTCCCGCTCAGATGGAGAGAGTGATGGGCGGCTGATATTGTTGCCCATCCTCCTTTCTGTGTCCCACCCACGGAGAAAATGAAGAACTGAAGAAAAAGACCCCTTATATTAACAACTCACTGTCTCTCTTCGCCTGACGGCGTTGGTCAACAAAAGCTCGGTGGGTGGTGACCGCCTGGACCGATCAGCTGCCGTCTGCTGGTGCTGGCAGGTCCCGGTCGGTGCCTCTCCGGTAGCCTCTGCTAGAACGCAGAGGAGTCCCTTCGAGGAAGTGGCAGCCCAAGGTTGTACAAACCAGTGGCCGAAACCAACTGGACACAACTTGCCGCAGGGTGGCCGAAGCCGGTCCCTGTTCAGGCGCCACTTGACGCGGCCTGGGGGTGTGCGGCCGAAGCCCACTGACCACCTGAGGTCAGTTCTGTTGAGTCTTCGGCGGGCCGCGCCCTTCTGCGGCGAGTTGTCTTTAAAAAGACACTCTCTGCCTCAGAGGCACAGGCTCGCTACAGTGATTCAGCTCTTTTGTGAAAGGGTCGCCTAGGCAACCCCAGCAGCTCTGTGCCAGCAGAGGGATAGGGAGCTGGTAAGCTAGTAAGCAGTTTTGCCCACAGATCCAGAGCCCAGGCGGCGCAGAAAGGAGCGGCGGGAGCCAGGAGATCTCCGGAGCTTCTTTATTCGGAGGCTGGAACCGGCGACATCAGAAGGACCGAAGACCCCAGGGGTCTAAAACACTGTGCTTTTATGGGGTTGGAAAGGGGTGTGGTTTTCTCTTAGGGCCAATCGCAGGGCGGATTGAGAAGTTCTCCAATCAGAGAGAGGATTGAAAAGTTCTCCAATCAAGGAGCGAGGATGAGGAACTCTCCAATCACGGAGGGGATTGTGAAACGGCCCAATCAGGGGAGGGATTGAAAATGCACCAACCACGGTGCGAGAACAGGGTGAAGTAACTTTTTAGCCAATGTCTGCGGGACAGTAACTTTGAACCAATAGGGGAGGACTACCAAACTTTTGGCCAGTGAGGGAGGGGAGAACAACTAACTTTGAAGTAACCGGGAAAACAGTTAACTTTATGGGAAATCCTAGCTGTGGAGTTTGCTGTTACAACACACTCTCCCTCCAAGGGAGAGTGTCGCTCTCTTCTTGGATTTCCCCAACTCCCACACTCTAGTATATCTCCTGAGTTTCCTTATCATTACATTTTGAAACCACTCTAAGAAACGAAATTGAAACAAATTCAGTTTGTATTTTTTCTGTTTAAATAAATAAATATCTTGCACAATATCTTCAATATAACCCTTTCACAAAAACAAACTTCATCTGGAAATGCAAAGCACATTACAAACAGCAGTTAGTTCATTATTAACAGCATAATAATTTGGTGCTGCAAAGATCACTTCCTAGAGAATTGTGGGAATACTTCAAACACCATAGTCACCATACTGAATGTTAAGAATGATCAGTACCTTCCAGAACTGTACTGAATGATACAGAAATCACCTATATACTGTAAATTGTGATTTGGTTTGAAATCTAATGTCATTGCAATTTCACTCTTTCTTGACCATACTATTAATTTGTTATGTTTATTTGAAACTAAATTTAAATAATAGGCATATATTCTCCTCTCTCTATCTCTGAATGTCATTTTATAGAGACAAAGAAGTGCAATTTTTTAAAACTTGATCAAGGGAAAAATGAAAAATATTGCACAACGGTCACAGACATCATGACTGATAGAGTCAGTGCAGGTATAGAAATATGCTAGAAGAAATAAGCCTTTTTTGAATTTCTCTCAGGAGACAAAGAAGAATCCAAAGTGCATAGTTTCCTTACATTGTATCCTAATCTCAATTAAATATGTTAAACAAAATGTAATGCAGTCACTTTATTTGCAACCTTGGCAGTTAGTGACTTTGATAAAAGACCTCCAAAACTGAAGAAAGTTTATTTTCTTCTAGCTTTAGGAGTTTTCCTATGGTATGTTGTTTTGGTATTTTTAATTTAAGATGATATACACAATGAGTGTTTTTCTCGTTACTGGTAGACACAATTTATTTCAATTTATTTTTTCAGTAAGTTTATGTAGGCATCTCTCACCTGTAAAGCTACTCACTTTAAACCAAAATTTACCTTCTACTCAAATCTAAATTTATTTTCACCTTCATCATTGTGAATTAAATGTAATCAAAACACTGAAATATGAAACTGATCACATGCTGCAGACCAGTAGTATGAAAAATTAGTCTTTGTTGCATATGAAAGTATTTATCACTGTGAATTCAGGTTGCACAGTCTTGACATAAAACTAGTATGCAATATTTTCTATACTCTGTTGTATATTACAGATTTCTTTATTTTTCTTTATTAAAGAATATCTACTGTCTGACTCGAGTTGCATAGCATGAAAAAAAAATTAACGGCTAATTTTCATTTTGCAGACAAGGCTCTATAAGACATATTTTCAAAACACAGATCTGTAGATAAAATTCCATATAGATAGCATGGGAGTTCTAAATCATAATATGATAAACATAACAATTACTTCTGTGATAACTATATGTGAAACAATTTTGGCAGCAATGAAAATGGTAAAAGTCTTAATATTGCTTCCATTATATCTATAAAATTAGCTCTCAACAAAAGATCCAAAAATTATATTGTCAGATATTTCACTTTTTAAAATAGATTTGATTTTAAAAGGTGCAGTTAAGGTAGTATTATTGCCTCTCCATTACAAAATCCCTTTGTATAATTGCTTTCTCACTGCATTCACTTTGTTTATATTCACTCCTATTTTTCTGCAACAAGCCATTCTGTCCTTTCATGAAAAATGTCAAAAAACATTATCCTATTTTCTCCTTAGTTCTCATATGAAACTTCTGAATAACAGAAGAGAAAAAAACAACAGGAAAAAATGGAGATTTCAAATGTTCCTCAGACCAAGCACAACTTTCTAGAAGCAAACATCTATAGGAAATGAAAAAGAGAACCAGTGATAGATGACATGAATAATAATATTTGCATTTATCAGTCTCTATTCTGCTCTTCCCATCTTGCAAGTATTTAAAAATAAAGCACCTCAGATATAGAAACATAGCCCTATTTTTTTTGCCTGCATTTATCATCAGGGGTTGGACTAGACAATCTTTAAGGTCTCTTCCAACCCTAACCACTCTCTATGATCTCCCCCCTAAATCCAAGGAGATATGAAAACTCAGTTGCATCTACACCATAATCTGTTACTACAGAGCCCATGCTCTGCCAAAACTACTTAACAGTTGTACTACCTGCCAGATGTGCAGCCACAGAGGGGTGTAGTGGTGAATACTAGGTAGTTAGGCACAAAGATCCTTGTGACACGTGTTCTTATAAAAGTATGTTAAACTCCTTTGCCTTCCTCTCTCATATATGACCATTGTGGTAATCAATGCCATTTCTAGTTGTGTTTTGTCAGTCTGCAAGGTAGTTGTTCTAACAACAGACTTATAGGATTAGGTGACATTTGCAGAAGAGAAGGGGAGATTTTTACTGCCTTTCACAATAAATTGATCCTGCTCAATGAAAATAGCATTTTGGAGGGAATGAACGATGTGGCAGCTAAAAGAGATTTGCAGGAGTGAGCTGGAAAACTAGCTCCTCTGAGAATAGAAAGATTTTTGAAAGGAATAGAGAAAGAGATCCACAATGAGGAATCTGGAACTACAGAAACAAAAGCTTCACATGAGCTAGAGGAAATCGAAAAGACCAGCTCTCAGAGGCACTGAGGCTAATGAAACCAAGTTTGGAAAACAGGGGTTTTCCACAAGAAATGAAGACAATGAGAAGCTTGTATAAACCTCTTTTTAATTTCTTTTCTGATCTAGTCAGAATCAACTGACCCAGTTTCATACTTTCTCTCTTTTATCCCTATAAATATTACAGCAAATATTCTACAAAAACTTGTTTTCTTTGAAGTTAGAAGCTCTTTGGTCTTCTTAAGATGGCACATTATAAGATGATTTTAGCCAACGTTTCACCTCAAAACTGTGATTGTCACACTATTCAAAGATTGCAGACACACCACATACTTAGAAGAAACTGTCTTAGTGTAAGAAGAGTCTCATCACAGAATGTCAGAATGGGTCAGGTTTGGAAGGGACCACAATAGGTCACCTGGTCCAAGCTGTCTGTCCATACAGGGTCATCCCAGAGCACATGGACCAGGATTGCATTCAGATGGTTTTGGAATGCCTCCACTAAAGGAGACTCTACACTCTTTCTGGACAATCTGTTCCAGTGCTCTATCACTGCAAAGGAAAGTTCTTCTTCATGTTCAGCTGGAGCTTCCTGTGCATCAATTCCTGCCCGTTCCCCCTTGTCCCACTGCCGGGCAGCACCGAGCAGAGCCTGGTCCCTGCTCTGCCCCTCCCTGCAGGCACTGGCAGACACTGATGAGGGCCCCTCTCAGCTGTCTCTTCTCGAGGCTGAACAGCCCCAGCTCCTTCTGCCTGTCCTCATAAGAGACATGTTCCATCACTTCATCATCTTCATAGCCCTCAACAAAATCCTTTTCAGTAAAAGAATAATTTTTTAATCTGGCTATATGTCTGAAGGGTATTTCCACAGTACTTTGGAGGGAATTTGTCTCACACCATCACAACCTCCTGCATCAGCCTGCTCGCAGATAATACAAGGCCATGCACAGATCAGAATGAAGATTGAGATAAAACCTATAATTTCATTCTTACTGGATTCTGCAGCATAAGCAATATAAGTACTATAAGCAGTATAAGTAATATAAGCAGTATAAGCAGTATGAGCAGTTCCATTGTTTTTTCTTTTTGTTTGATCTGTCTCTTTGGACTAATTGAACAATTCAGACTCTTCAGAAGATGTGATTATTTATCCTCATCTCTCAATCTCAATACTCCAAAAACAATGCAAGTGTTTGGCAGAAAGATGTATCCATCGGATAAAGGAAAGCTTCAAGAAAACTTGCAATGCAGTGACAAACTCTTTAAAAGACTTTTAAATATTTAAAGCAGTTATTTTAATAAAAACCTTCATCTATAAATGTATTTAACACATTATCATTGCCATTGTTTCTAGACTGCACTAACATTATTCACATTCTCAAAAGCTCAATTAAGAAACTGCACATGCATTGACTTGCAGATCACATTCAAGGTAAGAGAGACTTCTCAATATTTTCAGTGCTCCCCACATAAGTAAAAAGCTACTGGACAAAATAAGAATTGGCTGCTAGGAGGCAAGAAGCCTTTACTGAGGTGACCTCTAAAATCCTTGTAATAGTAAAATGTTAATAAAATATTTGAACATAATATTTCATGTGTATCTTCTGTGTTTGCAGTATTTGCATGGTTACAGCAAGCAGTATGTTTGCTCTCACAAAACTTACAATGTAGCATTTCGTCTGTCATTTCCATGATGCACAAGAATTCCTTTAGTATCTGCAGACTTTCCCTTGTTCCCTTAATTCACAACGACCATTTTATATCCTATATTGCAGAAGAAGCATTAGAAACATGTTATTGGCTTTCTTTATATATTAGGTGGTGTTGGGATAGTCCTGGTTGCAGGGAGAGAGTGGACAGTGGGCATGGCCAGGTTGCTATGGGTGGTTGTTATCCACCCACATTGTTTGGGGGAGGATAGTTTTGGGGGAAGAATAAATGAGCACACCCTGGAAGATTGTTTGTATAACTTAGGTAAATATGTGGTTTACCATTTAAACTCTTGTGCTCTTCTGGTCTGTATCAATGACTAGACAAAGCTGCTGTATATCTACAAATTTCAGTACTAAACTAATTTTATTTTTACATCTGATATCTCACAGTCTATTAGAGTTATTATACAGGTATTAGACTAGATTTTCAGGTTTATATCAGCATATGGTTATTAATTTCTTCTCAGATGTACAGCTGAGGGGCTGTCATGACTTTCCTTAATGAGACAGATGGAATCCCAAGTTTTTTTGTACTTTAAAGTACTATACGAAAAAATAGATTTTTGCTTTAATCTTGTCTAAAATATGTGTTCTAGTTCAGGGGATGCTTTTGATTTGTTTTTTTTTTCTCCCTTGAAGGGGGAAAATATTCAGACAGGAAGAAAATAGTTAAAGATGGGATAGTTCCTGCTGCATGTGTGTATCTGTTTTTGTATATACCCTCACATGCATATGTACACTTTTAAGAAAATGTAGATGCTTATTCAAATGCTGAGTACTATAACTTAAATCACATACCAGACTATGTGGTTTGGTGTGAAATTGGGGGGATGCAAAGAAACCTAAATAGTTTTTTGAAACCGTTCCAAAGAGTCATGAATATTAATAAATACATCACAATTGAAACGCCAGAGTCTAACATTTAAGTTATTTAAACACTGGAGAATATTAAATTAAAAATGCATCATTTTTTTTCAGCTGGGATAGTTAGGAATTTTCTTTAGTTTTGAACTGAGTAAAAGCCAAATGAGGCCATGTAGGAATTTGCCTCTGGACATGCTGAAATGCCAAAAGCAATTGAACTGAGATTCAAAACATTGGATAACTATTTAGGTTCTAACTTTGAAGCAATAGAAATAATATTTTAACAGAGATCCTATATTTTTTCAGTTAGTTTTCAAGACACTTTTGCTACCAGAAAAATTCACAATGTCAGTACAAACAGAAAATAAATTAAAATTTAAAAAACAGTTGCACTTGACACAATTCCAAAGAAAGACCAATTGCAGTTATAGCTATAAATTCAGTGTGGAAGATACAAAAAGATTTACAAGGACCAAAACATTTCAAATCAGTGAATAATTCCTTGGTTATTGACAAAGACTATATTGTGCTATCCCTTTGTACATCTGAGTTCAATTAAATTGGCTGTTTGTAGATGCATTGTTTTGCAACCAAGTAACATTTAACACCATAGGACAAATCACCTTAGTAATGTTGTGAGCAGTAATTCTTTTTGATTTCTTTTAATGATTCTGAAGTACACATAACATTAAGTGGTATTTGTACAAAAAGTGCATATCCCATAGCGGTTAGTGTTTACTTATAATTCTTCTATCTTCCTTGCCTTGATTACCACATTTAGATATTTCAGACTAAAATAAATGTCAAATAATATTTGTCTGTTAAAAGTTTTTAGGGTTCTGGTCCTTCTAAAAGAGGGGCAGAATAGAAAGAAGAAAAGAAGGACACTGGGAGTGTTGACAAAGTTAGGTGGGGCTGCCTGTTGAGGACAGTTCTCAGAAAGGAGTCTCAATTTATTTTCTGCAACTTCCAACCCCTTGGTAACACAATAGATGGAAGAGCCTGAAAGTTGCCTGAAAAAGCCAGACTTACCAAACTCAATACCAGAAAATTATAAATCCTTAAATTAAAGCCTATGCTTCTGAAAAATACCTACCTCTTCATATGTGTTCATGAGTGTAAAAAATGTGAAGAGTTCTACAAAAACTCTTGAAATCAATTTGAAATTTGGCTTTTTGACCCTTTGTCTACTAGGAATTTAATGCTAACATCTCCTAGTATTTAAATTAGGATTCTAGCCCTATACAGACACGATGTTCAACTTTATTTAATATCTCATTATTTATATATTAGTTTGCTGCTTTCCAAACACTTAGAGAATACATGCAATGAAAAACTGTGGTATCAACATTGCAGCTGAACTACCATAGACTAGCTCTATAAAATGTCATGCTTTGCAAGACAATTGAAGTCCTACTGACTTTCATATAGCTGGGATTTCATTACGTGTTTTTCATCATCAAGTGACAAAGTGTTCAAGCTGAAGTTTGGTTGTGTTAGGCAGGTCTGGGCTACACATTCAAATACCAGAGGAAAAAATAATACACCTAATCTTCTAATTTTCAGGTTTTTTTAATTAAATTTCAGGTATTGCAACTGTGTTTACTGGCTAAGTTCACAAAAAGGGAAGATAGGAGAAGATATGGTACCTTGATGTTATTAGATCCTTATTTCATGTCGCATTTTAAGTTTTTCGTAAAATGCAGGTTTCAGATATGTTTCCTCACATGTTAATCTATATTTCTCCCTAATTTTCTTGGGCATCTAAATAGCTGGATTGAAGAGAAGTTAAGGACCCTGAAAAGTCTTTATTCTGAGTCTTACAACTTTTGCAGACTTTCTAACTCTTGTGAATATCAACTAATTGTAACTCACTGATACTTCATTTTCCTATAATGATTTACTGAATCTAGATAAGAGTCATTCCTGAGTTAACAAAACTTCCCTAATTACTTTCCTTACAATTTGTAGGTATATAACATGTTTTCTGTATTATATGAAAGTGTGGGAAAAAAGTATATTTTCATTTTTAATTATTATTGTCTATACTTTTTCAATCTCTTAAAAATATCACTGTTTGTGGAGGAATAGCAAAGATATCTGAGGGACAAAATAATGCTGTAATATATTTGTTGTGGAGCTATAAATCAGCTTCTGCCTGTGCACAAATAGCCAAAGAATGGCATTAATGAGATCTCCTTAGCCAACATTTGTTCACTTTGGCCCACATTTCCCACTTTGGATTTTACCTGTCCTGTTTTTTCCAGTCCCCAAACTCACTTCTCTTCATTCCAGTTTCCTAATTTTGCCTTCTACAAACATACCATTGGTGTTATTTTTTAAATTAAATTTTAAGAATTGCAAAGAAATAGCATTCTTGGTTCATAGCTGGGCGCACAACCTAATCACCATGAATCATGTTCTCAGGTACACTGGTATTTTTATTAACTGGTATGTTATGACTCATATCATGAAAAGGAAAACGAAAAATCAGGGAGTTGTGATCAGTTGATATTCAATATAGCCAGGAATTCTGCAAAGGTTCTAAGACCACCAGAATAAAGGCTTTGCCAGGGTCCTGGTTTAAGCCTGTTGTCCTCAGCCTTCCCTGCAGAGGAGCCTGTTTCTGCCAGCATGTGCTCCAAGAACTCTCCTCCTTTTCTCTTCCGCAGCATTAGCAAATTTGTACTCATTAAGAGGGTAGGAGGCTGTGACCCCATGTTCCCTTTTGACACAAGGTTTACAGTGCATTCTGTGGAATACATGATGCCACTTTTTTTCCTGGAACTACTGACCCATGATGTTTTTATGACAGCAGGAAAACAAAAAAGAAAGTAGCAAAAAAACCCATCTCACATATACTACCCTTGACTGACTACTGAGAGAGTGTGAAGGGTTTGAGGTTAATTTTCCCAAATGCATTTATTTCTAAATCAGAGCCTCTCAATGCTGTGAAAATACATGTACCATAACACTTTAAGTGTCTTACAGTAACAGTGATGACAGCTTAAAAGAGGATATAAAAAGGGAAGTAAAAATGATTTAAGGCTCCAAGTATCTCTCTGTATATACGTATGAACCGACTACCATAGTTTATTGAAGCCATACTGATAAACTGAAGAGGAATATTCCAACTTCAGGTGCAAGAAGACAGAAGAGTGAAAACACCAGGGGCTGTATCTACCACACTCAACCTAAAAATGGTTCTTTCTGAAATAAATGCTCTGAATTTCTCAAGCTTCCTTTGATTCTCATGTTCCTGCAGTGCCATACACCAGCTGATAGAGTAGCAGTGATATTGCTTTAGAAGTATTGATATGAATACTCTGATAAATCCCATAAAAACCAAACACATGCTGATTTTTCTCAAAAAATGGAAACATATTGCTATCAATTAAAACACAACTTTTTTTTTTTACAGATGAGAGTCTGCTTTTGAATGTGTGTTCAAGAAGATTTAAAGTATTTTCCACAGTCTCCTGAAATACACAAACTATTTTTTAATTGTTTTGTCAATTTCTTTTTGGGGTGATTCATATATCACTGTTGGCATCGTAAGTGGTAAAATGCATAAAGAAAATTTAGTTCTATGTTGGTTTAGCACAGCCTGGTTTTTGATAGTGGAGGGGTTCACAGAGGTGGCTTCTGTGAGAAGCTGCTGGAAGCTTCCACCTTGTCCAGGAGAGCCAATTCCTGATGGCTCTGAAGATGGACATGCTGCTGGGTGAACCTGGGCCAGTGAGAAAGGTAACACCTCTGTGATAACATATTTAAAAAGAAAATCAAAACAAAGCGGGTACAGTTTTAATTCCAGATAGAGAAGAGGAGGAGGTAAGAACATCTGACAGACACAACATGGAGACACCAAGGTCAGTGGGGAAGGAGGGGCAGGAGGTGCTCCAGGTGCCAGAGCCAAGATTCCTCTGCAGGCCATGGTGAAGACCATGGGGAAACAACTGTGCCCCATCAGCTCATGGGGATCCATGGGGGATGCAGAGATCCACCCACAGCCCATGGGGGAGGTGCCCATGCCAGAGCAGGTGGATGCCTGGAGGAGGCTGTGATCCAGTGGGAGATCCAGAGGAGAGGGCCCTACTTGCAGGCTGGAGCAGCCTGCACTTGGAGGACTGGACCCTGGTGATGAGTGAGCCATGCCACAGCACTTCGGGAGGACTGTCTGCCTGTGAGATTGGAACCATGCAGGAGAAGTTCACAGAAAACTGTCTCCATGGATAGGGACCCCACAGTGTAGCAAGGGAAGGAATTCTCTCCCTGAGCAGTGGAAGGTGATCTTGGATGACAAACTGACCAAAATTTCCACATCCTGTCTTCCTGCGGGGTGGGTGAGAAGGAGGGAGGGATTGGAGGAAGGTGTTTTTAAAGCTTTATTTTACTTCTCATTATGCTTCTCTGATCTTGTTAGTAATAAATTCACCTTTCTCCCTATAAGTTGAGCCTGTTTTGCCCTTGTAGTGTTTTCTCCCAGTCCTTAACTCATGAACCCTTTGTTAAATTTTCTCTGCCCAACCGTGGCAGGGGAGGGTGAGTGATCAGCTGTCATGCGTGCCTGGCATTTGGCCAGTGTCAAACCACAACAGCTACATCATTCAATTGAATTGTGTTAAAGTACTATCAGAAAAACAAGATGTCATTTCATATCAATATTAGTAAACTGGAGTGCCAATTATTGGCACAACTAAACAGTAATAGTATTGCCTCTGCTATTCTGTTTACAGCATTTGCTTTAGGACTAATATACTCTCAGGAATATTTCCATCAGATAGTTTATATTTTTATTTGACACATTGTATAAAGGCCATTCTTAAACATATTACAGAATAAGATTACTTCAATCTGTTAATCTGGATATAATCAATCAACATACAGCCAAACAAAGTGCAACATGTTTTTGCTCAGTACAATTCCTCCATTTTGTCAATACATTTTCTTAAACATGACATTATATATGACATATATACATATGCCATGTACTTCTTGTTCTTAAGCCTGACTGTTATGGTAGAAATGAGAATACGTGAGCAAACCTCTTAATATCTCCAGCTTTTCCTTCATCTAAATATTGTGCTGTTATCTAAGAATTTTGTCCCTTTTTTGTGCCTGCATCTTTCCCTGTTCAAAACAATTATGATCTCATGCAAATTCATTTGATCCTTTGATTAACCTTCACCATCTGACTACCCTCAAATTCTGTGAAAGGTGAAAGAAAATCAGAGTGAAAAGAGCATACTTGGATTGTGGTAGTATTACTAAGTGGAAAGGAAAACTTCTCCTTTGTATGGCAGAACTCATGTACACTGTTCATATGATGTTATTTTTTGCCCATCACCTTTTTTGAAAGACACATTTAATTCTTCATATGTGTGGCAATAGAAACTGAGAATAAGTATTGCATATCAGATGAATTATCTTAATAGGAGGGTGAACACAGGTCTTCTAGTGTTCATAGCTGCAACATGAACACTATTAAAGCTGTATATTAATATTCTGTTCATGAAGTTTAATTAGTAAGAAATACAGCTGGAGAATTTTTCATTACAACCAATTGTTATTAATTGTCACCAAGGTTTCCTAATTATTCACTTTGGCTGGAAGCTAATTAATTTCACATCTTTTGTGCTAGTTAGCAAAGAAATATGTTTTCACCCACATATACCAAAAGGGAAGAAGAAAAATATTATTTAGAATGAATTTTTAGCTTTCGTGGAACATATTTGTTTCAGAAGTCATAACAATTTTACTGGTTATTGAAAATAAATGCTTGAGAGGTGTGTCTTGAGAAGGGTATAAGGTATAGTTCTTGATGAAATGTAATAAACAGTTTGTGATATTTTTCATTTCCCTTTGTCTTGAAGATAAACTTTTCTTATGCAAATCATAAAACCTTATCTCCTTTCCCACCTTGAAAGAGTTGGTTATTCAAAGAGAAATTGTTGCATGAGGGCCTTTTTTACTTCATGTTGGATCATGCCAATCTCTCATTTCACAGTTGTTACCAAACTTCATGTTTTCCTAATTTCTTATTGTTTTTACAGAAAGATTCATTCCCGTTAAATTAATAGCTTATCACTTGGATAAGTTCAAAATTTAGCTAATTATTTTCAAACTTTAAATTCAAATGTTTGATTTTTTTGTAGGCTCTTTTTTCATGTCCATATTTCTTTTGGAGTGCACCTATCATAGCAACTTAACTCGGAGAGATATTTTGTGTGTGTGTGTGTTTGTGTGTGTGAGAAACCTGTTCTGCTTCTAAGTTGATTTCTGTTTTTCCTTTGGTCTCTCAGGTTGGTTTCCCCGAGACATATTGGTTGAGTCTTTTTTCCTTGAAAGCCTGTGCCAGAAGCAGAAGAAAGAGATGGAGTTCGCCAGCTCAGGTTTCTCAAGGTTGTTTATTGTCTCGTATCTCTATGTTCCTTCAGTGCCCAGCAAAGATCCTTGTTCCTTGCAAGGCAAGAGCACGAGGCAACTCCCCCCAGGTCGGGTGCACTGGACCTTTTGTACCCTTTCTCTGACCCAGCCATCATCCGCAACATATTTTTTATTTACAGTCTATTACCAATACCTAATACCTATGTTAGACGTGTGACTTCTATGCTAAACCAATCCCTTGTGACCCACCACGGCAGAACACGGAGAACAAGGACAAGAAGGAAGAAGGACAGGGCCACACCCTGATTCCTCCATCTTGCCTTCCCTATTTGCACCCTGTGATAAACTAACCACTATTGACATCAGACTCTTGGGGTCTGTAGTTCTTCATACAGTGTTGGTAATTTTTCCCACGGGCTGAGATCAAAGACAATGTTACCTTGGGCCCTGTGCCAGGGTCTCAGACCCCCCTGCCAGGGGGTATCATCACAGGTTAATTGATCTTAATTGGCTGTCCTGCAGGTGTATCAGTGTGCTATCACTTTATAGCATCTTTTAGTTACTTGATGTAACTAAAGATGACTAATGCTTCTCAGTGATCATAGTTATCCTCTGTCATACCAGGCTGTGTTGTGTTCTTTGCAGAAATGAAACAAGAAAACAATCATGGCCAGATGTGCACTGTAAGAAATAAAGGTCATGAAGGCCCCACCTTGATGTTGGTTCTCCCATGTTGTCTCATTCTGTGTTACCAACGGTTATCCTCACTGCTGTGTGGTAGTTATAATTACTGTATCTTACTTCCATCCCATTCGTCGTATTCATTTATGTACCCCCATCCTCCTACGTGTTACTGTTCATTGTATTCATTGTATTCATTCATCTGTGTAGTCTCTGTTCACTTACGTGTTGCAGTTCAGTGTATTCGTGTTCCCCTTGCTCTCTTATGTGTTACTGGGTACCCTCCTGTTCTCCTGTGTGTTGCTGATCCTCCCCAAGGCCCCCTCCTCTTGTTTTTCCGTCGGGAAACTGCGCGCTGCTCCCACCATCTCTGCTTTGCTCTCCATGTGGCCTAAGAGTGGCACTGCCAGCTACCCGTACTTCACAAAATGGCTGCGCCACCTACAGAATATGCAAATGAGCTGGCACGTAGCCAAGTTAGGTGAAATATACCTTTAAATCAGCAAACCTAGAAAGATTTCTTACAAAAGAAACATGTTACCTAATAAAGAGAGAAAGTAGCTTTCAGCAGAGAGAGTTCACAAGTGTCGCCCTGACTTGTACCGAGCTCCATTAGAGCAAGGACCCCTGGACTCTGAGCCATTAGAGAGGTCTTTGGATGTTCCCATGAGGACGAGACCCCCGGACCTGGCGTCTACGACAACAGGGACAACGCGCTCCTCCTCTTCGACGTCGACCTGGGAGCAGGGGAGGCGGCGGCGCACACCACTCGAGCCCCCACCGAAAGGCTGAAATCTTTTAATAAAGGCTTTTGAAGGGAGAAAAAGCTCTCCTGGCCCTAATTTATAACATGCACCATCACTCATGAGCTGCATCCATAAGCAAATAAATTCAGCTATTATTTCCTCATCAAACCCACTGCCATAAGCAGTACAAAAGCAGTCAAGCTGTAAGCCAAAGCAAGTCCAGGCTGGAGTCATTGAGCATCTCCTCCAGAAGTATTGTGGGGGCTGCAAGGTCTTGAACTCCTCATTCTCCTCGCTGGCAAAGCCTGACCCTGGAGCAGCGTGCAGAAAGCTAGGGGCTAGATCTGTCTCTGCAGTCTCCAGGCTAGTTTGCTCGTGGGAATTTAGGCCTCCAGGTGGGACATGCTAGCAAATTCCAGCAGGGAGGTTGATGTGAGGCCCTCAGCAGTTGGGTCTTCCGCGGAGGCAAGGCAGAGGCACAAGGTCTCAGTGGCCAGAAGCAGCACCAAGCTGCCACCAGCGACCCCAAGATGACGAAGGCGACAAATACAGATTCCACGATAAGGAAAAGCACGCAGATGGGCACTGCCGCGTGGCCAGGGCCGTCCTTGCCGGGGTGGCCCAGCTTGCCGCCGCCCTGCCGCCGTTCATTGCCGCAGGCGCCCTGGCTGAGGCTCGCTTCGGCACTTGAGCAGCAGTACCGGAGGGCACCACTGCCGCAGCCTCCCCGCCGTCAAAGTGCTTGGGGCGCTTTCCTGCCAGCCTCCTTAGCAGTCCTTGCCCCTGGCTGCGGACCCTGCCGGCAGCAGCCAGCCTTGCATGGCACGGCCGGGCGGCAGTCGCTCCGTCAGGGCCCCCCCGTGCCAGGTCAGTGCCCCCAGCCCCCCGCAGGTTCCGCCACCGCCGCACGCCCGGGGCCAGCCTGCCTGGTGCAGAGCCACCGCCCGGGGCACACCAGCGGGGCGGGGTCAACACTGCTCCGGCCTCGCTGCTCGCCGCCCTGCCGCCCGCCCTCAGCCTGTCCCTCGGCACGGCTGTGCCTGCGCTGGGGAAGGCTCAAGGAGCCCAGGCGCTCCCCACACGGGCGGAAGGGCAGAGTCGGTCTGTGTGGAAGGGTCCGACCCAGACACAAGCTGGAGCTGGCCCCGAGGAGCTCTGCGGCCCGTTCCCCTCTCGCTTCTCTTTGATCCCGCTCACTCCAACCCGCTGTCTGTCTCGCTCTCACACCCTCGACCATCCATCCTGCAGATGTGCCTTTCCAACAGGGCCTTCTGGTAAACATAAACCTGAACAACTTTAACCGGTACAACCCCTTATCTCACATTTCGTGTTAGCAATTGGCATCTCAGGCTTTAGGTGGTATTTCAGTGAAAACAGGCATAGAAGAAACTCCATCAAACTCATTTTGTCTCTGAGAGGCACATAAATGTCAGAAGGTCCAGTAATGTTCTGTACAGACTGTTATAAATGCCAATCCAATATTCCAACTGAAAATATGATTTGGTTTATTGAAAAATCAAATTACAGAATTTCAGTAAAAGCCCCCAGAGGAGTTACGGTGATGATAAACCCGGGATCGTCAAAGGGTGAACGGGGATGCAGCCTCTAGCACACTGCAGCCCCCTCAAAAGTTCACGAATTGGCCCCGTCTGGGGTCCAGGTTTTATACACTTTATTTTGCCCCTGGCATAAGATTTCCCCACAGTTTCTTTGTTTCCCAGGACTAGTTATTCGAACTCATTGTCCTCCTTGGTCTGCTGAAAGGAGTTTCTTCTGAGAGGGAGAGGTGCCAATTTCAGTCCTCCCAAGGTTTGTGAATGGAGGGGCGTTCTTCTCCAGAGATCGGGGGTGATGATGGTTCTCTGATGGCTCTGCTGCCCATGGGAGGAGAACTGATTTCTTATCTTAATGTGTCTTCCTTTCTGATGCCAATCTCATCATCTCCAGTTCCGGACATCTCATTGTTTCCTCCTGAATGGTGGTTACTGGGTGGTGCCTATCTAGGAATTTCTTAATTCCGTGGCTGGCTGGAATTAGGTTACACTTTATATTACATTTTACCAAACCATGATTTTAACATGTTATGATTCATAAAAAAAACCCCACTGATTAACCCACTATATTTATCACACAGACTAAGCTTTACTGTTGTACAGAAGGATATAAACTACTTGAGTTTTGGTCACAAAACCTTAGTCACAAGTCCACGTGAAGTATGGCTCTGCCACCAGTCAATGTTGCCAGTTACTCAGATGTAAAATTTCTAAATACTTCTTGTCAGTTTAAAAAAAATTAGAGTAACTGTACCCAGTTAATAGCAAACACACATCTGGCACCAAATAAACGAGCACCAGTCCAAAAGATTTCTGCATCTCTGCCCCTGCCTTGCCGTTAGCAACAAGTGCTTTCAGGAGAAACCTCTGCAACCGCCTGTGGATTCATAGCCCTTCTCCTGGTTTCAGACGTACTCTGCTTGAGAAACAAGGATCTAAATATTTGTTTCTCTGTTGGAAATTTTATATGTTTTTGCTCTATGGCAGTTAGATGCACAGACAGTTCTCAGCTGATGAAAGGCCCATGTTCCCTATTACAACCTATTGCTGACAAGTTAAATTTTGACATTCTGTATTCTTTTGGAGAATTATGTTATTCAGAATTATCACTCAGAACAACAACAAACACATTTTAGCTACTGATTTTATCAGTCTTATCTACTTGCAGTTACAACAAACTACCTGAAAACAAATTTATAGACTGATTGCATTAAGATTTGGGCTAAATCTGATTTTTTTTCCCTCTTACTTATTTTAACTAAACTTTTACTTCTAAATATTTTCTGAGATTTAAATATCTCAGAACTTTTGAAAAATCAATTTCAATGGCACTTTTTGCCTTTTAATGCTTCTTAAACTACTTCTTCAAATATCTTATGTGTTCCATGTCTAAATACACAGCCAAAACCACCACAAAATAAGAAGGAAAAAAAAAGTCTTTATTTTCTTGATTTGTATTTATTTAATGTCTGGTGAGAAACTGGACTGTGGAGCATGGAGCTGGACCAAATATCTGCATGAGAATCAATTGCCGTTTAAAAATCTGTTAAATCACTGTGGTAACATGGTTCTGAGGCCGTGAAGCATTAATCACAGACTTACACCAGTATCATGTAAAAAGGGAAGAAGTGATGAAAATGTTGGCATTCTGATCGGAGAATGGGAAGAAGGTAAAGCAGGGGCAGATTAACAAGAAACCTTGGTTATGGCAAGCGTTAAATGTCCATGTTTTCTAGTGGAATGACTCAGGATGTTGTTTAATTCTTACCTAGCACAGACACATACAGATATTTGAGTGAATTTCTCTAGAAATATTTAGCCGTGCACCTCAGTTTCCATTTTGTCTCCTGAACACTTTTAATCACAGTTGTTATACTTTTGCTATTAAATATGGATAAGAATCTGTGGTATATGTTAAAGATAACTATAACACCAAGTATTTTTGGAAGTTTTCTTTTTCCCCCCCAAACTTCCTTTCCTAATCTCATTTTTTAAGTTTTGTCTTTCATCTTTTTTTTCATCTTATCAGACTAATGTTGGTCTGTTTCCAGCATTAGCATTACCTAAGATAGGTACTCTTATCAATAGTTACTCATTAAAGAAAACGTACCAGGCTGTCAATGAAAGAAAGCCTTTAAAAGCAAGAAACAGTGGTGAAAATATTGGTACTTGCCTTCAGTTTGAGAGAGGGATCAAACTGTATTTGTTTTCATCAATACAAATAGCTGCTCAATGAAATGTGAAAAAATTATTCATGAACAGAACTGAATTTTTACATGATCAGCTTGGATAAAGAGAAATTACGATGTGTTGCACTGCCATCATACCAATTTTTTTTTTGCTGTATAGGAAGAAAAATCACAATAAAAAAAGCTCACTGAATCAACATTAGTAATTTCTTTGATAACTCTCTTTTCAGATTTCAATTAAAAATTAATAGGAATAGATAGCAAACAAATTTGCCATGAATGTCCAAAGAAGAGTAAGGGACTGTGGTTAAGGTACATGGATATGTCGATCTTATCAGATTCAGTTTTATAGTATCCTGAGTAATCCTTATACTTCTGCCTAGTTTAAGTCTAGTTATACTAATAATTGTGTTACTTTAATGACACTTAATATACATCATGTTGAAAGCATCTGATGTATTTCCCCTCATGGAATGACACACGGGAACAGCGCTGTGCAAATGGACCTGGGGGTTCTGGTCCATGGCCAGTTGGATTTGAGTCAGGAATGCTCTGGCAGCCAGGAGGGCCAGCTCTGTCCTGAGGGGGCATCAGGCACAGCATCACCAGCCGGGAAAGGGAGGGGATTGTCCCGCTCGGCTCTGCTCTGTTCTGTTCTGCTGTCTTGATTTGAAAGACAGGTATCTGCTAGGAAGGGGGCAGGACCTCCCTAGAGATGAAGAATTCAAATCCCCTCCCTCCAAATTATTTTAATTTAGAAAATTAAAGGGGCTTTCAGACAGAAGTATGGGGATAGGAATAACAGTTCTTTACTAGCATATATGACAAAACAACAAACAAACAACAACTACAGCATCAATAATAAACAGAACCAAGAACCTTGAGGGCTTTCTTTCACAAATGCCGGGGACAGTTTGATCTGGGTGCCCCTGCAGGACTCCGAGAGGCCGAGCTGGAAGGGAGGAAAGTCCCGGGCTGGTGGATGAGATGAGGAGCTCTGTGCTGGCAGCTGGAGCAGCAGGGGTGTCCCGGCAGGGCTGGGCAGTGCAGGGCTACAGAGTAGCAGGAGAGCCTCAAAGCTCTGAAGAAGCAGTGGCGGTGGGGGGAGAGGCTGGAGAAAACGAGCTCAGGATTCCCGGGTACACGAGCAGATGATGGTAGATTTCCCAGGACAAGGCAGAGGCAGAGTGCTGGCCGTGAACTCTTCCTGCAGCGAGGGGCAGCTTGACCGTCCTCCTCGATGCTGAGAGCAAGAGTGAGTTCCCCTCTCCACCCCAGCTCTGTCTTTTACCCTCTCCCCTCTGATGGAAACCCTCAGAGACTCAAAAACAATAGGTGTAGCCTTGTGCTGCCATGTCCTTCAACTACTCCTCTTTGTTCTGGCTAAGTACTGTCGTTAAGGTTTCTTAGAAACTTATGGGAAAAAAATCTGTAAGTGAAAAAGGCAGATCTAACCCCCAACATCTGCTCTGCTCTGCGGCAGCTTCAACTTGAGTCCTGGGGACAGTATTTTTTATTTAAAAAAATATAAAGCTGTTAGGGAGTGTCCAAGGGAAAGCAAAAAGGATGGTGTAGAGCCTTGAGGGGAAGCTGTGTGAGGAGCAGCTGAGGTCACTTGGTCTGTTCAGACTGAAACAGAGGAGACTGAGGACAGAGCTCATTGCTATTTGCAGCTTTCTCATGAGGGGCAGAGAAGGGGCATGCACCAATCTCTCTTGATACCTCTATGACCAGTGCCAGAAAATCAGGGAATGGCCTGAAGTTGTTTCTGGTGGGGTTTAGACTGGATATTGGGAAAAGATTCTTACTGCAGAGGGTGGTTGAGCTCTTGAGCAGGCTCTCCAGGGAAGTGACCACAGCACCAAGGCTGACAGAGCTCAAGAAGTGTTGACAAAACTCCCAGGCATAGGGTGGGATTCTTAGGGTGTTCTCTGTAGGGCCAAGAGTTGGATTTCAGTCATCCTTGTGGGTCCCTTGCAATTCAGGACATCTCATGATTTTATGATTATTTTCTGTTACAATTAAGGATAGAAAGTGGAAGTGAGGCTGCAAGATAGGAATTAAAGGCATGCCTTTCAGGTTCTAATTCCTATCATTGATTTTAAATTTGAGCATCTGATGAAAAACCCACCTGTTTAATCTAAAAGCTTTGCATCAGCCTCTTGAAAAGATTCCTGTGCAGCTGCCTTAGCTGTAAGGATTGCTTTATGCATACAGATTCCCAAAATGGGGAATAGTGTAGCAATTCTATAAAAATTCAATACAGGAAAAAAGGAAGGAAAAATTATGACAAGTAGAAAATAAAATTATAGTAAATGACATGCTTGAAAGCTAGTCAGTAGTGAGAGCAAATAAATGAAACAAAAAAGAAAGAATATATGAGATACACATTCTGCAATGAAACTATTAAAGCAACATTTAATTTTTTAATCACTCTTTCCAATCTTAATTCACTCATTTCCTATTTCTAATTTCTTAACTGTTGTTTCAATCATATTTTCACTCTTTTTTTTCTTACATTTACTTAGTACTAGGTTTTTTGTACTTTTTGGTTAAGGGGAGATGAGAGGCATTTTTGCTCTATCTCCTTTATATTTTACCATGTTATTTTCTTCTATCTCCTCTCTCAAATGTTTATCAAGATTTAGTTATATTCATTTATCTGCTTATGAGGTAGGTGGTTAGGAATTACAAGTGAAATGTCACGTTTCAAAACTATAATACCACAAAAATTATTTCTCTGAGGATCAGGTCTCTATTTTATATTTATTCCCATTTTTCACACTCTTCCTCTAAACATTAAGTTTTTCTTTTGGGGAGGATTTTTTCTCCCTGACAGGAAGAGAACAGAAGTAAGATTCTGACCAACAAAATCTCTTCTAGGTAAATCACATCAATGACCTGCTTGTTCAAAATCTGACAGTAGTAATGAACTTGATTGAAAAGGATAACTAAATTGTAGACAAAATTTACGCATAAAAGAATGTTATCATAAGGTTTTCAGAACAATCTTTTAAAACATATGCTCACATGAAAGTCTCTTTTAACCACTTAAAAAGTAACATTTGAAATTTGTTTAATTCTGAAATTAAAGGGAATTTGAAAAGACAGTCCTAATACCTTCCTCCCTTTGGTTGTCAAACCTTTAACATTCTGGTAATTAGGAAGCTGTTGAGAGTTCAACCATTGGATTCAACATGTTACAGTTTTTTTACACAAGTTTTCTGGCGCCTTATTTCCCATAGTTACGGAAACATAAAACATATGGAGTTTTTTCTCTTAAAAATTTTGAGAGAGCATCTTGGAAATAAAACTTGCTAAGACACTTTGGGTTTCCAGATCCTTGAATATGCTCTAAAAACAATCTTTCCTTTCAAGCACAACATAATCAACTAAAATCTTACCAATTGCATTTCTGTGTTTTTCCATGTAATTTAGCATTACTTCCTCTGTGGAGTTCCCTCATGTCTGGTTTGGCAATATGGCACTGTTGTCAGAACTCTGTTTGTACTCCAAGACAACCTGACCACAGTAACATCTAAAACATGATCTTTTATACTTTGACTTGATGGGAGCTTTAGTCAGAAACATAATGTAATAGTTCAATACTTGAGATGAAATTCAAAATTCAAGTATGAATATTTAAAGTACATCAACTGTTAAAACAGATGTTACAGTAAATCTGCATACAACATTTAAATCACAACAGAAATAAAAATTAATCTTTTATATAGATACATATATTTTAGTCCTTTCTTAAACAGAACTCAGTGAAACTACTTGCACCTATGCCCTTGCTTACCTGCTGTACAAAATGAGTCTCAAGATTTCTTATTATAAAGGAGTAGGATAAGAGCAACAAAACACACTTAAGTGCAAGGGAAACAGCTAAATCAGTATCTTTGCTGTAGAAGTAGTTTTGCTCCAGTTTACATATCTACAGAACTCTGAGTTGTCTTAGACCAAATGAATCACGGCAAAATATTGGCATGGAAAGCCAACATTAATATAAACCATGACTCAAATAAATTCTCTCTACATAAATAATAAAAAAATATTTTTATATTATTGGTTTTGTGAACAGTTTTATATAGTTGCTTTATTGGTCAGTTAGTCAAGGAAGACTGGAAAATCACAATCATCCTGACTATCCTTATAAGCAAATAATAAAGCCAAACCCCTTTTTCAGTTAATATGAGAATCCTCTCAGGTCTTTCAAATCAATGAATGTAAATGAAAAGTTGTTATGGCTGAACCAACTGCTCACTGCCCTGGGCCCCACAGTTAGGACAGGGTGGAGAAATGTAAAAACAAAGGCAAAACCCACAGATTGAGATTAAAAAAAAAATCCAAATTAATCAAAATATAATCTAAAAGGATTTAAAGAGCCCAGTTGCCTATCTCAAACCCTGTCAAGGTCACAGAAGGAATTTTCCATACGATGATCCACCACAGCAGGATCTTGAGATAAGCACAGAAGGGAATGTCAGGAAGGCCCTTATTCCAGGCCTGGTAAAGGTTAGATCTAGTTAACGCTTCCTGATTAATGTATCCAGACAAAAATTCCCCCTGTGGCAAACAGAGTGAAAGGAAGCAACTGTTCATATACATGTCACCAGTCAAAGTTTTGGGACCAAAGGCATCTGCAACCTCCAACAAGCACCAAAGCATCAGCATCCCCAGGCTCAGTTCTGGGGTCTTCCACCAGAGGACTGCACATGATCCAGTTTTAGGGCACACAGTGCAAATCCTCCCCTGCCAGGGGAGGTACCTCAGCATTCCCAACTGAAGCTGAATGTATATTAACCCATTGAACTGTATGGTATGGACAGTGACCATCATTTCAACCAATGCACATAGAAATTTCAAAAATCATGTATCACCACTGGATACACAGTGGTGATAGTTTCCTCTCCCTGCTTTATGCCTTCTTTCTCTTTTCTTCTTTTCCTTATATACTTTCTTAAGTGATACCGTTATAATTTTATATATTTATATTTCTATAGGTAATAACAAAAGTGGCTAAATACCTCCTTTCCCCTGCAAGCAAATTGTTTTAAAATAAACCTGCCACAGCTAAATCACCCTAAGGGATCTAGTAACAAAAACCTCAGTTACCTCACCTTGGGGGCAGATTGTAACATCAGAGAGAGAGAGAGAGAGAGAGAGAGAGAGAGAGAGAAAGAGGGTGGTGGGGCCGGGGAGAGAGAGAAAGTGGAACAAAACCAAAGTGATGCCCAATGCAATCGCTCAGGTCAGCATGTGCTACGTTTCAGCTTCTTGTGCATCTGCTCACTGGCAGAGGATGAGACAGTGAAAAATCGATGACTTGGGTAAGCACGACTTAGCAACACCCAAAATATCAACGTATTATGAGCATCATTCTTATACTGACTCCAAAACACAGCCCTGTGCCACCTATCAGAAGGAAAACTAACTCTATCCCAGCCCAAACCAGGACACCTGTTTAAGACCTTGATGCCTGCTAGTGAAATCCTCTGTGTACTTCTTGCAGGAAAGCACAGAAAGCATCTCTGTATTTCACTGGGTTTACTTTTATGTGCACTATTTAAAAATTATATGTACGCTTCCATCAGATAAGGAATTATAGACAAACCCAACCTTTAATAAGCTAACATTATAAAACAATAAACATCTTTAGTCTCTGCAATGTAAAATTCTACAATATGGCTTAGCAATTCATCTCCATGTACTGAGAATGCAAGCTGTTTCTGAAGAGTTATCCCTTTCTTATACAGCTTAATTTACACATTATTACAGTGTTTTAAGAGAAAACAGCAGGGTTTTAACTAGCAATCAGTTTTCGTATCTATTTAAAATTTCAGATACCTTTAACTTTTGCTGACTTCTCAGCAGGGACTGCAATGTTCGTTTAGTTCTCTTTCCATTAAGAATTGGGAGCTATATTAGCCCTAAAGCCTAAACAAGATGATGGCACACAAACATAAAAGTTTAAAAATCCTCTGTCCTTGGGATATTAGAACCACAAAATGACAAAATCCTCCTTGGAAAAATGCTCATAAGAAGTAACATCTCTAATACAGAAACTGAAACAAACACCCATATTTAAGAAACAAATTAAGGTATCTAATTTATACTTTTTATCTAATCTTATACTTTTTTATTTTCAGTTTATTCACTGGTCATTAAATCCATTAGGCTGATTTTTTTCTAGATTTTTTTTTTTATTATGAATGATTGCCTACATCCTCACAAAATGACTTTTCAAACCATTAGACCCAATGCAATTTCCTTTGTGATTGTTTTAATAGTATAGTGCACTTGGCACTTAGTTTTGAAGCATTTGCAAGTAACAGTAATAAACTAAATAGCCCAAAGTTTAATAAGTTGGTCATTTTTTCTGGGTACACACCTGTCAGTCAAAAGAATCCAGCATTTCAAGGATGTCACTTAGTAACTGAAGGGTTTTATAAATGCTTGTTTATTAATTTACATCTTTGCAACACTTGCAATCAGAGGCATTCAGAGAGTTGTGTTTTGCTGCTATGGAAAGACAATGGCAATGCTCAGTGGGTTCCTAAAGGAGATTAGTAGAAGTAAAAGCATGTTCTTTTCAATTTATCAAGGACTTTATCCTAAATTCTGAGTGAATATGTCAATAATTACTTAGGAAAAGCATCCTGATGGTTTGTTTCATAAATATTCATAGTAGATATTGGTCTGTCCATCACAAGGCCTCCATGCTTTGACATGCTTTCCACGGCAGATCTTTTTCCAAACAAGCTCAGCCTGCGTTTCATCTAAACTAAGTAGATTTGCCACTGATGTGAGCAAAACTTTGATGAAATCTCAAATAATTAGCCTTGAATCACATTTGTAAATGGGACAGGATTTGTACTTGTTCAGAGACATGCAATCCTCTTCTGCCTGGAACAGCTTTTTAATTGCAGCTTTAATGAGTCTTAATGGACTAGACGTTCATGAAAAATAAGAACTCATAGAGATGCCATCAATTTGTCTTGTCATCATGCCATGTAACTTCTTCTTCAGAAATACTGCATAACTGTGACTCAAAAAATTTCCAGTTCTTTCCCCCATAACTCCCAAAGGAAGTCTGTTAATTTTCCTAGTTAAATCCAGCTAATATGACTACGTCCAGTTAAAAGAAGTTATTTAAGTGCCCCTTTTTCACTCTCCAGGCAATTTGATCCTCTAATCAATTTAGTGCCCAAACAATATACACTGTGTTTTAGTTAGGAAAAAACCTGATTATACAAAAAATAAGTTTTTGGAATAATTTATTAAAGACGATAAATAATTTTATCGTCTTTAATAAATGATTCCAAACACAAAAAAGAGTTTTGTTTCGAAATAAGATACAGTTATTTAAGAGTTATATAAATCAATAAACTAAATGACTTAGCTAATGATAGAGCACATTTTTCCATCTTTTGTATTACTTTTGGAAACACTCCTTTCAAAATGTTAAAGCTTACATAGTTTATTAATTTGGTAGGGGTCAGTCACTTTTCCCAAGTAACAAGTGATAGATTGAAAGGAAATGACCTCAAGTTGCAATAGGAAGCAATTTTTTTATTAAGAAAAATTTTACTGAAAGGCTTATCAAGCACTAGAACAGGGTGATCAGGGAGGAGGTTGAGTCACCACCCCTGGAATTATTTAAAAGATGTATAGATGTGGCACTTGAGGACTTGGTTTAATGGTAGGCTTGGTAGTATTTACAGTTGCACCTCATGATTTAAAGGTTCTTTCTAACCTAAATGAGTCTATAAATCTATGATTTCTGTATTATTATTGTATAAGTAACTTCATTCTAAAAATACTAATACTCTCTCCCATACGTTATTCTGTGTGCATCTGTGTTGGAGGAAATAAGGTTGAGAAGAGGAACAGATTATATCTTAATTTATGAGCACTTAATATCTAATTATACAGGTTCTATTGTATATACATGCATATATGGCATATTATATATGTATATAAATATACACAAACACACATGTGTACAGTTGTATACTGTGTATTCATTTCATGAATAATATTCATCTCCATGTATAATATTAGCTGGAAAAAGAATTAACCCCAAGCATCTTTTTAACCTCAAAGGAAGGGATAATTATCTTTAATGGTTCCACATAACAAATATGCCAGTCAGGGGTTACTTACATTAAAGTTCATCAAAAGAGAATCTGGAATCAAAGGCCTTCACATTAGAAGAAACTAAACAACATAACTAAGCTAGACTGTGACTTGAACACAAAATTTCCAAGTTGTAGTTGAGAAAGTATAATGAGCAAGTTTAATGAGTGAGTTTAATGTGCAAGAAGAAGCAATCCCAGAGCAGTCTAAGGGATGATACAGAATTACTACAAATGGCTTTTAATGTTAATTTTCTGCTGGGACACACCTAAAGTATTGCATAACTACAAAAAAATTATTGCCAATACTGAAACATTATAAAGCTTGTTCCACCTTCTATGTCAAGATAAGACACAACACAACACAACACAAAACAAAACAAAACAAAACAAATCCAGAAAGTGTTGTATTTTTAAATTTATAATCTCACCATACCAGAATGTACAACTTTTCTCTGACATTTATCATGATTTGCATTGGCATGACAAAGAGGCCATGGTAAATAGGAATATTAACTCAAAGAAGTAGCACTTTTGAAAAAAGATCAACATGTACAGAAATATAAAGATCAGCTTTTCAAACACGGACTTCATCTGTTAGATATTTATGATTATGAGATATAATTTTTTCCGCTTCTAACTATTTGCCTATTTAAATGACTTTAAAGCAAATATACCCTTTCTTGTACTGCTGGCTTCCAGTGTCTGATGATATAAAATGTATCTGTTAACATTTTTGTTTATCAACAAACAATAGATAACTTTGCTTTTTCTGGACTATCACTATCAATTATTACTTTGACAGCAATGTTTAATAGCCTCAGAGAATACTGCGTACTTTTTGTTCAAGGCACAAATACACGTCACATAGCTAATAAGAATCAAGAATAATCTAAATAGGAATGACAGGAGTCAAGCAGATGCAAACAAGGTCTAAAGGCATCAATCAATCAATGGAAATAAGAAATCCAGCTGCTTTTTTTTTGGTTTTTTTTGGTTTTTTTTAATAGCAGTTTGTAGTCGTGGTTCTGTCACCATGTGGTTCTTGGAATCTTGCCAAAATGAGGTATTCCAAAGCCTGGTAAACTTCTTGGAACACACAGGTTTCTGTGTGTATAAAAAAAAACCCCAAACAATACCAGCTAAACCAAAAAAAAAGGTTTTGGGTTTTTTAGGCTGCACAGGCAACTTCTTGGAGATGACTGGCACAAGAAAAGTTGTTGGTATGCATGGAGTGTTTCCTGTATACATCAACTGGCCTGTTCTCATGCTGAGGTTCTGGTTCACTGGGTCTCAGCTGAACACAAATATGTGTTAGAATCTAAGCACGCTCAGAAGTCAGAAACCAGAGGAACACTAGGTTGTGTTCACTCAAGGTTAGAGAGAAATGAAACAACTTCGCAAAGATCGTTAATTTGTCCAGAAGTCTGAAAAGAGTGAACTCAGGAGTTCTATCCGATCTGATGACAAGTAAGCCAAAGCATACAAGCAAGATCGTGTCATGAAGACAAGAAGATGCACTAAATATCACCTGCAAGAGAAGAAATAACGTTGCAGAGGAAGAAATCGAGAGAGACATTTAGGATTGCATTCATCTGAACAACACACTGACCAGAGGGAAGGTTTTATTTACAGGCATGTTAAAGAAGAGAAGCCATTGATTAAGATATTCTCCAGTCCTTTTTCAAATGGAGAATCCTAACTGCTACCACTAGGCATCCAGACTGTCTCTTGCCAGTGAAGATGATGTCTCTGCACAATATATGTTACTAAATAGGCCTCATTCCAGGCTGGAGGGAGCTGTGAGCAGCCTGGTCGAGTGGAAGGTGTCCCTGCTCATGGCAGGGAGTTGGAACAAGATGATCCAACCCTTTAAGGTCCCCTCCCAACCGAGGCCATTCTGTGATGATTCTGTGAGTACGTGCCACTATTGAATGCAAATGTATATGTCACCTAGCTGAATAAAATTGCCTATGGTAAACATCAAGGTTTCTGTGCTGAATTATCAAGAATTATCTTGGTAGTCAGTGTAATCCTGCTGTTATATCACTAAAATGGATTTCATTTAAAGAGAATAATAAACTAATAGACAAGTGATTCTAACTCATCAGTTATTACCAATATTTGTGGGACAACTTTCTTGTGCAAGCTGCTTGGCCTGCAAAGAGTAGTTATTTTCAAATGGTAAAAAATTCTATTATGATGCACCATAGAATTTGAAGCACATAAAAGCAAATATTTAATATAGTAGGCAATAAGCTATGAAACAACTCTTCTGTGTTTCTCAGGAAGACAAACAGTGAAAATAGCACTTGGGATCTATCCATTTGGTCTCTCAAGAAAAATGTACCAAGCAACCCACCACAGCTCACAGGCCAAAGTTTCTTGAAGTTCTAAGGTAAACAGAGTTTTTGAGCTGCCCACCTCCCCCCCATCCCCCCCAGTCTGGCGTGCTGAGGTCTGCCAAGCTGACACAGACTGTGTGGCACCACTGTCCTACAGGTCTGGGGCTCCTGACTTTTACGAGATCTAGGGCAAATTAGCACTCCTTACCCTGGCCCTGTGTGCTCTCCCTGCCCCAAATACAATGCAGAAGAATGAAGTTACCAATAGTTACACAGAATCTGTTGTTTCTTTTTCCAGTCAATAACAAATATATCTACTCGGAGTTGGGTCAATCTAGTTAGCCATGTGTCACAATTAGACACGAAATATAACAACACCTGGGAAAGAGGTTGTTATGGGAAAGGAATATTGTTTACCCAGAAATGGTATAGGAAGAAAAGTTATTTACACAAAGCTGCCTGAGGAAAAAGAAACTGCTGGAAACTTTCTCTTGGGAAAGCCAGCAGTTCTCAGGCTTCAGAAAACCGGGCCCACAGCCATGTGCTCATGTATCTGGGCAGTGCTGTGGGGAAGCTCTCACCCCATCTCACTTGGTGTTTATGATGGTCTGTGCAGAGCAGCACCACACAGTCCATTGTAAAAACTGGCCACAATGCAGTATTACAGAAACCACTCTATGTCTTCAACAGTGTAGCAAAGCAAAGTTTCTGTAATGAATTTTTCCAGTATTTGGCAAATTTACAATACTCAGGATTCATGAGCAGAACCCAGCATTGCAAAACTTGATTGCAGAATCTGTTGGTATATCTGTTTGTGGTTTTTAAAATTAAATGCAAAATTAGTTTGTAGTAAGTTGACTAGCCTCGAGTTTGTAGCTCGAAGGCATACAAACTACTTTGAGTAGCAACAGCACAGTGATATATTCAGCTGCATTCTATTTTAATCACCTTCTTTTTTGTATTACGTTCTCACAGCCAGGTTTTGATAGCTGTGGGGCTACAAGGGGTGGCTTCAGTGAGAAGCTGCCAGAAGCTTCCCCCATGTTCCAGGCTGTCAGTTCCAGGCTGGAACTTACAAAGCCAGTTCCAGCCAGCTTCAAGACAGAGGTGCCACCACCCAAGGCTGAGCCAATCAGTGGAGGTGATAACACCTCTGAGAAAACATATTTAAGAAGGAGAAAAAAAAGTGCTATTGCACAGAAGTAGTTGTGAGAAGAGGGAGAAGTGAGAACATGTGAGAGGAACAGTCCTGCAGACACCAAGATTAGTGGAGAAGGAGGGCAGGAGTTGCTCCAGAGCTGAGTAGCCCATGGAGATGCAGATATGAGAGGCCATGGGAATGCAGAGGTGCACCGGCAGCCCATGGAAGAGGCACACACCCAGAGCACATGGATGCTGAAAGATGGCTTTGACCCCATGGGAAGCCCATGCTGGAACAGGCTCCTGGCAGTGACTTTTGGACCCATGGAGACAGAGCCCACCTTGGAGAAGGTTTTGTGGTAGGACTTGTGATGCCATAGGGGATCCATGCTGGAGCAGCCCATTCCTGAAGGACTGACCCTGTGGGGGTGACTGGAGTTTGTAATGAACTGTAGCCCATGGGATGCATTCACATTGGAGAAGTTCCCAGACAACTGGGCAGGAGGTGGCACTTGGGAAGGAGGGAGAGGTAGAGGAGGAAGGAGGTTTCCAGATTTGTTTTAATTCATTATCCTGCTCTGATTTTGATTGTAATAAAGTCTATTAATATCCCAAATGAAGTCTGTTTTGCCCATGATTGTAATTGACGGGTGGCCTCTCCCCATCCTCATCTCAACTCATGACTCTTTTAATTACATTTTCTCTTCATTGTGCAGTTGAGAAGAGGAGGGATAGAGTAACATTGGTGGGAACCTGACAGCCAGCCATGGCCAACCCACATTTGTCTACTCTCTTATTTTTTTTTAACTCCTATTCATTTTAACAACAATTCTAAATTTTTAAAAAAGAAAACGTAATAGTTCCTGCTCTTTATAGATGTTATCTCTGTGTGTTTCAGTGCAGAAAAAATTATGATATACTTGTTTTCCTGAAGTTATAAAAAAACTTACAAGAGAATTCATACTTGTAATAAAAATGTTACTGCCTAAGTTTTGAATTTATGTATATATGTCTATATAGATGCATATGATAGAACATTGCAAAAAGACATATAAAGCTCTGGAATAGATGTCACTTGGCTTTCAACAAATTACTTTCCAAGTATTTGTGCATAGTGCATTAAGTGCTGTACTTCAGCACTTAGAAGTAAATCAGTTGTTAATATACAGGCTCCATTAGTATTGAAATTGTCAGCAAAAAGTAATAGCTGTGCATATTCATGGTTATAAAAAATATGTTTAGCTATGGAAAAATGGAGTTATCAGTATTCATTTGAAATAATTACTACTAACCAATATGATGTCTCATTAATAAAATGTGCAATTGACCTGGTTAAAAAACACTATCATTAGGAAATTTCATGCAACTTTCAGTGACTCAACAAAATTACGTTTTGGCTGTATTCTAAAGAATGAAATGATTAATTTAAAAGTATAGGTTGCAATATTTTTAAGTCCTCTCTAATAAATGGGATGTGTATTGCAGATCATCCCATATCAGTGAGAGTTTTTGTATTAAAGAAAATTTCAACAGAATTCCCTCTCTAGTGATTTTCCATGTAAGTTAATCTTCCTTGGTGGTATGCCAAAATACATGTGATATAATCCTTTGAAAATTATGTTTTCCATTTTTTCTCCACAGGTAGTAAGTTTTTCATTCTTCTGCCTGCTCAGTTGCTTGCTTTTCTACCGTAGAAGCATTTGAAGGAGAATGGACAAATTCTTTGTCCTTCCTGAAACTAGATGGTGTTGCCTGATAAACTGAGATGTGGAAGTGGTCAAAAGTCGTTTTTTGGTCTCCTGCTTATTTGTCATCTGGGGATTGTTAAACAGTTTTGAATTATGCTTCAAGGAAATTGGATATGGAATAAAGGAGATGAATAAAACAAGTTTACTAACAGTATTTAAGTGTTCAATCTTTCTTTTTTGCTGTTCTAAACCAATTCTGTTTCTAAAAGGAGCTGTGTGTTCTCTCAAAATAATAGAGTTTTGTAGGCAGTTAAATAATAATGCTTTTAAAGGTGGTTAGGATTATTTGACACTGTCTATTACAAACTGTTGTTTTCAGATGATTGCCACTAAACAAAATATAAAGCATTCCAGCTGATATTTTCCATTTCAGATGCCTGAGATTGATTAAAAAAAACCAATGAACTCATTCTTTTCAAAACAGGATTAGCAAAAAATGCAGAGCTTTGCTCATATCAGTCAATAAATAGATCTTATGTATATGATTGAAAATGTTGGATCTCTGTTAATGATATTTGAACTTCATGAGAAATCTTGTGGGATGCTAGTGAGAACTCAGAACATATCCCAGTCTGTGCTGGAGGGACACGGGCACACATATGTCTGCAGGGATCACCCTTATTTTCCCATGGGAGGGGAGGGGATGGGACAGAAGAGGACGGGATGGGATGAGATGAGATAAGACAAGACTTTGGGGTGACTTGGAGTAAATCAATTGTGGTCTTCCACTAGGAAGCCAACAAGAAAATTCGAGGGAAACTATTTATAAAGGCCCGGAGTGGAGTGACAGAACAAGGAGGATGGTTTTCAAACTGACAGAGAGTGGGTTTAGATTAGATATTAGGAAAATATTCTTTGCTGTGAGAGTGGTGAGGCCCTGGCACAGGTTTCCCAGAGGAGCTGTAGCTGCCCCATCTGTGGAAGTGTTCAAGGCCAGGCTGGATGGAGTTCTGAGCAACCTGGGCTAGTGGAAGATGTCCCTGTCCATGACAGTGGGGTTGGAACTGGGTGATCTTTGAGGTCCTTTCCAACCCAGGCCATTCCATGATTCTTGGGGATTTTTTTTAATTGTGCTTATTTGTTACCTGAACCTGTAGAAACAAAGACATATTAGATCATGTTTCTTTTAAGAGTATATCCTAGCACAGACACTTTCCCTACAAGAAAGAACGATCCTTGGATATTGAGATTTATCAATCCATCGCTATAGAAAATGCAGTTTGAAAGTGTACTGAAAAAAACTTTTGGAACTCCTAAGTTTTACTCACAAATTGCACTTTGAATACATGATTTCATAAGAAATTCTCTAGGCACCTCATTTCAGGAGTTCAGTGTCTTGTAGTATTACATATATATGTTTTCATGCATTGAAAACATGTCAATTCAGTGCACATAGCTACCTGTGTTCTGACTGCCAGTGTTGCAGTGCCTGAATTACAGGAACATGGAAAACAGAAGTAGCAAACTTCATTGCCCACCGCTATGAACATGTCTTAAACTCAGGAAATGGCAGCTCCAGTGCAGAGCTCTATATGACTGAGTAATTGATTTGCCCTGTTTGAAACCTTACAGAAAAAAAATATAACAGAAAGGAGTTTATATGTTCCAACTCTTGTTAGTAAGCATAGAAAAATGCTATTGAATTAGACACTTCTTACAGTTAATACAGCAGTAATTGTTTACATGTGTTAAACGTGTAAAGAAGCTCTTATGCAGGTGCAAATGTCACTTTTCATTAGGTAAAAAGTATGTTTTTCCAAACATTTGATACAGAAGCACAGTCTAATAAATTCCTTCCCCACTGTAAACACAAGCATTACAAGTATGTCCCATTAAAGTATTTTTTGATAATTATTTCAGGTCCTTTTAGATAGGACCATATCTCTGAATCTCAGAAACACTTTTTATCCCTTTAAATAAAAGTTTTCAGTATCCTAATATTAGAGGTTTTTTCCTATAATGTTTCAAATGTTCATAAGAATTCAATCATGAATCTTCTGTTGAAGTGTATATTTTCTACAGTTCTTGTGAAACAGATGCCTGTATAGTTTAGCACTTTAGAACAGAATACGGTTTTATCATTTTTAAAATAGAATATAGTATAAAGATCATTTATCTGAGGAAACAAAACATTTTTAAGTACTCCTTGAGGGAAAGTATTGTACTTAAATGACCATTTTATTTTCACAACACAATAATATTAATAATGCTCAATAAATCATTCAACGCTTCCTCTCTGTACCAAAAACTATTCTTCTAAAGACATTAAATGACACTATTATGATACCTAGTTTTCAGATTGAATTTCTGCAGTAATCAGTATTTTCTGCCTTGCTTGTCACACTTTTTTCTTTATTGGTGTATTAACTTCCAAAGTACAAAATTGTCATTTTGCAGAACTGTCTCCAAACAGCACAATGTCATCTGGAGTCCAAAAATCATTTTAGTATTTTGAGAAGACACATAATCATTTTTGTGCATCCTAATTTAAAAGAGTACACATTTTTGTAGGAAACATTGCTAAAGATTGACTGAAACAAAAGCGTGATAAAAATTAATGACCTGTGGTGGGCTGACCCTGGCTTGATGCCAAATGCCCACCAAAGCCACTCTATCACTCTCCTCCTCAGCTGGGCAGAGAAAAGTAAATATAATACTCATGGATCAAGATTGGGGCAGGAAGACACCACTCACCAGTTACCATCACCGGCAGAACAGATTCAACTGAGAAATTATTTATCACCAATCAAATCAGTGTAGAATAATGTGAGATAAAACAAAATCTTAAAAATACTTTCTCCCCATCTCTCCCTTCTTCCTGGGCTCAGTTTTGCTGCTGATTTTCTCTACATTCTTTCTGCCAGTGACAGAGTGGGAAAGGGAATGGTGGTTGCAGTCAGTTCATCACACGTCCTTGCTGCTTCCTCCTCAAGGGGAGGATTCCTCCTACTCTTTCCTGCTCCACTGTGGTGTCCCTGCCACAGGAGACAGTTCTTCATGAACTCCTCCAATGTGAATCCTTCCCACAGGCTGCAGTTCTTCACAAACTGCTCCATAGTAGGTGCCTCCCATGGAGTCAGTCTTTTAGGAGCAGCCTGCTCCAGCATGGGTCTCCCACAGGGCTGCAAGTCCTACCAGCAAATCTCCAGTGTGAGGTACTGTGTTCACACATCCTGCCAGGAGCCTGCTCCACCATGGCTCCTTTGGGCATCTATCTGCTCCATCGTGGGTCACCTCCATGGGCTGCAGGTGGGTCTTTGCTTCCCCATGCACCTCCATAGGCTGCAGGGGCACTGCTGCCTCACCATGGGCTGCACCATGGGCTGCAGGGGAATCTCAGCTCCAGCATTTGGAGCATCTCCTTCTCTTCCTTCTGCGCTGCCCTAGGTATCTGCAGGGCTGTTTCTCTCACACATTCTCATTCCTTTCCTGTCTGACAGCAGTTTTCCAAGTTGTTTTCCCCCATTCTTCAACCACCACCATTGCTGATGGGCTTGGCCTCGGCCAGCAGTGGGTCCATCCTGGAGTTGATTGGCACTGGCTCTGTCACACATGGGAAAAGTTCCTGGTATCTTCTCACAGGAGCCACCACTGTAGCCACTCCATTACCAAAACCTGGCCATGCAAACCCAGAAACAACCATAACTCACATTCAGTGTACTAAACAGGCCACCATGAGTAATCATTAAAAAAATCTACACACATAATACCTGAATGTTTAAATTCCCAAGCACGACTTATAGTCACCATGTGATATTAGTAGAAAACATAGTCATTATTCTAAGAATCTAAGCAAATACAAGCATCTGTTGGGCATGTAGATTTGGATTTGGTGAGGAAGAGTGTACTAGAGTAAACTTACAGAATTCTGCCATAGGTAGCATGTTGCACCTGTAAAATTTCAAATATAGTCAGATTTTTTTCCCTTCAGTTTTCTCATTTTGCTTCCAAAATACAAATATATTTTTTTTGCTTTTTCAGAGCTATTCAGTGGAAAACCAACTATTTGTAACAGGGTAATTTTCAATATTTGTGGTTTCTTGTGGAAGTTTCTATTTTGACACACTTTTTTCTTTCCATTTCTATTTTTAGTGTAATTGGTCTTTCATTACATTAGAACATAGCATGCTCTGAATTTCAGTACAAGTTCCATTAAATTTCTTTGTAACAAAAACATATCTATATCTATATGATTAAATTCTTCCAATGATTTTAATGGGTTTCAGACCATTTCCTGCATTTAGAAGTGAAAAAAAAAAAAAAAAAAGAAGAAAGGAACCAGTGCCAACCAGATGCAAAGTATTATCCTAAGGAATCAGTGCCAACCAGATGCAAAGTATTACCCTAAATAAAGAGTAACTGCACAGTACCTTTCAGATACTGTTGGATAATTGCACACAGCTACCAACAAATCACATATATGAAATATAATGACTTAACAAAATAAAGGAAGAAAGGAGAAGAAACTCTATAGCCGGTTTGGGTTTAGGTGTTTTTTCCACTGAAAGCAGAGGAAGAGATTTTGGTTGTAATTGCTAACTTCTGTATTATTATATGTCAAAGCTGTTAATTCAAGCAAAATTGTTTATTCAGTCATCCGTTCTCTGCATGAACAGACTGACCTTCTGTTCCACATAGAAGCTTTAGTTCTTACAGTGTTTTCAAATGATCTGTTTCCTGTAGGTATAAAAGAAGTACCACTAGACTGAGATGTTACTAAGCTGCTTCATTACCATGACAAAGTCTATTCAGCACATCTCATTTATAGTGAACATTTACTCAATAATGACCGTTCGTTTTTTATCCACAAAATATAATTAATTGCACTCATGTTGAATCCAGTGTTGACATTACAACTATCTAATGTCCAAGAAAGAAGACAAACATCTATTAAAAACATAAATTAAACTCACTGATACCAAAGTGTAAGGAAAAAAAATCCCAGTGGATGCATCTGGTTGTGATGGCTGCATCCAGCTCAGATTGGCTTCACACTAGCCAGGGGCTGCTTCGAGCCATGTGCACACCAACCCCAGGGCTGGGGAAGGTCTGACTCAAGTCATGTTTGGGAGACACTGACAGCTGTAGTCAGGATGCAGGTATGGCCATGAGCCCATTTCCTCACTCCATAAACAGTGGAGAGTCCAGGCCACACTCAGTTATCCTGCATGGGATATGTGGCAGGAACTACCCTGGAGCAGGGACACCTCAAAGGTTGCTGCTCAAAGCTTGTTGAAGGTTTAGAGATTCCTTATCTAATCAGACACTCAGTAAGCATTTAATGGCATGACAAGCTTTGAAATCTTAGACAAGTGATGCAAAATACAGTCCTTCAGACATAAACAATACCAAGTCCAGAATTAAGTCTGGATCCTGCTACACCAGAATTCCCCTCTGAGGAGTTTGGAAGCTCATCACTCACCCAGAGTGTCCCCCTGACAGTTTTCTGACCCTGTCCTGTTTGCAATAAGTGATCAAGAGTACCTTGCTATCAGATCTTGTGAAACCATCACCAGATTTAGCACCAAAAGTCATTGAATCACTGGTTTTTTACTAAACATATTGCTATCTGTTACAGGTAAAGTGCTGCACTCCATCCACAACATTATTACACCTTAGAAAAAGCAGGAAATGTAAAGCTCTGTGTCCTGCAGATGGCATTGATTCAATTGCAAAAACAAACCAACCAAAACATCAAAAATAAAAGAGAAATTCACCTGTTGAAAGGAAGTATTCTGTGATTGAAAGGGGGAAGATAACTGTACATCCCCAAAACTAAAATGAATATTTCTATGTTGTCTGCTAAATGAGGTTTTGTCCTTCACTTATGTGTTATTATGTCGTGTCAGGGTCAAGTCATGGAAAACTTTTAACCAAAGTTGTTTGGTACTGTGTGACTGACTGACTAACAATAAAAACCTAATGGAAAAACTGATTTACACTGAAAATTCAAATTCTTCCTCAAAAATTTGAATTGATGCTTTAAAATATGTTAACTGTTTTTTGTGGAATGCAAAAATATTTTCTGACAATGGAAAATATGCTTTAGTTGTGGCAATGAGAGTGAATAGTTTAGGACAAAGACAGAACCTCCCATTCAATAGGAACTGGATAAATAACGTATAAGTACAGCATTTTATATATATGTGTGTGTATATATATATCCCACTGATGAAAAAGTCACAGTTTTTCAAAATTGATTAATTAGATTTTCCTTCAAGTTTCCCAAATCATCCTCTGTGCTTAAATCAAATCTAGCAAATTTACAGTTCAAAACAAAGTGTTTAAAAAGTTTTGCTGACCTGAACACATAGTCCATTATGCTTCCTAGGTAAATACCATAGACAAAGTAATTATACATAACAAGGAATATATCTTTCCCCTCTCTGAGAAGCAGTCAATGAGAATCAAAGGATTTTTTTTTAATAAGATCATGGCTATGCATTTTGTTACAGTGCTTTAAGTGCAGAGTGCTTTCATATTGGTGAAAATGAGTGTACACAGTGTTACATGTGGATGTGATTAGTATGAACTTTAAGCACACCCAGAGATGTTTGGTTTGCTCATGAAGTAGATAGTGCACTTAACCTGATGTCAGAGCTCTCAAAAAATGTGCTACAATAATTTAAGCAGCCTGATGTCATAGTACTTCTTTGCACAGACAAAGATAGATAAAATTCAGAGACAAACATGATAGGGAGTAGCTTAAAAGATAGGGAGATAATACTTTAATTGTACAATAATGAGCCATAACTATGGCAAAAAAGGACAAAGAAGGGTATATACCCTGCAGGGGAAAAATATGGGAAAACTGATTGGTTAAATTACAGTTGAAAGAATTTTCATAGATTTGAATGCTGGGAGCCCTCCCAGGTTATACCTAGGACTAGTCCATGAGTAGAATGAACTGTCTGTCAAAATAAAATCCGTTTCTTGGTGCCAAACCTGGTCTGCTCAACTCCCCATCAAGAAGGCTACACATAAGCTTTGCTGTTGGATGGTCTCATCAAGAGGACAGCCCTGGGATGATGCTATGGGGGTGACTACAGAATGTGGAAGTTAAAACTGGTTATGAGTTTTTGAGTCTCCAGAAGATCAGAAACTAATCAAATCAATTTAAATGTTCACCAAAGCAATAAGTCATAACACTGCTATGAAAGGCACTCATAGCAATTTATTGTGCTTACTGACAATCCCTGGAAAATAAAATTTCTTCCTTATCTAAATAGTTTAGCCACAAGTCACTGTAGATACCATGCACAGATATCCTTATTATTTATTTGAGAAATCCCCCAAATTAAGGCCAAATAAAAAATAAGATTGGATGCTCTGATTATGTAATTGGACATTATTAGTTTGATTTCAATGTAATAATCACAATTTACAACAATGAAGATCTATCTATGAGTGTTACATGTGGAGCCACTGGGATAAGTACAACACAAAATGTTCTCTTTTTTTTTTCCCTTTGCCTTTGGTCTACACAGCTAAGCACCATTAGAAGTTAATCACTGAACAACACCATATGATTAGTAAACAAAGGCCTGAGGCCAGGAAATACTTTTCCAATTCTGTCAACTTCCAAGTCTCTTTGCCTTTGATCCTGAGGAAAAACTGACTTGAATGCTAAGAAAATGGAAAGTGCCACAGTGACACCATGTCTAAATTTTCTTGACCTTTTCTTCATTTCTGTACAATGATGTATAAGACAGCTTCAAACTCAAATAAATAAATAAATGGGGTTATTTTAAAGTGAAGTGTTTAGATTTTGGGGGGTTTTTTTGACCTATCCTAACCTCTTAAGAAATTTTGAGCTGCAGGTAAGAAATGCGTTACTTTCTTTCAATAAGTTCATCTGTGTCAGCTTTTACAATTCATATTCAAAATTGCTTCTTATGATATTGGGTTTATTTCAGAGATTTAGAATCATAGAATCATAAAGGTTAGAAAAGATCTCCAAATGACTATCAATTCCAACTACCTAGTTGGAATACAATACTAGTTAATCAACACTACCATGTTCACCATGCACATGGAAGTTCATTGTCTAGTTTTTCAGCAAAGCAGCTCCAACAAATAAACATATGTATTTGGAACATCCCGTAATAGAAATGCTCTAGATTCTCATCAGCTTTCACAGTCGTCTGTGAGAATGAAAATCAGTAACAACTAAATGATCAGCACTGGAGTTTTTGTTATGTGTGGGCTTTTTGTGGGTTCCTTTTTTTTACTTTTTCTGTAGCCAGACTATCAGAGGTAGCTTTGAAGCTGTATACATCACAGCTCTATATGACATGTTGTAAGGGAAGCATGATGCTTATGTTGGACACAGAAAATGGAGGGCTTAAAAATGGATCCAGCCACCTAAATCCAGGGACTTCCATTTCCAAGTTTTCCCTGGGCAGTGATTTCTGTTCCTGGGCAAGACTGATTTGAAGCACTTCCATTCTTCTCAAAGGTTCATTGTTGTCTAGGCACTGCACATCCCACTGCACCAGCACAACAGAGCTATTTGTATAGCTGGGCCATGAATCTGATTAGAGAAGAATGGTAGCTTTACGAGAAAGAAAGGAACAACAACAAAAAAGTATTTTCATTTTCTCCAGATCATTTCTCAGATGCCATTGGCTGTGTGTGACAGATTGTGTGAAGAAAGAGCAAGATGAAAGGATGGGAATGAGCAGTGAAGCTGCTATGAAGGTAATGTTCCACAACTAGTGGTTTTGAACAGCATTTCATATTATTAAATTGTGCCTTCAGTTTCCAGCTTTAAGGTTTCCAAGGAGTCTTAGTTAAATGCGTAATCACACATACCTGACTTGAAAAGGCTAAGGTGTCCAACATATATCTTTCAGCTAAATTACCCAATAATCAAACGATCACAGAATTTTTTAGGTTGGAAATTGCCTCCAAGGTCATCAAGTCCAACATTTGACCGATCACCACCTTGTCAAACAGACCAGACCACTGAGTGCCATGTGAAATACTTTCTTGAAGACTTCTGGGAATGATGATTACACCACCTCCTTGGGCAGTCCATTCCAATGTCTGACACTTCTTTCCATGAAAAAAATCTTCCTGGAATAATATTGAAGTTTTCATGCCTTTTCATGCCTAGTCTTTTGCAAACAATGCAATGGAATGACTATTAAAAAAAGGATGATCCCAAAATACAATGTAAATAGCTCTTTTCACTTAGAACCACTTTATAAGGAAAAAAAACAACCACCTGAATGAACTTGTGGCAAGAATAATGAAATATTGTCTTCTGAAGTACACTTCTGTATATGCAATTTTAGTTATAAAGAATGCAAAAGATGAAAGGGTAAAGAGATTTTTACTATCTTGTGCACATTTGGCTGTGACCCACAGACTAACTAACCTAATAGTAGAGAGTGGGCTATAACTCTTAAGCATGCCTTGGTGGCATAATTGTAAGGGAGGATAAATAATTAGCCCTCAAGGAAAGGAAAAAAACCTTTGCTTTATTTTGTAACCTGAAATACACACTTGTATCAGCTATGGACAATATCTTCATTTGATCTGATTACTTATTAGTGTAGCACCTTTTTCTTCACCAGGTTTTTTTTGGTTGCAAAATATTCAGTGAAGTCCAAACTTGAAACCAGTGAGCACAGAAAAAAAGTATCTTTCAAATATTTAGATTTGTTTTATGACTGAAGACACTATCCCTTTTAAGAATTAAAACATAAACACTAAGTATAAAGCAGGATGAGAAATGTGACAGAATTAAAACTCTCAAGGATTTTAGTTCTGTGCACAACACAGAGGTATACTTGCTGAGAAAGACTCATATATGCAAGTATATGCATGAGCAGATTTCCATTTGTTGCTGAGTGCCATTGAGAAACTTAGTTTACTATCTTTAAATGTGTATCTTTGTGTCAGACTTGGAAATTTAAAAGCCCTGTCAATTCAAGGCAGGAGGAGAGATTGGAATGGATTTATTTCATGAGAAGGTAAAGATTTAAATAGGCTAGCACAGAAGTTGTTAGTTTGAATAGGGACCAGAATTCAGGCAAAGGAAAAGTCAGGGTAAAACCTAAAGCTATATGAATACTTGAAATACCCTTTAGGAATATGTATAGAATTAATCTAATGAGTTTTCTAGACTGTGTTAACTGGGAAACCCACATAACAAACCAGCTGAACTTTAAACTGATTTGTTTAGAAAGATAATGATTGAGAGGAAATTTAATTTATTCAAAGCACTGAAAACTGGTTATAGTGTGGGTAGGAGTGTGATACAGGGCAAAGCTGATTATTGATGAAAGAATGAAGATATGGCAAGAAGTAATCTTGGTAAGAACATCTTTTTTGGGAAACGCTTCAGTAAAGCCAATTGTAAAAGAATAAATTTCAGAGCTCATTTGTAAGAAGGCTGGGGACAAATCAGCCGACTCAAAGATTATAATCTGATTTTCTCTCTCTTACTACCATGACACAGTACAAATACAGTGAGAAAACTCAAGTCCTTCACAAAGATCATTATACATAAATTAGTAAAAACAGTATAGCTAAGGCACTCTTATCTCAAGAGAAAGATCTCAACGAATTTTTAAGATCCATCACAATTCCATTTCAAATAATTTTATAAAAGCTATAATCTATTTAGTTAAAAATTTACTCCTTTTAGCTACACACTGAAAGAGTCTCATAATTATCTCCTAACAAATTTACATTAAGAGCAAAATGGCTCATATAGTTTATTAGAACAGCCTCTTTTGTTCATCATTTCTCCTGTTTCACAGAATAGCAGTGGGGGGGATTGTTGCTTTGTTAAAGGATACCATGTTTTATTCTAGAAGTCAATACTTAAGGGTGGCACAGTTCTAATGGGTCAGTTTGTTAAATATTACAAAGTTTGGAATATTAAATGTCTGTCAGGAGACAAAAGTTCTTTTTTTTCTAGTCTATCACGATTCTAGTTGCTTTAGCAGACAATTTATATTCCTCCATCTGACAGAAGAAAAACTCTGAATTCCTTTTTTCCCCCAATCTTTTCTTCTAATAAGTAATGTTACAGAGGAGACACTTTCAGTTTTTGTAGACTGTCCATTAGAATGAAATTAGCAGGACATGACTGTCCTGAAAAGCGAATTGGAATCATTAGTATTATCACATATGAGCTGTTTTTACTAGCAAAGTATTCTCAGTTTTGCATTTTCTTGAACAGATTTTCTCCATATTTTTTCCATAAATTTTCTATTTGCATCATATTCAACTCTAACAAAGCAGTTAGATTTCAACTGGTCAACAAATACATACAACTGAAGTATATGCTTGTGATCCTGTTTCAGCTTTTAAATTTTTTTAAAAAATTGGATTAATATCACATTTATTTTCTTATTACTAGAATGTAAAATTATGTTTCATTAGGTTCAAAGAAACATCAATACAGGTGGCTAAGCAAAATATTTCTTAATATATAATTCAAGTATAATTTATAATTTATTTCTTAAAATTATAAACTCTTGTGTTCATGAGAAGTCATGTGTCATCCCAGATGTTTTTTAGAAAAAAATAGTCATATCATTAAGGAGCTGCTGTTTGGACCAGCTTGGGATCAGACCTTAAGAGTATTCACTAAAATGCAGAATTCTTAGACAACCATCAAGAACTTGGCACTCACCAGAATGATTAGCCCATGGAAGTAAAAATAGCATCTGGGAATTGATGAAGTGTTCAAATCTTTTTCCTGTTTTAAAAACACCTTTGAAAGTGTTAAAAAAAACACTTTTTTTTTGTTCCTGCAAAGCTGTTACACGAATTGGTGTTCCAGGACAGATATATTCACTGTGTCTTGTGAGTGCCAACAATGTATGGTATGTGCTTGTGTACTGCTGTGTCCAACATTTCAGTTTAAAAGGATGAATTCAACCTGAATGTTTATTACATGAGTGATAATGGTCCAATGTTCAATGAGCAGGAAGTGTTCACATTATAGAAAGATATTTGTGATATAAATCTAGCCTGGGGTTTTCTGCATTGCCTTGCACTGTACACTGCCTCATACTTGCAAGAGAAACCATCCTCTGTCTTTCAGTTGTCCTGGGAGTGAAGTTTTTTACATTAAACCAGAAAATACTACATTTTACTTCCCACTGGAATCCACTAATTGGCCTAGGGCATAAAGGAACAGCCCTATTCTCTCAGTAGCCATTTTCACTTCTTGTGTTCTCATTGAAAATTTGAAATCTAAAACCAGCACCCTCTCCTTCCCTCACAGAAAATCTGTGAGGGAAGATCAGGGGTCCTTAATCAGAATCAGAAGATTAGGGTACCTTAATATACCAATCCAAGCAAGTAGTTGAATTCCGGATGGAATATGGACTTACATGGGGAATTCTATATTTAATTTTCTTCTCACCTTGAGAATTAAAAGACCAGACAGACTCTGGGTAATTACAGATAGCAATACATGTAAAACCTGTAAGGCAAAGAAAGTAAGAGCAGGATATATTTAAATCAATATAATTGGTGAGATTGTAGAGGTTAGTGTTCTTCTGGAATATATATTTCTGGAATGCTGTAATTTGCACCGAAAGAACACTAATTTGTGCAGAAAGAGACTGAATCAAAGAAACAAATAAAAAATACATTGGACAAAAAAGAAAATACCTCACTTTACACTGAAGATCTATATATCAAAGAAGATTTATATTTTTGTGTTTGGCTATTATGCTGGAGGTATATAGCAATTATTGTGATTGTGTTTGTGCTATACATAAGACAAAATCATTTCTTGCCCATAAGGTCCCCCTTTTGAATATGGTTCTTTGAATACATTTGAAAAATATCCAGCATCTGATAATATACGTGGTAATTACAGCATTATCTTGAAGGCTTCTCCCAAATCCTTTCACATCTCACATTTCCACTGAAGGTAAATTCAATTCTGTGAGACTAATCAATACTATGAAGATTTATGGTATGATTCTGGATCATAACTGAAAACAACTTAATGCCATGTATTGTAATTCAGAATATATATATCACTTAGGATAACAAAAGCTAAAGCTCCTCACACTTCAGTAAAAGATAAACATATTTTTTAAAATGTAGTACCAAATGTAACACCGATATCCATTTCAGTATCATAAGAAGAATTAGTAAATTCATTTACTAGTGTATATTGATCTATTCTGCTGACAAATTAGTTTTTGAGAATTCTAGGAAGCACAAGAGAAGAAAATGCTTCAAATAATCTATTTTCTTAGACCATGGAAAGAACACATTATGAGTTCCTCGGTATTTTTCCTTGTATTAAATTACATTATTTCTTATTTTGTATGTTGCATAGGCCATTTTCATTTTATGCTTAACATAGGCACAAGTCAGAGAAAGCAAAACTCAATAAACCTGACAAATCATCCTGTATTTTAAGGTTCAAGTTTATGTTAGATACAGAGAGAGAACTGAAGCTGTTAGCTTTAATGTGTTCTCCAAATTGGAAAATAGCAACAATGAAGGGGTAGCGATGAAATTTATATTACAGTTAAATATATTCCTCATAACTCCATATTGACCTGAAAAAATTTTTAGAAAGGAGAAAAACACTCTCAATGGTTTGTTTGTAAGAAGGCTTGTGTGTCTGGCTTTGTTTTGAGGATATTTTGTCTGTTTACTCTTTTGGTTGGGTTTTTTCCCCCTATGGAAAGAGAACTCAGCAAAGACCACGTTGTGTAGCTCTGCCTCCTGGTATGCCCAATCATCACTTCATGTAGTAACTGAAATCTGCAGTTCAAAGTAGCTAAGGATTTGCTCCAATCCTGTGTCACTTTTCACCTGCACTGCTTTGAAGCACCTAGTGAAGTTACAATGCCCCAGTCCCCAAAAGCAAAGATGTATGGCAGGGATATCAACACTCTGCATTTGCTGACAGCATCAGTCGTGAAGTGACAGCATGAAAAGTTGAGCCTAAGCTGTCCTCAGAACTGGCAAATGAATCAAGCTGTTTGTCAGGACTAGACAGGGGAAAAAAAGCAAAGAATTTCTCTGAGAGGGAAAAAACGCATTGCAAAAATGCCAAGGTAGATGGCACCAGGATGAGCAAAATGAATAGTTTCATTTACTGGGAGATAAGGATGATGACAAATCTAAGGAGGTCCAAAGGTGGGCATAAGTGAGGTGTCCTGAGCTATCTGAAGCAGATCCAGAGGGCTAAAATGACACTTTTTATTGTGCAGACCTGAGACTTCTGAACACAAATTTTTCTTCCCTGATGCCTAGAGAACACGCATTTTGAAATGGCTGATAAAAATTGTGGGCCTTTGAAACTCAATGTTCTAAATACTTTACCACATTAACTACCAAAACTATGTCAAAATATGCCAGTCAAAATATGGGCAAGCAGGTTTTCCCAAGTCAGTAAGGAGACAGCTTAAATTGTTGTTCATTTAACATATTTGTAAGAGCATCTTTTCCAGACCAATCAAGCTGAAGAACATAAGCTAACTGGCAGCCCATGAGTACTCAGTGCCTTTGAGTGAAACACACCGTGACTGTACCTGCTGAGGCATCAGGTGCAGTTGAAAGGAGAGTGTAGCTTTTTATATGTGCGTGTATTTCTACACCATCTGTGAGAGAGAGGGGAAAAGAAGACTCCAACTGTGAAGCTGCTGTATAAATTCTCTCATGGATTTCAAGTCTGAATGTGTCAAAAGCAGATGTATACCCATTATTTGTTTTGTCTCTTGTGGTTTATGAGATGCAACCCATTTCCCTCCATTGTGTTAATCCTTCAATCTGACACATGAACTATGTCTTCCATATTTTCATTTTACTAGGCTCAAAATAGAAAACTGCTCATGAAAAAAGATCCCAAATGTATTTCCAAGCATTTCGAATCCACCATTGACTCCTAGAGAAACAATATTCTGAAGCATTGTCAAGGCTGTGTGGTTGGTGTTGGTGACATGGGAAGCCTTTGTAACTGCTGGCCAGCTCTACTCTTACATTATAGAGGCACCACAGCTACATCTCATAAGATAATTTCTCCATCTTTTCTGCTATTCTTAGCAGGCCCTATTACTTAAAAAATGAATAAAATCTATTAAAGGGTTCGTTGCTTCTACTGTACAGTACATGGGTTTGAATAATTGGATTTTTAAGACAGATCCAAAATTTTAGATGTATACATTCATTGTCTTATGAAAATATAAGACAATAAATTTGCAAATGAAATTTAATGGTGTACTCGATAACTTTTGCATTTCACTTAAACTTTGCCATATTTACTCAAAGAAAAATTATTTCCAGAATAACTGCAGTTTCTTGCATCATTATAAATCTGTGACAACTGAAACATGAAGGTCTGCATTTGGCATGCTGCTGTCTGATGATGAAAGTTCATCCATTCCACAGAAGTCACTAAACATGTTACTGAACCTGACACAAAAGCATTTCAATTATTGAAAAATGGCACTTGTGACATAATCCCCACATATGTCTCTTATTTTCATAGAAAATTCAGATGTTTATGTAGATATTTTTTGGGAACAGGAACAGTGGGATTGAGGAACCCTCAACAGGTTTTCTGATAACACCAAGCTTTGTGGTGGGGTCAACATGCTGGAGGGAAGGGATGGATCCAGGGGAACCTGAACAGATTGGAGAAGTGAGTCTGTGTGAACCCCATGAAGTTCAATAAGGCCAAGTGAAAGGTTCTGCACCTGGCTGAGGGCAATCTGAAGCACAAATGCAGGCTGGGTATAAAATGAACCCCAGTTAAGCCCAGATCAGCCCTGAGGAGAAATACTCGTGTGTGTTGGCAGACAAGAAGCTGAATATGAGCTGGTAGGATGTCCTCACAGCCCAGAAAGCCAATCCTGTCCTGGGCTGCATCCAAAGGACTATGAACAGGAGGTCAAGGGATGGGGTTCTGCCCCTCTACTTAGCTCTCACGAGACCCCACTTGGAGTGCTGTGTTCAGCTGTGGGACCCCCAACAAAACATCTGTTGGGGTGAGTCAAGAGGAAGAGGTGCTCCATGAAGGCAAGCCAAGAGAGTTGGGGTTGTTCAGCCTGGAGAAGAGAAAGCTCTAGGGAGACCTTACAGCCTTTTCCATTACCTAAAGGGGACCTAAAAAGAGATGAAGAGTGACTTTTTACAAGGGTGTGTAAGACAAGGGGAAACGACTTCAAATTAAGAGTACTGGTTTAGCTTGGATATTAGGAAAAAATTCTTCCCTGTGAGGGTGGTGGGACACTGGAAAAGGTTTCCAAGAGAAGATTTGGATGGCCTAGACCCTGTAGGTGCCCAAGGTCAGTTCTAAGCAACTTGGTCTAGTGGAATGTGTCTGTCTATAGAAAGGGGGTTGGGACTAGACAAGGTTCCTTTCAATGCAAATCATTTTATGATAATATTGATTTTTTTATGTGTCTCCCAGACCATGTTTGCTGAATTTTCTGAATCTCAGAGTTTGATTTTTTACATTTTTATTTACATTAATTTTTAGGCATTGAAGTAATCCATTTAGAATCTTATCCTACAAGGGTAAAAGTCAGGCTTTCTAAGATTATATAGTGATAAAAGATATCATTCTCATTTACCAGACACCTAGAGGTGAAGAAACCCATTTGAAAAATAGGAGGGACAACTGCTGAACAAGACAGGTTTAAATAAAAAACAATGATTTGAAATACAGTGGTATACTTCTGAAATAGGAGGTATCAAACCTATGGTACAGAATCAGATTTATGGTGTATCTAGAAAGAAAAAATATTTTCCATCTTTGATATTTGTCATGATCAGTTTTACGATAGGTGACAAATAGAAGAATAAAATGCATATTTTATAAAGCATAGAAAACAAATTACCTTATATCTCCCAAAGAATTTCAGAGACTTCTAATTTATCATTTCTATAAATTAAAGAAAATTTCTGACTAGCACTACTTTTATAAACATTTTAGATAGCATGATGGGACCAGCATTGGTCTTTCCTGAATGATCTTTTTGCTATGCTCATTTGAACAAAATATATGTTCTAGCATTTTGTGCATCCCTGAAAACTAAAAATTACCTTTTTTAAAATTAATAATATGTGGTTATGGGAGGAACTGTGTTACTCACAAATTTCAATACTTGTTCCTCTTCTCCCTTTGCCCTATCTAAAAACACTCAATTAAAGATTATATATATTTTATTTCTTGAAAGTACTATCTCTGAAGAGAGAAAGAAATCCAAGCAAATGCATGCATTAAAGCTACTCTATGTGGTTTGGTGTTAACCACATTCCATGCAGGCACCTCTGCAACATATCAGCATTTGGCCCTAAAGAGTCTACCACCTTGTTTTACCTTCCTTTTTGAATTTACTATATGGAACTTAATTTCTTGCAAACCTCTTAATTTTATGTACCTACAAAGTAGTATTTTTATTATTCTCAAACTCTGCTTTTTGATATTTATAACATTATAACATTATAGCTGGATGTCACTATACTAGTTCATCTATTCTTTTTAGCTGAAAAATTATATCACCAGTAATCACATGCAGTAAATACTGTTACAGTATTTATAGCATATTGTACCATTCTTTTCATGATTTTGTCACTTACAATTCAATGGATTTTTGGAATTCTTCTGTAGTGCAAACTGGATTTTTTCTTTTGCAGTGATTCCTAGCATGTCGTTTTCCTTCTATTGTTTGTTTCTAAAATGAGGTTTACACATTTTAGGCATGTTTTTCCTCCTCAGCATCCCAGATATGTCTGGAAAGCTTCCATATTACTGTACAAATAGTGTAAATGTATGGAAGAGTCCACCCATTCTGACATAAAAATGAAATGTTTGGGAGTTTTTTCTCTTGATGCCAGAATGTTACTTTTTGAGAAATACCTTTGCTCATAACAACAATTTACAGAAACTAAATGGAAAAGAAAAAACCTCACACTTCTTTTCAAACCAAAAATGTTTTCAGAGCAGCAGAACCATTTGTATATTTCCAAATATTTGCTTAGGTCAAGCTGATGGACTCTGAACCAAAATATCAATGTGGTTATTGAAAATCCACTTGTCAGATAAACCCTGGTGAGTGAGTCTGCATGCATTCTTATTTTATTTCTCTAAGTATTTATTAAGTTTAATCCCTCTATGGTGCCTCACCCACAAGTTTAAACTATTCCTGCACAGTCCATCTGACTCACAGGAGTTTGTTTCAATCAGTGATCCCTCAAATCTAAAGAGGTAAGGCTGGATTCCAGTCAGTTCTCACCATAACACTTGGGCTCAACAAGTGAGAGAAGAAACTGTGCAGTGAAATAGAGGGCCCGGATTTCTGCAGAGCCAGTGAGGTCTGGCTGGGGCGAAGGAGCAGATTCCTTAAACATAACAGAAATTAAACTTTCACTGGTATGAATTAATCTCGCTAATGAGGAAAACATCCAGACAGCTACTACAGGTGAAAAAAGAATAGGCAGGAGAAAGCATCCTCCAGAAAGAGGGCATTACATAGTTCAAGAAATGAGACACTGATATCTGAATACCTCATAAGTTCCTGTGCTAGAGCTTAAAAAATAGGTGAGCAGAAGATCCCAAATAGCCTTGAAATAATCAGATCAAAAGATGCTTTTCTTATATGAGAAAAACTAAGTTCTATAACTGAGTCTAACTTTCAGTTTTGAAAGGGTAAAAAGAAAAATAAGCTGTACCTAAGTAGAGAACCGGTTTGTGATTTCAGACTATGAAGGTCCTTGAATTTCAGATAAAGGTAATGGATGCATAATCCAAGTGTATCCAGAAGTGTCCTCCTAAAAACCAACCTATATTATCTGGCTTCTGTTTTTCTTTATTTTCTAAATTATTTTTACGGTCTCCAGCTGATGGAAAGGACTGTTTGAATAAATACTGGTTTTGTCTTGTAGTTCCCCGAATGCTGTATTTTGACAGGAAAACAGGGTTGATCACTAGTGTATATGCTATACACATATATCATAGTGTGCATGTGTGTGTACATGCACACATGTAAACTGTTACTTTGTTCCTTTTTGCCAGCAGTGATATTATAGAGCTAATTTTTTTGTAATACAGTAGTTAAAAAAACCCATGCTCTTGAAGGTCATCCTACTGCATGATTCCTAAGTTTAGTAATTGTGGAATAATCTTCTCAAGATCCTAAACATCCATAATTACTGTATGGAAGCATTCTTATTTCTAGGCTGGTTTACTAAGAGTAAAGGTTGCTAGAAATAAAACATTTCAAATGAATTTTACCATGGCAGTTTGTAGAGCAAATTGAAAAGCTCTTAAAGTTATTATTAGCCTGCTTTTATTCACACTGCATGTTTAAAGTAGTTAAAAATTTTAGCCTATTAGACTTGAAATTGAATTTTAGGTGAGAGTGCAAGTGCTATTTCCGTTAATATTATTTTCCCATTAGTAATATTTTTTAGTTTTTGAAGAGCAAATCATTTGAAAATGTATAATCACTGTAAAGAAATACTAATCTTTGTGAAGGAACATTATTATCATCTCCTTCATATTTCTTAATTACATTGGCTGGTATATACACCTATGGTTGCAAAGGCTTTTTATAAATCTACCCCTCCCTCCTATCTTGTAAATAATTGTATAAGGACATGAGCAACTCTGTAAATCAGAGTTCTTTGAAATACAGTGTGGCAGGTTCATTGCCAAATCAGATTCCTTGTTATCTACTAAAATATTAATTCCACAGATAGGAGGTATAGTTTTATTTCCTCTTAGGAAATGCCTATGAATATTGCATGTACGACATTGAAAACCATATTTTAGAAAAAAAAAGAAGAGTAATGTTTTCTGGCAAGATTGTCCTTATCTCATTCTAGATACAGACTAGAATGAGGCAAGGATAATCACATGAGAATTTCTTGTCCCTCAGGAATCCTCCGGTTCACAAATGACCCAGCTTTTCTGTCTCCAGTGAGGCATCCTATCCCTCACTATCCAAAGGACAGCAGGGAAAACGTCTCCCAAGTGTGGACCAGCTGCAGCTCATTTTTTTAGTCAGTCTGTAAGTACCCTACTTGCAAGGTATAACCAAAACACTATTTCCCCTTTGTGAAAATTCAATTCCTGTACATGCTGGAAGCTGTTAATTATTGTTCAATTCTACTGAACCTACAGCAACAGTCAATTCACAGTCTTCTTTTTATTCTTTCCTTTCTTAAGCACAGCCCTGCTTCCAAGGTTTCCGCTTGGCACAGACAACTGGAGCTGTCACTCCATCCAAAAGCCCCAAGAAGGGAGATAGTACATGCAGGGGAAAGGGGGAACTGCAAAAAGGCTCAGAAATAGCCATTTCTCATCTGACCTTGGCAGGTGGTTCCTGGTCTTCTTTGCACTGCTCCATCTCAAGCATGGAAATGATAGCAAAAGGGAAACTGAGGGGAGAGGAAGTCTCATGCCCTCTTATCCTACTCAAAGCCAGTAGTTAATCATAGGGTAATGCAGTTTCTGTACTTGTTGAGTCATTTATATGCCTCATTGACTGGCAGGTAGACACAACACACTGATGAGTACAGTGATTTTTTTTACCCAAGCACATGGAGAATAGCTGTATTCTGTACAAAGAACCACATTAATATGCAAATTGAGATTTTGCTATTTATAAATACTTATTCTCATTTCAAACATTTCAGGAAATTGACAAGCATAAACGGGACCACATTATTTTGCCACATCAAATACAAAAGAAATGAAGTAATAAAGGAATAAATGGACGAACTGTATTTGTAAGGAGGTTTGTTTCAAGCCTTTATGTACAGTAGTTGCATTTATGGGAATAATTTCGATCAGAAAGAGGAAGGTGAATGAAAAACTATTTCTTCAAAAAGGCTTAGTTAGCTGTAGTTTACAGAACACATTTGAGTTAATACTTGATAAAATTTTGATCCTGTTTACTCAAAAGGATTTCATATCACTGAAGTTTGAGTGTTTGAGCCATAAGAATTTCAGTTATCTCTGAGTTGCCTTACAATTTCTCCTCTCATTTGATTATTTATAATCATAAATTATAAATTATAAATAACCCTTAAAAACATTTAGGACTGAATCACACACCTGTGAAAACAATTTGCAATCTATACTCCTGTTGAAGTGTCTATACAATTAGTTTCTTTTCTTTCTTTAGTATGGCATGAAAAAAATCTTCACAACTATTTATTTAATTCAAATAGAAAAATCGGTACAAGCTAATAATTTTCAGATATATCAAAGACATAATGACAGACAAATATTTAAAATATCATTTTTTAACCTTTCATTATTTTAGAAATTTTGTACTTTTTCCATTCTATTTTGCAACAGTAAATATTTTGTATACCCACTTTAGTTAGTGTCAGTGAGCTCATCTAGCTGCTGAAAAACAAGCGTTCAAAAATAAGTTATTACTATGTAGTTCTACACACTTTATAACTTTTCGTGCATTAATCATTAGGAAGTGCTTTTTCCTAATATTGGAATAATTTTCATGCCAGAGGTGAGAACATCTTCCTGGGCTGTATTGAGTCTTTGTGCTCTGTGGCTGTTTTATGGCACTCTGTGAATAAATACACTAACACAGATCACATAGCCTTTCTATGGGGATTGCCTATTGTGTTTAATCTGACATTAAAAGGGTCACTGAAATTATTAATGTTGTTTAAAATAAATGAAAAATATGGTAGGAGGCCTAGAGCACATTCCTGGTCATGGAGATTGAGTGTGTTGAGTTTGCAAAGAAGAGATTCAAGACTGATTTAAGGGCAGTCTATTTCTTCCTGAAGGGAGTCAGAGTTGATGGAATCAAATGTTTCTTCAAAGTGACATCCCAGAAAACAAGGGGAAGTGGCCACTAATTCAACTGGGAGAGGTGGAAATGGGATTGGGCATTTCTGTGATTATGACTTTCCAAGACTGCCAATGGGAAATGGCCAGACTGCAACAGAAACTTTGAGTAAGCCTTCTAATGGACCATATTTCACTGGAGCTTTTGTATTTCAAGATGCTGGAGGACACAAACATGAGATCTAGCTACATTATACTGAGGAAAGATTCCTTCATTGTGCAAATGTGTGTCTGTAGGTACATAAAGAGATTTTTCCCTAATGCACAGCAAGACTAAAACTGTCTCCAGTGGCTCAGAGAATAAGCGCCAGATACAAATTCAATCAGCATATCTTAAATGCACTCATTTATGCAGAATAATCGTAATTTATAAATTAAAATAATTAAATGGATAAAGTTATGTCATTTGACTAGTATTTCAAAGTGTAGGGTGAAACTTGAGCTTATATACTATTTGTCTCAAAATTTCACTACTTATTCTCCTCAGGTTAAGTATAAAAGATGTGAGAGATTTTTATGAATATTTACCAAAACAATATTCAGTTCTAGCCAAAGAATTGAAAAATTGTTACTGTAGTCTCTTATTTCAGTTCTATACTTGATTCTGCACTTTAGTGAAACATGTTTCTCTATGCCTGACTTTGAGTTAAATTTTGATATACAGATTTACTATAAGTGAAATCCACTATATGTATTTCTACTTATATGCTCATTTTTTAAAGTGTATTGAAATCTCACTGTAATTTGCCCAAAGGAAATGGATGTGATTTCTCTTTAAACTAGCATGGAGCATATAGTACTTGAATCATTTATCCTGATGCATGGGGTTTTGATGTTTTGGGCTTTTTTTTCTGTAATGGAGTGAAGTCCCTCCATAATGTCCCAAATCAGCATTCGAATACCTTGGCACATGAATTTACAAATGTAAATGTAGACATGTCCCTAATGACACATGTCCCCAACAGTGTCACATGTATGATATCTGCTAGCTATTGAATTATTCTGACTAGAAGTTGGAATATATTATTCAGTCTGTGTCCATCATTTAAATTAAGCATGTGGATGGAACAATCTGAGTAAGTAAATGCAGTCTTTTCAGGGAATGTATTGTGCTTAATGTGCTGGATGTGCAAGAAGGCATAAAGCAATATTCAGAGAATGACATTTTTTCTTCAAGGTTACAGAAATATTCATGAGAAATAAATAAATATCTCTATAAATAAATGCTCTGGAAGTTCCTAGAACTATGGAATATCTTGAGTTGGAAAAGACCCACAAGAATCATCAAAGTCCAACTCCTGGTCTTGCACAGGACACTCCAAGAGTTCCACCATGTCCTTGGGAGAGTTGTCCAAACATTTCTTGAACTCTGTTAGGCTGGTGCTGTAACCACTGCCTAGGGAGCCTGTTCCAGTGCTCAGCCACCATCTGGGTGAAGAAGCTTTTTCTAATATCCAACCTAAACCTCTCCTGACAGCTCCTGATGTTTCCTCAGGTCACAGGCAGCAGAGATCAGTGCACTCCCAAAGTGAGCTACAGACAAATGCAAGGCATAGAAAGGAGACATCAAAAGTAAAAGAATTTGCATAAATGTGTTGGGGCAACTTAAATAAAAACACTAGAATAATTGTGCAATACAATATTTAGATTAATGTAGTAGTTTTACTTTTGCTCATTTTTGTTTCTCAAAATTTAGTTTTTCGGCTAACACACCATTTGTAGTGGTTTGAGTGTTTGTTGAAAATACTCTTTTTCTTGCTGTGAGATAGGATTAAGAGAAAAAGTAAAGCAGGCTCAAACTTAAAAGGTATAAAGATAGGTTTATTAACACACTCTAAAAGAAGAAAATGAGAATTAAAATGAAACTTTAAAACACTTTTCTCTCTAAAAATGGTTCACTTTTTTACTAACAACATAAAAAGACAAAACTTAGAATTCTTTGTTAGTTTACTACCTATAAAGTAGTCTTTTAACAGTTCATTTGGAGAGAGAAGTTTCTTTTTGTCTGCTATGGAATTTCTCTACTGACAACATAGAACAGTTCTCTTGTGGGTTTTAATTTTTACAAAAAATAGACGCCTGGGAACTTGCTTTTGTGAAGTCTTTCTCATTGGCAGCTTTTCTGCCAGCTGCATATGGGTGACAAACACAACTGGTGTGTCATTTTTAAAGATAAACTGTTCTAAATGCAAGGGATTTTTTTTTTAATCTTGTGTAACAGACATTTTTTTTTTCTCTTTTTCTCTGGGGCAGAGGTTTTCTTATTTCATTTTTTTCTCTGTGTTCAATTTTTTCATGGGATTGCAGCTTTTCATAAGATCAATATTCACTTAGTCTATCACAAATACTTTTGTTTTTATCTATAATTCAAACAATTATTTTCTTTATTTATAATTTTTATGATTTAAAGGGATATTTTAATATATTACAGTTCATTACCATGGCTCATAAAAGACTTTTAACCTAAAAACTAAGCATATTTTCTATCTTTTCTTAATTGGGATTTTTATTTTTTCTCTCTCTTTTTACTGACTTTAGTCTTTTGCTGTATTTTTTTACATTTTACTTTGTCTCTTTCTTCTTACTCAGAGGGAGTATTAGTTACCTGTTACGTGTCCCAAGGCAAGAAGGAAAAAGGGACTCTTCCTGTAATTTATCTGATTTTTAACCCAGTGTGTTCACAGAGCCACATCACCTTTCTAATGGCTATATTAGCTGTCAATTTTCATGCCCTGTCACTGACTGGTTTTGCTATAACTTCCTCAGAAGGATCACTTACTTGTTAAACCACCATAATTAACATAGAGTAATAAAAATATGAATTATACTTGACTATAGTTTTTCTGAATTGTAGTAAATTCTTTCACAATTAAGCCAAAAAGCAATGCATTGTCACTATTCCAAGATGCTGCTGCTTTGTTTCCTTAATCTCAAATTTAGATGAAAAGTCTGGATTTTTATCTACTCCACCCTAGGTCTTTAAAGTGGTAATTTTAAAAGAATCCCTATGTTATAGAAAATTCATAATCTGATATTCTCACTCACACAAATTTGGGATTGGCAATCCTCTAGCCAGAGCATATTTTAATCATCTCACTACACCTGTCCACTATCCCAAGATAGTTGTACTTGGACAGTGCCTTGAGAAGCATTCTTCAGTGATATGACCAGGGAGGTGAGGAAAAAGGTTTATATATTTTTAAATTAATAATATTTTTCATGTACACAAAAGTAGACCAGAAAAATTACTGAAAATAATTGTAGCCATTTGCAGAACCCAAATGACAACAGATATCCATGGAGGATCTCACACTGGAGCAGGTGGTTATTCCTTAAAGGAAGCTTCCCTGGAGGAGAGACCACACTGGAGCAGCTCTTGATGAACTGTAGCTCCTGGGAAGAAACCACAGTGGAGGAGGTTTATCCTGAATGATTGCAGCCTGTGGAAGGACCCCTGCAGGCCAAGGAAAGGTGTGAAGAGAAAGGAGCAGCAGAGTGGAACTGACATGGATTGATCACAATCCCCAAACCCACCATCCTGCACAACTGAGGGCTGAATGAGGAGGTAAAGCAGCCAGGAATGAAGGAGTGAAGATGAGTCTGGGAAAAAAGAGAAGAAGAGGGAGGAGTGAGGTACTTTCAGTTTTGTATTTGTCACTATCGTAGTCTATTTTTAAAGAGCAAAACCAAATAAATTTCCCCAAGTCAAATCTATTTTGTCTGTGATGGTAATAACAGGGAAGGGGCATCCGTGTCTTCATGTTGACTCAAAAGCTTTTCACCTAATTTTCTTCCCCTGCCCTGATGAGGAAAAAGAGAAAGAGAAGGAAAACTGAGTGGGCAGCTGGCAGCTAACAAATGTCACAGTCATCACACTTTTTAGATGAAACTGGACAATTACTTCTGAGAAATCACTAGCTCTTAAGACAGAGAAGAATATGGACATAACAGAAGACTTTTAGGCATTAAAAGATGAGATTCCAAACAATTGCTCTTCACAAAGTGAAAGCTGAACAAAGCAAACTCAACACGTCTCCAGAGAGCAAAAATATATCAGGTAAATTCATACCATAATATGCTTACGCTATTTAGGTATTACATGAAGACTGCAGAAATTTTAAGTGTATTGCCATCTCATATCCTTAACAGGGCTTGTTTAAATGTTCAAAAACTAAATTTAGAAACAATTTCGTAACAAACTAAAACTATGCCAAATAAATAAATAAATCCATTGTCACTCTCTGTCTTTCCTTGGTTTACTACAGACTTCTGTGTAAAGATGAGCACTGATAAGAAAACTGAAAATGCTCAGAAGCCCTGGGCAATGTAAACTGTGTTCTGTGCTCTCCATGGTGTAGTGCAGGTGTTCTATTCTTCAGAAATACACCCAGCAAGCTGCATTGAGGTGAACTCTATTTCATGTTAATATTCAGCTGGCATTGCCTACCTGCAGTAGAGGAAGATAAAGGGCTCATATAATTTGTTTGGCTTGTTCTTTCTGTTCTGTTCCTGTACATGAACACATCGCTGGATAAGAGGGATAAACTCTGGCTTTAAAAATTTGGCTAGCTCACAACAAGGTTATTTTCAACTCACTAGCTCTTTTATCTGAAGACTGTAACCTTGATTAGCTTGAAATTGTGGGGATTGCTGATTGCACTTTTCCCTCTCCAGGTTGTATTTCAGTCTACTGCTAACTCTGCTCTGAAGAGCAGAAGACATGTTTACCACATTAATGAAGATACCTTTAGTCTCCCTGAATCAGCAGTGTGGAATTAAGGGCCAGGAATTAGGACAGCTCCCAGTTATTGCATCAGCCATTATATCAAAAATGGCTACAAATGCATCAGTGTCAGCACTAAAGGTACAAAAGTATAGCTGCAGCAAATCCTTTATCACTGCAGCCTTCCAGTAGCTGAAGGGAGCCCACAGGAAAGATGGAGAGAGACTATTGACAAGGGCTTGTAGTGACAGAATGAGGGGTAATGGCTTCAAACTGACAGAGAGAAGGGTTAGATTGGATATTAGGAAAAAGATCTTTACAAAGAGGGTGATGAGGCCCCAGAACAGGTTTCGCAGAGAAGTTGTGGATGCCCCATCCCTGGAAGTGTTTGAGGCCAGGTTGAATGGGGTTCTGAGTGTTCTGGTCAAGTGGAAAGTGTCCCTGCCCATGGCAGGGTGCTTGGAATAAGATGATCTTTAAAGTCTCTTCCAACCCAAACCATTCTATTATTCTAAGATTTAGAGAACTGCAACAATCTGGAAAACAGGTTATGCTAATTAAAACTACTTTTCTCATGTGTTTTCCTATCTTCCTTCTATTCGTTCTTGTGTCATACAATCTCAATTTTATGTCATTTCACCAGTTATTTTCTCTCATACTATGAGCCTTTCTTTCTGTCGGTGCATTGAATGACCACCTACTCCAGACTTCAATCTACTACATAAGGGAACATAGAAGCATCTCTTTCCATTCTCCACAGGGACCTTGCATGCTGGGGTGGCTTGGGCCAATGTCTCATCGTGGAGATGTTTTAGTGCTTTCCTTTTCTTCCCTAGTGAAGTTTGGGGGTTCTCTGCAGCTCAGAAGGAGCCATAGTGCTGCTAAGAAACCCAGTACCAGTATTACCACTGAAGAGGAGAAGGGAGATGGTGTCCTCAACATCTCCTCCCTCTCAACAGTAAATTCAATTTAATATTCCATTCTCAATTGAAAGCTTTTTTTCTTCATTCAGCTACTTTTGGGTTTTGCTTATATTAACTTTTGTAGCTGTACTTAAGAGTGCCAAAGTGTAAAAGAACATATTCTGTGTGAAATATGGTACATAAAGTTCTTCTAATTGGAGGTAATATGCAAAAAATACTTTATTGCTGTCTCACAGGTAAGAGATTTACTTGATTCAGTTGATTATTGATTTAATATATCATTGTCAGAACATATTTTACATGTGGCTTATGTCAAAAGACAAAATTACTTATGATATAGAAGAACCTTACATGTGTATTTTAAACATCTAACAATAAGAAATGGGTCATTTGTTTTGAGTTAGTGCCACAGATCAGATAGCCTAAGAGCATTAAAGGGTAACTACAAGGGTCTCATTTACTCATTAACTAGCACTAGGAGAAAGAAATAAGTCTCATGAACGGAACAGAATTAATGTTCCATGCAGTCATCACCACAGAAAATGAAATGCCAAATGAGCAGCAGCATCACTTAAGTACAGAAACAATATTCACAATTAATTACCATGAAAACTGAGACACATCTGAGAAATGAGAAAAAAAAATAGGCAGCAACTTGCAAAATAGACAGAATTTATGAATAGAATGCCTGGACAACTACTTTTTTTGTTGTTCTTTAGAATAAGTATGCTACTCTTTAAAAATATTTGCTTCCTTCAAGGCTCTGAGAAAGAAGAAAAAAAAATTAAAAAACAAGGAAGGAAAGCAAAAAGATTTTGAAGCAGAGAGAACTGATTCAAAAGTGACTTCTGTATTAAAGGCATTTATTGAAATATTTTCTATAATGGGCTTTTGGAACACTTCCTCAAAAACTGAAAACCTCAGAAGTCAAATTGTAGAACACCATAAGAGAAAAACAGGAAGAGACAGGTGCCAATAGATTGATAAACTCACCAAAGAGTAGCTTCATAAAATCAGGAAAGTCCAGTGATAAGGGATCGGAAACATTAGTTCAAAGACAATAATCTTTAGTTTTTGACAGTTAAATTGTAGCACTCTGATTAGATTGAAGAAGGAAAAATAAGCCTGTCACAGGCAGATAGTACAGTGATAGTACTTAAATCACCAACATCCAAATTTTCATTCATTCCAAGAAGTTGCTTCCTAGAGGGAATGTAAAAGCAGAAAAATATTTGATATATCCAGAGTCTGATATAATAGAAGACAGTTTACAATAAACTAGAACTGTATTTATAACCTTCAATATGTGTTTTGGGGAATATTCCTTAAACTTCTACCTTTCCTCAGAAATAGATGATGCTGGAATATACCTTGCTTCCTTATCACTTGGTGAACGATAAAAAAAATAATCTGGTTTTCATCCTATCTTACAGAAATGTGGATAACCTGAGGGTTCCCATCTCCACTCACATGAGAGATGGAAAAAATATTTCTTCTTTAAATGTATTGTACTTGTTAACATAATCATAGAATAGTTTGTCTTGGAAGGGACTTTAAAAATCATCTAGTTCCAACACTTCAATGATCAGGAACGTCTTCAACCAGATCAGGTGTCTCAGAGCCTGATCCAACCTTGAATGTTTGCAGGAATGGGGCATTCACCACCACTCTGGGCAACCTTCTCCAGTGTGTCACCACCCTCTTTGTAAAGAATTCCCTGCCAATGTCCAATCTAAATCCACCCTCTTTTAGTTTAAAGCCCCTTGCCCTGTCAGTCTGATCACCTGGCCTTGAGCAAGCCCTGGTGAAAAGTCACTCTCTGACTTTCTTGGAGCTCCTTCAGGTAATGGAAGGGCCTCTAAGCTTTCCCTGGAGCCTTCTCTTCTCCGTGCCAAACAGCCCAAACTCTCTCACCATGTCTTCACAGGGGAGCTGCTCCCTCCCTCTGATCCCCTTGGTGCCTCCTCTGGCCTGGCTCCAGCAGGTCCCTGTCCTTGCTGTGCTGGCCCCCAGAGCTGGATGCAGCCCTGCAGGTGGGGTCTCAGCAGAGGGGCAGAGGGGCAGAATCCCCTCCCTGCCCTGCTGCCCACGGGGCTTTGGATGCAGCCCAGGACATGGGAGCTTTCTGGGCTGCAATTGCACTTTGCCAGCTTATGTCCAGCTTTTCATCCATCATGATCTTTTTGCTCTAATATAAAATGAAGCAAAAACTTGCAGTTCATTTTTTCTTGTCACTACCCCAGGAACACATACTGCATTGTATCATTTTTCTCTCTTTTTTTGATTTTTTGCTCACCTGCATTCCCCCTCATTCCTCCTACTTATATGCACATCTTACACTCTGTCTGATTGGGGGCTGCTGTGTAATGTAAAATGAGCAATAATCAAGATTTTCTCATGGTAACTGATTGAACCATGTTATTTTTCAAGATGAGAGCATCAGGACTAGAAAAAAAAAAGAAAAAATTCTTATAATGTTTCTGAAATACATTACTTTTCAATATCTATTTTCCCCCTTTATGCTGACCATATTTCATGGCTTTTTAGTTTCCTAGCTGCCATCAAAAATCTCTGTTCTCCTGAGGACTGACTCAGGGTTGTGATACTTTTCAAGTATCATAGTGGATTGAGATACTTTTTAAAATCACTTTCTTGGATTATTTTGTCTGAGTTTTCTACTGCTTTTCTGTACTGCATAATTCTATCTGTTCATACTGTTCCAAAACGAGACTGAAATTTTTTTGAAGGAAAAATGGAAATTAAAAAAAATTGTATGGGATGTAGGCCAAAGACACATATAGACTGGAGAGTTGACTCTGTTTGAACTTCCAGAAGCATGACTGGTCATTAGTTCCACAAACAAGGATACAGGATGCATTCCTCTGGGAACAGACGAGTTGACTTTTACTTGAAATCCCCACAGAGGCATTGAAAAAAATTATAAGCAGTAGGAACCATGAACTCTGTTTCTTCTGCTGCTTTGCAAAGCAGTGCCATTAACTTACCTTTTATTTTTCTGATTTTTTTTTTCTTTTTACTTCATGCTAAGCAAAAGTACTGTACTGTCCTATTGTACACTACCAGCTAAGTTGGTAAAAAAATTAGACCAACTACATTGGTTGGTAAGTTGGTAATATACTAATACTTTGTCTTCTGAATTCCTCCTCAGAGATTTGAGCTGCCCCAGCAGTAAAGTACAGCAAATTTCCATATCCTCATGGCCTTCGACAATAGGAAAATCCTCAAAATGTGTGAGTCCTTACACGTACCCTCTACATTTGCCATAGAAATTGACCTTGTAGAGAAAAATGTTTCATCCAGGACTCTGTATGAGAATGAAGTATCATTCCATCTTCAGGCCTTCAAGTTTCAGGCCTTCAAGAGACCCAGCCTGCTAGACCTCAGTAAAATAAAAGTCTTTTTTCCACTCGAGAAACACAGCTTTATGATGTTTTGTTATGTCTATCATCTGACTTCCAAAGCTAAATGAATATTGCCAGAACATCCATTTTTTTTCTCCTTGAGAATCTATCCACATATAAAGATTTTCTTCTTTGGTAATACATACTACATGTTGTGATCATCACCCAAATTAAACTTGTCATGGGCTTTTTTTCCAGTTTGTTAGTTAGGCATCAAATTCTATTTTTCATGGTAATGCTATTTCTTTTTCTGGAATTCTGAAAGCACGCCTGCCCTGCATTTCAAGCACAGATGCAGTTGAACACAGTGGTGGCAACTGCCCACACTTGAAGCCAGTTGGAAGCCAGCCACTTCCAAATCAGAAACAAAGTAGATACACTAGATAACATCAAAGCTGAGCTAATAAGCCCCTATGAGAAACAATGTACATTAGCTAAGGTTCATTGTCTGACACACACAGCTTCCAGGCAGGTTAGCAAACTGGCAGAGCAAATTTACATCTGCCTGCAAAACACTGTGCAGACACATCTTTCATTAGAACAGATAATAGAGGTCCTATTACAAGAGACTAGATTAGACACGAGATCCTATTCCCCAGTGTGTCTGTCCCTTCACACACAGCCTGATCCAGTGGGAATTCAGCCAGCCCTGAATCCTGTTGTCTTCAGTGGATATTTTCTAGTTCATTAAGCTTGTCTTGCTGTTTTTCTCTCCTACAGTACTATCCTGTTCAACAAATTCATTTGAGTGTGCCATGTAGTACTGGAATTTTTATTCTACTGCAAAAACCGAAACATGAGGGACTCTGTAGGCTTGTCATATTTGGAAATAATCTTCTGTAAAGGAGCATAATTTACTTGGCAAAGGTTATATATTAAATCAGCAGATGTGTTCCTCCATCAATAAATTGCAAATGCCATAGCTGGCTTTTTTTGTTGCTTTTTTTTTTTTAGCATTTTCCAACCAGCGCAGTTCTTCCATAAAGCCTACATCAAGTTTGTGGTTTTCTAATGCCTCCAACTTGTTTGAACAGGTGTGCTCTGGTCTGTCTTGGGTAATTTTGGCAAACTATCTCATGTCTGTAAATTTGCAACAGGTGTCTAAGCTTTGAAACATATGTATTATATAGTCTGTAGACTGGGTGAAATAAAACTATCAGGATGTAGCAAACTCATGGAGTGACTTCCAAAGATTTTGACTATTGCAAAATCTATTACTGCTTCCCCACTATTGTACATTCTACTGCATCTAGATTATAAGTGACACATAAAACAATACCACTGATGTGTTGTTGCTTTTTCTGCAGCTACAGGTACGATTTTACTAACAATGGCACTGTACCACCAGATATTAGAACCCAAATTTGTCTTCATGAGAGTTAATTGAATGATTCTGGTCAAACAAAGCTACATCCCTCCCTCTCCTTGAAATGACTTGTAAAATGTTTTGTTGCAGTAAATTGGAAAATGCCATATTTTTTTCCCATTTTGTTTATGTTGTAAAAGTTTTGTGTCTTTATTCTGCCATGATCCAGCTATGACTGGATGCAAGACACAGAAACTCTTACAGTATTTTCTGTGCAGATTTTCAGACCCAGAAATTTGAATAGTAGTCAAAAATTTTGAGATTTGCTCACCACTAATTTAATCTGTATTTTGTGTTGTCTCATTGTATGGTATGGACAGTGACTATACAACAAATTTGAGCCCAAGATGGACTAGTTAATTTTAAATGTCTCATAAAAGTATTTATCTTCAAAGGCTACATATCAAGGTTATTTATCTTCAATTTAAAAGACTAGGGAACTATACAATTAACAGCTGCATACACAATATTTTAACACAAATACAATAAGTACATTTTAATTATATTTTGTTATAGATAACATATTCTTTAAACCATACATATAATATTTGGATTTTCTTTACATTCAAAATTTTAAATATGTCTTTCACTATAACGTTAGACTGCAGCCTTATTATATGTTGTTTCCTCCAAAAATCTAGTCCCTCACCTCTTCCTGCTAATTAAATACATACTTGTTGACAAATATTAAACGAGCAGAAGCTATCTAATAGTTAATGCATTAAACACAGTTCTCCCATCTCATTCAGTGAGCATATCAGATCTGGCCAAAACTCAATTTTATAAAATGTCAATTTTTCACTGTCAAAATTCAATTTACTAGGAAAAGGACAAAACATTTAGAAACAAGCTACTCTTATCATTTCTTACAATAGTGCTCCCAACTTAATAATTGAATTTTATCATTGCTTATCACTGTGTGAGGGAAGAAAAACTACTATGACAAAGAAAGAAAATAAACCCTAGTATATACTTCAGGCTAGAACACTATCACACACATTTTAACTCCCAACCGGTTATCTGAATTACTGATTATAGCAAGTGATGAGGCACTTTCAAATGCATTAAATCACTGAGAGCACCAACATGCTCTATATACCTTCCCAGGCAGTTTGTGAAGAAAATACAGAACTTACTGTCAGAACTGCTCACGTACAGAAAGCAAGGAGGACATTTAATGGGGACTCACCTTCCCATTGCAGATTTTGCTGGGCTCCAGGGAGATTGTTTTTGCTGACCATTGCCCTGAGGCGTTCAAGCACAGCATTCCCACCCTGCACTCAAGGCGCACTCCTGAGTCCACCCAGCAAATCTCTTCCCACAGCTGACTTTGATTTGGCTCATTAGAGATGGGGCTGCAGAACAAATTCCACCTCTCCAGCTCCTGACGGATGACAGATAAAGCTGGCAATACTTATATCACACAGAGTCAGGTTTACAAACTGCTGAATTTTGTACTTTTCATTCAGCATTTATATGATATCCGATTATGAGAGAGAATCTATGAATCAGGATCATTTTGTCACTTGATCATTACTCTTCTCACAAACCCCATTTAGAGTGTGTTTGTTTTTCTGTAAGGTACTGTGCTGGAGAGGTGACATAGAATATTTGAGTGTATCTTAACATTTATTAGATTTTATCTTTTGTTAACTATAAGTCTTCGCCACTTTTCACATCTAGGGGATGTCAGGATTAACTTCAGTTGCATGAGTAAGGAATAATGCAGAAAGATTATGCATCATCAGTATGAGAGAAATTAATTTTTTTCAAAGTGATTTGTTCATGGCTATCCAACTGCAGCAGCATTGCATACACCTTTTTTTTTTCTTTTTTTCCTGCAAATATGATTTCACAGAGTGCACCTGCTTTACCTTGAATGAAGGTTAAGACCTAAGAATTGTTCTAGAAGCAATGGCAATATTGGGAAAATCTTTCCTGTGACCAATCAAATTGCTCTCATTGAATTTTGTAATACTCAAAATAATAAGACAACATAAAAAATTTATTAATCTAGGCTATGTCATATGAGCAGAGGTTCAATGAAATAATTTGATGCATAAAAAATTCTAGTTACTCTAAAATAACACCATTAAGCATTCAGTTCAAAGACCAGAATAAACTACTTAGCATAGTTAAAATTTGCTTCAAACCTTCAAAAGTAATTCTGGTAAATTTTCTGTATGATTGGAGATGTTTGGATTACTATACCTATTATGTATGTATCTGAAGAATTCTGTAGGTGGTGTATTTCAATTTACTGACACATTCTTATCTTAAATATAACATCCTAGGAAATTTACCGTCTAATTTTTTTTACATAAATGTAAAATAAAAGTGTTTTTAGGTACAGAGAAACTGTAAAGTGTTTCTGTGGGATCTCAGAAGGAATTAAAAATCCAGTTGAGCACAACTAAAACTCCCAAAACAGAAGGATTGCCATTGACCCGAATAAGATTTGGGATTAATAGATAACCTTGTACAAGGTGTCTCACAGCAACAAAGCTATAGACCACTGTGACCCATTTTAACAGTGCAGAAATAAGTTTTCTCTACAGGTGACACTTAAATCTCCACAAAGCAATGATGTAACACTCTCTGCACCACAGTTTCACTGCTCATTGTAAAGGAAGAAAGCAGTGACATGTGCTAAGCCACGTCACCTGCTGGGGGCTCATGTGTGGTCTCTGTGTGCAGTCTGAGAGTAGATGGAGATTCCTGCTAAAGGAGAGGAAAGAGTGCTGCAGAATTCATCAGTGTAGGTTCAGAACTGTACAGAAGAAATTAATAACTTCACAATAGTTTGTCTACAATTTCTTGGTAAAATGTCTGGAATAGAAGACAGCCTTCCTTCTTTCTCAGACATTTTGGGTGTCTGAGATATAAATGAGTTCATGAAGTTCAGCTGATAATCATCTATACCTAGGACCTGTGATGATGCCCCTGCTGGCCTGCTAGCTGAACGAATCCACAGAAAGGAATGTGTTTTGGCACCCTGTGATACAAAATAGCCAACAACACTTGTGCTGTATTTAGAATTTCAAAGCAGTAAACAACAAATTTAGTGTGTTTGGTTATAGATATCTCTAAAGGCCCAGAGGAACTGATCTCCATAAGGGGAAGTCTTCACAGGTGTCTTGAATGAGAAAACCTTGTGTTAGCTCCAATAATCTCACACTTTGGAATCCCAGCCCATCTATTGTGACCAGCCTCTGAGGCACATCATTAGGGTCATTGTTAAAGGATCTCTTGGAGCACGTTAAAGCAAAATGACAATAAATAAACAATATAACAACAGCAACAGTTTTTATTTTAATTATTCTGGGATTGTTGGGAAAAGAGGTGTACACCTGTCCTGGGATTTGAAAGAAGAGATATGAGATTAAGAAAGGAGAGATAGTAACAGAAAGATAGAGAAAGAGATAGGTAGAGATCAGCTCCCATTAGGGGGAGGTATCTGAGCAGTGAAGCAGAGAGTATTTTGGACACGATACATGGTCCAGACATCCTGGCTCTTGTTGGTCAGAAACTATGGGAAGTCCAAACAGAACTATAAGGGAGAAAGCAAAAAGGAATATGGTACTTTGATTTAAGGTAGTCGTGTAAAACTGTGCCTGGAAGACTGTGGAATCTAAGAAACATTAATAATGTGATTATTTCTTGGCAGTGGAAAATTTTATCTAAAGCTGTAAGAGTATATAAACGCAGCTCTAGAGATAATTCATGACTCTATGACTTCATCATTTCACACCTTTGCTGTATCAACAATAAATGACTTCTTGCTAGCTCCTATGTGGAGTCTCTTCAGTTGCTGACACCCAGGGCTCCAGAGATCTGCGGATGATCGTGGTCGGTGACTGGGGTAACAATTCATGGTCCTGGTCTGCCAGGGGTGGGGACCTGCAGCAAAAACAAAGTTTATCAAGGAACACCCCAGTACCTCTGCCAGTAGGAGTTCTGCTGGGGTATGCATTGTCTTTCCTTGGACAGATCCAGAAAGGGGCTCTGTGTACAGAGTATAAGTTTTCAGCTGGGCAGTGGTGCCTTGCTGCACAGGAAGGAGTGGTACAGAGAAAAACACTATCCTCCCTCTGCAGAATCTGCTGCTTACTGCCTGCTTCTCTTTATGTGGTCCAAAACCATCTCTTTTAAGACAGAATTTAACCAGGGCCCAAGTGGTTAAATTTGCCATATTTTCCTAAACTGACTGTTGTCCCTGCTCTTGCTTTGAGGGAAAGCTGTATTGCTAATCTCCTCCAAAGCTGAATGAACTGAGAGAAAGTGGATAAACAGAAAAGGTTCATGAAATTTATGGTGTAAAAGATGCAATTGAAAAGAAAAAAGTGGTCTAATGCTTTAAAACTGTCTAGAAAACAAAGCTAAGGCGTTATGTTGAAGCTCAAAATCTTATTATTGAGAAGGCCAAACAGCTGACATTGGGCCTTAGAATCATATGAGATGTTTGCATGTTTGTTCAATGTTGCTCCTTCCTGTAAATTGTTTTCAGTGTAAGGATGGTGAAAGGTTTTCACTTTCAAAATCCTTCTTGATAATCTTACAAAGCAAAAAAAAAAAAAAAAAATTACTAAATTCCTCTGTGAGGAATGTCAGATAAAGTACTCTTAGGTGTCCTTCATTAAGTTGTCATTCATCTTTCCATTATGCCCTGCAAATGACAATACCTAACAATACATGTAAGATAATGTCAGTAATAGAATAATATTGATTCATTGTCAATCAGCATAATATTGATTCATTGTCAATTAAATATAGAAATTCTTCATGAGACATTAGTGAAGACAGTGCTTCCTCCTTATAACATTTCCATTATGGCAGGCAAAAATGAAGTTATATTTCTAAAGTGACAATTTACTATTTGAAATTATGAAGATAACTGTATTTTAGACATGTCTTTTAACAACCAATTGATGAAAAAAAAGACAAGTAGAAGCCACTTCTCCTTATCATGAGTCTTATCAATAATATATTTGCAGTGCAAAATATGTCAGTGCATTTGAAGAGTTGCTATGCAAATTCATGACAGATTACAATAGCATGATAGATAAAATATTTAGTTTAACTGACAAAACATTTTTATTAAATATTCCTAAAACAATACCATCTTCTACTTAGAAGTACTTGTTTTATATCAATGCTGTTGCTGTCACTGGCTTCCAGTGACTCTCAGTTGGTTACCAATGGGCTTTTGAAAATCAGAGGACAAAATGGATACCTGTAGGCAAGAATGACACATCTACAGTATTATTAAAGCAATAAGTGAGACTTAATCTCTCATAATCTCCAAAGATAAACAAGAATCTATTTGTGTATCAGAAGAAAAGGATGTAAATGAGCATTATTCACCAAACTCCCGGTTTATGTCCCCTGTTTCAACACTTGCACGAATATTTAACTACATGAAGAGGAAACATTTGCAGAAAAGCAAACAAAAATTCAGCTCCTCACTTATATACACATAGTGTGTAAGATTTCTTTCCTCTGTGAGTGTCCATATGCCCCATACATGCATTTTATAACATACACTGCAGCACTTGGTTGATTCATTCTTGCCTGGTCAATACAATCATTTTTATACACACTTCCAGTGCAATACAATTTTTATGGTCAGAAATGTTTTGATGCTGTCTTGCAAATAGGTGGCACTAACTGACTTACATGTATCCATCTACCAAACACTGAAGTTGTGTTCCCAAAGTGCTGCCCTTAGTGGCTTTTTCTGCCTTTAGGTTGAGATTTGATTGCAGCAGCAGGAACAACAGCAGATCTTCAAACTGTAATCATATTTTTCAGCAGTGTGCATCACTTATTAACTTTCATTTGATTTCCCTCTGGCACCCACAGCTCCAACAAATGTTATCTTCTTGTTCAGTTTTGTCAAAATCACAAACCCGGCAATAAATGCTGTAGCTGAGACTCTCACTAAATAAACAAACCCTTGCACTGTGCTGTAGCTGCTCAGGTGCAGAGTGTCCTGTCCCGTGTTAGAACTCCAAGTTCAGAAACTGTAGTGGCTAAAAGAACTTGTCCTGCTGGTTGTAAGTAAAATGAGTAAAAGGAATTCTTAATCTGTGAATCCTAAAAAAAAAATCATATATACTACATCTCTTGATGCATGTTAAAAAAGAGAAAGTTTTCCTTTCTTCTAGGACTATGAGGGACTTTACCTGACACCTTCTTGTTGAGGCTGGGTGTTTGTTCCTTGCATTTTGTTTTGCAGAAGAAACATGATCTGATGTTAAAACAACTGTATTGGCTTGGAAATATTTGATTTCTTCTTGGACGATGTCCAAAATACATTAATTACCTACCTTTTCTTTTTCTCATTAGTGTACAAGAATGAAAGACAGATTGATAACCTAGAAAGACCAATAAGACTTGCAAATGTGGCTGATATTTTGTATACCTAAATTTCTGGCTATATTATATAAAATGTAAATGAACCTGACTTTCAGGGGATAAAAGTTTTTCAGATGGAATCACCCAAAATCAAATAATTCTTAAAAACTCTGGTTTTCCAAGGAAATTGAACAAATCAAGAAATACTTCATTGAATTCATCTGGCTTGTTTTTCTACTCAAAAAATGCCTCAGAAAAGGTGTGTCTTTCACTAAAACATTGTTATTAATTACATTAATTGTGTATTTCTTGTTAGCTATTTTAAATCAATTAATGAATTTAATTTAGGAGCAGATAAATATTGGTATTATCTATTAAATTAATGTAATTAAAAATATTGAATAGTTTGGTATAATCTTTTTAAAAGTATGGCATACTATATTTCCAGTTATAAGATGCATCCTTTACCCAGCTCCTGGTCCATAAAAATGTTTAGAATTTAAAATTTTCTAAACAAAACGACTAGAGAAGTACCAAGACTGTCATACCCTTTCCTCTTTAAGCCATGTAGAAATGAGCTAGTGTACAGTTTACGAGTGATATAAATACTATGACTTTGAGAAGATTTGGGTGGAAACACTTGCTAAAAATTATGTTCTGAATAACTGAAACTCTTGCTAAAGATGTTCCAAAAGGACTCATGTGAATTTTATTTATTTATTTATTTATTTATTTATTTATTTATTTAATATGGTGATTCCTTAAGTGGTTTCAAGACATTGCATTTTCAAATACTTTTCCCTAAATACAGATTGGAAGAAACCAGGATTTGGGTTTGGGTTTTTTTTCCCCGTAAAAATTATAAACTTTGTATTATTGACCTCGTATACATTATTGCTTCCCTCTCCACTCATCCTCCCTTCTCCTTAAAAAAAAATGGAAGCTAATATGATTTCTTGTATAAAAGAAGTGAGGTTCAGGTTCCATGAATAAGATTTCAGAAATAACACAAAAATCCAAACAAGAATTATTTTAGAAATCTATCATCTTTTGCAGATATATTCTTCCCATACTTTCTACGTACAACACTGAAAACCACCAAAATCCTCATGGATTCAAATGTACTAAAAGACAATACCCATCTTGAACCTCAGATTAAAATACCCTAAGGCAGAGATATCTGTTGCATGTTTTTCGGGTTTTTTAACTAATTTTTGTTTGTTCCAGTCGGAAATTAAAATATAGAGGAAAACATGACAAAATATAAATTATAACATGATGCAGAAGCTGAAGCTGACTTTTTGTTGCTGAAAGCTCAAGGTTTAGATTGAAGAAGAAATGTGCGACAGCAAGTCAAATCCTTTATATCAGCTTTGAAACTGTTTTGTATTGCAATTCGAACATTGCAATATCACATATTCCAAACACTCAAGAACTGCACATGACTGAAAAAGCATGATGCAGATTTTAACTAATTTTTAATCAATATATACTAGCTATAACAAGAGTAGCTTCTAACCTAAAATATTTGCATGGCACTTATTCTGATGAGCTCTGAATGTCTTGCATTCAAACCGTTTGAATTTTTCACACCTGTTGAGGAAGACAGTCATTGCCTGTAACCATAAGTGAGAAATGGCTTTTAAGGCTGCTCCATGGAGAACATATAAGGCCCATTAATAAATAAATAACTAGGCAGCAAGTAATTTTTAAGTTCCAGTCCAGGAGTGTCTGGGTGTGGAATGAGGAAATTGGAGGAAAAAAAATTTAAAGGAAAAAAGGAAGGAAATTTTAAGCCAAAGTCTCCCGTGACTGAATAAATAACAAAAAGGTTACTGCAAATGGGTCAGTCTGGTTTTTCTGTCAAAGAAATTAGGTATGTCTTTTCCAATTCTGGTAAGGGATGCACACAAAACATCACATATTCTTTGCAGGTTTAAGGCAATTAAGAAATCAATGATTTCATCAGAAAGTCTCCTGCTACAGAATTAACCTCACAGCTGCACCAAACTTACAAAAGAGATTCAAAGAACCATGTGTAAAGGAGGCTTTAAGTTCTCTCTGTTCTTAAAAATAGATCTGAGGTACTGCACCTTCTGTGTTCCAGCAATGAGGCCAAGAAAAAAGCAGAGAGCGCATTAGTAATATAAGACTGTTGTACACCTCTTTTCTTCTCTGTCTCCTCTTTTTTATCTTTAACTGTTAGAGGAATGAAGAAAGAAAATCATAAGCAGAAGCAATGGATTTTTATACACCTTTTGAAATATATATCCTTTAAACCCTGGCGATAAACACATGAGGTGTATCCACAGTTATCAAAAAGACTCTAATTTTTATAACATTTTTATAATATTTGTTTGATTTAGATGGGACTAAAACTGATTATAAAACTATAGTCACAGGAAAAAAATTAAATTAGGTATGTCTATAATTTTAAATTAGGTATGTCTATTTAGGCTTAAGGTTTGCTGCTTATTCAGTAAAGTTTTAAAAGCAGCTGCTCATACTTGCACTCCCACACCTCCAAAAGAAAACACATCAAGTCCATAACTACAGTATTAATGCAGTCTGGCTAAAGAAGGAAAAAGATCCTTCTCTGAAACAGGGTGAGCTGGTTTCAGTAGCAATTGTAGCTAGTAACCATACCCTATTCCAGACATTCAGAGGACTGTGGTGTCTGATAGATGGCAAGACCATACCATCTTCAGCAGGCAAAGGAAAAGCAAAATCAGGAAAGAAGTAAAAGTTTTCCAGTTTATATTTCTCTCACAAAAATTACCAACTCTTTCTCCTGAGAAACCAGAGAAAGCAATAAAATAATATTAAAAAGTTCAGCATTTCCTATTTATCTTTTGATGTTTCCTAAGTATTTTCCTAAGGGAAGTCAATTTGTTCTGCTTATGGTACTGTTCTACCTATACCTTAAACAGAGCAAACTGCTTGAAGTGAAAACTCACTCTAGAACAAAGGAGTGTATAAATTACATGTCCCTTGTCGTGGTGGAGGCTCTGGTTTACACCTGAATCATGTCCACACTCAGAAAAAGACAACCCAGAGAAAAAATCATTGTGCATGCATGACAAAGAGGGGAGAATTTCTTGCTCGAGCATATATGATTTCTGCATTCACTTGATAAAAAGAGATAGATTGCTTCCTGCCCAAAATTTAGGGTGCTGATCTCACCTTCAACTCAGAAGCAGACTGTGGGTGAGGTGAGCAGTGCAGGGTGAAGCCCGAAGTCTCATGGGTCAGCAATAAATCTGTGTTCAATAACAGGGGCAGGGTGGCAGCAGGATGTGCTGCTCCAGGGAAGTGTGGGGACAGTTAATGCAAATGTGTGGACTAAGGCAGGTACCTCGTTTGAGTATGTAAATGTTTCAGGCTCGGACTGAGGTACAGATGGGGAAAGGAAACATAGTCCTTGGATTTAGTCCCTGTGCTACAGATGCCAGAAAAAAAGGCACCTACAAAAAGTACCTCTGTGATTGACTAGGAACTGATTGGACTGTTTTCACATGCAGAAAATAGAACAATCTACTCTCTTGGTTTTACCTTCCTTACAGAAGAGGATTCACTATTGTTTTACTAGTAAGGAAAGTAAGTATCTATGGAAAAACTCTTTGCTTGACATATTTTACTCCAGCTGAAAATATTTGGTTTCTTATGAAAGGAGACTTGTCTTTATAACACCTTGCTCTGCATTTTGAGGAATCACTATCTGTGAACACTGTACTTCATTCCTTCCAGACAAATGACATCCTGCAAATACTTTTTCATTTCATTTTTACTTCTACTACTTTGTGTTTGATAATAAAAACATTGCTTCTTTCTTTGAGTTCAATTATTTTTGTAGTTCAATTTTCATAGACAAGGCATCTGAGGAGAAAAAAACTGATCATACATAAGCCTTATCTATTTCTATATTGTTGGCCCAAAGGCAGTATGACCTTACTTTCTTAATGTTTCTTTTCCCCTGTATTTGAGGTAGTTACTTCTAAGCAATGCAGCTGCATTTTGTGCACCTATAATACTCCTTGTGTGTTGATATACACATTGTTTACAGAAAAACAGTGAGTGTGGATTCTCAATTTTTTTTTCCTTGCAACAGGCCCAGAAAAAAATATTTCTCTTACCATTCAATGAAAAAAATCCAAGATAACAGGTTTTGTCTTGGAACCTGGCACTGCTTTTTCAGATTATAGAATCTGCTTGTTTCGTGGTTTACAAATGTTATATATGATGTCCTTGGGCTGTTGTTGGGTAGAATGACACCTACTGACTCAGGACAGATGACAACTTTCCTTATACTGGAAATCTGAAATGCCACCCAATATTTTCCCATAGTATCAGTATTATCAGTACTATCAGTATCAGACTGGTTCTTTGGACATCCAGCATCTAATCAGTCCCAGGAGATCTTCTGTTTACCTAATCAGTCAGTGAAAGCCTCCAATTCAGAGAAGGAGGCTTTCCAGAAGAGTCATATTTCTTAAAATCCATAAGTATTCTGTAATCTGTAAGTATTATATAAAAATAATCTGTAAGTATTATATAAAAGTTTATAAAATATCCCTTATATCTATCTTGAAAGTATCATGGATGTTCTTTATCTGGAATTCTTAAAAAAAAACCAAAAAAACAAAACCAGACCAATTTTTGAAGCTTTGGCTTGAAAAGACAGTTAAGTTTCTTCTTCTTTATTTGCAAATTATATAATAATCTTCATATGAAACATTTCTCAGATAAAACGCTCTATAGCCTTTTAGACATTTACCAGAAACACCTTGTTTCCTGATCCATCTGTTTTTTCAAGAAAAATAATACATTCATCATTTCTTTAGGTCATCCATTAGAGTATTAGTAGTAACTGTTTGTTCAATATCAAACTGCCTCTGAAAAAGTCACCACAGACAAAAATAGCACTGTCACTACTACTTTACCAAATTTAGACTAGGCATGTTCACACTTAGACTGATTTTCTCCATTTAATTCAACAAGTGCAAGGAACAAGCAATAAATTTTTGTGTTCTATGAAAATATATCTAATTTATCATATACAATTAAACACTCAGTGAGCAGAATATTCAAACAGAATAGAATGGATTTTAAACCAATTAGGAGAATTTCACTTTGACATTCTGTACACCTATGTTTCAGAAGTATGAAAGGCATGACATAATCTTGATTTTTATAGAGGATTTTAAATTATTTCTATCAATTGAGTAGTTCTAGAGATGAACCTACAGTTTATTTGCCAGGTAGGCAAAGAAACCTAGGAATGCTTTCAGCATTGGATTACACTTCCAGAAATCCCTAAAGATTCTGTGAATCCCTAGGATTCTGTGTGATATTTTATGGTTTTTTCCTACTTTCAGAAAAAATATTTCTTTACATGGGGACTGAAGAACTCTTCTTTAATTACAAGTAGTATACTGTTTTCTTCTCATGCAAATAGTTCAATAGTTCCAGTGGAGCACAGAAGTTACCACTGTCAGTATAGAAGTATTGTTAGAAGCTATAGAAGTATTATGAGAAATATTATAGAAGCTAATTATTAGATAATTAATTTCAGGAATAATTTTAAATCCATTATGATAATAAATATAAGTATTATATGCTAGTGTTACAAGCAAAATGCAAGTTAACAAATATTCTGACAATCCAGGACAGCTGCTTAAACTCTCCTAAGTCAGAATATCTCTGCAGCAAATAATAAAGATTGTATAGTTTCCAGTAACATTGATTTTACTCCTGACTTTACATTAACTACTCTATCTTTCATTAATCCAATTCACTATCTTCATTAAAGCCTGAAATCAGCAAAGCCACTAAGAATGTGCCTTAAGTTGGAAATGAATTGTTTCTAAAAAGACATTTTCTCAATGTTCTCATTTACAGGGATTTTATCTGACATTCACATCAAAGAAAAGTGAGCTTTTCCTTGAGATGTTTTGTATTGGATTACTGCAAATGATTTTCATTACAAATATAATGTCCTAAGTGAGAGAGAAAATAGACACAAATGCTGGAGTTTTTGTCATTGCGTCTCAGAGCTGCCAAGAAATATCTCTTCTTTGGAAATGGAACAGAGTACTCCAAAGATAACTCATTAAAAGACAAATAAAAGGAATATTCTTTTTCTCCATTCAAGAACGCAAAGTAAAGTGAACTACAGCTCCATTAAGACCATTTTACTTGGAAGTTAACTGACCCCGTCTTCAACACAAGGACAGACTTAAGTTCCCAAAGAAAAAATTGCCATTATTTGAAAAATTCCTTCCTTCTTACCCCCAAAAACCAAAGGAGGAGTGGAAAAGCTTTGAACTAAATACAACAAAAGTTGAGTTTAAACCCTGGTTATGCAAAACAGATAATAATTTTCAAGCCTGTCATTTGTGTAGAGAAAGCTTTCTGAAAATTAAAATATTGATTATATGATCAACTTGATGCAGAACAAATATCTATTCATTAATTCATACTTTTCGCAGATAAAAGTACACAAACAACATGTTTTGGTGTAAGTCATCCCTGAAACTGAAATATTGTGCTGGTAGATAAACACATACATCTGTATGTCTTGGAAAGACAATCATAAAAGATATTTTTAGTGTCAGAACAACCAAAAAGTGTCATAACTTGAATTTTAGGCTCACATATGCCTTTTATTTTTCTAAGCTATGAAGCAGATTTCAGGAAATCAAAGTGAACAAAAGAAAAAAGGAGAAAATAAATCTGATAAGATAGTAAAATATGATTATCCAAAGTGAAGTTTTGGTGTAAACAGGAAAAAAAATTAATATTAAAAGTTTTGATACATTCTAAGTGCCAGAGGAAAATCTTCTGAATTTTTTGAATAAATACTTTCATTCTTTGTACAGATAACTATGATTTAATGTGGAAATATATCAATGCAAGATATTAAACTGAAGATTACTGAAACAGAGAAGAAAAAAAAATTATTAACGTTCCTTGTTTACAGATGAAATTGCAGCCTTTATTCATATGGTTTGAAGCTAAATGCAAAAGCTGATGCAAAAACTAAGTGCAAAAATTATTCTTTATTTCTACATATCCCATCAAAAATTTGAATCCTTTACAATAAACAAGGATTTTCCAATTAAATGTAATGGAACCCTGCTCTTGTGTTCCTGTCTCCCAGTCTCTGATCTCTGTGCCACTTCCAACAACATTAGCAATAAAATGCTTTGATACTCCATGGACTTTGACCAGAACTGCTTAGCTTTGAGCATGGCACATTGATCCTCATGTTCATAAAGTTCATTCTGGTAAACAGAGAGCCCTTACATTTCTTTCTGTCTGCTCACATGGCTATCAGATTCTGTCAACACTTCGAAATTTTCTTCAGAGGGGAAGCTTGAAGGCAAATACATAAAATAACATATAACACTACAAAGCACAGCAATTAATTTCAAAAGTGTTGTCTGAGAACTGCATTATGTTCAGAGAAAAACTGAATTTTCAATTGGTTTTCACATGACAAAAAAGATGAATATCCAAATCTTCTCAGGTTGGAAAGAAAAGATTTAGATGGAAATTACCAGTTGCTACAAAATCAAGAAGCACTAGAATAGTCCACTCTTCACTCCCTCTTCTAATAGAAGAAAAAAAGACCATTAAAAAAGATAATATGTGTTTTTAAACATACATTTAATTTTTTTTTTCTACAGAATATCTGACACCACTCTTGGGCAATTGCTAAAATGTATCATAGGAGAAACTCTAGATGCAGATACTTCATCCATTTTCACACTTTTCTAAGTGTGTGCTGATGGCCTCAGCTGGAGGCAGGACACTGGAAGTCTCGTCTAGAACCAGCAGGTCTGTTCTTGGGTTGAGTTTGAGGAGTGAAGACTGAAAAAAATATTTAATCTGAGAGTACAATAAATCCTGTTTATGTCTAACTACTCCAGTCCAGAGGAGTGTTTCTCAAATGCTTAATGTGAGCATCAGTTACAAATTACCATAGCAAACTAAGTGTAAGGGAATCCAAACTTTCTAAGTATTTAGTTTGACCATTTAGGTAATATTGCACCAAATACTCACATGAGAGTTTATTTACTCTTTTAACACAATGTTTTCAAATCAAGCATGATTTTGACAGTTACTTTTGACTTCAGCAATATAAATGCTGCACTAATATTCGATGTAAAGAAAAATTGCTAAATTTCTTTGCATTGTATTACTAGACATGACAATACTCTCTTGTTTCAGGATATAGTGATTTTTTTGAGGTCAAGACTAGTGATGAGAGGCTGAGATCTTGAGTTTGGAGAAGAGAAGGCTGAGAAGTGACTTTTTCAGAGTCTACAACTCCCTCCAGGGTGGCAGTGGCTGGGGAGGTGCTGATCCCCTTTCTGAAGTGACCAGTGATAGGATATGGGGAAATGGAGGGAAACTGCATCAGGGGAAGTTCAGGTTGGACATTATGAAAAGGTTGTTCACCCAGAGGGTGGTTGGTCACTGAAACAGGCTCCCTGTGGAAGTGGTCATGGCAGCAAGACTGCCAGAGTTTAAGGAATGTCTGGACACTGCCTTTAGTCATATGGTTAAGCTTTAGGCTGTCTTGTGAAGAGCAGGGAGTTGGAATCAATGATTCTTATGGATCCCTTCCAGTTTGACATATTCTATAATTCTGGAGTTACTGTACTAAGACAAACACTCAGAAATTAGATATATGCAATAATACAATCTTAATTTGACAGTCTTGCAATTAGTGTTTGTTAGGATTTAATTTTTTTAACTGTAACAAGAAATGAGAAGTAATTTATAGTAATTAACACCTAGTGTCAGGGATTAGCTACACAGTACAAGCCACCTGTCAATTAGATCCAATGGTATTCACTGTAGGTGGCACATTTCTGAGCTGAAAAATTCTGCCAAATAAGATGTATCTTGACGGTTCCACAGGGGTTTGCTGCAGGCATACAGCATTTATGGTCTTAACTTCTGTTTCAGTGGAGTTTAAGTGGTTTGGGCATTTTGGGAGGTTATTTTTTAGCTTTTGTTTGGTTGGTTTTCTCTCACTCTTTTTCCATTTTATCACCTCCTTCTGGTTATTCCTTCCAGGATCAACTACCACAAGATCTTTTTTGTAGTACTAATATTTCCCGTCCTAATTCTCATTACTCTTCTGCCTCTTTCAGTGTGTCTGCTACTATCCATCCTAACTTCCACTAATTTCCTAACATAGGCCCTGTCCAGACAATGAAACTGTTGCCCTCCAAAACACTGAACTTGGCAGAGCAGAACTAGTAAAAAAACCCTGACCACTTTCTAAGTAAATCACAAGTCCCCTCTTCCAAATGCAAAGATTAAAAATTCTCAGCAAAACAGACAGAAAAATGTTAACAGAGACAAACCAGCATATGTCACTCTAATCTGATTCCTGGAAAGAGTTTGTGTTTTCTTCCTTTTTCATAATTAATCTTTTTAAAAAATTCAAGCTGCAGCCAACATCAAATGCAATATGTTTAGTTTGCTGAAGACATGAAAAATGCTGCTAAAGAATTATGACTTGGCTAAATGTAAGAACTGAAAAACAGCGTCAAATAATAAAAAATGTTAAATGGATTTTGTTATTGGAAGAATATGTCTTCTCCATATACCAAGAGTCGTATTTAGCTCTGATGGTAATTTTATATTATGGATCATTTTAATTTCAAATAATTTTTTTTTTTTAGATTACGATGGTAGAGTCACCATCCCTGCTTTTAAAACACTTGGAGACTTGGTTTAGTGGTGGACTTGGCAGCATTAGTTTACAGTTGGACTTGGTGATCTTAAGGGTCTTTTTCAAACTAAATCATTCCACGATACTGTGATTCTAAGAAATACCTTTCATGCCTACGTATAAAATAATGCTGAAAATGTCTAAAACAAAACTAGGTTTTTGCAAGAAAGGTAACACATCTTTTTAACAACTTTTATTGTCAGCAACATTGTAATATCTTTCTTCTTACTTTGCTTAGTAATTTATTCAATAAGATGTTTCATTTCGAATTAGGATTTTCACTAGCAGATAAAAATCAATGTGAATAAAATATAAGAACATAGCCCTTCACCAGAGAATAAAGACACCAAAAAACTTCATCAAGCAAGACAGTAAAATGCATTTTCATTTCAGAATGTTATGACAGGATAAAAACATATGTAGCAATTACTATTTCATGACTCTCAGAAGAATTTATCTCTAAAGTAACTTAAAAAGAAATTGCACTTGAGAAGAGTTGGCTTATTTAAATCAGAACTATTTGTTTTTTGCATGGATAGCACTTTAATATATAGCTAGAAAATACCAATTTTTAAGATTCATTAATTCATGAAATTTTTAGTTTCTGTCAGTTCAAATTGTCAGTTAATATATCCTGAGATTCTTGAACACCAAGTGGTACGCCTCAGTAAAAGTTAACAACAAAAAGATGAGAATAAGCCCCTTGTCCTCATAATTTTAAAGGTCTCTGATACTTTATGATAAGAATTTGTCTAGTAAGGTTTAGAAAGATAAAAAAGCTTTTTCAACTTATGCAATTTAACACAAACAGCTGAAATTTGAAAATTCCAGTTTTTTACAAATAGAACTATAACTGCAAAATGTGAAAACTTTTATTTTTGAATCATAAATAATTTACAGGTAAGTTTACTTTATAAATTCAAATGTTTCATTTTACAATGTCCTAAAACAACATCAAAATAAATAGCTGGAGCATGCTAATATTAGACGCAAGTATATTTTTTTCTTCAGTTTTTGTGTTAATGTGACACCATTTTCCACTCCTATGCAGCACGCAAAATTTTATCATAGTTAGTTGTTGTAAATTGGTGTATATTTTAGAGGAGAAAAAGGACTGTTTTATAAACTCTGGAAACATTTTTGCCCACACCCCCCCCACCCCAGCTTCTTTGATATCTCCAGATGCAATGAAGAACTGAGCAGAAGCTATATTCAAGGAGTTAGAGAATATCCTCTAGATAATTCAGACTTCTAACTGCTGGAAATCAGTCAAAAAATAATCAAGGCATTGGTGAGAATGTCTTGAAATAATATCAGTTCTTCATCATCTCACCTTTTTTTACTCATACAGCTACTGTATGAGTAATTTGAGTATGTTAAATAGTAAATTTAAAAGATAGCTTAATTTAAACAGGAAAACAATAGTAAAGTTTCCTCTCTGCATGCAGACTTTCCAAGGCTGGTTTTTGCATATGTAAACATGCTACATACAAAGTGATGTATCTCTAACTACCACTCCAACTCCTTCTCTTAAGCTGGTCCTCTTCTCCCCTGGATATATCTGACCTGATATATCATTAACAAAATGGATTTATTTTCTTATAAAACACAAATGCAAATAATGCCTTAACTACATCCCTTAAAAAGATAGAATTTATTTACTGTGAGTCACAGGCATATTTTGACATGAAGTTCTGTAAGTAGTATCAAACCATGCTATTATCTATGAACACAGGAGCTCTGGAGTGAGTCTGAAGACTCCTAGAATATCCTGAATTGGAAAGGATCCATCAGGATCATCAAGACCTACTCCTGGCCCTGTGCAGGACACCCCAACAATCCCACAATTGTCCAAGAGCATTGCCCAAATGCTTCTTGAACTCTGTCAGGCTTGGTGCTGCAATCACTTCCCTGGGCAACCTGTTCCAGTGCCCAAACACCCTCTGGGGGAAGAACCTTTCCTCATATCAAACCTAAATTTCCCTGACACAATTTCTGGCTGTTCCCTCAGGCCCCGTCACTGGTCACTGGAGAGCAGAGATTGGTGCTGTCCCTTTGCTGTCCCTTGGGGGGAAGTTGTAAACAGCAATGAGCTCTGTCCTCAGTCTCCTCTTCTCCAGGCTGAACAGACCAAGTGACCTCAGCTGCTCCTCAGATAGCTTCCCCTCCAGATCCCTCATCATACTTGTGGCCTCCTTTGGAAAGCTTAATGTCTTTCTTGTATTGTGGTGCCCAAAATTGCCCCCAGGACTCAAGGCAAGGCTGCACTAGAGAAGAGCAGAGCACAGCTGGAGATGCTGTGGGATGTCCTGCTGAAGCTGCATCCACATCCTGTCAGCCCTTGCACCAGCTGCCAAGTAACGTGGTACTTGTCTGCATCTCCGTCTTTCAGTCACAGAATTTCAGGGTAAGGAAACGAAGAACCATCTGTAGCAACAATTCTGTTGTGCCAGAGAAACTTGTCTAAACTCTGTTTACTCTTCATGCTGATGTAGAACCTTGTTAATTTCCCAATATGAATCAAGCTTCATTCAATCTTCAAGGTTCAGTTGGTACATTAGCCAGAGATTTGAAATTAGTCTAACTAGGTCCCAAAATGCCTTTCAACTGTAAAGTTAGTTTTATTGGACAATCAGTTTTGACCTAAACATGTGAACCATTTATTTTAATGAAAGATTTTTTTATAATATAAAAGACATTATAAAGAAATACATCTGTACCTTCTATATACTCACAAATAGATGCATTTTTTCAAGCTTGTTTTCAACCCATCATCTCAATTACTTTCTAGGTGGTTGAAAACTTTACACAGTTCTTGTTTTTCTCTAGAAAGTGTCATATTTCCATTTCCCTTATGAGCTACCTATATATCTGTTTCCTGCTCTCTTCAACAGTCTCTGTTCCTATATGTGATACACCAAGGCAATAGAAGTGGTTAGTAGAAGTAACATGCAGACAAAACTGTTGCAATAAATCACAGAACTATGATAATACAACTGAACATGCTCTAAACTAGAGAGAACTTAAATAGGAAGTGATTAATGCAATAGCATTGCGTTTAAAAAAGATTGGATGTGGCAATCAGTGCCATGGTTTAGTCGAGTTCAGGAAACAGGTTGGACTCGATGATCTTGAAGGTCTCTTCCAGCCTTGTGATACTGTGATTCTGTGATGTAATAGCAGCATGCAATTACTTATTGAGAACAGTTTCTACTCCAAAAGATGAGAAGTTTCCAAATACTACCTCTTTTTTAAGGGCTTTTGGGATTATTTTGGAAAATTTAGACAGCTTGGTGGCCCATGTGTAGCAAAGTAACTCAGCATGTTTTCTTCTTCCTGACCAAAATAAAATGAAAAAGAATCTAAAAAGTTAACCTGGAAAAGAAAGATATGCTGACCCTGCTCCATACTTGTGCTCTAAGGGAAAACAGTATTGTAAATCTCCTAAAATGCTGAATGCACTGAGAAATAGTAGATAAAGCAGAAAATGTTCATGAGAAATAAAAGATACATTTGAAAAGTATAAAAATTTAATGATTTGAATGGTTTGTAATGGTCTGTAATGGTCTAGAAAAAAAGCTAAGACTTCATATGTAGAGTCTAATAATAAAAATAATAATAACAGTAATGCCCATGATATTTGTTTCTAGAATCATAAGATATGATCATGTTTATTCATGTGAATAACTCCTTTCTGTGAATCGGTTTCACTGTAAGGGTGAAAGGCACTTTCAAGATACTTCTTGACAATCTTGAAAAGCAAATAACAAAATTATTAAATTCCTCTGTGAGGAATGTCAGATAAAGTACGTACGCTGTCCTTCATTACAAAGCAAAAGCACCACTGCATTACTTGAGATAGCATCTGATCAATATTCAATGCAGATTAAATGCGCAAAGCTGTCATCTGATTTTCACTAGCACCAGGTTTATATGTTTATTATATAGAATATTTATGAGTTGCAATATTTTGTTATACTTGACCATGTGATGTAAAAGTTCAGTAACATAAAAAGGCAAAAACATTTTTCATTTCTCTGGGTGATGTACGGGTAGAACAAAGCTCTCTTTGTTCTTGTTGAACCAAATCCAACTGGGGAATAAGCCAGGCCAACCAGAACAGCAACGAATGTTCCTCAGCTGCCTCCCAAGGTGAGAGCCAGAAGGTCAGATACCTCAAGGTGCCTATGGCTGTGGTGGATCCTCTCACATCCTTCCTCAGACACCTGTATGCTTGATTCCCTCTCTGAAATCCCCACAAACCACCACACACAGCATGGGGAATACACTGGAAGAATTAGAGAACTGGGTGCACTTACAGCACCATGATCTCATTGCAATTTCGTGTCATTCAAGAGCAAGTAGGAGGACCCTATTAGCATGTAGGGAACTACAAGCCAGTCAGCTTCACCAGTCAGCTTCACCAGCTCATCCTGGATGTCATATCTAAGCATGTGCAGGAAAAAAAAGGTTGCTGGGATAGTCAATATGGATGCACCAATACTTGACCAATCCTAATGCCTCTGTGATGGCAAGACTGGCTGGGCAGAAGAGAACAGTGGATGTTGTCTCTTGACTTCATCAAGTGCCTTGACACTGTCTCCCGTAAAATCCTCCTAGAAAAGCTCAGGAAGTGTGGGTTGGATGAGTGGAGAGAGAGGTGATTGGGAACTGTCAGAGAACTATGATCAGCAGCACTGTCTGGTTGGAGGCCTGCAGCCAGCAGTGTTCCCAGGGGTCAGTACTGGGACCAGTCTTCTTCAATTTGTTTGTCCATGACCTGGAAGAAGGGACAGAGTTTGCTGAGGATGCACAGCTGGGAGGAGCAGCTGATACACCAGGAGATTGTGCTGCCATTCAGCCACACTGGGCCAGGCTGGAGAAGGGAGCAGGGAAGAAACCAATGGAGTTCAACAAAGCCAAGTGCAGGGTCCTGCAGCTGGGGAGGAACAACCCCAGGCACCAGCATAGGCTGGGGACTGATCTGGAGAGCAGCTCTGGGGAGAAACACCTGGAGGTCCTGAGGGACAACAAAGTGTCCATGCACCACCAGTGCCCTGTGGCCAAGGAGGCCGATGGGATCTTGGGGTATATTGCAAGAGTCTGGCCAGCAGGTCGAGGCAGGTGATCCTTCCCCTCTACTCAGCCCAAGTAAGGCCACATCTGGAGTGCTGTGTCCAGTTCTGGGCTCCTCAGAAACAAGAAACTATCTGAGAGGGTCCAGGGAGGGCTGTGGAGTTGATTAAGAAACTGCAACATCTCTCTTATGAGGAAAGGCTGAGGGGTTTGGGCCTCTTTAGCATGGAGAAGAGTGGAGATCTTATCAATGCATCCAAATATCTTAAGGGTGGGTGTCAAGCAAGTGGTGCCAGGCTTTTCTGTCATGCCCAGGGATGGAAAAAGGGGCATTGGGCACAAACTAAACCACAAGTGTTGGGAAGGATGACATAGGAAAGCCTTATAAATATGATTGCTTGGCAAAAGATTTTGAGAATATGAAACCTACAAGCAAAGTAGAAATGAAGGCAAACTTTGAGATGTAAGATGCCAAGCTATTAGTTACTGAACAACCAGAAAACAACGGTTTGGCCAGCTGAAAGAGAATCCCTTTTGACTGAAGAATATCCTTGGCAAATAAAGGGATGCCAAGGGTCCAAAGGCCGGAGGGACCCTGCCAATGTAGCAGGGAAGAGAAAAGGGGTCTAGACCTATCTTTTAGGGTTTAAAATGTAACACAATATGGTAATGTAATAAGTCTTATAGGCTGTATGTAAGTTCTATAGGATTTGCTTCTTTTACTGGTTGGATGATTGTAAATTAGCATATTCAAGACAAAAAGAGATATAATGTAACATAACAAGAATTTAGGCCTCTTTGCTAGTCCTCTCTTTGTCTCTGTCTCTCTCTGTCTCTCTCTGTCTCTTTCTCTCTTGCTCCCCTTTTCTTGGGCATGCCTGTAGCTGTGGCTGGCAGCTTTAAGTAGAGCTCTTGTACTCACAACCATGCAATAAAAAACTGCAATAAACCCCATGTTTCAAGAGCTGCCCAGACTCCAGAGATCTCTTGTGACCATCCACAATGCTCCTACAACAGGAAATTTCAGTTTAACATGATAAAAATTTTTACTGTGAGGATGACAAGAGCACTCGAACTTGCTGCCCAGTGAGGCTATGGAGTCTCCTTCTCTGGAGATATTCCAAATGTACTTGGACACAATGCCATACAACCTGCTGTAGCTGATTCTGCTTTAGCAAGGGGTTGTACCAGATGACCTTTAGAGGTTCCTTCCATGCCAAACTATTCTGAAATTTTGAGATTCTGTGATTCATGCTTCACACTTATTTAAAATTAGTCAGAGTGAAACCTGTGTGCACAAACTCACAGTTTTCTTGGCAAAGTCAGATCATCTTATCCTCATACCTGCACACATGATATTGGAGAGAGACCCTTTTCAATGAGTCCAAAGTGCTATTTGCACTCAGTTAAAAATACCTAAATTATTGTTTTCACGAAAAGTCTCATGTCAAAACCCTGTTTAAATTACAGAGCAATTGAAACAGGAATTCAAAATGCAACTGCTGATAGACCTAGTCCTTGCATCATCTCTTAAAAACATCCACCTGTAATGCACAGCAGACACAGTGGTATCTATCACTTCAATTTGTACTTCTGCTAAGTAAATTATAACAAGATGGAAACAAATCTCACTTAAACTAAAGGAAATAAATTTGTTAGGAAAAATAGGGAAGTCCTGCTCCATTTCAATTATTTAAAGATTATTTTTACTTGTATTTTTGTTTCACATTACTATTCAAATATCCTTGCCTTGTTTTTTGCTTTCTGAGCTCTGCACATGGTATTTTTTTGCCCCAGTAGAATGCAAGAAAATCTCACAGGAGCTTAAAAGGCCAGTAAAGCAACCATTCAATGCTGTTAAACTTTTTAAACTTTTTAATCCCTGTAAGAATTTTCCTTGAGAAAGATTAACAAGATAAAGTCAGCAGCAATTAGTTTCCAATGGGTTCCTATTTCCAAGTGGTCCACATCATGCTTATCCTCCTGAAACTGATTAGGTGCATCTTACCAGAAAATCTCTGAGTCTTGACACTTCCATTTTAGGGCATAAATTGTTCTGAGACAAGCTGTTTCTTCTTTTTTAAAGGGGAAAAATCAGGAAGAAATTTCTTATTTTAAAAGAAAGTCTTTTTTTATAATATTACATTTTATAGAATCACAGAATAGTTTGGGTTGGAAAAGACCTTAAATATCTAGTTCAAATATCCCTGTTATGGGGAGGAACACCTCCTTCTAGACCAGGTTGCTCAGAGGCCCATGCAACCCGGTCTTCAACACTTCCAAGGACAGGGCAGTGTTACAGTCCAGTTTTTCAAGTTATTAGAAATGCCTCTGCCCAAAATAAGATGCAAATGAGACCATATGCCAAATTCAATAATATGGGGTTTATTTTATAGCAAATATGAAGGGAGAGAGGGAGAGAGACAGAAAGAGAAAAGAAGGAAGAGAATGAAATAGAAAAGAAGTAGGGGAACAGAAAGGGAATGACAGAGACAGATTAATGAAAATATCACCACTCTGTGGATCCTACCAGCATCCTGATGACCCTCTCCAGCTGGTCTTCTTGGCAGTGAAGGTCCCCCCAAAAAAGCATAGAATCCATTGGGTTAATATAGGTTCAGACCAGGTGGGAGTGCCTGGGGGGGGGGGCGCAGGGTGTGGAGCAGTTTGACACAGTCTCTTGCAGCAGACTGGATTGTTGCACCATTTTGCATCGCATGCAGTGCTGTGGCACAAGGCCTCAGAAACGAGTCTGGGGAGCACTTTGGAGGGTCATGGATTATGACACCCTCTCAGCTGCCTCCCACATGCATGTCCCATGGAAGTGGCCTTTCCAGGACACGGGGTTGGGGGTTTCACGGCTGGGCTGGTTTGTGTAAGGGAGGATGTGTGTTCACTGCCTCTGACCAGAGGTTACACCACACAACCGAAATCTCCTCCTCCCCCCTCGGTTGGGGGAGAGCCTGTGTAAACCTGGCCTCTGTGGGCTGTGGTCTCCCCCACCCCAAACCCAGCCAGGGATGTTTCTCTGCTGTGTTTGGCTTTCTTGTGGATTCATTCCTTTCCCCTCAGCCTCCTTAGTTTCTCCCTAGATGTGAGATGACTGGACAATAGCATCCCCTTTATCTTATCTCCATGGCTTAACTCCCAGTCCAAAGGTCCTGTGAGGAGTCTTCAAAGAGAGGTGGGCTTCTGGGCTTGTGGCTTCTTGTCATGGTTGAGGGGGAGTGAGATTTCCAGGAAGCTGTGGGCAAACCAACCAGTGGTCAGGTTTTATGCTGGCACCTGGAGTAGCCACTGAGAGGTTGGACACGCCTCTGAGAACACGAGGAGTTAAAAGCAAGGACTTCAGAGGGATTTGCCCTCTTTGGTTCCTGTTGCGAGGTGAACACACATCTCTCCCTTTCCCCCCAGCTCGTGGGGCTGGGTGGAGGAGGCGAGGGGAGGGGAAAAGCCATGCGGGGCCTCTTCACAATGGAAGGGGGAGGACTGTGGAGGTGCCCTTCGTCCCCATTCCCTCCCCAGGAGAGAGAGAGAGAGAGAGAGAGAGGTTAGAGGTTGCCGCTTCAGAGCTTCAGAATTGATATTGGCAGCAGCTGGCAGAGAAGAAAGAGCCGGGGGGGAGAAAAAGTTCCCGGCTGTGTAGAGATGTGCCGAGCCCACGACCCTGCCAGGAGCCAGGAACTGTTAACTCTTTCTTAGCATAAAAAAACTTTTGTAGACATTGATTCTCGTGGCTGGTGGTGTATAAGAAGAGAGAGAGAGACAGCCTGGGACTGAGATGACAAAGGAAGATTACAAGAATCCCAGATGGGCAGTGATGAAGAGGAGTGGCTTTTTGGGCTGGACTTTTCTTGCATAATGTTAGCCATAGACTGAACTTGAGTCATTTTGAACATAAACTGCATTTGGGTGCATGCAGTCAGCTCGACTTTGCTGCAGTGACTGGCACTGTAAGAGTGGAGCAAACAGAGAAGAGAGGGGGAGGGTGTGGTGGTGCCCTCTGCCCTCAGGGAAGATCTCTGTTCTTGGAACCCTCAGCCCCTGGGGAAAGATAGGGAGAGCTCGGCATGCAAGCATCCTTAAAAGAGCCCTGTATGCAGCTTTGGCCCATGGACAGTGGTGAGAGCACTGGACATGGAAAGGAGGGTGTCACCCTGGCAGACTTCTCTGGGTGGTGCCATGGGTGACATGGAAACACATAAAGGGTGGACCCGTGTTTTCTGGGGGGCAATCTATGGTGCGAGAGAGACTCCTCTCTCCCTTGCTGAATTGAAGATTAGTGTTTTTGAGTGGTGATTATTTTGATTGAGAACCTAAAGTGTCTTGGTTTGAGCGTGGAAGAGTGGAAATTGGGGGAAGAGAAGAAATGGTCTGGGAAGTTTTCATTTTTGCTTTTGTGTGTTTAAGGTTTTTTTTCTTTTCTATTTTCTCTTCTTATGTAGTTTAATAAATTTTTCTTTCAATTTTCAAGTTTTTGGGCCTGCTCTGCTCTATTCTTCATCACATCCCACAGTAGCTGTTAGGAAAAACATATATTCATGAGTGCATTAGCATTTGGCCAGTGCCAACCCATGACACTTTTTTATACAGTTTTTTGCTATAATGGGGAAAACGCCTTCATAAAAATATTTCAGGCATGAACCATTTCACCAGCCACTGCTTCTCTGGTAAACCTGTTCCAATGCCCCACGACCCTCACAGGGAAGAATTTCTTCCTAATTTTTCCAGTTTACAGCTGATTGTTCCTGCTAAGAGACTTAAAATGTCTCAGTAAATCTTGATGTGATTAGTAACCTTTAGATGATCTTATCAAAAGAAAATACTATGTTTTTCTACAATCCTTATTTCCATTTTATGAAGTAGGTTTTTGGAATACATGAATGTGCATATACTGTAATATGAAGGGCCTTGCAAGAATTTGAGACTTAAAAAAATTCACACAGGACTGAAAATAAAAACTTGCCATTTAAACAGATGTTCAGACACTCCCAGTAAATTGGAATTCAAGTACATTTAATACGTCTCAGTTTTGCTAGTATCAGAAAGAATACTTAGGTAGGAGTTGAAGCTGAAGTCTCACCCACTGGGATTCCCACTGAGATCACACGCATGCAATCAGAAAAATGCATATGCATTTTTAGATAAATTATACATGAATTTGAACAATCAATTAACATCTTGATTTCATTTGCTCAATTTAAGGATCAAAAATATTGGAACACAACTTACAACACAAGAAACGCAGTGCTGTGTTTCTAGAGAGGAGAGAAAAGGGAAAGTCAGAAAAGATACAGAAGAATGGAAATCTCTGCACTAGTTCCTTTGGTAAGGTGATTTTTCAAAGTCATCCTCTAATGCAGGGAAATAAACATAATCTTTAAGGCTTAAGATGCATTGTAAACTTACTAAGCCATTATATAAGGCATTTAAAAGACTAAATAAGGAAGTGCAAAACATTTTCCCTGATTTCTCCTCTCACATATGTTCAGCCAAGTCAGACATTTCAGAATAGAGAATTTATATCCCCTCATTTCATCTTCACATTCAGGTTATATACACAAGCCTCTGAACATCAAGATTTCCAGTCATATCCCTGGGCCAATTTACGGTTCTCTAGAATAAAATAAATATAATTACCTTTACTTTAAAAAGAACTACCAAAATCAACCAAAATTTCCAGATTACAGATCTTTTCTTCTACTTCTATTGGACAACTTCAGTTAATCTTTCAGGTTTTTTATTCTGTTTATACAGTGCAAAACTTGATTTTTTTATGTGACACTAACCTCCAAGTGGCTTACAAAAGCATCCAAACCTCTCATTTTTTCTCACCAGTAATAAACTTGTTCTAATGAACAGCAAAATAGCATTTAGGACAGACAAATGTCACTATTTCTGGTTCAAGGAAGAGTCACACTAAACTCTGAGGTATAATGTATTAAAAGATTTATTTAAAAAAATATTTCCCACACAAATTCATTAACCTTGATGGTCAAATATTTCCAAGATCTCTTCTGTTCTATAATAATACAGAGATTAAAAAAAATCACAGATGAAAAAACCCTACATAACTCTTCTCCTCATGCCATAGTCTTAATGTCCTATTCAATTCCTTGCATGTTGTAAAATAATGGTAACCTTTCTAGTTAGATGTTCTTTAGAGAAAAGAGAAGACAGTATAATTGCTATTTTAATTCAAAGCTAAGTTCAGAGATGACATCATGAAATGTATTTCAGCATCATATGGAGCTTTTCCTCTCTAACCTGTGTTGTCAGGCTGTCTAGTGAAGAGGCTGAGTGCACATCCCTGGAGGTATTTAAAAGGTGTGTAGAGGTATCATTTAGGGATATGGTTTAGTGGTGGACCTGAAAGTGTTTCTGGTTGGACTCAATGATCTTAAAGGTTGTTTCTGAACCTAAGTGACTCTGTGACTCGTTTGGGGATATTTCCATTCTCAGTGGGGCAAGAAATGGGTCATTATGTCTGAACCTTTGTCCTTAACAAATACATCTGCTTTTCCCTCTTTTTAAATAACATATCCACCCTTATTCCTCCCCATCATCTATGAAGTAGATAGAATATAAAAAATGTCTTGGTTTTGTATTAGCAACAAGAAAATTAGTAAACTAGAGAATCTTCAGTCACTTGAACATTAATCTATATTCATAGATCAACTATTTTGATGACTGACTCATTCAAATCACAGTTTCCTTCCTTTCAAGTGGCTGGTGTAATGTTGATCTTCCTAAGAAATAAATAGTTCCAAGTTTCATAACAGAGTGTCCACAACTAATGACCCTGGAGAGAAATCACTCTTAGAATATTTTTTATAAAGCTTGTAGAGAAAAAGAGAAGAAGCTGTAGTGAAAGGGCAGAATAACCCTGTATTTTGATTTAGCTGGTAGCTGGACTTTATTATAATCGTGGTTTTCTCATGCGAGAAACTATTCATTCAGTTTAATCCTCTAGAAATTGATGAAGAATGGAATTTTCTAGAGAATGTATTTGGGGTATCTTTAGGCTTTTATTTTCCCAGTTATATTACAGACTGCATTAAAAATCAAGAAATTTGCTTTGAAAATAATATCAAAGGTACCTATAGCCATTTCTATTAAAACAGATAAAAAATAAGATGTTAGAAAACTAGTATATTCACTTCACACTAGGATGAGGGAAGTGATTGGGGTTTTCCTCCTGGTTTGTTTTTATTAATATCCACAACCTGTAATTTTTTTTAATCATTCAGAAAAAAAATTGAAAAGAAAATCTCTATAGAACTTACTATTTTTTAATCAATCATTCCTGGTACATTATTGGCACAGTGTAAGACAGAAACATGATAAAGCCATTAGAGCTTCACAGATTTTTTTTAACAGAATAAACATCCTAGGAGCCCAAAGTAATATTTATTTTAATGTCCACAGTACTTTTAAACAATATATTGAGAATATCACATTTTTAGCAAAAGGGGGTTTTATTTGCATTTTTCGTAATTGGGAGGGTATGATGCCTACTCATTATTCTGGAAAAATTTGAAAGCAGAACTGGAGAACTTCCAGCCAACTGTGACTACTTTGCACAGTCACAGTATCAGAAATCTGCTAGGCTACCTTCATAACATGCAACTAGACAAGAGAAATTCTACAGGATACTTGGATACACTATGGGATAGCTATAAAGTAGGATCCTGTAAAGTATTCTGATGAATTTTTCATCTCTTCTAGGATGGAAGGGTTTGCAACCAGGAATATGTTCCCTCTGGCTGTGGAGAAAGTCTGTCAGGAAAGTGATAGCGGGGTTTTGTAATGGAAATCTTGGCTCACCAGCTTCCTGGTATCATAGGAACTGTCAATAATTATGTAGATAAGGAGAATCAGACAGATATTAAACCCTTGACAAAGTTCCAGACTAAAAATCAACAGGAAACTGAGCTACCATGAATTGGAGGAAAGTTGCTTGCTTTGTAGATGTATTTCTTTTACACAGATAGAAAATTCCTTAAAGAATGTGAGGAACAGTCCTAGACATCAAATATTATAATAGAGAAAAATAAGAGGTTATGTCACTGCTGTACCAGTTTTGAACCTGTTTATATCCAATATCCTTATAAAAAGGCCTTTTACATATTATTAGTCATTATTCCAGGTAGTCAAGTGCCAAATTAATGGCAAGAAATAGCAGAGGATCTCAGAGATTGGAACACCTGAGTAAAACATTAGCACATGAGCCATAGTATAGACGAAAGTAAGGCAACATATGTAACAAAAATAATCCAAACCATGTATATGTAATGCTGAACTTGGAACTGACAGTCTCAGCTCTGAAAAATGATCTATCAGTTTTCTGAAATAATCTGCTCTGCGTTCAGTGGCAGGAAAAAGAGACAACAAAATGTAGGGTACCCATCTAGAAGGGTATTGAAGATGAGACAGATGGTCATTTTTCTGCTATATAAAGCCTTGGTAGACTGATTTCTTGAACATTGCATACAGCTCTGGCCCTGTTAATTAAAGTCTTATAATTACCAAAAGGGAAAATGCCATCTATACAGAGCCAAGAATGCTTGTTCAAGTTTTAACAGTCTAAATATTAATGCAGGAAAGCTTCAGTAGTAGCATAAATCTATTCGATAAAAATCCTTTTCTCTGGTGTAATACTTACTCTGTCAATGAATTTTGCATGCTAATGTCAAGAGTTTCAGTCTTCTTTTAGAAAAATGAGGTGGAGAGAGTCTACATCAAGTCATCAGCTTCCTGAGCTCTTCAGAGGGAGACATGATTTTCCTAGGGAATGGTTCTTCATCCTCTGAATTGGATCTCCTTAAGGTAATTTGAATGTGAGGTCTGCTTCTTATCCCTGTGGGTCTGCCCATGGGCCTGATAAAGACCAAGAGGGCTATCCAGAAAGTCATCTTTTCAATCCAGCAATCTGAAACACCTTTGTTTTCACTGGGTGCTTGGAAATAGGCAGCTCTCTCATATACTCATTTAATATGGTTGCAATTACTATAGCTAGGATTATATCTTAAATGTTCTAATTTTTGTTTGAGACAGCAGGACCAAAGCAATATTTATTTTGAATTATTTAAGGAGTCATTTTAGAATTACTTGAAGAAGATAATTTCTTAATTTAAAGGTATTATGACCCAAATAAGCCTGACCCTTAACTGAAAACACAACATATTTTCAGCTGAGTGCATGTAAGTTATATGCCAATCTGATTGCATATTTACTTTTTACTGTACTTTGGGATGCTCAGTTTTTTTGATTTTCTTCCTTTTATTGGGCTAGTGGCATTGGAATTGTTTTGCATTATGTAGCAGTGAATTCAAATTTAGATAAATATATCCTAAGCTAATAAAAATAAAAGGAGAAGTCTGGAAATGGAAAAGTGAAAACAATGTGGCACATCAAAAGACAGTAGTGTTAGAGTCTAACATAAGAGCACATAAATGTCCCAAACTGGGACCTTGATGCCTAGGGAAGTACTATTACCTATTTTTATTAGGAAAAAAAAAAGTTTAAAAAGGAGGAAAATGACAAAATACAACCAAATCATATTTAATATGATGTTCCAGTTTCATATACTTTCTGTGTCCAGATTCATCAGTTTACACTCCAATTCTGCATGCATATGTGAGCTTTAAACACTATTCCAAGTATATATAGGCAGTGCCTTAATGCAGGAGTGCAGTAGTCCCTGAGTAAACTGCACAACTGTACATAGCTGGGGTAGCTCAAAGAAGATTAGAAAATGGCCTTGATCCTGCAGCTTGCAGTTCTAGGTTGGAAGGATCAAGATCAATGGCACCTTGTTATAGTGCAACTTCTGCAGCCTCAGCAGTGCTATTAAACATCTGTTTCATATCAGACCATTTTTAGGGTCTTACTTAACTCCCTTCTTGATCACCTTTCTAAAGGGGAAGGAGGAAACCAATCGGGATTGGCAAAGTTTATTCAGTGTTTCATGCTGTATTTCACTACTTTGTTCTATAAAACACAAAATGAAACTTGTTCATCAGTAATTGGGATGGATCAAATGACAAGAAAAGCAAATTGATCCAGGAATCTGATTCATCACTCTGCCCTTGCAGAGGTTACAATGTGCACTGACTCAATCAGCCAGTCTGTGAGAACATAAAACTTCAAGGGAAAACCTTGGTGCTGGACAAGAGGCAAACAACCTGGTTACTTATTTAATCTTTTAATTGTCTTTCCTTTTTTTTTTTTTTTTTTTTTAAAGTAGCAAGCATTCTGTTAAAAACAAGTGCTGTGTGTAAAATTTTCAGATTGGTAAGATTTGAAATAGAGAATGTCATCCTGTCTCAATATCACATTATCAGAATTAATTTATTTAGGTTTACAAGGACCTCAATCTCTCAAAGGCATTAGGATTCTCTCAGATTTTTGTATGTAAGAGGATTCAATTTTAACACTTTAATGAGCATATAAAGTGAAAAATCTCTGGTCACAGTTCTGTTATGAAAAAAAGCCAGCCAGACAGAAGGACAGTCAAGCTGCGTGAACTTTTAAAGGTAAAATGATGCAAACCATATAATGGTAATAAATAGTTAAAATTATGCTTTTTATAACAGTAACATATTGAATATGGTCTGTCAATAGTTAGAATTCTTTATGTTGTATGTTTATAAACATATACACACCCAAAAAGAAACTTCATTAAAAGACTGAAGATAGAAGTAAGGTTTATGAGAGTTCTTCTGCAAGTCAAGCAGTTTCATGAGCACCAGAACTAATGAACCCTGGTTTCCTATAGATTTGTGTCTCAGGGTTGATTTGTGAGCCCTGACTGATGAGTTTCTTGCAGCTAAGACACATTAAAGAGCTCTACTGGAGTGGTTTCTTTCTAGTATAAGAAAAAGTGAACTCCTGCCACCAGTTCTGCCTTAGTTGGGCAAATAAGGGAAAACATACATGAAATGCATGATCATCTGTCTTGGGCGACTTACAGACCCATAACTTGTGAAATATTAATATCAGTGAGGCCTCTACATTTTTGTGACAGGTTCCTTGAAATAAATTATGGTGTTTAAAAATGACATGGTGGAGAATAGATAAAGATAGCTGCTTTTCCACACCTGAACGTGAATATATTGTAACCAAACCAAGAAAAACAATTTCAATACCTTTTTTTTTTTTCTTCAACATGTACTTACACCAGATAAATTAATTAACAATGTGTACTGTTGTTCAAAGTTTTATGTGCTCCTTTTTTTCCAGTTAGGCAAATGAAATATATTGGCGGTTCCTGTGGTGTAACCACATGAGATCATTTAGGTTTCATTGCGATATATTTCTCTAAAAGTTTGAAATAGAGACTCTTACTTGTATAAAAAGAAGAATCCAAACTGTTTTATCATGTGAAGTAGGTATGTTCAATGCTGTCTGACACTTACTAATTCTGTTTTTGAAAAATCATGTCTTCAGAGGATGGTGTTCACCTATAGTAGCTGTGGGGCAAAGTGAAAATGTTGTGCAACTTTACATATTTGTGAAAGTACATGATTTTTAGCATATGGAAAGGCTGTGTTCATTACTTATTATCCACATGTTGAAATACAAAGGAAAAAGAATATATATTTTCTTTACTACTCAGTAGGGACAAAAAGTGTTAATGAAAGAGATGTTTATTCTTAGCCCAGAAATTAATTCATAAAACAAAGCAGAAATCCACCTGGAAAATGGATGTCCTGAAATCTTTATAGTTCTATTTCCCCATTTTTCCTCAAACTTCAACAAACACCGTCATCTCCTGAGATGATCCTGTGTCTGAGGATGTCTGCCCATTCCTCACTTCCCAATATAGGTGACTTTGTAACTGATTTCTGTTTGGCTGTTGTTCAGGCACTGATACCTGAGCTGCACAGATTTCCAGTCACAGTTGCAGCTAAAAATAATGTGATTAAAAGGTGACTGGACACTTGAAGAATTAAAAAAAATTAAATTTATTTGCTTTATTGTATATGTGACAAAAATCAGACTACATTCTATTCATATTTCTTTTCTTTGCAGAGATAATGATGATTTTTCCATACCGCACAAAATGCAACACTAATTTGCTGCATGAGAGACACTTTGGAATCTCACAAACAGAAATTCATAGAGAAAAGAAAAGCTCTAAAATTATCTGTTACACACTTCAGAAATAAGAAAACATCACCCCATCATCAATTTAAGCAATGGCATTGTATAGTTTTACAAATAAAACAAACAAACAAGCAGAAGTTACAAAATACAACTTACATAAAATCAATGTATCTTTGACCCCATGAGGGAAAATAATGATTTTTAAAGGCTCTCTATACCTCCAAAATATTTCTTCATCCTAAATTGCTGGTCAGATTAATGCAGATCTGCACAGATTTGATAATGTAGTGATTTTTTTTTCCCTTAGTGATATTCACTGTCTAATTTGTGACATATTTTCTTGTTTTTCTGGATTTGATTAACTAATTTTATTCTAGCATGAGGTTTACTGGGAACAATTACATATGAAGCAGAGGGTATGTTTTTAATTTTCATGCTCCAGTCTTGTATAATGTTTTCATTGTGATTTATTCTAATTGAATCAGAAACCATAAATCTACTCTTCAAAGGATTCACAGTCTTTGCAGATTGATAATTATAACCCTTGTCTGTCAGATTTATCTTAACATCTAAATGACACCATAAAAATGCCAACCAAATCATTTTGTAAGAAGCTTAGCCTTCATGTTTATAGCTCTGAAATGTTCAAAACCTTCACTTCAACTGAAGAAAGCAGTAAAGTTAGGAAAAAACCCAACAGGTTTTTAAACACTGTAAACTCCATTTATTATCCAAGATATAACTACTACAGATATAAAACAAGTGTCACACAGAAAACAAAGTAAACTGAGATATTTTATATTGGCTTTAGCTCCAGATTTTATATATGGTGGTTTGAGGTGAATTTTATTACACTAGTTTATACCCACTGCACTGTGGGTAATCCTGTCTGTCCAAACAGAGGTCAGATTAATTTTTAGCTTTTTTTTTGAGAAATTCAATTACAGACTGATTGTTTTACACAGTTTCATATTCAACAGACCTATTCATATCCAGGCTTTATTGCCATTCAAATTATTTCTGGAGGGCATTTTCCCTCTATTTTTCAAGAGGAAGCATCAAAAGATCAGAGGATCAGTGAATTCAAACAACCTGTGGAATTCTTCCCGTGCCCTGAGGAAATTCTATTTGAATATGAATCAGTAGTGTTAATTAGATGAATAGGCAGATTGTTGAGTATTTTACTTCAGGCTGTTAAAATCTGAATGTGTAAAATTGTTATTTCAGTGCTTTGTTGTCCTCAGAGAAATTGCATATTGGAATTATCATACTATGTTTGTGGGGAGATAGTGGAGTTAGTTACAGCTTTCCTGTTTTATATTAATATTCTTTCAATTTGTTCAGTTTACGAATTTTCTAGCTTGGATTTGTTTGGGTTTCTAAATGTCATTAAACACGGGTATTACCTTTTCAAGTTAAAAATACCAGAGGTATACTGCTATAAAAACCTAGGATAGTTTCTAAGATAGGTTTTCTCAGACATTCAGGATGTCTAAGCAAACATACACGCATAATATTGCACTAAGGTGATTTTTTTCTCCCTTTCTAACTTTTTGTGAATGAGAGGACTTGTGCCAATCTGCAGATAAGGGTTTTCAGGGGTGATAATAAAATTAATGCACATGATTCTTTTTGCCAGAATTACTGACTGGTTGTTTACATAATGCAAGGAATTGTAGGCCAGAAATTCCTGAGTTGTCCCCTAGCAAACCTCCACATGACTTTCACACACCACACTTGCCATTCCAGCACTGGCTGAAGGGATGTTAGGTTGGAAGTCACTGCTTCAGTGTTGAAGAAAACTCAGTTTGTACAGGAGAGAAAAAGAATGTATCTTCACACTTTTGCATCACTCAACTAGGAACAGGAGCTGACCTTGGTAATCTTAACAGGGAGAGGGAACCAGAGAGAATGTCTGTCTAATGCTCTATTAGACATAAGACTACCCTTACGTATCATTTCTCTTTTCACTTTACCAGAACACAAACCCTGACAAACACTGAGAAGGTGAACGCCAGTTAGTCTCATCTACTTTGCATCAAGAGATATTGCTACTGACAGGAAAAAGAAATAAAAGTTAGGTGGGGAAAAAGCAAAAACAACACTGAACAAACCAAGTATGACACTTCAGATCATAAATTGAGCAGTAGGTGTGATCCTATTTCTATGACTTTTACCAAACAAATAAAATTTTCCCCTTGTTGAATAACCTAAAAAATTCCAATGGACTCACTTCACATGGTTGTTGAAACAACCATGAAGCACATTTTTAACATGGTAGAACTATGACCATGAGCAACTATGGGGAAAGGTTTTGTACTTTTTTTAGGAAAACAGCACAACTGAGTGCATTCCTGAAGTGCCTGCATGCTCAGAGATGCAACACAGGGAACACACAAGAAAAATTAGATGCTGGTGAAGACTGCAAGACCAAAATCCCCTTGGTTTCACAGACACAAAATGGGTTAGTCCACATAATTAGGGTTGTGCCGTGGATGGGTACAAGTTGTTTTGGATGGTAGGCAGAGAGGGCAAGCTGCAAGTGAAAGAGGAGTAGGATCACAGAGAATTCTGCCTTGGGATGGATGACAAGACATTTGGGAGGTGATGGATCAGGATTAGAGGTCAGACCAATGTGGGTGATGCTATGGGGGCTGTTTGCTACAAACTGCCTATTTTGGTCTGATTAGTGAGAGATGCCTCTGCCCACATTAAGGTGCAAATGAGAACATATGCCAAAGCAAATAATACAGATTTTATTTAACAGTAAATGTGAGGTAGAGAGAAGCTGGGGGAGGGAAGGAGGAGACAGACGGAGAGAGAGATCAAGCAAAAGATAGTCACCACTGTGGATCCAAAGGCTTCATGTTGATCCTTCTTCACCCAGGGCTTCTCAGTGATGGGGGTCCCAGAATCGTCCTTCTGAGGTTACCGCCTTTATACAGCCCGAGTTCTGGATATTCACAGGGCAGTGGCAGATGTGTTTCCCATAACTTGGGGTGATATGCATGAGTTCCTTGCTTTCCCACAGTTTGCCACTGTGGGAATTTTTTCCAGATATATTAAACAGGATGTGGTAAACCAGGTCTCACCTCATCAGTCCTGGAATGTGCACTTTCCTGTTGAAATTTCTAATCTCAAGTTCCCACTGTCATGGTTAATTTTGTGGCAAGTTCCTCCTGTGGCCTTGACAGTGTTTTGAGACAGGCAACTGTGCCCTTCAAGTCCTTATCCTGCCTCTTTGGGGGAAAGCAGTAGATGAGGTCTCTTCAGACCCCTGGAAGAAGCCACATATGAGCAGGCTCTTCACCTCGTAAGTGATTTGAATCACCCTGACATCTGCTGGAGGAGCAACACAAAATGAAGCAAGGAATTTGTATGGTTTTGGGAGCACATTGACATGAACTTCTTGTCAAAGGAAGCTAACTGTGGCAGTGTGCAAATTAAGTTTATTAAGTTTATTGTAATAGTTAGTTTTATATACCCTGTTCAGCCTCGTGGGCATTCCTTTGTCTCCCTCAGTTGTGTTAATGCATGCACCTGCTGCTGTTATGTAATGGGCTGTTATTTGTCTATCATCTTTCCCGCCGTTGTAAAACCCACCCCAGTTATCCCTAGTTGGTCCAGTTTGATTTTCCCGCCTGTGTAACTGCCCCGAAGACACTTTCCATTGGTTGCTGTAATTCACCACTCCCTTTCTCCTATTTGGATAAATCCCGGGTCGCTGAGTTTTCCCGCGGGATTTGGGAGTCAGTGACCAGGTCCAATAAACCCTGTCACTACCTCAACGGTCTCCTTCCTCCCTGCCTCTGTCTGCATCATGTTATCCATCGCTGCTGAGAAGATTCTCTCAGAAACCAAGAACCCGCTACAAGAATCAGCCCAACCTGCGCTGCTGGCTGGCTGATCTTCCGTCACTGTACACTGTGTCTGGGCTGGCTGAGGTGCAGAGACGCAGAGGTCTCGAGCGGCACAGTGACAGCTAACAACTTCCTGACAGAGCAATTAGCAAGGGAAGATGCTCAGCTGGGCCTCATGCATACAAAAAAAGGAAGGGCTTGTTGGGACTGTGAAGGTCAAAGGCAGCCATGGTGGCAATTACCACGAGGTGGAGGAATGCAAGATCCCGAAAGAACGGAGCAAGGCTAAAAGCAAGATCATATCCCTGGACTTCGTGAGACAACTTTGGCCTCTTCCATGATCTGCTTGAAAAAGTCCCATTAAATAAAGCCCTAGAGGGAATAGGAGCCTAGCGGGAAAAGAAAACTGCTTAATATTCTGGGATCATTTCTTTCAAGCTCAAGAATTGTCCATTCCAAAATCTAGGAAATGCAAAAATTCCAGGAGGCCAAAATGCATGAAGAACAAGCTCCTGGCAACTTTAATAGGAAGCAGGGACAGCAACCTGGGATACACTGTCCAAGCATGTAAAGACACAGCTAGGAAAGCAAAAATTCACCTGGGATTGAATATGGCAAGGGAGGTCAAAGGCAAATGAAGAACATGGATAAGCACTTAGGTAACAAAAGGAACACTAAGGAAAAGTGGACCCACTGCTGAATGAGGCCGGGAAGCTGGTGACAGAGGTATGGAAAAGGCTGAGACATTGCATTACTTATTCACACCAGCCTTTTCTAGCTGGATCAGCCTTCAAAAATCCAAAGAGGGAAAATGTGAAACAAGGAAGATGTACTATTTGTGGAAGACAATCACGTCAGGAAATATTTAAGAACACTAGGCACACCTGCATTAACATGGGGTGGGACTAAATGCTATGCTCATCATATAAAGCTGGGGGAAGAAGATGAAAGGGGAGGGGGACATTTAGAGTAATGATGTTTGTCTTCCCAAATCATTGTTACCTGTGATGGACCCCTGTTGTCCTGGAGGTGGCAGAGCACCTATCTGCCAGTGGAAAGCAGTAAATTCCTTGTTCTGTTTTGTATGAACATGTAGCTTTTGCTTTATCTATTATATTACCTTTATCTCAACCCATGAGTTTGCTCATGTTTACCCTTCCAGTTTTCTTTCCCATTCCACCAGCAAGAACATGAATGAATGCCTGTGTGGGGTTTAGTTGTCCCACCAGGTTAAACCAAGACATCTCCTTATTTAAAGCACCATCACTGCCGGCACTTAGGATGTCCCTCTACATTCTGTATTTACAAGTACCGTTTAACTAACATAGTGAAACCCCAAAGTTTAGTACTGTGCAAAAATTTAAAGGGTTTCTGACCACAATCACAGAAGAAAATGATGAAATAATAGAAAGTAATTTGAAAAATGGAGGACATTGATGTATGTTTCTGCTTAATAAAATAAGGCGCACAAAGCAAGTAGGTGAAAACAAACTAGTAGAGAGACAAAACCAAATTAGCCTTATTTCTGCACTGGTTGTGCCATTAAACTGTTGAAGCAGGCAGATAGGATAAGGGGGAAAAACAGGATTATGTTTCCCACAATATGGGACAATATCAGATCAAATTCCTGAGAAATTGTTATATCCTAAAGGTTAGTTGCATAGAAGTAGAAATCTCTTCATGTGCAACGATAGATAAGGATAACAATTATGAGTTAATTTCCAGATTTTTTGAGGGAAGTAAAAACTATTTCTGAAGATCCCTTTGATTTTATCACTATCTCATTGCACAGAAATGTTTTCTTTTGATTTGGTTTCATTCTGTTTAGAATTGCAAGTATTTAAAAAAAATATTTTTTTGATGTTGTATTGGTTTTGCACAGCCTGGTTTTTGGTAGGGGGGAGACCACACAAATGACTTCTGTGAGAAGCTGCTGGAAGTTTCCACCTTGTCCAGCAGAGCCAGTCTCTGATGGCTCTGAAGATGGACATGCTGCTGGCCAAAACTAGGGCAATTAGAGAGGCTGGTAACACCTCTGTGATGACATATTTAAGAAGAAAGTCAAAACAAAGTGGGCACAGTTTTATTCTTCTAGTCAGAGATGAGGAGGAGGTGAGAACATGTGAGGAAAACAACATGGAGACACCAAGGTCAGTGGAGTAAGAGGGGGAGGAGGTGCTCCAGGCATCTGAGCTGGGATTCCTCTGCCGGCCATGGTGATGCCATGGTGAAGCAGTTGTGCCCCTGCAGCCCCTGAGGATCCGCAGGGGATGCAGAGATCCACCCACAGCCCGTGGGGGAGGTCCCATGCTGGAGAAGATGGATGCCTGGAGGAGGCTGTGATCCAGAGTGAGATCTGGAGAAGAGAGAGAGACCCTGCTCCCAAGTTGGAGCAGCCTGTCCTTGGAGGACTGCATCCTGTGGAAGAGTGACCCATGCCACGGCAGTTTTGGGGGATTATGTGCCTGTGGGAGGGACTCCCATTGCAGCAATTTTGGGAGAACCACTGCTTATGGGAATGGACCCACACCAGAGAAGTTCACAGAGAACTGTCTCCCGTGGAAGGGACTCCATGGCACAGCAGGGGAAGGACTCCTCTCCCATCACAGTGGAAGAAAATCCTTGGGTCACGAATTGACCAAAATCCCCATTCCCTGTCCCTCTGAGCTCTAAGTGGGAAGGAGGGAGGGGATAGGGGAAAAAAGGTGTTTTAAGGTCATTTTACTTCTCATTATCCTCCTCTAACTCTGTTAGTAATAAATTCACCTTTTACCTCTGAGTTGAGCCTGTTTTGTCCTTGGAGTGTTTATTCCCAGTCCTTATCTCAACTCATGTGTTTCAGTGCATTAAGTAGCTAGTTCATTTTTATATTACACTGGGTGATTTGTTATATTTGCACACAAAAGTGGTTTTGTTATATTTTGCACATGGTATATTCTGGACCCCCTCTCTGGGTTTTGGTATCCCCAGTTCAATTCCTCCCCACGCCCCCTCCCTTTCCCAGGGTCATTTCTCATTCGTTGTAGTTCCTCCCTCCCCCCTCGCCCCCTTTTCCCCGAGAATAAAACCCACAGAATCACAGACTCGCAGAAATAGTAGGTTGGAAGAGACTTTCAAGCTGGTGGAGTCCAACCCATGCCCTAACATCTCAACTAAACCATGGCACTGTGTGCCACATCCAGTCTTTTTTTAAACACATCCAGAGATGGCAACTCCACCCCAGGCAGACAATTCCAGTACTTTATTACTCTCTCTGTGAAAAACTTCTTCCTAATGTCCAACTTATATTTTCCTTGATGCAGCTTGAGACTGTGTCCTCTCATTCTGTCAGTTGTTGCCCAGACAAAGAGATTGACCCCCCACCTGACTACAACCAGCTTTCAGGGAGTTGTAGAGAGTGATAAGGTCACCTCTGAGTCTCCTTTTCTCCAGGCTAAACAACCCCAGCTCCCTCAGCCATTCCTCACAGGGTTTGTGTTCCAAGCCCCTCACCAGATTCGTTGCCTCCTCTGGATGTGCTCAAGAGTCTCAATGTCCTTCCTAAACTGAGGGGACACAGCTGGACACAGCACTCAATGTCCTTCCTGAACTGAGGGGACACAGCTGGACACAGCACTCAATGTCCTTCCTGAACTGAGGGGACAGAACTGGACACAGCACTCAATGTCCTTCCTAAACTGAGGGACAGAGCTGGACACAGCACTCGAGGTGTGGCCTCACCAGTGCCCAGGACAGGGGAAGAATGACCTCCCTGCTCCTGCTGGACACACTGTTCCTGATACAGGCCAGGATGCCTTGGCCTTCTTGGCCACCAGGGCACATTGCTGGCTCATGCCCAGCTGCTGTCACCAGCACCCCCAGGTCCCTTTCTGCCTGGGCACTGTCCAGCCACACCGTCCCCAGCCTATAGTGCTGCAGGGAGTTTGTGTGGCCAAAATGCAGGACTCAGCACTTGGACTTATTAAACTTCATCCAGCTGAACTCTGCCCATCCATCCAACCGTTCCAGGTCTAAAATACGTGGCTGTCTTTGCTGCTCGGGAGTTGAGTTCTACAATAAAACAGTGGGACTGTGGTCCTGAAGAGGAGCCCTCTGTCTTTTGCCTTTGGTCCATTATCGGGCTAACACAATGGGTTCTAGAGCTAGACAGGATTTGACCCCGGGAGCCTGGGACCCTCGATACTCATGGACCTTTTGTTATTTTTTTTCTCTCCTCTGCCTAGCTGTGGCAGGGCAGAGTGAGTGATCAGCTTTCAGGGGTGCCTGGGATTTGGCCAGTGTCAAACTACAACAGGTGTCTACGAGAAATCTTACAATAATTGCATGATAACGAAAAGGTATTTTACTTATCAGTGCTACAATCCATCCTGTTGCATATAAATTTACTAACATGAAATTTTAGATAGAAAAACTATGTAGGTTTTGGAGGGGATGACATTGAAATTTCTTTTAAGAATCCATCTGGACCACCAGTTTTACTCTTTGCTATGTCCTAAAAATCATTAATATTTCTCCTACAGTTATTATGTTGCAGTTTTAAACATCACATTGTTTTGACTTCAGTTTAGCTAATTTTAGATTTTAAGCTATTCCTGTGCTTAATTGTAACTAAGAAGCTGATAGCTATGTAATGATCTGAATTATGAAATGAATTCCAATTAATTTTCTTTATATTCTCTAAAATAATATCACTAAGTTTTTTAACTGCATTTTTCCAATCTCCAGCATCAAAATATACACGTTTTATTCCATAATTCTCATAGTAATAGATGCAGCTCAATTCTCCATTGTTCCTTATATGTCATGTATTTTGATTTACTTTCTCAATTCTACAGTTTTTTAAATAATGTTCCTCACCTATTGTTCTTAATAGCATTTCTATAAATTCTGAATTTTATTATGAGAAAAAGGGTATGGTATGATTTTATGTGTTTGTAGAGGCGTAAATTTGCCTTTGGATGTTCTTTATATTTCAGAATAATTACAAACATTTCTGTAAATCAGTGTTTTGTATGTAAATTTTGAAAAAATATAGCTTTTATGAGAGTGCAACCAAACTTTTCAATCACCATCTGGTGCATGAATTTTCAAAACTGACTGAAACCTAATTTAATGTGAGAATATGAGAAAAGAAATGATAACTAAAACTCTCTCTCACTATGTCTTCTACGAAATTTATTGTTAGAAATATCCTCTATTATTCTTCATGTACCTGTTCACCAGTTACATTAATTTGTTGAAATAGAACAATTTTAGTGACTTTTTTCTTCAAGAAGGCATGAACACTCGGCATCGTCATGTTGCATATCTGCTTTTAAAAATATTTTAATTTTTTTGTCAGAAATAAGTATATTTCTATGGCCATAAAGGTAATAGGGGTATTTGGACTGTCATTATGCAAAAATTATAGAGAAATGCATTTGAACATTTTCAGCAGGCAATTGGAGCCACCTGAAACAGTGATGTACTGACAAATACGTTGTAATTACTGTTGTCTATGATGTTGATAATGACAGCTGCAGACAGATTGCTGTAATGGCAAGAAGAAATATTTCTGTGTTCCACAACTACTTGTCTGACTCTAGTGTCAATCAAATCTTATACAGAAGAACTAGAGCAGTGTTGCAAAAGTGGCATCAAACTTAAGGTGTTGATAAGCACAGGCTCAGTTTCCTGAGGGGAACTTCTTCCGTGAAAATATTGCTGTTTTCCAATGGAACATGAAAGTTCACTTTGCTTAGGGAAGCCAGCAACTTGTTTCTATGCAGTTCACTTTGCAGAGATGAACCTTCCTCTGAAACATTTAAAAAAAGATTATCAGCAACAAACCTATAGGATCATCAAACTTCAGGGAAAGTTTGAGACAGAACAACTTACCCAATGAGGAGACTGTCTTTGCTACCTTTAGTTTATGGGCATTAAAGCATTTGGATAGAAAATGTAACCTTAAGCAATAAAATAGGCATAGATCATCCAAGGTAAATGTCCTCACTACAGAAAATTATGCTAGAAAATAGTAATAGTCTTAAAAAAAATCCAGAATTTAAAACTCTTGGTGAATTCAGAAAAATATCTTAAAATTATATACTTCTTATTTTACTTGTCCAAGAGTATGTAAAGAAAGATATTAGGCTATATTTGTTATTCATTAAAATATTTTTTCCCAAAACATTCATCTCAGACAAATGATACAAAAAAATCATCAGATGATAAAAATAATTCTTCTAGACACACTAATTTGAAAGTTTTGGTGAAGTGATTTTATGAAGAGTCAAGAGAAAATTTTTATATTTAAACCAGATGAAAATGATTGGACTTGATGACACTTATTACTCTGGGTCTGTGTAGAGGGTGCTTAGAACCCAAATGACATTACCAGCCAAGAGAGTTAATGCTGATTGGCCTCCTTTCAGCTGGCCTTGGATTACCAAATAACCAAATTTACCTTGTAACTGTGCAATTTTCTCTGCTTTCTTTCCTTATATAGCTTGGAGAAATGTTAAGGGTACTTGTGATTTGTTCTCCTGGCAAACAGTTTAACAGTTTAAAGCTCCTGGTTTAACAGTTTAATCACTGGCTAGTGGGAAGAAAAAGCTGTAGACTTAATGCACTTTTAGTCTAAGCCTCTTATTAAATGGTCAGCTAAAGATTTCTCTGAAGCCAGACAAGATAAAATTCTCCTTGATGAAGGGTGTGGAACATTTTCCAGAGCATACTGAGACACTCAACCACAAAAATGGGAGTACTTGTTTTGGCAGGGAGAACTTTCCCAGTTCTCAGAAACAATCTGAATAAGAGGGTTTTCACCACCCAGCTAAGTAACACTGACAGGAACCAGCCTTGACAGTAGCAAAAAATAGCATTTGCTATTCCTGATAAACTGTGTGATATTTCCTGTCTTTGCATGCTCAGAGGAGAAGAGCAGATGCATAACCCATGCAACCCTAACTTGGTCTCAAACTCTGACTCTCAAATTCAGTATTTTTTTCTCTTAGAAGTGGTATAGTGGTATAAATCTTGTTGAATTCAGTAGGGTTTAAACACATTCTGAATTGTTTTTCTACATTAAGGCTTTAGGTGAGTTGTATGAAGCAAATCAAAACCCCTCACAATCCCTTGATATTGATTGTTCTGCCCTAGATGGGACTGCTTTGTAGAAAACACAAAATCCAACTTAAAGGTTCAGAAAAAAAAAAGTTATTTATACAAATATATATACTTTCTACTAAACTAAGAATATTTTCTGAATACCTTCATTCTCTGATAATTTCTTGTTTTCTTATAGTAATCATATAGGAACAGATGGAGGTTTGTTTCCAGTTCTTTATAGAATAAAGTATCTACAGAGACATTTAATTTGCAGATTAGCCTTCTTAACATGTTGACTGATACAAATTGTCAAGATTTACTTCTTTCTCCTCCCTTTTCACACACATGATGTGCTTTGGGTGTGGCTTTTATAAAAGTAGATGTTCAAGAGATATTGTACTGTGGGAAATAAAATAATGTCTGTAAAAGATTTTGTGTGTGGTATGAGACAACCTGTGTGCAAATGTTTAGACTGTTAACTATTGTCACCTGTCAAAGAAAAAGTAGAACAGAAATGCTACTCCCTTTCAAACCGATTTAGAGCAAAACCTATTCCAAAATTGCAAACACCATCAAAATATTCAAGAATTGCATTTTTTTTTTTTTATTAAGTTAGTATATGGAATGAAATTTCATTTGAGTTATGAGAAAAGTGCTCATATTTTATCCATCAAGTAGATGGCCTTTGTTCTTGTTGGGGGTTAGATTTGTTTCCTTTTTACTTTAGATTTTTTTCCCATAAGTTGCTAGGAAACTACTGGGTACTTATTGGTACTTCAGCAAAAAGCCAAAAGAAATGGCCAGAGGAGAAGAGTGTAGCACCTGGCTACACTTCTTTTGTGTCTGGGTTTCTCTCAGAGGCAGAAGATACCGTGAGTCGGGGCAGGTAAAGAATGGGGCTGGGGGCAGCTGTGGTCTCTTGCTCTCGCTGTCGGAAGGAGAACGGTCAAGCTGTTGCTTACTGTGGGGAGAATTCACTGTCACTACTGGAGTCCAGTCCTAGGGATCAACCACCACCTGCTCGTGTGTTCAGGAATCCTGAGCTCACTTTTCCTGCCCTGCAGGAGCCGCTCTCCCGCCTTTGCCGCTTCTTCGGCTCTGCCCTGGGTCTTTGCTACACTGTAGCCCACCCTTACCCTGCTGGGGTGTCCCACAGTTCCACCTATCACCAAGGAGCTTCTGATACATCTTGTCTACCAGCTCGGGATTTCTGCTGGTTCCTGCCATTCCAGCTTGGTGCTCCTCAGAGTCCTGCAGGGGCACCAGGATCAGACTGCCCCAGGGTTTTGTGAAGAAAAGCCCATCCCGCCCCATCTCGGCTTACAAGGCTGTCCTGAGGTTCCTGTTTCTGTTTTGTTGGTAATGCTGTAGTTATTGTTTTGTTTGCCTTGTTATACATACTAGTAAAGAACTGGTATTCCTATCCCCATACCTTTGCCTGAGAGCCCCTTAATTCCAAAATTTTAATGATTCGTAGGAAGGGGATTTAAATTCTCCATTCCAAGGGAGGCTCCAGCTTTCCCTGGCAGGCACCTGTCTTTCAAACTAAGACAGTACCATAATCCTCTGACTTGTAAAAATGGATTAAATAACTGCAACAGTAGGGAGTTTGATGAACAAGAAAATGGACACAACTTAAACATTACAGGCCAAACAAAGAAACGTAGTGCCAAAATGGGTTTAAATCAGAGGACATATGACATGTAGCAGCAAGTAATATATATATAATGTTTGATGTGGATAAAAGAGGGCAAATCCATTCAAATTTAAGATACAGCAGAATACTCACTAAGATAATAAATTCAGGGTTGGAAGGCAACAAAAATGAGAAGACAGTAAATGAACACATTTAAAGAAGACAAAATTTTTAAAGGTAGCATAAATTTTCCAGTATTTTGCCTGAAGTTGGATAATCCTGAGAATATATTACGGTTTACACTGAGCTTGGAGAAAGAGTTATCATTTAACCTCCCAAAGCAGGCCTAATAATTCAAATAGATCCAAGGATGCAAATCAAGACATTGCCTATGTTTGCATGAAACCCAGCAGCTGGTGAGGTCAATTATAAAGGACTTCAGTGGGGCAATTACTATCCATTTTATATCCTGTATGTACATGGTGATGTAGATGTAAACAAAAGCATTAGAGCAAAACCACCCTTCCCAATCAGCAAATTAGATTTGCTGGAAATTACATACTACACATGAAAACATTAACAATAAAGTTGTAGGACTGGGTTTTTGTCTTTTTCCTTGAAATGAGATATTGAAAAACCTGTAGTTTTAGAAATCAACAAAGTATTTGTTGATTTGTCTAAGTAGTGGGCCTGGGTTTGGGTTTTTCCTATAGATCAACTCTGTATCTCAGTTCCATGGAAAATCTCCTAACTACAAAACAAGACATCAGAAATAAATAATTCCCTGCAGAGTGGGCATAAAAAGGACACAGAAAGGACATAAAAACTGCACAGCTCTGTAACCCAGTTGTTACACTCTTGTGAATGATCATAAACCTGGATCCAAAAACAGCTTTTATTCTGTGACTTCTTGATGCAAAGTACATAAATAACGATTATTCTACCTAACCCTCTGTAATTTAGTTTCCACATATGAAATGAAGATGATTAGTGCTTTCTAGTGTTATCAAGTTGTTTTGATAATAAAGTATAAACTATAAATACTTGTCTAAATTAATACAATTTCTTCATATTAAGCTACAGCATTTACACTCAAGGCTGTCAAACCCCATTTTCACAGCATTGAATAAACCATGGTCTTCATTGACTACTCTAAGAAATATATGATAAATATCATAGGAAGGGCAGGGTACATAGATAGATAGATAGATAGATAGATAGATAGATAGATAGATAGATAGATAGATAGATAGATAGATAAATAAAAGGAAAAAATTAATCAGTTTTACTGTAAACTTCCTTATTCTAAACATCTTAGATAAGTACATTTTCCCAGAGTATCTTCAAAGGCATATTCAGACCACTATGTTACCTCTCCTGTGATGAAGTTGTTTACCAACCTTTCATAATAAGGCATGTAAGAACTATCAAAAACTACTTTCCTGGCAACATCATTAACAGATTTACCCTACATACAATATTTTTTTAAAATTGAACTATGAAAAGGTTATACTCTGCTTGTTTTAGGAGTTTACATGACATTTTGAAGACAAATGCTTGGCACAGTGGCAAGTAACATGCATTAACCATTTAAAATTGACTCAGCACATGGATATAGAACTAGCATGAGTTGTAGGACACTTGCTCACCAGCTTACTGAGGTTAAACTATTTAGGAACATGAAAAACTGAATATATCAGTGTCAGGGTGCAGAAGTGGTGAGCAGAACTTTAGACACAGTTCAATCTTGACTCTGATGAAGACAGACTTTCTCTTCTACAACGTAAAGCATCCTCAGGTCAGACTTGTTTTATCTCACTTTCACCATGCAGAGGAGTGCTGAACATACCTCAGCAAACTATTTCAAATATATCATGTCTGCAAACACCACAGCTGTCCCTACACCAGCTCATTTCCTTTGTGTCTCTCTGATGGAAAATTGTGGCTCTGTGTCATGGTGCCTTAGAAATTACCCATCACTGTGAGAACACTTCCTTCTCTGCTTTTAGAGGGAAATCTGTCAAGTATTTAGGATGCAATGGATATGTACAGAGACAAGTATGCCATAAGGAATCCAGAAATTGGCTGTGATGTAAGCACATTTGTGTAAAGTAGACAAAGGGCATGAAAACATTAATTAATATACCATCTCACCACTGCAGGGGAATGTGGTTTGTGGAATCATAGAATAGTAGAACCATAGAATCATTAAAGTTGGAAAAGACCTCCAAGTTCATTGAGTCCCACCTTTGACCAAACACCAATGTGTTAACTAGATCATGGCACTAAGGGCAACAACCAGTCATTTCTTGAACACTTCCAGGGGTGGTGATTCCACCACTTCCCTGGACAGTGCTTCACATTGTTTAACCACCCTTTTCAGTGAAGAAATTCCCCCTGATGTCCAACCTGGACCTCCTCTGGTGCAATTTGAGGCTGTGTCCTCTTGTCCAGTCACTGGTTATCTGGGAGAAGAGCCTGACCCCCACCTGGCTACAACCTCCTTTCAGGGAGTTGTAGAGAATGAGAAGGTTCCTGAGCCTCCTTTTCTCCAGACTGACCTCACACAGCTCCCTCATCTCTGCTCCTTATCAGATTTGTGCTTCAGACCCTTCCCCAGCTTCATTGCCCTTATCTGGACACTCCAACCCCTCAATATCTTTCCTTATTTGAGGTGCCCAGAGCTGGACATAGGATTTGAGGTGTGGCCTCACTGGTGCCCAGTGCCAGGGGACAATCACTGCCCTGGTCCTGCTGCCGCACTATTGCTGATACAGGCCAGGTGCCACTGGGCACCTGGGCGCTGCTGGCTCTTGTTTAGCCACTGTTCACCAGCCCCATCTGATCCTTTTCCACTGGGCCTCTTTTTACCCAAAATAGAGCCCCCTAACCAGAGATGACCTGTAGGCACCTGAGAAAACAATTACACTGGAATTAATTAGGAACACAGAAGACAGTCTTTTATTTCTCAAAGGAATATATCTCAGCTACAATCTACAAAAAGCACCCCTTGACACCACTCTCCTTTGGTCCAGCTAAATTTTATTTTAACATTCATAAGAGATATGAGATAGGAAAACTGTCACGTTCCACTGTGAGGAACTGCGAGGAGATATTTTTAAAAATTGATGGTTAGGACAAAATTAAGTCAAACAAGCAAACATTGTACCTGAGAACTGATTTGGTAACAAAAAAAACAATTATTGGTATTAAAGATTATTGGTAACAAAAAAAAGAAAAAAGGAGTTGGCCTACTAAAGAGGACTAGAAAAGACAGAAAAGGAGGAAGGAAAATGGAAAAGAATGGGGAGAGAAAGAAAGAGAGAGAGGGGAGACAGAGCCAAAAGCAGACATTAGAACCAGAGGGTTGGGGAGTGCCATTGATGTCCACGCAGTGGGGGAAATGTGCACACTACCTGCTGGGAGCCTGTGAAGCTCTCAGAGAGATGCAGCTCCACAAGCACATGTGGGAATGGGTGGTGGGACATGAGGTGAGTGAGTGGGCACTCAGGCAGGAGGTCCAGAACCCTGGACAGGGGATCACGGTAACAGGCTGGATCAGTGAAGCAGGGTATGCAGGCAGGGCATTGAGCAGGAACATAGGGAATCAGGACAGGTTAAAGGCAGCCAGTGTCTAGCCAAGAACCCAGAGAGAGAGAGAGAGGGGAATGTGCAAAGGCAAGCAAGGGCCAAAAGACAGGCTGGAGCCAGGGCAAAAAAGACAAAAAAAAGGCTAAGTCCAGGGCAAGTAGCAGATCTCAGCAGGTTGAAGCCAAAGTAAAAACACAAAGACAGGAAGAGTCAAAAAGCCACCAGATTCAGAAAGCACCAAAAAGACAAGTCTCAAAAAGCCCAAACCAAAAAGCCTAAAGCCAAAATGCCCAAAGTCAAAAAGCCCAACAGGCTAGCCAAAGCAAAAAACACAAGACACAAAAGCCCCAGAGCTTGTGTCGCGGTTACTTTTGGAGTAACTGGACCCTCCCAAAGTCTGCCTGCTGACAGGAGACCATTGGCCCAGTCCAACCTTCCAGTGCAGTCTATGGTTGGAGGCTTTTCACCATCTGATTGGAGAAACCTCTCTGGGCAGCACAGTGTCCTTGTGTTCTCCTGGTGACTGTTTATCCCATGTGAGGTGTGAAATGGTTACCAGGCAAAGTCTACCCAGAGACACAGCTTTCACACATCCTCTGCCCCCAGAAAGTGACACATGTGCAGCCCCTCTGCTACATGCCTCTAATAAACAGTATTGAGACAGAAATCAAAACTAAATTAGTTCCTCACCAAGACCAATCCATTTTACAATTTCTTCAGACATCACAGTGTATCCTTAGCTGCAAAGGGAAATCTTATTGCCATAAGCATGTCTTGATATCTCTATAGAGACCATTTGTAAACCAGAAGAATTTCTGATCTTCAAAGGCAGGCAGTTTCCTCCTACCTCTACATTCTGTGGGTTCCTGACCATCAGGTTGATGAGTAAATGAAATGCTTTGGGACTTTTCACAATTAAAAAGATAAACAGACAAACAACAATAAGAAACAAACAAACAAAACACCACACAGAAAAAAACCCCAAACAATAAACCAGCATGAAAAATAGAACAACAGGTGAGGAAATAACCATTCTCCTAATTTTAGGGATAACCAACCATACATATCCTTTTAACATTTCCAGTGATGCAACAAACTTCTAAAAGAACAAATTTGAAGTGCTCTGCTAATATTTCCCTTTTAATTAACAGATTTGGGACAGAATTGTTGCTATCTCTTCTGTATGTCTGTCAATATTCCAGTCATTTTTTATCAGCAAATTGTTAGCTAATGTCTCAAAACAAATAAAAAATGTGCAAGAGAAACTATAAATGGTGGGGGGAGCTAATTTTTCATTCCTCCAGATTCAATATTGAAATGGCAGGCATAAAAGTGATAGCATAAATTAATGGAAGTAAAAATGTGGCTAAGAACATAGAGGGCACCAAAAACCAGTTAATGTAGCTGGAAACATACTGTTCTATCATGAAAGTTATTACAGTGTTTGCCTTTTGCTGTCCCCTTAAAATATCTCTTTTTATCCTGTTCACCCTTAGAAGATGGCATTCAAAAAAATTCAGCCAAGTGCTGTGCAAAATTCTTTTAAAATGCTTGACTGACATGAAAATTACGAAAGCAAACACTAGTGTAGATTTAAAATCTTTAATGTCAGGAGTTATATGTATGTGCTCCATTTTTTATGGAGGAATAAAATCCAGATTAAAATATGTTTGACCCTAGATAAAACTCTTGGAGCAAGATCATTAATAAGCCAGATTTATGCTTGCAAATGTTATTTATAAAATACTTAACTCTTATTTACATGGTACATACGTATCCCAGGAGATGTAATTAATGATAAATCCAACTTTGACTATTTGGATGATTCAGTTTTTCACCTTTACCCTCTTCTTATCATCATCTTCAAACGTGCTTTGAAATAAATAAATAGGGGTCATTCTGTAATTTCTGAGTAAATTTTAAATGAGACTGTGAAGCTGCAAGCCAGGATGAATGTGTAAATTGCTCTTCCAACTTCTTTTCAACAGAAATGTAAAAGTAGAGATTCAATATTTTCCATTAGTTAACAGTTTTATATCTTTTCAAATGTTTGGAATTATTAGAGTCATTTATAACAAGCTAAACACATACTGTTGATAATTGTAAATATTTTTGCATTCATTTCATAGATGAAAGATATTGCTAAGTCTAATTAGGTGAAGGCATATCGACTTTGATAGTTGTGGCCGAGTAAATATGATTGCATTTGCTACTGCTGGGGGAAGGTGTTGGGCTGTTTCAGATCTCAGGAGGTGGCTGAGAAACCTATTGCCTGAGCAAGGCTGAGCTGGATTCACCAGGGCACCCCAAATTAGGGCTGGTCTCTAACAGTGAGGCACAATAAAATGGAACTTTGCTTCTGAAACTTTAAGAGATGAAATCTCATTTATTCATTATTGCCATGCAAAGGAGTTAAGTGCCTGATATTTTCTAGTCTTCTCTACGATGGGACCTGGACAAGATCAAAAAGTGGCCCATTGGAGTCTCATGAGGTTTAACACAACCAAATCCAAGATATGCTGCACCTGGGTCAGAGCAACCCCTGATATCAGTCCAGGCTGGGGGATGGACAGATCCAGAGTAGCCCTACAAGAAGGACTTGAGAGTGTTGGTTGGTGGGTGAGAGGCTGGACACGCCCCAGCTGTGTGTGCTGGGAGGCCAGAACCCCCCATGTGCTGGGCTCAGCCAAAGCCCCGTGGGCAGCAGGGCAGGGAGGGGATTCTGCCCCTCTGCCCCTCTGCTGAGACCCCACCTGCAGGGCTGCATCCAGCTCTGGGGGCCAGCACAGCAAGGACAGGGACCTGCTGGAGCCAGGCCAGAGGAGGCACCAAGGGGATCAGAGGGATGGAGCATTTCTGCTATGAAGAAAGGCTGATAAAATTCTCTTTTCCAGGCTGAACAATCTGGAAAAGAAAAGGTTTTGAGGTGGTCTAATCATGGCCTTCTAAAACCTGAAGGGAACCTACAGGAAAGATGGAGAGAAATTATTTATAAGGGCCTGGAGTGACAGGACAAAGGGCAACGGCTTCAAAATGAGAATAGGTTTAGATTGGATATTTGGAAGAAATTCTTCCCTGTGAGGGTGGTGAGGCACTGGAACACCTTTCCAAGAGCAGTTGTGTTTGCCCCATCCCTGGAAGTGTTCAAGACCAGACTGGATGGAGCCCTGAGCAACCTGGTCTAATGGAAGAGATTTCCTAGAGAAGCTGTAGCTGTCCTATCATGGGAAGAGTTCAAGGCCAGGCTGGAAGGGGCTCTGAGCAACCTGTCTAGTGTAAGTTACTTCTGCCCATGGCACAGAGGTTGGAATATGATGATTCTCGAGGTCTTTGCTAATTGAGGCCACTCCATGATTCTATGACAGTAGTTTTTAAAGTCTATTTTTTCAGAATATCTTCAGTTAAAACTCCCATAGTGGTTAGTGAAACTGTTAAATCCCTGCCATGCCATGCTTTTTAAGGGCTTTGATCTACTGCTTTTACATAACACATTAAACATAAATAAGCCTCCACTTAATGTATACTAACAATACTATTTCACTTAAAATTCCTCATGATATTCTCTGCTTTTGACACCACCTATCCATCATATCAGTTATACTGAGTAATGTTTACATTGCATTGTGTAAATTGGTTTATTGTTAAATACTTTTTAATTAATTTCTTTCTCACTCTCACCTTTATTTATTTGTAATTCTCAATTTTCTTAAAATGATGTAACCTAAAGCTGACAAGTTTAACTCAATTTATAAAATAGTTGAACTAGATTCCCAGATTTGCAGAGACTTTTCAGGGGGTTGCTGTTTTGTTTTTTTTACAACATCCATTTACTCATTATGAATGCCAATAGGATAAAATAATACTGAGATATCTAATGTGTATACAAATATAAAAATTATTTTCAGCAGTGTGATGGATTAAGTGATCACTAGAATTACTTACTTGTTTTCTGTTGAGAGATAAGAATTAATAAGGAGAGTAAAGCAGGCTTAAAACTTTAAAGGGTATAAAGAATATTTTATTTCAAAACTAAAAGTAAAAAAAAATAGTAAGAATCAGAATAAAACTTTCAGAACACTTCTCCTCCCCCCACAAGCTACTTTTCTTTCTTGCTGATGATGTACAGAGCAAAAAACTTGGGACTTAGTTTATTACCTCTAAAATAGTCTTTTATCAGTTCTCTTAGGGAGAGGAGTCTCTTTTGCCATGCCATGGAGAATTTTCCATAAGAAAAGGGTTCTCTCATGGCTTCAATTCTCCTGAATAGCAGCCACCCAGAAATCTGGATTTGTGAAGTCCCTCCCACCTCATGCAGCCTTTCCACATCTGCGCTAATGGGCCATGTCTAACTTATGGAGTACTATTTTAAGGATGAGCTGTTCAAAGCAAAGGTTCTCTTCATCTATCTCTGAGATCATCTTCATCTCCAGGAACAGAGGTCTTCTTTTTTCTCTGGGGGCAGAGGGTTCACTCTCATCTTCTCTCTGTTCAAGCTTCTTACGAGATCACAACTACTTCAATATTTACTTGCTTCAGTACATATTGCACTTGCTTTTGCTCATATCTGCAATTTGAACCCTCTGTCTCCCCATACTTTTCATGAATTAAAGAGATATTCTAGTGTACCAACAGTCCATCACCATGGCCTTGAAAAAGAATTTTAGCTAAAGACTAAGGCATTTCTTCATTCTCTTCCCATCTGGGACTTAACTTCTTCTTTGACCTTAGTGTCTTCATATTGTCTCTCTACGTGTCTTCAGTCTGTTCTTTTCTCTCACGTGAGAGAGGATTAGTGCTTTGTAAGTTTCATCTGTGCAATAAGAGAGTTAATAACTCGCCCAGGGCCTCCAGATGGTCATTATGGTTTCTGCCAGGTGGTGGCCAAAACAGTTACAGTGATGGATGTCAGGCCACGCTGGGGCCGTGCCAGGATCTCAGGGGCCTGGGTCTCTGGCCTCTGCTGTGTTCTTTTCCAGCCACGGGGCTACTCCCTGCATGGGCTGCAGAGCTGCCCTGGTTTCAGCCACATGATTTCTCACGGCTGGCGGGACAGCCCCTGGGCAAGACGATTTGGTAGCGGTGGCTGGGGCTGTTTACAGTGGAGGCTTCTTTGGAGGCCACAGAGGGGCAGGGGGAAGCACTCCATGCGGCTGATGGCCTCCCTTTCCCCTGTCCAGCAGCCACTGGGGCCCGGCCCGGTTTTGGTCTGTATCTCGTTGGATCTTTCACTAAATTTGGAAGCTTGTCTGTTTCCCATTGGTATAGAAACCCTGTGCGGGCCGCGGTGGAGCAGGGCCCAGTCAGGCAGAGCGGGCCCTGGCCTGGCCTGGCCTCGAGCAGGGGGCCGGGCCCATCTGTTCCCTGTTCCCAGGGCAGAAGAAAAGAGAGCTTTCCCAGGGTTTGTTCGATTTTTAACATGTGTGTTCACAGAGGTGTGTTTAGGTTCCTAGTGGTTTAACAAGGCATCAGCATTCAAAACTAGTCACTGATTGGTTTTGTCAGGCACAGAGGGGACTCTTAACAGCTTCTCTTAGAAAAAAATTATTTCCATGGGTGGCTTCTTCCCTCCTCACTAAATGTCAATTCATGTAAAATCTGCACAAGCAGAAAAAAAAATCTTTCTTTATCCATGAAAACACTTCAAAGGAACACTCTTCCTACATGTCACATGCAAATATATTTGTTTATTAAAACTATCATTAATTACCTAGCTCATTATGAGGCTTCTGTGAAAAGTTGTAAAGTTATTTCAGTTTACAAAATATCCTGTCAAAAAAAGAAAGAGATGGAAAATATATTGATTTGTAAGAGGAATGTAAGAGCCACTTGACAAATTAACCCCCTTAGACTGGTAGTCATATTCATAACTGCTCCTATCTGATGAGACTTACCAAAGCAAAATTCCTGAAGATTCTCTATGAAGATAGATTTAGTGAGTTAAGTCAGTAAAAAATGCAGTTATTTAGAATCTGAGATAATAATAGAAAAATGAGGCTTGAAATTTGCACCAATCAACATGTTTACTTATATATAATGTGTCAGGTAGACAACTTTTCCTAACACTTTTCTAAATCAAGGAGCTGAACCTATCTCAGTTATAAATCTAATTTCTGTGTATTTCTTTTTGACTTTCTGCAAGACTTCCACTTGCTATTAAGTAAGACAAACCCCTGCATGATTTTGTGTTAAAATATGGATACAAAATCACAACAAATTTGGGAAACAAAACAACATCTTTTCTAATTTTGATGAATTAGATAATCTCTCGCAGATATACACAGACAGACTGACTCACAGATTCATATCTTTCTCCTGCAGCTTTGGTGATTTTTTAAGTAATGATGAGCTATGAAATCAACTCCTACGAGACATCCTTAATATCTGATTCAAACACACCACCTCACAAAGAGTTAAAAAGCCAGGATCCAATCTGCCTAGAATACTTGAGAATTATTCTTATTAAGTGATTTTTGGTGAGATATGACGAGAAAATTACTTGTGCAGCAGGTGCTTGTCTTCACTTTCTTCTTGAATTTGGCCTTCTCATCTTCACCACTCATAACATTTATCAGGAAACTTCCTAACCTCCAGTGAACAATGACTTGTTGTTTTCGCCAGACAACAATTAGGGTACCTAGGAAATAGATAATCCTTTAGTCAAAGATATGGCAGTGTTAGAGGAATTGAACTGGCACAGACCAAAGTACTTTACAGTGAAAAGGAGCCAAAAGTTTAGTTTTACAAATTTCCTCATGCTGTGAATTAGAAGATTTTCTGATCTGCATGCTGCCATGGATGTAGACATCGTTAGCTAGATCAGGTTGTTCAAAGCTCCATCCAGCCTGGCCTTGAGCACTTCCTGAGATGGGACATCACAACTTCTCTGGGCAGCCTGTTCCAGTGCCTCATTACCCTCACCCTAAAAAAATTCTCCCTAATATTAAATCTTAATTTACCCTCTTAGAAGTTTGAAAACATTGACCCTTAACAATACAGTCCTGGTAAAAATTCTCTTTCCATCTTTCTTATAATCCCTGCTTTAAATAGTGAAAGGCCACAATAAGGTCTCCCCAAGCCTTTTTTTCTGCAGACTAAATAACTCTAAATTTTCCAGCATTATTCCTCTTTCACAGGAGACATATTCCTGCACCCTGACCTTTTTAATATTTGTCTTCTCAATCCACTGTAATATGGCCAGGTCTTCTTTCTTGTGCTGGGGATCCAGAGGTAGACTCCAAGTGGGCTCTTATGAGGGCAGAGAGGAAGAATCACCTTTCTCAACCTGCTGGCCAGATTTCTGTTTATGCAGGTCAGGATACAGATGACTTCTGAGATGCAAGTATACATTGCCAGCTCTTGTCCAGTTTTCTAACCACAAGAAATTCCAAGTCGCTTTTTTGCAGGGCTGCTCTCAATCTATTCATTACACAGCCTATATTACTACTAGGTATTGCCCTGATCCTGGTGAGCACTTTGCACTTTTTCTTGTTAAACTTCATGACTTTTGCACAGGCCCACTCTCTTCAAGCCTGTCCAGGTCCCTTTGGATGCCATGCCTTCCCTCTAGCACATCAATCATACTACACAGCTTGGAGTCATCATCAAATTTGCTAAGGGTGGCTCAATCCCACTATATCAGCACTGAAAGTATTAACTAGTACTGATCCTAGTGTGTGCCCTTGAGGGATTACACTTGTTACTGGTTTCCACTGAGATATTGAGCTATTGACACAGTTTGGATGTGCCAATCCAGCCAATTCCTAATCCATCTAAGGGTTCATCTGTCGAACCCATATATTTGCAATGTAGCATCAAGAATGTTGTGTGGGACTGTGTGCATGGCATTACAGGGTCAGGATAGTTGATAACTACAGCTCTTGTCTTGCCCTTTCCGTTGTAGAGGTCCACAAGATCAGTCAGGCACAATTTGACCTTCCTGAAGCTGTGTTGGCTGTGTCTAATCATCTCACTGTCTTCCATATGCTTGGACATTCCTGGATGTGTTCCAGGATGAGCTGTTCCATGACCTTAAAGGCACTGAGGTGTGGCTGGCTGGTCAGTACTTTATACCCTAGGATTAACACCAATATCTGCAAATATTTCAACAGAAGAGAACATTATGATAATATAATGAAGATTTGAAGTAAAGGATTGACATGGCCAGTAGAACCCTAGCTAGCTCTGACTCCCAGCTGTGCCAAGGACTGATCCCAAATCTGCTGGCAGATTCAGGTAACAGTGCAGAACAAGGCTGTTCTTCTATGGCAAACAGGTGTTACAGTATCTAGACTTTGGAGCAAGGACTAGAGAAGATTTTCGTACGATTTCTCAGAGACCTTTATTCCCCAAGATGGGGGTATGAAAAGGAGCCAGGAACAAAGCCTGCACCCGCTTTTAAACCTGAGGGGTGGGGGTGTGGAACAAGCAGGTGATTGGTCCCAGGACAGATGGACAGGGGTTTTTCCATAACATCGGGCAGGGTCAGGGGAAAGATGGACAGATGACCAAAGCTTCTAGGGACAGGGCAGGGGTGGGAGAGGTAGACAAAGAGATGAAAAGGGGGACATGCCTGGACAGCACCCGACGCATCGAGTGGGAGGAAACGGGGAAGAACCATTGAAATACAGAACTCAAAACAGCTTAACAAAAACCCACCACCACAAAGGATCTCCTCTGAGTCATTGCAAATCACAAGGCCAGCAGAGACTACAAGCTCAGCTACTCTTTCTATGTCTGTACTATCCTGATGAAGAATATCTGTCTCTGACAAAGAAAAGCCTCTTCTAAGTCTGCTGGTTTTTGTACCTGTACCAATCTGTCATTGTTGCCTTTAGTGTTTGGTGGAAAGATTTAAATTCCTGTCTTTCTCATCCAATGAGAAAATGACTCAGAACTCTCTGCTGTGTGCTTTATAGATCGTTGTGCAAAATGTATACATACAAGCTATTTAACACATATCTTGAAGATAAATAAAAACAAAGGCAATCGTTGAGGCCTATCAGTTCTAATGCTAGGCAGGTTAGGTAATTTCAATGAAATAGGATAACTGAACTTTAAAACCTAGTTTTAAAGGGTCCTGCTGAGGGATTTTACTCCTTAGAGCCTTTAGTTAGAGTGCTGGTTGTTCAATATCTCACATTCTCTGGCACAAAAGGAATGCAACAAGAAAATGAATTAGGGTTTTCTTTATGTTTTAGAGACAGGTAATGGATTACTACAACATGGAAAGGTGCTTGAGGACTAGACAGCCCACCTAAACTTAGACAATTTTAAAGAAATAAAAAATCCTGAATCTGCTGCTCTAGCAGCAAATAAAACATTTTATCTTAAACAATTTCAGTAATCAATATCTAATCTGCACTCACAGCAGGTTGGGTTTTTTTTTTCAGTTAGGAACTAAAATGTGAAAAGCTGGAATATTTTGTAGCCAAAGAGGGACTTTCAGCTTCATTATTTTGTGTCTAATTTGCCACAAAAAATTCCACTTTCATGTTTCTAATATTGACAAAATAAGGCAATCCATCATTTCTCTGTGTTACTTCTTGTTTTCTAAACACCGGTCTTATTTTGTCAGGCAATTTTTGTCTTTAATTTCAACTGACCCCACTGACCACGTCCAAGAGTATAATCCTCCTTTCAATGACTTTTTGTCCTGGTGTGTCTCAGATATTCAGAAACACTTCCTTGTCTCAGCCACACTTTATTCACTGTATTGCCACAAAAATTCATATAGCTGGCATATGGCATATGTCACTTAACAATTGGTACAGAAAGACCTGTCCATACTGCTGCATTAAAGCACAGAAAACTTCAGATAGCAAACCCTACCTAAAATGATAAAGTACTTCATAAAGGTTATAGTTTGTCTGTGGAGGTAGAATGCTTTCCATTGAGGACATTTTTCTTGGTGTTTTAAGAGACCTAAATTGCATGAAAAGCGGAAAGAGACATTTTTTCAATCAGCAAAACAATTGCAAATTGAACCCTGTAATTAGAAATTAGTATTTTAGGACTTACTTAATGTGCTTGTGCACTATATTGATATTTGAGGCAGTTTTATAGTTCAAAGTCTGCATATAGAAATTGCGACCATATAAAAACTCATCTCTAGAGATCTGAGCATCAATATTTTTATTTATTTACATATTTATGCATTTTTAGCAGAATAAAATAATTTGCCTTTATTTTGCTTGACTGAAAAACTGCTATTAATATATTCTTTAAATAGAATATACACATACACCAAATAGAACTTTTCCTTGGAGGTAAATACACTAGAAAATATTTTTCTCATGTTCAGCTGGCACAGCCCAATTACAAATGAGGAACTGAAGTTTATAGCTCCTTACAGCAATAAAGGTGTATTAAGGTACATGAAAAATGCACAGTATGCATTACTGCTACCTATTTATAATTTAAGCTTTTGCCTGTTGTCTCATCTGAGAGCTATTAGTGCAATTTAAACTCAAGGACTGCATTTCAGGATTAAATATGAGAAAGGTTGTCTAAAACAGATGCTGAAAAGAGAATTCAACCCTGATGTGAGTCTTGGCAAAACCAAGAGATTTCATAATGTAATGTAAAGATTAGAGTATGTCTGCATATGTAACTCTTACAGTAGAATAGTGATGCCAACATATAGAAATACCTACATTTTGTAAGTTATTTTATACAACAGAAGAGAATATTTTTGGAGGGAATGCTTGGACCTGAAGCTTTCCATCTGTGTTTTGGAATATTCCATGTCTGTTCATGGATAAAGATTGTTGTTGACAATATTAGCTCATTTTTAATAGTCTTTAGACACTACAGAAGAGTTATTGCATTTGTACAATTTTGAACAAAGCAGAACATGTTTCTTGTTATTAGGATTGTGGATTTTAAACGTAAAGGCTCTGCTTTCCCTTAGATCTGCACAGATGGTTTTACAATAAGAGACATTACCTCTGATAGCCATTTTATACCATTATTTGGCAAACACTTCATATTTGAATCCTTTCTTTAAAATATATTTTAAAGGTTTTAAGCATCAGTATTAAGAATATTGAATTTTACATTCAAAAAAGAGATAAATATTCTGTGGAACATTCAATCGTATCTGAAATTTAAGACACATGGTTTTATCAAAGATGACAACTACTTTTGGCATATTTACTGGGTTTTGTATTTCCTAATATTAAGGTTTGCCATTCTCATCCCATTTCCAATTTTTTTAAATTTTGTTTGTATAGACCTTGATGTAGAGTTTTCTGGAGCACAGCTGATTGATTATGTTTTTTAAAACAGTCTTAATGGTTATATATAACAAATTCAGAGATCGTTGTAAGGTCAGAATCACAGATGCAACCTCAAGAGGAGTAACAAATATTAGACAATAACACATTTTAATATCTTGTTGATATTAATATCAATCATAATATAGCTTAGGATGAGATAGCTGAGCATTTTATACACTTGAAATCACCTATGAATTTTCCAGCAGAAAAGCAACTCAATCTAATAGCATTCATAGAGTAGAATCTGAATATAGGTCAAATTTGTCTAAGCTGCAATCTTATTATATAGTCACTGAACAAGTAATTATGCTATCTATTATTATAATTATTTTGTCCTGTGAAGACATCTGAAAATAATTAGTAAGACTGTGGAAAATTATACTTTAAAAACTCTTGTGGTGATGCATCAAGAGCAGGAAATTCTTCCTTTTTAATCTGTATACAATAATTCTGCCTGCACGCTTTTAATACAGGGAAGATTGTAATCCTGTTAGAAGGGTATTGGAAAAATATTTCTAATGAAGACGCTTTTAGCATTTTCTAACCAAAATACCTGCTGCAAATTGGTTCATATTTGATGTTTTTGATAAAGAACTGTCAATCTCATCAGTTTTATTGCTGCAAATCACAACAAATTTTTATTGGTCTGATCTTAAGAGGCATTTGAGACATTCTAGATTCAGTCTTCATCCTGGCTGTGATACATTCATTTTTATTATCAAGTATGTATTCCTACTGCTGAGGAAGCCTACAGGATTCAATTTGAATCAACAATAGGAATAAAATCTACTTTTTTACCTTCATACTTTTCAGTGCTTGTTGTTTTATGCCACTTGAGTTCTTTCCCTGTGACCAGTGAAATCTTTCCAGGACTTCATAAGATCATTATTTTCCCACAACTATGTGTCATTTCCCTATAAAATCAACCTCATTCTTACAGCCAACTTTTCAAATATGCATACTTGGCTATTAAAATTATTTTAGATCTTTTCAGAAGACAAGGTGAAAACCTCAAGGTTGCTTTACCAACAAAATTCTTATTTGTGACTTTTTTGTTTCCAGAGGAAATTTGCATTTCAGTAAAAAGTCTAAAAAACTTTTACTTCCAACAGCCAATATTAAGACATAGTCTTAATATTTTCAATTTTTAACTAACATTGCTAACCATCAGAGTCCTATTCCTTCAGCAATATCTTACTCATTTCCCTGTATTTAGTGCATGGAATGTCCTCAAGGATTGCAATATGCAAAGGCATAACACTAAAGGAATCCTGCCAAATATTGCTGTCATAGGTGGCACTGAAATGCCAAAGATTTCTACTGATGCTTAAAATCTTCTATTCATTTTGTTACATTGTGCAATAACAGTACCATTAACCAAGATGAGAGCTAGTTTGTGCACAATTTGTGTTCCAATAGTTGTAATAAAATAGGCACATATGTTTTCATCCAAAGTACTTATATCTCATACATATGCCAAATGATTACAATAATATATATCACTGATGGTCTTCACATAAATATAAATTTAGCTTCAACTTTCCTGTATCATTAGCCATAAAAACTTCAGGAGCATTGAGGCAGTGCGAGATACCAATGGGCAAGCAATACAACACTGTACCTTCAGGGGATAATTTCAGAAAACCATTACCAGCTTTACTTTCATTAACTCACTCAAGCAAAGATCAACAATCATCTTTGTTTTGCTTTATTGACAAGCATTATAATCCAGGATAAAAGAACTTAGTTCATTCTAACATAATACACATAATGTATGTGCTAGACTCATTGTGAGCTCATGAAGTTTCTTCCTAGTGCCACTCATTTGTACCTGCAGCAGGTTTTACCTCAGAAGTTCAAAATAAACCTCCTAAAAATGGCCCTCCTAAAAAAACTCCTAAAATTTCCATTGTTAATATGAGCTCATTTGGATCTTATTGTCACCTTTATATGGACTGTTTTTAGCATGAAATAAGAAAATGTGTGAATTCACACTTGCTATCCATGTCATCTATCAAGTGAGAAAAACCTGCACTCTGAAGAAAACTATGGAGATTTTACTCCACATATGTAATATTTTAATGATATTCTAGTGCCATTATTCAGGTATGTCCATTTGTGAGCTGGAGTGTCCCAATAGCCAAAGAAACTTTACTATTTCATTTAGTCTGACGTGTCAAAACACTTATACCACATACAAGACAATTATAAATTTATTTCTGCTAAAATATTTCATTAAAATTAGGGGCATGTATCTTGTAATCAGCTTTCAGACCACACAATGTAAGCAATATTACTTTTGGTCCAGCATTTTTCTTTCTGTAATTCCTTGACTAGGAATTCTATTCTCCATAGCCTGTTGCAGGAACATCAATAAACTGATAGCTGGTGGTTGATTAGGGATTTACTCATTTGGAACTGATTAAAGTCAGGGTGGAGAAAAGAAATCAAGATCTAATTTAGGATTCTGAAAAGAAAAAGAGTGGACAAACTACACAGCAAAGAGAAACAGGCAAATAAAAGTGGAGAATCTTGAGCTTGAATAACAATAAATAATCATGATCTGAATTTTGCAGATTAAAAGTCTCCAATTTTCTCATTTTGTATGAACACTAAAATTTAGTTTGTCGTTGATGATGGTCTTTAGATGTTCCTATATATTTTCTTTTACCTGCACCTATCAAGTTCATGCAAAGCCTACATCTACTGTGCAGTGTACAGTAGGCAGTGTGGGACAGAGCTGGTTCCATCAGCTTCAACCAATCCACCACAGGGCACAGCTGAGTCCCAGACCCAATGGCAGTGCCTGGAGAACAACAGGGATAAGGGAGGGCAGAATGGTGAAGGGAACAGCGAGAGAGCCCCAAGGGGAGAGAAGGGGGAGGGAGAGAAGGGGCTCCACGTGTCCCAGCAGGGATTCCCTGGGAGCCTCTGGAGGAAAGCATGGAAAAGAAAGTGGTGCCCTTGCTTCCAATGGAGGACTGCACACCAGATCCAGGAGGTAAATCATTATGGAACTGCATGGAAGGACTATCCTGGAGTAGATTTATCCTAAAGGACTGCAGCCAGTGGACTGAAGATCTGAAGGTCCCACGCTGGAACAATGGAAAATGTGAGAATACTGAAATAGTAAAGAACAACCATAGACTGACTACAACCTCACATTCCCCATCCCATTGCACTGCTCAGGCACAGAGAGGTAGATGAGTTCAAGATGATCTGATATTGAGCCTGAGAAAAGGGAGAATAAAGAAAGGTGCTGTTTTAATTTGTTTTTGTTTCTTCCCACCTAAATCTATTTTAATTGTCAATAAATGAAATTATTTTTGCCCATGTCTGTTTTCCCTGTAAGTAATGGCAAGTGAACTCTCCTTCACTATGAGCCATGGACTTCTCCATCTTTTTTTCTCCTCATCTGTTTTGCTGTGGAGGGAGAGTCCAAGAGCATCTGGAAGCCAGCCAAGTACAACCTACCACAGACATTTACAGGAGATATTGGTAAAGTTGGAAAATCACCAGTAAATATATCTCTCAAAATTTTAAATCTGTATTTTCAGAAATAGTGCAACACAAAAAGCAAAGATTTATTAATGGACTCCCTAATTGGCCAGTTCTGGATCATTACCTAGGAATGTGTTCAAATATTTGGAATCATTGTATTAGATCACAGGATGGATTTTGAGATTAAAATACAGGAGAAGATAATCTTGAAAAATCCAATAACATTGGTTTTCTAATAAAAACACCATCTTTGTAAACAATATCATTTTAAAAAACTGATATAGAACAATATAGGACAAAATTAGCACTCTTGGAATGGAAGTAAATTACTAGTCACGTGTTACACTTAACAGTCACTTAGACACCTTTAGCAGGCTGTAGCTCTGAGCAGCCATATTAGGAGCACAGCCATAACAATGTCTTTCTAGTTGGCTTTGTTTCGTGATTGCTGAGGGAGCATAATAGTTTGCAAAGGTATCAGTGGACCAAGTTCACAATTAAAAAACCCAAGACTTTGAGAAGATGAAACAACTCAGATTGTTCACTCCAAGGTTATAGACATCTCTGACTTCTTCAAAGATTTGCTTGGAAGTATTTTGTGGGATAGGGTCTCTGAGGGAAGGGTGTTACAAAAATGGATTTGCTTGCATTTTTCTTCTCTCTGTTTATACACAGGCATTAGAAAGAAGAAAGCAAAATTACACACCAAAACCTCACCAAAACCTGGTTTACTTTGCTTTGCTTTGCTTTGCTTTGCTTTGCTTTGCTTTGCTTTGATTTGATTTGATTTGATTTGATTTGATTTCTTCTCACAGCAACCCACTTTTACAGGTGAAGTCACACTTGAAAAAGTTTTCCTTACATGGGTCATTGAAGTCATCTTTACCTTGTAGCTTTTTCCTGAGTAATAAAGAGACAGGAACAGGAACAGTAATCAGGAACAATTTGTGGTGTCCTCAGATGACTTCCAAGTGTGCCCAAGTGCCCAAGAAGACTAATGGCATCTTGACTTATATCAGAAATAGTATGGCCATCTGGACCAGGGCAGTGACCCTCCCCTGTGCTCAGCACTGGTAAGGCCACACCTCAAATCCTGTGTTCAGTTGTGAGCCCTTCATGATTAGAAAAACACTGAGGTCCTGGAGCATGTCCAGGAAGGGCAAGAGAGCTGGGGAAGGCTCTAGAGCACAAGTCTGATGATGAGCAGCTGAGGGAGCTGGAGGTATTTAGCCTGGGAAAAGGAGGCTCGGGGGAGACAAGAGGAAATGGACTCAGATTGTGCTTGTATGTTTAGATTGAAAATGGGAAAAATTCCTTCACCAAAAGGGCTGACAAGCACTGGAACGTGTTGTCCAGGAGAATGGTTGTGTCACAATCCCTGGAGGTATTTAAAAGATGTGTAGATGTGGCACTTGGGAACATGGTTTAGTGGTGGACTTGGCAGTGCTGGTTTGGGAGTGGGGCTTGATTATCTTAAAGTTTTTTCCACACTAAACAATTTCATGGTCTGTGATTAAACATAGTGGAATCCCAGGTGATGAATGAGTGGATCTATTACAGACCCCATGGGACGTGCTGGAGAGCACAGTGCAGAGCACAGTCTCAAGTCTGAGGTAATTAGAAGAGCAACATTTGCTGTTGCAGCTTGTGCCTCTTACTGAATGCAGCCTGACTTGTGTGGAGTGACATCAGTGTTCATGATTCCTGCTCCCCAGTGCTTGCTTCCAAGGGTCTCTCTTTGATTAGGCACATTGAATCAAAGCGTCCAAAGCAATCGACACAGTATGAATACAACTCAAAACTGGTGCCCAAATGTTCCCTCTGAAGTGAGAACTCTAGAAAATCTAGGACAATCTTCCTGGAGGCAGCTGAGGACCCGGAACATCATCACTTCTATTGCAGCTGGCAAGTGGCAGGATTGATGTGCTGGTCCTCGAAAGAGATATGCAAGAGAAAACAGCCCTTCAGGATTGCAGCTGTTTCAGAGTACACCTGACTGCAGGTCATCATGGATAAACCATCCAGATAGGAGAGAAAACTTTAGAAATTTGCATGTTAATTTTTATCTATTTAAATGTGAATCTTATCATCATGTTAATGAATAGACACTGATTCTCTCCGGAGTGCTCAGTAGTCACTACCATTTCTCTACCTCAGTAGTAAACTCTGTCTCAAGGAAACTCCAGGTACTGCTGGAGGCAGAAAGGAGACAAAAATACTCTGTGTTATTCATATTCAGAAACAGTGTGAGACAGTCACAGTGCCTAAGTGAGGAGGAATCCAAATGCAGGCGGGCACTGAATGAAATGTGGGAAGAAAGTAAAATGGAAAGTGCAAAGAAAAATGTGTCAAGTTCATAAAATGTATATATTTGAGTAAGAACTGTCTTCTCTGTCTGAATCAAATACAAAAGAGTTGATTCTTGACTAATTTTCTCCTCCAGATAAAATATGCAGTGATTATTTATATCTTTAGAGCCAGGTGGTTTACCAAACAAGAAGACTGATACATCAGTGAAGAAGTTTATTTAATATCAGACTGTATGAGGTCAAAAAAAGCAGATGAAGAGCTTGCAAGTATTTTAATAGGAGGTATGTATTTAATGATCTGTTGAATTACATGGACCTTGGAAACTTGCTATGATTCTCATAAATCTTAATAGGTTACAGAGATAGACTACTTATAGGACAAGGGAGAATGACTTCCAAATGACACAGTAGGTTTAGATCACTTATTAGGAACAAATTCTTGCCTTTGTGGCTGTTGAGGTACAGATTACTCAGAGCAGTCATGGATGCCCCATCCCTGGGACTGTTCAAAGCTAGGTTTGATGGAACTCTGAACAACCTGATCTAGTGGAATTTGTCCCAGCATGGCAGGGAGTTGGAAATGGATGAGCTTTAAGGCCCTTTCCAACCCAAACCATTAATTTACTTGTGAACTTGGATAGACTTGTAGCTGATCTAAATCATTAGAACACTATGGCTGCTAATGGACTATTTAGTCAAATGGAGTGGAAAAAAGTTTTGAAGGCAACATTTTAGGCATAAAAGTTTTGAAGGCATACATCTTACAAACTGTAAGTGGCATGTTGGAGACTGGAAACTTTCATCATACTGATAGTGCAGATCTCGAGAACCTGCATATATTATATTGCTTTCTTCTTTTAGGCATATTTGAAATGCACCCTTGTCTTTTGGCTGCTGAGAGTAAATTCATTTAGAAAAGTACTAGAGGCCAAAAAATAACTGAGAAAAATATAAATATACATATGAGTGAAAAATAACTGCTTATTCTGGTGAACAACATTTCTATAGTTTATAAATAAATAATTTCAGCTTCTTAAAATTCTCTGATTGAAGTAGCTCAGAAGGTACTCCAGATTTGACATTTGGATTTTTAGCTGAAGTACAGAAAAATAGACCATGTGTGAAGGTCACCAACAATTCATTAACATTAAAAGTTATAAACGGTCTAGCAACATTTCAAATGTTTATTCATTTATGAAAATACATTATACATCTTGTAAGGATTTAAAATAGTTTCTGAACAAATAAGATGAGGAAGAGACTTAAATATTTGATAAAGTATCAGCTAAACAATGTAGCTGGCTAGATTATAGGTGCAAAGACATTACTGTCACCATTTTTGGAAACAGGTAAGTTACACATCAATCTTTATACATATAATTTTGTCAATGTGCAGTCAGCAATTTTTCAGTATTCCCTATGCAGAGTTCATCTGAATTTTTAATGGCATCTGAATTTTTAACGTCATGTAAGTTTGTTTCTCAAGAATGACACCAAATATTTAATTTAAAAACACCCACAGAAAATAATAGTTTTTATTTTACAATTACAGTGATTAAAATCACCATGTATTACAAAACAAAGAGCTTCCATTTTTGGCTGCCTATTTTCAAATGTGCAAATACGTAGGATGACTTCCAGAATGCCATACTCATATATGATGTTCTAAAACTGTGTATTTTGGAGTTCTCTGCCAAGATCAGTCATTTGTCACACAGAAAATAAGTGAAGATCAACAGATGTTCCATCTGGAACATCATTAAGGGAAAATGGAATTCTGCCACAGGACAAGGTGCTCCTGTCCGAAATCTCTTCTAAGGAATCCTAATATGTCCCACTTCTTATGCAAAAGAAGTGGCTTGAAGCTGCAGCACTTTGGAAGGCTCTGCTGCATCAGAATGAGGTTTCTGAACAGAGACAAAACGTAGAATAATTGATCTTTGCCTCTAAATCCTAAATGCTCCTGAATATCAGGATTCATGGGATTTACTCTTGGGAGTAAGACCTGCAGGTCTTAATGCAGGGTTAACAGCACAGGTATTTCTTTTTAACAAATTCCATGGCAAAATGGTATATAAAAGTAATTTAAATGAAAATAATGGGAGTGGGGAAACATTTCTAGAACTAGTATAGATTTCTTCAAGCTAAGCTAAACATATAACAAAATTTGAGTGAAAAGTAAAGCAAAGATCATAACTGAACCTTGAAAAACCCTGTTTTCCCTTATCTCCTGAATTTCTGACAAGAAAGAAGATAAATGTCTTGCTCAGTTTTAATAATATGAAAGTGTGATGGGTACAGTTAATATTGCAAAAGGCAAATTCAGATTAAAAATTACACCAGCTAACTTATTAGCACTTATTTTAAAGTGGGATGAGCTTGTGTTCCTGTGCAATAACCACAGAAGTAACCTGAAAACCAACTAAAGCCCAAATAAAGTTCCTGACCCAGCCCTAATCTAATTTATCAGACTAATTTAATCTTAAATTCCCTGAAATGAAGTCCTCTCAAACCATAACAAACAGGCTTATTTATGACAGTCTTAACACACCTGTGTTGGGCACAGGTACCTGCTGTATGTCCTGTATGTCCTTGGGCACATAAAGAGAAAAAGGCTCACATATCATATTATATTTATGTAGCAGACTGTGCAAACTCAAATAATACTCAGGAACAAGGAATGAAAATTAAAAGTCTGCCATGTTTCTGTTAATTCCACTGCACTGGTTTAGGATACTTGGGATACTAGGATTCATAATTATTTTCTACAACTCATATCTTAAAAATACTCGATTAATCTATAAGTAAAACAACATATAAATAAAGTTATTTTCTTTTTCTATATTACCATATGATGATCTAAAATTAAAGATAAAATGTGGCATTATGAATATACAGATTTACACTATTCAACTTCATAAATATGACATGACAGCTACATTCTATAAGGCAGAATATCCAATCTCATGAATTTTAGAGCTGTCAGCTGCTGGAGAAAAGAGAAAGAAAAACTTTGACATAACGAAGTACCTCTAATTTCCATATTAGCTATATGGAATACGCATACACAGTATATTTGGAAGTTACTAATTAGAACGCATTCTGTAACATAAAAGGTTATATTTAAAGCAGTGAATACAGGCTTTCTTCACCGCAGAATTGTCCGTTTTCTATTCTTGGTATGCAGGCAAGTGTGCTGGTTTTGCATTAATTGACATTTAGTGAGTAGGGAAGAAGCCAGTCACAGAAGTGATTTTCTAAGAGAAGCTGCTACCAGTTTCCTCCGTGCCTGATGAAACCAATCAGGGGCTAATTTGAATACTGACACTTGTTAAACCACTAGAAAGCTGAACACGCCTCTGTGAACACAGATGTTAAAAACGAACAAGCCCAGGAAAAGTCTCTTCTTCCTCCTCCTGGGAACAGGAAACAGGCCAGCCCGCCTCCCTTTGTGCGGCCAGGCCGGGCCCTTCCTGCGGAGCCTGCTGCGCCCTGTCCCAGCTGGGCTGGGCTCCAGTGCTGCTGGGCAGGGGGCGGGGAGGCTGAGGGACCCCACCCGGCCGGGCTGAGCTCCAGGGGCTGTTGGCATCCAGCCGCCAGCTTGGCTCCCCCACCAGCACGGTCAGGCCGACCTACAGCTGGAATTAAATGCAGTATGGGGCTGAGACCAGACACGCAGCTGGAGTGGCTGCCACCGTACTGGCAGAGCCTCCTGAGATCCTGGCACAGCCCGTCATGAGTGTTTCAGCCACCGCAAACCATAATAAGGCACCAACGTTCCCCAGGTGAGATATTAACTCTTTCATTGCACAGATGAAACTTGCAGAATATTGACCCTCTCTCGAGTGAGAGAAAAGGACAGAGTGAAGATGTGTAGAGAAATAACATGAAAACACGAAGGTCAGTGAAGAAGGAGTCAAGTCCCAGATGGGAGGAGGATGAAGATGCCTTAGTCTGAGGCTGAAATTCTTTTGTAAGACCATTGTGATGGACTGTTGATACACTAGAATATCTCTTTAATTTGTGAAAACAGTATAGGGGGATGGAGTGTTCAAATTGCAGGCATGAGCAAAGGCATTTGTGTTGAAGCAAGTAAATGTTGAAGTAGCTGTGATCTCATGAGAAGCTTGAACAGAGAGAGAGGAGAGTGATGAAGACCCTCTGCCCCCAGGGAAAGAAGAAGATCTCTGTTCCCAGAGATGAAGATGATCTCAGAGATAGTTGAGAACCTTTGCTTTTGAACAGTTCATCCTTAAAATAGTACCCATGAGTTTGACACACCCATGAACGCAGCTGTGGAAAGGCTGCAGAAGATGGGAGGGACTCAATGAATGCAGATTTCTGGACGGATGCTCTTCATAAAAATTGAAACCACGAGAGAACTGTTTTATTGTGGAGAAGTCTCCATGACAGAGCAAAAGAACTTCTCTCCCTAAGTAAATTAATGCAAGACTATTTTTAGAAGTGGTAGGTGGACCTAAGTCCCAAGGTCTTGTCTCTGTACTTTGTCAGTAGGAAAGATGGTTGTAGAGGGAGGAAACGCTCTGAAAGTTTTACCTGATTCTTATTGTATTTTTTTTTTCTTTTCTTTCAGTTCTGTTTAAATGAAGTGTTCTTTATCTCTTCAACGTTTTGAGCCTTCTTTGCTCTTCTCCTAACCGTATCTCACAGCAGAAAAGGAAAAAATTCTAAACCCACCACAGTAATTAATACATATTGAAAAATAAATCGTCTCATTTTTATTCCATAAATAATTAAATGTCCTGATTCAAAATTCCATCATTTTACTTTTAAACTGCTGTTGACACACTTTTTATGTAATGTAAACCCTTATCTTACTTGTTAATATTGTTTCAGTTTCCAAATATCTGCAAATTTCCTGAAGTTCCTTATAATCCTTTGTCAGATTAGTGCCTTGGGAATTTCACTTGGGCTGAAGAGCACAGAGATGTTGCTATAGAGGCCACTGGGATTACCAAGTCTTTCAGTCCTCTGATTTTCAAATTAGCTGTAGAACAGCAGAGTTTTGTATATTAAGTCTAAAAATCATAAGGCTAAGGTTTCTCCTCAGAATATGGAAACAGGCTTCAAAGCTTACAGATACAGTAAGGTCCACAGAATGATCAATTGATAAAGTTTTGTCAAAACATTATCTGGTTTTGATTCTCCTTTCAAAACTAAAATATCAAATAAAAGACAATAGTTATCTATAAGTGGTTGAGGTCACTAGCTTAACACTTACCCTATCTGTCACTTACATGTCTATGATCAATATGTCAAAATAATAATGTCAACAGAAATTAGTCTGGTTTCTGATTCTAAGCCAAACATTACTATACACTCCTGAATTTAAAATTTAAAGAAAAACATTTAAAACCTCTAAAAATATATGTTAAGCAACATAAAAAAATATATGTCTTTTTGTTACAACAACTACAAGGAGCTGCGTATTTTTCATTATGTTAGGAAGCATGTAAACAAAATGCTCTAAACTTCATTTTAATCTAATCAGCAAGAGTTTTTATTTGAAAAATAATTATCTGCTCAGCAGCTGAAGTCCCATGGCTATTTATACTCGATAGCCTAGTATTTTTCTCAATTGCTGATTTTCTCCATAATTTGCCTTGAAAGTTGCCTCCAATGCATGCCCTTAAAATGTATATTTTAAGACTGTGAACTTGGCTGAAAATTTATTTGGAATTGCACTTTGGTAGGTTTCAGCTCCCTGTCCTCGTACTCGATCATAAGCAAGAGAGATAGGATATAAATGTGAAGTCTAATATTCTAAAGAACATGTCCTTCCTTCCTTCCTTCCTTCCTTCCTTCCTTCCTTCCTTCCTTCCTTCCTTCCTTCCTTCCTTCCTTCCTTCCTTCCTTCCTTCCTTCCTTCCTTCCTTCCTTCCTTCCTTCCTTCCTTCCTTCCTTCCTTCCTTCCTTCCTTCCTTCCTTCCTTCCTTCCTTCCTTCCTTCCTTCCTTCCTTCCTTCCTTCCTTCCTTCCTTCCTTCCTTCCTTCCTTCCTTCCTTCCTTCCTTCCTTCCTTCCTTCCTTCCTTCCTTCCTTCCTTCCTTCCTTCCTTCCTTCCTTCCTTCCTTCCTTCCTTCCTTCCTTCCTTCCTTCCTTCCTTCCTTCCTTCCTTCCTTCCTTCCTTCCTTCCTTCCTTCCTTCCCTCCTTCCCTCCTTCCCTCCTTCCCTCCTTCCCTCCTTCCCTCCTTCCTTCCTTCCCTCCTTCCTTCCTTCCCTCCTTCCCTCCTTCCCTCCTTCCCTCCTTCCCTCCTTCCTTTGTTGAAAATCTACAAGCTAAATATAAATACGTTGAAACTTTGTAGGTTGTTGCTGATAGGTTTTACAGAAAGAAAAAACCAAACCCAACACCCCCTCTAAACAGTTCCCCCTCTACTTCAACCTGCCCCCAAAAAAAACCCAAAACAAAACAAGCAAACCTAACAAAAAATTTTTGTAAATAAAAAATAAAATAAAGAAAAAAGAAAAAAACCCACATCCCCAATGTTTGTTACTGGATGACTGGACTGTAGATAGTAGATAGTAGATTAGTAGATAGATCTTAAATTAATAGAAAAGGTCTTGTCTTCATTAAATCTCGTTGTGATAAAACACTGTTTTTTCAGGCAATTTTAATTAACAAATAAATCTGATCCTTCTCTCTTGTCCCTCCCTGGTCTCTCAGACTCTTCTTGGCAGTAAAGTGAAAACACACTACAGTTTTCTGCCACTTGGTACACGTCTAAAAATACTTACACCACAAAATGGAAAATGGTGTATATACGATTAAACTGTTGAAACATTCCAGTTTTGTTCACAAAACTGTAAATACAGAACAATTCTCCCAAGGCCAACAGCAAAACAGGACTGTAAGACCAAAATGAGGGATATGTTCATACTGTTAACACTGACTTTTTTTTATGTCATTGTCTAGCAAATCTTCCATCACAATGTAGCAGGTAAATAATGTCTGTTAAAGCTTTTTAAAGCTCTCAAAATGAAAGACCCAATGAAGTGAAGTTGGCAAATACCCAAATGAGGTTAAATTTTTCTAATGAAAATATAATAGTTTCTGTGAGTCAGAACACAGCTTTCTAAAGAAGTAGATATCTCCAGAAACGAATATTTGAAAACACTTTTGAAATGCACTCTAACCACTCAACATTCAGCTAGCTGCTTTGAGTATTTCCAGCTTTAACTGCTATGAAAATTGAACTCTCATTTGAAGGAAATATGATATAATGGAACTTCACAAAATTTAATTTTAATCTAAATAGCTAGAGTATGGCCAGACTGTACCTATTTAGATTAGTGCATAACTGAACAGATTTAAAACAACTTTTTTGATTAAAAGCATCTCTTTCAGAACAATAAACCACTTGATGGTATCACTGAAATAAGCTCTGGGAAGATAGAAAGTAAAAGAAACAGAACAGAGTTTGAAGATGTATCTAAACTGAAGAGAAATAATTCTGGGTTTTTTTTAATTTTAACTGATGCAAATACTAAGACTTCAATGGCAGAGAGAAAAGTGATTTCTTAATATTGATCAGTGGGTACAAAACAAAGAATAGTCATCTATAAAACCTTCCTGATGAGAAATCTCCAGTAGTTATTAACTGAGACATAAAACATAATTAAATTTTAAATGAAGTTAGGGCAGAAGAGCATACTTGTCTCCAGTGTTAATGTCACAGGGAGAAAGGGAAAAACAATCTCCTGTTCTAAAAATTTCTCCTATTAGTTCTGCCAGGCATTTACTAGTAGAAGGCTTCTTGAGTTCATATGCAACAAAACTTTTCTGACCAAAAATATTGTGTTTAGGTGATCAGAAAAACACAAGGTCATGCAACCTCGAGGATTTCTCAAACTTGACACAGATAAAATTCTTGCATTCAACACAGAGAGGCAAGTCATTTGTTCCACTTCTAGAGCTTTCTGTACCACCTCTAGTGATGCTCCAGGATAACAGTCCTCTTATTCACAAAATGTGTCAAAATCAACAAATATAGCTAACACTATCATTATCAATAACATTAATACAAAGAAATATTTTTGTTGAGATTTAAACATATACCTACGAACATAGAAGGATCTTGACAAATGTAACTTAAATGTTGTACTAAAATTAGGAGGGGATTTTTTGTGCTCTTTTCAGATATTGACAAGATGAGAAATTTAGTAAAAAATATTTATTAAAGACATCTACCATAACTTTGATATTATTGTGATGCAAGAAAATGTATTTAGGGCTAGAAATAACAAAGAAAATAGGTTCAGCTTAGGCATTCACAGTTTCATCTGAATCAGCAAATATCAAAAGAGGAATGTAGATCTCCCTTTAGAAGGGGAGGAGAAGGACTGGTGCTGAGGAAGTGTTACTTCCAAGTGTTTTTTTTTGTTGTTGCTAGGAGAAGCTCTCTGAATACTTTGCCACAGAAAAACATCCCACAACCCTTTAAACAGAGTAGAGTACATCCACAATAAAATCAGTCACACCTCTATAGGGCACGTGTAAAAACCCAGGTTGCATTTATTAGTACACACAATTTTAGCATATTTCTTAATCTTTTGTTAGACATTTACAATTCTCTCCCATCAAAATTCATGAAGTGCGCTGCACACAATTTTAATTTTTTTTGTCTGAATAGAACTCAGAAATTAAAGCTAGGCCATCATTGTACTATGGTCTGCGCATGTCTGAGTTGAAAAGATTGCCTCTTCACCAGAAAGCTTTTATCCAAATTGTTAGAAAGGGTGTGCTGTTACAGAGGTGATTCAAGATATTTGATCAAAATGCCGGGATTTTCAAAGCCAGATAAGAAAATTGAGTCTGCGTTCAACAGAATTAAGTATTCATGAGATTTCTTGCATTACTCTCATTTTATCATGCATATAAACCACTACCATATATTCATTCTGGAGAGACTAAAAATTACACTTTCAAACAATTAATAAGTATTAAAGAAAACTTTCAAAGAGCAGTGTTCATTCAGCCAGTGTTCTGACAATTAATTCTAAATGCTAATGCTGAAACTGAAAAATTTTTGGTTCTGTGCAAATCCCATTGCATAAGAGTATGATAAACACTTTACATTTTGGAATATTTTCCTGGCTTCATAGATATCCATAGCAAGTCCAAAATTAACTCCTGAAACTGAGCTCAAATTGTATTTATAACTACTCTGGCTACAACAGGTTCTAACGTGTTTTCTAATAAAATGCTGTCTGAAATGGCTCATGTTGGACACCTCTGGGGAAGATACATGTTGCACTACCGCTGAGAGGTGCCATGAGATGAGTACCAAATCTCTCCTCGCATGCTCAGATTTCCATCTGTGACAGTAAATGTTGCTGTGAAAACTCACTATATCAGCTTGTGCTGACAATCGGTTTTCTGACCAACACAGCCTTTTCCTGACTGTGAGAAGTAGAACCTCTGAGCTTTCTGTGTTAGCTCCCCAGGTAGTCTGCCCTCCACATATCTGCTCTTCCCTGTGTGTGACATATTAGCCTGCTGTACGCTCATTTTGACATATAGGACAGGGGTGCTGACACACCTGCTCTATGTGCTGTTCATGGAGCACTGCCACAATGCACAGTCCCTTCACCTCTTTGGGATATTATATAAATGTGTTCCCCCATGGATACAGCCCTTGCAGCATTCAGCCTGAAGTTCAACAGAGGTGAGGCAAGCAACTTGCTGGGAATGTATCTTAAATACAACTCAGTTTTGTAGTCCAAACACCAGAACTGGTTCTAAAAGGACACATGCAAACAGTAAAGCTTGAACGAGTCAGTAAAATTAATGATATGCATTGTTTCTCTTACATGAGGATGTGAAAAAAATGTGTTATAACTATTAAAAACACATAATAAAAATGCAGTTATTGGTCTGATTTAAACATAGACCATAAGGAAATATTTATCTAATAAATTATTTATGCAAGCATTCACATTTTTGTGGCATTTCTTCAATATATTTTAGTAGTCCCAAGTTGCAAAACCTAACTTCAGCTCAATATTGATTTTCAGCTGACAAGCTTCTTTCGATCTTCAGTTAATTAAAACTGTAAATTGTGGCTACAGTTACATAGTGTTTTATTCTTTCTGAAATACTCTACAGGACTTCTTTATTCTAAAATAATTATTTTGTTTGAAAAGATGAAAAAAGAAATGGAATTTCCAATAAATTCTCTTAAGAATACTTAATTCTAAAGCACATTTTTCTTCATTTATTTGAAAACAATACCTGAATTTTTATTGATTAAACAGATTTTACTGGCTTTTTCAAAATTTGCAGTCACAATTGTCTTTTCTCCTGAAAAATTCTAGTGTTTTTTTAAAATAGAAATTAATACAAGTATATTTTCTACATGAGTAAGTATCTGCAATTTGACTCTAAGGATTGTTGTATATGCCAAACTGAAGGACACCGAAATTAAGCAAAAATAAAAAAGAAGCCATAAAGAATTTTGAAGAAAATTGAAGTCTTGCCTTAATGCAGACATGTACTGCAGAATTTACTATAGTGTCTCCTTATACTAAAAATAGATTTATTTAGCATGTTAGACCCTGAATAAAAAGAAAAGGTGGAAAATGGCATTTGTAAACATAAAATTTCAAGAGTTACAGTAAGAAATGTGATAAGAAAAGTTAGTGAGAAAAAGAGATGTTAAAATAAGAAGGTTGTTGTAGAACTGAGGCAGTTCTGGAGACCAAGACCTGCTTTTCCGTATTGCAAGTCTCTATATCTCACAACAAACACAGATATTTGTGTCCCTTAACAACAGTTTCCAGGCAGAGGAAGATTCTCAACTGAGAATACTAGATCAGACAGATAACCCCGAACTATACAGTTGGTAAAAAAACAGGGGCAGCAAAGACACAATACTGAGATTCTCCTCCTGCTTCCAGTGGCAGAGCAGGAGTGAGATTGCCATGCAAAATTCCAAACTATCCTTCAGTGCAGAGCTGCTTTGGGTGGGACCAAGTACTCTTTCTGTCTAAGTAGTACAACTGTTAATGAGTTACAGAATCAAGTTAATTATAGCTCAAGGAGAGGAAGCCTGTGGGTTACCAACGGAGAAACTTGTCTTATGACTATTGTAATAGTTTTGAAATGTTTGGAAATATAGGATTTTCTGGAAGTTGCTACAGCAATAGGATCAGTGGAGGAATGAGAATGAAGGTTTCCCACGGTGGTCTTGATGAGATTTCTTTATGATACCTAAAATCTTGGAGTTTTTTAAAAAATAAAGAATATACACACTTTAGCTCCCCATTCATGCTTAAAAAACCCCCCATAATTTTATATGTGAGTAATATATCTTGGAAAGAACAGTATTATAACCTATAGAGCTCAAACATGAATTGGCATAAAAATGTAAATTATACTGCTTGTTACATTACTTAGATATGTATATTTGTTGCAACAATCATTTAGCAGTTAATCATCTTGCCATGATTTTAGTCTGTTGGTTGCTACAGGTTGAGATAATTTAGAAATGGATTTTCCCACCTTTTATTCAATTAAAGCACCTTTTTCCTTAGAAAATTAAACTTGTACATGGTAGAAATATGCAAAAGTATTATTATGAAAATAAAACACAAATTATTACATATCTATACACTGTATCTCCATGGCAATCCACATCAGACAATCTTTATTTTATTAATCTTTGTTTAATGAAGGTTTTTGGTTAATTGAGAATTATTAAGAATAGCTAAAGTAGGAAACCAAGATATAAATTTTGTTTGGATTGATTTGATTTTTTTCTGGACTTCTTACTGTGATTAGCAGTTAAGAATCCTTTAGTCAGTGTGTGGCTTTACTCTAGGATACTCTGAAAAAATGGGAAGTAAACATGGGATTGGATTGTGAGATAAGGATTGTGAGAGTAAGAGAGTGAGAAACAAGTAGAAAAGCATCACTGATTAGAAAACCAAAAATGCCATCAAAAAATAAGCAATTAAATGCAGACTGAAACACATTGGAATGAAGGCTTTACATCATCATCATCATCATCATCATCATCATCATCATCATCATCATCATCATCATCATCATCATCATAATATGATAACAATAATAGCAAATTTAAGACCAGAAAAGGACTTAATGAGAGGACAGGAATTAGCATATCTTCAAATAAATAATATGAAATTAAACACAGGAAGATTTTGAGAATAACTCTTATTTTTATTTGAGTGTACAGAATTGAGCTAGAACGAGTTTGGAGCTGTCCTGCAAGCCATATTTTTAAATTTTGTAATTGCTTGCACTTTGCTTTTCTAGTTGGCAATACTCCTTGTTATGTCTTAAGTTTTATGAAAGTCAAAAGAAATACAGTAACTATTATGATCACATTTTGTGCAATGTAAATTCTTCTGTACACCTTGTTTTATCTATATCAATTTATAACTTTTTTGTGAAACGCTTGCAACACTGTTTCAGAATCTAAATTTTCTATAGGAGTCATCTGGTGTTTTTAGAATTCTGCAGCCCTTCTTCTTCTTCTGACATTTCATCCAATTCCTCTCTGTTCCAGGTCACTTGAAAAGTGTGTATTAAAAATATATGTTTGGCAACCAGGTTTTTCTGGTTACTCAGACCTTGAATGATTTGGATTTCATGCATAATTTTATTTTTAAACACTCTCTTTAAGCAAGAGCCACCCACGTGTTCCCTGCAGTCAGCAAGGGTTACCTCCTTAGAATTCCCTAGGAAAATACAACTGCAAGCATTGCCCAGGGCCTTCAAGATCTGCTGTTACAAATTTAGATGTGTTATGCTGTTTATCTACTTGACTCACCATCTTTAAACATTTATGTACAGTTCCTCTGCTTTTTTCTTTAGACTCCAAACAATCCATGAAACTGCCCTTGACATTTAGCATCTCATTGTTCCTGTTTTAGACCCATCATGCAGGAGATTAACACTTCTCTGCCGTCAGATTAGCAGTGCTTTTGGGTTAAACAATGTAGCTGATCAAATCCTTTCCTTTTAAAGCAGCATTTAAACAAGTCTGTTGAATCTTGGTGGGGTTTTTTGGCAGAAAAAGAAGGAAAACGTGAAAGACAGGGTAAGACTTTGTCCTGTAGAAATGTAACTGCAAAAGATGCAGATATCTGCATTTTGCAAGAGAAGAACAACAACTGATAGAAACATTCACAGTAAAGTTCGTGTAGACTTCATGACCTTGTCTCCTCCTCCATGCTTATTTCTTAAAAATAAAAGTTCTGTTCCAGATGTTAATTTTGAATGTGGTTCTTTCATTGTTTTGTTCTTTTTTCACTAAGAAATTGAACAGTTCTTATACTTTTCAGCTTTATATAGGAAATGGGATTTTCTTCAATTTAAGGATGTGTTTTACCTACTTTTTCCATTAATTCAAATGTTTATCTTCACTCTTTTATCCTCCCAAAAGTGAAATGGGTTCCCAAAATGTCAAATGCTCCAGAAACTCCATTGGAGAACTAGTTGTTAATTTTGCCAGGAAAAGGCTTAGAAATGTTGGAATAGATGACAAAATTGATGAGGGGATGAATGGAGAGATGGAAAGACAGAAAGAATAGTAAAGTAGTCATATTTTTGTTAGCTTCAGAAAAGTTTGGATGAGTTAAATATATGTTCCTGGGTATTTATGTTTGTATTTAGGTTGTTGGCTTTTTTCCTGAATTATTTTCTTATATGTTAAAATTATTATGCACATATTAAGCACTTATAAGTAAATAGAAAGGGAGAGAGAGCTCTGACCTTGTATATATGCAGAAACAATGATGATTTTAGCAAAACAGATAAAAACAAGGGTTACAATTCCCACTTGCTTCCACTGCAGACCTCTTGACTGAGGGGTGATACTGGGGCTAATATCCAAATGCTACCAAAGAGAACATATTGTGGGAAAATTTAAAACATTTCTGTACTGTTTCTGACTCTCATCTCCTCAGTGGTGTCATTAGTTTGTAAGCTTCAACTCCTGCACTCAGCAGTGGTATCATTTGCAACAGCTGCTTCTGCTATTGACTGATGAAATTAAAATGCACTTAAAAGCATTACAAAGAACAGACTTGCAGATTGTTCAGTGAGGATTGACATTACTTTGAGAAACTGTATTGATTTACCATATTTATTTATGGGACTTATTCCATGACAAATTTTTATGGATATTTGAAGGAGGTGAGAAAAAAACACAGCTATGTTTTACTTCAGAAACTCCAAGTCCTCCAACATTTTTTTGTCTGCTTCTGAGCAGCAAATCCTGCTACCCTATTAAGAATTTGAGCCTCAAATTTACACAGACAAAGCTTATTCTACAAATAATTGAGTATTTGAAAATGGCTATTTCTCAGCTGTCCTGAACATACATAGAGTTGGCATTTATACCCTTTTCTGTTACTTTTTACCTGTCTCTACTTTGCGCCAGAGACTCCCTTCTACATTTCTCTACCTCTTCCTCATCTGTAGAATAGCAAATGGAGCTGATGAGCTCACAGAACTAACTCACTTTTATGTCATTAATGTTTAAACTCCTATTAACTTTCAAGGTAAAGAAAGTTCAGCATGAAATTGATGGAAATAGGCTGTCAAAAATTTCATTTGCAAAAGCCTTTTTTCAGAATTCTGGCATAGTGTTACTGTTATTATTACATAAACAAATAAATATATTTTAAAGGCTGCTTAGATGTCGGCATAAAGGTTGTTTTAATAGCATGGTGTCAGAGAAAAATATATATACAAGTTTATAAATAGTAACCATTTGTAATGGAGACAGTACGTGTAATGCAGACAGTATTACCTTGAAGTTAAATAGGATCTTTATGAGTTCAGTCTCATTATCTTAACAATATCAGAGAGAACAAGAATATTGATGAGACAAGATAAGTCTTCTTGTCCCTTACAGGTGAAATAATGAAGATATTTCATCACTAAAACAGTGTCCTTAACTGTATCTCATTCTATGAAAAATATTATATTTTGGTTAAAATGACACATATTAAGAAGTTTATTCTTAAAGCTAAGCTGACCTCATTCATTGAAGTCATGGCTCTAAACATTCCTAACCAAAACAGGTTAAGACTTTTCTTCCCCACTTGGTGAGACCCCACCTGCAGGGCTGCATCCAGCTCTGGGGGCCAGCACAGCAAGGACAGGGACCTGCTGGAGCCAGGCCAGAGGAGGCACCAAGGGGATCAGAGGGATGGAGCAGCTCTGCTGGGAGGAAAGGCTGGGACAACTGGGGTTGTTCAGCCTGGAAAAGAGAAAGTTTTGGGGCACCCTATTTGTGTCCCTCAGGTACCTAAAGGAAGCCTACAGGAAAGATGGAGAGAAACTATTTATAAAGGCCTGGAATGACAGGACAAGGGAGAATGACTTCAAAATGAGAATACGTTTAGATTGGATATTAGGAAGAAATTCCTCCCTGTGAGAGTAGTGAGACACTGGAATGGCTTTCCAAGAGAAGTTATGTCTGTCCCATCCCTGGAAGTGTTCAAGACCAGATTGGATGGAGCCTGAGTAACCTGGTCTAGTGGTAGGTGAGCCTGCCCATGACAGGGGTTTGGAATAAGATGATCTTTAGGGCCTCTTCTAATTGAAACCATTCTACCATAACTCATCACATTTCTACCAAACAACAGACAGATGAGACAAATACCATAAAAATCAACATATGTGTTTCAAGATTATGAAACATCTCTTTCCAGGAGGAATATAATAGGAATACCATCTTTTTATCAAATATGCTATTGCACATCAATGCAAGGATTGAAAGATGTCCACAGGTTAGCAACTTTTGTACATTAATTACATTGTACATTAGTGCTATAATACAGCATTTGGAGCTAATATTTTCATAGAAAATTTATAGATTATTTTTTAAAAATCCCTTGAAATGTCAATGCTTTATGTTATCAGGTTATTTCACTTACCTAAGCCTTTCCTCTTGTAAATTAAGCTTGGCTAAGACAATATACAATTGTGTTAAAGGCAATTTGGATTTCTTGCTTCTTGCTTACCTTGTCTTTCTATTATATCTTTTTCACATTTCTTCCTAAGATCTCATGAACAAAATGGTCTGAGTTTCTCAGCAATATTTGGATAGTTCAAAAAAAAATTAGAGTCTATATAACAGTATTAGCTTTATTTTTGCACATCATAGGAGCAGTGTTAATCCTTTAAGCAGCAAAAAAGAGCCACACTGAAAATGCAACTTACAAAATCCATGAAATTCAATCCAATCAATTCAATTCAAGCTTATAGATCTGAATGTTCTTTCTTCTCCTTCTATGGTTTACAAAACAGCACCTAAGCTTGTAAAATGCTGTAAATAGCTGATGTAGAAAAGACTGTTTTGAAATAAGAACACACTGAGAATAAACGGCAAAATTTTATTTAGAAAAGATGAATTTTTCTGTGTTATTAAAATATATATATATATAATCTCAAGATAGTAGAAGAATTTCAAAGGTTGTTCAAGTGAGAGATTTAAATGTATCTTATTTCATTACAGATTTTGAAATGTGACCACATCCTTTAGTATCATCTCTTTGAATAAACACAATATATACAGCAGCATCTCAGTAAGCCAATGGATATTTTGGAAGTATAATAAATGAATACATTGTGAAGGGATATTGTTCTATTTATCTTGATAAGAGGATTAAATTCACAAGCACTAAATTAAGGCAAAATGTGCCAGAAAAATGTTGACCACATATCTGAATTTGCTGCTTCAAACGAAAAGTTAGAGTCAGTAGAAAGTAAAAAAAGATTTAAAAAATGTCCAATAGTGCATGAATAGTGAGCCAAAAAAGTCACATAGCTAACATCTCTAGCAATGTCCTATATTTGTAGTCATAACACTTCAAGCTAAGTTAAATGTTACCTCTCCCTTCCTTTACTCAGCTCAGCATTACACAATGGTTGGACAAACAGAGGTTAAGTGAAAGACAGCTTGTGTTTGAATAAGTGTCTGTTCTTTAATTGCCTTGCCTTTCGTTGCTTTAGAAGTAGTGAGTGATCACATTAATAAAGACTATAGTAATGTAGAGACCAAGGTGAGCATTGAAAAGCCAGGATTAGGGAGACCGAGTGGACTCATTTTGTGTTTGAGAAACATATAAAAAGTACAAGTGCAAGTCATATACACATAGATTCATTATTTCTTGTCATAATGTTAGCAGATTTCCATACAACCACATCATGTAGCAGTATTGATCCAAACACTGTGTGTTGGCTGAAAATTTGTGTATTGGTTCCAAATTAGTCTCAGTTATTTTAAGCTAACAAATTATCCAATGACTTAATTCTTATCTTCTGGATTTTTATTTGGTTACCTGTAGAAAAGTAATCAAGGTAAAATGTTCCTTACTTTGATAAAGACGGAGAGAGGTATAAATTGTACTAAATAACACAACTTTAAAATACATGTGATATACAGACCTGTCAGCTACAAAGTATTACTATATAACACCAAGGAGTAAGGAGTCCAACAAACAAGAAAAAATAATTTAACCATACTGTCTTACAATGTAAGATGTAACCAAAAGTATGTATTCCATCTCCATTAGCTGTTAAAACCAGGTGAGGCAGTGTTCTTTATCTTGTCCATGACACATCCCTGATAATTTCCTTCAAGGGATATCTTCTGTTAATGGACCATCAAGTCTCACTGAATGCCTCATGAAATTACATCATCCCATTGTGAGACGCTCCACCCAGGTGGAGGAACCAAGCATTCCTCCATGGATAAAATCTGAGGCTTGGAACACCACAAGCAGCCTTATCTACTGGATTCCCAGAGGACAAGAGCTATGTCATGACCACTGGACCTTCAGAGGAAGACCAGAACCTTCCATAGGATCACTGCTTCAACAGAACTAGATCTATTATTTCAATAGGAATGCAACCACCATTTAATTGGACTACTACCACCACTCTGCTGGACAGGGTGTCAGGTTATATCCTGACTCAGTTTAAGGCAGTGTTTTCTGCCTTTATTTTAATCTTCCTATTAAATTATTGTTCTGACTTAGAATCTCTCACTGCCTTGCTTTCAAACTAGTACACATACAAAGATATCCAGAAAACAAGCTGTAAAAGGAGATTGGTAGCAAACTTCTGCTCAGTTTCTGAAGTGGGAATCTAGAGATCCTGTTAGGATGCGGAGAATTTCTCAAACTATTTTGTTTAAGAACAATTTTTTTTGTGCCATATTTTCAAAGGCATTGAAGAGGTTTTTGGTGTAGTTTGTTTGTTTGTTTGTTTGTTTTGGTTTGGCTTGGGTTGGGTTTTTTTTTTGTTTGGGGTGTTTTTTGGTTTTGGTTGGTTGGGGGGGTTTGGTTTTGTTGGGGTTTGGTTTTTTTGGGGGTTTTTTTTTGGTTTTGTTTTTTTTTTTTTTTTTTTTTTTTTTTTTTTGTGGAAAAGAACAATTTTTAATATGGATAATTTTCACAGAAATACTACCTTAAAAAGACAATACATTGGGAAACTGAGTTTCTGGAATTATTTATTAAAAGGTCAAATTGACATAGCATTAGGTTACATATTTGGTTATTTGAATTTCCTGTTTCTTGACACAATTATATAGCTGCTGAAATGCTTACAAGAACAGAGTGACCTCATGGACAAAGATAATAGTAATCTTCAAAGTGGCTGGCAAATATGTCATATTTTCAAATGGAATTCAATGATTTCTAGAGTAGAAAACTCTTTCTTTCAACTGAGAGACAATGGCAAGGAGTCTCAGGCAGGCACTAGGGATGTGAAGAATTGGCAGTGTGCAGATTTATCTGCACAAATACATGTCACAGCTCCATTAAGCTTTGTACCCCCCTTTAAGAAAGAAGGCTGGGCAACTGATCGCTGTCCCTCTTTGCCTTCACTGACCTTGTCAAGATACAGAAAGCTTCTATAAAGAACATTAAAGAGCAACTTTCAGTTTCACCACAGTGCACCTGAGGAAAAAGTTTTAAATATTGAAAAGACAGATGAATAGGAAAAATTGTTTCTTATCTTTTATACTAATATCTAGAATCCTTCCTGATGGAGTAGGAAAGGCAAGTTCCCTTTTGCATCCCACCAAATGATGCCTAAATTTAGTGCATGGGTAAGAGTTGGGTCGCCTATCTGAAGAGAAACCTCAGTGCCTTGACAATCACATATGTTTTGAAAGAAAGAGGTTTTTTCATTGCTGTGGTCTTAGCAACAGCACATTTGAAATATATAAGGTGCTAGACAATATGAAGAGTTGAATGGGAGAATTGTAGACTTCCTGTAGCTGCTACACCATTGTGCTTAATCCTCTAAATCAAGTTATAAATAAATCGGGGCGGGGAGGGAGCGGGGAAGTGATACAAATTATGAAAATAAAAATAATCAAATATAATATCACATAGTGGCAGGTAATTTTGAAGCTACTTTCATTAGAACAAGCTAAGATCTGAAAATATTTTTTCAAACTATTTGCAATGAGTACTTAAATCTTTTGTCACAAATACAAGACAAATTGTCTGCTAGTCTATTGACCTTCCTTTCCCTATATAAGATATCTGATCTCACTGGTATTACTAGTATTACTTAGACCTTGACCTTTTTTCTGTTGAATATAGACACAATTTCTGCCTGTCTCCTGTTTGTAGTTTCATTGCTGTTTTCACTCAATCTTTTGACCCAATTTGGAACCAGGCAGGCACCGGTACTGCAGAAAATCATTAACTTGTGAAGAGTTTCTGGAAGTCCCTCACTTGTACTCTGGGTGTCTGTGTGAGTTCTGTAGATAAATGTCGTAATGAGGATTAGTACCTGCCTTCTAAGACCTGGTCATCTTAAATAAGCACTTTGCTGCAAGAATTCGTGCAAGAATTGCAAAGACATTTCTTCCATAGATGCTTAAGAAAAGCTGTGCTGGCCCTCCATCTGTTTGTTCAGTCATCTCATATTTATCACTGGAGATATACACTTAGACAAAAATTTCCTTCTCAAATAAGGTATTGGGTTGAGTGAGACTTTAAAAATCAATCTCTAAATGGTCTCTCAATGGTGTCTAAAACCATATGTAAATTTATGAAAAATATCTGCTAAAAGAAACTTGGAAATAATTGCAACCTCACTTCCATGACACATTCTTGTAATTGATGAAACACATGGCTTTTGATGGACAGTGTTAGCTTAGTTATGTGGGATATGGGGTTATAATTGTTAAAGCTGTTAAGGTTCATGTTCACCAGAAAGCCCTGTACGAAGGCACAGCTGTAGGTTGGACAATTGGAAGCCCCTTGGGGGGTGGGAGATAGTTATGATTCATGGACAAAAACTGCAGCTGAGCCAACCAATGGGTGCTCTTCTCCTGTTAAGTTTGGGGTTTGTCTGGTTGAGACTAAAGGTATAAAAAGGGAGTGACTTCTACAATAAAGTGATTTCCTTTGCATGCACAAGCAGGTGCATGACTTTGTTCCTCCATTGCTACACTTATACCCTTTCATAAAAAACATCTATAGTTTCTTCCTCTGTGAATTACATGGACAAGTAAAATTTCACTTCTCACTATGCAAAATTTTTGAGAGACCAAAATTTTGGTCTCTCAAAAAACTGAGGCCAGTTCCTCTGCATAGTTTCCATCTCGACTTAGTGGGCTTAAGTGACACAGGAGGTATCAGAGTCCTTGGCAGACTAGTCTTTCAGCTAAGTTTCACTCAGAAAAATAACTGGCATTCTCTAAAATTAGATTTCTGTACTTGGCATTCTTTGAAATTAAACAAAAATATTTTGCAGAGACTATTAAGAAGTTTCAAAGCTGTATAATTCATATCTTCCAAACACCTAAAACACACACAACATCTCTAAACAAAAACAATTACATGAATAGTGTATCACCAGCGTAAAGCTTGAGCAATGAACTGTTAAATCAGTCTCTCTAATCTCAGATGAATTACAGTGCTTATGCACTGTTTACCAGTATGGCACCAGACTGCTTAATCAGGCAAATCTAGGATCTGGTTTTTTGTCTTTTAATATAAAACTTCATTTTTCCAATAAAACAGACAAATTAAAGTAAAAATTATACATAAATATACATTTTCCAATGTATTTTTTTTCTTTATGATACTAATTTTCTGGTTAAAAATGTTATCTTCTACATCTTGTGTTTCACTGCTAAATGATCTGAAATAGATTTCTATAAAATGATAAAATAATAGTTACATGACAAAATAATAGTTGTATGACAAGGAATAAGTTCATTTGGGTTCTCATTTGGTTTGGTTTTGGGATTTATTTTTAATTGTGTACAACAGGGATGGAAAAAGTAAAAATAGTAAATAATGTTGCTAAAGTGTATCTTTCTTAACCTGTGGTGACTGGAACTGCATATGATATTCAAGGTGAGGTCAAATCAGTGCAGACAACTGCCTGTGGAAGATCTTTGCTTTCCCTCTGTGAGTAGGGGTTTCTGACATGTCCCTTCTGTGTCTGACAAAGTCAAGCATCCCTCCAACCTTGGGTCTCCCAGGAAGGAACATATTTAAAACCCATCCATTATGCTCTTGAAGGGGTGCTGTGAGATTCCTAGGACACACACACAAAATTAATTTGTGCCCAAAATGAAACCTCCAACACTAAATATCGGGTACTGGCAAACAATGTCTCTTGTAAGGGACTTACATAGCCCCCCAGTGTTCAAATTCTTAGTCCTTTCATAAAAAGTGAAGGGTTTTTTATATATACCTGACAAAGTCTTGCTAGCATGGTGAGAGGAAACATTGGGCTGCAGAAGACATTCACCAAAATACAAGACATCCAAATTCTAGTCCCTTCCCAGTTACATAGTTCTAATCAGAGGAGAGACTATCAACTATTTAAGAGCAGGATACATCTTGCTCTCTGCTGTGCTAGTTTTGGCTGGGGTAGAGATAATTTTGCTCATAGTGGTTAGTACAGGGCTGTGTTTTGATTTGGTTAAACAATGACACCTGTCAAGAAAGCATTCAAAATTTCTGTGCCAGAAGGAGGCTGGAAAATTACCGTATCTGTATGTCCTACTGGATAAGATCTTTAGGTGATGCGGTAATTTCTTACTTTCCGAAGATTATTGTAAGAAATTTATGCATTTTGTTATATCACAGTAAGAATTTTCTAAATTAAGATTTTTTTTTTGCTTTCATATGAGAAGAGACCAAAACAAAAATTCCTAGTGATGATGGAGAGCCTTTACCAGCAGGGGTATAACTGCTTGCACTTCCTTGCTTTGCAACCACGAACAGGTAAGGTAAAAGCTCCGTTTCCCTTCATGTCAGGAAGACTTCAGTATAAATTTGCACATCGATATGCCCTGGTCAGTGGTATGCAATGGCCAATACAGATCCTACTGTGCATACCAGGAATGTTAATCATTTAGCTATTGGATAAAACCTTCGGGGAATAGTGACCTATTTCTTTTTAATTCCTGTATCTCTGTGTGGCTTGAAAATGTATTATATTTTTTTGCTACTGGTATGAGGAGACTTTTGACCTGAACAGAAGCAGAATGCAATCAGATTCTGAGATTTAGATGCCTTCAGGTGTACAGTTACTGAGAAGCCTCTTTCTATCCTCTTTTTGGACACGTTTATCTGTGCTCACGTATGCAATTTTTAGCTATTTTAAACAGTGCTTAAAGCATTTTTACACCACAAAATGCTTTCCTTTTCTTGTTTGGAGTAGTGAATATAAACAAATATTTTGATTGCCATCAACATGAATGATTTCTGAGAAAAAAATAAAGAGCCAACATTTTTTTCATTATCAAGATGCACTTGAATTTTAACAACTAAAAATAAACAGAGAGATGCATATTCATTATATTCTTCACTACTCAGGTGTTACTAGGATTAGCTATGCATCGATTTCAACAGTGAGCAAAGACTGCCATCTTCTGACTTCCACAATATAGCTGCACAACTGAATATACATCTTAGTTTTCCCTGTTACAGTTTATCACAGTGCTCCTAACTGTAAAAAAAAAGCCTTGGTCACATCTTGATCCTGCTTTCTGAAATACTGTGGTCAAGTGAGGGCCTTCACAGTACACTGTTCCACCTCTGAAAAAGGAACGGTTCCTGTGACAAGTAAAACTTGTTCACTTCTTTGTTTTCTTACAGAGCTCTTTCTTACATATTTTCTTACATAAGATGAAAATTTGTCATCTTATCCACACTTCCAAAGAATTATTTTCTACTGCCATCAGTTAATTGATCAGTTGATAATTTTCTTAGTAACTTTCATAGTAAATGTTTAATGCTGTGACAACATAGAGCAGATGTGTATCTACCTCCCATTAGAGGTCAATAGTAGCCCAGCAACCAATGCTAGTACCTTTAGAATTCCCACCCAAAGATTCAGCTGTCTGGCCTGTGAACTTAAAAGTAATTATCAAGCAGTTAATCAGATGCCTCAAGCTGTTCACTAAACTTGAAGCGATATCACAGGAGATCTGCACCACGTGGAATAGATGTATCTATGTGCATTGTGCCCAATTTCCATGCATTTGTTGCTCAAAAAACAGACTGGGAGAAATGCACAGGCCTCTTTTAGCAGAAGGAAAGCATCGCTAGCAACAGGTAACTGTTGTTCTCCATACCCTTTAGTCAGATTTAAGCCCCTGGCACGCTGCTAACAGAAAGCACAGACAGATCACCAGCTCAAGGTGTGGGAGCCCTGTCTCTGAAACCCATTACATGTGGATATCACACAAGGAAATGCAGTCTCTCATAGCAAGCCTATAGTGGACGTACACAGAGGACCAGCTGGCATATGCTCAGCAGGAAATCATGTTCTCCTCTGCTGAAGACAGTGTTAATACAGCAGGCTTCCCTAACAAGAAGGAAGTCTCTTGGCTACTAAAGCTCATCTAAAGTTTAGATCACTTTCTATCTGACCTACAGCACTTGCATTCTTTATGTGTATCCTGCCATACAGCACAACTAACACAGCAGATTCAGAATATATCATACAGCCAGATCAATTTCAATACTTCACAGTTGGATCAGTAGTCTGGAAAAGTAAAAGAGTGCAATATTAACTCATTTGGATGAAGAAAGCAGACACCTGTACTTGCATTTTGTCTATTACTTCCATCCTTATTTTAAGGAAGTTCTTTCTTCATATTCTCTTTGATGACTCTCAGAGTGTTTTTATCTCTTTAAATAATATTTTCAGCTCTTTCCTGAGGGGAAAACCTACTACTTAGAAATATTTTATGTCGTATTATACAAGATCCCTTTTTCTGATAATTCATTTCAGTGTATTAAAGTGCTAACCCAAAATTTATTCAAATAGAGAAGTGACTGGATCTGAATGCTTCTGTGTGTTTATGGAAGAATAGATAAATATCCTTCATTCAAAATGCTCAATCATCAAAAAAAAATCCCACTGCTTAACCACTGTAAGTTGAATCCTTGTCGTGGTTGCGGGGGGAGGTCAATTTTTCCAGGGGGATGTGGGCAGGCCAATCAGTGATCAGCTTTTCTGCTGGCACCTGGATTGGTCACTCAGAGGTTTGGACACGCCTCTGAGGACACAAAGAGTTAAAAGCAGGACTCCAGGTGGGTTCGGCCTCTTTTGGGTTCTGGTTTCAGCAGTGGAAACATCTCCTCTCCCCTGCTCAGCTCTGGGCTGAGTAGGGGAGGGGGAAGCCACGTGGCCGGGCTCAGGACAACCACGCGTTGGAACTAAAAAAGAAACTTTTCTTAGACATTGATTCTCATGACTGGTGGTTTCAGAAAAGAGAAGGAAGCGGCCTGGGACTGAGATGATAAAGCACGATTGGAAGGAACCCGATGGGCAAAGAATGAGAAGAATAGCTTTCTGAGCTGGACTTTTCTTGCATAATGTTAGCCATGGACTGAACTTTGACTTCTTTTGAACATAAACTGCATTTTGGGTGGATACAGCTGCCCTTGCTTTTGCTACAGTGACTGGCACTTGAAGAGTGGAGCGAGCAGAGAAGAGAGGGGGAGGGTGAGGTGGCACCCTCTGCCCTCAGAGGAGACCTGCTCCTGGAACCCTGGCCCCTGGGTAAAAAGGGGAGAGCTCGGCATGCAGCATCCTTAAAAGAGCCCTGTATGCAGCTTTCAGACTATGGACAGCGGTGAGAGTGCTGGACATAGGAAAAAGAGAGTGTCACCCTGGCAGACTTCTCCGGGCGGTGCCATGGGTGACATGGAAACACATAAGAAGTAGACCTATGTTTTCTGAAGAACAGTCTGTGGTGCGAGAGAGACTCCTCTCTCCCTTGCTGAATTGAAGATTGGTTTGTTTTTGAGTAGTGATTGTTTGATCTAAAACCCAAAGGTTTGGTCTGTGAAGAGTGATGTGTGGGGGGTGGAAACTGGGAGAAGAAATGTTCTGAGAAGCTTTTATTTCTGTCTCTGTGTGTGTTTAAGAGTTTTTCTGTCTCTGTTCTTATGTAATGTAATAAAGTTTTGGTGGTTTTTTTTGTTTTCAAGATTTAAGCCTGCTCTGCTCTGTTCCTGATCACATCCCACAGTAGTTGTTAGGGAAAAAAACATATATTCATGGGTGCATTAACATCTGGCCAGTCCCAACCCATGACAATCCTCATCTCTTCCTTTCCCAGCTTTTTAATGTCACTGGTTCAGCCATCAGTTATCTATTTGGTCCCTTAAGAAGAAAACCAAAACAACAGCTGAGTCTTGTGGTCTCACTATGTTCAGTTCGTGTCTTCCCAAACTGAAATAAAGGAAACTGGGATTAAAGTTAAAGAAATTTTTTTTTCTCACTATCTGAATGTGCAGTGGTTTTATATTTTTTAGGAGAATATATGCAGCTAACTGTGGTAATAAGTTCTATCTGTTTAAATTCTTTTATTTCTGTTCAGCGATCAAGCTAAAGAAAACAGGCAAAAAGCTCCTCTGAGCTGGAGCAAGAAAAGTGACACTTACCTAAATTCTATAAAAGAAATAAGGACACTTTCCACAAGCCAGCTAAAGAAACAGACCTTCATCCTGCTGGTCAGTACAAAAAACAAAAGAGAAGAAAAATATTCATCTGCAGGTTGTAGTTTAGCCTGTACTGGTTCATACCTCAATGTCTTGTTTTTCTTTTCATCTTGTGTTAAAGAAAATAAAATTATATCCAACAAGGCCATTGAATATCACATTGTTGATTTTAGAGAAAAATATTCAGAACAAAAAATAGTATGAATAAGGATGGTAAGAGTCCTGATATCATTTCAGAGAATGATTAATGACTTATACAAGGTAAAATATTGTTAGCAGTACACCTAGCAAGAGTACGTAGATTCAGCTTCAAATGGCACTAGACAGGAAATCACTTTGTTTCCAATTTCTGAGTGTATGAAGAAAACATAAGTGTGAAATAAACTGCTCTGACCAGCTGAGAGATAGATCAGTACCCATTTTAGCCTTTTTAAACCAAAGCTCTTCATCTAATGAAGAAATGAATAAACTTCATTTCAACAGAACTTAATAGACAGCCTAGACATATTTTCATGGACTCAATTTCACATGACACACATGCTACTATGCTACTACAATACAACAATAGAATTATAAAACTAGATTTTTAAAATTATTATTTTTATTCTTTTTTTCTGGCAAAATTATGATCTCTGCTGTGGTCTCTTCGTCACTGAACAAGTATATTTGCTTGCTTGACTTCCATTTCCATCTTAGAAGACAGAGCCAAGAATGACCAGCATTCACAGTCCTTCTGAGCATTGTGTATTTGACAATTAGAACAAAACCAGATACTAAATAAAGCAAAATTCAAATTTCTTCTCATCCAAGATTTCTGGATTACAAAAATAGCACCTTCTCTTTTCTCATATCCTGCACATAGAATGGATTTTATGCATTTAAAGAATTATGCAGAAAATCTTGGAAAATTTTACTCTCAAAGAGTGAATCAAACAAGCTGTAGCATTACATCCTTAATCTATGGATGTGTGTTTAAGTATTTCAGAGGCCAGGAGGTGTTTTAACAGCTGTAAATATTTCATAAGATGGTTTCCTACTTAAAGCATTACTTTTTACATCAAGGAATATATTTATGATAATCAACACAGGTAATACCTTGAACTAGAATGATGATCAGGATGAAATAAGAAACAAAACCCCTACATTATCTATTCAGAAAATAATCAGGTCCTAAATTCCCACATTACATGTGTTTATGTGAGTACCTAAACATGACACCATTCAAATATATGCACTTATTCTGACTTCGCTTCACTGAAGTTGTTTGCTTGCATACTAACAGAAATATTATGAAAGGAGCAAACAAACAAAGTGATCATGAATTGCCTACAGACATTAGGCTGCTGCAACATGAAGTATATTTGGAATATTTAAAATTCAAACTGTACAATTTTCCAGTGCTTACATGATGGTGTTGGGAGTCTTGCCACTCCTTTGCCCATTTTGAATACTAGTATTCACAAGAAAATTAGTGTTAATGAATATTGACATAGGAATAAGCAGCTGAAAATACCTAAGTCACTTTACAGTTCATATAACATCCTGCACATAGTCCTTCTTTTTCATAACCTTTTAGAATCACATCTTGATGTGTTGAAAAATATATTCTATAAGAATTTAAAAAAAAAAAAAAAAAAAAAAAAAAAGTGGTGGGTTTTTTTTCCATAGTCACATACTTACCATACTGCTCATTGTTTTTCCAATTGTCTCGCACTCATACCCACAATTTGTCTAGCTAGTATCCTGAATTGAGTAACTATCTTATAGCGATGAGAAAAAAGCCTTTGGGAATGAAAAAAAATGAGGCAAAGCAAATATAAACAGAGTTTATTTTAGTACAGTTACCATATCATTGGATTGATTTTTTTTTTCTAAAAGAATCTTTAAAGGTAAGCAGTAAGATTGGAAATTTTAGTAGTAATTTGAACCTACTGCAATACTCAGAAATTTGTTGAATTATGGTGAATTAATTAATTGCCAAGTATCTTAGCATGAGATGAATTTGATACAATTTTGTCTTCAAATACCTAATGGGTGGTGATAAGGAAAACTGTTGTAAAAAATGTTTCCAAATGTTGCAAAACCAAAACTGTTGCAAAATTTGCAAAATGTTGCTAGTTCATTTTTAGTAAATCTGGGAACATTCTTCTACATAAACAGATGAGGAACCATGAGATAGTATATCTCTTTATGCTCTTCTAGGGCTATAACAACTTCTTCAGAATTCCACTCAACTAGGTATTTGGCAACATTTCAATCAGTTTTCTTATTTCAATTTTAATTATATAGGATTTTGCAAGAAGTAAAGTGTAAGTTAAAAAATCCCCCAAACACCAATTTTATATGAAACCCAGAGAAATCTTTGGATTTTGTCTTCAGGTGACTTACTAAACTTCTGTATTAGTACTGGAAATTTCCCTACCAATATATGGGTTTTTTCAATTTCATTCTTTTTCCTTCATATTTGACCAGCATAATTGAGATAGCTTTTGGTACATTGGTGTAGGCAATTATTCTTACATTATTGTAAGGGCTATCTGAAATGAGCATAATTTTTGTTTTTTCCTGCACCTCTTCTTTAAGAATGTTCTGAAAGAGGGAAATTGGCATGCACTAAAATATTCAAGTCCTCTAATTTTAAGACATTTCCACCTTGTATTTGATTTTAAAACATGTGAATAATAAGAGGAGAGACACTGTAGTTGTAAAGACCACAACTTCAGAGTAAATCATGTAGATTACTCTCTGTTGGAAACAATGTCTTTTTAGAATTCCTTTTATATAATTTAGAATGTGTGTGAAGGAATACAAAATGTGTGTGAAGAAGAAAGAATCTTTCTCAAATTCAGCTCATTTTGCATGGAGTGTTATGTACCCAGTTTCAACACAACTATAATTGAATTTAACTAAATTGAAATGGCATTCTCCTAAACAGAGCCACCTAATCTGAGGAGTCCTTTTCATCTTATGTGCAGGGTCTGAATGCAACACTTGTGGAGTTTTCTTTTATTAAAACTTAATGTACATTCATTAATGTAGGTTTAAATGTGGCCTAATTATTAATCAAATATATTTCAGCAGCAGGAAGGCCAACATTCTAAAAATGATTAATTGAAAACTTAATTAAATACTTCAAGACATCACATGAAAGTGATTTCAGGTCATGCAGTTTGCATCTGAATATGAGTAATGAAAACAAAGAATTTGATCCAGAAGCCTTTGTAGTCAGTGACTTAAATTACCCCAAAGCTGCTGAAGAAAATCTGTCTTTGAATGTTTGTAATTAAGTTTTCTGGGGGAGCTTTGCATTATGTGGAGTGTAAAGACAAAGTATTTGGCTTCAGCTGACCATTCCAAATTGCTGCACTTCTGTGTTTCCTGTGCTGTAGAGCAGCACTTTACAAAACTTTATCCAAGATTCCCAGAAAAAATATTTTCACAGTCTAATTGGAACTGAGGCTAAAAGATGTGAAGATTGTTGGTTTTAAATAAATTAAATTTCATGGCTTACATACTTTATTCTGCATGGTTAGTTACAGCATACTGATGGGCAGAAACTCACACACCTTCTAAAAACTTCCAGATTGTAAAAACAGCCTGATTTATTCACAAAAGAAAACATTTGCTAATTATTTTCAATTTATGCCACATTTTTCCCAACCAACAGGTGGTTCATATCATATATGGTGTAACCTTGGTTTAGCACTGTTCCTAGCCATCTAGATGAAGGATCCTGCTGATGGTTTGTTTTAAAATCAGTTATGCAGGGTTGAATTAACATTGAGAGTCTTGTATGCAATTATGCCAATATGTGACCTTCCTACATAAAATCTTCAGGACAAAGATTAATTTAATTCATAGAAAATAAATCCAGAGGCAGAGAAGACAAAAAGGGAAGACATGGTAAGAACACTTTATTAAAAGGCTTGTTAACATGTAAAACAAATAAATAAATTAGACTGCAGATGTATTTTGCATGGATGTATTTTGCTGGGATGGGAGGTGGAGGTGGGAATGTATGTGTGTGCTTACACACACATACCTGAACACATGGCCATGTATGTACAACACAAGGGGTCATAGCCTCAAGCTGCACCAGGAGGGTTCAAGTTAGACATCAGGAAGAGTTTCTTCCTGGAAAGGATAATTCCCCAACTTAGTGTTCCCACAGAGATCACTCCAAACCATGCTGCTCTCCCTCACTCTCCCATATTCCCAGCCCTCCCCTGCAGCTGGAGGGAGAGGAGAACTGGACACACAAAAAGGAAAGGCTCATGGGTTGAGATAAGAACAGTTTACTGGAAACAGCAATGAAATAAGACAATGAACTGTAACAGAAAAAATACTGACAGAGTGTACAAGGTGAATAATTTCAATATGATTCTTCACCCTGCCATACAAAACTCGTGACAGTACCTGACCACTCCCTCTGCCTTGGAGGGTCCTGGAAGGGAGCCTTTCCCTGCACTACCACACCCAGCAGTGATGTGAGGTGATACGGAATAACTTCTGAGCCAGGGTCAGGCCCCCTCCCAGCTATTGTCCTATTAGCTCTGTCCTGGCTGGAACCAGGACAACAGCCCAGCTCACATCTCTTTTCTAAAGTAGTGCTGTGGCCCGTTTATTATGTCATATTTGTTGGCACAAATCCATCAGCTCTGACAGTACAAAACAATCCACAACACAGGGTCTGAAGAACATACTTTACCAGATTGCTGGAGCTGTGTGTATTCTGTGCTATAGTGGGCTTAAAGTGGCTTATTAATGTTCATGTAAAGGTGGTATATATCTCTCTGCTGGCTGTTATTAAGGTCAATTTCATAAACATCTATGGATTTTACCTTTCCAGTTCCACTAAGCAGTTCATTAAATTCTTTGATTGATTTCCCACTTCTGCCTGGTTCTTGCGCCTGTATGCCTTGATGTCTTTCTCTGAAGTATAGAAAGGAAATTACATGATAAAATAAGGAAAAGAGGAATACCATAGCTTGATTTCCACTGCCAGCAGCAGCATAATATACAGCTACATACATCTGAGCCATATTTATGAAAATAGAGAAATCCATACCTACTACAGAGAAAAGCTCCTCAACTATATAACCTGTCATTCAAGAGAGATAACTCACATTCTTACTATCAAGAAAAGCCAAATGAAAGAGTGTTTCATAAATAGATTTTTGATGTAAACTTACAAGGAGATGATATCACAGTATCTTTCAGTCATATACAAGGGTGCCCTAACAGCTGAGACAGTGTAGCCTACCTTACTTCTTATATATTTAGCTATACTGAAGCTCTAATTTACCTTCTCTGTTTCATTTAAAAGAAGACCAAGCACATTACCAATCTAAGAAAAAAACAAAAACCAAAAAAAGACAAACTAACACACCTGGAGAATGTGTGTGCATATCGTCTTTGTCTATTCATTGAAACTATTCCATTTTCTGCACTCGTCATTACTATTTTTTCAGGAGTCTTCACAAACGTATAGATTTCTTTCTATTACTGGCCTCCTAATGGCACAATTATCTCTCTGAAATTATAGTTTGCCCTAATCATAGTTTGTATCCTTAGAAGCACAGACTATGTACTGACGTTCAGCTATAAAGTAGATAAAAAAAAGGACTCATGTTAGATTGGACTCTGCCTGGAGAGTCCCATTCCAACAATTCTAACTTTAAAAACACAGTTTTAGAGAACCAGAGTGACACCATCTTGATAAGCATCCAACCTCTCCTCTGAGGAGCTGTTCTTCAGTCACTTCCTCTCTGAAGCATCGTATTACTCAAATCTCTGCCCCAGAGATCTAATAGGCTGTGGCTACGCTTTTTTTCGCTTAACTGGAATAAACAAGAATTTACAATACATAAATAATTTTAATGGTGGATTAGGAAATGATAATTTGTAATCAGGTCTCATCTAGATTTTGTATTTTCTGCTTTTGTGTCCTCTCCAATAAACTGATGAAAAGTGTGGGAAACAGGTGTGTAAAATTATCCATTTGTGTCTGTTCCCAAGCACAAATTCTGACTGCCCAAACAGTCCCCTGTGTGTGGCAGGCCAGCCTCTTGCAGTTTGCTTCCTCCTAAATGAGAGCAGAGAGTACATATCAGTATCCCATCAGTAGCTCAGTAAATTGTCCTGAGCCTCTGTAGTTTTGGCTCTGGCTGATGGCAGTAGGAGCAGTCACAACTGGACTGGCACTCACACAAGCAGCCCTGCAAACACCACCTCCTTCAGCCTAATCAGTCGTTCAGAGTCTATGTGCCTACCTGAGACTGCTGGTAGGTACAGCAGCACAGTAGGACTCTCAAACATCAAATAACTTTGATCACTGATTTTCCTGACTCCCCAGGGAGCTTCAGGAAACATCTGCGTCATGTGCACTTGTCAGGTACATAATCTCACATGAATTTTGCTCTGAATGTTCTCCCATCTCCTTTGGTCTGTCATGCTGTCTGTTGATGCATGTAAGTGCACAAAAAGGAAACACAGAATTTTTCTTAAGTAATATTCCCTTATCTTAATGACACATTTGCACATGATATTCAATGCATGGTAGAGGCAGTCGTCTTCAGTTGTTTTATTTTTTTTTTTCCTTCTTTTCATAATAAACTACTTTTTGGCTTATAAGCTTTTCATTTCATGAAGCTCTGGGATGATATGTAAAAGACAGGAAACACTGCATAGATAACAAAAATGGCAAACATGAAGTAAGTCTATGTTTCTACTCTTGCTTTATTTAGACCTTCTATTAACCCTCTCACTAACATCCACCTGATCTTGTACGTCTTGTGGCCTACAAATCATTCTTGCACTCAATCTCTTTTAGAATATCCTTTGCTTTAATCTGTAAATGCCTCTTGAAGTACCTGATACAGTATCTTAATCATTAAAATCCAGTCACTTTACTAGCTTGATTCTTTTCAGAGTGGTTTCTATCTTCTCCAAACTGAGTCAATCCAAACTGATTTCAGAAAAAGTCAAAAAGGAGCTGCACCCATATTCCAATTTTTCCATTTAAAGTTTCCTAACCACTTTACATGGGCCTTGTTTAGTTTGTCATTGGATATCTGGATACTGTCATAAACTTCATTTTCTTCAAGTTCATTTTTTATCTCACTCACAGGTTTAATTCTAATGAACATGTCCTTAGATTAAACACCTTGCTGCTACAAATAGCTACCTTCCAAACAAATAATTTCAAACTCCTTGTTTTCCCTTTCTGAGCAGTGTGCAATCTCACAACACTTACTTTCTTCTTTATTTTCCCCCCCACTTCTCTTCACTGCTGTCAGTCTTTTACTGTCAGCTTTGACCTGAAAGGTGTGATTGTCAGGACAGAGAAATTAAAATTCATTCACCTGAATAGGGAGGTAGAGCAGAATGAGGAGCACAAGGCTGTATTTCCATTGAGCCCACGATTCCCTGTTCAAGCAGGTTATTAGGTTTTACATTTAATTGCTTCTCTTATTTTTCACACTTTCAGTTTCTCTTTTACCTCTCTTGTTTCATCTTTGACCTTTATCAAGCAAGGAATAAGAGGTCAAGAGTTTTCACTGTCTGTTTTATTGGGATCCAATTAAAAACTATCATAATAAATTTTTGAGTTTTCACAGCAATGCTGCCACTGAATTTTGGATTAATTCACAGAATAATAACCTCCCGCAGATTGGGTTTTAACAGTGGGGTTTGGGGTTTGTTTTTTGTTGGTTGGTTTTGGTTTGGTGTTTGGTGGGGGTTTTTTTGTGGGTTTTTTTGGTAAAATAAATAGTTCATCATCAAAATCTGGAACAATTTCATTTCCTTATTCCTTCAAGTCTCTAGGATAAAGAACAAAGCTGGCATCTTCCCAGTGAGTGCAGCTGATACAGAATTTTCTTTGTAATTTTTAACAGAGAAAACATGCCACCCTTACAGGAAAGTTAAAATTTACCATTTCCTAGAAAATGATGTTTAAGTAGTAGGAGTTATTCTTATTTATGGACAATACCTTGACTCTACAATTAATGAAGTTCCCATGAAGTTTTAAATTCGGATCAGAGCAATTTTTCTGTGCCCTGGAATATTAATGCTTGTTTCTTTGTTGATTTTTCTATGATGGAAGGAATGTATTCCTGCTATGCACCCACTATTGAAGAAAAATTAAGCAAAAAAACCCAAAAAACAAGATACAGTGGATGAGGCTAAGATACTGAAGTTTTATTGCTTCCAGATCGGGGGTCTCAGCACAAGAAGGACATTGACCTGTTGGAGTGAGTCCAGAGAAAGCCAAAATCATTAGAGGCTGGAGCACCTCACCAACAAAGACAGGCTGAGAACTGGGATTGATCAGTCTGGAAAAGGGAAGGCTTTGGGGTGACCTTGGAAAAGCAAGCCCATCTAGATCTTGAACTAACTTGCCTTTGCTCTTCTTTTAGATATGGAACTACATTCTAATTAAATTGCTGTTAACATTAATTTAAATAAATACTTAATTCTTGATTTTGGAAAAAGTTGTTTTATTTTTTTAATATAAAGTAATTTGTCCCAAATTTTACCTGAATTCCTTACAAGCTGCCGGATTCCTTTTTAAAAAGTACACTTTTTTTTTAAATAGTACTTATTTGTTTATCGTACATTGATTTCCCTGTAGTGGTCAAGACATTAAAGGACACTATACTGAAGTGGTTTATTTATCTTAGCTTTAAGATTTGTTCCCTGTTACATATCACTTTCTTTCTGCTTCCTTTTAAATTTTTAAATTACTTTCTTTAAAGAACACACATAATGTTTGTGGGTTTTTTCCCTCCAGTGCTACCACTTTATTCATTTCTATGTGCCTTAATTAGATTTCAAATGGAACTAATCTAGAATAACTTCCCTCAGAATAATTTGGAATTCTTTTAGTGTGAACATTAACCAGTTTTTCTCACTTAATATGCTGCACACATAACAGAAAAAATGCAAACAACTCTCACCTCTGACTCATATTTACACTGCCCTTTATTAGTTTTTTTAATGCAAAATGGTTTAAATAGCATGTTATCACAGAAATTAAACATTAAATTTGATAAATAAATTCTCTTTTTTTACATAATTCCTACAGTATTAAGAAGAAAAAGATATGGATAAAGACTACAGTAACTTGTTTGTTTATATAATGGATTTGCATCAACATAATGATCTATTTTGCAGTGAATTATGATTGGGCAATCACTGTTTCATTCTGAGGAAATGATCACAAATGGAGCTTATGCCAAGATATTCCTGGCAGCCCTTAATATTAAAGCTGTAATAAAGAAAATATATCATGTGCATTTAATTGTAATCAATCCCTCACATCTAGAAACAGGTACATTTACATGCCCTTGCATCTCACTACAATGCCAAATATTTACAAAAATAATGCATATTTATATTTATAGCTAAAGTCAAACCATCAGTTTTCTCCAAATGTGACTATGTTCAATCAGTGTTCATGTCTTCTTTAATATTCACCATTAAATTCACATATTAATTTAACTGGTGAAATGGGATGTAAATTACATGTCACACAAAGACCTTAAATGTAACAACTCACCTTTACATGCATGCAAGTCTATCTTAGCAAACATGCCTTTTTTGTTAATTAAGACTAATGGTGCTGCGAGCATTCTGCTATTGAATTTAAAGTTGGAAGGATTTGACAGTTAGAACTGTTTTCATGAAAGACTTGAAAGATTAGCCTAAAGTTTCTTTAACTTGATCATTAATATCATCTTGATTTTGTAAGTCTTCTTGAATAGCAATGGGAGCTCCATCTGTGAATTGTAAGATCTAGCTATTATAAAGTCATTAATTATAATCCCCCTAGAAAGGAGAGATTACTGTAAAGTTAAATCACTGAGCCAAGCACTTGGTTTGGTAAAATTAAATCTCTAATAAATATCTCTCTGATGGTTTAACCTGACTTCAAATAAATTCTGTTCAGACCGATTATACTCTGAAAATAAGTGATACATGTGAACTGGGACAGGATATGAAGTACAAAAAACCCCAACTGGCATGAAGATGGCATTCCTAGACCTGTATCTCTGGCTTCAACTATCCACAAGCACTAGAATATGGATTTATCAAAAAAGCAAGTGGGGCAGTGAGGACTTCTTTCATTCATTAATAGATGAGACACATATTTTCTCCCATGAAATCTAATCTTCTGGGTTTTTTCTGGCTGAAAAATAGTCAACATGGCAAAGGTTAAATTCGACAGGGAGTCTTGCAGAACAGTAAGGCAAATCCCTCTTTGTACTGCCCAAAATAAAGCGATTATGGATGAAGGTTCTTATTCCTATTGTCCTAGTAAGGTAAGGCAGTGAAAAAACAGATCTTCTGTTTTTTTAAAGAGGTTTTAATAGAGAATCCTTGTAAGGGAGATTTAGAGAGGGGAGGATCAGGCATGGGGTTTTACCCCTGTTTCTCTGCAGAAGTGGGAAAAATTCCGATTTCAGTTGGAAAAATCATCACTGAATGGAAAAGCTAAAATAGCTTGGTGAAAAATTGAGTTACAACTATAGAATTCAAAACCATATAGGCAATCTAAAATGAAAGAATTGTAATTGCACAACTGAATTGCTTCAGACACATATGCTTGTGGGGTTTTATACCTTATATACCTTATTTATTAAATATATTCATTGCATTATACTGATCATAATAGAAACTATAGAATTTGAAATATGCCATTTGTTTTAGGGCAATTGCCTATAAAAAGCTTTTTAGCAGTAGCTTCTTTTTACAGACATTTGAACTACAATCTGTACAACTCCATGACACTGACACTGTCACCAGGGAATATGTTCTGGTACTATCCAAAGACAATTCAGAAGTGCTTTTTCTAAAAGGTGTGCAGTGTTGTTAGAGTTATTGTCAATGAAACCAAATGTGCTGATGTGAAGAGAACATCTCCTCCATTAACTGCAGTAATTTTAATTTGCATGATGACTTTTACTTTCAGATGTTATGCAGATCACGCGATGGTTCACTGAGATTATCAGGTAATTATGCTTCTATTTTAATGTTACAAGTGCATTTAAGGGTCCAGACAAAGATCTGAATATAGGTACTGAGCACACAAAAAGAAATACAAAGTTTCTGCACCAAGAGACTTACAGACTATAAAGGAGAGAAAGAGAAATGCAACAGAGAGATAATAGAGGGGAAAAAAATTAGCAAAAGCTCATAACAGCACAGATCCAGGAATAAAATCCAAGTCCCCAATACCAGACTGTGTTAATGCTCTCCCTATCAGAAAAATTAACTGTGAGCTTCATCCTGTAAAACTTCATCCATCCTGTTAATACACAGAAACCTATACATTAAACATATACATTGAGGACACAGAATACTGGTTGCACATTTATTGATATCTTCTGCAGCAATGGCATTTTATAACCCATCTTTATACTTAACTTACCTTTTTTCTTTTTATCACATCCGCACTTGACTTTCTGAAAGACAAATTTGGTGATAGGAACCTGAGATCCCCTTGCTTTCTGAAGGTCTGTTCTTTGTACATTCAAAAACCCCAACATACATCAGAAAGAGCAAGGTTCATCAAAAAGATGGGTTTATATTAATATGACATAAAATAACCTATAAACCTGTCCTGTAATCAAGGTCCTCTTTGAAAGATCCCAGCAGCAAATAGTCCTTTCAGTTATCATATAAAAATAAAAATAAAAATAAAAATAAAAATAAAAATAAAAATAAAAATAAAAATAAAAATAAAAATAAAAATAAAAATAAAAATAAAAATAAAAATAAAAATAAAAATAAATAAAAATAAAAATAAAAATAAAAATAAAACCAAAACCAAAAAATCTGACTGTCTCTCCTAGCGTCCCACTGCAAGCAGAGATACTGAAAAAGAGACTTTCTATCTTCAGAAAATTATGAAATTTTGAATAATGCTTCACAAATGAAAAAAATCTAGACAATATTTCAGACTTTTTTCTTATGTAAAAAGTTCCAGCAAAAATCAGTGACCTAAGATATGAGCTCCTTGTTTTCCTAGAAAATAAGCACCTAAAACAAATTATCCATTGTTTTGGATCTTTAAGGACATACACATTACACACAGGTTTATGTCAAGTAATTATGTCATATGTATAAGAATTTACTGAGCTGTCTTTTAGAAGACTTAAACCACACTTTTAGCTTTGAAAAAATCCTAATGAATATGGATTTATAGGCATTGACTTAGAGAGCACGGGTCAAGTTAATCTTTAGCAGCTTCAAAAACAGGTAGCCTTATTTTATTCATAAAATAAGATTCCACATTGACTGAGAGAAGACAACAAATTCAATATTCCTAACTTCCAGATGATGCTGGCAATTTTGCCTTTCCATTGCCAGACAGAACTCTTGGTGGCATTATTGTCATATATTCATATATTGTCATATATTGTCATATATTCCCAAAAACAATAGAAATTAAATAAATTGCTGTAATAGGAATCTGTTCCAGTCTACGGTAGCTAATATAGCCTAGAGATCTGTTAACTCCTTTCTTCTTCCTTTCTGAAGACACTTGTTCACATCATCTACATCTACTGTGTAATTCAGGGGTGTCCTCCTAGAGGCAGAGCTTGAGACCAAAGTTACCTGTATCACTTCCTTCAAGAGATCTCAAAGGCAACTTACCAGGTCTTGGAAGGGTTCTCTAGAAAGCCATTCCAGTGAAAAATGGCATAATTGGTGAGGTTAATAAAATTATTTCTTCATAAACCACAATGAAAGAATACTCAGTTCCAAAAAAAAAAAAAAAGTTCAAAAAATTAAATTATTTTTTGGAGTCCTTTTCAGATTGTTTTACATTTCTTGTATTTTCACATATGACCATTATCTTCTCATTGCTTGCAACTTGCCATTGAAAGAGATATAACTGCAGAAAGACAACATATTAAACAAACTTCTGTAAAATAGCTGTTATTATATGTTCCTTGAAAACCCAAGGTAAGAATACTTATTTTAGTCAATGTACAGTATTTAGGCAGAAAATGAAAATGTCCTCAACTTCCTGGTTACAGATGTAAATTTATATGAGCATGAGGGTTTTATTTTTATTTCTTATGTATCACTTTTCATGTATTTTAAACTTATCAAGAGAGAAATGGGAAACAGTAGATCTAATTAATACTGTGAATATTCCCAATGGATTTCCATTATATTATTCAACATAGATATTTCAATAATTGTGATATATCAAGAGAATTTTGTATTAAAGTATTTTGCAAAAAATTTTTAATTTTTTATCTGGGGAGAGGTAGGTACGAACTGGCCCATGGAAAAGGGCATGTAGGGAAATCCTCAATATATTTTAAACACTGAGTTTTCCATAACATTAATTAATCATCTTAAACCTTAAACTATCAGGATAGAGATTTGTACATTTGAAACTATATTTATGAACCTTGTGCACACATTTGCATAGATGCACACACAAAAACATGGATGATTTCCAGAGGAAACAGCCAAAATATCTTTGATTTTAATGATTTTGCTACTTCAAATCAGTTGTATTCACTGTCAGCCTGTCTCAGAGGAGGATACAGCAACAACCCAATTAGTCTGGTGGTAGCTCTGCCTTGGAAAAACAAATGCCTGCTATAAAAAATTTAAAATCAATAATTAGAAAACTAAATATCTCTTATAATTTGTATGACAAATAGTGTATCTATATAAACACATATGGGACCTCCCCAAAATGAAAGGAATATATGAGAAATTGCTTCCTTTTACAAATTGAATAATTTGTCAAGATGGTAAGAAGAAATTTATTTGTGCAAACCTCATCGCATTTGACTCCACTGGTTTTTACTCATGTTCCTTCCTCTCCTTATTTCTCACATCAGTGATTTTTCTCCATGTAATTTAGAAGTTCCAGACTTTTTCTTTCTGATCTCAATTCTGGAGCTCAACCGAATCCAGAAAGGAGGCCAAGCCAATTTCACACAAAGAATTAATAAGCATGTCTTCTTCAGTCTCCCCACTTCAAATTAAATCATAATTCCTGTTTTATCACTGACTTCACACATGTTTCCTTGAGAAATTGACTGAGCAACTTACAGTGTTAAAATTTTCTCTATGAGGCAAATCTATATATATAGAGCACTGTCTAAGAGTGAGACTTTGAAACATTTAAAGTCACAAGATGGTCACATATTTCATTTTTTTTTTACATCAAAAATCACAATTTGAAACTGTGGCAACCAAAACATGTCATTATTATTGTCCCCACTATTGGCACCACAGCCCAAGTTTCTGAAGATGTCAGCTGTTTGCTTTGGTAACTTAGTTTAAGACCAGTGTCAACCCATAAATATATCTGAAACACTACTCATTAATTCCTTTGGGGAAAAAAAAAAAGGCATGTCTGAGGGATTAATTAACATTTGCCAAGGAATATAAAATCATTGTGTTATTTCTGCCAACAAAAATAATTTTTCAGCTTAACCATTCCAAAGACTAAGTAGGATTATTTTACAGTTTAGAGACTGAATTGTAGTGTTTTATTTGAGAGACCCAGAGAAGCTTCATTTTTAAAAATAATTATTATTTAACTCTCATTTCAATTAAATAGAAATCATTCCTTTTATCGGTTCAACCAGCTGTGGAAATATTATCAGCACATTTGTTCAAATTATGCTTCACTGTCTTAAGGGGCTTAAGAAAATAAAGCAAAAAATATTAAATGGGGTGAAGTTTATGAAGTTTAAAACATCTGAATGATGGTAGCATCTCAATGAAACTTTAAATATGGCTTTCATTCTCTCTGCTGGAACATTCACAGGTATCTGCACTATGAACATGGAGGCACTTCTGAGTGCTTGTAACAGTGAAACCATATTCCTCTCAATGCAGATGTGTACACAAGGTTCACGAATATAGTTTTAATAAAGGCACTGTAAAGCAAGCTGTATTGAAAGTATAGGAAAAATATTAATCTTAAATTCTGGTCATGTTTACAATGAGGTAGTCACACAACAAGTACAGGAATAATATACTCCACATGTTTTATTGCCCCAAACAAGACAGATAAAACATAAATAAAATAAATAGTCAAGGGTAGAGTAGATTAAAGCAGTGAGCGTGCTTTTAACACCCACTGAGTGTTTCCAGCTCATAGTACCTCCTGCTGTAGACTATAGGCACTTCTGGGCTGGTGATGGTTTTACCTGGTGGTGGGAGGCCTCACGTGGGCAGGATTTTTGTTCCTGCTGTGCTTCCAAGAGAGAATTCTCAGTGGTTCAGGACACTCATTCCTCCTGTGACTGAGCTATTGCTCTGTGTTGGCTCCTGCTCTGTGATGCCAGCAGTGCAGCCAGAGCCCTGGGCTGCACTCACGACTCTTGGTCCCTGTCTCTCACCTGCAGACGGTAGTATCCTCCTCCTTTGGATTTTCCCAGAACAACGAGGGACAACAAGCTCCAAGGGCTTGGTGTGTCTTGAGCAACCCAGGCACCCACTTCAGGCTCCCCATGGCACAAAAAGCCATAGGCAGCCATGTAGAGCATCAACAACTGGATTTGATCAGCCAAAACTATGCCCAGATGCCACGTGTCATCAGCCTTATCCTTCCTACAACTCCTTAATTTTTTGTGCATAACATATCCTCTCCACAGGTCCTATACTTGTGCTGTCAAACAGATGTGTTTGATTGCAAATAAACTACTTTTAATAAGCTTCTTCCAATAGTCATGTACAAACTAACAGGAAAAAATATATATATATCTCAGAGGAAAACCTTCCCCTGCTTTTTGTCTACTGAAACAAGGATGCAGGAAAAAAATTCCATACTTGAGTCAGTGTCATCAACCCTGTGAAACTTCAAAGACAGATATTCTGAGACATGCTAATCGTCTCTCAGGCCCTACCACCAACAGATTATCTTGCCTTTCTTCTCACTTTAGCAAAAGTTATGCACTGGAAAATATCTGATCTACGTTAATTACAGACAAACCAAAATTTGTGTGGATTAACAGTAATTTTGTAGTAATCTTTACCAGAAACAGGATTTCAATAAACATCTGTGCTCAGCAGTAATTCAGAAGTTAAGAAAAATGTTACACAAGTAGAGCTACAAGACATAAGAGAACTTTGATTACAATTTGACAAAGTTGCAACTGAGTATGGACTGCTTGAGAAGGGTCCTCCTTTTTTGCTCCCAGTGAAACTGGTATGCTATAATTTGCCTTGCCTGGCTATGATAAAATTTTTCTTTCCATTTCTTAACTTGACAAGTTTTCAGGAAGCAATGGACATGCCTAAGACAAACAACACCAGCAGGAGTCCAGCTTTGCATATGCCAAAGGTCAGAGAAACCAAACTGCAGTGTCTCCCTGGCAAACAGACTTTTAAAATAGGAAAGCAATCAAGAGAAAACCAGTTTTAAAAGAACAAATGTTAGCTAGGACCTTACCTTATGGGGTTTTTCCCCAGTGTGAGTATTTGTGATTCATCTTTCTGCCACTTAATTTTAGTAAATATTCACTGTAATCTGCCTAACTTAGTTAGGAAATAAGAAAGGCTTTAAGAAGTCTTTGCCAAGGAATACAAGATTATCAAGATCTTCTTTCTCACTCTCTCACTATCCCCTCACTCCCACTGGAGAGAAAAGGATTCATGTATCATCTGTTGTTGAATCTGTAGATTTTTTTCCATCTAAAAATGATATATAGCACTATTGTCACTTATCCAAACCAAGTAAAGAAAGCACATTGTAATGAAAGAAAATTACCAACTAGCCTTGGCAGCTTCTGCTGTCCCTGTACTCATCAGGTACCACTCTGGCATCCCATGGATGCTGCTTGGACAGCTGTGATTGTTCATCATTTCTTCAGCAGCAGTGGTTCTCTGGCCTTTATCCCTTCCACAAGACAAGAGTCCTGGCTTATCTTTGCTGTATATATTTTACATCAGATGTCAAATATAAACAGTTTTTTTGCTTTTCCACTATCTGGCTACATTTGATGATTTGTACATTCTTTTTCTGTGTTTCTAGAGTGCTGTTGGGACATTTGGAAGTAGACATCTTCTGAAAAGGCATAAAGACTAATTAAATTTTCTTGTTGTAGAATCCAAATTGTCTGAAAAATTTTAAAACAGAATCACAAAGAGGAGAAGAAAAACTTCTATTGTAATGCTTGTTTCTAGTTTTCTGTACAAGTTCAAAAATTATTTGCATTGCAAACTGAAAATAAGAATTGTATTTCTCAATGATTGACCAGAGAAGGCAACTAGATTCTGAGTGCAAAACCCTGAATACCAGGACTTCAGATATTTATTGATCTGAATAGGTAGCATCAGTAACACAGAAGAAAAAATATACCCAGACAGATAATATTATGTTGAATATATTAATATTGATTTGCAAGCCAAGAAATAATGCAGAAAAATTAACATCCAGCTTTACATAGTCTGGAAAAATCAGAGCTGACTGTATTTCCAACTGCTGTTTACACCCAAAGAAACATTGTTTCAGCAAAAATGTAGTCAGAACATATATATATATTTCAAATCTCAATGAAACAGGATATTGGTGAATTTACTACATGCTTTTACAGAGTAAGAACTCCAAACCTGAGCCCTAGAAGCCCTCAAAGCACCACATTTCATTTCTCAGAACATACCTCCATTATATGAATTTCAAGCCTCTTATATAGGCAGAAAAAGTTTAGGCAGGACTAAATCCTAAGTATCCACATAATGCTCAAATGCATGCATTTATTTTTTAGCTCTAAACTTATTCATTTGTAAGCAACTTTGACCAAGACCAACCAACACCTATGCAAAGAAATCAAAAAATAGGGACCCAAGTATTTACTTAGTTTGGGTCTAACACCACTTAACTTTCTTATTTTGGAAAGCAGTCTGAAAGAAGATAGAAGCTGCCTTTAAGGAAATGTCAGATTGAATTTAAACTCTGGAAAAGTAAGAAAAGACCCAGGGAAATGGAAGGTTGTGACAGAGTGCTGCTTTCAACAGATGACACGGCTTTGGCTGCGACACAACAGCCAAAGTTGCAAAGTCAATTTTTATCTTTATAAAAATCCACTGATATCCTTTCATGCACTGGCAGGAAAAATGTCAGTCAGGATAGATGTAAAAAGATGTTTGTCTAAGAAGTGGAATTAAAACTCTTAACTCACATATTCCCTATTTAGGGACAAATTCAGGTCCCAATCTTGCATCAGAAAGGTTTTCCTATGTAATTTGATTCAGGATCTTATGTATACAATGGGACTGAGTCCTTTCTGAAAAAATAAAATTTAAAATAAATAACTGTTAATATTTTTCCACTGCAGGTTTTTAATAATGTTAAAATATAAAAAGCTTCACAAATATGAACATGTAAAACATTATTTTGGAAAATACTAGAAATTTTACATTTGTTAAACTACCATTGATGCTTAGACACACCCCAAACAGACTAATATACAAGTTTTAAATATTAGCTGGACATGTATCTGAAACCATAGTCCATGTCTCACGTATTCTGCAGTATTAATTCTGTTGGGAACATCTGCTCAAGATGTGAAAATTTTATGTAACTGTGTCTGCCTATGTGACTGATATGTTGATGTGTAAAATCTGATGATTTTTTTTTAATTGTTTGGAAAACTTTTTTCTTTCTTTATTCCCTCAGCAGAAAATTTATCTACTATTTGCACACAGAATCATTAAAAAATCTTCAGCAACATCAGTCAACTGTGTAATTCTGACAAAGTTATATTTTCACGGACTACAGTCTTTTAAAAATGGATTGGACTAACATCAATGCTATGGCTGACAGCACTTATTAAGTACTCTGTCTTGGGTCAAATCCAGCCTGCTCTGCCAGCTTGTTCCACAATGAAATCCTTGTTTTCAGGGCACTGATAAAAAGTCTTACCTGCTGTGTGTGATATGAAGTGTTTTTTAATATTACGATGTACTTTTTTTTGTCCTACTGCAGAAAATATTTAGAAAATATATGTAAAATATTTGCATTAATTTCCTCATATGTAGGATACAATTGTATGTCTAAATTGCTGTTCCGTTTATCTGACAGATATTATTACATATATGATATAGATTATCATAATTTCAGTGAAAATTTTAACAAATTGAAATAGAATTCACGTTCTTAGTAAATATTTTAATTGTTTATTTAGAAAGGAGACAAGTTCGGCTGATTTAGAGGAATAAATACTGAAATTTCACAGAATTAGTAAAATAAAGAATAATTTTGTACAAGATATCAAATAAAGATATGTGTTTTCATTTGCTAATTGAAATTTTGTTCAATTTAATAGTAAAGAGAAATTTGTATTAAACATTTGAAGTAGCTGTTGCTTAGACCACACTCAATATTTATCCCTCAATTTCTATGGGAAACCCTATAGAAGGATCAAAATGATTACACCACTTGGACAAAACTAGGAAAATGAAGCATTACTCATCAGACACATCCTTCTAAATGAACACCACACTGAAGGTTTAAATATCTTCAGCATTTCAACACATGCCTGTTGGAATCCCTGACCGTAATCCAGAAGGCAGGCTTCCAAAGGACTCAGTTGTGTTGGTATTCCAGGCCACAACCAACCCACAGAAACTAATTCAAGGCTAATGCTCCTCCTGAGGGGAAAATGTTAATTATCAAGATGTTCATTTATGCATCTCTGCTTTAATGAAACACTGCCAAATGTAAAGTGTTTTCTGATAGATTGAGACTCTGAACAAAACCCCAGATGACAAAACCTTCAGGATTCAAAAATCATACTGAATCTGGATGACTCCTCCTGGCTCAGTGGAAGCTGTACCCATTGTCTCTCCATTGTGCCATCTTGAAAGGCTAATATAGAAAATATCTTTAGTCTATAACTCCAGTTTTGCTTTAGGATGTCTCAATGTGAAGCAATTTTAAGTGTCTCTTCTTTACTATAGCATAAAAAGCCAGAAAATTTCATCTTCTCCTGACATATATTAAGGATTTTGGTTCTCCCTTCTCCTCCACAGTGAAAATGCTCACACATCTTCCTCACACATCTTCCTCAGAAACATTTTGTAGATATTTATAGGAGAGACCTCTGTCCTCTCCACCTTATAAATTGGATATGCAGAACATTCAGCCCAAGACCTGAGCACGCAGTGTGTCCATCCACCCATCCACCCATCCATCCACCCATCCACCCATCCATCCATCCACCCATCCATCCATCCATCCATCCATCCATCCATCCATCCATCCATCCATCCATCCACCCATCCACCCATCCACCCATCCATCCCTCCACCCATCCATCCATCCATCCATCCATCCATCCATCCATCCATCCATCCATCCATCCATCCATCCATCCATCCATCCATCCATCCATCCACCCATCCATCCATCCACCCATCCATCCAGCCATCCACCCATCCATCCATCCATCCATCCATCCATCCATCCATGCTCTGCAAAAGGGCAGGCTTTTGGCTCCTGATCACTGCTGCAAGTTTCAGATCTCATCTGATTGCCCCAATATGCTCCTGCAAAAATGCAAGAAAAATCCAAAAGCCAATCCAAAAGAAAAATCCAAAAGTCGTGGCATTTAATCTAACCTCAAGTCTCTCTCTAGTCTGTTCCTATAATTTGAATGGTAGATCATCTCCAATGACTCCGCTCCTTTCTGAATCCCTCCCTCAGACACTGTTTTCTTCTGCCTTCATATGTTTTGAAGGGTAGAAAATAAAAAGGAGCCTTCATTCTACAGAGTGAGTTCTTCAATCTCTAAATCTCATTTAAGGACAAGTGAATTTATCAACTGTGCCTTACCTCTGGAAAGCGACAAACTGCAGCAAACTACATTTCTTAATACTAAACTTTCAAAACCTTCTGCCTGTTTTAGTGCCTCCAAGATTCTCTCTATTAAAAAGATGCATGATCAGGATATGATGAATGTGATCTTGTTATTAGTGCAGATGTCTTGAAGACAATAAATTGTTTCTAAAATTAATGCTTAAAAAGAGCTGATACAAATGAGAAATTTGGTGACCCAGTTTGGAACAGTAATTGACCAAGTAGCAAGGTCTTCTTTTACCTTCAAGAGCTTCAATTACACCTGAAGAACATCAAACAACAAAGGTGTCTTCAAAGGCAATTAGGAATAGACATGTTTTTCCCTGTAGGTAAACGTTAAGCCAGCCAAATACAAGTTAATTCTGATTTGGAACTAAATTGGCCACTTCTGCATCCAGGCAAATAAATGACACTGAGAAAACAGGTGCTTAAACATTTTTCAACTTTGACAGTGATATTTACGGACAACTCATAACAGCAGCAGGGTGAATGGACATCTGCATACATCTGCTTGTAGACAAAGGGCAGGTGTGGCGGAAAAAGGGAAGAAGCAATGACTGGAAGACTTTTTTGAAAAATAATTTGAAGAAATAGAAAGGGAATCTGGTGTGTATTTCAGAAAAGATACTACTAACATGGTCTGTAACCTCAGCTGTTCAAAGCAAGTAACTTAAAATAGATGGGAAAGTGGTCATTGCTAACAGGCACCTACAAAGCAGAGAGGGTTGGGGATTTTTGTTGTTTTGGTGTGGGTTTTTTGTTTTGTTTTGTTTTTTGTTTTTGTGGGGGTTTGGTTGGTTGGTTGGCTTTGTTTTTAAATAGCTAAGCTAGCCACAGTTCAGTCAAAAAATAAATCTCCACATCTCATACATCTCATAGGAAAGTATTTAGCAATGTCAGTGCATCTACAATGCCCTGATTTAGAAGAGAGATGTATTTTATTGTGCATTTTGGAAGAAAGAAAGTTGCAGAAGCACCTTTGGAGCACCTAGGAGCATGCAAATATCACATGCAGACACATCACAGAAAATCTAGCTAGACAAAGCTGGCTAAAACTTGGGTTTTCCATACCTCATACTACAAGCTGAAAATAAACAATAGTAATTAAGGAGATAATTAAGAGTGCATCATGCTATACAGTTTTTCGTCAACTCTTGTTCTCAGATGTAATTCAGAGAAGTGCTTAAGACATCAGACGAACAAGCTGATTTAGGATTCAAAACGTACACAGGACTTCTACAGCTTTATTCAGATCACTTTGTCACTTGCATATCTCTCTATCTCTTCACATTTCTTTCACATTAGGCCTGTCTTTTCTGCTTATGTGATAATCTCTTTGTGACAGATGACATGTTTATTCATGTTTGAGATCTGCCACAATGGGGCTGTAATCTCTACTGCATTACACAGAACACAAATGATAATTTCAACCCTATCTCTTCTATTTATTTTTCTCGTATAATCACACTTGATTGAAATCCTGCTAGCAAAAATATTGACTCAGACAAATGATGTCTTCATTTTACCACACACTTTTTTTGTCTCACTGTCTGTGGCTATCTAAGTGCCATTTAAATAAAAAACACAGCCACACCAGACACATCACTATAAACAGAACTTGTCTCAACTTTCCTCCCTCCTCAAGACTACCTACTCTTTTCATATGTCATAATGTAAGGTAATCCATGCTCTGGTTTCAATCTGAAGATACAACTCCACTTATCTGAGAATTCTTTCTATTTTTTCCCTGAATCCAGTCAGTGCTGTCTGCCATCATCCTGCCCAGCTGTTCACAGGCTGCCCTGTAGCTTTCAAGGCTTTAGTAACTTTTGCCCTATAAGAGGTCCCTCCAGGCATTCTGGCATTCCAGCTGTCTACATCCTGCCATTTCTACACTGTCTGGTGATGAAATGCACCATGTAGAATCACAGATAAGGCTGGAAAAGACCTCTAAGATCATCGAGTCCAAACATTAACCCAGCACCACTGTGTTCACCACTAAACCATGTCCCCAAGAGCCACATTCACACATCTTTTGAACACTTCCAGATATGGTGATTCCACCACTTCCAGGCTAGCCTGTTCCATGGCCTGATAATCTTTTCAGTGAAGACATTTTTCCAAATATCCAATCTAAACATTCCATGTTCAATTTGATATCATTTACTCTTGTACTTTCCTTTATTTCCTGAAAGAAGAGCTATTGTCCATTTTTCATTTAAAAAAATGATATCATTCATATTCCAAAAACTATCAAGAATGAAAGAGGATGTTTTACCCTTTTATATAAAAATGAAGGGGAAAAAATGCATTATTATCTGCAGCAAGACATTACTTTTTCTTATTTCATATAAAGGAGCCCAGAAAGGAGAAGAAAGCAAATGTTCAAATTCTGGCTTAAAATTTTAAAATTATAATTAATTTCTGGGTTTTGTTTGTTTGTTTGTTTGTTTTAATATATGTTTATTATTAATTTCCAAAGCATATACTGGAAGAAAGCAAAACCAAATTTTAAAAAATTGTTTCCTATGGACACAAAATTCATCAAGAAAACAAAAGTAATCTTGGGGTTGGGAGGAATAATCTGATCTAACAGAATTTAAACTGTACAGAACTAGAATATAGAGTGGGAAAACAAAAAAAAAAAAAAAAATCAGTGACAGACACTTTTGAATATCATACAAAAAAAAAGTGTCCTTGAAATGAACTAAAGGAGTGAATGAACTAACATCATATATACTCCAGTTTCTTCAAATGAAGACAATAACAATAAATAATTGCATTAAATTGTACAAGAATAGAAATGTGGGGATTTAATGTTTTAATAAAATATGTGAAAATATCTTTTATAGTAACAGAAATCCTTCTTGTAGCAGTGGGAACTACTATAGTCCTTATTACAGCAAAAATATATTAAATTTTTAAAACACGTAAAAAATACAGACTCTTGAGAAATAAACAGATCATTCAAGCAAATATCTCAATCTACAGTGTAATTGAAAAGTGAATATATTCTCCTCAAAAATACATTCTTAAATCTGAAACTCCCCACTACTTGGTTCAACAGTTTTCTGACTAATTTTGTATAGTTCTGACTGCTCTATCATATGGTCAAGTACTTTTGTATGTGCTAATCTTTAATTACATGGGATGCCAAGGCTGTTTCTACAGGTTAAAGGTCTTAAAGGTCTAAGAACATTTTAAGGTCTTAAACAGAGTTGTTTATTATATGAAAGCATGTATCTGAATGTACAAGAGTCCTAAATGAGCGGTCTTACAGTCTTACAATTGGTTATAAATATAAAGTCTTAGCAAGCAAATTCCAGTAAAGCAATAATCAAAACATAGAATTTAACATCACAGCTTCCAGGTAAAACAACCTCCAATCTCCTGACTCCAAGCAGGGTTTCTGGCCATGGGTTTGCAATAACAGAAAGGGGTCACGAGATCACAAATCCCAGACAGGGGTCCCAGCCGTGGGGATCACAGTGACAGAAAAGGTCCTGAGGTTCAGAACCCACACAGAGTTCCCAGCCATAGGGATCACAGTGACAGGAAGGGGGTCCCGAGGTCTTGAATCCCAAACAGAGTTCCTGACTGCAGGGATCACAGTGACAGGAAGGGGGTCCTGAGGTCCCGAATCCCACGCAGAGTTCCCGGCCGCAGGGATCACACGGACAGGAAGGGGTCCCAGGGTCCCGGACCCTCGCAGAGTCCCCGGCAGCCCCGAACAGAGTTCCAGGGAAAACGCCACAAGGGGAAAGGGAAAGGACGGGACCCCGGGGCCCTGATCCCAGCGACAAAGACTACAATAGATGGTACCTTTAAAATCCCGTTTCAGCTCCTAGGCAGGGCTCTTTCCCCAGGCTGCAGAAGGTGAAGGTTGGATCAATAGATTGGGTTGATCAATCGATACCTTCACTTCCAACCCAGAGGCTTTTTATCCATAAGTTACAAATGCATATTCATGCCTTTATCTACACACTACCCAATCTAGGTGCAATTTTCTAAGTTCATAAAACTACGAAAAACTACGAAAAGCAGCATCAAAAACCTACGCATATAGCATATCTATCAGTGCAAAAACTCTATCTAACTGGCATAAAAGTTCTATCTTATTGTGTGTAAAAATTCTGTCTTGTTATGTGAAAAACTCTATCTTAACATACGTAAAAACTTTATCTTATTTGCACAAAATTCATACCAAAAATTATAAACAGTACTCTACTCTATTTTTGTTGTGTCTAAACTATCACTAGGCCTGAAGCTCTGTACTTCTACACTAACAAGTAGGCACTTAGGGCATGTGAAGCTTAAAACTGAGGCTTAGATTTCTACTTTATACATATATGGCTTTATATATTCTAATTTTTCTAAAGGTTTTAATTCAATCCCTTCACATTTCACTCTGTGTGGAAGATCCATGGAAACATGGACTCCAACAATGGGAAGAGTCCAAGATTCAGCTGGTGGGTCTCCCTTGGTTCCAATTATTCATATTTTTTAAAAATACTTTGCTGATTGGTGACATCATCTGCTCTTTGTAAAGCAAATATGAACTATAAATAATAAAATATACATATAGGTTATAAAACAGGTCAAAGCATTTTCCATGTTCTTTCTCCAACTTTAATGTCTCATCTAAAGATGTACACAGCCTATAACACCATGTTTCCATGGAAAAAAAATGTCTATTTAGTGCTGCCTCCAGAACCAGAGATTATAAGTGTGAAAAGTTTGTCATGTTATGTCTCTTACACATTTCTATCTCATAAGGATAATGTTCTTCTCCAGATGTTTGGAAACAGGGTCTCAAGGACTGGGAAAAGCTTAGGCTATCTCTTCACATCCTTTGTAGGTACAAGATCCCCTTTCCTAATACGTTTTGATAACAATATTTTATTAGTGTATGATGCTACAGCAATCTCTGAATGGTTATCGAAACCCAGAAGAGCCACACATTTTCCAAGATGGAAAAAAAAGAAGGCAATTTCCAGTTAAGCTATTCTAGACTTATGCAATGATGTTGCTACCCCCCCTTCCCCTGCTTTTTTTTTTTTTTTTTTTTTTTTTTTTTTTTTTTTTTTTTTTTTTTTTTTTCCCTATTAATGGAAAACGTTACTTGGTCATTCATTGTGGTTTATTCTTGTAGAAGATTCTAAGGTGATTAAAAAAGGAAATTGAGCATTAGTATTATTATGTTCTGTGCAGAATGTCTGCTTTTTACTTTGTTCTCTTTATTGTGTAATGTGGTTTTGATGGTATGAACTGATTAATTCTACCATAACACTTCAGTTAGCATTAGAAACTGATATACCCATAAAATCCTTCTTCTCGCCTTCAAACACTTTCTAACAATTTTTCCCTTTGATTAAACAGTATATTTATCCCTTTATATAAAGAACATTTTAATTTGAATAAAATGAAATTAGAAAATGTAAGGCCCTGACTTTCTTTATTTTTATATGCTGGGTTGTTTTTTTTTTTTAATTCTGAACATACTTTTAAATGATTATACTCACCAGTTACTTAGACACTATCATACAGCTCTCAGTTTACTACTTAATGGCACATCAAAAATCTCCTCTGGCTGTTGCTCCTAGAGTCAGTATAATATTTCCCAGTGCCATACGATAACTACACTGTATTCCTGGAGCCTCATTAAATAGTTTACTGATGAGACATAGAGATAAAATATTTTGGCAGTCACAAATATATCTTACAGAAAAAAGGGTCAGTATGTACATGTTCCTATAAATGAAAGAAATATGTTTTTTAGAAGACTATCATCTATTTGAAACTAGAAAGAGTAAAGATTTTAAAGAAAAACTGTATAGGAAAAAAAAGAGAAAAATTATACCTGTGTTTCTCTTAATAATTAAAGTCATATAATATTTTGAAAGCAAAAAAAGATGTAGTACAGCTATATTAATTTCTCATTGTGGTCATTAGCATTTAATTGTGCCATTTATCAGCAGATCACGAGGTCTTCCAGACACTGAGATGAGCCAAATAAATAGCAGAAAGAGATTCAAAAAGTCATCATCCTTCACCAATCCTTCCTTCCTCTCAGAGGATCATGCAAATATAGTAGTGGGAGCTATAGGGATTGCACCTTTTCTTGCCAGGGGAATTATGATCACTGAAACAACGAGAACTGATGGGACCATCAACCCTGAATCTCATGCAGCAGCCTGGCTCCTTAAGGTCTCTCTTAGCACATGAAATTGAAGACTGCTGCAACCCCCAAATGACTCTTCCCATGAACGTAGGGTGTAGCATCATGTAGCTACTGAGTTCATTACATCCAGGGAAGCTGCAGCTGCTGATGCTGGCAGGGGAAAGAATGAGTCGGGTCTTTCTTTTTTAAGCTTGAGAATCCATTTATTTACCCCGGGGCCAGAGAGGGGGGTGAAGACAAAAGACCCAGCAAAGGCAGGGTGGTGATGTTTTTATAGGGCAGAGCAGGGGTGGAGTTTAGGGTTTGGGTCTAGGGAGGAGTTAACACAAAAGGGGCGTAACATCAAGTTCCTGCCTCCTCTGAACGGGAGCACTCCACAGTAGGGCACACAGTTTGGGCTGGAGAATTCGTTGTCACAAATTGTTTCCACCCCTCTTTTTTTTTTTTTTGCATCCTGATCTACAAAGGAAACTTAAAATATGCCTTCAAAAGATTAGTTCGGAAACCAGAAGTGTCATGCTCTAGATCCAAAAAATAGCGATTGAGAATCATGTAATTCCACAAAACATAATTTATTTTGTTTTACAACACACCACCAGCCGAGTTTTAAGTTTTCTGAGAGCAATAAAATTTATATTTACCTACGTTTCTCATTTACTGGACAGAAATTTTCTACTTCAACTTTTGTTAACATCTCACTGAAAGGATTTCTTTGCTTAATTAGGAAGACTCAGAAAAATCCTTTCAAATATATATTGAAGGTACCAGTTCTTGTATACCTTCATCTGGAAAAACCAATGTAGATATTTGGTTGCCCTGTGAATTGAGAAAAAAGGCAAACTTTCTGCTTTTTTTTTTCATTTTCTGAGACAATTAAAAGCTTTTGAAATCCCCATATTTTCAAAGCAATGTGTAATTTTACAGTAGAGGATTTTTTCTAGTTCTGTATTCTGTTTTATATAACAAAGAGCCTTTGGTTGTCTACTAAAAATGTTGGATCTAGGGAGGAAATTCAACTAAAAACACCGAGGATAGGATTTACAAATTTTACTCTCAAACTTCTGAATAAAGCCAGTCCCAATGTTCACTTAAATTTTAAAGTAAGAAATTATAACAGTGCTTTTTTTGTCTGTCTTCACTTTTGCAGAGGTCCATTAGAACAGTTTTCCCCTGGTGCTATGCACTGATGCTATAGCCTGCAATGATATGTTTTATCTATCTAATTTCTCTCTATATCCAGCTTCTAAGAGGTACTATAAACCTGAACTATCACCTGTTTTCTAGTTACCATTTAAAGAGAATTTCTACCTCATAAACTGATTTCTGATTGTATTGCAGTTTCAAGTGCTATCTCCATTGAAATAAAAGGTCATTGGTGCAGACCACATAAATAGAAAATAGTCAGAAGTTTGTTAGAGAAACCAAACTTGTTTGCAATAAAACAGATAACCCATCCATTATTTCAAAATTTCACTTTTATAAAAGTAATTTTCATTCACTGTTATTGCAGTTAGTCTTGACACTCAAAAGAGGTTTTACTGAGGCAGCTGTTTTAATTACTGTTTTGCAGCCCAGGTCAAATAGCCATGGAGTAGATGATTTTGAGACAAAACAGCTGAAACCACACTCAGTTTTGAGCTGCAGAACCCTCAATTTGGCCATATCTCTAATGTATCACTATCATCTTCCAGGATTTCATTTGATATTTTAAATATTTCTGTGAAATTATTTAATGGCAGAAATCTAAGTGCTTAGTGCCAGCATCATTCCATGCAGTGTAAAAAAAAAAAAAGAACTATAATAACTGTCACTCATTCATTGATGTCAGAATAACAATGAACAGTTATTGTATAAGAAGAGAAAGTTTTCTCCTCTTCAATTAATAAAGCCTGTGTAACTCAAGTTCACCTAGGGTAACTTGTTCATTAGTGATTTTTAAATGATAAAAAAAGAAAGTGAAGACAAAGTTACAAGCCCTTCATGCTGCACATAGTACATCCTGTGGCAAACATGAAAACAGTTGATTTCCTGTCATGATTTTGCTTACCAGGGCCAGTGTGTGTCAGTGTCCCTGGAAAGACACCTTCTGCAGGAATTGTGAGCAGAATGGATCCCTGATATGGCTGCAAAATGCTGCCTTCAGTGGAGTTTTGCACATCCACTGTCCGGGAAAACACACTTGTCCAGTGCCAACCAGCCAAGAGCCGTATTAGGCTTTTAGGATTTTAGGATTAATAGACTATATAGGTGGAATAGGAGCCACCACAGTCACCGCCAACACAAGCAGGGTTATTCCTTCATGAAATGAAGCTCTGTGTGTCTCCATACTCCTTTTCACATAGAAACAATCTCAAGTTGACCATATTACGTTCATTCTGCGATCCTATGAAGGCCAAGTCTTAATTATGAGAGTCTGGAGGACTAAGTCATATTTTGTATTGCATCATAGAATATATGATGATTCCCTGCTGCCACTACAGAATCATACAATGGTTTGGGTTGCAAGGAACCCTAATGATCATTTAGTTACAACTTCCTGCCTTGGCCAGGGACACTTCCCACTAGACCCTATTAACTTTTGCTAGTCCCTATTAACTTTAGGGACTTTATCTGAAACTCCTTTGTTGCAACAGAGCATCTCTCAAATTTTTCATTGGGTGGGAGAAAATCCACTTTTAGTCTTATCCATTATTTTCTTTCATGTTGTCATGGTTTAACCCCAGCCAGCCACCAAGTCCCACAGAGCCACTAGCTCAGTCTCCCGCCAGCAGGATCAGGGAGAGAATCAGAAGCATAAAAGTGAGAAAAACCATGGGTTGAGACAAAGACAGTTTAATAGGGAGAACAAAATCCATGCACATAAGCAAAGCAAAGCAAGGAATTACTTCACTGTTTTCCATGGGCAGACAGGTGTTGAGCCATCTCCAGAAGAGCAGGGCCCCATCACACATAACCATGACTAGGGAAGACAAATGCCATCACTCCCAATATCCTCTCCTTCTTCCTTTCCCTTCCCCATTTTCCATACCGAGCATGATGCCACATGGTCTGGAATATCCCTTTGGTCATTTTGGGTCACCTGTCCTGGCTGTGTTTCCTCCCAAACTCCCATGCACCCTCCCCAGTATGAAAAGCAGAAAAGGCTTTGGCTCTCTGTAAGCCCCACTCAGCAACAACAGAAACATCTCTGTATTATCAACACTATGTTCAACGTAAATCCAAAACACAGCCCCACACCAGCCACCAGGAGGAAAATTTACTCTACCACAGCCAAAACCAGAACACATATTTAATTAGTTAATTGTTGTGTGTGTTCTTTTTATACGCAGGCTCAAATACTCCACTGTGCACATGTTCATGATGGGAGATTATAATTACAAATTAAACTGCATCAGTCTTTCTTGAGGTATATTGTTTTTGCATCTTTCTAAGTCTTCGGATGTAGAAACTGTTCAGATCAGTAACAGTTCTGAAACATTCAATTCTTTTTGTCCCTAAAGAAATGTCTATACCCTGTGCTACTTCTGCCAGGAAAGCTGAAGTATACATAGTGGCAGCAGGGAATCATATCAGTTAGATTCATGTTGTCATTGCCATGAGAACTAAAATTTAAAACCAGCTACATCTAATTTACAAAGCAGTTGCTCCCTGCTGAAATTTTAAAATGTAAGCTTAATTTTGCAGAAAAAGGGGTTTTTTTCACATTTCACACCACAATACCACAATATTTTTCAGTGGATAACACAGCACTCACTCTAGGAACAGTTCTTTAATTACTCTATTAGTTTCATGACAACGAATCCAAGGAAATTATAAGAAACTGTCAATTTCAATGCTAAATTTATACTTATAAATTAGTGCATTATAAGTCCAACTGCCTAATGGAAATGTGTTTAAATTAAAAATTATTATTACTATTACTATTACTATTTCTGTTACTATAATGATGAATACATATTCACCAAGTTCTTCATATTCAGGTGATTCTTCTACTTCTTTCTGCATTTCATGTGATTGAAAATGTTGTCAATATTCTGATAGGTCCTTTGTGTTGTGTTCTCCTGCTAAACCTACCCTTGTTGACCTTGAAAACAAATGCTGATCAGAGAATCATAGAATGGTTTGGGGTGGAAGAGACTTTCAAAAGCCATCTAGCCCAACCCTCCTGCAATGAGACAACCAGATCAGGCTGCTCAGAGCGTGGTCCAACTTGACCTTCAAAGTTTCCAGGAATACAGGAGCTCAAACATCTCTGGGTAAACCCCTCCAGTGTTTCTTCCTCATTGTATAAAGTTCTACCTTATGTCTAATCTAAATCAACTATCCTTCAGTTTAACACCATCACCCTTTGTTCCATCCCTACAGGTCCTAGCAAAATGTCTGTTCCCTCCTTCTTATAAGCCTTGCTTAAGTACTGAAAGGATTCAAAAGGAAATTAATGGCAAAGAACTGGGAGAAAAAAAGATCTAGAAAGAGCTTCTAAGTTATGGAAATATGCTCATGCATAATTCTGCTCAATTACAGCAATATTAAAATATCAATAACAAAGAATATAAAACATATTTACATTGGCAATAAAATTAGTACTTGCTTTTAATTGTACATGCAGCAGAGTACAGCTAGGTATATTCTCTTAAAAGAGGAATATAAATCCAAGCAATTTTGGTTATACATTTACAAAACACCATATTATATTAAATAGTGACCATAACAAGAGATATTTTTTGATTTTCCTGCTAGGAAGACAGAAAATACAACTATAAACTAAATCAATATTAGCTAGGTAAGCCAAAAATTTAGTTAAACGGAACACAACACATGTAAATTAAATCTGCAGTTACGGATTTTTCTGTTCTGACGAATGTATTAAGGAGATTTCTATTAAAAAAAATAAAGTTCATTATTTCTCCTTGCTATGGACCTAGATACAAATTCAATGCTATACCCTTATAGCAAGCTTTGGACGATAAGAGTACAAAATTTCTGAAGCAATTAGTATTATTAGCAAATAGGATCCTATCTTAACAGCAGGACTTACTCTAGATTGTACTGAAAAATAATGAGATTTAATAGAATTCTTTATTCCTATCATCCATTTTTCAGATTGGTATCAATCATACCAGATGTGCATACAAAATACTGAACTCCAAACAGTAGAAATTGTTTGGAGGTTTGCATTTGTACCTAAGATACATTTGTGCCATGCACAGGGTCTTACTGGCAATCCAAACACTGAGAGCTGCAGACATTATTAAGTGTATCACATTTCAGCAAAAGTTATTTTCATTCACAGTTCACACTTCTATTCACATTAGAAAAATTCCAGCTGCAGTTGGTCACTGGTGAGAGATCTCTCCCCACCCTTATCTTGACCCATGAACCCTTTGTTATATTTTCTCTCACCCATCCAGTTGATGAGGGGAGGAATGGAGAAGCTTTGGTGGGCACCTGGCTCCCAGCCAGGCTCATCCCATCACACTTAGGAATTTTGATTTCTGTTTTTTTTAAGCTGTGTTTATTTTGCTCATGAATTAACCAGAATTCTTCCCCATAACACTGATTGAGAGATGTGTTTGAAAAAGGATTGAATATGTACTCCGGCTCAGAAATATCACATACACTAAAGGATGGCTTGATTAGCTACCTTGTTTTCTTCTGTCATAGAAATACTTCTGAATGATTCACAATGAGCACAATGTGGGTCTGTATGTTGGTTTCTCAGCCTTCTTAAAGGAAAGACATATGGGTCAAATGTGGAAAAACAGGATGAACATGGAAAACCCACAGTCTTTCTCCACACAAATGCTAGCAGATATATTGTGCCAGATAGCATGCCTTAGAGTTAGCCCTCAAACCGAGAATTCAACTTTTCAGCTGAAATAAAATTTTAAAATTTTGCATTTTCAACATTATGTAAGATTAATATTAAAACCAAGAAGAAATATTGTAGGTTTTCTTTAGCATGATTTCATCTGGGTAAATTTTTGGGTTTGTTTCAAGTCTGTTGTGACCAGTTTTTGGTTTTATAGTAATACTCATGTAGCCCACTTTTACCTACAGCTATTTTCTTCCCTCTTCTCCCAAGCATGACTTTAAAACAGCCTGAAAACATAAGATATAATCCATCTAGAACATGAACTCACTGAAGTATGATAAATCTATTACAAAACTTCAAGAATGACTTTCAGTATCACTAGGCAACAAAAGTTGTCAAACTGAACTATCTAAATGTATCATTTTATTTTATGAAATGCACACCTATAATACTGTATATACATGTGTGTATGTACATGCACAGATAATTTATGTCAGCGTTTTATTCTATAAATAATAAGCTAATTCAGACAATTACAGCAGTTCAGAGGCCAGCATATGATAAGCTGAAATATCTTTAAAATGCAGTTTTCTTTATAATACAGATATTTTAGCAGGTCTAGTCTAAAAGTTTCATCATCTTGACTTTATTTTCCATTGCTCCTAGCAACAAAGAGTTTGAGAGAAAGAAAAAGACTGAAAGACAGAAATGTGTAACGGGAAATCTGCAAAGATTTTAGCTTCTAAATGTCTATTAGGGTTCTATTTCACAATTCAGTCTTACAAACTCTTTATTGAGGAAGATAGCAATGGCTGATATATTTAAGCCTCTTGACCTGATGGATAATCTTGCTAAAACAGAACGCAAAAAGAACAGCCCTGCCCAGCATAGGCAGTGCTACTCCTGTTGTTGTTTTAAACTCAGGAGCAAGATGAATGCACTAAGTGGTCAGAAAGAGGACTCATGCACCTTTTCTATCTTCTGTGAGTATACCAAATGGCATCAAGCCAAAATCTGGCTCCATGTCATTATTAAACAGTGAGTGTACTTAGCTGGGTGCCAGCGAGCAAGCCTAGTTTGCAGTCCTGTAATTTTCTAGGATAGTTGCAGGCTTTGAAGAAGGCTGGATGATTTCACATTTAGGACACAGAAGACAGTTATGGTATAGCTCATTTCCTGGAAAAGGAGGTAAAAGAATCTCTCTTGAAGGCAAAGTTGTAAAGGATATGGAAGGGTTCTTCAATGAAGTTAGGAAATTCAAACAAATAGATCCCAGGTATTACTCAGATAAAAGGCACAAACAGGCAGAGAAAATTGAGCTTCATTGAAAGATATAGAGACACTTGTCTCCAAAGAGGACATATTCTTTCCTGTGAGACAGTTCCTAAATGGATCAAAGCAATTTTTTACCCAGTATGGTAGGGACAACCTGCATGAACAGTTATTTTGGGTTATAGCACTATAATGGGCACCTGCTATGATTATAGTCATGGTTGTTTCATATATTTCCCAAGACAAAGTTCTGGCCTGCCATTCCAGTCATGTGTGTGATCTACCTGCTCTTTTTGCTCATTTTTTGCAAAACAATTACTCTCTGTTTCTGATTAACCATTGTTTGTGTTCAGCACAGCTTCTAAACTTCCCAAGGTCTTTTTGAACTAGAAATTTAATTGGAGAAAAATGTCTACTAAACACTAATTAGTTTGGAGGGCAATCTGAAAGAAATCTCAGTGAGGTAAATCACTCTCACCTCGAAATGATTAATTATTTTCATGTCTAAGAGCTCCTAATGGGACACACACAGTAAATCTGTTTAGATATTTTGTCTTGTGTTTTTGATGTAAACTGACACAGAGCAAGGGCTGTGAAAGGTGTACTTCTCAGAATGCTTGGTTTCTAACAAAGAAAAAGAAGATACTATTGCACTGCATTAGACGAGGAATTGTCAAAAACAGGTAAAAGCAAGAGATGGCTTCTAGTATTACAAATATGTACAGAACTTTAACATTAATGAAGAGCCTAAAAATTATGCCCAGTAAGTTCTGAATGTAAGGATGAAGTGTATTCTCTCCTCCCCATCCTGCAAGAGGATTTGGCTAATACAATCTTGGAAGAGTAGATAGTATAAGAAATCTCTGAAAACAATATGATCATCTGGAGGGAAATAGCAGCAGGGTTGTACAAACTAAAGAGACTTCCCATATCTAATCTTCTATAAGGTGACATGATTTCTTCAATTTCTTCAACCATAGAAGTTTCTGACTGTGTTGTCTGCTTTGAATTTGATAAATGAATTCACATTTTATTGTGTCTAGGCTCCAATGAAATGTGATAAGGTAGCCCCACAGGAAAAATATTTTTTATCATGCTAATACTTTCTAAATGTTAGGGAAGAAAATAAGCATATATATCTGTTAATTTAAATTTAAAAATTACAAAACTTTTTCTGGAAAACTGTAACTGTTCTCCAGCTTATTGCAGATATGAAAGTAAATATTTGCCTTTAGGATGATCCATCATTTTCCCATTGTGGTGGAATATAATTTTCTGAAGAAGTTGTTAGGGTACACACACTTGTATTTATTTGTAATTAAGTGTTTCTGCTTCATTCTCCTTTTCAGAATTTTGCTTTCTTGCTTGTAAGACTCTTAAATATTTTCACTGGAAATAAAAGCCGGCAATCAACATGCTATGAATTCATTTGTAGCTAAAAGGAGTAAATGAAAAGTTTCAAGCTAACATCTTTTTGCTATGAAACTCTTGTCTCAGAATTTAAACAGTTTACAAGAACATGATTTTTTGTGTCAGCGCATTAAATATATATTTGTGAGCTTTCAGAATTCAGTTTGTAATTAATTTTTATTAAATAAAAGCACTTGAAATTTAAACAGAAACTTTAAAGGGGCATTGAGATAAACCGTATAATGCCATAAAATATGTCTTATGCACAATATCTGGATAATTTAAACTAGTAAATTTCTTGTCCACTTTTTTCATGTCTAAGTGTTATGTGGCTTTAGAGATTAGACATTAAAGTCCTTGTCATAATCTTAAAAAGCTCCCAAGTGTAATTTCAGAAGACATGACTTGCTGTTGTTTACTTCACTTGTTTCATAAGTATCTCTGTGATATTTACCACTTATTCAACGCAAAAAAATTATGGCTTTTATCAAAGTGTGATTTTATGTTTTTATTTCAAATGTAATTTGTGAGTAAACACCTGGACTGAGATGCCAGCTCCAAGGCAAAACTGTAACGCCCTAACTAGGAATGTAATTTCTGCTGTAAGGGGACAGTCTTTCACATTATAGAATTTATTATGATTTTCATTCTGGTGAGAAATTTATTGGAATAAAAACAATTAGTCTTGTATTTGGCACACCTTGAACTATAATTAATTTTTCTCTTGAGCATGAAATACAGAGAGCACAGAAATGCAGGTCAATAAGTAAAGAAGTTTAGTTGCACAGCAAAGTCCATTTTTAACTTTGTTCAGAATTCATTTTCTCATCTCCTGAACAATCACAAGCTTTCAAGATCAGAAAGCAAACGCGTACTATTTTCAAGAAATCATTTTTTAAAAGAAAGATCTCTGCAATTGCACAAGTAGCATGGTTTTAAAAGGTTTTTTTCCAACCTAAATGATTCTGTGATTCCGTGATTTAATTCCTCATAGAAAGCAGGCCCACAAATTTAGTTTCAATTTAGCTTCTAAACATGCAAGATCTGTCACATAAAAAGTTGAGTTTCTAAGGTACTGAGGAGCCAATATAGAATGGCATAAGCATTACTGCAGAAGATTAGTAAAAACTAATTAATTTGTATGATAAGTTATAGCATATCCTGTCAATTCCGAGGCTAATCATGCTAATGCTAATAATGCACATTTTAACCCTATATTAGTGCTGTGAATCACTGCATTTTTGCAAAAGTCTGTGAGAGAATAGTTTTAACAACTATTTCTGGGGAGTACAGTTGCTGGAAAGAAGAAAAGAAGAAATTTCTTTTAGGGGAAAACTGTGACTATTTCTTGGCTTACTTGTTCCTGATTTTGAGCAGAGATTCTACATGCAGAAGCAAAACCTGTTAATTCAGCTCTCATATACCTCAAATAAACACCATGTCCATTTGGATTCCCTTTGGACTCATGTACTGCAGGGTTATTCTACTGGTATGATATCCAGGTTCACTTGGACGGAAATAAAAGCAATCTTCAACTGCCAAAATACTCAAAAGCTGAGGAACTGTCTGCCAAGACTTATACTAGGCTGTGTTTTCCTCATACAAAATTCTCTCTATTGTTGCAGCAGGCTCAGAAGACATGTGGCAGGAGAAACATATCCTGTTCCAGTTCTTACAAGTAAATTAGATGTGGTCATGAGAGACTGCAGGGGTTATAAACAGCAAAATTCAGTGTTTTGTCAGACTATTCTTATTTTCTTTTAGATCTGTGCTTTATGTCAATTAGATACTTGTTAGCATTTAATGGGAGTTCAGCAACAAGATCTAATATTTTTAATCATTGCTCTGTTTTACAGACTAAGAGAATTACAGCAGCTTATATTCCACTCAAACTGGTCTGGAAGAGGAGAAGAGTCTGAGAGAATTGATAACTCCTCATCATGGTTTATTTTCACGGTATGTTCACACATATTTTCAGTAAATTTATTATCATCTAAATTCATGAAGATCAATTTCAAAGCCATCTCTAATGGCTTTTTTTGTTGGGTAACAAGTCCAGTGAATTTGCCCATATCCATATGTGTAGCTTTTTGCAGTTGTTTTGTTTGTTTCCTTATGAAGTGTTCTAAGTTGCTGTCCCAATGTGTAAATTAGAAACCTTTTGACTTCCAACTCTTCTGATCTCTACTAGTCCTATGAGACTTCCTAAGTCTTATTAAAACAAAATCTTTTTCATTCTGGAGGTACAATACATTTGTAATTCATTCTTCTGCTCTTCATTTCTGTTATCCTTCTAATAAACCATCTAAATTTTCCATTATTCTAGAGTAAATTACTCTTACAGAAATATATACCCTTGTGTAAAATATGGATAATGATATTCATCGCCTTTGTATAACACTTGAGATCTTCAGATGGAAAATACTAGATAAGTAAATATTATCATAATAAGCATGTTTTTCATACAAACCAACAATCATAATATAAATCAGATGCATTGTCAAAAGAAATTAACACTGATAGCTTCCCAAACACATTATTGTGTTGAATAATATTCTAACATAGAGATGGTAATTATTTGAAAAGCGGTAACGAGAATATATACTCAAAGAAAAATATGCTGAAAGTTTAATCATGAAAAACAAAAAGAACAAAACATATTCTTGGTAGACTGCTTCCTGAACTCACTGATATTTTTACAGAAGAAAGAAAGAATATTAATAAGCACTGCAATTATTTGCTCACTACTGTGTCTAAATGGGCAATAAGTAAAACAATCAATTAATTGAACTTTCAATATTTATCTTTCAGTGTGTCATCATTCTACCATGGGGCTAAAATATCTCCCTGTGTATAGCAATGTTAGTCATGACTTCAGAAAAATTATGGTTCAAAAACATAGCCTTTTTTAATTCTAACTTGTGCAACATAATGTGGTGTTCTGTGGACAAGGTTATTAGTGTAATGATCTCATTTTTTGATACTCTTCAGCTCATTACCAGTTCTTACAATAACAATAATAAGGGCTTAATATTGACCCTGAAATACATTCTCTGTGACTGGAGATCCATCAATATTTTTGGTCAATAATACTCTGTTATTTCATTGCTCTCCCACAAATTTTGCTAACTAAAACTCAATATTTACTCTTAAAGTTTTTCAACCATGTTTTCCTATTAAAATAAAGTAAATTGTCTAAAATACATCAAGCAATAACTGAATAAGAAAAATCTCACTGGAATACCTTGTTTTGGAAGGATGTCTCCTCATGAAATGTATTATGTGGTGTCTCTGTTATGTGCTATGTAACATCTGTGTGGGAGCCCAAAAACCACCGGTGCTGGGCTTCATCAAAAGCCCCATGGCAGAGAGAGAATGCCCCTCTGCCCCTCTGCTGAGACCCCACCTGCAGGGCTGCATCCAGCTCTGGGGGCCAGCACAGCAAGGACAGGGACCTGCTGGAACCAGGCCAGAGGAGGCACCAAGGGGATCAGAGGGATGGAGCAGCTCTGCTGGGAGGAAAGGCTGAGAGAATTGGGATTGTTCAGCATAGAACAGAGAAGGTTTTGGGGTGACCAAATTGTGGCCTTTCAGTACCTGAAGGAGCCCCCAGGAAAGATGGAGAGAAACTATAAGGGCCTGGAGTGACAGGATGAAGGGGAATGGCTTCAGACTGAGAGTAGGTTTAGATAAGATATTAGGAAGAAATTCTTCCCTGTGAGAGTGGTAGGGCACTGGAACAACTTTCCAAGAGAAGTTGTGTTTGCCCCATCCCTGGAAGTGTTCCAGACCAATCTGGATGGACCCTGAGCAACCTGGTCTAATGGAAGAGGTTCCTGCCCATGACAGAGGGTTTGGTGATAGTCTCTAAGGTCACTACCCACTCAAAACATTCTATGATTCTTTGATGATTATATATTTTTCCCAACATTTACTTATACATGTACTGTCATATTGTTCATCCTAGCAATTATTTTCTAGTTTAAAATGGAAAATAGAGGGGAAAAAATCAGAGATATCAGCTGTTAATTATTTATCTTGGGATGATTTTATGATGATAGTCTATTCCCTGATCATCGGTCTTATGCCCACAGATGGTTGCTGTAGCTTTGAGGCGGGACCAGGGGACCTCAAGCTGGAGCAAGGAGGACTCGTCTGTGAGCCATGGCAAGAACAGTGTGTGATAACCTGACTGTAACCCCCATTCCCTGAGCCTCTGTGGGGAGCAGGTAGAGCTTAGAAAGAGGAAGAAGTGGTGGGAAGGTGTTTTTAGATGTGATTTACTTCTCATTATCCTGCTCTGATTTTGTTGATAGTAAGTCAGTTAATATCCTCAATTAGAGTCTGTTTCGCCCATGACAGTAACTGGTGAGGGAACTCTCCTTACCCCTAACTCATGAACATTTAATTGTATTTTCTCTCCCCTGTGCAGATGCGGAGGGCAATGATAGGGTGGCTTTGGTGGATGTACAGCCAGGGTCAAACCACCACAACACCTAACACAATAATCAAAGAACCATGGACTCCAACAAGCCAGGAGATGAGTGTGGCTGCAGTACGGGCATGGGCCATTCTGCCATCACACGCCCTGAGCAAGGGTTGGTGACAGAGAGCAGGGTCTCCCCACAGCCATGTGGTGACCACCACACAAGGTGACAAAACAGGTCCAGAGAGTATGCCAGGTCTTCCTGTGAGGCCAAACACAAAACAGGGCTCCTGTTTTCCTGGGATTGGGGCATGAAGATCGTCTCCAACTTGTGCCAGGGCAAGTCAGGACTGCTGGTGCCCTCACAGCTCTGATATTGACTGATGTACACATTGGTGCTACATGTTTGAAGTAACCCTTATAGAAGCATATATAATTCCCTTTGTATATAAACATAAGAGATTGTTAAATGTGATTCTTGTGTGCACTATACCTTATTTTATATTTTTGATATGGGTATGCCCCCTTATAAGATTTGTAGGAAGTTTTTCTGCCTATTGCTTATGGTAGAGATATCTGCCTAGGCCGTTGTACGGGTGTAAAAGTCTCTAAAAGGTCTTACAGCATTTTAGTTTTCAAATAGAGTAATTTATTTATACAAAAGCACATATCTGAAGGTAAAGAGTTCTGAGAGCGGCCTTATTCTACAACTAATTACAAACCTAGGCAAACAAAGTCTAAACAAGACAATAACCAAAGCATAGAAATCTTAACACACAGAGTTCTAATGAAACAGCAAACAAAGCACAGAATTCCTAACAAGCAGAACTAGTAAGACTATAAGCAAAGCACATATCTGACATTACAGCCTCTAGGTAAATCAGCCTCCCATCTGACCCCAAGCAGGATTTTCCAACCGTGGGGTCACAATCACAGAAAGGGAACACAAGATCACAGATCCCAGACAGGGGTCCCGACCGCAGGGATCACAGTGGCAGTGGGGGGGTCCCCAACTTGGCAGAGTTCCCAAAAGCAGGGCTGCAGGGACAAGGAGGGGTCCCAGGGTCCCAAACCCCTGCAGTTCCCGGTTGCAGAGACAGGAACTCTCACAGACTCCCCAGCAGCCCCGAACAGAGTCCCGGGGCAAACGCCGCAGGGGAAAAGGGAAGGGACGGGATCGCAGGGGCCAGGGAGGATCCCTGGGGTCCCGAACCCTCGCAGGAGGAAGGGACGGGACCCCAGGGCCCAGATCTCAGGCTACCTTTAAATGATACCTTTAGAATCCCATTCGGCTCCCTGGCAAGGCTCCTTCCTCAGGCTGCAGGAGGTGGAGGTTGGATCGATTGATCAGATTGATCACTCGACCAATTCCTCCAATCCGTCCCCCTGACTGACTGACACAGAGGCTTTTTATCCCAAATTGCAAAATGCATATTCATATTTTTTATCTACACACTAACCAATCTAGGTACAATTCTAAAGTTCGTAAAACTACGAAAATCAGCATCAAAACCTACGCACAAAGCATATCTATTAACGTAAAACTCTATCTTACTAGCATAAGGTTCTACCTCATTGTACATAAAACTCATACTAAAAATTATAAACAGCACCTTACTCTATTTTTGTTATGTCTGTACTCTATCACTAAGCCTGAAGCTGTGTCCTTCTACACTGAACTAGGACTTAAGGCATGTAAAGCTTAAAGCTAAGGGTTAGATTTCTACTTTATGTATCTAAAGCCTTTATATATTCTAATTTTTCTAAAGGTTTTAATTCTATCTCTGTACTTTTCACTCTCTGTGGAGGATCCATGGAAACATGGACTCCAACAGATATCAGTTTAGAAAAATATTCTAAATAGTAAACAATGACAGCCACTGAAAAATAAAAAACATAATTTTGGAAAACGCACTGAATTACAGGTACATTCATGATACTTTATCTCTCTTGGATTTATGAATACACAATAATATGGCAGCAGTCTTACACTATATAGTGGATGAATTTCTGTTCTTCCATTTATTGTATAGTTGAGTACTCTACCCACTTTACAAGTCATGTTCTGTAGTTTAAAGGTTCCTTTGGATGGGTTCATTCTTTATTAAAGAATTATCATCTATTTCCTCTACTAGTAGTGGAAACTAAAAAAATAAGTATTCACATTGGAGACATCTCTATTGTTGTTCAAGGACAACTTACCCTGGGTTACAATATTAAATTTTAAATTGCAGATAATTCTCAAAAACACATGGGAAGCAGCACTGACATGCATTAGATAAATGTACTGTTAATGGGAGAAAATATAGGCTAATAGGAGGTTGTTTTCCAGCAAAAAAATTGTTTTTCAGAGGAGATGATTTATGAAGTAGTCCATGATGAAATTTTAAAAAGAAACAATTGCAATACAGACTAATAATGTTAAGTTGCTAGTCATATATGAAGTTAGTGTTTATCAAACTATGTCTCAACCTAAGAAAATTTCAGATTTTTGCAAAATTATAGAAAAAAATTTAAAACATTATGAGTGAGTAGGACATTGAGAAATACTTCCTAGCATTTGAAAAAGATGTCACTGACTACTTCTTATAAGAATATGACAAGAGTTTAAAACAGGAATAAAAATATTCTAGAATTCATTAACTCTAGATGAAATATGTTTTATTTAAGGAATGTAGAATAAAAAATGTAACCCTGGAAAATTTTGATTACGATAGTAACCATAGTGGTAAAATCTATGTAATTTAATAAAAACTACTAATACTGCATTGACAATACTTGTTATTAATATATGACAATATAACACTATGATTATTTGAAAAACTAAGTGCAAAGCTTCCTTCATTAGACTTTAGGAAGAACTGATGACATGTGAACCACCTGGATCTACAACAGCAATACGATATACTTCCTTCTCCTCTTCCCTTTCCAGAATTCTACATACTTATAATTTCTATATGAAATACCTTTTTTATCCTGAAAGACTTTAGTATTGCATTTATCAAAAATATTTTACCACCTTTTTTTTTGTCATAGAGATGTCATCAACTCTTACAAAGTTGATCAATATGAAACTTTACAGCAAGAGTGCTCAGTTCCACCTCTCTTACTTGTAAGAAATCCAGCTTGACATGAATTGATTCAAGTCTATTGATATGAATTTTGCTCAAGTCTGAGATTTAATTGATGTCTTTAATGTACTAACAGGAATTCAAATCAAACTCTAGGAAATAGTGTCCTTCCTATAATTTTTCAATTCATTAAGTTCAATTAAATTTTTTAAAGTCAAAAGATAATTCAGGCTGAGGTTGTTAAGCGATAATAAACATTAGAATAGGAGATTTTTAAGCAGTGTGGAAGGCAGATATTTGATATATAGAATTACTGTTTAGAGTTTAATTTTAATATTTTTTTGCTGAAGGTAAATCTGAGACTTTATCAGCTTCATAGAAATAACATATCAAGGGACATATTGGAAGATGGTGGCAAATATTTGGTAAATTAAGTCAAAACCAGCATTTCCTTTTCCCAGAAGAAGCTAGAGTAATAAAGAAACTACAAAAGCTTCCAATTTTGATTGACTGAAAGAATTGAAGATCAGGTTTCAAATATATATTTAAAGAATGTGTGTAGTGAGAGTACTCCACACTAGAATCTGCCTTTAAATCAGTTCTATTAAAATGATATCACATCCTTGTTTGCCTCAAAATCCAATTGTACACAGATTGTTGTACATAAACACATGCTTTAGATATTCTCTCAAATCTACATTATATCAAATCTACATTAAACATAAATTCAAATGCTGAGTTCCTCTTTTTTTTTGTTTTTATATGGTTTTCATATTTCATTTTAAGAAAATGTCCTGGTGAAAAAAAGGTTAGCTTGCATGTAACTACTAAGCCTAAGCTGAATATTTAAAATAGTTTGTTATTTGCATTTTTCACTTTATGTCAAAACATCAGGAATGTAAACTTTTTTACCTCCAGAATCAATTTTCAAAAAACATAGCTACATTTTTTATATCTCTATAACCAAGGTTGCCTCAAGGTAGGAAACCTGTGATAGCAGAAAATAGATTAATTTTTCTTTGTAAAGACAAAGTAATTGTCAATATCAACATTGGTTGTCATTTATTCCACCTTTCTAGGGCTTTGCATAATGGTTAGGTTAATATTAACATTATTAAAAATCTTTTTAACAACCAATCAATACTTGGATCACCACAATATCTTTCAACTCTCTGTAATTTATTTTATTAGAACTGCCATTTTTGCTCATAACTATATTTGAATATTAAATAATTAATGACAATCAGTTATTTGACTGTACAATTCCTTAATGACATAAAAATGTCCTTGTGCTGTGAAATAATAAAATATTGTCAATATTAGAAAAAGTTAATATCCTTTCTGGATATATATTTCTAACATCTGCACCTTCAGGAAAGAGAATCAAGTAGAAGTTGGTTTCTGTTCTTTGGGTAATTCCATATCATATCTTGTAAACCTTTACCTCTAGAACCACATATGAACTACTGTCTGAGTGGGATGCTCTGGGTGGAATTCTGTTGACTGGCACCACCAGCTCTCTAGTCACAACTTCCTGAATGGTACTTGCCAGTTATAGAGACATTTACATGGCATAGTCAGAGGAAAATCTCGTTGCACACTGCAATGGAGTTGTGAATTTAAAGATAGGTCAATATTTACCTATAACTAATTGAGCATTATTGAAAAATAATAACCTACATATTTGTGAAAAGAGTGGAGTTTCCCTTGAGGTTTTTCCACTGTTTTGGCAAAAAACTTATTTGGGAATGTAAAAATTTGGTGTGCCTTATTTTTGTTCAGTATAAAAGTGTCTATTTTTTCTAAGTGACTCATTGCCTCCTTCATTAACTAATGAAAGAGCAGCATTCAAAAAAACTGGCATGTATTCATACCTTGGTTAAAACATACTGAAACACTTGTTAATGTGAGATGTGAGAAAATAAACTCTTTTTATTTTTTTTTCAAATCAATAATAAATAATTGTGTACACATAGTGTTTTAGCTCTGTGACTGTACACGGTCCTGGAAGAATCCAGATGCCAAATGTAAAGAATGACAGACAACATGGTTTCTACAGAGAATCTGAGGAACAGAGGGGAGATCTTGCACAAGACTAAATCAGATCAAAGATAGCTGGATAGATCCATTACTGCTAAAAGCACAGTTTAAGGGTACATTTAAGAATATATGTATACTCTTAAACAAAGGTGCATGCACACCCATTCTACCCATGGTTGCCTTTAATGGCAGAGTTGCTTTTGTTCTATTGATTGTGTGACAGTTACATGTTCAAACCTCATGTGATCCTTATTGGTACTTGGCCTTTCTCAATTTTCAAAAAGGAAAGGGATCCTTAGAATATTTTCATATCACATTTCATAGGTTTTTCTCTCTCCTGTTCCTGTACTCTTCATTTAAATGTGAGGGATCGAATCTTTTTCTAATCATTACAAAAAATTATATTAAGACAAAAAAGCCCAGTGTGATGGTACAACAACGAAACAATTTTCTGCTGAACTGCACCTGTCTATGAACTTCAAGACACACTTTCAAATTCCACTGAAAAGAACTATTTTGTATGAAAGCTATCACTTTAGAGTCCCCCATTTTCACTTGGGGTAATTTATTTTTGGATGTTCCTAGTTTTGTTGGGTTTTTTTGGTTTGGTTTGGCTTTTTGGTGTTTGTTTTTGTTTGGGGTGGTTGTTTTTTGGGTTTTTTTGGGGTTTTTTGGGTTTTTGTTTGTTTGTTTGTTTGTTTTTGTTTTGTTTGATCACTTGGTTTGCATCCTCACATTCTAGTTCTGTGTTATTACTATATATTTTTGCACAGATAAGAGAATTTCTTTGTAGTATGATCCATCAATATTTTAAACTGGATCAGGAATGACACATTTGGGAAACCTGTGAAGATTTCTGTGAATTTACTTCCCCATGGCAACTTCTTTTTATTAATTAGCAATCTTGGTATTTTGATAATCAATAGTTGCACAAAGCAATAAAATAACAAAATAGAATCTCCAACACATGCTAAAGTATTTATTGCAGTTTTTTCACATATGGGCAAAAGTTTGCCTCAGACTTTGAGACTGAAAAAAGAATAATCTGGGCACCAAGGAAGCTTCTTCCTTGATACCAGCTGTGTAGGTGTTGAGAGCTCACACAAATAAATAAACAGTATATCTATGTGTGTATATATGTGTATGTGTTTACACAACTTTTGGCCTTTAGAAAGTGTTATAAATGAAAAGGTCCCAAAAACATCCAAGTTGAAGTTTAGCAGCAAATTTTAATTGAAATGAATATAATTAAATAAGAGGATACATTCAAATAAAATGTATTGCATCCTTTATAAAAGTAATTTAACAGTGAATGGACCCGGTATCAATAAAGCATGAGCAAAAGGCTGGCTGGCCAGGTCAGGGTACATGTGCAGGGTTCAGGACCCTACCCCATGTTTGAATCAAAGCCTATTTCATCTATACTTCTATACTGTAGCCAACACCCCATCTCTTCCCCTCTTCAATTGTCTCCTCCCAGTTTCAATTCTTGAAGTCTGCATCACCTTCTTCATCACGCATGCTCCAGTTGTTATTTGAGGGTCTTCTGACTCCTTTTGGTGGTCACTGGGATGAAGGCTACTCCTCTTCCTTGTATGTCCTTTGTTTGACCTTGCAAGTTATACATATGTGCCAAGCTAGTGTTATACAACTAAATAGTTCAGTTCTATTAGATATAGCCAAAAAGTAACATCTGGCCTTATCTTAGTTTTCCTGGACTCATCTCAATCTCTTTTTAGCATCTGCAAGGACACTACTCCCTAACTGTCCTTGGTTTCATGTCCTGTTTTCTCATGTTATTTTGCCAAGGAAAAAGGGGAGGGGGGGAGCTCTTCTACCACTACGCCTTTATCTGAAGTTAGTTTTACTAATTCTGCTAATATTGATTAAATATAGAGTTACAATACTAACCTATTGATATTAAGTGATATTGAGTACATATATTGTTACAATTTAGCACCAACCATGCTCATTCATTACAAAAGGAACTCCAAAGGCTGAAAAAATCCCTGCTGTAATACTGCATTTATGTAGCAACGTATCTTTATAACAGGCCATTTTGATGCACCAGTCAAACTATTTGTGAGTAATCTTATCAAACCACCTGCAGATGAACCCTCTGGAATTCATCAAGGTTACTGAGAAAAACAGGGCTAAAAGTAAGGTTAAAAGAGCCTGAGAAACTGACTACCAAGAATGCTAAACTTGGATAAAGGAGGCACAACATGATGAGGGATGCTTGACCAATTAGATGTCTTGAAAGAGATGTGCATGTCTCATGAACAAGGGTCTTAGTCAACCCAGAGATGTGTGCCCACGTGGATCTTAGACTTAGAATCTTTAATTGGCATTTAATGTAAACAATAAATGGCTTCTGTTGAAATCATATTGGTTCTGTTGTTCAATTGCTCATTCCCCTCTGCACGTATAAAATCTAGGTGCTGCTGAAGGATTACACATCTGATTTATAGACTGCAATTTAGCAAGCACTGATTATGATTCTTGCAGTGGGTTGACCCTCTCTCTAAGGCTGTAATAGATAATCCTGTTCTGTTTCTCATTTAATTAATTAGCTTAGCATTATTGAATATATAACCTGTTTGCAGTTATGTATCTGTTTCAAACACAGCAAATGACCCAACAAAAAATGTTTGGGATGTAATAATTTGAAAAAAGGAATATAAACAGAATCAGTTTTCAAAATATTTGGGCCTAGGTTAGATGCAAGTATACTAAAATTGCTGTATCCAGGGATCACTGGAATGGTTACCTGAATAAATACGCAGATATTGCTTTGCTCAACTAGCTAATTAACCAGATATTATAAACTGGAAATTCAGTCTAAGTTTTATAAAGAAAAGGTTGAAGAAAGATACAGCATTCAGTTCAAAGATTGCTAGAACTCATTTGTAATGGAGGTGCAAAACTGTACATACTGGTTTGAAAGCAAAACCAGTGAGACTCCAAGTCAGAAATACAATTTAATAGAGAGAGAAGAAACAAACAACAACAACAACAAAAAAGGGTAAAATAAAATAAGATAAATGCAATAGTACAAAGGACCACTGACAGAGTCAGAATGCAAACCTGACACCCTGTTGGTCAGGGCGTTGGAAGCAGTCCAAAGTAAGTCCTCCTGGAGTGACAGATGTGGCTCTGTTGGAGTAGAGATAATCCTCAAGAAAGGGGCCAGTCATCCTCTGGGAATCCAGTGCAAACAGGCTCCCTTGGTGTTTGGGATTGCTGGTTTTATCCTGTTGGAAAGGCTTTGGCTCCTCCTACTGAGTGGAGCATCTCCCAATGGGATGAGGTGATGTTATCAGTCATGTGAGAGCCTTCAATGGCCCATTCACAGGGGATGTCCCTTGGAGGAGGATGGGTGGAGGAAGAGATAAGAAGGCACTGCCTTATCTGGTGTTATCAGGTGTCCCATTAACAGAAGGCATCTGCCCTCTTCTCCCCCTAGAGTTACAAGAGATAAAGAACAATATCTCTCAACCAGTTGCAACAGATGAAAATAGAATACACATCTTTGGTTACATTTGTCAACCCAAGACACTGTATGATGAATATCTGTAGAAAGCTGCTTCTGAAATGTGATCCACTCAGTAACATAAAGTCAGTTTCTTGACACTGTCCATCACAAATTCCCATCCCATCCAATACAAAAAAAGTTATTATTCTTCTTTTTCAACTGAAAGAAATATGAATTATTCCAATCAAGAAGAGCACTGATATTTGAAAGTGATTTGAAATAAAGTATGTCTCTTGATAAACTTATACAAGTAGATTATGACTGACAAAAATTCTGATAATTTCTATTTTGTAGAAACAACTTGCAAACAAAGGGGCATATATACAGGTGAATAAAGCAGCTATGAAACTGCCACTGCCTGCTAACTGGCACATCTACCTCTGTAATTCAAGTTGAGGAAATGAGTTTTTATCTAGAGACCCTGGATGCAGTCCTCAGCAGAGAGTATCTCAGCTAAATGTTTCATTCAGAGTCCAATAACACTGTATTTGAAATGAAGTTTTTAAATATAGAATACTTCTTGGCAAAAGGTGATTTTGGCATTTTTTTCCCAAACCTTTTAGGATGTGACCTTTTGCCATATTTTGAAATATACAAGAATTATTGCAATGAAGAAACTTTTCATTCTGGAAGCTTAATGTCACTTGGATTTGGAACTAGATGATCTTTAAGGTCCTTTCCAACCCAAAACATTCTATGATTCCCTGATTGATTCCTTTTCCTTCTAGTATTTCTAAATATCTATTATTGTAAATTAGAAATTTACAATTAAAAAAACCCTGAAATCTATACAACTATTAGGTAGAGATAATACAGATAGTAGGTATAGATGTTGATTCTCCTTTTAAAATGTTGTAACTAGGTGTACACAATTATCTTAATTTTAGTGGCAGGTGTTTAATGCCACATAAAAGAAATTACCAAGTTAATTTCAAAAAGACTAGTAACAGTTTCAAAAATTGCTTCTCAGTGAAGACAAATAATTATAAATTTTAGGAAACATCCTGTTGAATTGACACAATTGTAATGACATCTCTGTAGGTGGCTCATATCTTGCACTGTTTTATAAGCTGCTTGGAGCATAATGACAGCATTTGCACAATAGGCCTACGCAAGGGTGAGGCAGCATAATTGCAGCAGCAGTGAAGCATGAATACAGACTAATTAATGAAATTGGAACTGTTACACTCATGCTCACATTTCATCTATCTTATTTCATTTCCTTTTACATGCTTTTGTGGTCACAGAATTGCTGTGTTTGTTGTCTGAATACTGCCGATAATACTGTCCATTTGCTGCCTCCATCTTCCTGTTTTCTTGGAATGTATCAGTTGTATAAGCAGAACTCCAGTTACTGCAGATTCTCCTTTAAGATTAAGGTCATGCCATGGGTTGTCCATGCTCCCTTGCATATGCAGTATGTATGTAGATATGAATAAACATATATACATACCCATACCTATATGCACACACACCTAAATTCACGCATACTTCTAAGGAGCCTGCAAGAAAGATCAATAAAGAGACTATTTACAAGAGCATAATTTTAGGACAAGAGGGAAAGGCTTCAAAGTGAAAGAAAGCAGGTTTAGATAACGTATTTAGAAAAACTTCTTCCCTGTGAGGGTGGTAAGAGACTGATGCAGTTTCCTATACAAGTGAACACCCCATCCCAGGAAGTGTTCAAGGCCAGGTTGGATGGGGCTCTGAGAAACCTGTAAAAGGTGTTCCTGTTCCCCACACAGTAAGGGGGATGAAACTAGATGATCTTTATTGTCCCTTCCAACCTAAACATTTTACATTTCTATATTTATCCCTTTTCTATGTCTTTCCATTGATCTAGAGCTACTATAGAACCTATGTTTGTATGTGTATGTATGTGTGTATATATATATCTGCACAAAAACTCTTACATGAGTCACATACTATTTTCTGTATGTTTATACACACTCGGAGTTAAGCCAAGATGCCATTGTAACAACAACAACAACAACAACAACAAAAGCCTCTAGGAAATTTAATCCACTAGTTTCAAGTAATATCACACATCTGAAAAAAAAATTACACAAATAGCCTGCTTAAAAAGAATGAATACAACAGGTGGCACACAATTTCTGCTCATGCTGTGCTAGAAGAAAAATGTCTGCTTCTACAGATGAAAATTCTGGGAAAAAAAAATCATACCAGAGAATGCCACTGCTATTCTGCAAAAGGTGTAGTGCCATATCAATCTCTACATATGTCATTTAGTGTCATCTTGGGGAAAAAGATCACACAGGCATCTAAACCTTTAAAAGCACTTTCCTAAAGTTCAAAGAGTGTTAAGCCTAAGGATGTGCAAGGGCTCAGTAATGCACATTCTCACAAGCACCAACTACTACATTTTTTTCAACAAAAAGGTACTATATCATTACTTTATGTTTCTTTTATGCTTCTCTTTTTCCAGTTAATGGGAACTTCACTGGCCTGCCGTGGCTTCTTAGATATAATGCATAGTGGCTTAGCCACTTCCTCAGACAATTCTCTCAGGACCTGTGGACATATTTTTTCAGATATCAAGGATTTTGGAATATTCAGGTGCTTTAAATGGTCTCAAGCCAAGTCTCCTATTGTGGATAGTTAACCATTCCCCCAGTCCCTGCTTGCACCTTCTGAAACTTGGGCAGTGTGGTTGGAACACTTGCTGGTTAAGAATGAAGAAAAAGAAATTGCTGAAGTTAAGACTGAGGCAAAATAAGTTGTTCAACCTTCTCCATGTTCCCTGTATCCTTTGTGAGAGGACCCACATTTTCCCTTGTATTTTTTATCACTGATTTACTTTTTCAAGTTTTTTTTATTACCCTTGATGTCCTTGGCCAGATTTACTTCTACCAGTGCTTTAACTTTCCTAACTAGATTCCTGACTGTTTAGACAACTTCTCTGTATTGCTTACAGGCTACTTTCCCTGCTTCCACTCCCTGTAATCTATCTGTTTATATCTGTTTAATTTTGTCCAGTAGCTCCTTGTTCATATATGCCTGGTGTTCTTCCCTAGTTTCCTTTTTGTAGGGCTGCACAGCTCTTGAACTTGGTGCAGACAATCCCCAAATATCATTCAGGTTTTTTTAGACTCTCTCTGCCCTCCCGTGCTCTATCCCATAGTATCCTCCTGAGGAGATCCCTGAAGAGACCAAAGTCTGCTCTCCTGCTCTAGGGCAAAGGAGCTTGCTGTGCACCCTCCTTTCATCCCCAAGGATCTCAAACTCCACCCTGGTCACTGAAGCTCAGGCTGCCCTTGAGCTTCACACTCCCCACCAGCTCCTTCTTATTGGTGGGAACAAGGTCCAGCACAGCATCATCACCAGCTGGCTCCTCTGTCACTTGGAGGAGGCAGCTGTAATCAAGGCATTCCACGAACCTTCTGGATTCCTGTGCCATACTGTGTTTTTCCTCCAATAGATCTCAGAGTCCTCTTTGAGGACTTTGGCTGTCTCAGTCTGTTGCAGTTTTCTGTCTGGAAATTTCTTTCTGTCACTTACCTCTGCAACATTTTGGCAAAAAATTAGATCAAAGGAAGTTTCATTATGAAGGAATAAATGTTAAGATAAAGATGGTAAAGAGGAATTTGGGATAAAACAAAGAAAAAAATCAAACAGCAGAAAAAACCCCACATATTTTTAAATTACCAGATTATTGGAAACAATAGAGAAAACATTACAGTTTCATATAATGGTTTGAGCTGGAAGAGATAAACATCATCTTGTTCCAATCCCCCTGCCATGGGCAGGGACACCTTCAGCTAGACCAGGTTTCTCAGAGCTACATCCAGTCTGGCCTTGAACACTTCCAGGGATGTGGCATCAACAGCTTCTCTGGGCAACCTGTGCCAGGTCCTCACCACCCTCATACTAGAGAATTTCTTCCTAGTATCCAATCTAAACCTACTCTCTATCAATTTGAAGCTTTTCTCCCTTGTCCAGTCCCTAAATGTCCTTGTAAACAGTGTCTCTTCCTCTTTCTTGTAGGTCTCTTTCTGATGCCTTAAAGAACCCAGAAATAACACACTTTTGAGATAACAGTAGTATAAAGGTTGCACTGTATTGGAGGCCTCCAGGGGCAGATATAAAAATGTCCACAATATGCCCACCCCCACATGGGGTGAATGCCGTTTTATAACTTTATTAAATCAGCATAATTGACAAAAATCCCCAATTAGAGACATAAGTGGTGAGGCAACTTCCACCCAGTTCAAGCTCTTCCTAATTCTCTCTCCTTTTTTTAGGGACTTAAAGTTGTTGATGAAAATAAATCTTGAAGTGTTGGTTTTGACCTTGATTCCCAGGGAGAACCAAGATGGGATAGGGGGCCTTGCACACCACTGGGCCTTGAAGCTCTGCAATGTTTTGTCTTTCTGCCCAGGGAAAAGGTAGGGAAAAGTATTGGGAAAACTAGCTACAGATACACTAACAGGCTACAAAAACATACGCAAAGAATACAGAGAACATGTAAAAGAAAAAAGGCAAAAATCAATTCAGCATCACTTCAAGTACTATTTGTTTGGATATGTCAAAACAAATACTGATATAGGGAAAGAAAATTGCTTCCCAAAAGCGGGAAGCAGGTGGTATTTCCCACTGGAGGTACATGGGAAAACCATTCTCTTTAAATGAGCCTTTTTTTAAACTGATGATATTACAGAGTTTAATTTGCACTGACTTAAGAAAAATAAAATGAAACACTGGAAGATAAACAAAAAAGTGATCTTATATGGAAGATCCAGTTCATAAATATGTTTAATTTCTATTGTATTGTCCCCAGCAGTAGGAAAAAACAGGCAGAACTTACCATCTTTGCATTAGTGATACTCATTAATCCAAGCAGAGCAACATTGTGTGCAACTACAAAAGGCACCTCTGAACAGCACCAAATCTTCAATTCAATTAATAAGATTGTTATGCATGGTTTTAATCAGCTAATATTAATTGTTAATGATCATCCATAACATCTGGGGAAAAAGGGCAGCTGCAGCACATGAAATGCTTCTGGCATTGAACAGCACATTGTCATAGAGAAGAGACTTCTCTGAAGTGACAACATTGGGTCAGCACAAAGGCATTACACAGCCTTGCTTGTATTTTCTGCTTTTTTTGTTTGTTGCAAGTTGAATTTTGCACACTTGACTTGCAGCATCTGTTTTTTCATGCTCTTTAACCCTGCTACTGGATTCTTCCTAGAACAAGATCACACTGCAACTTGAAGAACAGTGGAGGGCAAGTTTTAATTACTTGACCTGGCTAATTTCAGTTGCTTTGCATAGGTTTTCTTGGTTTTTAGAAGACGATCTGTATATTCCCTCATTCTAGATTTCAATCAACATCTGGTCTCCTACCAGGGAGGTTTTCAGTAACTCTGAGACCCCTAGATCATACCATTTTTTCAAGTTTCAGCTTTTCTTATGTTAAAAATCGATTTTTTCATGTCAGTTTAGTAGAATTTTCTGTAATAAAAATGTACATACATTAAACAATACATTCTGTAGTATCTTCTTACTGAAATTCTGAAAAATACATGTTTAAAATCAGGTTTTTACTGGAAATAATAATTGTCTACATTTCTGCCATCAGCATTAGTCAATCAGCTGTTTACAGACATAGTATGAAGCTTCCTTTAAGCTCCTCTGCTACTCTATCATATTTTGAAATGATCTTGGCTGTTAAGAGCCTTTCTCTATTATTCCATTCTGGCCATGTTTCACTCAATAATTTATCCAAGATAATATATGTTTGGAAGTCACCCAGAGACAAGTATGAATAATGTCCATCTCAATTTGTCATAAAATGTGTGTGATGAGGAAGATAATTAAACTTTTGTAAATAATCAAACACACAGTAGAAAACAACTGAAAGCGTTTTTCCTCAGTCGTATATAAACTAATTTTCAGGCCAATGTTGAATAAATAGGAATGACTTTGTACTTGCAGCTAAGACAGTCCATGTAAATGCTTTAGAAAAAGTTAGTTATATGTGCTTGAACATAAGTTTAGGAGGTAAACATTGTCCATTTTATTAATTGCTGCATATATTTGTCTTAATGAAGACATGATATCTCTATCATGTTAGTGCTGTTACTGTGTATTAAAAATAGTTTGAAATTGTACCACAAAAATAAAAGAGAACAAACATTATCCTGGAAATATAAGGAAAAATAATTAATTAAATATATGGCCATTGGTCAGCAAAAAGTGAATCAGATTTTTTAAAATCACTATTTCTACCATTCTTACTTTGTTATTTATAATGTTGTTATTATTTACAACCCCAAATTTTTTTGTTTATCTATAAATGATATTTCAGAAGCAAGTGGTACCAGTAAGACAGTATTTTCTTAACAGTAAATGCTAACCGATGTTGGACCATTTCAAACTTCAAAAATAAGCAATGGACACATGACTATTTTACCTTTGAAATTCAAGGCAGTAGACTGAACACCATGAGGACTGAGTTTTTCTAAAACCCCAGTGTCGCCCTGGTTTTTCTGAGTTTTTCTAAAGCCTTCTACTTGTTTATAAGATGGAGTCAGTTCTTTAGTTTCTGCACAATATTAGGAGCAGTTTTTCAGGTTCTCACGCCTTGGAACATAAACCTTCTTGTTTCTGTTCACTGTCTTTAGTTTACATATTTCTTTTCTATTTCTGAAAATGATGTTGGTTGACAGCTGATCCGGCCAGTGGGGTGAAGGGGTAGTAACCCCAGAAGCCAATCCACAACCAGACCCACAAATGTATAAAAATGAAAGAAATAAACAGGCTCGCCCTGTTTTTGGGGAGCAGCTCTGCACTGCAGACCTCCTGCCTCTGGGTGTTGTTCCGTGTGTTACCTTCACACCCCAGTTACTTTTTTCCCTCTCTTGTGAGACAGCAGAGAGAGAATATGAAGCACAAACATGAGAGAATTGGTTGTCTGAGATAAAAACTGTTTAATGAGTGAAGGAGAGGTGAAGAAGAGGGAAGTGATGCAAAGGCAATTTCTCACCATTTCTCACAAGCAGACTGATATCCAGCCAGTCTCCGAGCAACAACTGCCTCCCAGACCTGCCGCTCCTCACTGGACTCAATGATCCTGCTGGGTCCCTTCCAACTCAGAATATTCTGTGATGGTGTGATGTTTGGCATGGAATACCTCTTTGGCCACCTGGGTATGTTGCTCAAGTTATGTCCTTTCCTAACCTCTTGTGCTCCACAGTCTTGCCCCGGGGAGTGAGGCAGAGTGAGGAACATTGGTGCGTAATCTACACTTTGGGTCACAAATCCAAAACATAATGCTGCCCTCTCTGTTGTGAAGCAAATTAACTCCACCACAGCTGTACATATACGAACTAGCATTGCAGACAAAATGGGTTTCAATTACGGCTTTTTTAATAAGGATAACCTCTGTTAAAAATGCAAGTTTTTTTTAATCACGTCTGGTTGTTTATAAAAAGTACAAAATTCAAACCCAGGATATGCTTCTAGACACACTAGGGAATATGTTTTGAATTTCTGAAACAGTCACAAACACATTTTTCAAAGCTCTTTCTAAGGGTTTGTGCCTTACATCACAATTGCATTCTTGATTTTTAATTAATATAGGTGAGAAAGTCTGAGTCAGAAATCTTCAGTGCTCTGTTTCCCATGTACAGCAGCAGCAAGAGCAAAAGAGTGAAGCAAAAATAACAAATTCCTATGGAACAATGAGCATTTTGCTGCATGTGTACAGCCTGCAAACAGCATAATTCTGTGCAGATTTTTGCACATGTGCAAAAAAATAATCAGACAAATTTTCTCAGCACTCATTATATGGAAGTAATGAAACAGAAAATCGAAATGACCCATAATCAATATATTTATGGCATCATTCCCTCACCTAAAGATGTCATTTTTGAATCAGTAGAACAGTCAAAACAAAAATGAAGACCAGCAATGCCACAAGTTGTAATGAGCAAGAATAAATAAAAATATTCCTACTGTAACAGAAGTATCACAGCACAGTGAAATGCAGAAAGACAATGGCAGACATACAAACCACAAGTGAAAATCTCCAAGGAAAAGGTACAGCATCCCAGAACAACACAGAGATACTCAAGAAGACAGAAGAATGACCAAGACAAGCACTTACCATCTAGTTAACTGTCTCAAAAACTGTCAAAGCTAAGACGGGAAAACATGAATCTTATTGCCTTTAATGAGAATCATGAAAGATTTATGTTTATGTTTATGAATAAAATTCCTGTGACATTGAAAACATGCGCAATTATCAAGTCACTTCATTTGTATGGTACAAGTTTGAACTAGATTACAGTCACCACCCAGAATCTGAACAAGGGAGTATCTGCAAATAAGAATCCAAGGGGTCATTTGAATCTGACAGGTCACAAAAACAGTCTGCAAGGTGAGTGGGGACTTATTATCAGGGACAAGTAGTTAACCGAGATAGAAATCAGTCATAAAGGATTTAATATCCCCAACAAAAAGAGAGTTCTTTTATACAGGAAGCAGTAATAGCAAAATAAAGTCCCCAGGCAAACTAATCTGTTGAAGTACATTATATTAAGGTCAATCAGTAGAGAAGGAAGGAAATAGAAGTGTGGTATATAGCAGTACAGAGATACAACTACAACAGCCTTGAAAAATGCAATCTGAAATTACAGTTAGCTATTTAGGTAACAGCAGAAGAGAAAAGCTTGACTTGAAGTATCAGTTGTGGTGGTGGTGTGTTTCTGTTAAGTTCTTGTGAAGTTATTTTCCCAATGGATCATCCCTGGTTTTCCCCTGATATATTTGATATTACCCCAAGTTTTCTCCTCCATTGCCTGGTTGTCATCCACTCCCTAGATTCACCTGCTACCTCTTTTACATAATGTCAATCCTCCCTGGTTCCTAACCCTTGTTCTGGAGGGTTCACTGTCAGTCTTTAATGTTCCAAACCCCTAACTAAACCCCTCCCAGGAATTCCTCTAGTCCGGGATGCCCCATTGGGCCAATATAACCCTTTCCACTCCCATTGTCTTTCCTGTTGGTTGTCATATTTTGAGCTCCCCCTTAATCTCCCAGTTGTGTCCCTGACTGGTTGAAGAATTGTATCCTCCCCCTGTTCCTCCCATGTTTAAAAGTTTGTGCAGCTCTTTGTTCTTTGGCTTTTTCGTCTCTGCCCCCCTCGGAGAATAGACTCCTTTGAGAAGCACACGAGAGGCTCCTCCCTGTTCTTTGCCCCAATCCTGGATGCCCTTGAGAGCAGCCAGCCCTGCCCTGCCCCACTGCTCGGGTCAGAGAGGGACCCAGGAGGCCACGCCTGACACAGGGCACAGAGTGAGAACTGGAATGGGGAATTTCCCCAGCGTGCCACGTCAAGTTATAACTCACAATAAGGACCGTGATGGATGAGGCCCAGTGATTTAAAGAATCTACTGTTTGAATAAGCACGTTAATGTCCATTTTGTCAAAGAAACTGTTATAAATGCCAATCAGATATTCAAATTTTTAATAATAATTTGGTTTATTAATAACAGATCAAATCACAGAATTTCGATAACCCACCAACAGCGGAGATACTTGACAGAGTTTTCCTGGGAAATGCCAAGGGTGAACTGTGAGATACAGGGCCTGGCAGCCTGCTATCTCCCCCAATGGTTCACAAATTAGCCTGGTTCAGGGCTTGGTTTTTATACACTTTATTCTGCCCTTGGCAATATTTCCCCATATTTCCTATTGTTTCCCCACCAACTATACAAATTCAGGAGTTTCCCCGACCAAGCAGAAAAGAGTTCCTCTCTCCGTTCAAATGTTAATGTCCAGTTTCTATGGATCCTTAAGGTCGATAAATGATCAAGATATAGATGATGTTACTTGATGGTCTGTGAAGGCGACAGCCAAGGTGTGAGTTGCTGGTGCCAGCTTATCTCCAGAGGTCCCCTCCTGGTGCTTGAGAAGGCTGTGAGCTTTCCCGGAAAAGTCTTTTGTTCTTTTCTGAATGGAGGCGCCTGCTGTCTCAGGGTGGTCAATTTCACCATCTGCTGCAAAATCTCTTAAAACATCAACTTTTACCTGATATCACTTTATACAATTTTATAAATTTCCAATTTATCATAAGAACATGAATTAACCATTCCATGTTTATAACAGAAACTAATCGATAAAGTCAAATAATATATTCATCCAAGAAACTTACCCTGTGGCTCCTAGTTTATAACCAGGTAGCATCAGATATATTAAATGTGAGTACATCATGTGAATGAAGCCCTTTTTTGATATTTTCAGTGAACTACCTCCATCCCTTACAAATGCTTTACTGAAGCTCCTCTTCTAAGAGACTGTCATGAGTCACTACAGGTTTACCCTTGGTTCTCTTGTGTACAGTACATACAAACTACCATCCCTCAGCATATCCCACAGCCTTAAAAATACAATTAGATACAACTCAGTTAATACTCGTCATTTAGGATTACTGTAGACCTTGTGCTTTACATTGTCCTTTGAAAGTTAAAAAGATAGACTTTGTGGTGGCCATCTCCCCCTAAAAATAGAGACATAGCCCCACAAACCTGTGCACTCTGTCCCCATAGCACTCACATTTTATTTTAGGGCTTGTCTTTCAAACATTGAACCTCTTTGCTCTCAGTTTCCTAAACTGTCCTTCAGCCTAAAGACATCCCCAGTTTGACAGGGTATGTCAAATACTCATTCTCCACTACCACATACAAATCAACATGAATAGCACAGTAGAAAAAGGTGTACCTGCTGTAATTATCTATATATATATGGAACAAATCTTCAGGAATGAACTCTTTAAAACTTTATAAATTATCAGTACCACAGGAATCAGCTGAGGAGAAGAACTTTAGCTCTATATATACCTGAGAAATTATCAACCCAAAATTTTCCATTCTTGATACAAATATTAATGATGTATAACACTTTTCCATGAAACATTTGGTCAACTAGATACTGATACATATTGGGAAAATACAGATAACTTTTGTTTTCTGGTATTTGTCGTCTAGTCTTAACTCCTAAATAAGTTGAAGGAAAATAAGTGGAAACTTCTGATAGTGTCATTCACTAAATACAGTCATTGCTTCTGTGATGCTTGTTTTGGCTTTGCTATTGTTTTTGTACACCATCTCTGACCACATCCCAGACATCCCAGCTAAAAAGAGTATGGAAAACCAGGCCACTAGATGCAATACAAATGTGATTAGAAAAAAAAAGTATTAACCTTTTAGTTGCTAGACAAAATTTCAAGTAAAATTTCAAACTGTAGAGAAGTTACAGCAATTTTGTACTTTGTAAGTTTTCTCAGTAAGTCCCTCACTGTTCTCTCAACACTTCATACATAATATATTGAATCTTCTATGTGGAGGACATTTCTCTTGAACAAATATCAGACATTTAATGCTAATTTTCTACATGACAAGGCTATAATCCCAAAATACATACCATTAGTTTCTACAAGCCCTTTCCATCATGGTATTTACAAAAATTATATATATTTCTCAGGTCCCTGACAACTTTTTCTTTGATTATAAAGGATAAACATCAAGGTGGGTGATTTTTAGAGAACATGCATATTTTAAAAGTATTAAAAAGACAACACTAAGGTATTGTGATGCTTTAAAACAAAAAAAATATTATATAATTTGCTTAGGCACCCCACAAATATTATTGTCCTAGGTAAAGGTAACATTTCCAAATTAAATCACAACTCAGAAACGATGTCACATCATTCTTCTTCTTTTCTTCTTAACATCATTTTCACATTGCTTTCATTGAATAAAACCTCTTTTAATTGTGAAAGGGATCTAGAGGCCTCACCATTAATAAGGGTACATCTTCCATGAAATATCAGGTATTTTATGATACAATTACTTTCTTCAGTGTGTAGCAGTTTCTGTTCCACACACTGTGACAGTAAAAAGAACAACTAAATAAGTCAGAAAACATGAAGTATTCTCTGTCCCCTCCTTTTCAGTTGCTTTGTCATGACAGTTAAATTGCCTTTTGCTAACATAGTTGTGAAAACATCCCTTAGTGGCATTATATAAGGCACTTTGGGATCTTTTGCAAACTAGGTTCCTATACCAGCGTCTATTTTCAGTGTGAAATACTAACAGGTCCCTAATACGGATTTTAAAAACATATCCCATGTTATAGAAAGTCCCGTGTCCATTTAGGGATGTAAAAACACAAATTAGGTTACAAAAGAATTAAAAAAAAAAAAAATTATTTGCAAAGAAGCCTTCCGCAAAACTCCTTTCTCTATAGGCATTGATCTCCAAAATGCCTTAGATTGAAACATTATCATAAGCTTATATTCTTCCACTAGTACCAAACATATGACAATATGATTGATTATCTTTCCTGCTCAGATAGAGCATCATGAAATGAATAGTATAAGGAGAATTTTAAAAAATCACTACAAAATGTATCTTAGTCAAAGACATGAATAATAGAAATGGTTTTGACTCCACATTTTCCAATGATGACATGAGTATGTAATCTTGGTCATAAGAGAATAAATCTCAGCAAGGCAAAATTAGCCATAAGTTTAGTTAGTTCAAACTCTTTTTGTTTTATGACAGAAGTCACTTTGTGACCTAATGAAAAGGTACAATGGTGACTTTCAGGTAGACAGGTTAAAGGCAGCAGGAATGGGCTGTGAAGGGGCACCTCTGTGAAGAACAGCCCATTTTCAGAACAGGAAAGCAGGGGGAAGACCTCACCCCATCCAACTGCTCACTTACTACCTTACCAATAAGACTGGGGAGAGGATCATGAGGGCAGAAATGAGAAAACTCAAGGAACAGGATAAAGACAGGTAAAACAAACATGAAAGCTTAAATATGATTCAGTAATGATTTATTTAGAAGATACTAAAGGTTTCCATACTGCTGCCTTTGTCTTTCAAAATGTCTCTTTCTTAGTGAATTATGATGTAATTTCATTATCTCAAACCTATAAATGATTTCTTTTGAAACATTAGAATCTGGCATGCCATGTTCATAAAAATCTCACCAAGAAACCATCTAAAAAGTATGAATTGCAACTACAAAAATTCTAAATATTAACTCTCTACTTTTATATTCTATAAGAACTGGAACAAAGACAAAACCTGTCAAAAAACTACATTAAAAGCTCCCATATTTTAATATTCTTTCTCAGATGAAAAAACTTTTTACAAGGGCCTGGAGTGACATCACAAGAGGGAATGGCTTCGAACTGACAGAGAGTAGGTTTAGATTAGACATTAGGAAGAAATTATTTACTGTGAAAGTGGTGAGGCCCTGGCACAGGTTGCCCAGAGAAATTGTGGTTGTCCCATCCCTGGAGATGTTCAAATTCAGGTTAGATGGGGCTCTGAGCAACCTGCTCTAGTGGAAGCTGTTCCTGTCCATGGCAGGGGGTTGGAACATGATGGTTTCATGGTTCCTTCAAACCCAAACTGTTCCAAGACTTGGGGAGGGGAGGGGAGGGGAGGGGAGGGGAGGGGAGGGGAGGGGAGGGGGCTTGTGGCACAGTTGCTTTTACCTGCTAAGGCTCCTCCCATAGCCGAATTTCCCGGTTTTCCCCAGACATCAGGGGATCTGCCCCAGCAGTAAGGCAGGTCGCTTGCAGCCCAATTGTGGAAGCCTTCTCTGCCCTGATCGGCTGTCGGACGAAGTCTCCCGGGAACGAGGCTCTCAGAACATGTACAGCTCCTAGAGCAGTTTTTCACCTAATATATGATATATATCAAGGCATAAATAAATATCAGATTTCTCCCTCTCAAGCTACTTTTGAAAAAAATACTGTGGCAAATATTTAAGAATATTTTTATTTTTCGTGCTAGCCACTATAGCAAAGCTGATGAATTATGTCCTTTGCTATTGTAAATCAATATCACTCCTTGGACTTCTCATGGAATTATTCAAGATT